>NC_069501.1:283117436-284362436 GCF_027579735.1 Bombina bombina | reverse complement strand
CACACATACTGTATATACATACATACACACACACATACATACACACACACACACACACTCACACACACATAGACACACAATTTATAGAAAACAATTGTAGAAGAGGGCATATTTATCTGACCTTTTAGCTTTTCAAATTAAACTAAACACTGCTAAGTCCCACTTTTCCACTTTCCCCACTGTTTCATAACAGACAAAAGCAGGAAAAGTTTGCTGGAGACACAACATAAACTGATACTGGCTGTGTGTTATATGACCATGCAGAGTGGAGAAAGAAGGCAATAAAACCAGCAGCAAAAAAAATGGAGCATTTTTCAAAGTAATAAACTTACCTACTTATCGGTTCTCTCCTCCATGCTGAAAGCCCCCCCCCCCCACGCCTCCTTCTGTGCTAAGTTCAGCAAGGGAGTTTGTCTGCTCTCAGCGCTCAGGCTATTGCTAGCGCTGTCATTTTACAAGGCTTTACTGGGAGAAGTGTGGCTGTCATCCCTGCACTTCTTCCCAGCCATAGTGTGTCTAACCTTTCACCTCACTTAATATTCGGGGTGTACAATGAAACCGGAGTGTACTGGACACAATCCAGAGTACATACCAGTATCAGAAACCAGCCTTCCGGATCCCTCTCCACGTGCTGAATCTCACATGCCACTGACTTATGGACCATGATGGCAAGGCCTCTCTTTTTAGCTGGGTGGGAGGCCGTCTAACAAGTTCAGAATAACTTAGAATTCTGTATTAACATAGAACCTTGAGGCCAATGAGTCTCCTGGAGGAAGGCAATTTTTACATTAGTTTTTAATAGGTATCGTAGAAATAAATTCCTCTTTGTAGGCGAGTTCAATCCCTGAGTGTTCAGGGTGGCAAGCTTAAGTGCCATGCTGATTTAGGCAGGGGAGGAGGAGAGAGAGAAAAAAAAAAAGAGGGGGAGAGGAGGAGGGATAAGGAACCCCAGAAGACTAAGATTAATGGGGAGTAGCTGGGAAAAGACGAGTTAGCTATCACTAGCTCCACCGACACAGACTATTGTAAGTTTTAGTTTCTGGGTCTCTATTCGTGGATGACTCGTTTCAAGTTTGATTTAAAAGGTAAGGTCTGTGATAGAATAAACACAGCCAATATTTGCTCTATACCTTAAATAAGAGTAGAGCAGATCAGATAGTGGTGGGGGGAGGGGGTGCCGAAGACACAAATAAGTTATTGAGTAGAGTGGATTTTACAAATAGTAGGCTGAGTGGGCCCAGTTAAGGTGAACCTGAGCAGTGAAATAAACCTTAATAAGTGAGATTTATTACAGCTTTAACATATCAAATTTTGGAATTTCTAGTTCCAGTATAGTGCATAATCTTAACTTAGTGAAAAATCGAAATTACATAAGAAATTACATATGAACCTGGATCAACAAATATATAACAAGTAATTACAGAGAAATGAAGACATACCATCTTGAGTGTAAAGGACTGGTCAGAGGGTGTGGCCTCCAGTAGGCAGTTAGTACCTTGGTGTGGTGGCATCCCATCCCGTGGTCTAAAATTAGAGTTGACCAACTGGGCCGACCAAGCTTTCTGGAGTGTGAGGCCACCACACAGGAAGAGGAGGCAGGATGAGGGGGTGAGGGGGTCATATGAGGATGAAGATGGGATGCCCTGGTGCATGGTGGGGGTGAAGGATTAGGAAAGGGGGGTAGGGGGAATCTGGAATTATCTGGTCGGGTTGAGCTTGGGGTTAGAATACCTGGAAGGTTAGAGGCAATTGCCCCTGGGGTTAGTAACATACTCATTTCTATCCCATTATAACAGAATTAATACATGTAACTGATTTCAACCAAAACAGAGTGTAGGCAAATAATCAGAGAGTGCAGAGCTAACCAAATACTAACACAAATGTCATTATACAGTCTTCCAGGGTACCTGAAATGTGCTAACCTTTGCTACTTATTTGGTTTTAATGAGATAATACTTGACTGCCGAACCTTATTTATGTAGTGGTTTTCAAGCTGGGTGGAATAGGGCCTGGAGGGAAGTGGCATTAAATCGGATAAGTAAATGAAGGAAGGAGGAAGGTCAGGGTATAACCTGGTTGTGGGGCTCAACAGAGCAGGGGCCGGAGTCAAATAGATTGGTCAGTAGCTTTGTCCCATCTGTGAGTCTGTACACCTAGGGGGAGAGAATAGATGCAAGACCACAAAAAAAAACATAACCCCGGAACATTAACAACACTCGTAACATTTATAGGTTAAACATAGTCTAGCATGCTTTTCAAAAAGGATATGGGGTTAAGTATTCCAGCCATTTAAATGACCCTCAATTTAGGGTGATTAGTCCCAATGGAAATAAATGCTCTAAAGAATTTTTCACGGAAAGTATAGTAGTGTAATCTCACCACCACATCTCTTGGTTTGTCGTCTGAGAGAGCTCTCTGTCTGACTGCCCGGTGGACTCTGTCAATGAGAGATTCAGGGTCCTGTAGGGGACCAAGGGCAGTTGTGAACACTTCCTGCAGAGAGGATTGTAAGTCCTTAGGGGGAACACTCTCAGGAATGCCTCTCAGGCGGACATTATTATGCCTGGAGCGATCCTCCAGGTCTGCTATCTTTGACTCTAAGGTTGTGATTTGCCCTGCCAGATTTTCCGAATATGATATAAGGTTTGTGTGATCAACTGAGAGATCCTCTTGCTTGCGCTCCAGGAAATCAGTGCGCTCTCCAATTGAAGCAATATCTCTCTCTCTTCTAAACAGGACTTATCAAACCTTTTGCAGATAGACTCGTGATGAGAAGCCAATAGAGTTTTTATCTGGTCAATCATATTGTTGTTTGCACCTGCTATATCTGACAGGCTAGCTGGTAAAGATGTTGCGTTGAGGCCCTGCTCATTACTTGGTTCAGAGAGACAGGTTGAATTTGAGAGCTCATCTTCTGAACCCTTCTCTATACCCCTCTGGGACTGTTGAAAAAATTCTTTTACTGTCCTTTTTAGGCTCGTAAGACCCTTGAGTTTTCTTATCGGGGCCTGCGCCATTCTCCCACCTGGGTTGTTTTTGTAGTGTGGCAGGTGGGCAGGTAGTCCAGGTATGTGAACTGGGGTGATGTATGAAGGGGTTACTGCACTTAGAATGCTGTAGTGTTGCTCAGGAGCACCCTGTGGGCCCTAGCCCTAAAACATTATCTAGCCTGCGTTCATATTACACCCACACAGACAGTAACAGCCCCTCACAGAGCCACGTGGCTAGTTGCGGAGGGTATAAGACATGTTTGGACAGTCTGCGGGCCTGGTCAGGAAGATCTGATATAGTGGAAGAGGAGGGTAAATCCGTGCTCAATAGGGCAATCAGATTATTGTAAGAAGGGATAGGTTCAGGAGAGAAACTCCTCCAAAGCCCAGAAAAGTGGAAATATGTTGTTGGTCACCCAAAAAACTGTGACTTCTACTGTTAAGAAAATATTCCTTATGTCCCACTGTCTGAAAGATTGCAGCCTTATGTGTGGAATTCCACCTGAGGTGTTTATTGGGCTGACTGTCCTGCCTTAACAGTTATTACTGGGAGATGGGGTTTTTCCTCTCTGTTGCTGTGTTTCTGACCATTACCGGTTCTCCTAACTGCTTAATACCATCACGTGAAAAGGCCTTAGGCCTCCTGACTCACCGGGTCTCCCCAGAACTTGCAGGTCAGCTGTCTCCAGATCCCTCTGAACCACCCCGCCCGGGATAAAATTGAAGCAGAACGCCTGTGACTAATTAGGTACGCACCTGGAGAGGATTAGTGAGCCACGCTGCTGGGTGCTAAGGCTCTGATGGGTGACTTCACCCTGAGTGAAGTCGTGTACCGGATGGTCCCTAATGTCGGGGGGAGTCCCACTGAAACAAGCCGGGTTGAAGCAGGTCCTCAAATAAGGCGATATTCTTCTGTTCATCTCCCAAGATGGCGGCTTGTCAGCGTGGGTTACGGGATGGATATTGCGGTCAGGGCCATTGTTAGTCTCACATCTGCACTGAAGTTCTTCATTTAAAGCTTTGCTTCCTGTTGCTTACTGCTCCGGAGTGAAGCCCCGACCCTCCGGAGCATGGTATACTTGTGAGCTCAGATTCAGCAAGATGACAGCACGATCAGGGACTAAGTCTTTTAGAGATCAGCCTGCTGTACTTTTACCAAGTCCAGAGGTTATTCAAACCACCCCAACAAGTCCTTGGGCAGTTCAGATTGCTTTTAAAAGTTATATCAAGTACCTCTATTTAGGACTTCAATCTTTTATTTCTATGTTTAGACCGGAGCTCCCTGTAATAATGTCCAATCAGTATGGCTACAGGCTCTGCCCCCATATATTTACTATTTTATATTTACCTTAATGTTATAATATGTTTTTTTATATAATGATATATTTTTATATAATGATATATTTTTATATGACGGTATATGTTTTTAATACGTAACATACAGTATTTATATGTACCTATGTACAATAGAACATCAATACGCTAATGGACATTTTCTATGATATGGGATATGTATCCCTTTATATCATATAGGATCCAATGATTGGCCAACTTTTAGACCATCCAGACATTATATAAAGGCAAACTAGGCAGAAATAAAGCATCTTGATAAAGGCCTTGAACGTCTGAAATGCGTTGATGATTACTTGGATTACTGCCTGAGAATTATTCCTTTTTGAATACAGAGCGCTCTGTTTATTATATTTGGAATCTGGACTTTTTAAGAAGCAAGTTTGAATTTACCGCGATTGACACAGCTCACAATAGGATCACTATTGGAGAATATCAGTCACGTGACTACTACTGACCAGAGAGGAGTGTGACCCCCGGATAACAGCGCATTGGAGAAGTACCACGCCAGAGTCTGATTGCAAGGTAATCGACTGATATTGGGCTTACAAAGTACCATAACACTTGGGGGAATCATGACTGTCTCACTGACTTATTCATCTGTCTGTAAATTGGTTGAGCTGATAGCTGCAAAATAGTGATCGCAGGTAAATACTTTATTGAAGAATACTGAACTTTTTCCAGTCTTCCATGTTGATATCTCCAAACTTTGCCTAATCTATCCTATCCTAGGATCACTGTTAGGCGTTATCTTAAAAGGGGGGGGGGGGTGTCAGTTAGCACTTAGCAGTATTCTACACCTTCACCTGGAACTGAATGGGTTACCTGATGAGATATCTCGGGAACAGAAATCAGACACACAGCAAGAAAAATCTAATCACTGTTCTGTTTATTAAAAAGCGCACCATACTTTTATAGAAAATGGCTACAGTATATGGGGTTAAACAATGACGTATAATAAATCACACCATTTTACACAGCATGAGTTAAAACAATGGGGCACAGTAAAATATAATTATACCAAGAAACTAACAGTTTTAGATAACGGTGTATCCGGGCACATCGCAAAGGACGTTACAAGATACAAGTATTTCTAACATTAGCATATTTTCTTCACAGCATAATAAACTAAATTATAAGAAATATAGTAAACACATCTTAAAATGGTGGTTACACAAAATGGAGTCAGTCATGCTAAATATAGTCTAAAATTCAACCCTTTTATTCTACCAGAATAACATACTATGAAAATGAAATGACTATATAAAAAGGCTAACGGCTAGATTTAGAGTTTGGCGTTAGCCGTCAAAACCAGCGTTAGAGGCTCCTAACGCTGGTTTTGGGCTACCGCTGGTATTTAGAGTCAGTCAGGAAAGGGTCTAACGCTCACTTTGCAGCTGCGACTTTTCCATACCGCAGATCCCCTTACGTCAATTGCGTATCCTATCTTTTCAATGGGATCTTTCTAACGCCGGTATTTAGAGTCGTGGCTGAAGTGAGCGTTAGAAATCTAACGACAAAACTCCAGCCGCAGAAAAAAACAGGAGTTAAGAGCTTTCTGGGTTAACGCCGGTTCATAAAGCTCTTAACTATTGTGCACTAAAGTACACTAACACCCTTAAACTACCTATGTACCCCTAAACTGAGGCCCCCCACATCGCCGCCACTCTATTAAATTTTTTTAACCCCTAATCTGCCGACCGCACACCGCCGCCACCTACGTTATCCCTATGTACCCCTAATCTGCTGCCCCTAATACCGCCGACACCTACATAATATTTATTAACCCCTAATCTGCCGCCCCCGCTATTGCTGACACCTGCATATTTTTTTTAACCCCTAATCTGCCGCTCCGTACACCGCCACAACCTACATTATACCTATGTACCCCTAATCTGCTGCCCCTAACACAGCCGACCCCTAGATTATATTTATTAACCCCTAATCTGCCGCCCCCAACGTCGCCTCCACCTACCTACAATTACTAACCCATAATCTGCCGACCGGACAACACCGCTACTCTAATAAATGTATTAACCCCTAAAGCTAAGTCTAACCCTAACACTAACACCCCCCTAAATTAAATATAATTTAAATCTAACGAAATAAATTAACTCTTATTAAATAAATTATTCCTATTTAAAGCTAAATACTTACCTGTAAAATAAACCCTAATATAGCTACAATATAAATTATAATTATATTGCAGCTATTTTAGGATTAATATTTATTTTACAGGCAACTTTGTAATTATTTTAACCAGGTACAATAGCTATTAAATAGTTAATAACTATTTAATAGTTACCTAGTTAAAATAATTACAAAATTACCTGTAAAATAAATCCTAACCTAAGTTACAATTAAACCTAACACTACACTATCAATAAATAAATTAAATAAACTACCTACAATTATCTACAATTAAACCTAACACTACACTATCAATAAATTAATTAAATAAAATACCTACAAATAAATACAATGAAATAAACTAACTAAAGTACAAAAAATAAAAAAGAACTAAGTTACAAAAAATAAAAAAATATTTACAAACATTAGAAAAATATTACAACAATTTTAAACTAATTACACATACTCTAAGCCCCCTAATAAAATAACAAAGACCCCCAAAATAAAAAAATGCCCTACCCTATTCTAAAATTAAAAAAGAAAAGCTCTTTTACCTTACCAGCCCTGAAAAGGGCCCTTTGCGGGGCATGCCCCAAAGAATTCAGCTCTTTTGCCTGTAAAAAAAAAACATACAATACCCCCCCCAACATTACAACCCACCACCCACATACCCCTAATCTAACCCAAACCCCCCTTAAATAAACCTAACACTAAGCCCCTGAAGATCTCCCTACCTTGTCTTCACCACGCCGGGTTCACCGATCGATCCAGAAGAGCCTCCGATGTCTTGATCCAAGCCCAAGCGGGGGGCTGAAGATGTCCATGATCCGGCTGAAGTCTTCATCCAAGCGGGAGCTGAAGAGGTCCATGATCCGACTGAAGTCTTCTATCAAGCGGCATCTTCAATCTTCTTTCTTCCGGATCCATGTAGTTCATCCCGCCGACGCAGAACATCCATCTTCACCGACGACTTCCCGACGAATGACGGTTCCTTTAAGGGACGTCATCCAAGATGGCGTCCCTCGAATTCCGATTGGCTGATAGGATTCTATCAGCCAATCGAAATTAAGGTAGGAAAATTCTGATTGGCTGATGGAATCAGCCAATCAGATTCAAGTTCAATCCGATTGGCTGATCCAATGAGCCAATCAGATTGAGCTCGCATTCTATTGGCTGATCGGAACAGCCAATAGAATGGATGTTCCGCGTTGGCGGGATGAACTACATGGATCCGGAAGAAAGAAGATTGAAGATGCCGCTTGATAGAAGACCTAAGTCGGATCATGGACCTCTTCAGCTCCCGCTTGGATGAAGACTTCAGCCGGATCATGGACATCTTCAGCCCCTCGCTTGGGCTTGGATCAAGACATCGGAGGCTCTTCTGGATCGATTGGTGAACCCGGCGTGGTGAAGACAAGGTAGGAAGATCTTCAGGGGCTTAGTGTTAGGTTTATTTAAGGGGGGTTTGGGTTAGATTAGGGGTATGTGGGTGGTGGGTTGTAATGTTGGGGAGGGGGTATTGTATGTTTTTTTTTTACAGGCAAAAGAGCTGAATTCTTTGGGGCATGCCCCGCAAAGGGCCCTTTTCAGGGCTGGTAAGGTAAAAGAGCTTTTCTATTTTAATTTTAGAATAGGGTAGGGCATTTTTTTATTTTGGGGGTCTTTGTTATTTTATTAGGGGGCTTAGAGTAGGTGTAATTAGTTTAAAATTGTTGTAATATTTTTCTAATGTTTGTAAATATTTTTTTATTTTTTGTAACTTAGTTCTTTTTTATTTTTTGTACTTAAGTTAGTTTATTTCATTGTATTTATTTGTAGGTATTGTATTTAATTAATTTATTGATAGTGTAGTGTTAGGTTTAATTGTAGATAATTGTAGGTAGTTTATTTAATTTATTTATTGATAGTGTAGTGTTAGGTTTAATTATAACTTAGGTTAGGATTTATTTTACAGGTAATTTTGTAATTATTTTAACTAGGTAGCTATTAAATAGTTATTAACTATTTAATAGCTATTGTACCTGGTTAAAATAAATACAAAGTTGCCTGTAAAATAAATATTTATCCTAAAATAGCTACAATATAATTATAATTTATATTGTAGCTATATTAGGATTTATTTTACAGGTAAGTATTTAGCTTTAAATAGGAATAATTTATTTAATAAGAGTTAATTTATTTCGTTAGATTTAAATTATATTTAACTTAGGGGGGTGTTAGTGTTAGACTTAGCTTTAGGGGTTAATACATTTATTAGAGTACCGGTGCGGTCCGGTCGGCAGATTAGGGGTTAATTATTGTAGGTAGGTAGAGGCGACGTTGGGGGCGGCAGATTAGGGGTTAATAAATATAATATAGGGGTCGGCGGTGTTAGGGGCAGCAGATTAGGGGTACATAGGGATAACGTAGGTTGCGGCGGTGTACGGAGCGGCAGATTAGGGGTTAATAATAATATGCAGGGGTCAGCGATAGCGGGGGCGGCAGATTAGGGGTTAATAAATATAATATAGGGGTCTGCGGTGTTAGGGGCAGCAGATTAGGGGTATATAGGCATAACGTAGGTTGCGGCGGTGTACGGAGCGCCAGATTAGGGGTTAATAATAATATGCAGGGGTCAGCGATAGCGGGGGCAGCAGATTAGGGGTTAATAAGTGTAAGGTTAGGGGTGTTTAGACTCGGGGTACATGTTAGGGTGTTAGGTGCAGACTTAGGAAGTGTTTCCCCATAGGAAACAATGGGGCTGCGTTAGGAGCTTAACGCTGCTTTTTTGCAGGTGTTAGGTTTTTTTTCAGCTCAAACAGCCCCATTGTTTCCTATGGGGGAATCGTGCACAAGCACGTTTTTGAAGCTGGCCGCGTCCGTAAGCACCGCTGGTATCGAGAGTTGCAGTGGCGGTAAATATGCTCTACGCTCACTTTTTTGGAGCCTAACGCAGCCCTTCTGTGAACTCTAAATACCAGCGGTATTTAAAAGGTGCAGGGGAAAAAAAGCATGCGTAGCTAACGTACCCCTTTGGCCGCAGAACTCTAAATCTAGCCGTAAGAAAATTAGTAAATCTAATAACAACAATATAAACCTAATACTTCGGTATAACATGAATCTATGTGATAATACTGTAGAGAAATGTATTCACATTTACTGCTATAATATATAGACAAAATTTAAAAACTGAATAGGCCAATAGGGCACAGTTTGTCACTGCTCATAGGTGCGGTCCCTCCAATACTCTGCGTCTACCTCCCAGCATCCCCAAACTACTGGTCTATCTGCACAAAGACCCAACCAGCCCCCTATCTACCCCCAAACAACACTGCATCTTTATTTCTCAACCTGCATTGCTAGCACCCCCAAATAGCATCAACAGTTTCCTGCTCTGTACACTCTCCACAGTGAAGCATAGCATGGGAACAGCACAAGTATCTCTGGGTGGCATCTGATCACTTTAAGAACAGTCTTTGTCCTCTTAGAGCTCCAACTCCCTCAGACACTCTGCTTCAATACCATAGTCCATTTGCAGTAGGGTTGCTTTGCAAGTGTCCATCTGCAGGTTCATGCTGGAAGTCTGATGATTTGTTCATGGGGTGACAAGGAAAGCAGGTGTATCCTCATAGCAAGCAGACACTTGAGTCAGAAGGAGTCTAAGAAGGAAACAAGATGAGCACACACCCTGAAACAATCACAATTGTACCCAACAAAACGTCTTTCACCTTTTTCTAAGCATCACCATTTCCTTTAATAGCTTAACTTATCCTGTGTAATTTAAAACCAGGAAAACGTTGTGGATATATAATACAAACTAAATACATTGATTACTTTTACAGAGAATAACTCACAGCTTCTATATACAATTTAAATTATACCTTAAACATGAATACTAAGCAAGTAAAAACTGCTAGACTTCATCAAGAGGCTGCAAAAATTAAAAATAAAACAGTCAATAAAAACATTTTCTTTAAAATTAATTCCTTCACACTTTCTCTTTGAACTACCAAAAAAATAACCTATTGTTGTTTTATTCTGCAAAGCTACTATATGTAATGTTTAGAATTCTCCAAATATGATCTTAATAGAATCAGCTGTCTCATCTGATATAGACACTACTAATTTACTAATTATTTTATGCAACCTAAATTCTCTCGCACTCCTGTATGATAAAAGAATACAATCATAACATTATTAAAACTACAAAATCTCTTGAAAGGTAAACACATCTTTATGGTAAGAAAATTCCTTTTCGCTGACAAACACCTGGAATTACAAAAGTCAAATTGCAGATACCATACCAGTTAATAAAGGGAACTAAATACATTTGCTTTCATAACACAGATCCAATAAGAGCCATTGTAGGTAGAAAATATACCATCAATACCATTATAATTATACTACTCCCAGAACTCATATTTCTCTGTATAATTGATATAAATTTCTAGCTGAGATGTGTCCTCACTCTCTTTATTTCGATTAGTTTGATTATACACTAAAAAATTATTAAAATGGGAAATTCCTACAAAAACTTCCTATTCTCATACCCTTCTCCACTGCAAGACACATATATCCTTTCTTCGCTTAAATATTAAGGGCCGTATAGAAACATGGGTGAACCTTCTGTGTTCTACAATGATGAAGGGTCTAGAATATTTTGAGATATTGCAGCATTTTCTTTAAACTATAAAGGTGCAAACATATTCTCTATACTCAGTGGGCCATTCAATAGGTTACAATACTGCAAGGTTTAGAGTTACACTTATCTGGAAGGTTACTTTGTTTAAGTACATAAACTATAATGTGTACTAATACAAATAAGGCATACTTTTCAGCAGACAAAGCTATATGCCTACTTCTTATAACTAATATGGTCAATAAAAATAACACAATTACAAGAGAATTCAAAACAAGCAATATAAGTAAACAAGTTAAAACAATACTCCCCTAATTTAGCTGTGGATGACTCTGTAACAGCGTAACAGGTCCTCAATTCCAACAGGCAAGGCACAGTCAAGAGAAGGATAGTCTTTATGTTCTGAAGACACACATCATAGGAAACAGTCATAGATTACCCAGAGTCCAGTTCTGGGGCTGGTACCAGCGTGTAAAGCAAAGAATAGATCCAAAAGATAGTTCAGCAACTTTTACTGCAGTATGGTGGTTAAAATAAACTTGTCAAAAGGTCTTTTATCTTCTTTTTCTTTCCTTCACCTAGGTGCCAGGCATCTCTTTATTTAAAAGGTTTACTTGCATTCAATCTTCAGTCTTTTGGAGAGTGCACTATGGAATTTTATCAGTACAGATTTACCTAAATATGAAAAACTCAAAAATAATTTAGTTAGTGTTTTTACTTTCTGGATATAGTTTCATGATCTCATCCTGCAAATACAAATATTGTGTTAATAACATATTAATAATAAAAAACATTTTAGGTTCATTTTCTTACTTAAAAACAATCACCCAAATCACATAAAGATACTCATCGATACTCATTGATACTCCTCCCTTTGTTCGCGTGAAACACCCCATGTGTTACGCAAACACAATATAACAGCAAAACGAAAAGATAATCCATGCACTCCTAAAAGAAGTAGTATACTATTCTTAAAATCAGGCAAAATCAAATACACCTCAATATTCCATATTCCATTCATACAGCACCCTTCCACACACATTAACTACAAATAAAAACATAACATTCTCTTAGAAACCACTTAAAACCAACTGTCCATTAGACAAAACAAAACATTAACAGCCGGCACAAACTTTTAACAACCACAATCAACCTGAAATTCAACACATATACTTACATTCACTGAAACACAGCACTGAAAAATCCTACATTCTAGCAAAACACTACACATAATTAAAATCCTATAACAACCTTCTATTCCCTGGTTTTGCAACTTCTACCATGCACAATACTATGAGATCACCCTAATAATGCAATCACTTCAGAAGATCAATAAACTGCGCACATTTACAAATAAAATCCCTAATTTGATATTCAACATTTTGCAGCTCTCTGACTAAATATAACAATTGTATAAAAACAAAATGAGATTTCTAAAAATAATAATAATAATAATAATTTACACTAATAGATTAAAAGGACAGTTTGCCCAATAAAATGTCCCCTTTAAATTGTTCCCAATGATCCACCTCACCTGATGGAGTGCATTTAATTGTTTACAAATTGCTCCTTTACCCCTATTTTGGCATTTGAAATAACTGCTTCAGCCTGTGGTAAACCCACTTATAATTAAAAAAATTATATACTGGAGTCTCATCTATTGAATAGCCTAAGTAAACACAGTCAGAAGACGAAATCACATTCTCCGTAGGGCACAGGATAGTAAAGTAATAAAATTACATTTTCCATTGCTCTGTCTAAGCACTGAGCTCCGGTTTTCCAGACATATATCAGATAAGGACAATGAGATATGCTAATACCTGAAACTTTACCCATTGTAATAGGCTGTGATTTAAAAGCACAAAAGCAACTACTTCATATATACAAATAAACCTGAAAATACAATTTCTCCTACTTTTTATACTACACAGCTGGAATAGCAAATCATTGAAAACACATCAACATAAAAACTATTTTACAGTGTACTGTCCCTTTAAGGACTGACCATTTATAACATGTATATTACATATACTGTATAACCTAGCCATGATTAGGAAACTTGTATTATTACCATTAAAATGATATTTCTTTACTGTATCATAACCTGCATATTTAAATAAGAGCCATCACAGCATAAATAATATTACACAGTAATATGTAACCAATTTATATTAAAACTCTACTGAATTGCTCTACTTGCAACAGAAACATACCCAAATACTTTAGATACATTTAATAACATACAGTGTATAGTCTTTTCTTTTCTCCTTTTTTTAGCTCCTTGCATGAATCTTACATTACGCACATAACTCATTTGTATTTACCAGAAATAAAATCACTCCCATCATTACACTTTCCTTAGTTACTTCACTTGCAAAAACAATATATTTTATGTGCCTTTAACAGGAGGAAAACACACTAAATCTCTCTTCAGTCTTTATTTGCATTAAACAAATATCACTTAAAACTAAAAATGCTATTAATAACACACAGAATTAATAAGAAAAATATGACTTTTCTTTAAAATACTTCATTACAGCGTCACATTTCTTAGCTAAAAAACACTTTTATATACACACAGCTCTTGTCTGAATGCTTACCATTCAGAAAAAAAAATGCACCAAGGTCAGCTTTTATAGCGATACACACACAAGCACAAGCTTATATCAACTTGCATACCGTAAATTCACTCCCAAAATTGAGCAATTTTAACATACATAGCAAACTTTTTAAAGACACTGAAAACATATTTTATTAACGTTCTCTCTCTTTCAGGAAAACATATATTTCAAACATTCCAAAGACATTTAGAAATACAATAAGATTAACTTTCCACCAAATTTAAAATGCATGTGAAAGTGTCCGAATTTGCAAGGAATGGCCATTTTCCCAGCAGATTGAGACATAAACAAATTATTTTTAAACAGGATAATAAATCCTCAGATATTTAGTGTGGAGTAAACCTTTTACACATAACACGGGACACAGTGAAACATCAGACATACAAACACTTCTTACACAGCACTGGTCCCCCTTCTGTGCCTGTAACATTTCTGAATGCAGGAGAAAACTTTCTAGCTAAATTTACAGGGCTGTGATTACTAACATCTTGGAATCCTCCGTCTCCCTCCCTTTTCGGAGTGCACAGCTCCTTCCTTGAAATGAAACTGTTAACCCCTTCGTAGACATTAAAGATACAATAGCATTCTCCTCTTCTCTGTGCATTATTTAAAGCAGCTAGTGAGGGAAACATTGCAGGTGGAGGGGGCAGGGTGTTACAATCACACAGAGAGCATGTACAAAGGAACGGATTTGTTTTCTGAGGGTATAACGCTTCTGTCCAGCCTGACAGATTATCATTAATAAACACCTGCAAATCTAATTGCAAAATCTCTTGGTATTTCCCCTTTAACTGTTTTAGGATTTATGGTACGGAAAGTATTCTAACCAGCGCTAGATGGAATATTTTTGACAGTTTTATACTAAGTATTACTTCTCTGTATCTCAGCATTATTATCAATATTTTGATGTGAACAGATCCCATTTTAACAACAGTCTAATGGCAGCAATAAAATAATATCAGCAATTACTTTAATATTCTTAAGCACAGCACAAAAAGCAGTGAAGCACAAGCAATTAAGCAATAAGGCATCTACTTATCACAGCGTCAATTGAAAATACGCCCAAATTCCACGTCGTACTTGTCGCGAGATTGAATCGCCGTAATTATCAAAGTCTTAAGATCGCAAAAATTAGAAATTTATAACGTAACATACGATCCGACGGTCTCAATTCAACGCAGATCGATGCGAATAGAAAACCTCTGGAATTCTCGCGTAATTCTGTGTATTTGCCATGGTATTCGACACAATTTGAAGCTTTTCAAAAGTTATCAAAAAATTAACACTTACGCTCGCGTCTTATCCGACGCTGCGTATCTAGTTTTCAATCCGTCGCCTTAGAGGTTGCGGATGCTATAATAGTCAATGGGAATCAGAAAACTAAAATCTTATGTTGGATGTTGCTATAGTGAAGCATATCACCTAATAAAACTCAATGTAAAGCATTATTAAATATGTATACCCTTAAAAAAGAATGCAAATATATTATTGATCTACATTTAATGCATTATTAGATATAGGGATAAAAAAAGTGCTTTGGATGGATTATGCTCCAACTTTGTCTCTCTTTAAAAATCAGGGATTACATATTTTGTACACAGTTTTGCACTTGACTTGTCGCAATAATAGATATACAGAGAAAACAAAAGAACTACATAACAGGCTCAATTAGCAGCTAGCTCCCACTATTGTAAATTAAATATTTTATTTCCTATCCCTTTCAAATAGCGATAGATTTGAAATAAATACATATGATACTCTGATTACGTTATATTTGCAACTTAAATGTGTGTGTATATACATACTAAAATATGTATATACAATTTTAAAAATAACTCTAATTCCCTCTCCATTTTGCTAAGAATATGTTGCTACTTGCTATCTTAAAAAGTTGATTTAAAGAAAAAAAATTACAATATCTATATACAATAATGTGCTGAAAAGAAATGTGCTATGTTCGTGGACTGTACTGAAATGATATAAATAAAGTTGGGAAAAGCCCGAATAGCTGCGACATCGATGACTGTTAGTTAACACCAGTCCGATCCTCTTTGCACCGTACTTGACGCGCAGGTTTTTGACAGGTTTTTTGATAATTATGAGAGCGTATTGAGATCCGCGGCTGCGATATGTAGCAAAGTTTGGTGAGCGTATTGACGCCCGTGAATGCACCATAGTTGACGCTTTGATAAGTAGATGCCTAAGCGTCAACAAGTACCCATACCATTTCCAGTGATATTTAAAATAAACTATACTATATGCTTATATAAGGAAATATAACCAAGGTGAGACTTTAACTCACGCTAAAATTGCGCTACAACTTGCGCTAGGACTCAAACCTCCGCAAATGTACGCTTACTTTTGCGTTACAACTTGCGCTAGGACTCAAACCTCTGCAAATGTACGCTTCCTAGCAGGACTCAAACCTGTCTAGGGAAGTTAATACAGTGGAAAATGTAGAGAGAAAAAATGGATATAACAGAGCACTCAAGCAGAACTTATTAAGGATAATTCTCTAGAAGAGTGGATATGCAGGACTTGGGTGTATCATATAAAACATAACTTTTAATAATTAAAAAGTAAAAATATATATATTAATAGTGACAAACATTCACACAATAAGGTGTATATAAAACCAGTTAAAATGAATGATGAATGCTGAAATGCCAGGTATTGGCCATATAAGGTGTGTTAAGTGGGTAGATCTGGTAAGAAAGCACCATAGAGTGCTCGCGGATTGCACAGATACTGATCTGTAAAAGAAGATTAACTTCCACAAAATTGTCTAATTAGTGCAATGCTGGAGCGATGCTAGCACTTGTCAGAGTCCCACACTATGTATAATAGCACAAAATTAAGTTAAACAATCGTACCCATAAGTGTACTGGTCTGTTATATGAGCCAATACAAAAACTCAACAGTCAGATAAGGATACTATCAAAGTAACTTGTGTGTTAACATCCATGTGTAGCTATTGAAGGTTTAACCCACATATGAGGTGTGTTAGGTGGGTAGGTCTGGCAAGGAAGCACCATAAAATGCTCACGGATTGCACAGAAACTAATCTGCAAAAGAGGATTGACCTCACACAAAAATTATCTAACTAGTGCAATGCTGGAGCGGTGCTTTCAGTTAAGTTAATACAGTGCAAGTCTCAAACTTGCGCTATAAATTGCGCCAGGACTCAAACCTGTTCGTGGGAGATTAACCCCTTATATATCACTAACGCCATCCAGACTTTGGGTTCAGATTCACAGAGGGAAAAGCAGAGTAAAAAAACATTTATCTACTTACCCAGTGCGAATCCCATGCTCTGACACCAGAATTGTTAGGCATTATCTTAAAAGGGGGGGTGTCAGTTAGCACTTAGCAGTATTCTACACCTTCACCTGGAACTGAATGGGTTACCTGACGAGATATCTCAGGAACAGAAATCAGACACGCAGCAAGAAAAATCTAATCACTGTTCTGTTTATTAAAAAGCGCACGATACGGGGGATGGAATCAGCCAGGGAATGGAGCGGTCATGTTTGAACACAGCTCCGCTGTGAATGCAGTTATAGGGTCAATTTGGGACTGCTACCTGGGTGGAAAATGATGTTGTTAGGCTACCTAACTCATTGGAGCCAAAGAATATTCAATTGATGGTTGGCTGAGACTTGCATACACAGAGCTGGACATATTTTTCAGTCCGCGATCAGAGATCCAGCAACACGAGTGTGGCCATTTTGCCTGGAATTTTCTAAAGCACCACAGCCTCATAGCATACAGTGATGGTGGAACACATTCTAATGGAGATAGAGAGTCTCCTGAAACACCACCATATTACCCTGATTTAGTCCTTGCGGACGGCCACTCAGCTCTTCGTGCTAGATGTGCAGTCTCTCTCTGTGGGCGAATTCATAGTGGAGACGCAGGGGTTCAACAACTGTAAACCAACAAATTGCAGAAGAAATAGGGTCACCGATCTCATGCAAGCAACATGCACTGCAACTTTGCTGTCTGGTGTAACTATAGAAGGTGGCGCACCAAAAATTGTTGTACAGACTTTAGGCTCACTCAGATTTTAAGCATGACTGCTTAATAAATCGGCCCCCAAGACTAGAATTGGCAATCTTGTAATCATGGCCAGGCTAGGTCAGCAACATGGAAGCAGAAACTAGGCTTGTGGTCTTCAAATGTGGAATAGTCCAGATCAGTAGTTTGGAAACATAAACTGAATTTGGCAATCTCATAATCGGAAACAGGCCATTAACAAATTGTAACTGGAACTAGAAAATATGTATCCTGGAGTAGGACATTCAGCAGCAGCAACTTGTAGACCGGACTGGACAGACTCTTAGTCAGGATGGAACAGGCCAGCAACTTGTAAATAAAACAAAACAAGCTTGTATTAAGGTCAGACTTGTAAACTGGACAGGACAAGTTAGTAACTTAGTCAGATGGATCTGGTCAACAGCTTGTAGACAGGACTTGACAGTCACTAGGCAGCATTAGGGAATCCCTACAGGAATAGACATACTAACCTAATGCAAAGGAAGTGCCTTAGCCTTTTATAGGAAATGGCATGTGATGTTACGCCACATTGTTTTTTTTTGCCACTGCAACTTTAACTTTAGTATTAAGATAGTGTACAGGATCAGCATAGTAAAGTGTTATAGAAGACAGAGCAGTGTGACAGCTATGGTCAAAAATCTGTAAAAAAACTACCAAGTTTAGGAGGCGATGGGTGGAAAAGGCCTGTGTGAGAAGGGAGGATTGTTACAAATTTAGAAGACAGTGTAATCTAGAGGCAGAAATAAGAAATCCAGTTGAGAAGTGTGATAGTGAGTCTGGATTTATGTTAAGAACATTCTCCCAACTATAACTGTTAAACATCACCTTGCTATTTTGGATAGTAGACCAGTTCTATAAGGTGTAGAGAATTCTTTAAATATTTTTTGGATAGTGTGGATGAGCAGATCAGGGAGTGTGTACATGGTGCTATACATATGGGCATCATCTAAACAAGGGAGGGAACTAGTAAGTCTATAAAATAAGAAGCAAAAGAACACAATTTGTAAAGAGAAATCTCAAAAGCTGTAATGATCTACATTATGTATATACTGTATAGGAAGTTGGGGTCTCAAAGAAACCCCTGAAGAGAGAATATACTACATAAATAATCAGAAGACCAAAAATATGAAAGAGGGAATTCCAATGCAGTTGGCGGATTTAACACTTTTTTCATCAATCAGGTTGATGCAGTAGAAATAAAAAAATCCTTGTAGGAGCTGGTACATACCTAGCCCCCCCTCCTCCAGCAATGGGCTCCAGCTTCAGATTCAGCATGGAATGCCAAAGGTTCAGTGCCTGCATCTGAGTTCCATTCAATAAACTGTAAGCCTTACTAAACGTCAATTATGGAACTTACGGGAGTGGGTGATGCCATCACCAACCTGACCCAACAACTTACCAGTTTAGCCTAATCAGTACTTGTCTTACAGGAAAATAAAAAACAAAAAACACATTGGACCAACACATTGAAGGGCCTCTTCCTTCTACGCCACCAGAGGGTACCATTGTGCCTGAAGTAGTAACTAGCTCCACACTAGAACTACACTTTGCAATTCCTTAAAATATTTTAAAGAGAAGACAGCTGTCCATACAGACGACCCTTTCGAATGTTCCTAAAGCTCCAGCAACTGTTTCTGCAGAAGAACCCATGCAAATAGGGAGTGTCCAAGGCCATCTCACTGACTCGGAATATAAAAGGAGGTCTTTGAATTGTTGTGTCTCTACTAAGGAAATTCTGACTATTTGGCCAAAGAAAGCTGAGCTAAACCTAAGCCTTCAAGAATGAGAGTCTTGTAGGTTTTCCCACTGTGACTGGCTTTGGGGTAAGTGGATGTTTCATGGATACTCCTCTCAAAACATTATGGATATGTTGTCTCCACAAGTAAGTTTCAGTCCATATTCAATTCATAGATGGATCGAAATTGAAAAACGGACAGTTTTTTACCTACCTCAGAGGTTACTCTTTGGCAGGGGCGCTGTCAAGAGATAGTACTTACCTAGATCCCACCAAGTTCCAGCAACTGGCTTCAGCTTCGTTGTGAAATGCCTGATGCATGCCTGATGCTCTTTTGGCATGTGTGCGTACCACTTCCCAGGTTTAAATGGTCTATGCTTAATTTCAGGATCTCCCACCTAAGTGGTCTTAGGTGTGGGAGTTCCTATATAAACTTATTTAGCCCACAAGTCTGGGGTGAGTGATTGTAGAGGCATCTACCTTTGGTATGATATCATGTCTGATTGCCTTATATCCTGCCCTGTATCCTGCTTGAAATGCTGATGGGTACCCTGTCTGGCTGCCTTACATGTTGACTGGCATTCTGCCTTGTATTCTGCCAAATATCTTGCTTCAAGGGTTTCACCCTGATTTCAATAGTTATTTGCTGCTTTTTATCTTGGCTGCAATTTTGACTCACCTGTCTTTTCTCCTCACCTGTAGCAGAGTGTGTACGCTGCTCACTTCTCCCAGGCTCCCTTTTCTTTACTAAGATATGGTGAGTCCACGGCTTGAGTAATTACTGCTGGAAATATTACTCCTGGCCAGCAGGAGGAGGCAAAGAGCACCACAGTTAAACTGCTAAGTATCACTTCCTTACCCACAATCCTCAGTCATTGCCTTCGGTGCATGGAGGAGGCGAAGTTTAGGTGTCTGAAGAAATTTTTTTATTTAATCTACAAGCAAGTTTTGGGATATAGCCGTATTCCACGTCATTCTTTGCAGTCGGGTAGTGCTGGCTTTAAAGAAGTTAGGAACTTGTAAAGAGGTACTTACTGAGTTTTCCTAACAATTGCTGCCCTAGTTTAGAAAGCCAGAGTTGGCTACTCTGTTCTTTCTTTTTCAAAGGTCTCTCTGAAGAACTGTGTCTTCTCATACCTTGTAATTGTCTACATGCCAGACATCGGAGCAGGTAAGTGCTTTTTCTTGGGGAGACCATGCACTGAACAAATTAAAAGACACTGCTTTTTATTGGGACATAGATAATCCTGTTGTATGGGTTACACTGGGGCATGAAGCAGGCACTGTAGCATGTGTGAGACTAACATTTAAACTCTTTTAAAAAGAAAGGCTTTATTTTCTGACCCATATTTACTTGAAAAAACAATTCAAGTTTAAACTGAAAGTAAGGCTGCATTTTCTATTTCAGCAGCTTATTCATGTCCCCTTTTCTTTAAAATAAAACAATGCAACATTTTAAACTGTCAGGTTTGAAAAACCGGTTATTTCTGGTACTCAGTGTACCAGGAAGTAGTGCCTCTCTGTGTCGCAGCAGTAATTTGACAGATGCAAGGATAGCACATAGCAATAGCAACAGCCCAGGAAGCTGAGGTCCTAGGTTCAATCCCAGGGTTTGACAGTACTCCCTCCTCAAGGACCTCTCCGAGGGCCACCAGGCTTATAAATTTTAGCTGGGGATTGATCCTAATTTGGGATAAAATTGAAAGTGTATTTTTCCTTGGCTTATTTTAATTGAATATTAAAATCTTTGAAACTTATCTGTACAAGTTTATTTACTGTTTCACAACATGTCTGATATGGAGCAAGAGCCTGCTCTCATGAATTCATTCTTATTATGTTTAGATGCACAAATTGCAGTTCCTATGCAGTTTTTTTTTCTTCATGTGTCAAAAAAAACATGCAAAATAAAGGTAACATTTTTGAGCCTAATGTCTCTCATGATAATGCTGTTAAAATAATACCTCAGCTTTCTCCTGCTACGTCCCAAACCTCAATGGCATCACATGCAGTGCCCTGTGGTTCCTCTATAACTCCTAGTGGTGTTTATTTAAAAGCAGAAATTGCTGCCCAGGTATCTTCAGTGGTATCTGTGGCATTAGCTGCCATTCCCAGATTACACGGAAAATGCAAGAGGAAATCTAGAAATTCAGAAAGTAAGGTGCCTGTCCTCAGTTCTGCTTCCCAAGTTGCCCTTTCTCATAAGTCTGATGAGGCAGATACATTGGGACTTTCTGAAGGGTGAAATCTCAGATACGACGGTCAAGAAGCTGGAGTCTTATTTAAAAAGATTTATGTTCATCAAGGTATCCAATGGAAACCTGCGGTGTGTATTGCCATCATGACTAGTGCGGTATCTTATTGGTTCGATACCTTGTCTAATTCTAAGTAGAGACTTCCTTGGATGAAATTCAAGATAGGATTAAAGCTCCTAAGTTAGCCAATTCCTTTATTGCAAATGCCATTTTACAGGTTGTTAGACTAGGAGCTAAAACTTCTAGTTTCACTGTCCTAGCCCGCAGGGCGTTATGGTTGAAATCCTGGTATGCGGACGTTTCCTCTAAAGTCAAGCTTCTGGCGATTCTTTACAAGGGAATAACCTTGTTTGGACACGGTTTGGCAGAAATTCTCTCTGATATTATGGTTGGAAAAGGGTATTTTTACCTCAAGATAAGTAGAATAGGCCTAAAGGATGTCAGAGTAATTTTCGTTCCTTTCGTAACTTCAGAGGAAAGCTTTGCCCTTCTTCTTCCAAGCAGGAACAATCCAAGTCTTCTTAGAAACCCAATCAGTCTTGGAACAAGGGAATACAATTAAAGAAACCAGCAACTGATTACAAATCAGCATGAAGGGTTTGCCCCCGATCTGGGGGTCGGATCAGATGGGGGGGGCAGACTTTTTCAGTTCTCTCAAGCCTGGATACGAGATGTCCCAGATCCCTGGACTGTGGACCTAGTATCCCAGGGTTACAAATTAGAATTTAAGGCTTTTCCTCCCAGAGGCAGATTCCATCCCTCAAGATTATATGCAGACCAGATAAATAGAGAGGCATTCTTGAAATGTATACAACATCTTTCCTCCTTGGGAGTGATAGTTCCAGTTCCAGTGCAGGGAACAGGGTCTCGGGTTCTACTCCAACCTATTTGTGGTTCCCAAAAAAGAGGGATTTTTCTGTCCCATTCTAGACTTGAAGTGTCTAAACAAGTTTCTCAAAGTTCCATCCTTCAAGATGGAGACTATACACTCCATTCTTCCTTTGGTACAAGAGGGTCAGTTCATGAAAACCATAGACCTAAAGGATGCATATCTTCATCTTCCTATTCACAGGGACCATCAAGGATTCCTGAGATTTGCCTTTCTGGACAAACTTTTCCAGTTCATGGCCATTCCATTTGGTCTAGCCATGGCTCCCAGAATTTTTTCAAATGTTCTGGGGGCTCTTTTGGCAGTGATCCGTTCTTATGGAATTGCTGTGGCACCCTAACTGGACAACATATTGGTTCAGGCGCCATCTTTTCAGCAAGCAAAATCTCACACAGAGATATTGTTGTCTTTTCTTCATTTCCACGGATGGAATGTGAATCTAGAAAAAAGCTCCCTTTCCCCTGCTACAAGAGTAGTGTTCTTATGGACTATAATAGATTCTCTATTAATGAAGATTTTTCTGACAGAGGTCAGGAAAAACAAAATAATTTCCTCTTGCCTCTCTCTTCAGGCTACTGCTCATCCTTCAGTGGCTCAATGTAATCGGTCTGATGGTGGTTTCGATGAACATCATTCCTTTTGCTCAATTCCATTTAAGAGCTCTCCAGTTGTGCATGCTCAGACAATGGAATGGTGACCATGTGGATCTATCTCAGAGAATAGAGTTATATCAGTCGTCAAGGGACTTTCTCCCATGGTGGATTTCTCAGGAACATCTATCTCAGGGGACATGCTTTCTGAGACCTTCCTGGGTGATCGTAACCACGGACGCCAGCCTACTGGGCTGGGGAGCAGTCTGGAACTCGTTAAAAGCTCAGGGCCTTTGGACTCAGGAGGAGTCTGCTCTTCCCTTCAACATCTTGGAGTTGAGGGTGATTTACAATGCTCTATTGGCTTGGCCTTGGTTGTCCTCAGCCCAGTTTATGAGGTTCCAGTCAGACAACATAACCTCTGTGGCTTACATCAATCACCAGGGAGGAACTCAGAGTTCCATACCATGAAGGAGGTTACTCAGATTCTTCAGTGGGCAGAGACTCTCAATTACTGTCTATCTGCCATCCACAATCCAGGAGTAGACAACCTGGAAGCAGATTTTCTGAGCAGACAGACTTTTCATCCCGAGGAGTGGGAACTCCATCCGGAGGTGTTTTCCAGCTTAGTCCTCAAATAGGGGCTGCAGGAGTTAGATCTGATGGTGTCCCGTCAGAACATCAAGCATCCAAGATACGGTTTAAGGTCAAAAGATAAGCAGGCCTTTCTGATAGATGCTCTGGCGGTTCCTTGGGTTTTCAGGTTGGCATACCTGTTTCCTCCATTTGCTCTCCTTCCACGAGTCATTGCTTGTATCAAACAGGAGAGGGTGTCGGTGATTCTAATAGCCCCTGCGTGGCCTCGCAGGATCTGGTTTGCAGACCTAGTGGAGATGTCATCTCTCCCACCTTGGAGACTACCTCTGAGGAAGGACCTCCTGATTCAGGGTCCCTTCCTTCATCCAAATCTCGTTTCTCTGAAGCTGACTGCTTGGTGATTGAATGCTTAATTCTGTCTAAGCATGGTTTTTCAGAGTCGGTCATTGAATAGAAATATCAATCAGGAAATTGTTGTTCCCTCTCTGTGTCCTAATCCTTCTTCTTCCAAAGAACGTTTGTTACACAATTTGGATGTTGTATGTGCTCTTAAAATCTACTTACAGGCGACTAAGGATTTTCGGCCAGTCCTCTGCCCTCTTTGTCTGTTTCTCTGGGAAATGTAAAGGTCAGAAAGCTACTGCTACTACTCTTTCTTTTTGGTTACGAAGTATAATTCGTATGAAACTGCTGGACAGCTCATTCCACAAGAGCTGTTTCTTCTTCTTGGGCTTTCAAAAATGAAGCTTCTGTGGAACAAATTTGCAAGGCTGCAACTTGGTCTTCTCTACGTACTTTTTCCAAATTTTATATTTTTGCCTCGGCCGAGGCTTCTTTTGGGAGAAAGGTTCTTCAAGCAGTGGATCTTTCTGTTTAGGATTGCCTGTCTTGTCCCTCCCTATTTATCCGTATCCTATAGCTTGGGTATTGGTTCCCAACAGTAATTACTCAAGCCGTGGACTCACCATATCTTAGAAAAGAAAAACAAAATGTATGCTTACATGATAAATTTATTTATTTCCGGATATGGTGAGTCCACGGCCCCACCCTTTATTTTAAGACAGTTGTTCTTTTGACTATAACCTCAGGCACCTCTGCACCTTGTGTTACTCCTTTTTCTCCATTTCCCTTCGGTCAAATGGCTGGGGATTATGGGTAAGGGAGTGATACTTAGCAGTTTACCTGTGGTGCCCTTTGCCGCCTCCTGCTGGCCAGGAGTGATTTTCCCAACAGTAATTATTCAAGCCGTAGACTCACCATATCTTAGAAAAGAAAAACAAAAAGTATGCTTACCTGATAAATTTATTTATTTCCGGATATGGTGAGTCCACGGCCCCACCCTTTATTTTAAGACAGTTGTTCTTTTGACTATAACCTCAGGCACCTCTGCACCTTGTGTTACTCCTTTTTCTCCATTTCCCTTCGGTCGAATGGCTGGGGATTGTGGGTAAGGGAGTGATACTTAGCAGTTTACCTGTGGTGCCCTTTGCCGCCTCCTGCTGGCCAGGAGTGATTTTCCCAACAGTAATTACTTAAGCCTTGGACTCACCATATCCGGAAATAAATACATTTATCAGGTAATCATAAATTTTGTTTTTTTTTGGCCAAACTAGAGAACATCATCAGAGAGAGACAAGTTGCAGTCCCAGGATGATGATGTCATCACTCCCTATTTAACTGCCTCACTCCTGTTTGCCATTGTCCTTGTGTTGTCTAAGATCTCTGTGTGAGTTCCTGTGGTCCTGTTTCTGTGTATAACCATGGCCGATTCCTGATCCATGGCTTTTCCTGACTTTGATGATCTTCGTATTCCTGACCCGGCTCGTCTGACTACTCACTTTGGTTCCTGAGCCAGCTCGTCTGACTATCTGCTCTGGGTTTGACTCCTGGCTTCCTTTTTGGCTTTTGGATTCGTTATATTTTTTTGTTATTTTTTTAATAAAGGTGTGATTAATTTAGCATTTTATGTCTCTGTCTGCTTCCTGGTACCCTGAAACTTGCCTGGTGTCTTGCGATATATCCTGCCTGGCTGCTTTGTATTCTGCCTTGTATCCAACCTAGTATCCTGTCAAAAATCCTGCTATGTTTAGGTTTCTCTGGGCTCTAAAATCGCTCTATTTTTCACAACAATAAAACAGTGATTGTGACACTTCTTTTGAATTTCATTGTTGTTAAGTGATCACTGTAGCCCAGTATCTTGCTTATGAGTGATAGCAGGGATGGGTAAAGCATTATATCATGCACTACTATAGTGCAGAGAGGGATGGGAAACCTATCATTTGAAAAAAGAGGTACCGGTTCAGCTACCATAGAAATGGCAAATACCTTAGCTCACTCATGTTGTTCTTTTTTGGATGAGATAAGGGACTCTAAAGAACCCACTCCTTATACCTACAGTCAGGGCAGGACTGGGAATAAATAGCAACCCTGAAAAATTTAGACCAGCCCTATTTTCTGTTCACTCAGTATAATGTGCACACCCCATTTTTCTCAAAGGGGGTTACTGGGATATTCCTTCCCTCAATATTTTGTTTTAGAATTATATTAGTTTATATTTTTTTAAAAATCCAGATTGTTGTTATATGCACTCTAAAGCCCAATTACATCAATTAATGACCCCTTTAAATTGCAGCTTTCCAGCCCCAGATGCTACAGCCCACTGGTTAATCTCCCGGTATCCTGGAAGGCCAATCTGGCCTTGCCTACAGTTATCAGATATGTTATAAAGACTTGCATTGGTAGCTGCCTTGCAATCATCATGGTAATAACAATAAAATAGCACTAATATGTAGGCATTTATTGGCAGATATCACAGATCCTGGTTACTTTGTTGGTATAAATATTTTATGAATTGTGTTGCCATAGTCAGTAGGGGTACAATAATGCACACAGTCACTACTCTTTATATTGCTAAGTCTTGCGTAGTTTTCAAATACTTTTAATATTGAATCATTACAGTTTTCTCTCATTTTATATAATGATAATAATCTAAGAATATCTAAGAAAAAATAATTTCAGTGCCTAATTGCATCAGTGATTTTATTAGAAAATATAGAATAGACTAAGCGAAATTGCAGCAGATGATTAAAGGAACAGTGTACAGTATCCGCCCCCCCCCCCCCCTCTTTAATGTGTTTCTAATAAGCAATTTTACCTGCTGGAGTGTGTAACATTGTTTGGAAATAGCTCCTTTACATTTACCCACCTATACTGAAAATTGTAATACTTAAGTACTGGTTTTAGAAAAGCTGTGTAATTAAGAAGCTGCTCTCAGTGGGGGTTTAGAGAGATAGGTATTAATATGTAAATTTTCAGTAGAAAGTGGTGACGCCGCTCCAGTAAAAAGGCGTGAGACACAGAGCCAATCCTAGCAGGGATCCTCAAAGCGGACAAACAAACCCCGCCCTCAATAACGGCGTGTGTACTGGAAATGAACTGGTTGAAGGGTGCAAGCCTAGACAGAGCCAAGCTCAAGGTATCAAAGGTAGTTGAAAAAGGCAGCACTCCAGAAATCCGTAGTTAAAACAAAGTCCTTTATTAATCCAAAAATAAAAGCAAACTCACATAGTGATATCATGGTAGGAGGAGGCTGGGGTCCTGACATGTTTCATGCAATGCAGCACTTAATCATAGGATAATGTTGATAACAATCCTTTTGTCCAAAATATCAACTTATTTATGAGGTTTATTGATGATTTGATTTTTGTAGTTAGAGGTACTTTTGTATTTGAGGAATTTTTGAGTTATGTAAATGATAATGATCTCGGCCTAAGTTTCACAGGAGAGATCCAGGAAGAGAAAATTAATTTCTTAGACCTTACACTTATGGGATTGGTTGAAGAGAAAAAGATAATTACTAACACTTATAGAAAGTCCTCATCTGGTAACACTATTCTGCATGCTAAGTCATGTCACCCTAATCACCTCATTAAGTCTATACCAAAAAGTCAGTTCTTACGATTAACAAGAAATACTAACTCTGATGAGCTTTTTGAACAGCAAGCCAATAAACTAATTGACAGATTAGTAGTTAGGGGGTATAACAAGGAGATCCTAAAACGCACAGTAAAATGTATTAGAGAGACTCATTCAAACCGAGTCTCAACTAATCACAAATAATTTCCAAAGCAGCATAGATTCAATGATGATACAATAGTGTTTTCTACTGAGTTTTCCTTACAGTTCAATCAACTTTGTAATATTATTAAGAAGAATTTACCTCTTTTGGAAGGGGATGATTTATTATCTAATGTCACAAGCAATGTAAAATTTGTTTCAAAGAAAGCTCCTACTTTGGCCAATACGCTATCTCCAAGTTTAATCACTAGTCATCTGGGCAAACATGCGAGCAATTGGTTTTCTAAGAAAGGCACTTTCAAATGCCTATCCAGGAATTGTGTTACATGTGAAGTTATTTCTTCTGGTGATAGATTCAAGAGCACTGCCACTGGCGAGAGTTTTAATATGGAGTATTATGCAAACTGTGGCACAAACTTTGTTGTATAGTGTGAACTATATCAGGAACAATACATGGGTCAAACCTTTTACGCTCTTTACGCTCCAGAATAGGGGAACACAAGAGAGACATTAGAAATTATAAGGACTCTAGTGTAGCTAAACATTTTAATGGAATCCATTTTACAAATGAACCCAAAATTTTGGTATAGGTAATTTGTATAGCTAGGAAGCCATTGTGGGGAGGTAATAGGTTTAATATCATCACCAAGAAAGAACTGTATTGGATTTGGAAATTAGGCACTAGGGAACCAACAGAATTGAATAAAGAGACATTAGCTATTTTGTGGAATAAGACACATAGCATATTATATAATTTAATATAAGATATGTCCCCTTTTGTTTCAAACTGTCTCTTTGGTTATATTATTTTTTCTGTAGTTAATTCTAAGACTTAAGTCCTTTAGTATGATAGTATTGTGGTAATTTTCAGTGTTCTTAACATTGCGCAATTGTGCTGATGTAGCTTCAAATGAATTTTTTCAATAACAACCTTCTTTTATGGCTTGAGAAATATATATTTTTTATAAGACGAGATATTGTGCACTGATGGTCTATCACTATTATTATTACTATTATTATTAGACTGTTGAGGCTTAAAATGAGTACAGTACATTGTTAGACCAGATTTGTTGGTTTGAATATATTTGGTATTTTTTAATATGTTTTTTTATCTGTATTTACGTACTTATGCTGCACGTTGGTTTGGAGGTTGGCTTTGTTTCTGTACACAGCCGTTGATATGGCAACCATTATGGTTGCTTTTATTTATTGGCTGTGGCCGATATAAAGCTCTCCCCTTACGTGTAGGAGGTTAAGCCTATGATTAAGTGCCGCAGGGCACGGAACATGTAAGGTCTCCTCCTCCTTCTCCTAACATGTTTATCACTATGAGTGTTAATTTTAAACTATGAAATAAAGAAGTGCTTTTATTTTTTCACCTGAAGCCTTTTGGAGTGCCGCCTATCTTTCCTTTGTTCTGAATATACCTTGGATGGCTTAACCATCTTTTGGTTGGCACAACTCTATTGCGTACGTCGCATCTTGTGCACACCGGACTGCTGGAACCCTGCTGGGATTGGCTTTTGAATTCTGCCGCTCGCTCACGGACTAGAGCAACACCGATTCCCAACTACTTAACCCAACACTTACATAGCACACCTTTTAAAGCTAGCTAAAACCAATCAGCTCACTTAAAAAATCATCTCCTAGGAAACATTAGGTGTGCACTGCAAATGTGTTAAACACATATATGTAAAACAATAGTTAAAACCAAATTGAGAGATACAAAACCATTATTAAACTAAGATATAAATTCACCAAAGTGAAATATATCCAGCAGTGAATGGACCGAGTAGGGTGTAGATAAAAAATAACTTTTATTGTTATCCAAGGTAAAAATTGACTATAGCAAAGTCAATTATAGCAAAGTCAGCTGACGAAGTGCTGTAACGGCACGAAACATGTTGGATGTGAAACCACTATGCTGTTAGGTTGACTCTCTAGCTGTGGTATTGTTACTTTTTTGACTTTGCTATAGTCAATTTTTACCTTGGATACAAATAAAAGTTATTTTTTATCTACACCCTACTCAGTCCATTAACTGCTGGATACATTTCACTTCTGTGAATTTATATCTATGTGCCATTTCTTTTTAGCGGTCCTTATTGGGCTAAACCCGCTACCAGCAGTAAGTAAAAACACGCTTACCACATAGACTTTTATGTTTAAGTTCATATACAAACAAGATATCGCCTGCGTACCAGCACCAAACTTCACTATGTTTGTGAAATACAACCATCAAGGACACAAGTGATCATCAGCATATGTAGAGAGACAAACAGCCCCTGCATGGAAAGGACTATTGGTGAGTGACCGTTTTCTACTTTCTTTACTTAGGTTCAATTGCTTATACCGCTACAGATTATTCTGCTATATATATTTTGGCAAATTACACACTGATGCGGATACAAGTGTTTTCCTAAGGAAAAGAGCTACAGTGTTTACTACAACACCTATTTTATACGTATTAAAATGTAACTGTTAGCTACTGACTATAAGGTCCAACACCAAAAGCAAGAAGAAGAAATCTTTTTCCCCAGGCTTTGCATACAGCACTGCTAAATACGCCTGTTAGGGATAACATTCAGACTTTCTTTGTGTCTTACATTATTAAACTAATACATATATTGTATCAAATACAACAAGTCAGCCTCAATAAGAATTTGAAAATAGTAACATATTATACAGGGAGTGCAGAATTATTAGGCAAGTTGTATTTTTGAGGATTAATTTTATTATTGAACAACAACCATGTTCTCAATGAACCCAAAAAACTCATTAATATCAAAGCTGAATAGTTTTGGAAGTAGTTTTTAGTTTGTTTTTAGTTATAGCTATTTTAGGGGGATATCTGTGTGTGCAGGTGACTATTACTGTGCATAATTATTATTACTTAACAAAAAACAAATATATACCCATTTCAATTATTTATTTTTACCAGTGAAACCAATATAACATCTCAACATTCACAAATATACATTTCTGACATTCAAAAACAAAACAAAAACAAATCATTGACCAATATAGCCACCTTTCTTTGCAAGGACACTCAAAAGCCTGCCATCCATGGATTCTGTCAGTGTTTTGATCTGTTCACCATCAACATTGCGTGCAGCAGTAACCACAGCCTCCCAGACACTGTTCAGAGAGGTGTACTGTTTTCCCTCCTTGTAAATCTCACATTTGATGATGGACCACAGGTTCTCAATGGGGTTCAGATCAGGTGAACAAGGAGGCCATGTCATTAGATTTTCTTCTTTTATACCCTTTCTTGCCAGCCACGCTGTGGAGTACTTGGACGCGTGTGATGGAGCATTGTCCTGCATGAAAATCATGTTTTTCTTGAAGGATGCAGACTTCTTCCTGTACCACTGCTTGAAGAAGGTGTCTTCCAGAAACTGGCAGTAGGACTGGGAGTTGAGCTTGACTCCATCCGCAACCCGAAAAGGCCCCACAAGCTCATCTTTGATGATACCAGCCCAAACCAGTACTCCACCTCCACCTTGCTGGCGTCTGAGTCGGACTGGAGCTCTCTGCCCTTTACCAATCCAGCCACGGGCCCATCCATCTGGCCCATCAAGACTCACTCTCATTTCATCAGTCCATAAAACCTTAGAAAAATCAGTCTTGAGATATTTCTTGGCCCAGTCTTGACGTTTCAACTTGTGTGTCTTGTTCAGTGGTGGTCGTCTTTCAGCCTTTCTTACCTTGGCCATGTCTCTGAGTATTGCACACCTTGTGCTTTTGGGCACTCCAGTGATGTTGCAGCTCTGAAATATGGCCAAACTGGTGCAAGTGGCATCTTGGCAGCTGCACGCTTGACTTTTCTCAGTTCATGGGCAGTTATTTTGCGCCTTGGTTTTTCCACACGCTTCTTGGGACCCTGTTGACTATTTTGAATGAAACGCTTGATTGTTCGATGATCACGCTTCAGAAGCTTTGCAATTTTAAGAGTGCTGCATCCCTCTGCAAGATATCTCACTATTTTTGACTTTTCTGAGCCTGTCAAGTCCTTCTTTTGACCCATTTTGCCAAAGGAAAGGAAGTTGCCTAATAATTATGCACACCTGATATAGGGTGTTGATGTCATTAGACCACACCCCTTCTCATTACAGAGATGCACATCACCTAATATGCTTAATTGGTAGTAGGCTTTCGAGCCTATACAGCTTGGAGTAAGACAACATGCATAAAGAGGATGATGTGGTCAAAATACTCATTTGCCTAATAATTCTGCACTCCCTGTATATGTATATAAGTACACTTCACACAAAGTTACAAACACAATGTAATTAAAACATAACACACTTCAATTGTCTCCACATAATATAATAAAAGGTTTTCATGGGAAAGAGAGACATCCGATATTCATAGAATTTCACAAATTCAAAATTTCCATAAATTCCAGATTTTAAACTTTAAATTTTAAATTCTAAATTTAATTAACTTCAAATCTAAAGCCTATTCAATTTCAGAACACTTGCATATGGATATGTTATAGATGTGTATAAACCTCAATTGATAACCTGTATATTAAATAGGTGCAAACATACACATCAACATATCCAATGCCAATTCAATACTACATAGACATAGGACCAAAGTGGCACAATGGACTAAATAAAATCCACACTATGACACTGTAATCAAAGCAAGTAGTACACGTTGGTTTAAAGAAATGTGCTAGTGTCTATACAAAAAGGGAGAGACTATTCTACAAAGTAGCTTATGTCCCATTCTTTATTTAGACCCATGGGTACCCTGGTATCTAATTTCCAAATCCAATACAATTCTTTTTTAGACAGAATTTTATATCTGTTTCCACGCCTAATTGTTTTTTTTTTTTACTACATCTATAACTTTGACAGTAAATTTTGGTTCATTGGTAAAATGCAAACCATTAAAATGTCGTACCACTCCTGAATCCTTATTATAATTCTTGATGTCCCTTTTGTGCTCACCTATCCTAGAACGTAGGCAACGTGAGGTTTGACCTACATATTGTTCCTGGCACAGAACACATTCAACCAAATAGACTGCAAAATTTGTGCATAATGTTTAATATCAAACGTTTCCTTTGTGCTAAAACTCCTAAAAGTTACACCTGACAAAATTACTGCAAATGTTGTACAGTTTCTAGACAAACATTTGAAGGTTCCCTTCTTTGTCAGCCAATTACCTTCTACTCTCATTGAGCTACTATTTATCATACTGGGAGAAAGTTTGTTTGCCAAACTTGGAGCTTTTTTGGAAACAAATTCAATCTTGTCTACCACATCCGAGAGCATTACATCTCCCATCAAAATTTGCAAATTCTTTTTAATGATTTTGCACAAATCATTATATTGTAGTGAAAATTTTGTCGAGAAAACTATTGTTTCTTTGTTGAACATATTCTTTTTCGACAATTTATCAGATGTATTGATCTGTGTAGTCACATAATTAGTCTTAACTTGATGTAAGGTTTTTAGTAATTCTGATACGTCATACCCTCTAGCACTGAGTCTATCTATAAGCTGATGTGATCAAACAACTCATCCGAGTTAGTGTTAATTCTCAATCTTAAAAATTGACTTTTTGGTATCGATCTAATCAAATGCTTTGGGTGGCATGACTTGGCATGAAGAATTGTATTGCCTGCTGTAACTTTTCTATATGTATCTGTAAAAACCATGTTAGATTCAACTGAACCAACCAATGTAAATCCAAAAATTGTATCTTAGTACTTTATACTTCTCCCGTAAATCTTAGCCCTAAGTTATTATCATTGACAAAATGTAAAAAGTTCTCAAAATCAAAATCACCTTTAGTCACAAAAATAAGGTCATCGATAACTTGCATATACATACAAATATTATCAATGAAAGGACTATTGCTACTGTAGAGGCTGCCCAGTCCCCACCATCCCACAAACAAATTCGCAAAAGAGGGGGCAAATGTTGCCCCTATTGCGGTACCACATATCTGCAAGTAGTACTCTCCATCAAACATAAAATAGTAGTGGAATAGTAGGAACTCGACAGCCTCACACAGAAACAACTTAAACTCAGCAGAATAATTTGTGCGGGTATTTAGAAAAAATGCTATTGCCTGAATCCCTAGACAATGGGGAATACTTGAGTATAATGATACTGCATCGATCACCACCTACCTATAATCCTTTAATTTGTAAATTTTCAACCTAAGTACTGACTTTTGGGTAAACAGCGATAATATTGAGCATAGAAATAAAGATAAGTTATGGGTGTGCTTTTTAACTAGCAAAAACAGCTATTTCATATAAAAAATAATTTTACAGTATACTGTCCCTTTAATACATTAGGCTTTATTCTTCGATTAACACTGACTAAGCTGGTATCTTTTTTCCTTTTTTGTTCACTAGAGTGATCTATTTTTCTATCCATTACCAGAGAATTCTATAAGTTGGTGTTTGGTGTTGTTTGCTAATAGCTATATACTCTGTACAAATGTTAATTAAAATCCCTTTTTTGCATCCTGGGTTATAGTTTTCTGCCATTTTTCTAGATATCATCAAACAACAGCATAATAGCATATAATGTATATGAGTAACTCAACAGCAAAATAGTGAAAAGGGCTGAAACTGATGCTTAAACCCAGAGCATAAAGTTACAAACAACTTCAGCATAGTGGTAAGAAATGTCTCAACAATAAAGGGGTTAAATGAGCAGGATGTTCTTGTTTGTGTTGCCATAAAAGTATTAGACACAGTTAAATTAATCAGAGAAAATGTAAGAAGTCTGCTTTCTGTATATTGTATATTAGTCTAGGTCATCTAGGAATGCACAACTCTGTGGATACTATGGGATTAGTATGGGCTATGAGGTCTTCTAGTGGTCCCTTCCTCAGATTCTTCCATCAGGACAAATTTCCTGGTTTCCAGAAACTGTTCTGGCTCTGCCCATGCCATATTTCAGCTCCGCCCCATCCCCAGCCATGACCTATCCTGCTTACCTCACCTGTCACATCTCTGCCCACAAAACACCTCCACTAATACCAGTATATAATAGCAATAAAAAACTTCAAAACCTTAAAATTTAAAACATCAAAGTGTAATGCAAATTGTTAAAGAACAATATGATACATTGGGTGAAGTACCAAATAGATTGACAAACCTTATGAATAAATGGGGGAAATAAATAAATATACCACTAATACAGTCTATTATAGCTTACATCCCATGGTAGACTACTGGGGACTTGAGACTGTAGATATAGTTAGATAGATAGATAGCTAGATAGACAGACAGATTATAGATAGACATATTATAGATAGATAGACAGATTATAGATAGATAGATAGATTATAGGTAGGTAGATAGATAGACAGACAGATTATAGATAGATAGATTATAGGTAGGTAGATAGATAGACAGACAGACAGACAATCTGTTCTCTCTTCAGTTTATTGTTTGCCACACATACATTGGATTCTAACATGATAAAGCTACAAGATGGCCCCTATGTTGGATGAATGCTGTAGGTTGCATGCAGCAGTGCAAGGCACTATATAGATTAAAAAGCTCAGGTAAATAGTTTGGCACTTTCAGCTATTTCAGATGTTTCAAGTTTTTAAAATTATTTAAAAAAAAATAAAAAAATAATAATAATAATAATATATACAGTATATACATACATACAATTTCATGTCCACAATAGTCCATTATCTTATTTTTTTATGTGTTTCAGGTTAAACCCCTGAAAGAATACCAGAATAAATTAGTGCAGACTGCATTTCCAACTAGCTGCAATATGCATCCTTCACCATTAGAACACAATTTAGTTCCATCATCTTGCCCACACACCACTCATTAAATCAATTGTGAGGGTAAAATAGATAGATAGATTATAAGTAGATAGATAGATTATAGGTAGATAGCCAGATTATAGGTAGGTAGGTAGGTAGACAGATATATACAGTAGATATATAAAGATACATTACTGGTAGATAGATAGATAGATAGATAGATAGATAGATAGATAGATAGATAGATAGATAGATAGATAGATAGCTGATAGATATAGATAGACAGACAGATATATAGATAGATAGATAGATAGATAGATAGATAGATATAGGTTTAAACTGAGGTAGCAATAATCAGTTACTGTCACTAGGTGGCGAAATTGATTCCCATTTTTGTGACTCCAGCCGAAGAAACCGTTTTTTAAACTACCTTACACGAGTAAAGCAATTTAGTAACCAACATTGTTGTTAATATTAGAGTGCATAAACTGTGGAGATTATGGGAAGCAATGCAATACATATTGTACTTCATACATAAATCATAAGGCACAAGTCCACCTGTGCACGCTGCACTAGATTTGTAGAGATGACGTAATGCTTTGTGACAGACATAGCTATGACAGGGACGCTGTCTTTACACTGCCTTTAACTCTTTGGCTGCCGACGGCAGCTCTTATGTGTTTTTGCCAAAAATCTTCTTTGGCTGCCAAAGAGTTAAAAGATTTTATCACCGATAAATGAAAAGCAGACTGTCCTCAGCACCACACACTACTATCCTATCCTTGTGCTTTATCACTTGATCAGCACATTGTACTCACAGTGATCATCTATCTTCTTCCTGTGCACAGAAGCTTTCCCAGGGAAACTGAACGGTTGTCCATCCTCCTCCCATTCTGTGTGCAGCATCTGTGGGTAGCAGTGCTTCCCATGCAGGCGATCAGTGAGAGAGAGAGCTTGGGAGTCACAGCTAAGCAGCCAGGCATTGTGTGAACCGGCTGGGAGGCACACTGGGTGTTTATTTGTGGCCTCACACGTGGGGTGAATGAGGTTAATGTTACTGTGCTGTACCTGGAGCGAAGAACACATGGGAGAGGAGGAAGGTGAGTGAATAACTGGGTGATGTGCTGGGCATGTTCTGTTTGATCTAAAGCACCACCAGGGAGTACATGATCTGCAGGGTATTACTGGGTGCACGGCATATGTGTGTATTCATTCATTTATTAATGTATTGCATTATAGGCAATTGGATATGGTTAGTGGAATGTTTGGTTTCAGAGGCATTTGATTATGGCTGGTACATTGAGGATTAGGTAGAGGCAGCAGTGAAAAGCATGCACAGTAAGGATTTTGTGGGTGTGTATGGGGCATTGCATGTGGTGTAAGTGCCTGGTGTTAAGAGTAATGTAAAGGGATATTCAAGTGCAAAAATAGGAAATGCCCTGATGTGTTAGAACATTTTATTATTGCATGCAAAGAATTATGTGCTTAACCCCTGCAAAGTCCTCTTCACTGCAGCAATGCATTAACTGGTTGCTAGCTGAACACATCTGGTAAGCAAATGACAAAAGGTATGTGTGTAACCACCAATTACAGCTAACTCCCATTAGTGTATTGCTGCCCCTGAGCATACCTAGGTATACTTTTCAACAAAGTATACTAAGAAACAAAAAAGGAAATTTGATATTAGAAGCAAACCAAAATGTCTCTCTATCTGAATCATAAAAGTTTAATGAATAGGAGAAATATGGTAAGATTTCAAATTTCCATGGTACCTGCATCTCCTGTCCAGTCACATATTCTACTATGGGCCATTTTATATGGTATACAATACAAAACATTTAGAAATTATTACTTAAACAACACAAAATACTAAGTTTAATGTGCATAAAGCTTTAATGGCCTAGTATTTTATACTGCTTGTATCTCTCCTCATCAGGGAAAGTAGAAGTGCTGCTGAGATACACAAATCTCAATGAAAAACTTCCCTTTCCATAATGGGGGAGATATGATACTTAAAAGAGATGCAACATAAATATACAAATACACTACTCAACAAATGCCTCACTGTTTCAATGAAAATCAATAACATATTTTTCCTTTAATTCAGAAGGCAAGCTCATTGATTACATTTTCCCTGCACCCATTCCCAGTTCTTGTCCCAGGTATTGTAAAGCCAGTCAATTGCACCTGCATGAGGGTATTCCCATATTACCAGCTCTTATGTGTTTTTGCCAAAAATCTTGTAAGATTATGCACAAATCTATCAAGTGTGCAGAAGTCACATACAATCACAGTGACCGCCCACAAAAATGTGCGAGTGTGCTAAATAGCTGTTAGCCTCTCTTGCATCAGTGATGTCATCACTAGCTTTTAAGAATGCAGGTGATTAACAAGCTGGAAAACAAGTTTGCATATAGCTGCAGGTTGTCTGTTTTCCTCTTTGAGAAAACTACCGGACGTTGAGGCAGAACAGTAACTGATGGCAAATTGGATACATTGGGTAAGCTGTTTCCGAATAAATCAAGTAAGTTAGGGACATTTTATTAGGACCCATGAACATTTACTTTTATTTGCCCCTTTAAACCATGCCACATAGCTGGTAGATTATTATCTCACACTCTGTGCCTGATGGTCTAAATCTTTCTGCTCTGGAGAGATTATCTAAAATGTCTCTCAAACCTTTTTATAAAGACAAATATTAGCTTGAGAGCTGTTTATCTGTCTATGCTGGGTTCTGCACGAGAAGGAAAGATTTTTCAAGATGTTTTGATCATCAGATCCTCGGTTATAGCTACAATGACTCCAGACCAGTGTGTACTTTAAAGGGTCACTGAACCCAAATTTTTTCTTTCGTGATTCAGATAGAGCATGAAATTTTAAGCAACTTTCTAATTTACTCCTATTATGAAATTTTCTTCACTCTCTTGGTATCTTTATTTGAAATGCAAGAATGTAAGTTTAGATGCCGGCCCATTTTTGGTGAACAATCTGGGTTGTTCTTGCTGATTGGTGGATAAATTCATCCACCAATAAAAAAAGTGCTGTCCAGAGTTCTGAACCCAAAAAAAGCTTAAATTCATTCTTTTTCAAATAAAGATATCAAGAGAACGAAGAAAAATTGATAATAGGAGTAAATTAGAAAGTTGCTTAAAATTGCATGCTCTATCTGAATCACGAAAGAAAAAATTTGGGTTCAGTGTCCCTTTAAGGAGCAGCTTATATTATTTTGATGGGGGTGATGATGTTAGATGCAATAAATGGCAGATAATGGCTGTTTTATTATTGCAGGTATATAAACTTAGGTTGGGGTGCCTTTTGGGGCTTTGAGTGAGGGCAAGTGCATTATAAGTGAATAGATTTCTTGTAGTAATAAAGCAGTAGCTAGCTGAGTGTCCGCTGGTTCCATATGTGCTGTAGATACAGGTAGGTAGATTTAGTGGTTCAGGAGCTTTCTGTGGGTGAACTTTACAGTAGATAGTGAAAATTGTAATTGGTACTGACAATAAAATGCTGATTTTTAGGGGCATGAAACTAAAGTTTTCTATAATGTGAATGAGCAGTAATGAAACGTCTTAAAATATTGTTTGCATGGAAAAAAATCTAAATTGTTTACACTGATGAAAATGAATATATATAAGCGGCAGACCAGATAAATGGGTAGAGGGCTCTGTCCATGAGTGGATAACTGTTGTAGATCACCTTGCACAAAGGACAGCTGGGCTTGTAAGCTTTTATGCTTCCTACCACTCACCTATTGGTATAACATCAGTATGAAAACAGAATTATGTTTGCAATGTCTTTAAATTGTGCCATTGTTTATTAACATGGTAAAATCATTGTCCCTTTGTTTCAATTGCATTCTATCTAAATCTAATTGCTAATCTAGAATATTAGTGGGGCAGTACAGTCATAATTAATCTGAAACTTTCCTGTTTTAGAAAGGGCACACCATTTTATACAACTTTCCAATTTGATTATATTATCAAATTGGCTTCATCCTTTTGGTATCCTTTGTTGAAGCAACAATACACTATTGGGATCTAGCTGAGCACATCGGGTAAACCAATGACAAGAGTCATTTATGTGCAGCCAACAATCAGCAGCTAGCTCCCAGTAGTGCATTGCTGCTCCTAAACTTACATAGGTGTGCTTTTCAACAAAGGATACCAAGAGAGCAAAACAAATTAGGTAACACAAGTAGATTGGAAAGTTGCATGCTCTATCTGAATAATGAAATAACAATTTTGGGTTTCGTGTCCCCTTTACTGAATCTCTGTGAATTTGTATGACTGATAAAAGATCATGTAGTAGGCTTCATTACAAGAAAACTAACGTTTTACACTGATAAGTCTAATGCATCAAGTTCTAAAGTCTGCCTTGGTCACGTGATTGTCTTATGAGGGAATATCATTACATTCAAGGCCTAGATCATTATCTATGGTTAAAGGATTTACAGTGTCAAAATAAAGTTAATCCCACTTTAAAGATTTATCTTTAAGAATATTAATATCTAATCCTTAATAAGCGTAGATTATCGTCTAGGATAATCACAAACTATTTTCTATTACAAAACAATAAGGCTGACAAACTGTTAGCTAGTAGATTTAAAAGTAGTCAACTAAAATCTCAGATTAATTAGATTTAATATACCCAAAAGATATTTGATTAGTATTATAAAAAAATGTCATGTAAAGGTGAACAAGGGTTTATTAAATCAAGGTGAGATGGCTAAATTCTAAGAATGGTTCAACCTGCCTAAACTCTCTGAGGAACTATCCAGTAATTTGAACAATCTGAAAATAAAGGGAGAATATCCTTTTATGTCTTTAATTCCTTGGGCTCAGATGGATTTTGAACCTAATAAAACATAATTTGTTCTAAAGAGATTGTTTCCCTTTAAACACAAGTTTATAATATAATTATCATATAGAATTCTTTATAGGAAATTTTGTATGGAAAGAGCATAGCATTTCCAAATGATCTCTGTTAGCAAATTGTACAAGTTAGTTTTAAAAAGATGTTGGAAATGGTCATTGCTGCAACCCAGGCGAGCGGTAAGGTGTAATGGTACATTTGTTGATTGAAAATGTATTCACAATTAGTGGTTTAGAATTTGATTGTAATTGTTGTTCCATATTTAGCAGCAGCTGATCAGATTGATTTTATTTCTCGGTCTGGAATGAATATTAAGAAGTTGATTGATATCGAGGGATATTTAGAAATGAGATGGGGCTGTACACAGGTGTGGTGTCCGTCGGGCCAGCTGGAAATTCCTGTACCACCGTGACTTGAGTGTAGTTGTCTGATTAGAGTTGCTCCTTTATGTAACTTTCCTTATAAACTGCAGCTAAGGTGACAAAGACTGCAGACAGATAGGCGCAGGTAAAGGGGAGTGATATGAAGATATCCTGTTGTCATGTTTAAAAGGAATAGTCTAGTCAAAATGAAACTTTCATGATTCAGATAGAGCATGACTTTTTAAGCCACTTTCTAATTTACTCATAGTATCAATTTTTCTTTGTACTCTATTTCAAGTCGAAATATAAGCAGTTTTGCAATGCACTTCCCTTACCAAAAATGTTTCTAATAAAAGTTATTACTGTGTTTCTGCGGCATACGTACATATCCTGCAAGGGCCGTGCACCATTATTCAAACGCCAGACCTTCTCAGAGAGTCAGCAGGGGCTTGTATGGCACAAATTACATCGGAGCAGGAGTGGTTTTTTAATACTGGTGCACAGGTCCTCACAGTATATGTAAGTATGCTGCAGAAAAACAGTTATTACTTTTAGTAGGCACATTTTTGCTAATGGTTGTATATTGCAAAGATGCTTATATTTCAAATTGAATTAGCGCTGCGGAATCTGTTGGCGCTCTACAAATAACCGATAATAATAATAATAAATGCACCTATGCACATTTCAATTTTAACCTTTTTATCCCTTTACATTTAATTTTAAATGTAATGGATAGAGCATGACATTTTTTATTAACTTTCCATTTTACTTCTGTTATTTATTTTGTTCAATGCTCTTGGTATCCTTTGATAGAGAGTAATCCTAGGTGAGTTTAGGAGCGTGCACATGTCTTTAGTCTTTTAGAAGCATTGTCTGCAACAATGTTTGTAAGAATATTACACATTGTTGCCACAGAATGATAAAGACACATGTATACTCCTAAGCTCCTATCGCCTACCTAGGTTTACTTTTTAACAAAGGATGCCAAGATAACAAATGAAGGCCACATTACAAATGGTGCGCTAAATATTGCTTGTGTGCAAGTAATACCAATGCAAGCTAATATGTGCTGGTATTAAGCGCAATGCGAACAAGAGCTCGCGTTCACATTGCTAGGAAGGATTGCGCTCACAAGAGCTCTCTTTCATAGGCTCCAATGGTAAACTCGCTCTGATGCGTCAGAGACAGCATCAGAACCTAAGAGCAGTGAAGGAGGTAAGTAGCGCAGCAAATATAAATATATATGTATATGATTAAATACATATATATTTGTGTGTAAATATGTGTATATACATGCATATTAGCACATAAATATATACTGTATGTATATAATCATATACATATATATTTACTGGGAACACACAGTTCCCATAGACCGCAATGCAAAGTCATTTTTCAGTGCCCTTTTTTTCTAACACCTCCCACCCCCCAACTTTGCCCCCAAAATACTGCCTAGTTATATATTTTATCAATGGAGGGGAGGTAATATAGATAAATATCTCCTTCTGAAAGAGGCAGAATATATCTACAAATATAACACTTTGTATCCAGCAGGTTTAAATTCCGAACTGGATATTTCTCCGTTTCTGTTAGATTAAAATAATACACTTGGATTATGGGTTAGATTTAGAATTAAATCATTCCAAACACAATGCACTTTTTATATATTTTTTATTATTTATTTATTTATTTATTTATTTATTATCTCTTTATGTTTAACCCTTTCATGACATAGGCAATTGTTCAAGTTCTGAACGTAAACAAAACCTTGAATTTCAGCTATATGTCTTTTCAACCATAATTTACCCCTTTCACATTAAGTGCACCCACACTAATTATATATTGTTTTTTAGAGGACAGATAGGGCTTTCTTTTGGCATAAAAGATTTATTTCTCAACTATAATTTTAAATAAAAAAATCAAAGTAAGTGTGAGAAATTAAGAAATTTGATATCATCCTGATATATGTTACTGCAATAAAACACCCATACTTGTGTTAAGCGATGTCCCATGAGTATAACGATACCCCCCATGTACAGGTTTTTTGAGTTTTCTGGAATTTACAAGGCCCAACATACGGCCTACCCATTTACATAGAAATCTGGCACATTCATTTTCTGGGCTTAAGTTGCCTTTCATACATTATAGCAGCCCAGGAATGAAAATAACCCCATCATGGCATACCATTTACAAAAGTAGACACCCCAGGGTATTCCAAAAGGGCCATGTCACATCTTTTTGTGAAGCCCCTTAGGCATAACATCTGGCCAAATGTAGTGCTCATTTATTTTTAATGCGTTTTTTGCCCAAACACTGCATTTTGGCTGTTTCTGTCATCAAGCTTTTATGTTTTACTGCTATAAAACACACATATAAGTGTTTTTCAATGTCCTACAAGTACAACAGTACCCCCCATGTAAAGATTTTATGGGGTTTACAGAAGTTACAGGGCCAAATATGGGGTCTGCCCATTTACATGAAAATTTGGCACATTCACCTTCTGGGCCTATGTCCTCTTTGAGACATTATAGCAGCCCAGGAATGAAAATTACCCCATCATGGCATACCATTTTTAAAAGAAGACACCCTAGGGTATTCCAAAAGGCCCATGTCACATATTTTTGTGAAGCCCCTTAGTCACAACACCTGGCCAAATGTAATGGTCCTTTTTGTTGCATGCGTTTTTTGCACAAATACTGCACTTTGGCTGTCTCTGTCATCAACCTTTTATGTTTTGCTGCTATAAAACACACATATTAGTGTTTGTCAAGGTCCTACGAATAAAACAGTACCCCCCATGTACAGGTTTTATGGGGTTTACAGAAGCTACAGGGCCAAATATGGGGTCTGCCCATTTCAGTTTTTATGCATGGAAATTTGGCACCTTAATTTTCTGTGCCTATGTCCTCTTTGAGACATTATAGCAGCACAGGAATGAAAATTACCCCATCATGGCATACCATTTTCAAAAGAAGACACCCTAGGGTATTCCAAAAGGCCCATGTCACATCTTTTTGTGAAGCCCCTTAGTCACAACACCTGGCCAAATGTAATGGTCATTTTTTTGCATGCGTTTTTTTTGCACAAACACTGCACTTTGGCTGTCTCTGTCATCAACCTTTTATGTTTTGCTACTATAAAACACACATATTAGTGTTTGTCAAGGTCCTACGAGTAAAACAGTACCCCCCATGTACAGGTTTTATGGGGTTTACAGAAGCTACAGGGCCAAATATGGGGTCTGCCCATTTCAGTTTTTATGCATGGAAATTTGGCACCTTAATTTTCTGTGCCTATGTCCTCTTTGAGACATTATAGCAGCACAGGAATGAAAATTACCCCATCATGGCATACCATTTTCAAAAGAAGACACCCTAGGGTATTCCAAAAGGCCCATGTCACATCTTTTTGTGAAGCCCCTTAGTCACAACACCTGGCCAAATGTAATGGTCATTTTTTTGCATGCGTTTTTTTGCACAAACACTGCACTTTGGCTGTCTCTGTCATCAACCTTTTATGTTTTGCTGCTATAAAACACACATATTAGTGTTTGTCAAGGTCCTACGAGTAAAACAGTACCCCCCTTGTACAGGTTTTATGGGGTTTACAGATGTTACAGGGCCAAATATGGGATCTGCCCATTTACATGGAAAATTGGCACATTCATTTTATGGGCCTTTGTCCTCTTTGAGATATTATAGCAGCCCAGGAATGAAAATTACCCCATCATGGCATACCATTTATAAAAGTAGACAACCCAGGGTATTGAAAAAGGACTATGTTTAGTCTTTGTTTGTAGCCACTTAGTCACAACATCTGGCCAAAGGTAATGTTCATATTTCAGTTTTAGTTTATCACAAAAACACTGCCTTTTTGCTGTTTATATCATCCTTGTATATTTTACTGCTATAATACACCCATCTTTGTGTTCAGCGATGTCCAATGAGTACAACAATACCCCCTATGTACAGGTTTTATGTGGTTTCAGGAAGTTACAACGCCCAATATAGGGTCTGCCAATTTGCATGGAAATTGGGCACATTGATTTTATGGACCTTTGTTGCCTTTGAGACAGTATGGCAGCGCAGGAATGAAAATTACCCCACCATGGCATACCATTTGCAAAAGTAGACAACCAAGGGTATTGAAAAAGGACTATGTTTAGTCTTTTTTTTGTAGCCACTTAGTCACAAAACCTGGTCAAATTTAGTGGTCATATTTTTTTATTTGCCTTTTTCACACAGTCTTTTTTCTATTTAGATCAACATCATTATATTTTTTACTGCTATAATACACCCATATCTGTGTTCAGTGATCTCCCATGAGTGCAACAATACCCCCTATGCACAGGTTTTATGTGGTTTTATGAAGTTACAGGGCCCAATATAGGGTCTGCATAGAAATTTGGCACATTGATTTTCTGGACCTATGTTGCCTTTGAGACAGTATGGCAGCCCAGGAATGAAAATTACCCCCCTCATGACATACCATTTGCAAAAGTGGATAACTCAGGATATTCTAAAAGGAGTATTTTAGTTGTTTTGTATAACTTATAATGGCCTTAGAGTGGATGGGCTTAACATATAAAGGGACAGGACAAAGTCATGGGATTTATGAAGTTAGGAATACAGAATAATAAAATAAAATAAATTAGGAACACATACAGATTGCTTTCAAATTAAAAGTTTAACTCTGTGTGATATATTCGAAAGCAATCAGTGATACAGAGGCCAGGTTGAGAGGGGCAGTCAGGGCAATGGTAACTAGAATCCCTCCTCCCTCCTTTTTTATAGCAGACTCTGCATCTTTTCTGGGGTGTTAATTTGCAGGCAGTGGGGGGGATCCTAGTGGGAAAATGCCTGCCACAGAGTCGCTCGACATTTTCAGATTGAACAGTGGGAGGATTAGGGGTCTGGTTAAACAAAATATCAGATGTTACATTTAACACAAATTCCAAAAAAGTATAAGTTTTCCCTGTGCCTGTTTTTTTGTACAGCGCACATGCATTATATACTGCGATCTGCATAATATAAAAGGCTACTTTTTTGTACCAAGTTCTAGTTTTTCTTTGAATTAGATATGGCTGCAGGCACCGGTCAGCTAAATCTACCCCCCCCATGTTTTTGTTGTACTCCACAATGCACTTTGGCTTTCGGATCTGTGCAGATCTTCCCTTCACAGACACTGGCACTGTAGCTTCATCGTGCATTGTGGAGAGCATGTACACATCTTTTTTATCAGTGTACCGAAGGGCCAGTAGCTCATTGTGGCGTAAAGCTGACGTTGTGCCCCTACTTTTTTTTCCATATGTCAGCTTCTGGGGGAAACCTTTGCGATTTTTTCTTGTTGTGCCACAGGCCACGGTTTCAAAATAAGATAAAAATTTTAATAGCTCTGTGCTGGTGTAAAAATTATCGAGCCACAAATGGTACCCTTTATTTAGCAGGGGTAGTAGGAGATCCCACACAATTTTCCCACTTGTGCCAACGGAATCTGGGCAGCCAGGTGGATCCAAGTGGCTATCCTTTCCCTGGTAGATGCGAAATGCCCAGGTATACCCAGTACTGCATTCACAGAGCTTATAAAATTTTACCCCATAGCGGGACCTCTTGGATGGTATATATTGCTTGAAAAGCAATCTCCCCTTAAATTTCATGAGGGACTCATCAATGCAAATGTCCTGCTCAGGTATGTAAACTTCTTTAAATTTTTGGGACAGGTGGCTTATCAGGGGCCTTAGTTTATATAACCTGTCATGCAGGGGGTCATTTTTGGGGGGGCACTTGGTATTATCATTAAAATGGAGAAACCGCAGCAATTGTTCATATCTGTCCCTCTTCATAACCCCTGGAAAAAGAGGGGTAGCCAGGATGGGGTTCTGGCTCCAGTATGAACGAATGCTGGGTTTCTTCACAATCCCCATTATTAATGTCAGGGCCCAAAACTTTTTAATCTCTGGTGTGTCAGTGGGGTGCCAGCTATTTTTTCTGACATACAGAGATTGGGGATTTTTGGACAGATACTGGCTGGCATATAAATTTGTTTGAGCAACTATATGCTCAAACATGGTATCTGTCAGAATCAGGGACATATAGTTTATTGGCTCACATACTGGAACATCACTTGTGATGCCAGGAGTCTCAGTAAATTCTGGCATTTCTGGGGCAGTGAAATTTGGGGGTATCCAATTTTGGTCATTTGTGCGACGCCTCCTTTTAGGTGGCGGGCAGGGAGCACCAGCATCAGATGTATCACTCAGGGGCTCTATATTTGATGCCGTAAGGGTTGCGCTGTCAGACAGAGCAGAGAGGGTTTCACTCCCTGAATCTGCGGCAAGAATGGCATAAGCCTCTTCTGCTGAATAGCAAGCCATAAGGGATTTTTTTCAGTACAAATTACCACTTCACCACCACCAATTCCCACTTCACCTTCCCCAAAATCCCACTAAACCACCCCAATTACCACCTCCCAATTACCATCCACCTATTCCCACCCACCCTATTCCATCAGATTTTTTTTTTTTTTTTTTTAAAAATTATGAGTTTTTCTTTATATATATATATATATATATATTTATATATTTTTTTTTTTTTAGAAACTAAAAAAAAAAAAAGGAACTGGGAAGGGTAGTGATTGGGAACAGCAGGGAAGGGGTTAATAATAACTAAAGATCCCCACAAATAAACTTTTGGGCACTGATTAAAGCCCTGACAGGCTGATCACTGTAATATTAGGCTGATCACAGTAGCAGCTCAGTAATCAGCAGCAAAAACAATATATATATATATATATATTTGTAACCCCCACAAATAAACCCCCAAAGCTTTTGATCAACACTGATCAAAGCCCTAACTGGATAGCCAAGTTATATTAGGCTGATCACAGTAGCAGCTCTGTGATCAGCAGCAAAAAAAAAAAAAATATATATATATGGTATTTATTTTTTTTATGTATATTTTCCCCTCTCTAGCACTACAAAACTAAACTGTCTTCCTCTCTCTCTCAGATCGCACTGAGAGCAGAGAGGAAGCGGATACACTTGTAACAGCCAATGATTCCACTCATTGGCTGCTACAGTGTTACAGGGGACAATCGATACACCCCCTCCATGCTGATTGGATCCTGGGGGAGTGCCAGAGGTGCTAGGCACATCCCCCAACCGGATCCACAACAAACAAAATATCGGAGGGGGCACAGGAGCTGAAAACCGTTATGCCGTTCTATTCCGTCATAACGGCTCTAAAGCCCAGTGTAATTATGACGGAATGGAACGGCATAACGGCGTTAAAAGGTTAATACTGTTCACTAATTGCTTGTCCTTTTTTTTCTTTTCTTTAACCAGCCCTTTTAACTGGTTATTTATTGTCAATATGTCACCATATTAAAGTCAATAACTAACAGTATCTACTGTTATTTTTGATGCAGTATAACTATAAGTGTGTGATCACAATTGTTTTATTATTATAACACATACCTATCACTTTAGTTGGTATAAAAAATATTGCCATCATGTAATTTAGTCATATAGACATTTCCTCTAATATTTATTCAGTTTTTATACCACCTTATTGCCTAAACCACTGTTTCCACCTTTTGGTAAACTATTGCCAATACCACCTTTAACATTAATTAAAGAGCTCAACCAATGAAAAAGTTTGGACAGACTTTAAAGGAAGCTTTGGACTGCAACTCCTTTATCTTGAAAAAGCCCTCACGAAGGGAGAAACGCGTTGATGTTTTTTAATAAGTTGCAGCTAGAATAACCTACAATATTTGAACTTGTCACATACTCTCTGTGGGAACAGAGTTTTCTGCTGGGACTTGTCTATAAAAATATACCCAGGCTGAGATACCGAAAAATCGGCACATATACCCGAAGCCTGTGTCTACATCCACTAAATCTGCACTGCATAAGTGCCAAAGATTTTACTATCCTCTGCTGAAAGAATTTCCGTTGGAAATGCTCTTTAAAAGTTCTCAAGCACTATCTTAGTATCCAGCGTGCTAATTGCACTTAAAGGGACATTAAACACTTTGAGATGGTAATATAAATTTATTTTGTCCTCTTTGCCTGTAATTCCATTCTGAAATTGTGAGCTTTTCAGTTCCTGTTAGAAATGGAAGTGCAGAACACTGTTAAATCCAGCACAACCATTGGCTGCACACTCTAGTGACCTATTTATAATTGACCCTAATTGGCCACAGCAGAGAAGGTAACACAAGTTACAACATGGCAGCTCCCATTGTTTTATAGACACTAAAACTTTACACTTATTTTGTCATTTTTTAAAAAACTAATGAAACTTTAAAAAATACATCTACATGTTAGTCATGGACTAATCTTTTCTTTGAATGCATAATTCTATCTAGCATGTATTTAGTGTTTAATGTCCCTTTAAGAGCGGATACGTTCTCTCATCACATCGGGAGCATACAGATCAACCAGCTGGAAAGTTTTAAAAAAAAAAAAATCGACACCAATCAATAGGATCAGAGTACTCTGACAGATCCTGCACATGTGACCACAATGGTCGGAGACTCGAATTTTCACGGAGGTACAGCAGCCTGTAAGTTTGGTTGTTTCCTGTGTTGAACACCACCCCAAAGAAGTAAGGTAATATGTACTTATCTGCTCTAGGACTGTTAGTATAACAAACATTCAGCTGTGGATCCAAATTGTTTTTAACTGCCTGGAACTTTGCTATTTTTTCGGCAATCCTGCCTGGAACTTTGCTATATTTTTTTGGCAATCGTGCCATATGTGTTTAAAGGGACACTCAATCAAAATTAAACGTTCATTATTCAGATAGAGCATTTTAAACAACTTTCCAATTTACTTCCATTAACTAAATGTGCACAGTCTTTTTTTTTTAAAACTTTTTGAGTCACCAGCTCCTATTGAGCATGTGCAAGAATAAGTGTGTATGCATTTGTGATTGGCTGATGGCTGTCACATGGTACAGGGGGAGTGGAAATATACATAACTTTTAAAATTGTCAGAAAAAAAATCTACTACTCATTTGAAGTTCAGACTAAGTGCTATTGCATTTTCTTGTCATCGTTCATTTGTTGATTATGCAAATCTACTGTGTTGACTGGTCCTTTAAATCAAGTGGTGGCAATAATCTATATCTATTGATTTTATATTTGCTTCGTAACTATATCGGAGACGCCCGATTTTTATATTGTACATATTATTTACAATCCATCTTTGTTACAGTTTTTATTTACCTGAATGTGAGGTCTAATTAAAACTTACTTATTGATACTTTTGGTTATCTAGGAGTTCTTACATAGTAAGATATATCTATATTCCACGTATACTTTAATAATACCTATGTCGGTTTTGTCTGTAAACCTTTAGCCTTTGAGCGCTCCTAATATTTGTTTTGAATAAAGACTATTACTTAGGACAGACACCAGCATATACAGTTGTTCCTGCTAAGGCTGGTTTCCAAGCAGTAGGAGGATCCCATTTTTGGTACAAGCCGTGTGCCATCACACATATATGATCATGTACCAGCTATATACTTAAGGCATTTATAGCTTTATTAATAGAGCATAGTTCTAACACATAGGGCCTGATGATCAAAAAACTTGCTGGCATGGAGGGAAATCACACAAAATCTTTGGAATATTTGGAGTCCTGCATAGCGAGATAACAATCTCTCAATCCAAAATTTGCATTTCCAAATTTTTTTGAGGAACCTTACACTACTGACGAGACCTCTTAGATCATCTCACCTGAGCGGAGAGCTTTACATCATTGGGACAATGGAGAGATACATTACAGTTTTACAGGAATAGTCTAGTCAAAATTAAACTTTCATGATAGAGCATGCAATTTTAGACAACTGTCTCTTGGTATCTTTATTTGAATGTAAGCTTAGGAGCTGGACCATTTTTACTATCCTCTGCTGAAAGAATTTCCGTTGGAAATGCTCTTTAAAAGTTCTCAAGCACTATCTTAGTATCCAGCGTGCTAATTGCACTTAAAGGGACATTAAACACTTTGAGATGGTAATATAAATTTATTTTGTCCTCTTTGCCTGTAATTCCATTCTGAAATTGTGAGCTTTTCAGTTCCTGTTAGAAATGGAAGTGCAGAACACTGTTAAATCCAGCACAACCATTGGCTGCACACTCTAGTGACCTATTTATAATTGACCCTAATTGGCCACAGCAGAGAAGGTAACACAAGTTACAACATGGCAGCTCCCATTGTTTTATAGACACTAAAACTTTACACTTATTTTGTCATTTTTTAAAAAACTAATGAAACTTTAAAAAATACATCTACATGTTAGTCATGGACTAATCTTTTCTTTGAATGCATAATTCTATCTAGCATGTATTTAGTGTTTAATGTCCCTTTAAGAGCGGATACGTTCTCTCATCACATCGGGAGCATACAGATCAACCAGCTGGAAAGTTTTAAAAAAAAAAAAATCGACACCAATCAATAGGATCAGAGTACTCTGACAGATCCTGCACATGTGACCACAATGGTCGGAGACTCGAATTTTCACGGAGGTACAGCAGCCTGTAAGTTTGGTTGTTTCCTGTGTTGAACACCACCCCAAAGAAGTAAGGTAATATGTACTTATCTGCTCTAGGACTGTTAGTATAACAAACATTCAGCTGTGGATCCAAATTGTTTTTAACTGCCTGGAACTTTGCTATTTTTTCGGCAATCCTGCCTGGAACTTTGCTATATTTTTTTGGCAATCGTGCCATATGTGTTTAAAGGGACACTCAATCAAAATTAAACGTTCATTATTCAGATAGAGCATTTTAAACAACTTTCCAATTTACTTCCATTAACTAAATGTGCACAGTCTTTTTTTTTTAAAACTTTTTGAGTCACCAGCTCCTATTGAGCATGTGCAAGAATAAGTGTGTATGCATTTGTGATTGGCTGATGGCTGTCACATGGTACAGGGGGAGTGGAAATATACATAACTTTTAAAATTGTCAGAAAAAAAATCTACTACTCATTTGAAGTTCAGACTAAGTGCTATTGCATTGTCTTGTCATCGTTCATTTGTTGATTATGCAAATCTACTGTGTTGACTGGTCCTTTAAATCAAGTGGTGGCAATAATCTATATCTATTGATTTTATATTTGCTTCGTAACTATATCGGAGACGCCCGATTTTTATATTGTACATATTATTTACAATCCATCTTTGTTACAGTTTTTATTTACCTGAATGTGAGGTCTAATTAAAACTTACTTATTGATACTTTTGGTTATCTAGGAGTTCTTACATAGTAAGATATATCTATATTCCACGTATACTTTAATAATACCTATGTCGGTTTTGTCTGTAAACCTTTAGCCTTTGAGCGCTCCTAATATTTGTTTTGAATAAAGACTATTACTTAGGACAGACACCAGCATATACAGTTGTTCCTGCTAAGGCTGGTTTCCAAGCAGTAGGAGGATCCCATTTTTGGTACAAGCCGTGTGCCATCACACATATATGATCATGTACCAGCTATATACTTAAGGCATTTATAGCTTTATTAATAGAGCATAGTTCTAACACATAGGGCCTGATGATCAAAAAACTTGCTGGCATGGAGGGAAATCACACAAAATCTTTGGAATATTTGGAGTCCTGCATAGCGAGATAACAATCTCTCAATCCAAAATTTGCATTTCCAAATTTTTTTGAGGAACCTTACACTACTGACGAGACCTCTTAGATCATCTCACCTGAGCGGAGAGCTTTACATCATTGGGACAATGGAGAGATACATTACAGTTTTACAGGAATAGTCTAGTCAAAATTAAACTTTCATGATAGAGCATGCAATTTTAGACAACTGTCTCTTGGTATCTTTATTTGAATGTAAGCTTAGGAGCTGGACCATTTTTGGTTCAGCACCTGGATAGCACTTGCTGATTGGTGGCCACATTTAGGCACCAATCAGAAAGCGATACCCAGGTGCTGAACCAAAAATCGGCTCGCTCCTATGCTTACATTCTTGCTTTTTCAAAAAAAGATAACAAGAGAATAAATCAATAATAGGAGTAAATTAGAAAGTTGCTTAAAATTGCATGCTCTATCTGAATCATGAACGTTTAATTTTGACTACACTAATCCCTTTAAGGATTCACTGTGCATTAGCAGCTGGACCAAAAGAAAGTTGAATTCTAGTAACATTTACAATACAAGATGCATGTAGTATGTTATCCCAGAACATTGTATGGCCTGACCTATAGGCTAAGTGCCCCAAGAGAAGCTGGAGTGATCTTGCATGCATTTTTATTTTGTATTTATTTATTAATAATTAAATGCTATGTCAGAACCATAAAAGTTTAATTTTGATATTGATGTCCCTTTAACCCCTTAATGACCAACGACGTGCAGGGTACGTCCTCCAAAAAAATGTCCTTAACGACCAAGGACGTACCCTGCACGTCGTTGGTCTTTGAAAGCAGTGGAAGCGATCCTGATCACTTCCAGCTGCTTTCATGTTATTGCAGTGATGCCTCGATATAGAGGCATCCTGCAATAACTTTTTTAAGCAGTCCGATGCAGAGAGAGCCACTCTGTGGCCCTCTCTGCATCGGCTATGATCGTTGGTGGGTGGGAGCGTGTCCAGGGAGGCGAGTGGGGCGGCTATCAGTAGAGGAGGGGGGCGGGATCCCGTGTGCGCACGTGCACGGGAGCGTGCGCGCGTGCACGTGTCAAACTGCCCAAAAGTTAGAATTGAAGTGGAAGAGGCACAAGGTGGGAATCAGTGGGAGAGAGGGTGGGAATAAAAAATATTAATGATCTGGGAGAGGGTGGGGGGTTGGGTGTTAAGGGGGGTAAGCTACACTACAGAAAATCTTAAAATAAACTTTTGATTTCAAACTGGGTACTGGCAGACAGCTGCCAGTACCCAATATGGTGCACAATAAGGCAGAGGAGGGGGGTAGAGAGCTGTTTGGGGGGATCAGGGAGGTTGGGGCTAAAAACAAAAAAAAACTTTTATTTTAGTACTGGCAGACTTTCTGCCAGTACTTAAGATGGCGGGGACAATTGTGGGGTGGGGGAGGGAAGACAGCTGTTTGGGAGGGATCAGGGGGTGTGATGTGTCAGGTGGGAGGCTGATCTCTACACTAAAGCTAAAATTAACCCTGCAAGCTCCTTATAAGCTACCTAATTAACCCCTTCACTGCTAGCCATAATACACGTGTGATGCGCAGCAGCATTTAGCGGCCTTCTAATTACCAAAAAGCAACGCCAAAGTCATATATGTCTGCTATTTCTGAACAAAGGGGATCCAAGAGAAGCATTTACAACCATGTGTGCCATAATTGCACAAGCTGTTAGTAAATAATTTCAGTGAGAAACATAAAATTGTGAAAAATTTAGCGTTTTTTTCAATTTGATCGCATTTGGCGGTGAAATGGTGGCATGAAATATACCAAAATGTGCCTAGATCAATACTTGGGGTTGTCTACTGCACTACACTAAAGCTAAAATTAACCCTACAAGCTCCCTACATTCTCCCTAACTAACCCTTTCACTGCTGGGCATAATACACGTGTGGTGCACAGTGGCATTTAGCGGCCTTCTAATTACCAAAAAGCAATGCCAAAGCCATATATGTCTGCTATTTCTGAACAAAGGGGATCCCAGAGAAGCATTTACAACCATTTATGCCATAATTGCACAAGTTGTTTGTAAATAATTTCAGTGAGAAACCTAAAGTTTGTGAAAAAATTTGTGAAAAAGTGAACAATTTTTTTTATTTGATGGCATTTGGCGGTGAAATGGTGGCATGAAATATACCAAAATGGGCCTAGATCAATACTTTGGGATGTCTTCTAAAAAAAAATATATACATGTCAGGGGATATTCAGGGATTCCTGAAAGATATCAGTGTCCCAATGTAACTAGCGCTAATTTTGAAAAAAAGTGGTTTGGAAATAGCAAAGTGCTACATGTATTTATTGCCCTATAACTTGCAAAAAAAGCAAAGAACATGTAAAAATTGGGTCTTTCTAAACTCTGGACAAAATTTAGAAACTATTTAGCATGGGAGTTTTTTGGTGGTTGTAGATGTGTAACAGATTTTGGGGATCAATGTTAGAAAAAGTGTGTTTTTTCCATTTTTTTCCTCATATTTTATAATCTTTATTATAGTAAATTATAAGATATGATGAAAATAATGGTATCTTTAGAAAGTCCATTTAATGGCGAGAAAAATGATATATAATATGTGTGGGTACAGTAAATAAGTAAGAGGAAAATTACAGCTAAACACAAACACCGCAAAAATGTAAAAATAGCCTTGGTCCCAAACGGACAGAAAATGGAAAAGTGCTGTGGTCATTAAGGGGTTAATTTGGAGTTGTAACCCTTCCATCCCTATTGCATATTATCTTATATACTGTAATGTTTCTAATACTTTGCAGTACAAATTAATATTTAGTATCCCATTAATGGACCATTTTGTGGCTAACAGGACAGTATAAGTTCTTGAACTGGATGGTGTAAGTTATACTTCATACTTTATTACTAGTTTGATAAAGTTATTATCTAACATTTTAACAATGCATAAAATGTTTAATTATTGAAAGAATAACATTTTTTGCAATATACATTTATCATTAATTTTGCTGCCTTTTGCTGTAAAAAGTCTACTTGATTTTTTTTTGTTTATAAAATAGATAATCCCTGTATTACTAATTCCCCAGTTTTGTATAACCAACACGGTTATATTAACTCCTTAATGACTGTGAAGTACCCTGTATATTGCTGGACGTTAAGAGTTTGTCTGTTTGTAATAGCGTGGGTCTTGCCGCGAGCAGCAAGACTACGCTATTAAACCCTCTCTCCATCCTGCAGACGAGACCGTGCTATTAAAAAATAAACCCTCATAGAAAGACCAGCGACGTATATAGTTAATAAACTTTTTACCTCTATCATTACCTTGTATCTAAGCCTCTGCAGACTGCCCCCTTATCTCAGTTCTTTTGGCAGTCTTACATTTAACCAATCATAAATAACTCCATTGGAGTGAGCACAATGGTATCTATATGACACACATTAACTAGAACTGTATAACTGTTGAAAAACTGTCAACATTTTCTGAGATAAGAGGTGGCCTTCAATTGCTTATAAATCAGTTTAGGATCCTACCTAGGTTTAGCTTTCAACAAAGAATGCCAAAAGAACAAAGCAAATTTGATGATAAAAGTAAATTGGAAAGTTGTTTAAAATTGCATCCCCTTTCTTAATAATGAATGTTTAATTTTGACTTGACTGTCCATTTAATGTTCCTTTTTAAGCATCAGCCTTTCTACTGCTATTATATGAATTTGACTAAAAACGGTTTGTAAATTTGAAAACACTAAAAATATGGAAAATTAGATTTTGTTTACACTATTCCCTCATTGAGTAATTCCTTATGTTTGTGCCAAAAATACATTTTGGAGAGTTTTTAAACAAATTGCCTAAATAAATGCACATAGTATCTGTAAAGTTTGTGCACCAGGGGGTCGATCCGATAAAAATTGTCGCCCGCAAATGCCGGCGACGCCAATATTTGCGCGGGTTTGGTATCCTATATACGGCGTAACCTAGAAGTTACGCGCGTATATTTCTGCCGTCGCCCGTAGTTTTTTGGGCTATAGGCAGGTATACCAAACCCGCGCAGTTTGGTATCCAATATGCAGCGTAAGGACTTACGTGGCGAAAATGGAGAAAACTTACTCCATTTTCACCTCGCCACAAAAAGCAGCCGTAAGAAGCCTTACGCTGACTATTGGAGACCCGTAACTTCCTAAACTGGCAGCTAAAATAAACCTAACACCTAACGCATGCGCAATGTCTATCTCCCTGTCAACCGCGATCTTCTAAAATAAACCTAACACCTAACGCATGCGCAATGTCTATCTCCCTGTCAACCGCGATCTGCTAAAATAAACCTAACACCTAACGCATGCGCAATGTCTATCTACCTGTCAACCGCGATCCCCCCCCCCCCGAAATCCCTAATAAAGTTATTAACCCCTAAACCGCCGCTCCCGGACCCCGCCGCCATCTACATAAACTAACCCCCTACTGTGAGCCCCTAAAACCGCCGCCATCTACCTTATCTATCCCCTAATCTGACCCCTTACACCGCCGCCACCTATATAAAAATTATTAACCCCTAATCTAATCCCCCTATACCGCCGCCAGCTATATTAATATTATTAACCCCTAATGTAAGCCCCTTACACCGCCGCCATCTCTATTAAAATGATTAACCCCTAATTTAATCTACCTACCCCGCCGCCAGCTATATTATCTATATTAACCCTAAGTATATTATAGTTAATATAGGTATTACATTATATATATTAACTATATTAACCCTAATTATATTAGGGTTAATATAGTTACTATAGTATTTATATTAACTATATTAAATTAATCTAATTCATTTATAAACTAAAATATTCCTATTTAAATCTAAATACGTACCTATAAAATAAACCCTAAGATAGCTACAATATAATTAATAATTACATTGTAGCTATGTTAGGGTTAATATTTATTTTACAGGTAAATTGTTAATTATTTTAACTAGGTATAATAGATATTAAATAGTTATTAACTATTTAATATCTACCTAGTTAAAATAATTACCCAATTACCTGTAAAATAAATCCTAACCTAAGTTACAAATACACCTACACTATCAATAAATTTAATAAACTACAAACATCTATCTAAAAATACAATTAAATTAACTAAACTAAATTACAAAAAAAACAAACACTAAATTACAAAAAATAAAAAAAAGATTACAAGATTTTTAAGCTAATTATACCTATTCTAAGCCCCCTAATAAAATAATAAACCCCCAAAATTAAAAAAATTCCCTGCCCTATTCTAAATTAAACAAATTTCAAAGCTCTTTACCTTACCAGCCCTTAAAAGGGCCTTTTGTGTGGCATGCCCCAAAGAATTCAGCTCTTTTGCATACAAATACAATCCCCCCCCCATTACAACCCACCACCCACATACCCCTATTCTAAAACCACCCAAACCCCCCTTAAAAAAGCCTAACACTACCCCCCTGCAGATCTCCCTACCTTGTCTTCACCACACCGGGCCGAACTCCTGATCCGATCCGGGCGATGTCTTCCTCCAAGCGGCAAAGAAGAATTCTTCCTCCGGCGATGTCTTCCTCCAAGCGGCAAAGAAGAATTCTTCCTCCGGCGACGTCTTCCTCCAAGCGGCAGCAAAGTCTTCATTCTTCCGGCGGCATCTTCAATCTTCTTTCTTCGCTCCACCGCCGCGGAGCATCCATCCCGGCCGACTGCTGTACTACGAATGAGGTACCTTTAAATGACGTCATCCAAGATGGCGTCCGCCGAATTCCGATTGGCTGATAGGATTCTATCAGCCAATCGGAATTAAGTTAGAAAAATCTGATTGGCTGAATCAGCCAATCAGATTCAAGTTCAATCCGATTGGCTGATCCAATCAGCCAATCAGATTGAGCTCGCATTCTATTGGCTGTTCCGATCAGCCAATAGAATGCGAGCTCAATCTGATTGGCTGTTCGGATCAGCCAATCGGATTGAACTTGAATCTGATTGGCTGATTCAATCAGCCAATCAGATTTTTCTAACTTAATTCCGATTGGCTGATAGAATCCTATCAGCCAATCGGAATTCGGCGGACGCCATCTTGGATGACATCATTTAAAGGTACCTCATTCGTAGTACAGCAGTCGGCCGGGATGGATGCTCCGCGGCGGCGGAGCGAAGAAAGAAGATTGAAGATGCCGCCGGAAGAATGAAGACTTTGCTGCCGCTTGGAGGAAGACGTCGCCGGAGGAAGAATTCTTTTTTGCCGCTTGGAGGAAGACATCGCCGGAGGAAGAATTCTTCTTTGCCGCTTGGAGGAAGACATCGCCCGGATCGGATCAGGAGTTCGGCCCGGTGTGGTGAAGACAAGGTAGGGAGATCTTCAGGGGGGTAGTGTTAGGCTTTTTTAAGGGGGGTTTGGGTGGTTTTAGAATAGGGGTATGTGGATGGTGGGTTGTAATGGGGGGGGGGATTGTATTTGTATGCAAAAGAGCTGAATTCTTTGGGGCATGCCCCACAAAAGGCCCTTTTAAGGGCTGGTAAGGTAAAGAGCTTTGAAATTTGTTTAATTTAGAATAGGGCAGGGAATTTTTTTAATTTTGGGGGTTTATTATTTTATTAGGGGGCTTAGAATAGGTGTAATTAGCTTAAAAATCTTGTAATCTTTTTTTTATTTTTTGTAATTTAGTGTTTGTTTTTTTTTGTAATTTAGTTTAGTTAATTTAATTGTATTTTTAGATAGATGTTTGTAGTTTATTAAATTTATTGATAGTGTAGGTGTATTTGTAACTTAGGTTAGGATTTATTTTACAGGTAATTGGGTAATTATTTTAACTAGGTAGATATTAAATAGTTAATAACTATTTAATATCTATTATACCTAGTTAAAATAATTAACAATTTACCTGTAAAATAAATATTAACCCTAACATAGCTACAATGTAATTATTAATTATATTGTAGCTATCTTAGGGTTTATTTTATAGGTAAGTATTTAGATTTAAATAGGAATATTTTAGTTTATAAATGAATTAGATTAATTTAATATAAATTTAGTTAGGGGTGTTAGGGTTAGATAGACTTAATATAGTTAATATAAATACTATAGTAACTATATTAACTATATTAACCCTAATATAATTAGGGTTAATATAGTTAATATATATAATGTAATACCTATATTAACTATAATATACTTAGGGTTAATATAGATAATATAGCTGGCGGCGGGGTAGGTAGATTAAATTAGGGGTTAATCATTTTAATAGAGATGGCGGCGGTGTAAGGGGCTTACATTAGGGGTTAATAATTTTAATATAGATGGCGGCGGTGTTAGGGGCTCACTTTAGGGGGTTATAGATATAATATAGCTGGCGGCGGGGTACGGGAGCGGCGTTTTAGGGGTTAATAACTTTATTAGGTTGCGGCGGGGTACGGGAGCGGCGGTTTTGGGGTTAATAGCATTTTTATTGTTAGGCTAGTGAGGGGGGATAGCGGATAGAGGGTTAGACGTGTCGGGCTATGTTAGGGAGGCGTGTTAGACAGTGCGGGCTATGTTAGGGAGGCGTGTTAGACAGTGCGGGTGTTTTAGACTTTAGTCAGGTTTTATAGGCGCCGGCAGTTTCTAACGTGGCGCAAGTCACTGGCGACGCCAGAAATTTGTACTTACGCAGATTTCTGGACATCGCTGGTTTGTCAGACTTACGGCATGTTAGCATCTGACGGCGACTTATATGGGATAGCTCGAGTTGCGAGCTGAAACTGCGGGCGACGCCGGTTCCCTCGCTTGCGCCGCAAACTGCGATCTATATCGGATCGCGCCCCAGGTCTTAAATGATAGACATATAGGTGTATATACCTTTAAATCTCGATCAATGTGGCAGTGCAACATAGCATATTCCAACCTCTCGCTTTAATATAGCCAGGGAACTATAGAAGTGTATGTGTACCCACAAACATACAACACTACTGTTGTTATATACTAGTGCCATCATTTTTTCCCATGACTCCCCTTATTTATGTCTGTTTGAACACGTTTATTATTATCATCATCTTTGCGTTAGTTGTTTGTTATACTTATTTATAAGGAGTGGCTTTTTGCTACCGCAAAATATGTACTTTATTTGTAAAGATTTCCGTGATGATTTAGTTAAATAGATGGTGTTTTTACACATTTCATATTTTCTTACTGTTACATATATACACTGCCGTGAGTAGATGAAACTGAATTATTTTCTGTATATGGATTGGGGAAAGTTCAGCCAATGACAGAATGGGAGTTTCTTTATTTTTGAGTTTTAACCAATGAAATGGAATTTTTGGCTATTTAATGTGAACATTTAGATGTGGAATCACAGCTTTGGTTACAGCGCAAGCTGAAACATGTCAACTGATCCAGTCTATGTTTGCCCTCATTTTATGTTGCCTAAAAGAAAATACATAGCCTAAAATAATTCAGTTTTTTTTCTAGTTAAACTGTTTTAAATGGAAATTTTAAAAGTCACCCTCAAGCTCAGGAACATGGCAGGGTTTTTATCTCAGAGCTGGGAAACGCAATACTTACTTCAACATCAGAGAATGTAGGTTCTCTTGTTAGATACAACTAACACTTCTTGTAATTCCACTTCCTGAAGGCATTGTTTCATGACTGCAAAACGGAAATGCTCATACAGCATAGATATTACTTTTGTTCTGTGTAACTTGATACATATATATATATATATATATATATATATATATATATATATATATATAGTATCGGAAAAAAGCAGGCACTCTCCGTTTATATTCACAAACTTTTCTTTACTTTGTATCCAGTAACTGGATACAAAGTAAAGAAAAGTTTGTGAATATAAACGGAGAGTGCCTGCTTTTTTCCGATACTGTCTAAACTTGCTGCTGTGCACCCCGGATAGAAAGTTGAGAGTGCTAAACCTAAAGGAATTATATATATATATATATATATATATATATATATATATATATATATATATCTTGCTTGCTGTGAGTTTGCCCTTGCCTTCGGTCAACCACCTGGGTGCGATGCGTTTATAATATAACTCAAGTAAGCCAAAGCACTCACAGACTTTTCCAGAAAGTGAAATTTATTGTGAGATTTCGGGGATAAACAAATCTCCATCCTCGGACAAAGTAAATCAATTCCATGTGCAAATGTGTGTGTGTGTAAATATATATATATGAGTCAGCCTCCTTTGAAGTGCTGTGTGTAAGAAAGTAACTGTGTGCAAATTATCATTTCAGCTTGAATTGGATGGAACTTCCATACTCATTCGTGGTCACATGATATGTGTGCGTTACATGCATGTCCATATTGCTATAGAAATGAGTAAACTTCTTTGTCATGTGACATTCTATCTCAACGTGCTGTATAATTTAGCAGGCGCTACCCAGGTGCTGAACCAAAAATGTGCCAGCTCTGCTGCTTACATTTCTGCTTTTTCAAATAAAGATAGCAAGAGAACAAAGAAAAATGTATAAAAGGAGTAAATTAGAAAGTTGCTTAAAATTGCATGCTCTATCTGAATCATGAAAGAAAAAAAAATTGGGTTTTGTGTCCCTTTAAATATGCAAAAAATGGTGTATTAATTCCAAGCTGGAATCAAGGCTGTTTCTATTGCTACAAAAATACTTCTAATTAGAAGTTGCGCTAATTTACCAAGCTGTAAACATATAGGGTCGGACGTGTCCCATTTATCAAGCTGCAATAGCACTTTCGGGGACCCCAGTAAATTGGAAAGTCGTTTGAAATTGTATGCTCTATCTGATTTAGGTGAGACAATGACAAGAGGCATATGTGAAACCAGCAGCTAGCTGCTTCCTTCCCAGGGCATTCTTTGTTGAAAAGATACCTAGGTAGGTATGTGGAGCACTACATGGCAGAACATAGTGCTGCCATCTAGTGCTCTTGCAAATGGATAACATTCTTGTAAAACTGCTGCCATATAGTGCTTCAGACACGTGCATACTCCTGAGCTTACATCCATGCTTTTCAACAAAGGATACCAGGAGAAGGAAGAACATTTGATAAAAGAAGTAAATTATAATGTAATTTACAATTACATGGTCTATCTGAATCATTAAAGAAAGAAAATTTTTTCATGGTTCTTTAACTCACAAAAGAACCTTCACCTCCAGCTAAAAACCACATCATGCTCTAGACCAGAGCCATAACCATTTACAGAACGTATCTCTAGAAATGGTGGAGCCGCTGATTGAAAGCAGCAAGTAGTCAAATTTTAGTCACCATAGCGACCTGATTCCCGGTATTTGGCAAGCCCTGAGATATGGTATTATATTTTTGCATTTAAAGGGACATTGTACACTAGATTTTTCTTTGCATAAATGTTTTTTAGATGATCCATTTATATAGCCCATTTGGGAGTATTTTTTTGTAATAATGTATAATTTTGCTTATTTTTTAATAACACTGTGCTGATTTTCAGACTCCTAACCAAGCCCCAAAGTGTCAAATGTAGATTGAAGTGTACAGATTCCTACTTGCTACTCTTCCTGCTTTTAACAGCCCCTTTCAGTGGTTGTCCCAGCCTAACCTCATCAACACTGTAATCTGAAAGGTTATAGGTGTTGTTTTAAATAAACATAGCATATGCATTTTAAAACTAATCCAAAATGTATTTACCCCTTGGGCCAAATGGACGTAGATCTACTTTGTGCGGTACATAGCCCATCGTTTTGATAAGTAAATAAAAAACAAGGCTCTATTTCTGTTTTAAATTGAGTGATAGCAAAATGCTAAAAATTCCCTGGTATTTTGAGCAAGTTTTTGTTGAAAATCCCAGTAGCGAAGGGGTTAAAAAAAATTAATGAAAAAGTCTGGATTTTGGAATAATTCTGAATTGGAATTTGTGGATTTGTAACTATAATATTTTATAAGTATAAATTTTGCTAATTTGTGTAAGTTTGCCTGTATTTTCCTTATCAAATTCAATAACCTCATCTGTACAGTTTTCAGTTGGAAACTTGTAGTTTTAAGATAAAGTTTTGTACCCAAACAGTTTAATCTGCTGAAGGCAAAATGATCTCCCAGCAGAAACATTTTTTTTCTGTATTTTACTACCAACATTTCATTTATGATAATTTTCAATTAGCATAATAGTTCATTATTATTAATCATCATAATAAAAAAAAATATTTGTAAAGCACCATCAAATTCCTTTGAGCTGACCTCATAAAGTCACTGTTGTTTTCCTTCTAAATAGATGTACAAAAGTTAAATGCTGGATTATGCGGCTGTTTTGTAGTGGAAAACCATGTAACAACAGGTGGTGGATAGATTGAGAAATATATATTTTTTTAAAAGAGTTCAAAAATAGTGTAGAAGATCTGCTAAAATCACACTGCATACTCCATAAGAACAAATATAGATGAACACTATATCCTGTGTTTCCTTACAATTGATTCGCACTAAAATTTACAATTGACTCACACTAAAAATAGATACTGTATTTTGGTGCAAATTATGCTGAGATAAGAAAAGTCCTTTTATAATACAATATATTCTGCTGCTGTATTTTTGTTTATGATACAATGAAGTACAAGAAAATATTGTACAAAGACCTTGAGTATGTACAAACTCTCTATTTTCTTTTTAAAAGGTAAGAGTCCTCAGCTGCATTCATTACTTTTGGGAAATACAGAACCTGGCCACCAGGAGGAGGCAAAGATACCCCAGTCAAAGGCTTAAATACCTCCCCCACTTCCCTCATCCCCCAGTGATTCTTTGCCTTTCATCACAGGAGGTTGGCAGAGAAGTGTCAGAAGTTCGATATAGTCTCTTATGGAGGGTAGCACTCTTCGCAATGGGACTGGAGTTTGAAGTAATCCTGTCAGCCTCTCAGTGAGAGCATGGATGAAAGTTAGAGTCCGGAGATGCAGGGAGAGTTTTCCTGCGAACCCATCCTGACTCATATTAACAGCTCCTTGGTAATCAGCGTTGACAAGTTTCGCTGCCTACCTTTCTTCACTCAAGTCCATGTCAGAAGTGAGGCTCCTATCTGTCACACTTGAAGGGCCGTGTTCCTGTTCCACGGCGTAGATTCCGGTAAGATTGTTTCATTTTATTTCGATATGTGAATGTAATGTTAACGAAACAAGGTAGGGTCCCAGTAGGATATCTTAATAAGGAATCATGGGTTAATATCTCCTGAGGGGGGTTATTGAACAGGGGGGGCTTTTAATCATGTTTGTTATATGGTTCTATCTGCAAATGTGTAGCTATACTTAGGCTCACGACCTTTGTAGAACACAATGATGCGATCTTTCAAGATTGCACGCCCTTTTCGTGACTGGCACTTTGCACCTTGTGATGGATGCAGTTACGTTGTTTCTCACTTCCGTATGCTGACTGTGTGCGACCGATAGAGTCTTGCTCGTAAGTTGTCTGATTCACAGGAGGTGGTGAGTGCCCCAGCCATTGGGGGTGTTAAAGGGAGCCAGTTAGTTTTTTGTCTTTTTTGTAATCCCAAGATTATGGAGGATTCTGATATACGAAACACGGATGCCTCCGATACGGAGGATGTGTCTAGTGATGAATATGAAATGGCCCGGGTAATCAATGCCCATCAGTTATGTTCCTATTGCTTTTCTAGAGTACTCTCTTCTCCCGAAGCAGGGAGCTTAGAGTGCGTTGAGCCATCCGCCTCCAAGGTTTCCATGACCCGTGAAGCGAGTGCCCCAGTCCATTTCCTGGCTATGCAAGCAGGTGTCCCTATGGCCTTTACTTCTCCGGAGGGTGGCTTGTTTCCTCCAGAGGTTATGGCGCAGTTCTGCATGGGCATTTCTATGGCGCTGAATCATTTATATCTCTTAAGTGAAGTATTTCTAAGATACTGTCCGTGTTCCGTTAACCAAGGCCCGTCGAGCATTGGATCGCCCGATTCAGTTCGGCCTTCTATGGAAGTGTTGGCCCCTGAGGCTTCAGGGGCCCCTATCTCGGGGCCAGGGTCTTCAGTTGATCCAGCAAGGGATGATTTTGCCTTCTGTTATAGGCTGGCTTGCCTTCGTGTTCTTTTAAGACATGTTTTGGCAATGTTGGAGGATCCCAGTCCTAGCGGGCCGAGGGATCCGAGACCTTAGAAGCTGGATGGCAAACTCGATATGACGTTTGGGGATGAAGCCAATCTCCTTAACGTCACCATTTTTTTTTTATTTATGTTTTTTTGTTTCAAGTTCTGAGCTTGGGTGAATGGGCCTTTAATCGGCTGGTCCCGTTGTCGTCCTCATTCACCTTGGAAGTTCACCCGATGGGTGCTGCCTTCATTTTATTTATTTTTTTGATCCAGATGGATGTGTTTTTAATTTGTGTTTTTTTCATGTCTGTTAGAATTTCGTTTTTATGAACATTCTTCTCTGGAACCATTACTTGCGACTTAGGTCGTGTGGGCACTTCCTTGGAATTTGCGCACTTGTTGAATAATAGAATTATGTTTTTTTCTAGTTCATTTATCGATCCTTCGGGACAAATTTTCTTGGACCTTGGGCAGTTCTAGAGTGTCCTTATACCAGGCAGGTACTGGTCGGATACTTTTTCGGCTATTACCAGGGTTCATGTCACCCTCGTGGTGCTGATTAATCCTGCTGGATTCTGAATGTCACTTGGCCTATTCTATGGACTCCGGGCTCGGATTCTACCAAAGTATGAGGCCTGTTGTTTAAATGCAACCCCTTCGAACGGAGGGTTATGAGTGCCAATCTAGGTTGGTTGTTCGGGCTTCTCGCCTGGGATACGGATCTGTTTTTGGCTTGATGGACTCTAGGACTGAGTGGTTTTAGTTCGGCTTTGCCGGCAGTGTAACTAATGTGCAGTTAACTGGGCTTCGAGTTTTCACCCGTGTCGTCTATACTTTTTTAGGGTGTCAACTAATCAGGCTGTGGTGCCTTTCGAAGGTGCCACCTTTTGTACCCACCCATTGTTTGCATTCAGTGTCCTCTAGCTTGGGTATTGTTTTCCCAAAAGTAATGAATGCAGCTGTGGACTCTTATACAAAGTGTGACCTAATCACCCAAGGGGGGGCGCTGGATGATAGAAGTTCAATATAATAAACAATGGAAATTGGTGTACAATTCAAACATATAAATATGATCTTGATTTAAATATATATATGTATAGTGTTCTTAACAAAAATGAAATATAAACAAAGTCCTTTTGTTAGTGTAGACTGTTTTCAAGTAGTGGCTGCCTCCTCCTCACTGGCTGGTCCAGGTGAAACTATAGAAAATGAAGAAAGACAGAGGGGCGCCTCATGTGAAGTATCGTCAGGTGGAGACACAAAAAAATAACAAAATAGCCAAATGAGTACTCACATACTCTAGAAACACACTTATGTGTTAGTAGGGACAGGCTGCAGATTTGTAGAGGTGTGACAGCTCACCCGTTCAGTCACACTCTCAATGTTGTAGTGCTGAGGATGGAGTGGAGACACAGAAAAAATGCACTATATGTGCAGACCGTTAAACAAAACTAACAATGTTTGCTTAGTAGTATAAATGGGTACTCACATACTCCAAAAGCACACCAATGTGCTGGTAGAAGCCGGCTGCAGATTTAGGCAGGTGTGGCAGCTCACCCAAACGAACAGACTCTAGAAGCAGGTGCTGTTGTGACACGGTAGGCACAGTGATCAAAAAATGAGCTGCACTGAATGTTAGGACTACCTCTTGTAAGTAGTATTAGGCAATAGGTAGGTAGAGAAATCCACTCATAAGTAAAAGTGCAGGTATTTATTAAAAAAAAGTTTAAAAAACAACACATAGGTTTGTTATAAAAAGTGGATAGAATCACCCCAATACTTGCAACGCGTTTCTCGGTTAACAAACCGTTTCATCAGGCATATAATCTAACCTGATGAAATGGTTTGTTATCCAAGAAACGCGTTGCAAGTATTGGGGTGACATTGTTAACCCCTCTATCCACTTTTTATAACAAACCTATGTGTTGTTTTTTAAACTTTTTTTTAATAAATACCTGCACTTTTACTTATGAGTGGATTTCTCTACCTACCTATTGCCTGATACCACTTACAAGAGGTAGTCCTAACATTCACTGCAGCTCATTTTTTGATCACTGTGCCTACCGTGTCACAACAGCACCTGCTTCTAGAGTCTGTTCGTTTGGGTGAGCTGCCACACCTGCCTAAATCTGCAGCCGGCTTCTACCAGCACATTGGTGTGCTTTTGGAGTATGTGAGTACCCATTTATACTACTAAGCAAACATTGTTAGTTTTGTATAATGGTCTGCACATATAGTGCCCTATTTCTGTGTCTCTACTCCATCCTCAGCACTACATCATTGAGAGCGTGACTGAACGGGTGAGCTGTCACACCTCTACAAATCTGCAGCCTGTCCCTACTAACATATAAGTGTGTTCCTAGAGTATGAGAGTACTCATTTGGCTATTTTGTTATTTTTTTGTGTCTCCACCTGACGATACTTCACATGAGGCGCCCCTCTGTCTTTCTTCATTTTCTATAGCTGTGGACTCTTCCCTTCAGAAGAAAATGAAATTATCAGGTAAGCATACTTTATGTTTTTCTCTCTTTCTTTCTCCCCTTTGCTATATATTACTTTCATGTTTGCACCCAGGTGGCTAGGGCAGGTCTACTGTTTCATAAGTGATATATATATATATTTTTTTTTTACACTAGCCCTGGACCATAGTATAAGATGACGTGAGAATGGGTTAACAAAGCTCCCCTTAATATACCACACATCTGATAATATGGTAGCTAGGAACTTAACACCAAGTTACCTTAGGCACACACTGGCAGTCAAGGGATTAATTCACTGCTACATAACATTCATCAGCTAGAGTAGAAATGCATAATTAACAAGTGCCTAATGAAAAGTCAATGCAATGGGGGCATAGTTATCAAGCTCCGTCTAAAGACCGCTGCTCCATAACCTGTCCGCCTGCTCTGAGGCGGCGGACAGAAATCGCCAGAAATCAACCCGATCGAATACGATCTAGTTGATTGACACCCCCTGCTAGCGGCCAACTGGCCGCAAATTTGCAGGGGGCAGTATTGCACCAGCAGTTCACAAGAACTGCTGGTGCAATGAAAATGCAGAGAGCATATGCTGTCGGCATTTATCGATGTGCAGCGGACATGATCCGCTATATCGGATCATGTCCGCTTGCACAATCATAAATAGGCTCCAATAACTCTTTTTCTGGAAAATTTATATTTTCCCCATTTGCCGGCCCCCTGTATCATGTGACAGCCATCAGCCAACCACAGACTAGTATAGGTGTACCCTGTGAACTTGTGAAAATGCTCAGTAGGAGCTGGTGCCTCAGAAAATTTGTACATGAAAAGAATGTGCAACATTTGACAATATAAGTAAATTGGACAGTTGGTTTCCGCTAACACAAAATAATCAGTTGTTTATTTGACTTTGATTCTGTGTTATCACAGTTCTCTGATGTGGTCATCGTAATCACAATTTGAAATGTGCAATATTCCTATTGTGACTGCAGGGTACACATGTGGCTGTTTTTGTCCTATTTGAATTGCACACTGGATGGTTGTTTATAGGAAATACTATTCCCATCATGATGAACGCAATGCAGCATCAGCATCACTGAGGGCAACACACTAGTAAGCTGTGCTTGAACCAAGGGCTACATGCAGTAGACAATTCAGGGCTAGAAACGTTTGGAACATACCTATTTCTTGAGGTGAAATCGGAACCCGGGGCACAATTACATATACGGCGTAGACTTCAGCGCAAGCGCTGCAACCCGCGCCGCCCGTAATTTCACCTCGCACATCGGGGTATTACATAAATCCCGTCGGCAGTTCATAAAGTGCCGTAAGTCTGATAAACTAGCGAAGTCCAGAAATAAGTGTAAATACAAATTTCTGGAGTCGCCAGTGACTTACGGCACTTTAGAAACTGCCGGCGCCTAAGAAAAATAAAGAAAATAACAAATCTCCCGTAAAAGTCTAACACGCCTCCCAAAAATAAGCCTGACACGTAAAAACCCCTATATCCGCAATCCCCCCTCTCACTACTAATAATAAATATTTCTCCAACATAGGTGTGTCCGGTCCACGGCGTCATCCTTACTTGTGGGATATTCTCTTCCCCAACAGGAAATGGCAAAGAGCCCAGCAAAGCTGGTCACATGATCCCTCCTAGGCTCCGCCTACCCCAGTCATTCTCTTTGCCGTTGTACAGGCAACATCTCCACGGAGATGGCTTAGAGTTTTTTAGTGTTTAACTGTAGTTTTTATTATTCAATCAAGAGTTTGTTATTTTGAAATAGTGCTGGTATGTACTATTTACTCAGAAACAGAAAAGAGATGAAGATTTCTGTTTGTATGAGGAAAATGATTTTAGCAACCGTCACTAAAATCCATGGCTGTTCCACACAGGACTGTTGAGAGCAATTAACTTCAGTTGGGGGAACAGTGAGCAGTCTCTTGCTGCTTGAGGTATGACACATTCTAACAAGACGATGTAATGCTGGAAGCTGTCATTTTCCCTATGGGATCCGGTAAGCCATGTTTATTACGATCGTAAATAAGGGCTTCACATGGGCTTATTAAGACTGTAGACTTTTTCTGGGCTAAATCGATTCATTATTAACACATATTTAGCCTTGAGGAATCATTTTATTTGGGTATTTTGATATAATAATATCGGCAGGCACTGTTTTAGACACCTTATTCTTTAGGGGCTTTCCCAAAGCATAAGCAGAGCCTCATTTTCGCGCCGGTGTTGCGCACTTGTTTTTGAGAGGCATGGCATGCAGTTGCATGTGAGAGGAGCTCTGATACTTAAAAAAGACTTTCTGAAGGCGTCATTTGGTATCGTATTCCCCTTTGGGCTTGGTTGGGTCTCAGCAAAGCAGATACCAGGGACTGTAAAGGGGTTAAAGTTCAAAACGGCTCCGGTTCCGTTATTTTAAGGGTTAAAGCTTCCAAATTTGGTGTGCAATACTTTTAAGGCTTTAAGACACTGTGGTGAAAATTTGGTGAATTTTGAACAATTCCTTCATGTTTTTTCGCAATTGCAGTAATAAAGTGTGTTCAGTTTAAAATTTAAAGTGACAGTAACGGTTTTATTTTAAAACGTTTTTTGTACTTTGTTATCAAGTTTATGCCTGTTTAACATGTCTGAACTACCAGATAGACTGTGTTCTGAATGTGGGGGAACCAGAATTCCTATTCATTTAAATAAATGTGATTTATGTGACAATGACAATGATGCCCAAGATGATTCCTCAAGTGAGGGGAGTAAGCATGGTACTGCATCATTCCCTCCTTCGTCTACACGAGTCTTGCCCACTCAGGAGGCCCCTAGTACATCTAGCGCGCCAATACTCCTTACTATGCAACAATTAACGGCTGTAATGGACAATTCTGTCAAAAACATTTTAGCCAAAATGAACACTTATCAGCGTAAGCGCGACTGCTCTGTTTTAGATACTGAAGAGCATGACGACGCTAATAATAATGTTTCTGAAGGGCCCCTAACCCAGTCTGATGGGGCCAGGGAGGTTTTGTCTGAGGGAGAAATTACTGATTCAGGGAACATTTCTCAACAAGCTGAACCTGATGTGATTACATTTAAATTTAAGTTGGAACATCTCCGCATTCTGCTTAAGGAGGTATTATCCACTCTGGATGATTGTGACAAGTTGGTCATCCCAGAGAAACTATGTAAAATGGACAAGTTCCTAGAGGTGCCGGGGCTCCCAGAAGCTTTTCCTATACCCAAGCGGGTGGCGGACATTGTTAATAAAGAATGGGAAAGGCCCGGTATTCCTTTCGTCCCTCCCCCCATATTTAAAAAATTGTTTCCTATGGTCGACCCCAGAAAGGACTTATGGCAGACAGTCCCCAAGGTCGAGGGAGCGGTTTCCACTTTAAACAAACGCACCACTATACCCATAGAGGATAGTTGTGCTTTCAAAGATCCTATGGATAAAAAATTAGAAGGTTTGCTTAAAAAGATGTTTGTTCAGCAGGGTTACCTTCTACAACCAATTTCATGCGTTGTCCCTGTCGCTACAGCCGCATGTTTCTGGTTCGATGAGCTGATAAAGGCGGTCGATAGTGATTCTCCTCCTTATGAGGAGATTATGGACAGAATCAACGCTCTCAAATTGGCTAATTCTTTTACCCTAGACGCCACTTTGCAATTGGCTAGGTTAGCGGCTAAGAATTCTGGGTTTGCTATTGTGGCGCGCAGAGCGCTTTGGTTGAAATCTTGGTCGGCTGATGCGTCTTCTAAGAACAAGCTACTTAACATTCCTTTCAAGGGGAAAACGCTGTTTGGCCCTGACTTGAAAGAGATTATCTCTGATATCACTGGGGGTAAGGGCCACGCCCTTCCTCAGGATCGGCCTTTCAAGGCAAAAAATAAACCTAATTTTCGTCCCTTTCGTAGAAACGGACCAGCCCAAAGTGCTACGTCCTCTAAGCAAGAGGGTAATACTTCTCAAGCCAAGCCAGCTTGGAGACCAATGCAAGGCTGGAACAAGGGAAAACAGGCCAAGAAACCTGCCACTGCCACCAAGACAGCATGAAATGTTGGCCCCCGATCCGGGACCGGATCTGGTGGGGGGCAGACTCTCTCTCTTCGCTCAGGCTTGGGCAAGAGATGTTCTGGATCCTTGGGCACTAGAAATAGTCTCCCAAGGTTATCTTCTGGAATTCAAGGGGCTTCCCCCAAGGGGGAGGTTCCACAGGTCTCAGTTGTCTTCAGACCACATAAAAAGACAGGCATTCTTACATTGTGTAGAAGACCTGTTAAAAATGGGAGTGATTCATCCTGTTCCATTAAGAGAACAAGGGATGGGGTTCTACTCCAATCTGTTCATAGTTCCCAAAAAAGAGGGAACGTTCAGACCAATCTTAGATCTCAAGATCTTAAACAAGTTTCTCAAGGTTCCATCGTTCAAGATGGAAACCATTCGAACTATTCTTCCTTCCATCCAGGAAGGTCAATTCATGACCACGGTGGATTTAAAGGATGCGTATCTACATATTCCTATCCACAAGGAACATCATCGGTTCCTAAGGTTCGCATTCCTGGACAAGCATTACCAGTTCGTGGCGCTTCCTTTCGGATTAGCCACTGCTCCAAGGATTTTCACAAAGGTACTAGGGTCCCTTCTAGCTGTGCTAAGACCAAGGGGCATTGCTGTAGTACCTTACTTGGACGACATTCTGATTCAAGCGTCGTCCCTTCCTCAAGCAAAGGCTCATACGGACATAGTCCTGGCCTTTCTCAGATCTCACGGATGGAAAGTGAACGTGGAGAAGAGTTCTCTATCTCCGTCAACAAGGGTTCCCTTCTTGGGAACAATAATAGACTCCTTAGAAATGAGGATATTTCTGACAGAGGCCAGAAAAACAAAGCTTCTAGACTCTTGTCGGATACTTCATTCCGTTCCTCTTCCTTCCATAGCTCAGTGCATGGAAGTGATCGGGTTGATGGTAGCGGCAATGGACATAGTTCCTTTTGCGCGCATTCATCTAAGACCATTACAACTGTGCATGCTCAGTCAGTGGAATGGGGATTATACAGACTTGTCTCCGAAGATACAAGTAAATCAGAGGTCCAGAGACTCACTCCGTTGGTGGCTGTCCCTGGACAACCTGTCACAAGGGATGACATTCCGCAGACCAGAGTGGGTCATTGTCACGACCGACGCCAGTCTGATGGGCTGGGGCGCGGTCTGGGGATCCCTGAAAGCTCAGGGTCTTTGGTCTCGGGAAGAATCTCTTCTACCGATAAATATTCTGGAACTGAGAGCGATATTCAATGCTCTCAAGGCTTGGCCTCAGCTAGCGAGGGCCAAGTTCATACGGTTTCAATCAGACAACATGACAACTGTTGCGTACATCAACCATCAGGGGGGAACAAGGAGTTCCCTAGCGATGGAAGAAGTGACCAAAATCATTCTATGGGCGGAGTCTCACTCCTGCCACCTGTCCGCTAGCCACATCCCAGGAGTGGAAAATTGGGAAGCGGATTTTCTGAGTCGTCAGACATTGCATCCGGGGGAGTGGGAACTCCATCCGGAAATCTTTGCCCAAGTCACTCAGCTGTGGGGCATTCCAGACATGGATCTGATGGCCTCTCGTCAGAACTTCAAAGTTCCTTGCTACGGGTCCAGATCCAGGGATCCCAAGGCGGCTCTAGTGGATGCACTAGTAGCACCTTGGACCTTCAAACTAGCTTATGTGTTCCTGCCGTTTCCTCTCATCCCCAGGCTGGTAGCCAGGATCAATCAGGAGAGGGCGTCGGTGATCTTGATAGCTCCTGCGTGGCCACGCAGGACTTGGTATGCAGATCTGGTGAATATGTCATCGGCTCCACCTTGGAAGCTACCTTTGAGACGAGACCTTCTTGTTCAGGGTCCGTTCGAACATCCGAACCTGGTTTCACTCCAGCTGACTGCTTGGAGATTGAACGCTTGATCTTATCGAAGCGAGGGTTCTCAGATTCTGTTATCGATACTCTTGTTCAGGCCAGAAAGCCTGTAACTAGAAAGATTTACCACAAAATTTGGAAAAAATATATCTGTTGGTGTGAATCTAAAGGATTCCCTTGGGATAAGGTTAAGATTCCTAAGATTCTATCCTTCCTTCAAGAAGGATTGGAAAAAGGATTATCTGCAAGTTCCCAGAAGGGACAGATTTCTGCCTTGTCTGTGTTACTTCACAAAAAGCTGGCAGCTGTGCCAGATGTTCAAGCCTTTGTTCAGGCTCTGGTTAGAATTAAGCCTGTTTACAAACCTTTGACTCCTCCTTGGAGTCTCAATTTAGTTCTTTCAGTTCTTCAGGGGGTTCCGTTTGAACCCTTACATTCCGTTGATATTAAGTTATTATCTTGGAAAGTTTTGTTTTTAGTTGCAATTTCTTCTGCTAGAAGAGTTTCAGAATTATCTGCTCTGCAGTGTTCTCCTCCTTATCTGGTGTTCCATGCAGATAAGGTGGTTTTACGTACTAAACCTGGTTTTCTTCCAAAAGTTGTTTCTAACAAAAACATTAACCAGGAGATTATCGTACCTTCTCTGTGTCCGAAACCAGTTTCAAAGAAGGAACGTTTGTTGCACAATTTGGATGTTGTTTGCGCTCTAAAATTCTATTTAGATGCTACAAAGGATTTTAGACAAACATCTTCCTTGTTTGTTGTTTATTCCGGTAAAAGGAGAGGTCAAAAAGCAACTTCTACCTCTCTCTCTTTTTGGATTAAAAGCATCATCAGATTGGCTTACGAGACTGCCGGACGGCAGCCTCCCGAAAGAATCACAGCTCATTCCACTAGGGCTGTGGCTTCCACATGGGCCTTCAAGAACGAGGCTTCTGTTGATCAGATATGTAGGGCAGCGACTTGGTCTTCACTGCACACTTTTACCAAATTTTACAAGTTTGATACTTTTGCTTCTTCTGAGGCTATTTTTGGGAGAAAGGTTTTGCAAGCCGTGGTGCCTTCCATTTAGGTGACCTGATTTGCTCCCTCCCTTCATCCGTGTCCTAAAGCTTTGGTATTGGTTCCCACAAGTAAGGATGACGCCGTGGACCGGACACACCTATGTTGGAGAAAACAGAATTTATGTTTACCTGATAAATTACTTTCTCCAACGGTGTGTCCGGTCCACGGCCCGCCCTGGTTTTTTTTTTTTTAATCAGGTCTGATAATTTATTTTCTTTAACTACAGTCACCACGGTACCATATGGTTTCTCCTATGCTAATATTCCTCCTTAACGTCGGTCGAATGACTGGGGTAGGCGGAGCCTAGGAGGGATCATGTGACCAGCTTTGCTGGGCTCTTTGCCATTTCCTGTTGGGGAAGAGAATATCCCACAAGTAAGGATGACGCCGTGGACCGGACACACCGTTGGAGAAAGTAATTTATCAGGTAAACATAAATTCTGTTATTAACCCCTAGACCGACAACCCCCCACAACGCAATAAGCCTAATTAAACTATTAACCTCTATATCCGCCATCAAACTCACACCGCAAGTAATAACTAACGGCTAGATTACGAGTTTTGCGTTATGAGGGGTGCGGTACTAACTTGCAAGTTATTGTCACCGCTCACTTACCTACAGCGCTGGTATTACAGGTTTACAAAAACCCGGCGTTATCAGGCAGTAAGTGATTTTAGAGCAAAATTAAGCTCCATACCGCACACCAATACCAGCGCTGCTGAAAGCTGCGGTGAGCTGGTTTTACGTGCTCGTGCACGATTTCCCCATAGACATCAATGGGGAAAGCCGGCTGAAAAAAAGTCTAACACCTGCAATAAAGCAGCGTAAAGCCCTGTAACGCAGCCCCATTGATTCCTATGGGGAAACTAAATGTATGTTTACACCTAACACCCTAACATAAACCCTGAGTCTAAACACCCCTAATCTGCCGCCCCCGACATCGCCGACACCAACATTACACTTATTAACCCCTAATCTGCCGCACCGACATCGCTGACACCTACATTACACTTATTAACCCCTAATCTGCCGCCCCCAATGTCGCCACCACCTACATTATACTTATTAACCCCTAATCTGCCAGCCGACATCGCCGCCACCTACATTACAGTTATTAACCCCTAATCTGCCGCACCAATTTCGCTGCCACCTACCTACACTTATTAACCCATAATCTGCCGCCCCTAACATAGCCGCCAACCTACATTTATTAACCCCTAATATTCCGCCCCCGTCGCCGCCACTATACTAAAGTTATTAACCCCTAACCCTAACACCCCCTAACTTTAATGTAATTAATATAAATCCAAATAAAACTATTAATACCTAAATAATACCTATTTAAAACTAAATACTTACCTATAAAATAAACCCTAAGATAGCTACAATATAACTAATAGTTACATTGTAGCTAGCTTAGGTTTTATTTTTATTTCACAGGCAAGTTTGTATTTATTTTAACTAGGTAGAATAGTTACTAAATAGTTATTAACTATTTACAAACTACCTAGCTAAAATAAATACACATTTACCTGTAAAATAAAACCTAACCTGTCTTACACTAACACCTAACCTTACACTACAATTAAATAAATTACATTAATTAAATAGAATTAACTAAATTACAGAGGGGGAGTTACTTATTTCCCACTTTCAGTTGACTTTCCAGCTACCTTTTCAACAGAACTAAACTGAGAGCTTCTAAGTAAGTTTTTAAACAGTTTTATACTTGATTTTTATAACAGTATCTGTGCATTTTATTCTTTATAGTAGTGTCTATTACATGCAGTTATATGAAAATGAGTGTATACTGTCCCTTTAAAAGGGCTTTTTGCAGGGCATTGCCCCAAGATAATCAGCTCTTTTTCCAAAAAATACACAACCTCCCTTACATTAAATCCCCACACCCACCAAACCCCCCCAAATAAAATAACCTAACACTAAAAACCCTAAACTGCCCATTGCCCTGAAAAGGGCATTTGTTGGACATTGCCCTTAAAAGGGCATTCAGCTCTTTTACTGCCCACCCTATCTAAATAAAATACCCCCCCCCCCCAAAACCCCTTACAAAACCCTAAGTCTAACCCCCAAGTGGTCCTCACCTGTCCTGAAGTCCGGCGGAGAAGGTCCTGTTCCAGGCAGCGAAGTCTTCTTCCAAGCGGCGACCTCTTCTTTCTTCTTCCAGGAACCAGCCAGCATCGGGCCAGCTGTACAGTCACAGCCCGGCCCGACCGCGCCATTATACACAGTGTAGCTCGCTCCTGCTGTCAGACAGAGCAGGAGCGAGCTGCACTTTGTGTTATGGCGCGGTCGGGCCGGGCTGTGACTATACAGCTGGCCCGATGCGCTATGTGAATAAAACAGACCCACCCACAGAGCAGAGAGCGGGTCTGTAAAACAGCCGGGTTTTTTTAAAATTAAAAGGGAATATTACGTTTTATACAGATAAGGCTAATATAATGTTATATAATTCTGCACTATGTGCAGAATTATATAACATTATTTTTGAGGTTTACTGTCCCTTTAATGGTACATTATAGTGTAAAATGTTCTTTAGCTATAGTGAACATTTCAATGCTGCAGTATTGACTTTAGAAAGGCTATGTGAACAAGATGCAATAGAAGCAATGCACTACTGGGAGCTAGCTTAACACATTTTGTGAACCAATGACAAAAAAACATATAATCGTAGCCAACAGCCACCAGCTAGCTCATTTACAAAGTAAAATAATAATCGGAGTGAATTGAAAATTATCTTAAAATTCCATGTTGTATCTGAACCATGGAAGTTTAATGTTTGACTTTCATTTCCATTTAAAGGCAACAAAAAGCATACAAAAGATAGTACTAAAATATATTAAAATAGTTTGTGCGGAATATACAAGTAATTGTTTTTCTTTTGTATACATAAAAGAAGTGTATTGCACATTAAAAAGTTATGTTACAAGTGAAGTTGAGCAATTCATTTTACTTCCTTTTATTATCTTATATATTTAATTTTAATTGCATCCATGAGGCAATTATCCAGAGCATTTTGTCACAATATATTGATTATGTCTTTTTTTTATGTTGAACCCTTTGTGTATTTTCTATTGTTGTAAAGTATATTAAAGAGCTGCTATATGCCCAACACCTTTGCAGTAAAAATGTATTGTATGTTTTAATCTTAGCAATGGTGTAGTTTTCAGAACAGTATATTGAAAACTTTAAGGGACACTAAACCCAAATGTTTTCTTTCATGATTCAGATAGAGAATGCAATTTTAAACAACTTTCTAATTTACTCCTATTATCAATTTTTCTTTCTATCTTTATTTAAAAAGCAGGAATGTGATGCATAGCAGCCGGACCATTTTTGGTTGAGAACCTGGGTTATGCTTGCTCATTGGTGGGTAAATGTAATCCTCCAATAAGCAAGCGCTATCCATGGTGCTAAACCTTAAATGGGCTGGCTGCTAAGATCTACATTCCTGCCTTTAAAATAAAGATATCAAGAGAACATAAAGAATTGATAATAGGAGTAAATTAGAAAGTTGCTTACAATGTCATGCTCTATCTGAATCATGAAAGAAAAAATTTGGGTTCAGTGTCCCTTTAAATATGGAATGTTGCCTGTTCTAGACGATGATGTCATTTTTATAAGCTTTTTATAAGGATAGATCTATGCCTTTATATTCATTATTGTACTTATTGAGTTTTACAATTAGCATTTTCTTCACCAGCCAGTTTAATTTAGCATACTGTTTTCTTAGGATTGCCTTGATTACAGTAGGCATTGTTGCTATGTAGTCTGTTAATGGGTTAATTTTTGACATTTTAAATAGCAATATCAGATTCCTATATAATGCACGGCAATAATTTGTCAATATTTAATAATATGTAAAGTGTTTTTTCTACATTTATCTGTTTACATACTCTTACACTGTTATTTGTTTATCCAACTGAAAGTATAAATTGCCCTTCCGAGGTACAACTGAATATCATATCTGCAATATATTTACAAAAGCTCTCCAGCCAGTCTTTTAGTGCATCTACCTGTATAGTCATCAAATACTAAAGGAGTTGCAGTCAAAGCCAAATTGTAAACTATGTTTTGTTGAAGGTTGCTCTGAGGCCATTAATCATGTTCCAAAAGTCATTTGTAAGCAAAACAAACATAACTGACATGATGCCAATATCAGCATCTTCAAAAGTGTAAGGGATATACTCTTTAACCCCTTTCCTGCCAGAGAGAACTGCTCAGACGAGACATTTCAACATATTGACATAGGAATCGCTGTAATGTGCAGCACTTTGTGATATGATATCTTATCCTGCTTGGTTTACTTCAGAGGATCTCAGCTGCCCTGAAATGATAACGTTTATTGATGCAGAGTATTATTTAAGACTTGAGGCCATACTTGTTGGCAATTATTTAGAACTAAATATGTAGCACTAGTGGTCTTGAAATGTGAGTTTCTGAGATCTAGAACAAAGTATGCGAATAAGTGCAGACACATAGTGGATATTACATTTTCCTTCCATAGATCTGTGAAATAGTTTTTTTAATAAAATTAGATCAGATAGTTTGGCTACACTCAGTGCTTACAAATGTAACGAAGAGACAATAACCAGAGAGGGTGACCCACAGTGAAAGATCACTCCGACAGCACACGCTCTGTAGCCAAGTGTGACAGCAAGCCAATTAATCAATGTTTAGTGTGCCAGCTTCCCTGGAGGAAGAATTGATCAATACACTCTCTGCTTTATGCAGATATCCATATGCTTTGTAGGAAAGCTTGAAAAACAGGCAATTAGAAAGATGAGTAGGGCCTGGGATTTCCTTTTTCAGGTTAACCATGAATTACATTGTGTTGGGTTTAAGTGAGGAACCCTGAACCTTTTGTTTGTTTGTTTTTAATTAACTAGGGAAACATAATTTATGTAAGATGTGCGCACAGAGACAGCCTCATTTTAATCAGTCAGTAGTCTCACTGGTTATTGCTGATATTCTTTTCTTTAATATCTTTGATACTGGTAGTTGTAGACATAATATTCTGCCTTTTGTTTTGTTTAGGGAGCTGCAACAAGAAAGTGTTTTAATGTATTAGAGCATGTTGTTATTATTGCACAATTGTTTGCATGTACCTCACAAAGGGGGTTAACCACAGTAAATAGCAGAAGCAGCAATGCACTACTGAGACCTTGCTGAATACATCAAGTGAGCCATTGATAATGATAAGCATATGTGCTTAGCCATCAATCAAAAGCTAGCTCCCTGTAGTGCATTGCTGCTTTTGATCCCACCTAGGTATGTTTTCAATAAAGGATACCAAGAAAACAACGTACATTTGATAATAGAAGTAAAATGACATGCTCTGTCTGAATTATAAAAGTTTAGGTTTGACTTTTGGTCCTTTTAATTTAAGGATGTTTGAGAAACGTTGTGACTTGCGTATCTCAAGCTAGAATTACTGACAAACTGGCGCATTTTCCTCTGATCACCAGGAGATGGACATTGCTTTTAAGATATTTACACTGTTTTAGAATATATATGATTTATTTCAGCCCCAATCACTTCCCCCTGCTTTATTTTACTAGCACAAGCATAACCTCATGACAATCAAGCTGTTGTGCTCTTTGCGCCACATGTATGAAAGGTGTATTAACAATTTGCATCATCACATCTCATTATAATAAAAGTTCATTTGTATTTATCATTTTTCTTTACTCACAATTAAAACCAATGAAAGAAACGATGAGCAGAAACAGGACAGAGGCAGCACATTGGCTCACTGCTTGTTAATTAATTGTGTCTGCCGGTTCTGGGGTGAAGATCCTTTCCTTTGTTTAGAGCAGTCATTTCTTTCTAAACATGTCCTTCATTTTTGAAGTTTATTTTACATAGTTAAATATAACATGACTTTGTCAGTGTCAGGGTGGCATATGGCTGCACACAAGTCATCTGGGCATAAGGCAGAGTTTATGGATCTGGAGAAACTATGGTGGCAGCCGCAGGAGAAAACATTAATTCTGATTGGATCTGTCACCAGCTGAACAGACCACTGCATAATGCCAATTACAACCCCCAGCCAACTTGAAATGTTGCCTAAAATAATTACTCCAACCTATCTAAGGAGATTAAAAGAAGAAGAAAAAGAAAACTTTATAAACATTTCAACAAAACGTGGTTAGTAAATTGACAGTCAAAAGTATTATAAATTATTACATATCTAGCAGCATCTGGGATATATGACATTCATGATATAGTATAAAACCATGTAATATATACAATATACTATCCAAACTGGTTTAAATTAAATTCCAAATATGGCTTTACGTATTTCACAATAAAATAAAAAAATTCCGTAAGTACCTAGAATTTATTATTTAATATATTTTGAAATTCAGTTACATTTTATAAGATTTACATAGGATGTAAGTAATACACAGATATATATATATATATATATTTTTTTTAAAGTATTTTTATTAAGAATCAATGATACAACAAGATTGATAATATGAACACACAAAAATGAAAAAAAAGAATGCCATAATACCAGTCAAAGGATCAATCTTACAATGAAAATAACCAAATAATTATCTTGCATCATAGACTCTTGTTTTAACATTTTTAACAAAATAAACTAATAAATATGAAATTGGAGATACCTCAATGCTTGTCTCTTTATGTGATAGCGTCTACCTATGTAAATGTCCTAGAAATCGTGGTTGTGCTTAATTAAGAATAGATGATTTTAGTTGGCCTAGTGACTTTCAGGTATTGACAAGTGGATTATGTGGGGGCTCAAGAGACTTGTTATAGTTCTCCCATGTTATCTGCACTTCTATGAAATGTTCTTTTTTGTCTTTAACCATGAAGCCATACTCTTCTAGTTCAATTAGATCTGTGACCTTGTTACGCCACATGGCTAGCGTGGGGACCCTTGGCGATCTCCAGTTCTGTGCTATCAGAACTTTCAAACTATTTATCATAATTTTTAGCAAATATTTGAAGTGGGGTTGTGGCAGCTTAAGTGATTTATGTAGTAACCAAACAAGTGGGTCTAAGGGAATGTTCATTTGGAAGATATGTTCTATTTCCGAGATTATTGCTCTCCATAGAGAGTTCACCTGGGAACACCACCACCACATGTGACCCATGCCGCTACCCACATGTCCGCATCTCCAGCAGCGGTTATTGGTATGTGAAAAGAGCCTATGAAGTCTTTTGGGAGTTAGGTACCATCCATGTAATATTTTATAATTGAGTTCTGTAATTGCTGCCGACATGGAAGTCGATTTGATATTGTGAAAGATGTTTGTCGCTGTCTGAGGTGTAATGGTGATACCCAATTCCCTTTCCCACATCTCCATAGAGCAGGGAAGGTTGCCAGGGGGTGCCTGAGTGATGATAGTGTTGATATATGAAAGGCTGTGTTTAACAGGTGGAGTCGACGTGAAAAGTTTCTCAATGTTAGTCAAAGGTCGTAACATATTTAGGTGCTGTTGATGGGTGGTGATATAGTGGTGTATCTTTCTATAAGTGAACCAATTATTGGCCCAGTTGTGACCCAGTTCAGTAAGTTCACTTTGGGATTTTATTCTGTCATTAGTGTTTAAGGTCATGAGTTGGATGTCTGAGTCTTTATATTGGGTATTCATACCTGCAGTGAGGGTGAGCAATGAAAATTCACTGTTATGAAGAAGTGATGTCAGGGGGCTTGGGCAGGAGGAAATATAAGGATTTGTCCTGTTTGATGAGTCCCAGATTCTCAAAGTTTCTAGGGTGATGGGATTGTCTATTTGTCTATGAAGTGACTGGAAACCTGGGTCCCAGCATATAGTAGGGAGGTTAAGATTTGGGCTGAGTGCCCCTTCTAATGAGACCCATCTTTTGTGTTCCCTATGGATTCTCCAATCGAGAATCCTTTGGAGGAATATAGATCTACGATATGAATCTATGTTCGGGACTCCCAAGCCTCCCTGAGAAGTAGGGCGGGACATTGTGAGTTTATTAATCCTGGGTGGGCGTCTATTCCAAATAAACGAACTAAATAGTTGTTGCATTTGTGGGATGTATGTATTAGGGAGTTGGATAGGGAGGGTCTGCATAATGTAAAGCAATCTTGGGAAGATATTCATTTTAATTGTGTTTATCTTTCCTAGCCAGGACAGACGTTTCCTGGTCCAGGATGATAGATCTCGCATTAAGTTATTCCTTATATTATACACAGATATATTTTTAACTATTATATTATTTCAGACTATGCATCTTTAGGATACTTATTACTTTATTGTCTTTCTCTTATGATCTTTTCAGTTTATATTAAGTGGTTACTAACACTGCAGTCGATTATAATCGTTTAGAAATGTTTATCAAATTTCTTATCTATAAAAATCTCCATAGACTTTAATGGTGTTTTTTTGTAGTAAACAATGTTTCTAAAGAATTGTGATCAACCCCCCATAGTGTGGATCACAATCTTTTGTTTAATAATTATTGGCATGTTAGCAGCTACTGATGTGATATTTCCATCTTAATACGAGGAGAGTCCACGGCTTCATTCATTACTTGCGGGAAATAAAGAACCTGGCCACCAGGAGGAGGCAAAGACACCCCAGCCAAAGGCTCAAATACCTCCCCCACTCCCCTCATCCCCCAGTAATTTTTTTGCCTCTCGTCACAAGAGGATGGCAGAGAAGTGTCGGAAGATTCGGAGTAGTCTCTTATGGAGGGTAGTACTCTTCGGGAATAGGACTGGAGTTTTAAGTAGTCTTGTCAGCCTCTCAGTGAGAGCATTGACGAATGTTAGGGTCTGGAGATGCAGGGAGAGTCTTTCTGTGAAAACCATCCAGACTCGTATTAACAGCTCCTTAAGCAATCCGTGTGGACGAGTTTCTCTGCCTGCTTTCTGTCACTCAAGTCCATGTCAGGAGCGATGTGTCAGGGTGCCAAGAATCAGACTGAGACGAGAAGTGCAAAAATAATCACACCTTTATTAATAGCAAAAAATAATAAAAAGTCCACAAGTCAAATAACAAGCCAGGAATCAAAACCAGAGCTGGTAGTCAGACGAGCCGAGTCAGGGGCCAAAGCGAGTAGTCAGATGAGCCGGAATCAGGAACAAGGAGAACAGCAGAGTCAGGAACAAGCCAAGGATCAGGAACCAGGAGGGACGTCAGACAGCCAGGTAATACACAGGAACTCTCACAAACAGGTCTGAGACAACGAAAGGGCAAAGCATACTGAACAGAGGCCCTTTAAGTGATGACATTACAATTCTGAGACTGCATCCTGTCTCACACTGATGATGAACACCAGTCTGGCCATAAAAGGAAGTGCAGGAATTGAGCAGCATCACACAGTATGCACCAGAGTCAGCAAGGGAGGTGAGTAAAATGGCTGCCAGCAGCACATGGCAAACAAAACAGGAAAAAACCCTGACACTATGCTACAACACTGTCAAACTTGAGAGGCCGTGTTCCTGTTCCACGGCGTCGATTCTGGTAAGATTGTTTAATTCACAGTGTGACTCCTTTTATATGTATAGAATCAAGGGTTAATATCTCCGGAAGGTGATTTTGAACAGGGGGATTTATACATGATTGCTTTATTGTGTTTTTTTGCTGCGACATGTGTGAGATGTGGCTCTGGCAAGAACATTCGGGTTCTTACTTCATTTTGATTACTGCGTAGCCTGTTTAGTTTGGCGCGCTTTTTCTCAGCTGCTGGGGCGGTCCTGCATGGCACTCCATGTGACCGGGTGTGGCCTCATTCTCTTCCTTTTCCTGACTGTCGGTTGCAGGAGATGAAAGCGTTTTCTCTGTGGGTCATAGGAGGTGGTGAGTGCCCCAGCCATTGGAGTATAAAAGTGCCATTTTTTTTCTATAGTCCATATTAAAGGCGCAAGCTATGGACGACTCTGATGCATTAGAGGGTACTCCCTCAGTCTCTACCTAAATCTAATGCCTGTGTTTATTGTGAGGAGGCTATGGTATATCCGCCTGCTCAACTATGTTCCACATGCCTTGATAAAATAGTGATATCTAAAAAGAACAAGATGTTTAGTACCACTGAGCCGTCCACCTCTGAGGGGTCTCTGTCCGGTGAGGTGCATTCCCTACAATCATATCCGATTACACATGCAGCTCCCCAGTGCACTACTAATCCTCCTGCGGGAGGGCCCTGTGGCCGCCAGATTTTGCTCCGCATGATAAAAAGAATAAACCTAAGGGTCCTAATTTTCATCCCTTTCGTTCAGACAAGTCCCAATGACAGCAGCCTGCCGCAAAGCCCGAGCAGTCCAAGGGATCTTGGAAACCTTCTCAGTTTTGGAATAAGACCAAGCAGAGCAAGAAGCCAGCCGAGACAAAATTGACATGAAGGGGCGGCCCCCGATCCATCTCTGGATCTCGTAGGGGGCAGACTATCTCTTTTTGTGGAGGCTTGTATGAGAGACGTGCAGGATCCTTGGGTTCTAGAGGTTGTTGCCCAGGGTTACAGGATAGGTTTCAAAACTCACCCTCCCAGGGGCAGATTCCTCTTGTCAAATCTATTGTCAAGACCAGAGAAATGAGATGCCTTTCTAGAGTGCTTGAGAGATCTCTCATCTCTAGGATTGATTGTACCGGTACCTCTAGCAGAAAGAGGTCTAGCATACTATTCAAACCTTTTCGTGGTCCCAAAGGAGGGCACGTTTCGCCTGATTCTGGACCTAAAGTGCTTAAACAAGTTTATGTCGGTCCCATTGTTCAACATGGAGACGATAAGGTCTATTCTGCCCTTAGTTCAAGAGGGTCAGTTCATGACTATGATAGACTTGAATAAGGCTTACCTTCATGTGCCTATACACAAGGATTACTTCAAGTTCCTAAGATTTGCTTTTCTAGACCAGCACTTCCAGTTTGTAGCTCTCCCCTTCGGTCTGGCTACTGCCCCAAGAGTCTTTACGAAGGTTCTGGAAGCTTTGCTTGCGGTGGCGAGATCCAGAGTTATTGCAGTAGCACCTTATCTGGATGGCATCCTGGTCCAGGCTGGCAGAGGACCATTGGAGAGCTCTTCTACTTATTCGATCTCATGAATGTAAGATAAACTCAGGAAAGAGTTCTCTGGTTCCCAGTACCAGAGTGGAGTTCCTGGGCACGATAATAGACTCCATATACATGAAGATATTCCTGACAGACCAGAGACGTTTCAAAATTGCTTCCAACTGTCTTGCCCTTCAAACCTCCTCAAGGCCCTCTGTGGCCCGGTGTATGGAGGTGATTGGGCTCATGGTATCCAGTATAGATGTCATTCTATTCGCCAGGTTCAATCTCCGACTTCTTCAGTTGTGCATGCTAAGGCAATGGAACAGCGATAACTCGGATCTATCACAATAGATCTCTCTGGACAACCAGCCAAGGGAATCCCTCTCTTGGTGGCTTCGTCCAGATCAGCTGTCCCAGGGGACATCCTTCCTGAGACCATCCTGGGAGATTGTGACTATGGATGTGAGCCTCTCAGGATGGGGAGCTGTTTGGGGTGCTAGGAAGGCACAGGGCAGGTGGAATCGGGAGTCTTCGCTTCTTCCAATCAACATCCTGGAACTTTGAGTGATATTCAACGCTCTTAGGGCTTGGCCCCTCCTGAGTTCTTCTCAGTTCATCAACATTACCTCTGTGGCTTACATCAACCACCAGGGGGGAACGAGAAGCTCCCTAGCCATGAGGGAAGTATCTTGGATTCTGGATTGGGCGGAGACCCACAACTGCTTGGTGTCAGCGATCCACATCCCGGGTGTTGACATCTGGGAAGTGGATTTTCGCAGAAGACAATCTTTTCATTCGGGGGGAATGGTCTCTTCACCTCGAAGTGTTTGCAGAGATTTGCAACAGATGGGGGACTCCGGAGATAGATCTCATGGTGTCCAGACTCAACTTCAAGCTACCCAAATATGGGTCCCAGTCCAGGGATCCCCAGGTAGAACTGATAGATGCCTTGGCAGTGCCTTGGGGATTGAACATAGTTTACATATTTCCTCCGTTATCTCTTCTACCTCAAGTAGTGGCCCGCATCAAGCAAGAGCAAGCATTGACTATTCTGATTGCTCCGTTGTGGCCGCGCATGATGAGGTTTGCGGATCTGGTGGGGATGTCATCGTCTCCTCCATGGAGGTTGCCCTGTCACGGATCTGCTAGTACAGGGCCCCTTTGTGCATCAAAATCTAGATTCTCTGAGGCTGACTGTGTGGAGATTGAACGCTTGGTCTTAGCCAAGAGAGGTTTTTCTGAGAGGGTGATTGATACTCTCATTCAAGCCAGGAAGCCGGTCACCCATCGCATCTATCATAAGGTGTGGAGGACCTACTTACTCTAGTGTGAGACTCATTGATATTCTTGGCACAAGGTCAGAGTATCCAGGATTCTTTCCTTCCTCCAGGATGGTTTGGAGAAGGGACTTGCCGCTAGTTCCTTGAGGGGACAGATTTTGGCCTTATCTGTGTTACACAAGAAGCTCGCTGAGCTTCCTGATATAAAGTCTTTTGTTCAGGCTCTATCCAGGATTAGGCCTGTATTCAGACATTCTGCTCCTCCTTGGAGTTTGAATCTGGTTCTTAGGGTTTTGCAGAAGACCCTGTTTGAGCCTATGCATTCTCTTGACATTAAGAGACTGTCATGGAAGGTTCTTTTTTTCTACTGGCTATTGCTTCGGCACGCAGTCTCTAAATTGGCGGCCTGCAATGTGAGCCTCCTTACTTGGTCTTTCATGCCGATAAGGCTGTCCTTCGCACTGGGTTGGGATTCCTCCCTAAGGTTGTGTCTGATCGCAACATTAATCAGGAGATTGTAGTTCCTTCCCTGTGTCCTAACCTTTCTTCTTCAAAGGAACGGTTACTTCATAACTTAGATGTGGTTGGAGCTTTGAAGTTTTATCTTCAGGCTACGAAGGATTTCAGACAGACTTCAGCATTATTTGTTGTCTATTCGGGGAAGCCCAAAGGGCATAAGGCTTCTTCCACTTCCCTATCTTTTTGGCTGAGGAACATGATTCGCCTAGCTTATGAGACAGCGGGACATAAGCCTCCTCAGAGGATTACGGCTCACTCCACTAGAGCTGTGACTTCTTCTTGAGCCTTCAAGAATGAGGCCTCTATGGAGCAGATTTGTAAGGCGGATACCTGGTCTTCCTTACATACTTTTTCTAAGTTTTACAAATTTGACGTGTTTGATTTGGCTAAAGCAGCTTTTGGGAGAAAGGTTTTGCAGGCTGTGGTGCCCTCAGACTAGGGTCCGCCTCTTTTTTATCCTCCCGTTTTCATTCAGTGTCCTCTAGAGCTTGGTTATTTGTTTCCCACAAGTAATGAATGAAGCTGTGGACTCTGTGGACGAGGAGAGTCCACGGCTCCTGCCCAGTTCTTCGTTGGGCGGACCTAAATTTCTTTTGTTTTTCTTCTGGCACCATTTATAACCTGATATTTCTCCTACTGTTCCTTGTTCCCTCGACAGAATGACTGGGGGATGAGGGGAGTGGGGGGGGGGGTATTTGAGCCTTTGGCTGGGGTGTCTTTGCCTCCTCCTGGTGGTCAGGTTGTGTATTTCCCACAAGTAATGAATGAAGCCGTGGACTCTCCTCGTACAGATGGAAATTAAGTTATCAGGTAAGCATAATTTATGTTTTTCATTGTTGATCCAATCACAATCAGCCATTTTCATTGTTTATTGCCAGCGCTTTTTTCATGATCGGTTCAGTGAAAACTGGCTCTATACTTAAAGGGACATAATACTTCTATGCTAAATCACTTGAAAGTGATGCAGCATAACTTTAAAAGCTGACAGGAAAATATCACCTGAGCATCTCTATGTAAATAAAGGAAGCATGACTAAGCTGTGACCCCAAACGTCGCTGTTTTACCTGTCACAATAAAGTGCTAAAGGAGACTTTGGAGTGCCGTGGACGTTCTTTGGATTACTCTATGTAAAAAAGAAAGATATTTTAATCTCACAATTCCCTCAGCTCCCCAGAGTAAGTGTTCTGTAAAAAGTTATCTTTCAGTTACTGCCCAGCTGCAGGTAAAAAAAAGAACGAAGAAAAATTGATAAAAGGAGTAAATTAGAAAGTTGCTTAAAATTGCATGCGCTACCTGAATCACGAAAGAAAACATTTGGGTTCAGTATCCCTTTAGGACATTTTGAGGTAAAATATCTTTCTTTTTTACATAGAGATTCTTAGGTTGATAAACTCTGGAAAACATTTTTTGACTTCTTAATAAGTACCCCAAAAATTAGTTTGAATGTAACATTAGTTTTGCGCATTGGCAAAACACTGAAATTATCTGCCAAGATATTAGATGACTGTAAGAAGCATTTTCACCAGAAAGATAAAAATACTACCTGCTTAATCAATTAAAGTTAAGAAATAATAAGAACTTTTTCACTAAAAAAAGTAAAAAAAAAAAAAAAAAAAGGATCATTCAGCATAAGGATGAAATCTCCATTTTGCTTGTCATTAACTGGATATGAAACCCAAAAATGTTCTTTTGTGATTAAGACAGAACAAACCATTTTCCAATGTTTTCCCAATTTACTTCTATTATTAAATTTGCTTTGTTCCCATGATATTCTGTGTTGGCGATACCTAGGTAGGCATCTGGAGCACTAAATGCCAGGATATAGTGCTGCCATCTAGTTCTCTTGCAAATGGATAACATTCTTGCAAAACGGCTGCCATATAGTGCTTCAGAAATGGTTCCTAAGCATACATCCCTGCTTTTCAACTAAAGATACAAAGAGAATGAAGAAAAATGATAATAGAAGTAAATTAGAAAGTTGTTTACAACTGTATGCTCTATCTGTATCATGAAAGAAAAAATTTGGAGTTTCATATTCTTTTAATACTGAGCATTTGGGTTTTGGATTAAAAAATCTTGAGATTAACAACACAGATAACAAGTTTGTGTTATTTTAGGAAGGTAATGATTTCAAGCTTAAAGGGACAGTCTACACCTTGGTCATCTTAAATACTTACCTTAGATTAAGCTGCAAATAGCTTCCTGCACCTTTTCTATATTATGCAGCAGGAACAGTAAAAAAGTTATTTTAAAATGAAAATTGTTTCTGGCCACTTTGAAATGGCTGACAAACTGACCACTGATGACATCATGATCTGGGCTGCATATGGCATCCAATCACATTAGGCTCACTAGTTGGATTCAACAGACTGACAATGCTATTCAGCAGAGTGCCTAGATGCAGCCTAGATTGTGAGCTGAGCTTGGCAGCCATTTTAAACTGGCCAGAAACAATATTCATTTTAAATAAAGTTTTTTACTGTTCCTGCTGCATAATATAGAAAGGACACAGGAGGCTATTTGCAGCTTAATCTAAGGTAAGACATTAAAATGAGTAAGGTATAGACTGTCCCTTTAAGGATTATTACAAGCAAATGCATTTTAGGATTAACACAAATAGAAAACAGCAGATTTCCCATAGGTATAATAACTTGTATCCTAATGAAGTAATGCATACACATTCGTGGCTGGACAGTCATACGTCCAAAATAGCTGTTAAACCCCCAGGAAAGCACACTATATGTGCACCAGATGAACCTGTAAATCCAAACAGTTCCAAAGCTCCAAACAGGGTCAAATGAATAGGAGACTACTTTCAAACTCACCCCGCAAGTGCTGTTTAGGCAGAAAAATCTTCTTTGTTATTTAAACATTAAGCTTCCTCTTTACCTTGCATCAAAGGATCCCATCGTCTGCCGGATACAGGCTCCGTCGTCCCGGTGAACCGCAGCTCCGGTGCGGAATTACTCACTAGATGAGCCTCCTTTTGCAGCGTTGCCTTTGGTATGCAAGACCGGCGTGTGACGTCACACCGGGGGCGTGCCTATGCAAGGGCTTGCAGCGTGTGTGTCTCCCAAAAGCTTAGTGCCGTTTCTTCAGCTTTCCTAGGGGAAACAGGTAAACCAACAGCTTGCCATGGAAAGTGTAGAGGCTGTAAGGGCTCCAGATAAGAAGCGGGCTCCTTGTAGCCCGTAGATAATATAGACAAAGGAGTAGTGACAAAGGAGTAGTGACACCAGCAAAGTAACAGAGTAGTGACACCAGGAGTAGACAAAGGAGTAGTGACAAAGGAGTAGTGACACCAGCAAAGTAACAGAGAAACAGCTGGACCAGCTGTTTCTCTGTTACTTTGCTGGCGTCACTACTTATTTTTATTGTTTTTTCACAAATAAAGTTCGTTGGATTATTTTAAAACTGGGACTCCTGAATCCTCCTTTGTCTGCATTTTAGGATTGTCATCAAGGAAAAAACACTGACAATACCGTCCGGAAAATAAATCCTACCTCATTACACGTTAAAGACATATTAATGTATGTAGAAGTTACTGTGTCCCTCTAACTATAAACTCAAATCTGTTAACATTTTATTAGTTGTTTTTTACCCTCAGAGTCACCAATCTTGTTTTTTTTGGCTTACGCTTTGTTCATTATTACTTTTCTTCCCTAGGTAATGAGTTGCCAGTATGCGCCAGTTGTGGACAAAACATTTATGACGGCCGTTACTTGCAAGCCCTGGAATCTGATTGGCACGCTGACTGCTTCAGGTAAAACAGCTCTTGCTTCTTATTAAACTGAAAACACTGGGAAAGTTTCATAAAGTGTCTGTGTGACCAATAGTGTTAAAACGTTTCTTGTTCAGTTTTCACCCCAACATATACATAAGCTGCATGCATGTGCATCCAAAACATGCATGTGTGACGATGTGATTATGTCACACACATGCAGGCATTAGATGCTGGGCCTGTCTACATATACCGGGGTATCTTTGTGCATGAGAAAAGTTAGCACAGAGTGTGTGGTAACTTCTAAGATGCATTTTATAAATGAATGTGTATTGCAAAAATGCTTCTAGACCATTATTAAAAACTCTTATGTCCTTTTAAAATTACAGGAAACCCCATTTCTTCTGTTATGTGTGATCAGTCCACGGGTCATCATTACTTCTGGGATATAACTCCTCCCCAACAGGAAATGCAAGAGGATTCACCCAGCAGAGCTGCATATAGCTCCTCCCCCCTACGTCAGTCCCAGTCATTCTCTTGCACCCAACGACTAGATAGGATGTGTGAGAGGACTATGGTGATTATACTTAGTTTTTATGACTTCAATCAAAAGTTTGTTATTTTACAATAGCACCGGAGCGTGTTATTACTTCTCTGGCAGAGTTTGAGGAAGAATTTGCCAGAGTTTTTTACTATGATTTTAACCGGAGTAGTTAAGATCATATTGCTGTTCTCGGCCATCTGAGGGAGGTAAAGGCTTCAGATCAGGGGACAGCGGGCAGATGAATCTGCATTGAGGTATGTAGCAGTTTTTATTTTCTGAATGGAATTGATGAGAAAATCCTGCCATACCGTTATAATGACATGTATGTATACACTTCAGTATTCTGGGGATGGTATTTCACCGGAACTACTCTGTTAAAAGTCACTAATCCTTTTAATAAGTATTTATCATGTTAAACGTTTTTGCTGGAATGTAGAATCGTTTTACATTGCTGAGGTACTGTGTGAATAAATATTTGGGCATTATTTTCCACTTGGCAGTTGTTTGCTTTTAATTGTGACAGTTTCGATTCTCTTCACTGCTGTGTGGGAGAGGGAGGGGCCGTTTTTGGCGCTCTTTGCTACGCATCAAAAAATTCCAGTCAGTTACTCTTATATTTCCTGCATGATCCGGTTCATCTCTGACAGATCTCAGGGGTCTTCAAACTTCTTTGGAGGGAGGTAGATTCTCTCAGCAGAGCTGTGAGAATTTTATATTGACTGTGAATAAAAACGTTGCTCTGTAATTTTTATGTAAAATTTAATTATTGTTATTTTACTAATGGGAACAAACCTTTGCTAAAAGTTGTGTTGTTTTAAAGTTTGATGCTATAACTGTTTTTCAGTTCATTATTTCAACTGTCATTTAATCGTTTAGTACCTCTTTGAGGCACAGTACGTTTTTGCTAAAAAAGATTATAACCAAGTTGCAAGTTTATTGCTAGTGTGTTAAACATGTCTGACTCAGAGGAAGATATCTGCGTCATTTGTTCCAATGCCAAGGTGGAGCCCAATAGAAATTTATGTACTAACTGTATTGATGCTACTTTAAATAAAAGTCAATCTGTACAATGTGAACAAATTTCACCAAACAGCGAGGGGAGAGTTATGCCGTCTAACTCGCCTCACGCGGCAGTACCTGCATCTCCCGCCCGGGAGGTGCGTGATATTATGGCGCCTAGTACATCTGGGCGGCCATTACAGATAACATTACAAGATATGGCTACTGTTATGACTGAAGTTTTGTCTAAATTACCAGAACTAAGAGGCAAGCGTGATCACTCTGGGGTGAGAACAGAGTGCGCTGACAATACTAGGGCCATGTCTGATACTGCGTCACAGCTCGCAGAGCATGAGGACGGAGAGCTTCATTCTGTGGGTGACGGTTCTGATCCAAACAGATTGGACTCAGATATTTCAAATTTTAAATTTAAATTGGAGAACCTCCGTGTATTACTAGGGGAGGTCTTAGCAGCTCTCAATGATTGTAACACCGTTGCAATACCAGAGAAACTGTGTAGATTGGATAAATACTTTGCGGTACCGGCGAGTACTGACGTTTTTCCTATACCTAAGAGACTAACTGAAATTGTTACTAAGGAGTGGGATAGACCCGGTGTGCCGTTCTCACCCCCTCCAATTTTTAGAAAGATGTTTCCAATAGACGCCACCACTCGGGACTTATGGCAAACGGTCCCTAAGGTGGAGGGAGCAGTTTCTACTTTAGCTAAGCGTACCACTATCCCGGTGGAGGATAGCTGTGCTTTTTCAGATCCAATGGATAAAAAATTAGAGGGTTACCTTAAGAAAATGTTTGTTCAACAAGGTTTTATATTGCAACCCCTTGCATGTATCGCGCCGATTACGGCTGCGGCAGCATTTTGGATTGAGTCGCTGGAAGAGAACCTTAGTTCATCTACGCTAGACGACATTACGGACAGGCTTAGAGTCCTTAAACTAGCTAATTCTTTCATTTCGGAGGCCGTAGTACATTTAACCAAACTTACGGCTAAGAACTCAGGATTCGCCATACAGGCACGTAGGGCGCTGTGGCTAAAATCCTGGTCAGCTGATGTTACTTCTAAGTCCAAATTACTTAATATTCCTTTCAAAGGGCAGTCTTTATTTGGGCCCGGTCTGAAAGAAATTATCGCTGACATTACAGGAGGTAAGGGCCACGCCCTACCTCAAGACAAAGCCAAAGCTAAGGCTAGACAGTCTAATTTTCGTCCCTTTCGGAATTTCAAAACAGGAGCAGCATCAACCTCCACTGCACCAAAACAGGAAGGAGCTGTTGCTCGTTACAGGCAAGGCTGGAAGCCTAACCAGTCCTGGAACAAGAGCAAGCAGGCCAGGAAACCGGCTGCTGCCCCAAAGACAGCATGAACCGAGAGCCCCCGATCCGGGACCGGATCTAGTGGGGGGCAGACTTTCTCTCTTCGCCCAGGCCTGGGCAAGAGATGTTCAGGATCCCTGGGCACTAGAGATCATATCTCAGGGATACCTTCTAGACTTCAAATTATCTCCCCCAAGAGGGAGATTTCATCTGTCAAGGTTGTCAACAAACCAGATAAAGAAAGAAGCGTTTCTACGCTGTGTACAAGATCTGTTATTAATGGGAGTGATCCATCCGGTTCCGCGGTCGGAACAAGGACAAGGGTTCTACTCAAACCTGTTTGTGGTTCCCAAAAAAGAGGGAACTTTCAGGCCAATCTTAGATTTAAAGATTCTAAACAAATTCCTAAGAGTTCCATCGTTCAAAATGGAAACTATTCGGACATTCTTACCCATGATCCAAGAGGGTCAGTACATGACCACAGTGGATTTAAAAGATGCTTACCTTCACATACCGATCCACAAAGATCATCACCGGTATCTAAGGTTTGCCTTCTTAGACAGGCACTACCAGTTTGTAGCTCTTCCATTCGGATTGGCTACGGCTCCAAGAATCTTCACAAAGGTTCTGGGTGCCCTTCTGGCGGTACTAAGACCGCGAGGGATTTCGGTAGCTCCGTACCTAGACGACATTCTAATACAAGCTTCAAGCTTTCAAACTGCCAAGTCTCATACAGAGTTAGTTCTGGCATTTCTAAGGTCGCATGGATGGAAAGTGAACGAAAAGAAGAGTTCTCTTTTTCCTCTCACAAGAGTTCCATTCTTGGGGACTCTTATAGATTCTGTAGAAATGAAGATTTACCTGACAGAAGACAGGTTAACAAAGCTTCAAAATGCATGCCGTGTCCTTCATTCCATTCAACACCCGTCAGTAGCTCAATGCATGGAGGTGATCGGCTTAATGGTAGCGGCAATGGACATAGTACCTTTTGCACGCCTACACCTCAGACCGCTGCAATTGTGCATGCTAAGTCAGTGGAATGGGGATTACTCAGATTTGTCCCCTACTCTGAATCTGAATCAAGAGACCAGAAATTCTCTTCTATGGTGGCTTTATCGGCCACACCTGTCCAGGGGAATGCCATTCAGCAGGCCAGACTGGACAATTGTAACAACAGACGCCAGCCTACTAGGTTGGGGCGCTGTCTGGAATTCTCTGAAGGCTCAGGGACTATGGAATCAGGAGGAGAGTCTCCTTCCAATAAACATTCTGGAATTGAGAGCAGTTCTCAATGCCCTTCTGGCTTGGCCCCAATTAACAACTCGGGGGTTCATCAGGTTTCAGTCGGACAACATCACGACTGTAGCTTACATCAACCATCAGGGAGGGACAAGAAGCTCCCTAGCAATGATGGAAGTATCAAGGATAATTCGCTGGGCAGAGTCTCACTCTTGCCACCTGTCAGCAATCCACATCCCGGGAGTGGAGAACTGGGAGGCGGATTTCTTGAGTCGCCAGACTTTTCATCCGGGGGAGTGGGAACTTCATCCGGAGGTCTTTGCCCAAATACTTCGACGTTGGGGCAAACCAGAGATAGATCTCATGGCGTCTCGCCAGAACGCCAAACTTCCTCGCTACGGGTCCAGATCCAGGGATCCGGGAGCGGTTCTGATAGATGCTTTGACAGCACCTTGGAACTTCGGGATGGCTTATGTGTTTCCACCCTTTCCGCTGCTTCCTCGATTGATTGCCAAAATCAAACAGGAGAGAGCATCAGTAATTCTAATAGCGCCGGCATGGCCACGCAGGACTTGGTATGCAGATCTAGTGGACATGTCATCCTGTCCGCCTTGGTCTCTACCTCTAAGACAGGACCTTCTGATACAGGGTCCATTCAAACATCAAAATCTAACTTCTCTGAAGCTGACTGCTTGGAAATTGAACGCTTGATTTTATCAAAACGTGGTTTTTCTGAGTCGGTTATTGATACCCTGATACAGGCTAGGAAGCCTGTTACCAGAAGGATTTACCATAAAATATGGCGGAAATACCTATACTGGTGCGAATCCAAAGGTTACTCCTGGAGTAAGGTTAGGATCGCTAGGATATTGTCTTTTCTACAAGAAGGTTTAGAAAAGGGTTTATCAGCTAGTTCATTAAAGGGACAGATTTCAGCTCTGTCCATCTTGTTACACAGGCGTCTGTCAGAAAATCCAGACGTCCAGGCTTTTTGTCAGGCTTTAGCTAGGATCAAGCCTGTGTTTAAAGCTGTTGCTCCGCCATGGAGTTTAAACTTAGTTCTTAACGTTTTACAGGGTGTTCCGTTTGAACCCCTTCATTCCATTGATATAAAATTGTTATCTTGGAAAGTTCTGTTTTTAATGGCTATTTCCTCGGCTCGAAGAGTCTCTGAGTTATCAGCCTTACATTGTGATTCCCCTTATCTGATTTTTCACTCAGACAAGGTAGTTCTGCGTACTAAACCTGGGTTCTTACCTAAGGTAGTCACTAACAGGAACATCAATCAAGAGATTGTTGTTCCATCCTTGTGTCCAAATCCTTCTTCAAAGAAGGAACGTCTTCTACACAATCTGGATGTAGTTCGTGCCCTCAAGTTCTACTTGCAGGCAACTAAAGATTTTCGCCAAACTTCTTCCCTGTTTGTCGTTTATTCTGGACAGAGGAGAGGTCAAAAAGCTTCTGCTACCTCTCTCTCTTTTTGGCTTCGTAGCATAATACGTTTAGCCTATGAGACTGCTGGACAGCAGCCTCCTGAAAGAATTACAGCTCATTCCACTAGAGCTGTGGCTTCCACTTGGGCCTTTAAGAATGAGGCCTCTGTTGAACAGATTTGCAAGGCTGCAACTTGGTCTTCGCTTCATACTTTTTCCAAATTTTACAAATTTGACACTTTTGCTTCTTCGGAGGCTATTTTTGGGAGAAAGGTTCTTCAGGCAGTGGTTCCTTCTGTATAATGAGCCTGCCTATCCCTCCCGTCATCCGTGTACTTTTGCTTTGGTATTGGTATCCCAGAAGTAATGATGACCCGTGGACTGATCACACATAACAGAAGAAAACATAATTTATGCTTACCTGATAAATTCCTTTCTTCTGTTGTGTGATCAGTCCACGGCCCGCCCTGTTTTAAGGCAGGTAAATATTTTTTAAATTATACTCCAGTCACCACTTCACCCTTGGTTACTCCTTTCTCGTTGATTCTTGGTCGAATGACTGGGACTGACGTAGGGGGGAGGAGCTATATGCAGCTCTGCTGGGTGAATCCTCTTGCATTTCCTGTTGGGGAGGAGTTATATCCCAGAAGTAATGATGACCCGTGGACTGATCACACAACAGAAGAAAGGAATTTATCAGGTAAGCATAAATTATGTTTTCTCTTGTTAAGTGTATCCAGTCCACGGATCATCCATTACTTATGGGATATTCTCCTTCCCAACAGGAAGTTGCAAGAGGATCACCCACAGCAGAGCTGCTATATAGCTCCTCCCCTAACTGTCATATCCAGTCATTCTCTTGCAAGCCTCAACCAAGATGGAGGTCGTAAGAGTGTGGTGTTTTATACTTAGTTTATTCTTCAATCAAAAGTTTGTTATTTTTAAAAGGTGCCGGAGTGTACTGTTTATCTCAGGCAGTATTTAGAAGAAGAATCTACCTGCGTTTTCTATGATCTTAGCAGAAGTAACTAAGATCCATGGCTGTTCTCACATATTCTGAGGAGTGAGGTAACTTCAGAGAGGGAATGGCGTGCAGGTTTTCCTGCAATAAGGTATGTGCAGTTAATATTTTTCTAGGGATGGAATTTGCTAGAAAATGCTGCTGATACCGAACTAATGTAAGTAAAGCCTTAAATGCAGTGATAGCTACTGGTATCAGGCTTATTAATAGAGATGCATACTCTTATAAAAATGTAATATAAAACGTTTGCTGGCATGTTTAATCGTTTTTATATGTATTTGGTGATAAAACTTATTGGGGCCTAGTTTTTTTCCACATGGCTGGCTTGAATTTGGCCTAGAAACAGTTTCCTTAGGCTTTCCACTGTTGTAATATGAGTGGGAGGGGCCTATTTTGCCGTTTTTTTTGCACAGCAAAAATTACAGACACAGACATCCAGCTTCTTCCTGCATGATCCAGGACTTCTCTGAAGGGCTCAAAAGGCTTCAAAGTCGTTTTTGAGGGAGGTAAAAAGCCACAGTAGAGCTGTGGCAGTTGTTGTGACTGTTTGAAAAAAGAAAAAAAAAAAAAAAACGTTTTTGTCTTTTATTATTTTTTGGGTATTAAGGGGTTAATCATCCATTTGCAAGTGGGTGCAATGCTCTGCTAACTTGTTACATACACTGTAAAAATTTCATTAGTGTAACTGCCATTTTTCACTGTTATTTCAAATTTTGACAAAATTTGTGTTTCTTAAAGGTGCAGTAACGTTTTTTATATTGCTTGTAAACTTGTTTAAAGTGTTTTCCAAGCTTGCTAGTCTCATTGCTAGTCTGTTTAAACATGTCTGACACAGAGGAAACTACTTGTTCATTATGTTTGAAAGCCATGGTGGAGCCCCATAGGAGAATGTGTACTAAATGTATTGATTTCACCTTAAACAGTAAAGATCAGTCTTTAACTATAAAAGAAATATCACCAGAAGATTCTGACGAGGGGGAAGTTATGCCGACTAACTCTCCCCACGTGTCAGACCCTTCGCCTCCCGCTCAGGGGATGCACGCTAATATGGCGCCAATTACATCAGGGACGCCCATAGCGATTACCTTGCATGACATGGCTGCAATCATGAATAATACCCTGTCAGAGGTATTATCCAGGTTGCCTGAATTAAGAGGCAAGCGCGATTGCTCTGGAGTTAGGAGAAATACAGAGCGCGCAGATGCTGTAAGGGCCATGTCTGATACTGCGTCACAATATGCAGATCATGAGGACGGAGAGCTTCAGTCTGTGGGTGACATCTCTGATTCGGGGAATCCTGATTCAGAGATTTCTAATTTTAAATTTAAGCTTGAGAACCTCCGTGTGTTGCTTGGGGAGGTATTAGCTGCTCTGAATGACTGTAATACAGTTGCAGTACCAGAGAAATTGTGTAGGCTGGATAAATACTATGCGGTATCGGTGTGTACTGATGTTTTTCCTATACCTAAAAGGCTTACAGAAATTATTAGCAAGGAGTGGGATAGACCGGGTGTGCCTTTTTCCCCACCTCCTATATTTAGAAAAATGTTTCCAATAGACGCCACTACACGGGACTTATGGCAGACGGTCCCTAAGGTGGAGGGAGCAGTTTCTACTTTAGCAAAGCGTACTACTATCCCGGTTGAGGACAGTTGTGCTTTTTCAGATCCAATGGATAAAAAATTGGAGGGTTACCTTAAGAAAATGTTTATTCAACAAGGTTTTATTTTACAGCCCCTTGCATGCATTGCGCCTGTCACGGCCGCGGCGGCATTCTGGTTTGAGGCCCTGGAAGAGGCCATCCATACAGCTCCTTTGACTGAAATTATTGACAAGCTTAGAACACTTAAGCTAGCTAACTCATTTGTTTCTGATGCCATTGTTCATTTGACTAAACTAACGGCTAAGAATTCCGGATTCGCCATCCAAGCGCATAGGGCGCTATGGCTTAAATCCTGGTCAGCTGACGTGACTTCGAAGTCTAAATTACTCAACATTCCTTTCAAGGGGCAGACCTTATTCGGGCCTGGTTTGAAGGAAATTATTGCTGACATTACTGGAGGTAAGGGTCACACCCTTCCTCAGGACAGGGCCAAAGCAAAGGCCAAACAGTCTAATTTTTGTGCCTTTCGAAATTTCAAGGCAGGTGCAGCATCAACTTCCTCCGCTTCAAAACAAGAGGGAACTTTTGCTCAATCTAAGCAGGCCTGGAAACCTAACCAGTCCTGGAACAAAGGCAAGCAGGCCAGAAAGCCTGCTGCTGCCTCTAAGACAGCATGAAGGAACGGCCCCCTATCCGGCGACGGATTTAGTAGGGGGCAGACTTTCTCTCTTCGCCCAGGGCAAGAGATGTTCAGGATCCTTGGGCGTTGGAGATCATATCTCAGGGATATCGTCTGGACTTCAAAGCTTCCCCTCCACAAGGGAGATTTCATCTTTCAAGGCTATCTGCAAATCAGATAAAGAAAGAGGCATTCCTACGCTGTGTGCAAGACCTCCTAGTTATGGGAGTGATCCATCCAGTTCCGCGGACGGAACAAGGACAGGGTTTTTATTCGAATCTGTTTGTGGTTCCCAAAAAAGAGGGAACCTTCAGACCAATTTTGGATCTAAAGATCCTAAACAAATTCCTTAGAGTTCCATCTTTCAAAATGGAAACTATTCGGACCATCCTACCCATGATCCAAGAAGGTCAGTACATGACCACAGTGGACTTAAAGGATGCCTACCTTCACATACCGATTCACAAAGATCATCATCGGTTTCTAAGGTTTGCCTTTCTAGACAGGCATTACCAATTTGTAGCTCTTCCCTTCGGGTTGGCTACAGCCCCGAGAATCTTTACAAAGGTTCTGGGCTCACTTCTGGCGGTTCTAAGACCGCGAGGCATAGCGGTGGCTCCGTGTGTAGATGACATTCTGATACAGGCGTCAAGCTTTCAAGTTGCCAAGTCTCATACAGAGATAGTTCTGGCATTTCTGAGGTCGCACGGGTGGAAAGTGAACGAGGAAAAGAGTTCTCTATCCCCACTCACAAGAGTCTCCTTCTTAGGGACTCTTATAGATTCTGTAGAAATGAAAATTTACCTGACGGAGTCCAGGTTATCAAAACTTCTAAATGCTTGCCGTGTTCTTCACTCCATTCCGCGCCCTTCGGTAGCTCAGTGTATGGAGGTAATCGGTTTAATGGTAGCGGCAATGGACATAGTGCCATTTGCGCGCCTTCATCTCAGACCGCTGCAATTATGCATGCTGAGTCAGTGGAATGGGGATTACACAGATTTGTCCCCTCTGCTAAATCTGGATCAAGAGACCAGAGATTCTCTTCTCTGGTGGTTGTCTCGGGTACACCTGTCCAAGGGTATGACCTTTCGCAGGCCAGATTGGACAATTGTAACAACAGATGCCAGCCTTCTAGGTTGGGGTGTAGTCTGGAATTCCCTGAAGGCACAGGGATCGTGGACTCAAGAGGAGAAACTCCTTTCAATAAATATTATGGAGTTAAGAGCGATATTCAATGCTCTTCTGGCTTGGCCTCAGTTAGCAACACTGAGGTTCATCAGATTTCAGTCGGACAACATCACGACTGTGGCTTACATCAACCATCAAGGAGTTCCCTAGCGATGTTAGAAGTCTCAAATATAATTCGCTGGGCAGAGTACCACTCTTGCCACCTGTCAGCAATCCATATCCCAGGCGTGGAGAGCTGGGAGGCGGATTTTCTAAGTCGTCAGACTTTCCATCCGGGGGAGTGGGAACTCCATCCGGAGGTGTTTGCTCAGTTGATTCATCGTTGGGGCAAACCAGAGTTGGATCTCATGACGTCTCGCCAGAACGCCAAGCTTCCTTGTTACGGATCCAGAAGCGACGCTGATAGATGCTCTAGCAGCGCCTTGGTTCTTCAACCTGGCTTATGTGTTTCCACCGTTTCCTCTGCTCCCTCGACTGATTGCCAAAATCAAACAGGAGAGAGCATCGATGATTCTGATAGCACCTGCGTGGCCACGCAGGACTTGGTATGCAGACCTAGTGGACATGTCATCCTTTCCACCATGGACTCTGCCTCTAAGACAGGACCTTCTGATACAAGGTCCTTTCAATCATCCAAATCTAATTTCTCTGAGACTGACTGCATGGAGATTGAACGCTTGATTCTATCAAAGCGTGGCTTCTCCGAGTCAGTCATTGATACTTTAATACAGGCACGAAAGCCTGTTACCAGGAAAATCTACCACAAGATATGGAGTAAATATCTTTATTGGTGTGAATCCAAGAATTACTCATGGAGTAAGGTTAGGATTCCTAGAATATTGTCTTTTCTCCAAGAGGGCTTGGACAAAGGATTATCAGCTAGTTCCTTAAAGGGACAGATTTCTGCTCTGTCTATTCTTTTGCACAAGCGTCTGGCAGAGGTTCCAGACGTCCAGGCATTTTGCCAGGCTTTGGTTAGAATTAAGCCTGTGTTTAAACCTGTTGCTCCCCCGTGGAGCTTAAACTTGGTTCTTAAAGTTCTTCAAGGAGTTCCGTTGGAACCCCTTCATTCCATTGATATTAAACTTTTATCTTGGAAAGTTCTGTTTTTGATGGCTATTTCCTCGGCTCGGAGAGTCTCTGAGCTATCTGCCTTACAATGTGATTCTCCTTATCTGATTTTTCATGCAGATAAAGTAGTCCTGCGTACCAAACCTGGGTTTTTACCTAAGGTAGTTTCTAACAAGAATATCAATCAAGAGATTGTTGTTACATCATTGTGTCCTAATCCTTCTTCAAAGAAGGAACGTCTTTTACATAATCTGGACGTAGTCCATGCCTTGAAGTTTTACTTACAAGCTACTAAAGATTTTCGTCAAACATCTACCCTGTTTGTCGTTTACTCTGGACAGAGGAGAGGTCAAAAAGCTTCGGCAACCTCTCTTTCCTTTTGGCTTCGGAGCATAATACGCCTAGCCTATGAGACTGCTGGACAGCAGCCCCCTGAAAGGATTACAGCTCATTCTACTAGAGCTGTGGCTTCCACCTGGGCCTTTAAAAATGAGGCCTCTGTTGAACAGATTTGCAAGGCCGCGACTTGGTCTTCGCTTCACACTTTTTCCAAATTTGACAAATTTGATACTTTTGCTTCTTCGGAGGCTGTTTTTGGGAGAAAGGTTCTTCAGGCAGTGGTTCCTTCCGCTTAATCCTGCCTTGTCCCTCCCATCATCCGTGTACTTTAGCTTTGGTATTGGTATCCCATAAGTAATGGATGATCCGTGGACTGGATACACTTAACAAGAGAAAACATAATTTATGCTTACCTGATAAATTTATTTCTCTTGTAGTGTATCCAGTCCACGGCCCGCCCTGTCCTTTTAAGGCAGGTCTAAATTTTAATTAAACTACAGCCACCACTGCACCCTATGGTTTCTCCTTTCTCTGTTTTTTTTTTGTCGGTCGAATGACTGGATATGACAGTTAGGGGAGGAGCTATATAGCAGCTCTGCTGTGGGTGATCCTCTTGCAACTTCCTGTTGGGAAGGAGAATATCCCATAAGTAATGGATGATCCGTGGACTGGATACACTACAAGAGAAATAAATTTATCAGGTAAGCATAAATTATGTTTTTTTTCTTTATTGATTCAGATAAAGTGTATAATATAAAAGAATAAAAAATAAATCAATTTTACTTATCTAATCAAATTTACTTTATTTTCTTTGTATACAGTCGGCTAGATTATGAGTTTTGCGTTATGCGTGAAAAAGCTTCATAACACTGCTTTTTCACTACCGCTGCTATTACGAGTTTTGCAGGTATATCTGTACCGCACACTTTTTTGGCCATAATGCAACGTAACTACCGCATCTATCAAAAAGTCCTTTTTCAATGGGACTTCCATAGCACGGGTATTACGAGTTTGCCTGTCCGGCCAAAAAGTGAGCGGTACAGCCCATAACTACAAGATCCGTGCCGTAAACTGAAAGTCAGTAGTTATGGCTTTTATGTTACAAAGCCGTAACATAAAACTCATAACTAAAGTGCTAAAAAGTACACTAACACCCATAAACTACCTATTAACCCCTAAACCGAGGCCCTCCCGCATCGCAAATACTATATTCAACCTATTAACCCCTAATCTGCCGCTCCCGACATTGCTGCCACCATAATAAACATATTAACCCCTAAAACATAGCAAACACTAGTTAAAGGTGCAGTCTAGTCAAAATTAAACTTTCATGATTCAGATAGGGCTTGTAATTTTAAACAACTTTCCAATTTACTTCTATCATCTAATTTGCTCAGTTCTTTAGATATCCTTTGTTGAAAAAATAGCAATGCACATGTGCGAGCCAATCACACAAGGCCTCTATGTGCAGCAACCAATCAGCAGCTACTGAGCATATCTAGATATGCTTTTCAGCAAGTGATATCAAGAGAATGAAGCAAATGAGATAATGGAAGTAAATTAGAAAGTTGTTTAAAATGACATGCTCTTTCTAAATCACAAAAGAAAAAATTTGGGTTTCATGTCCCTTTAAATATTATTAGCCCCTAATCTGCTGTCCCTAACATCGCTGCAACCTACATTAATGTTATTAACCCCTAATCTGCTGCCCCCAAAATCGCTGCCACTATATTAAAGTTATTAACCCCTAAACCTAATGCTAAGTGTAACCCTAACACCCACTATGTTTAATATAATAAAAATAAATCTAAATAAAAATTACTATCATTAACTAAATAATTCCTATTTAAAACTAAATACTTACCTATAAAATAAACCCTAAGCTAGCTACAATATAACTAATAGTTATATTGTAGCTATCTTAGGTTTTATTTTTATTTCACAGGGAAGTTTGTATTTATTTTAACTAGGTAGACTAGTTAGTAAATAGTTATTAACCATTTACAAGCTACCTAGTTAAAATAAATACAAATTTACCTGTCAAATAAAACCTAACCTGTCTTACACTAACACCTAACCTTACACTACAATTAAATAAATTACATTAATTAAATACAATTAATTTAAATTACAAAAACCTCCCACTAAATTACACAAAATAAAAAAGAGATGATCAAATATTTAAACTAATTACACCTAATCTAATAGCCCTATCAAAATAAAAAAGTCCCCAAAAATAAAAAAAACCCTAGCCTACACTAAACTGCCAATAGACCTTAAAAGGGCCTTTTGCGGGGCATTGCCCCTAAGAAATCAGCTCTTTTACCTGTAAAAAAAAAATACCAACAACCCCCAACAGTAAAACCCACCACCCACACAACCAACCCCCCAAATAAAATCCTATCTAAAAACATAAGCTCCCCATTGCCCTGAAAAGGGCATTTGGATGGGCATTGCCCTTAAAAGGACATTCAGCTCTTTTTCAGCCCAAACCCCAAGCTAAAAATAAAACCCACCCGATAAACCCTTAAAAAAAACCTAACAGTAACCCCCGAAGATCCACTTACAGTTTTTGAAGACCGGACATCCATCCTCAACGAAGCCAGGAGAAGTCTTCATCCAAGCGGCAAGAAGTCCTCAACGAAGTTGGGAGAAGTCTTCATCCAAGGGGCAAGAAGTGGTCCTCCAGGCGGGCAGAAGTCTTCATCCAGACGGCGTCTTCTATCTTCATCCTTCCGACGCGGAATTCTATCAGTCAATCAGAATTCAAGGGACGCCATCTTGGATGACGTCCCTTAAAGGAACCTTCATTCTTCAGTAGCCGTAGAGAAGAGGATGCTCCGCGCCGTATGTCTTGAAGATGGAGCCGCTCCGCGCCGGAAGGATGAAGATAGAAGATGCCGTCTGGATGAAGACTTCTGCCCGCCTGGAGGACCACTTTTTGCCGCTTGGATGAAGACTTCTCCCGGCTTCGTTGAGGACTTCTTGCCTCTTTGATGAAGACGTCTCCCGGCTTCGTTATTATTATTATTGGTTATTTGTAGAGCGCCAACAGATTCCGCAGCGCTACGGATGGATGTCCGGTCTTCAAAAACTGTAAGTGGATCTTCAGGAGTTAGTGTTAGTTTTTTTTTAAGGGTTTATTGGGTGGGTTTTATTTTTAACTTAGGGTTTGGGCTGAAAAAGAGCTGAATACCCTTTTCAGGGCAATGGGGAGCTTAGGATTTTTAAATAGGATTTTATTTGGGGGGTTTGATTGTGTTGGTGGTTACAGGTAAAAGAGCTGATTTCTTTGGGGCAATGCCCCGCAAAAGGCCCTTTTAAGGGCTATTGGCAGTTTAGTTTAGGCTAGGTTTTTTTTTTTTTTTTTTTTGGGGGGCTTTTTTATTTTGATAGGGCTATTAGATTAGGTGTAATTAGTTTAAATATTTGATACTTTCTTTTTTATTTTGTGTAATTTAGTGTTTTTTGTGTGCAATTTAGTTAATTGTATTTAATTAATATAATTTAATTGTAGTGTAAGGTTAGGTGTTAGTGTAAGACAGGTTAGGTTTTATTTTACAGGTAAATTTGTATTTATTTTAACTAGGCAGCTAGTAAATAGTTAATCACTATTTACTAACTATTCTACCTAGTTAAAATAAATACAAACTTGATGTAAAATAAAAATAAACCCTAAGCTAGATACAATGTAACTATTAGTTATATTTACTGTCCCTTTAAAGAAAGAGATCAGTGAGTTTGCAAGCCCTATGGTAAGATTTAGAAACAGACAGTAGTTTCCATTCTTGCTGGCTTATCCAACACTAAACTGTCTTTCTTTATTTAGCCTCATTAACCAATTCCACTTCCTCTAAAAAACCCTTGTTTTTTTTTTAACTCACTGTCCCCGCTGTCAGTTCAGTTGATGATAGTGGCTTTTGTTTTGTAGGATTCTTGTTTAGTCTCATCCCATCACAGCAGCCCCCCTGAATAATGGAGGAGGAAACCTGGCTAAGACCAATACTATATTGTAGGGCATCTGTTTCCAGCAATAGAAATGAATCAGGGCACTTTGCTAGGGTTCATGTCAGACCTGGTGCTGCTAACAGTAATTGTGAAAAGAATGGATTACTGCTAGGGATTCACCCAGGATGCGTTGTAAGAATATTCTACGTAAACAGTAAAGTGATTTGTTTTACTCATTCTGCGGTGCTGTTTTTTTTTTTTTTTTACATTAAAGGGCCACGAAATTCAAAATTAAAGGGACATTAAACTGCTGTGCACAACTATAAAAGAATAGTAACTACTCACTATATTATTGTATATTATTGTATATATCATTTGATCCTGCATCTCCTTTCAAGTCAGTTTTCCTGTTTTAATAGCTTAAAGGGCCACTAAACCCAAAATCTTTCATGATTCAGATAGAGAATACAAATTTAAACAAGATTACAATTTACTTATATTATTTATTTTGCTTCATTTTTTAGATATCCTTAGTTGAAGAAAAAGCAATGCACATGGGTGAGCCAATCACACGAGACTTCTATGTGCAGTAACCAATCAGCAGCTACTGAGCATATCTAGATATGCTTTTGGCAAAGAATATCAAGAGAATAAAACAAATTAGATAATAGAAGTAAATTAGAAAGATGTTTAAAATTGCATTCTCTTTCTAAATCATGAAAGAAAAAATGTGGGTTTCATGTCCCTTTAAAGGTGCCAGATACTTAAGCTCCGCCTCTTCATACTGGGCGGTGCCATAGCAACAGTGCTATAATAAAATGCTCACACATTAGAGCATTTTTATTTTGCACTCTTATGACAATTTAGACAGAACATTTATAGTTTTACAGTACCTCATTATGCCCCTGTAGCCCAATATTACTTCTAATGCCATAAGCACGTTTTCTATGTCCATTTATTTTTTTGAAGTTGGATTTTTTTTATCATTGATGATGGCAATCTTTCAAATAATTGTTGTGTTATTGAGACTACTGAGAACAGCACAGCAATATAAGAGATTCTCTCAAGATACTTCACTGTACATTCTTATTTTAGCTTACAGTGTACAGTTTGCAATCTTATTGTCTAGACAGCTTTCTAATTGCTTGTATGTTTTTATTTTAGCGGTGCACTTATACGGAAACTGTAGATTAGTAAGAGACCGTAACTATATATTCAGCCCTTTGATCTTATATGTCTAATATTCTTCTTTGCGCAGCAAGTGTATGCTGATGGAGATACAGCAGAGAATACTGTCTGGATCTGTACAGTAACACGGGTTCACACACCTTGCTTACTCTTTTTTATGGCAAAAACTGCACGTTAATGAGAGAGTTTATGGTCACAATGAAATGAAGACATGAATATTACAAAACTCCCTATTGAATCATATATTGGATTATTGCATTATTATCCCGTCTTCTAAATAAAGGGAAATGTTAACATAGCGTAGTCTGCAAACCTGATACATTCATTTTAAGCTGGCAAAATGGCTTGGCACTGGGTGGTTAGAAGATTCTTCCTTAAAGGGACATAGAACCCAAAACTTTTCTTTCATGAATCAGATACAATTTTTAACAAATTTCCAATATACTTCTATTACATTTTCTTTGTTTTCTTTTTGTTGAAAAGCTGGAAATATAGCTCAGGAGCGTGCACGTGTCTGCAGCACTATATGGCAGCAGTGTTGCAAGAATATTACATATTAGCAAGAGCACTAGATGGTATCATATTTTCCTATCATGTAGTGCTCCAGAAGTGCCGCTACCTATCTAGATATCTCTTCAACAAATAATAACATGAGAACGAAGCAAATTTGACGATAGAAGTATATTGTAAACTTTTATAAAATTGTATGCTGTTTGAGTCATGAAACTAAAAAATTGTTTCATGTTCCTTTAATACCCTCCATAATGGCAAATTGATGTAGTCATTGTGTCTGCATAGAAAAGTCAGCAGATCAAGATGGCCTGACATGTATGTAAGTCAGTGACTAATACATCCTTCAAATTGATTGCATATCTAAATACCATTTGCAAATATGTAAAAGAAAAAAAAAACATTGTGCCAGTATTTATACGGTTCCAATGTTTCTGTTTTGATTGACACAATGGGCTCCATGTACGAAGCAGCGAAAGTTGCTCCGGAGCCTTTGCGGGGCAGGTTCGCATATGCGAGCCTGCTTCCCGCAATGTAAGAAGCAGCAGTCATTAGACCGCTGCTTCCTACACCCTACGCCACCTCTTAGGTGGCAAAGCAAAATCACCTAGAGCACGCTCGCTCTCGTGATTGACAGCCCCTTCAGTCGCGTGATTGGTCGCGCGATTGAAGGGGCGGGCATTACACACTCCAATGAGTGTGTAATGATACATACGGGCAAGCGGTGCCGCTGCCCGTGTGTAGTGGAGGCGGGCGGACAGCTTCGCAAGTTAAGAAGCTGTCCGCCCGCCTCATAGTACATGGCGCCCAATATCCCATAGACTGGAGTGAAAGTAGTAATACAATTCAGATGATGCTCTTGTTTTAGTCAGTGATAATGTTTTTGTTACCATTGTTCTATTGCCATTTAAATGTCGGTGGATTTGTGTCCATAGGTTTCGAGTTTGCATTTCATCAATTGTTCAGTATATAATCTAATATTATCACTGCCCTGTCCCTATCAGTCAAGTGAATGGAAATAGTGCTGCATCAAATCTGTATAGCTGACCCTTCCTCTTGTGCCAAATTACAATAACCACCTGCAGTATCTAAATCCACAAGTGTTTGTGTAAACATGTTTGAACTAGATGAGTATTTGGTGGACAAAAACTAGAAGAAAAGTGCTTGGTTGCACCTATTTTTGATCACCAAAATAGTCTTAATTGATGTTGAAACTCTGTTTTTAATTGTGGCACAATAAAAAGTTATTTTTTAATGTGTATATAGGTATAAGTACATGGCGTGCCAGTCTTTTTCTACCCATAGTGCTTGATATTACTGAGCACCCTGGTGATTTTACAGAGTGCGTTTCACTTTGGACATTGTGGTTAGAAACACAGATAGACAGAAATCGATAGACAGACAGATAGATAGACAGACAGACAGGCGGATAGAAAGATTTTTAAGGCTGTCTCCAAGAAGAAAAGGTTGGGCACCTCTAATATAGAGCAACTTTATTTCTAAGAAAATTATTTTAGTTAGAGATTGAATACATAGTTAAAGCTGGCCCAAGACCAGCAATGCACTGCTAGACTGTACCTGAACATAGTCAATGAGCCAGTGATGCAAGGGTTATTATATACGAGCAAAAGTGCAATAATAAAATACTTTATACATTATCATCTTGCACTTTTATGTTCATTTATTTTGAATAGTTGAATATTACAACTTAGAATAATATATCCTAGACTACAAACAATACCACAACTGATTCTTTAAATGGGCAGTTATTGTAATTTACAAATTTAAAGGGACATGCAACTCAATTTCTTTCTTCCAGTGCTATGTGGCACCAGTTTTGCAGTGCATTTCACAATGTTATAAAGTAGATGCCAGTTGTGTTTGCACAGTTTATAACATTGTTAAAATGATGTCATGATGAAATTAAAATAAATAAAGGTTTCTTCAGTAGGCAAGATAATTCAGGAATCATAGTAACTCAGTCAGACTCGAGGAAGCATATGTTTTTCTCTGTTGTTTTAAAATGTATTAGATATTTTACTTTTTTCTACACAGAACCTTTTTTTGTGTTTGTGATTTTGAGATGCCATTCTCCTCCAATAATGCAGCAAAATATCTGCTTAGCAACCAGTGAACAATCGGGCCTTTGGGCCCAGTTACCTGTTACCTTTATGTAACCTTTTTTCATTAAAATTCTTGATTTGAAGAGTCCTTTAGTCCTATGGCAGCATGCTGCCCTCTGCTATTGCCACAAAGATACTGATGCATTATTAAACTGTGCATATGCACAGTAGCTCTTTAGTCTTTCATCCACTGAGGCAATAAGCAGTGAGGAGAACACTCCCATTGAGTCTTTGGTTATGTAGTTTTTGCCAATACAGAAGACTGATCAGATGCTGCAGAAGGAGGTATTTAAAAATAGATTTGTTATGTGTTTTTTTTAATAAAGGGAGTTTTGGGTTATGTATAAAAGGGTGCAAGTGATGCATGCATCTTAATTCATCACCCTGGGTCCCATTAAATTGTGTAGTAACATTGTATTTTTAATGTAATATAATTTCTCTTGAACTTGCTGCTACTAAACATAAGGATCCTTAAACTGGCTGCTATGCAAATGAGTCTCTGATTATATCATAATAATACTTTTTTTTTTTTTATTCATATTCACATAATGTGACCTGTTAAGCTTGATGGCTTCTTGGGTGTCAGAAGTGGTGTGTGTGAGTTTACTGAAGAATTACTATAGTAAGGAAGACAAATATCACTTTAATCCTTAAATTGTGAATGGTGAATTAAGTAAGCATTTTTATTTTGTTATGTTATTATTGTGTTTTAGTAAACTTGACATGCCAAGGCAGCTATGTGAAGTCTTTTAGTCCTTGCAATATGCCACATGCTTAGTGAATTTTGTGAGGTGTATCAGCAGCATTAAAGGGACAGTCAAGTCCAAAAAAAACTTTCATGATTTAAATAGAGCATGTCATTTTAAACAACTTCCCAATTTACTTTTATCACCAATTTTGCTTTGTTCTCTTGGTATTTTTAGTTGAAAGCTAAACCTAGGAGGTTTATATGCTATTTTCTTAAACCTTGAAAAATGCCTCTAATCTGAATGCATTTTGACCTCTAGAGGGCATTAGTTCCTGTGTTTCATAGAGATAACATTGAGCTCATGCACGTGAAGTGACCTAGGAGTGAGCACTGATTGGCTAAACTGCATGTCTGTCAAAAGAACTGAAATAAGGGGACAGTCAGCAGAAGCTTAGATACAAGGTAATTACAGAGGTAAAACGTGTATTATTATAACTGTGCTGGTTATGCAAAACTAGGGAATGGGTAATAAAGGGATTATCTTTCTTTTTAAACAACAAAAATTCTGGTGTTGACTGTCCCTTTAATTAGTTAGCAATTTAGCGGTTCAAAGTCAGAAATTACCCAGTGTTCAAAGTCAGCTTTCATGTCTCTAACCTCAACAGTTTGCTGGTATAACATTTTAAGATTATGGATGAACATTAAATTCATGACTAAACATTTGTAAGATTCACTACATTTGAAATGTGCAAAATGGAAATTCTGAGAAAAATTAATAATGTGTTCCACAAAGTTGTCATTAAAGGATTAAAGAACATTGTAATATCCCTTTAAAACCCTTAGGACAGAAATAGCCTCCCAAAAATGCAAGGCTACTTCCCCCATCTAAAAAAGCAATTTGAGTGTGGTCCCTAGAGAAAGGTAATTATTGCCAGAGCCACATCCTGCTTTGCATGCTGTCACTGCACTGTTCTGGGAGAGCTCTGCTACAGATACGTTTATTAATGCATTATGCTGCATGTGTGTTTGCTTCTAAAAATGTCTTAAAGCAAAACAAGAAACATTGTTAAAAAGAACAGTAAATCATATTTGAATTTTATTATAATCTTAGCTACAGTAATATTGTAATTTTGCATTCATTTAATGATGGTCGATAAAAAAAAAAAAGCAGAACTATGTTATTTACCTTTTGCAAAGCATGTTCAAAATGTTTACCCTCTTTTCAATAACGCATTTTCTTCACAAAATGTAGTTGTCTTATCATTTTTTGTGATATATTATGCAAGAGGTAACAATTTCTTAGGCTTTTCTTAAATAGAAACATGCAAAGCTTGTATGTAAACATTATACATTTAAATCACTAATGTGTTACTGAAATAGTTAACCCGTTTTCTATTTATAGAATCAAATATTACTGGACCATCTGTATATTATTGTAGAATTCTTTTTTTGTGTGACAGCACTCTCTGTGACATCCTTAGATATGCAGATTATTGCATAATGCACACGTCAAATTACAGTATGTGTTTAAACTCCACACACACACACAGGATAGATAGATAGATAATAGATAAATAGTGATAGAGAGAAAGATAGAGAGATAGATATAGATAGATAAATAGATTTGAATGGATTATTTTGAATTAGTTTTTATTGTATTTGATGTGCATAGTTGGGTACTTGCCTGATCAAAATAAAAAATTAGCCCTGTCGGTATAAATGACTAAAATAAGTGGAATTATTTACACCTGAGATGTTCATTGTCAAATGGGAATATGCAGGATATCTTCTGACTCTGTAGTGTCTTAAAGGGACAGTAAAGTCATAATTAGACATTCATGATTTGGACAGAGCATACAATTTTAAAGAGCTTTCCAATTTACTTCTATTTTTTAATTTGCTTCCTTCTCTTGTTATCCTTTGCTGAAAGGTTTATCTAGGAAAGCACAGGAGCAGCAAAGAACCTAAGTTCTAGCTGCTGATAGGTGGCTGCATATATATACCGATTGTTATTGGCTCACCCATATGTTCAGTTGGAAACCAGTAGTGCAATGCTGCTCCTTCAACAAAATGATACCAAGAGAATGAAGCAAATTTGAAGATAGAAGTAAACTGGAAAGTTGTTTAAAATTGTATGTTCTACCTAAATCATGAAAGAAAAATTTGGGGTTCATGTCCCTTTAATGGGAATTTTAATCTTTCACTCCCCCACCCCCACACAAAAAAGTGCACCTTTCTGCTGTAATTGGTGGAGCACAGAGTTAGTTTTTAGGTATTAGGAGACAGCTGAAACCAAGCATTGTACTTAAAAACGTTACAACATAATTGTCCATTTCCTGCAATTAATATCATTTGTCTGTCTATCTAGCTAGCTGATTTAGCACATGGTCCCTTTAAGCACATGTTTAAAGTGACCATGTGCAAGAATACTGTGCTTAGCTTTTTAAAGCCCTGTTAAAAGTGAAATGTTTTGGTAGACTTGGACAAGGCTTTTGTCAAACTTAAACTTAGACGATTCAGACAGAGCATGTAATTTTAAGACACTTAAATTAAATTCTATTATCAAATTATCTGTGTTCTCTTGTCACTGGCTCACCAGTGTTGTGGCCAGCTAACTCCCAGTAGTGCATTGCTGCTCTGGAGCTCTCTTTAACTATGTGTTAAATTACTTTGCAGTGTTTAAGCACATAGTTATGTACAAGCAATAGTGCAATAATAAAATGCTCTAACACAGGGGTCATCAATTGTGGCCCTCCAGAGGTTTTGGAACTACATTTCCCATGATGCTCAGCCAGCTGAAATGCTGGCCGAGCATCATGGGAAATGTATTTCCAAAACCTCTGGATGTCCACAATTGATGACCCCTGCGGAGGCATTTTATTTTATTGTTTTTTTGCACTTTTATATCCCTTTAACTACGAGTCCTAGTAAAATAACCCTGGATTCTTTCCTAGATCTCTCTCTCTCTCTCTCTCTCACACTCTCACATGCTCTCTCTCTCACACTCTCTCTCACACACTCTCACTCTCTCCCACTCTCTCTCTCCCCCACTCCCCTGAAACAGTTGTTCTTCATCCATTACTGGATTAACTCTAGAAACAGTTTTAAGGTTTAGTAACAAACCCCATGGTAGAAAAGGGATAAATAAATTGTATTTTTCTCTTTACAAACCTATGTACAGACTAAGTGTTGGCTCTAAGAATGCAACAGACTCTGCGGAAGTTGTGAATGGTCTAATGAATAATGTGGCTTATATTTTTTTTGTCTGTAAAACAGCTGTGTGTACAGAGCTTCCTGTTCCTCTATCTAACTCACAGGGGTGGGCTGGGGAGCAGATCAGGGGATAGGCAGAGAGGTCAGGCAGCTGTGAGAACTGGCTGCATCGGAATATGGAGCAGAATCAACAGCCTGTGAAGAGACAGTAAGTAATGACACACAAATTAGTAGTGGGATAAGGCTTCAAGTAGCTTCTATATATGACAGATTAATGTGCACTGAATATCACTACTAGTTTTTGTTTTCACTTACGCAGTACAATGCTTCTGTATAACACGCTCACCTCTGTCAGAGATACTGCTGTTAGCTAAACAGGTGCTTCTCTGAAATAACTATGAATATACTACATCTATACTATATCTTTTATGTACTTTATAGCAAGTGGACTTAATGAACTATGTCTGATTTATTTATCAGGCTTTTTTTTCTAATCATGCTCAGTACATTTACAGGTCCTCAAAATTTTGTTTAAAACATCATCACAAAAAATGTTACATTTATTTTCATAAAATTAAGTTTTCTATTTTTTTTAACCATATCAAGTGGTACCATATATGTTTTTAAATCATATATATGAACTCAATGCAGGCCTTATGCTAGTGTTGGTAAAGGTTTATAAGACATTTGTCGTCACAAAAGGATATCCCTCTCTTAGTTCATTTCATCTGCCAGCCACAATGAGATCTTCTTGCATTTTTAATATTTCTTAAGGGCATATTTATTTTTCAGTTTTACTGATTGCACATATGTATCCCAGTGAGCTGATTAAGAGAAAAATGAAGAGATGGATTCAGAATTATTTTTTTTAAATTTGAAATGCAACTATTAATTTCTTTATTGATAGTATGGCCACGGTGTAAGAGTATCATGTAGTGTTACATACTTATAGGAATACTTTAAGCATAGTACCACCCTTTGAAAAGGGAAGAACGGCTGATCCAGGAAGCTATAGACCAGTAAGCCTGACATCAGCAGTGAGGAGGATACTGGAAAGGATATTCACAAGTACATTTGAGAAAACAGGATTATTAGTTCAAATTAGCCTGGTTTTATGAGAAATAGATTGTGTGAAACTAATCTAATTAGATTATTTAAAGGGATATGAAACCCAACATTTTTCTTTCATGATTTAGATAGAACATGCAATTTTAAACAACTTTCTAATTTACTTCTATTATTTTTTGTTCTTTTGTTATCTTTTGTTGAAAAGCAGGGACATATTCTTAGGTGCCCGTCCATTTCTGAAGCACTATATTGCAGCAGTTTAGCAAGAATGTTATACATTTGCAAGAGCACTAGATGGCAGCACTAGTTCCTGCCATGTAGTGCTCCAGATGCCTATCTAGGGATCTCTTCAACACATAATATAATGGGAACGAAGCAAATTTGATAATTGAGCCTAATTTTGCATATAGTAACTGTGTCCCAACGCAACAAGTTATCAGTCAACAAAAAAATTAAGGGGTTCCTTGATTTTTAAAAATTTGCTCTCCTTAATGTGGCAATATAACGTTACAAATAAGTAATTTATAGTGGTACTAACAAGGATAATATATGTATCTGATAATACTTAGAATGATACGAGTTGTTACATATAAGATACATTGTATCTAGGGAAAACCACATAGTAACTTACATTCAGCGTTTCAAATAGCTGGTGGGCTAATAAAGGGCAAAATAGTGGTATTAACAGTCCTTTATGGCCTAATAGTGGCAATATCAAGGCAATACTTAGACTGCACCTCACCTTAGATTGATATCTTCAGATATAATTGGTGAACGAATTTAAAGAGGCAGTAACTGGTAATAAAAGGTAAATCGTGCAAATACATTGTGAACCGATATTAACAAGTGCTTATTAGCGGTAAACACTGGGCAATATAGAGACTCTATTTTATACTGGTGTCTATGGATACATAGACTAAATCAAGTTAATGTGTTGGTAACTGGTAATAACAGGTATACATAGTAGACTAATTCATAACTGGTATTAACAGGTACAATATAGAATGAATTCAATGTGGATATAACCATTTACAACGGTATTAACAGGTAACCAGCCCTCATTGATTTAATAGTGGGGAACATAAGGGACCATTCATAATGTCTTTCTGACTGAAATCGGGGGAGTCAAGCAACAACGTTTACCACTAATACGGTAGTAACCAACCATAACAATAGAAATTATAGTGGAAGTAACCAGCAATAGCGGTAATAATAAGGTAACAGCTCCCTATAACTTGTTAGAGGTATTACTGGTAAGCATAAAGTTGGACCGGTATTAAACATTTCACGATTAACCCCCTTTTTCAAAGTGACAGTAACCAGTACCAACAGTAACACTAGGAAACTGCTCCCTATGATTCAAAAGTGGTAACCACTACGAAATAATTAATATGCATTTATGACCGATAATAGAGTGGCAGTAATCAGTAATAATTAAAATAACCATGGTGGTGGTAATCCACAACAGCGGTAATAATAAGGTAACAGCCCTCTAGAACCTTACAGCGGTAACTAAAAGGTAATCTGAGAGAATGCATTAAGGTCTGCATAATGTATGAATAGTGAACGATCTTAAAGTGACAGTAACCAATAACATTAACTCATACAGGGTATGAATAGGAATATAGCATTTATTGGCCAGCTACCTCACCAATTTGAAACGAGCATAACATACTTATATAGATCTATTCCCCTATTTTTTACAACTCAGCAAAGTATCACCTATTAAATATAGAAACATACAGCAACCCCATTTCTCTCTTTTTTCTCATACCACCTGTTATTTATGTCTATAATAAACATTAAGGAGATGTGTTTTTAACAAGAAGCGAAGGCAGCAGTTCAGAGAATAGACAAGCTGTCATTTTTTAACCAACATAATAAAAGTTAAATTTTAACATTACTGTTTGCTTACTGTCTGTACCCATATTGGACTTGATACATTTTGACAGTGTATAGAAGCATGCTTTTTTTACTCAGTTCACAAACTAGTGACCTGAGTTTATTGCAGCAAGTTATCGGTCCAAAACTCAGCAGCAGACAAAAATACTTTTTTTTCTTTCTCCTTGCTAGAGGTTATATCATGTGATCTCCCTCCCTCTTTTCTTATTGTAATCATTGGTGATCTGAATTTGATTGGCCCTTAACAGAGCTGGCCTCTGATTCGCCCTTGTGGAGCTTGTCCCTCTCATTGGTTATTTGGGAGATGCCTCCCTGATTGGCTCATCTGGCTCTGTATGTGTTTCAATATTTAATTTATTTGGCTGTCAATCCTGTATCAGCATCTATTAGCCCTATTTGGAAGTTAGAAAAACAAAACTATGTTATATATTTAAAAATGGGATTATTACAATTGTTATTTAATCTATTACAATCTGAACTGCATTTCCCCAGATCCATATATAGACATTTAATACAGTCTGAGGCATATATTTAATGTTTGAGAATGATACATTTTTATAGAGTATTTAAAATTATACCAGTTGTATTTCAAAAATGAATTTAAACAGCTACAATGTAACATGTGTTTCTGCTTGGCCAAACTTTCATCTAGACATAACGTCTAGAATTTGTGGATTCAACACAACAGGGGCAATCAAATCTTGCATACACTTAGGCCATTTCTGTTTATTTACAGGGGTCTGAAAAGATTATTACCCATCCTTGGCAGGAAATCAACTTCAAACAGAACAGCTATATGTTGACATCTTCTTTGAAATAACTGCCTGATCTTTGAAATGACTTTCTGAACTAATTAAACCAAATGTTTTCTTTTGAATCCTTAGATGTCCAAGGTATAGAGGGGGTCTGTTGTAGTTACAGTCTCACAAATAAATGAATCATTTGGTGTAGACAGACATTATTATATATGTACATTATTTAATAACATTCACAGATACTCTGACATAAATCCCCCTTCCAATTTTAAATAGATGTAAGACACATGTATTTGAATTGGCTTAAAGTCAGTGGTACTTGGTGAGTGAATTGACAGTATGCATCATAGACAGCCTTCTATGAAGAGAGTACATTATTTTTGATCCCTTACACTCATTAGCTAGGCATCTTTAAATTCTAATATTTCTTTAGTGCATTTGATGATATGACATTTGATTCTCCCTCTATGACTTGTAGTTGGGATCTAGGATGGCACGCTCGCAACTGATTAATATGGACCCATTTATCCATAAAAGTATCGTTTTTAGGGATCCTAATTTTATAGGCGACTGGAGATATTTTGTCAGTAACGACAAAAGGACCCTTCCATGATGGAAGAAATTTATTCTCCTTAACCTGATCTCTTCCAAAGTTATAAAGATAAACTTTATCATTTATTTCATATTCCTTTTTGGATGTTTTGAGATCATAATAGGTTTTAGTGTCAGTTGCAGCTTTTTCTAAGTTCCTTTGAGCAAATGCAAAGGCATATTGCAGGTGCTTTCTTAGGTTCTCCACATATTGATGTGTATTGGCGGCGTTTATCAAGCTCTGGTCTGATGTACGGTACAGTAGATGCTGAGGTAGAACCATTCTTCTACCAGTCATCAATTCAAAAGGTGACATCTTGGTAGCACTACTTGGAGTTGCTCTTAATGCCATTAGGACTAGAGGTAATTTTACATCCCAGTCTTTACCCGTTTCATTCACAAACTTTTTGAGGATTTTTACAATGGATTGGTTGTAATGCTCTACACCACCACTTGAGGCAGCTCTATAATCAATATGGAGCTTTCTTTTGACCTCAAATATTTTTTACATCTTGGTCATCACTTTGCTAGTGAAGTGGGTCCCCCGATCGGATTCGATTCGCTGGGGCAAACCAAATCTGGAAAACACGTAGTTGATGAGCAATGCTGCGCATGTTTCAGCACTATTGTTAGGTGCACTGATGCACTCTAAGTATTGAAAATTTGTGGTGATACTAATATCAGACTCAACTGGCTTCCCCTAAAGCTGATATTCTCCCAAACTCAGAAAATTGTGAAATGAAACGAGGGGGTGGGGTGCGCTCGAAAGAGAGCTGTGAGTGGGACTATCTGTATTGGTGACGTGAAGAATCAATCTATGATATAGAATTGGGTACATACACTGGTTACCCAATTAATGAGTTAATAATCTGTGCCTTTGTGAAGGAATATGGTTGATACTCTGTGATGATAATAGTAGTATTATGAATAATAATAATAGATGGTGAGGTTCTCCGTGATATAATATTATATCACGGAGAACCTCACCATCTATTATTATTATCCTATGCGCATATCCTATGGTAGTTCCCTTGGATAAGCTTATATCCTGTGGGGTCATGTTATGCACAATAACATGTATTGGAATAGTTCCAATATTTACCATAGGAGTATGGGTATTGTTATACCCAGATTTTGCATTCTATGGGAGATGCATATTAGTGTTTCAGAAGTTTTTAATTTCTGACCTCTTTTTACCTGTAAGGATAAGAGGAATTTATCAGGCCTAACAGGGATTATAACATTGTTAGACACCTGCATATTCACAGCATATTGCTGGTTTAATTTTAGGGCGCCATTTTCATCCTGAAATACTTCAGGGTCCCCCTTTAAACTGCTCCAGAGGCAAAGGTTAATCAAATCTATTTGTATGGCATATCTATCATTGCCAACATATATTTGATTATGGGGAGTATTTAAAACTAAAAACAGGTGCTTTGCTGATTTATTACCTATAGAGATAGATAATAAACATTTAGCTGTGACATTATAGCTTTCAGACCTGTCATCCAGACTGTGGACACAGTGGTCTTGGGGAGAAAGATATTTAATCACTTTAGGTTCAGCGATCTGCACTAATAAGCCTTCGCTTATATAGCTAGCTTGCTGTTTTAAGTTCAATTTAGCATACTTGGTTTTACCAAGGTCATGCACTTGCATAGGGATAAATAGATCATCCTTAACTCTCTCAATTCCTGCGAGGTATTGAGTGTGGCCTCCCCCTTTAGGAGATTTAGGGTCCCCCTTGTGGAGAGATATGGTTAATACATCGCCATCTAAGGAAATATTTGCTATCTTTGCAGGCAAAGTATTACCATCAGAGCCACTTAAATGAGTCTGATCATCTATTTGTAGGATAGTGATTTCAGGAATAGAGAATTGAAAATGTACAATTTGAGATCAAACACATGAGTATTATAGTCATATCACATCAAAGTAATTCCTATACATTCATCTTATTATATTTTAAGAGATGTATTTAAAGTTTCATAAACATTTAGTGCATAACCATATGGTATGACTTAGGTCACCCCATGCAGGCAATCCTTTATCAGCATCTATTAGCCCCATCTGGAAGATAGAAAAACAAAACTATGTTATATATTTCAAAATGGGATTATTGCAATTGTTATTTAATCTATTACAATCTGAATTGCATTTCCCCAGATCCATATATAGACATTTAATACAGTCTGAGGCATATGTTTAATGTTTGAGAATTATACATTTTTATACAGTATTTAAAATTATACCAGTTGTATTTCAAAAATGAATTTAAACAGCTACAATGTAACATGTGTTTCTGCTTGGCCAAACTTTCATCTAGACGTAACGTCTAGAATTTGTGGATTCAACACAACAGAGGCAATCAACTCTTGCATACACTTAGGCCATGTCTGTTTATTTACAGGGGTCTGACAAGTTTATTACCCATCCTGGGCAGGAAATAACTGCCTGATCTTTGAAATTACTTTCTGAACTAATTAGACCAAATGTTTTCTTTTGAATCCTTAGATGTCTAAGGTAGAGAGAGGGTCTGTTGTAGTTACAGTCTCACAAATAAATGAATCATTTGATGTAGACAGCCATATATATATTTTATATATATATATATATATATATATATATATATATATATATATATATATATATATATATATATATATATATATATATATATATATATATATATATATATATGTGTGTGTACATTATTTAATAACATTCACAGATACCCTGGCACTATATAAGTTCCTGGTAAGACCTCAACTTGAGAATGGAGTGCTGTTCTGGGAACCACATTAAAAAAAGAACATTGCAGAATTATAAAACATAAAGGGACCACAATAATAATAAGGTTAATGGAGGATTTAAACTATGGGGAGATGTTTGCCAATTGGGTCTGTTTACTCTAGAAAAAAGCGTTTGAAAGGTGATATTATCACTTTATACAAATATTATTATATAATGCAAATACCTCAGATCAATTTTAAAAATGGTTTAGCTACATTTCTGGATAAAACACAGAATTAAGGGACATAAATGTTTGTGTTAAATCAGTCAGCTTTCTAATTTGTATTGATTTTAGTTCAGTTGACGGCTTCTTTAGTGTAAATTTATGTAGGATCTGTATTGGTTGAACTTGATGGACCTCTGTCTTCTATTACCCTTATCTACTATGTTACAATGTTACTTAGATGGTTAATGGCCCCTATTTATTAAATGCTAGGCAGACAAGCTTCACTTCCAGGAGCCTATTTGCCTAGCATTGCGCTGAGTGGATAGCATATGCTGCCTGTACTTAGCATTGCACGAGCAACTGGTCATACAGCAGTGCCTCCTAGTCTTGCACAACCAATTACGTGAGTGCAGGGCTTGTTAATCATCTCATCAGGCTGGGGAGATCTTAAGACCACAGCTCCTTAACTAGCATTCCAGTTTAATAAATGTGGCTCAGGGTGGGTCACTTGCGATCCAAGTGCAACTCTGCACATCTGCATTCCAAAACCCGTATACCTGTTGTACTTGCCTATGTTTTGTAGTGGCTCTCTCACATATTCTCAAGACACATGCACATATTTTTACATTGTACCCTCTGAATAATGAAAGTTTCATTTTGACCTCCATGTGCCTTTAATGTAGTTATTCTATGCCCCTTTAAAGATTCCATCTATCATCACTCATTTTGTGGATGGTGAGGTACGGATGTCTTTCCAAAATTAGGATAATAAAATTGTTATGCAGTGAAGACAAAAACAGTCCCATCCAAACTAAAGCTAATCTTTTATTACATAAATGAAAAACTTGTTTCCACAATGTGGACAGGCTCCTGAACATATTGATAAACATAGTGTAATTTTAGTTCTGTGTATTTGTTGTTTGTATTAGCCTAAGGTGGTGAGCAACTAGAGGCCTGCTGCTTACTTGCTGCACTTTAAGGCTTTCCCAGCAGTTCACAAACTCTCTTCTGTTAAAGGAAAGCGAGTCCTGCACAGGGGCGGACTGATAAGCCGAGCAAATAGGACCTGGACCGTGGGCCCAGCATGTAGGGGGGGCTCACAAATGGTATCTCCAGGTATTCTGGTATGCTGCTTAAGCTGGGACTGACAGCTGCTCTATCAGTAACTAAGCAGTTAAGTGTGGGTTTAGTGGGGGCCCTTGTGCCTGGATGTGGGGTTTGTTGCTCTGGGGGCCCTAGAGTGTGGTGGTCCTGTCAATGGTCTGTTGCTGTGAGAGCTATGGAGTGTGGGGTCTTGCCCTGTAGGTTGGGGGCCCTGTCTCTGACCCTTGATGTTGTGGGACCCTGGAGGTTGGGGGGCCTGGTGGAGGCAAGGCAGGGAGGTTTCCATGTTCATTTGCATACATTTTAATAAATTTGGGTCAGTGTGAGACAGTGGGGGCCCTTCCCTAATTTTTGCCCGGGGCCCTGATTGGTCTTAGTCCGCCCCTGGTCCTGCAGTAGCTTCATAAAATCCTCTTCATCCTCTTCCTCCTCTTCCTCCTGCAACTCACCATCTACCCCACAGTGCATTTAAAACATGTTGGGTACAATATCAAAACATTTCTTTTATTATTGAGACAGAGCATACTATTTAAAAATAAAAAGTTTATAATTAACTTCTATTGTCAAATTTACTTTATTCCCATTTTATTCTTTGTTGAAGAGCTACCTTGGTCGGTGTCTGGAACACTACATGGCAGGAAATAGCGCTGCCATCTAGTGCTCTTGCAAATGGATAACATTCTTGTAAAGCTGCTGACACGTAGGGCGCAATCACATATACGGCGCAGGTTTCGGCGCAAGCGTGGGTACCCACGCCGTCTGTAATTTCACCTCGCACATTGGGGTATTACATATACTGCGCCGTTAGATGCTAAACTGGCGTAAGTAGGACAAACTAGCGATCTTCTGAAATGTGCGCAAATACACATGTTAGTCGTCGCAAGTAACTTACGCCAGTATTTTATCCATGGAAAGTGTCAATATAGAGTAGTTTTATGCAAATTAGGCTAACACTCCTAAAAATGAACCGCGATTTCATATAAAAATGTGACACGTAATTACGCTATTCAAAATTCATATATAAACCCATATATAAAGAGATGAAGGTAATACAATTATGATTTCCCATTGTTCTCTCCTTTAAGTATTGTTGATTGTTTTGAGAAGAAATTCAAAGTAAATAAGCAAGTATATGTCCACAATGTGATAAAGTACCTACAAGCTCAATCCATTTGATTATGTTGTGGCTTCAAACTATTTCAAATACACAAATGAACCTTAAAAAACCAATATCATAGTAAACTGTCCCTTTAACCTTGAGATGCTGCTTAAATGTATGTGTTTGTTAAGGCTTCCAGGGAGTTACGTTGCTTTTTTAGTCAGTGCAAGGGTTGCTGCGCCTGCAATATGTGGCGAGATGAGAATGGAGTAGATTTTCTGAATTCTGCGCGCGTAAGTCCTTACGCTGCATATTGGATACCAGATTGCGCGGCTGTTCTATGTTAGTCTATGGGTAAAAAAAATACGTCCGAAGGGTGGAATATACACGCGTAACTTGTATGCTACGCCGTATATGTAATACCAAAATTGCGTAAAAACTGGCGTCGCCGGCTTTTGTGGGCGACGCTGCTTATGTAATGGAGACCGTAGTGCTCCAGACATGTGCACGCTCCTGAGTTTATGTCCCTGCTTCTAAACAAAAGACACCAAGGGCTAGATTTATCAATGCTGAGGCGTACAGGGGCGCGTATACGCGCCCCTGTATGCCTCAGCTCGCCTGTGGCTGGGCGAAATTACCCGCAGGTAATTAACATTGCACACGAGCGCAATTTTGCGCTCGCGTGCAATCCCGCCCCCTGCCCGCGCACAGCCAATCGCGCGGGTAGGAGCTGTCAATCTCCTCGGTCGGACTCGACCGAGGAGATTTCATTTCGCCACAATAGAGGTGGCGAAGATGTTAGGGAAGCAGCGGTCTGGTGACCGCTGCTTGATAAATTGCGGCGAGCAAGTTCTTATGAGAACTTGCTGCCGCAAGGGCTAGATAAATCTAGCCCCAATAGTTTAAAATGACATGTTCTGTCTGAAACATAATTTGTTTTGGGGGGAGGGGTTTATATCCCTTTAAGGCTAGTTTTATTATGGGGTCCTTTTGCTGTCAGATTGCTACTGGCTGCATTTTGGCAGATCTAGGTTATTGTACAATATTTAACATATCCAATTAACAACAGTTTTAAATATTATAAAATTCTATAAAATCGTTAAAGAAATAAAAAAAAATGCTTTAAAATATTATGTACAGTATTCAATTAATAACATATTTGAAAAGAATTAAACTATGATTTGTAAATGGTCTCTATCCCTGTTATGTTTGGTCCATTTAGGACAATGATTGTGAACTTTTCTTTATGTAGCCAACCAAATTATGGCAGTGGAATTGCCTTGCCGACTCATATTTCAGTTGTTTTAACTTAATGACCTGTTCTTCAATTAGGCGATTTAGACAGAATATTTCTCAACTACAGACCTCAATTCCAACTAACACAGAGTTCTTCAAAATGTCTCTCCCACAAGCTAATGCAATAATGTCTCACATCCTCGCGGCTCTATTTCTGCTCTGATAATATCTGGAAAATAATGTAAACAAGATTTGAAGTATGCTAATAGCAAGCTATTGTTTGACTCAACTAGTTATAACTTAGAGTTTTCATTTTAGGAGATTCTCTTTAATTAAAGGGACACTAAACCCAAAATATTTCTTTCATGATTAAGCTAGAGAATACAATTTTAAACAGCATTCCAGTTTACTTTTATTATCTAATTTGCTTATTTTTTTAGATATCCTTTGTTGAAGAAATATCATGCACATGGGTGAGCCAATCACACGAGGCATCTATGTGCAGCCACCAATCAGCAACTACTGAGCCTATCTAGATATGCTTTTCAGCAAAGAATATCAAGAGAATTAAGCAAATTAGATAATAGAAGTAAATTAGAAAGTTGTTTAAAATTACACTCTCTTTCTAAATTATGAAAGAAAAAAAATTGGGTTTCATGTCCCTTTAATGAAACTGGGCTTTTGATTAGATGCATGTCGCATTAAAGGTTCATATAGAGAATACAATTTTAAATAACATTTTGATTGCTTATTTATTTAGATATCCTTTGCTGAAGAAATAGCAATGCACATGGGTGAGCCAATCACACAAGGTTTCTATGTGCCGCCACCAATCAGCAGCTACTGAGCCTATCTAGATATGCTTTTCAGCAAACTATATCAAGAGAGTGAAGCAAAATATATAATATAAGTACATTAGAAAGTTGTTTAAAATTGCGTGTTCTTTCTAAATCATGAAAGAAAAAATGTAGGTTTCTTGTCCCTTTAAAGCGCTATAAGAAGCAAAGTGTTTAAAACACTAAACTTTAGATTAGATTCATACCTACAGCAATGCCTTTAAAGTGACATGAAACCCAAAATCTTTCTTTCATGATTCAGATAGAGCATACCATTTTAAATAACTTTCCAATGTACTTCTATTATGGCATTTGCCTCATTCTCCTGTTATCCATTGTTGAAAGAGCAGCAACGCACTACTGAGATGTAACTGAACACATTGGGTGAGCCAATGACAAGAGGCATACATGTGCAGTCACCAATAAGCAGTTAGCTCCCAGTAGTGCATTCCTTATTCTGAGCCTACCTGGATATGCTTTTCAACTATGGATACCAAGAGAACTAAGTAAATTAGATATCAGAATAAATTAAAATGTTATTTAAAAATTGCATTGTCTATCAGAATCATGAGTTACATTTTCACTTTATTGTCCCTTTAAAGAGACATGAAACCCAAAATCTTCCTTTCATAATTCATATGGATTACGTTTTTAAACAAATTTTTAATTTACTTCTGTTGTCAAATGTGCTTCATTCTCTTTGTATCTGGGAGCTAGTTGAAAACATTGGCAAGCCAATGAAAATCAGGATAGAATTTCAGGCACCAATCAGCAGCCAGCTCCAAGCTCCTGAGCCTATCTAGATATTTCTTTCAAAAAAAGGATAGCAACAGAATGAAACAAATTAAATAATGGAAGTAAATTGGAAAGTTGTTTAAAATTGTAGTCAGCAAATATTACAGAACACCGTCCACAATTTTGACAGTAGCTTGGGACATGAAAATATCAGTGCCAAAAAAAGGCAATATGTTCTTTTATTTAGTATATTGAATATTATTATACTAATGTATTTGATTAAAGGAGTGAACGTATTTCAATAAAGCAGACATAATATAAATGGTTACAAACATTCCCTTTCATGATGAAACGCTAATACATTTATATTATGTCTGCTTTATTTAAATACGTTCACTCCTTTAATCAAATACATTAGTATAATAATATTCAATATACAGAATAAAAGAGCACAGTTGTAGGAAGCCTTTTTTGGCTCTGATACAGTATTTTGATGTCCCCAGCTAGTGCCAAAATTGTGGACGGTGTACTATAATATTTGCCAACTGCGGCACTGAGTGCATGCGTGCAAAGGGTATTAGCAAGTTTATTGTAGGCGTGACCGTAAGCGTTACGTAGGTAGGCAAACGTAACGCGGTAGGCAAACACAACAGAACACCCCATTTCACCGCCAAATATGATTAAAATGAAGGTCCATTTTGATGAATTAGTGCCCGGTTTTTAATAAACCTATTAAAAACAAGGTCACTTTAATTAATCAAAATTGACATTTCACTGTTTTCTTCAAAAACGTACCTTTTAATCCTGAATGCCGCTCCAGTAATTCCCCCGGCCGTCGGAAGCCTCTGCAGACATCAGAAATGACGAATCAGGCTTCCTCCAATCACAGCTTCCGCCCCGGGGGAATCTTGGCCTGATGCAACGCTGTGATTGGAGGAAGCCGGATTCGGCATTTTGGACCCGCGAAGACGGCTTGCGACGGGCGGAGGAAGTGCTAGAGCGGCTGCCAGGATTAAAATGTAAGTTTTTGAAGAAAACAGTGAAATGTCAATTTTGATGATTTAAAGTGCCCTTGTTTTTAATAGTTTTATTAAAAAACGGGCACTAATTCATCAAAATGGACCTTCACTTTAAATAAAAAAAATAGTTAACTTTTTCACAAACTTCTGTCACAAATGGTTGTAAATGCTTCTCTAGGATCCCCTTTGTTCAGAAATAGCAGACATTTATTGCTTTGGCATTACTTTTTGGTAATTAGAAGGCCGCTAAATGCCGCTGCGCACCACACTCGTATTATGCCCAGCAGTGAAGGGGTTAATTAGGTAGCTTGTAGGGATCTTATAGGGTTAAATTTAGCTGTAGTGTAGTAGACAACCCAAAGTATTGTTCTAGGCCCATTTTGGTATATTTCATGCCACCATTTCACCGCCAAATGCGGTCAAATAAAAAAAAAGTTAACTTTTTTCACAAACTTTAGGTTTCTCATGGAAATTATTTACAAACAGCTTGTGCAATTATGGCACAAATAGTTGTAAATGCTTTTCTGGGGTCCCCTTTGTTCAGAAATAGCAGAAATATATGGCTTTGGCATTGCTTTTTGGTAATTAGAAGGCCGCTAAATGCCACTGCCCAGCAGTTAAGGGGTTAATTAGGAAGCTTGTAGGGTTAATTATAACTTTAGTGTAGAGATAAGCCTCCCACCTGACATATCCAACCCCCTGATCCCTCCTTGACCCCCCTCAGACAGCTCTCTTCCCTCCCCCACCTCACAATTGTCACCGCCATCTTAAGTACTGGCAGAAGATTTGCCAGCAATTAAATAAAAGGCTTTTTTTTAATATATATATATATATATATATATATATATATTTATATTTATTTATTTTTTTATTCTGCAGTGTTGGATCCCCCCAAAACAGGTCTCTAACCCTCCCCCTCCCTGGTATCTGCAAGTACCCAGTTTGCTAACAAAAAAGTTTGCTTTTTTTGGCATACGTGGTGCGGTACTTTGGCTATTGTACCGCACCACGTATATATACATTGTCGCTTCAGGAAGCTAAAATTAATAAAGTAGCTTAGAAAGCTAAAATTAACCTTTTAAGCTACCTAATTAACCCCTTCACTGTCGGGAATAATAGAAGTGTGGTGCGCAGCTGCAATTAGTGGCCTTCTAATTACCAAAAAGCAATAGCAAAGCCATATAAGTCTGCTATTTCTGAACAAAGGGGATCCCAGAAAAACTTTTACAAACATTTGTGCCATAACTGCACAAGCTGTTTGTAAATAATTTCTGTGAGACACCTAAAGTTTGTGAAAAAAGTACCAATTTTTTTTATTTGATGGCATTTGGCGATTAAATGGTGGCATGAAATATACCAAAATGGGCCTAGATCAATACCTTGGGTTATCTACTTAAATAATATATATAGATTTGATAGGTAAATAAAAAAACAAGGCTATTTTTTCTGTTTAAATGGAGTGATAGCAAAAATGCTAAAATGCTCTGGTATTTTGGGCAAGTTTTTGTCTGGAAGTCCTGGTAGTGAAATGGTTAAGCTACGATCCAGAGATTAGTAGTATGTGCCCTAAAACCCCATTATTTCCAAAATCACAAGTAATATTAGAAGCATGTCCAGAGAAAGCTATTTAAAAAGATACATTTTCATAGCAAGAGACCTCCATCCAGAGTAGAGTTGCTACCTCAGCCATGTTTTCCTGGACACTTATAAGTTACGCATGCTGCAGGGTAAGCGGGCGGAACATGTATTGTGCCTCTGGACATCACATGATTAGTGCTGATGAACACCGCAATACATGTTTGTCCCTGCACACCCTACAGCATGTGTTACTCATAAGTGCCCAGAAAAACATGGCCAAGGTGACAACCCTAAACCAGAGGCATGTGCATAGTATCCCCTTTAAGAAGTCACATGCCCAGATATCAGACCACATGATGTCCCAAACAACCCAAAAGCTTTATGATCAGATATCTTACCTCAGTACTGCTTGTATGCTAGAATAAAATACCTCAGATAAGTATCATGTGTGCAGCCAGGTCACATTAAATCTGTTGCTGCTGTTCCTATGGCGTGACTCCTGTAATACAGAACAATTTGCATGAACAGGGAAGAAACATAACTAAGCCAGGTAGTTTGTTGCTTGTGGTGGGATCACTTTCACATTTCTTTTCTATTAAACAAACGTCGCCCTTGAGGTTATTTTCTGCATTTTAGTGTTTTGAATGTAACATTTCCCATATTTCAATATAAAATCATGTTTAAAGGAAAACCTTCAATGTATTAATCTAACATTCAGATGCTTCTTATAATCTTTAGTATGGTGGTCAGCATTCAAATGTTATATAGAAAAGAAATTACTTAAAGTTCAAAGAAACTTGCACTTTGACGGAAATCCTAAAAACTTAAATTCTTAATGGGACATAAAGTGCAAAAGGGCATTAAAATCCAATGATATATTAGAAAATTGTATTAGTGTACTATTTCTGGCATATAACTGTGTTTAACCCCTGCAAATGGATTAAACACATTATGAAAGTCAGCTCCAGAGCAGCAACGCATACTGAGCCCTAACTACAGATTTGGTGAGTCAATGTCAAGAGACATAAATGTATAGCAGCCAATCACCAGCTATCTCCCAGTGGTGAATTGTTGCAACTCAGCATATCTAGGTATGCTGAGGTGAAGTGTAAGTATGCCCCTGTTCTGTTATCAAGCATCTTGATGCTTAGAAAAGGAGGAAGCTGGACAAGGTGGTGCTGCAGTAAATAGATATTAGTGGGCACCGGGCATCTGAGCATGATATGCACACTCGTACTACTCTTAGTCATGTTGGGTCACTTAAATAGCATGGTGACAAAGGTCCCAGGAAATGTGTCTGGTAGTGTCTGCTTGATGCATAACTAGAGACTTCAAAGTCTCAAATCACATAGCTCTTTCACCTGCCATACTATGCAAAATAATATATATATATATACAGTATATACATATACCGCTTATATATAGTGGATATACAAAGTCTACACACCCTTGTTAAAATGCCAGGTTTTTTTGATGTAAAAAAATGAGACAAAGTTAAATCATGAGTATTTATATATACTGTGTGTGTGTATATATATATATATATATATATATATTTATATATATTTATATATATATTTAACACAGAAAAAAATACAGCGCTAGATCATATGGAGTCCCAAAACTGAAACACCAAAACTCCTGAATGAACAGGTCTCCTAATATTTAAGACCCCAAAAGAATCAGTTTATAAATTAATGGGGGTTGGAGAGGAGGATATCCAAACTTGCTTGCAGCCTAATCCCAAAGGAAAGAGGAATGTCGCCCGGGGAACCAAGAGATATTCCACAGCAAATCTGAAACAGAAGAAGGAACACAGCAAATAATCCCCTCTGGTGTAGTATGAAAAAAAGGCAAATTGGATATTCAAAAACAACAAGCCAAATGTGCACTCACGTGAAATAACCTCAACTCATATGAGGTATTGAAACAGCAAAAGGAGGGCATGCAAGCCTCAGGAGAGTTCAGATAAAGTGTCCACACTGTCCCAGCAGCCGTTCTCTGTTCAAGCAGAAATTCCACCTCTCCAGCAGAAGATTAACCACTTTCAAAGGGTTTATCCAGCCTGGTCAGTGAATGTGTGTACACCGTGTGTAAGGGATGGAGCTGGGCATGAATGGGGCATAAACTAATAGGTATAGCGAAAATGCTTTATTAGCATAAAATAACAAATATCTGTTATAAACACTGTACCACGCCTCCCTCTGTAGCTCAGTTTCTTTGAAGTGCTACGGCCTGGCTTTTATACTCTCTGGCTTTGTTTAAGAGTTTTTAATTGTGTGAGAGTTTTTAATTGTGGGATTGTTTTATGCCACAGTGGCTACAGTGTTTATGTTCCATTCATGCCCAGCTCCATCCCTTACTCACGGTGTACACACATTCACTGACCAGGCTGGATAACCCCTTTCGAAGTGGTTAATCTTCTGCTGGAGAGGTGGAATTTCGGCTTGAACAGAGAACGGCTGCTGGAACAGTGTGGACACTTTGGGGCATATTTATCAAGCTCCGTGTTTGTGGCGAGCCTTCAAGCTCGCCAGAAAAACAAGTTATGAAGAAGCGGTCTAAAGACCGCAGCTTTATAACCTGTCCGCCTGTTCTGAGGCGGCGGACAGAACTCGCAAGAAATCAACCCGATCGAATATGATCGGGCTGATTGACACTCTGCATTTATCGATGTGCGGTGGACATGATCCGCAATATTGGATCATGTCCGTCCGCACCTTGTTAAATAGGCCCTTTATCTGAACTCTCCTGAGGCTTGTATGCCCTCCTATGCTGTTTCAATACCTCATATGAGTTGAGGTTATTTCACGTGAGTGCACAGCAAAGGGGATTCTTTGCTGTGCGCTTTTCCCTCTTCTGTTCCAAATAGAGTATATACTAGTCCTAAAGCCCATTCACACAGGCCATTTTTTGCAGTACAGCAGTCCCACACCTTGCTCTTGCTCTCTCTCTCCCACTCTCTTTTTTGCTCTCTCCGCCTCTTTTTTGCGCTCTCTCACCCTCTCTTTTGCGCTCTCTATCGCTCCACCTCTCTTTTGCTCTCTCCCCCCTCTCTTTTGCGCTCTCTCCCCCTCTTTTGCGCTCTCTCCCCCTCTCTTTTGCGCTCTCTCCCCCTCTCTTTTGCGCTCTCTCCCCCTCTCTTTTGCGCTCTCTCCCCCTCTCTTTTGCTCTCTCTCTCCCCCCTCTCTTTTGCTCCCTCTCTTTTGCTTTCTCTCTTTTGCTTTCTCTCCCCCCTCTTTTGCTCTCTCACTCTTTCTCTTTTGCGCTCTCTCTCCCCCTCTCTTTTATGCTCTCTCCCCCTCTCTTTTGTGTTCTCTCTTTTGCGCTCTCTCTCCCCTCCCTCTTTTGCACGCTCTCTCTCCCCCCTCTTTTTCACTCTCTCTCTCTCCCCCTCTCTTTTGTGGTCTCTCCCCCCCTCTTTTGCGCTCTCTCTCTCCCCCTCTCTTTTGCGCTCTCTCTCTCCCCCTCTCTTTTGCGCTCTCTCTCTCACCCTCTCTTTTGCGCTCTCTCTCTCTCCCCCTCTTTTGCGCTCTCTCTCCCCCTCTTTTGCGCTCTCTCTCTCCCCCTCTTTTGCGCTCTCTCTCTCCCCCTCTTTTGCGCTCTCTCGTTCTCCCCCTCTCTTTTGCGCTCTCTCTTTCCTTCCTCTCTTTTTCGCTCTCTCTCTACCCCTCTCTTTTGCTCTGTCTCTCCTTTTTCTTTCTCTCTCTCTCTCTCTCTCTCCATCCCTCTTTTGCTCTTTCTCTCCATCCCTCTCTTTTGCTCTTTCTCTCCATCCCTCTCTTTTGCTCTTTCTCTCCATCCCTCTCTTTTGCTCTGTCTCTCTCCCCTCTCTTTTGCTCTCTCTCCCCCCTCTTTTGCTCTCTCTCCCCCTCTCTTCTGCACTTTCCCCTCTATTCTGCTCTTCCCCCTCTCTTTAGCTCTTTCCTATCTCTCTCCCCTTCTCTTTCTATTTCTCTTCCCTCTCTGTTGCGCCCGACCACGCCCCCGTCACACCCGACCACGCCCCACCACACCTGGTCACACCCCTAACCATGCCAGCCCCACCCACGGTCCCGTCCGTCCACGGTCCTGTCCGGCCACGCCCACTTTCACTGCAAAGTCGCAAACAGCATGGATTGTCAAGTAAGGCCAGGTGTGTTTGTCCTTGTGCTGTCTCAACTGCGCATGACAGCTTCGGACAAACACACTTGGCCTTTTATATAATAGGATATATATATATATATATATATATATATATATATATATATATATATATATACAACAGTACATATATGTAAAACCAGGATGTTGTATCATTGCTATATAACACATTTACATCCCACATCACCTTTAAAGCTGAAGACCATACTTGCAAGAGTTTTAATCCCTTGCTAATTTAGAACTTCTAGTCACTTTAATTTATTTTGCCTGCTTTTCACAGAATTTTCTTCTATAAACACTACTTACATTCCCAGAGGCTGGACTGTATCCTTTAAACTGAACTAAGCTGCAGTTTGCCTGACCAAGCTACATGCTACACAGTGATTGCTTAGAATAGTGCAGAAGCTCATTTACTTATGACCATTACAACGGGAACTTCAAGGGCTGCATCTCTGGATTGTTCTGCAGTAACACCATCTTTAAAAAAGCTAAAAATGACAGTTTAAAATCTTAATAAAACATTGACAGTGTTTTATGCAAATGTTTTGCAACATAGTGCTTAATGTATTGTATATGCTAGGCTAGCTGTTGGCCAGTGCTACACAGTGTTGCACATTATCACCTTTTGTTAAGAGCTGTCTGTATGATTAAGCTGCATGGTGTATTCCAATTAGGGTTGCCACCTCGGCCATGTTTTCCTGGACACTTATGAGTTACACATGCTGCAGGGTGTGCAGAGGGGAACATGAATTGCCCACCTAAACAGCACATGAATAGTGACCATGAACAGCACTATTCATGTTCCTCCCTGCATACCCTGAAGCATGTGTAACTCATAAGTGTCCAGGAAAGCATTACCTAGGTGGCAACCCTAATTCCAATCCAACAGAAGAGCCATGCACTGAGGGGTTTGTTCCAGTCCTCTAAAGAGACAGGAAAGTCAAAATTAAACTTTTATTAATCAGAGCATGTTTCAAACAATTTTCCAATGTACTTCTGCTTGTTCTCTTGGCATTCTTTGCTGAAAAACACACCGGTAGGTTCAGGAGCTTCTGATTAGTAGCTGTACATATATGCTTCTTATTATTGGGTCAACTGATGTGTTAAGCTAGCTCCCAGTAGTGTATTGCTGCTTCTTCAACAAAAAACACAACAAAAAGAATGAAGCAAATTTTTTAAAGGGATACTAAACCCACATTTAGCCACCAATCAGCAAGCGCTACCCAGGTTCTGAACCAAAAATGGACCTGCTCCTAAGCTTGGATTCCTGCTTTTTTTTAAAAAAAGATAGCAAGAGAACAAAGAAAAATTAATAAAAGGAGTAAATTAAAAAGTTGCTTAAAATTGCATGCTGTATCTGAATAATGAAAGAAAAAAATGTGGGTTTAGTATCCCTTTCATACTAGTAAATTGGACACTGAACCATGGACATTTTCTTTGGGTGTTATGTCTCTTTAACCTTTTACCGCCGTTATGCCGTTGTATTCCGTCACAACGTCGCTGTTATGACAGAATACAACGTCATAGCCAATGGCTGTCCTGAAGCCTACTGCGCTTGCAGGATTTGATTGCGGTCTGGAGGGGCGTTCCTAGCATTATAGGGGCACCCCCCAGACCCGATCCCATCATTGAAATCTTGCGATCGTTTGCACGATCGCGTGATTTCAATTTGTCTACATCGGAACAGTAAAAAATGATCTATTAAAAATATATTTTTAGTGCTGAGTTTTTTTTAAAAAAAAAACATTGTCAGATAAGACTTTCTATAGGATTAGAACAAATCCCTAGTTAATTGCTTTAAATTGGGTTTTACATTTGTTGCTATTCCTGTTTGTTATAAAACAATTAGACATCTCTGATATTGTGTGCTTTGTTTGTCTAAGACATTTTCTATTCATTTGCACTTTGCAGCTGTATGTCGGATTACCAGCTGACCTTAACAAAAATACTGGGCAACCAGCAGGTAGCAGTAATTGGGATAAACATCAGATCACAGATCAGACCAGATGGTCATGCAGCTCCTGTCAGCCATATTTGATCAGACAATTGCCAGTAAACTTGCCAGTTATCTCCTCACATTTGACCCTTGGTTTCAACATTTATATATCAACATAATAACTCAGATCAAAGTTCTGTCCAGTTTGTTTAGATTTACTTCACTGGGTAGGTAGTTGAAATACTGGAGTTCATGGTTAAAGGAGCACTAAATGCAGAAGAATTGCATAATTAGCAAGCACATAACAAAAAAACAAGACAATGACACCAACTCTAAATTTTGAATAAGCACTAGATTTATTCTGGCAGATTTATTTTTCTCCCATTTTCTGGATCCCTGTATCATGTGACAGACACTAGCCAATCACAGACTAGTATACATATACCCTGTGAGCTTGTGCACATACACAGTAGGAGCTTGTTCCCTTGAAGAAAATGTGCATAGAAAAAAATTGTACAAAATTTTGATAATGGAAGTAAATAGGAAAGTGTCATAAAACTGCATGCTCTATCTGAATCATAAAAGTTTATTTTGACTTAAGTGACCCACACTGGCAACAATACTGCATGCCGATCCATCACATTTCAAGCAGTTTTTCCCATGCATTTTGGACTTTCCTGTTTCATATGTCTTGGCCTTATAAAAAACACACTATGCCTGTTTTAAAAAGCCACATCATTCAATATTGTTCACATGATAATAAACACAATAATTTCCTGGCTTAATATGAGAGTTAAAAGTATAGTTCAAGGGGGGCGGAGCCGGAGCGCCATTTAAGATGGCTGCACTTAACTAAGCCCCTCAAAGTGGCGAGGTGTAAGGCATTAAATATAGTGAAACAATTTAAATCAGAAGTGGTGGCATTCAGCATAGCAACATTGGCTCTACTCATAAAATCGCCAACGGATCGCCTCGCGATAGTTGCGGCCTACAAATAACAGGTCTACCTCGACATGGCTGAAACCTGAATATTGATGGCGCTCAAAACTCTGGATAGAAAACCATGGTTGGGTAAGAGATATGCTCTAAAACAGCACAATACACAACCCAATACTGCAGGATCATACCCGACTTTGAAGTATTACACTAAAACTAGTGTGTAATGTGACAACCGCACAGCAAATGGATTATATAAAGCCAGAAGCACCAAACTATACAACATTTTAAAAATGAAAATGCAGGCTGCAGGAATATAAAAGTTTATATCATACAGATTTGTTAAATGTTAACTAGGAGTTCCAACTGCGATAAACCTAGCTATACATGACGCAGCATAAATAGACACACAAGGGAGGATTTATAAAGTGCACATTTCTGCTAAACAGGATAGCAGACACACAATTTTGTTTCACAGGCTAATATAATACAGCCTCACGATAATTCCTTAGAGATGGCCTCTAAGAGATTGACAAAGCAAGACAAAAATGATAAGTCTACTACAAGCAACGTCAACACTTTTTTAAAAATCTGTGGACAAGCAGAAAAATACTGAAGACCTTTCCGAACCATACATAGACAGAACACAAGAAGAAAACTACAATATGTATCAAAACTCAGATAAAAAAGCAGATTCAGACACAGGAGGCCCTATCACATATAAATCTATGGAAACACTTATAAATCAAGTAAAATAAGAGTGTGCTGATCTAAAGAAAAAAATTTACTGATCTAGGATAAAGAGTAGAAACCTTAGAGGGAGACAGGGATGACATCAGAAATACTATCCATGTCTAATAAAATGCACTCCCAACAGAAGCAAATAATGGAATTAGAAACTAAACTAGATGAAATTGAAAACAGAACTTGACACAATAACATAAAGATAAAAGGAATACCTGAAACGGTATTGGGACCACACTTGAGAAACTATCTGGATGGCTTATTCAGATCTGTCCTTGGAAATGAACACCCAGACACCCCAACTATTCAGATGGAAAGAGCACACCGCTCCTTAAAACCAAAACCTCCAGAAACAAGCCCACCCAGAGATGTAGTCATCTGTTTTGCAAAATTTCAGGAGAAGGAACTCATCCTACAACAAGCACGTAAGCAACAGAACTTCAAATACCAAGGAGCATAAATAAAATTCTTTGCTGACTTATCAATCATGACATTGCAAAAGAGTAGAGAATTTACACCCCTTACACAACACCTGAGATCCTTAAACATCCCATATAGATGGGGTTTTCGAGTGCAAATCCAAGTTGTAAAAAGTGGAAGAAGATATGAATGCTCACACGTCTCCGATATTAATTCCTTCTGCATCAAATTGAACCACCCCTCAGACAACTACAACATTTAAACCTGAAACCGCTGCTCTACAAGAAACTCATCATTCTCCAGCCACTAATCACAAATTGTGGAGTGAGGTTGCCAAAACCCCTCCATTCAAGAAACATCAATTTCAAGATCCTCAACATGCAAACCCCAAAACTTGACTATGCACACACAAGAGGATAAGGAACAATGCTTAAAATGTACTTCTTTAAACAAAGCAGGCTTAACACCCTGCCATGGACGAAACACCTCAGGACGTTTGGTCCTAAATCCTACAGACCTCATCCAAAGTTGTTGGTAACTATATTCTACATATAATGTAGACTCATTTGTTATGACTTAATGAGGTTTTTGTATTCTTGTTTTAAATTTGTTAAGTTTATAATCTTCAAGTTTGTAATCTACCAATTTTTTCAACTCATGCAGTTCATATTTATATATAATGACTCTCAACCAAAAGTTATAATACGCAAATGCAATAAAGAACACTAGGAAGTTTGTTTGTTCTAAACGGCATTGCTAAAATCCTACTAGAGAGACTTAGAACAGCAAGCAGGAGCTGTCGACATAAGTCAGAACTTCCGAAATATCTTCATATAGATATACTTAATTCTTATATCCTCAAAGACTACTCTGCCTCGCCTACATAGGATATGAATACTCTATGTAGCCTACATAGGATATGAAGACAACAAGCCCGTAAAAATCAACATATAGAGACAATATATACATTGCTTATATGTTTGTACGTGCTACAGTTCATGAGTTCACCAATTTATGTTCAATATTTGTTAGTTTTATGCGTTTTCTACATAGACTGTTTATGTATCACGACGATTTAGATACAACTAAAATATAAAGCCTAGATTCGCCATTGAGGATGCTATTGAATTATTAGGTTTATTATATTATTTGCCTTAACATTCTTTATTAAGCTTTTCAGTACATGAATATATATGTATCCTCAGATTATAATGTTCATTACTTTTAGTTATTGATTATTTTACAGTTGTAAAGGAAAATGTAAAAATGGTTTACAAGTTAGAATGTACATCTATAGATTTTATCTCAACTAAACACGAATTCTTATTATATCATCAATTAGTTGTGCAGCCAACACTTCAAAAACTGATACAAGAAACACAAAAAGTTAGCATCTACTACTCTTCCTAAGAGAAGAAATATCAGAACTCAAATAAACTACATTATATAGCCCCTCTTTTTCAGACTAAAATGATAAGATTCAACAACTACTTGTTAATTACCTATTTAACACCTAGCGGCCTTGGCACGACATACACTTCTAGAAAAGGCATATAAACACTGCACCTGAGTCATTACAAACAAACAACAGCCTTACCAGACCACTATTTGACCCCTATTTAAACCCCCTTTATCTCTTCCTTAAAAGTACTGTCTAGATTCAGTACTAATTATTATATTGCCCTCATTTAATTTCCCTAATCCACTCCCACAACACCCTCCCAAATACTAACCTGCACAACAAGAAACTCTTAATCAAACATCTATTACATTAAGCTCTTACCCATACCGCCTGATTGTACAGTATGCTAGAACATCCAAAACCTAACAAAATTAATATTGCAACACAAAACGTGAAAGGGTTTTTGTCAGCCCAAAAACGCTCCATTGCGCTCCATAACTTCTATAAAAAACATATAGATATAGGGGTCTATTTATTATTGTGTGGATGGACATGATACAATGTAGTGTATCATGTCCACTGCACATCGATAAATGCCAACAGCATATGCTGTCGGCATTTATCATTGCACCAGCAGTTCTTGTGAACTTCTGGTGCAATGCCGCCCCCTGCAGATTTGCGGACAATTCGCCGCTAGCAGGGGGTATCAATCAACCCGATCGTATTTGATTGGGTTAATTTCTGTCAACCCTATTTGATTGGGTTAATTTCTGTCCGCCGCCTAAGAGCTGATGGACAGGTTATGGAGCAGCGGTCGCTAAAGGCTCGCCTGAAACACAGGGCATCAAGCACAGTACTGAGCTTGATAAATTGACCCCATAGTCTTCATACAAGGGACCCATTTCAAGAAAAAATACGAACCCACCCTACCTTCAAGCTACTACGATAAATATTACACTAGCTCGAATACAACAAAAAAAAATGGTGTCAGTATATTGTTTAGAAAAGGCCTCCCTTTTGAATTATTACACTGCAAACGTGACGATGAAGGTAGATTCCTACTTTTAGTTGGCCTCTGCTACGGTAGACCCCTTACACTACCTAACCTATATGCTCCAAACCCCATTTTTTTTTAGAAAAGTGACGACCCTGCTACTTGATAATGCAAAAGGACCAATCTTTATAGCAGGAGACCTGAATTTCCCAGTCAATCCAACACTAGATGTATCTTTGGAGAAATCATACATGCCCCGTTTAAAACTAACTGGCTAGTATTACAATCTATACCGACCTTTGATACTTGGTGATTGACACACAGTACAACAAGAGACTACACCTTCTTTTCTCACCCACAGAAAATCTACACAAAACTAGATTACATTTTATGTGACCAATCGTCCCTGCAATTGCTAATAGACACCAAAATATCTCAAACTCCCTGGTCAGACCACACAATGGTGCTGAACTCATTTGCATGGCCACAAAAAACAGGTATAAGAAACAAATTGAAACTAAACAATATCATCTTCACAGACCCTACAATATTCAAACATATCACAGATAAAACTTCTCTCTTCTTTGTTATAAACGACCCAAAAGACACTTCAAATACCAATAATTAGGAAGCTTACAAATGCTTCATCAGAAGGGAAATAATTAAACAAATGTCACAACGCTGCAAACAACTTGAAATGACTTATAAATCACTCCTTTGCACACTAAGTACAGCAGAAAAAGACCACAAGAAAAATCCATCCTCTGAAGATTTACTGAGTAAATTAAATATGGCCAGGGAAGAACTTAACCAATATCTTATCAAAAATGCACAGACGAGCACTTGCCCTAAACACCAAATATTTTGCAGGGGAAAAAAAGCCGGCAAATTAATTGCCAGATCACTAAAAAGGAAAACATACAAGTCCTTCATTAGATCAATAAAATATGAAAATAACCAACACCAACATACAAGCGCAGACATCGCAAACACATTCTCAGATTATTATAGTAAATTATTTAACTTAGATAACCCTTCCCATAAGAAAGGACAAATTTAACGTTACCTTACACAACTGGATCTACCATCTTTGACAGAATTAGAAGTTCAAGACACAATTAAACAGTTAGCTTCAGCGAAAGCACCAGGCCCAGATGGTTTTACACCAAAATTTTACAAATTATTATTTCTGCACATCAGTAGACATCTGTTACAACTCTTCAACGTCATTAATAAAGACTCCTCCTTTACCAAACAAATGCTAGATGCAAATTTAACAGTTATCCCCAAGCCAGGGAAAGACCCTGACCAAATTACAAACTAAAGACCGATATCACTTTTAAATGTTAAATATCAACAAAAAAATTACAAAATGAAAGGGGGCGGAGCTAGCCAGCCATCGATGCAGCAGTGTTTTTGAAGAGCTCCTGAGAGAAAAAGTTTTTAAACTGGCAAAAAGCGATCTATATAGATTTGAAAGGCTATTACTAAGCACAGAGTAGCACCCTCAGCCTGGACACTCGAATTCAGCTTGCAAATCGCAAAGTTGTGGAGGTCGGAATCCGATCCGGACCTGAGTTCCAGAAGTAAACTAGGAAAGTCCGGGGCTGCGGCCTACTCCGGACCGGAAAGTTGCACCGGAGGCCTTCAAACATCACTGAGGCCATAATACCGGCCACGACTAAGATACACAGTGAGCAATTACCCCCAATTAATCAACAGGACCTGCTGCAATCAATGTAAAAGGAAAGCAGGAAAAAAACGGGATTTGGCGCGAACCGCCATTTTCAAGGTACGCATTTAAGCATTCTCTGACATCTTAACACACAAATACTTTCTGGACATCTGGGACATTATAAGAGACTAGTTGGGGGTATGTAAGACATTACATTCAGCTGCAAACAAGCAAAGAGAGAGACCTGAAAACGCCTCACAAGTCTGCAGCATACCACATCCATTATTACTTGCTCACAGGCTGCACTAATTTTAGAGCTGAACATTTAACTTGGGCCCTAGCTTTAACGCAATATCTCTCCTAGTAGAGGGGGGGGGGAAAGAGTCATCGGAAGCTAGCCTGCAACCTGGAGCAGTCTGGAACTGTCTTTGCCTGCCTTCACCAGTGAAACTACACTGTTATTTACTTGTGAAAAAATAGCACTCCCTCCTCACCCCTTTCCTGCCAGTTAGCCTGCTGGTGGGTCATATCCAAAATCCCCTGCCCGTGATGGTCCTGTGAGGACAGACTCCCCAGGGGAGGTGAGTGCTAACTGAAAAATAACTGAACCCAGAAAATAGAGACTTTCTATACTTTTTCCTGGATAATCTACATCACATAAATGGACTCTAGATAGGGTGATTTAATACTTATAAGGGCTGATTCCACCCGATGCTCTCTCACCCTCTAGCCCGCGGCAACTGAGGCGACAGGGAAAACAAGAGAGGTGATTACTGCAGGCCCTAACTCATCTCACCCTATCAGGAAAGATTGTCTTTTATATGCCAAGCTCCCTCTACTCTCAAGCACTAATGGACATAATTAATGATTAAATGATCTAGATGAAGATTACTTCGGGCATGTCTGTGTAAAGTCACGGAGCAGAGTGGCTCTCTGAAAGATTAAGGCTCCCAGGGCTGCTACGTAGCTATCAGAGCGATAGGTTCTCAAAAGCACGGAAACCTCAGCACCAACCAACACTCCCTGCTTTGGGAAGATACATCTAGAAGATGAAAAGCCGCACGCAATCGGTTAAAGAGTGCCTTTCCAAGTCACAACAGAAAAAGAAACAGGCTATGCTAGACCTCTCTCAACGGATGGATCAAGAAGAAGACACGGAGGATCCCCCCATTGTCTCCCAGAAATCAACCTCCTCTAATGAGGCCCTCTTAAAGCAGATAAAACAAATGTTTCATGAAGAAATGAGAGCGGCCCTTTCAGAATTAACACAATAAATTGCTGACATTGGTGAGAGAACTTCAGCAATTGAAGATAAAGTCGATGACTTAGTAGAGGAGATCCCAGAGTTACAAGCAACAGTGAGCGCACAACAAGCGCAAATACAAAAACTAGAGGACCACCTGGAAGATCTGGAAAACCGATCTCGGAGATCGAACATTCGCATACGCAACTTACCTGAAAAATATAATAACCTTCAAGACGTTATTACACAAATCTTCCAACAAATATTACCAGAGGAAGATGCATCTTTCCTTCTTATGGACAGAGTTCACCGAGCCTTAGTTAAGCCTCCAACACCAGGGGCCCACAGAGATGTGATAACAAAACTTCACTATTACCATATTAAGGACAGAATTATGCAAGCAGTGCGGGGAGTTCCAGAGATCACTTATGAGGACCATAAAATACAAATATTTGCGGATCTCTCCCCTATCACTCTGAAGAAGAGAAGAGAATTCAAGCCGATAGTAGCAGCCCTGGCTAACGCCCAAATTAAATACAGATGGGGATTCCCCTTCAAGTTGTCATTTACAGTAGACAAAACAACATACTCTTGTGCTACAATTGATGAGGGACAATCGATCCTAAACAAGCTCCATATCGAGAAATCATCACAGTCACCATCACAGTCTCCCAAGCCACAAAGGAAAGCTTTGAGTCGCACCTGGACACCTGTGCTTAAAAATGGGAAGGCTAAGAAGAGAAATCAAGAACCGGAGAGCCCGACCTGACTTGCAGAAATAATTCACAAGCTATGACTGTAATTCTGCACGTTCCCTAAAGGGAAGTATCACCACTAAGGGGGGCTTAAATTCTGAGAACAAGCCCGAAAGAAATGAAATGACTCTTGACCTGGACTTAATGTTTCTAAATAGTTAGATTATTGTTATAAGTCCAGAGCCATAGGGCTCACCCTTATCCAGAGTCTAAGTTGTTTTGGTTATATAACCGAGGTAATAGGCATTCAATATGCCAATAATGTATGCCCGAAGTTTCTTTTGTTGTATTATTTATGTTTGCTAGTTTCTTTACTTTACTTGTTATTGTTATTGCTATGTCATATTACATTCCTGGATCAAAGATCCAAGTTCGGACCGAACAAGGTCAGTTGTTCATTGATTTGTTATTGCTCAGACTAACCGTTACATATTTTCTCATCTTAGCATGTCATATATTACATAGAGGTATGTTACAGCAGCTATGTGTTCCACGAGACAGACTTGACAGCTCTGCTTTCATACAGGGAGGGGGTCCCGGCCAGCCAACGAGTGGTAAGCTTCTTTACCTGTGTTTCAGGAGTCTTCTTTATTTTTCTTTACTCACTCTCTTACTGTACACGTAGGTAGGGAATGTCTTTAAATATAGTCACACATAATGTTCGAGGGTTACACTCCCACATCAAGAGACGAAAAGCCTTAGACACATATAAATCTATGAAAGCCCACATCATCCTATTGCAGGAAACCCATTTTACAAAAATAAAAAACCCTAAAAATTGGGATAGAAATTACCCCACACAATTTCATGCCACCTGCCAATCCAAGAAATGCGGTGTTTCCATTCTGGTCCATTCAGAGCTAAATTTTAAGGAGGACGAGGTAATTATTGACAAGGCTGGGAGATACATTATAGTTAAGGGCAGGATACACGACACACATGTTATATTGGGAAATATATATGCCCCTAATGAATCTCAGGCCCCATTTTTGTCTAAGTTAGGAATGATGCTAACCACATGGAAAAAATCTCGCTTAATCATAGGGGGAGACTTCAATTTAGTAGCCAATGTTGAACTAGACAAGTCAGCGATCCCACGCACACCTCCATCTCAAAGTTCCAAGAAGCTTCTGTTTGATTTTATTCTTGACCACAACCTTGTAGATAGCTGGAGATATATAAACCCAAAAACAAGAGATTATTCATTCTACTCCACCTCACACAATGTTTACTCAAGAATAGACTATATTCTGGTTAGCCAAACTATGTCCCCTTTGATATTAGCCTCAGATATTATACCAACCACATGGTCGGATCACAACGTGGTACTAACAAAATTAAGTGGCTTAATTGACCCTCATAGGGGCAGAAGCTGGACTATAAACCCAACTTTGCTCAGAGATAAATTATTTACGCAAAATTTGCAGACAGAAATTTCTCACTTTTTAACACTTAATCAAAACTCAGTATCTAACCCCTTGTATATTTGGGGAGCTTTAAAAGCCTTCGCCAGGGGAATTCTAATAAAAGAATCTAACAAACAGAATAAAGCGTATTTGACTCAACTAGAAAGTACTAGAAGCGAGATTAAACACCTACAATCACAGCACCAGCTATCACTAGATGACAAAACATTAAAGCTACTGAGAGACAAAGAAAATGCTCTGGATCAGCTGTTGACAAAGGAGGCTACCAGGTCCCTAAAACTGATTGATACTCAATACTTCATTCAAGCCAACAAACCTGATAAACTGTTAGCATTTAAATTAAAAGAAATGACTAGGACATCCACAGTACCACAAATTCAAATGACAAATGGGCAGATCTCAAACCATCCACAGATCATTGCTGACACTTTTGCCCAGTATTACCAGAAACTTTATGCCCTGCCCCCACCCAAAAATCCTATCACACTAGATAGGGATACAAATGCATTCCTACAGGATTGTAACTTACCCAAAATAGCAACAGAAGACCTAGATAAGCTAAATTCGCCAATAACCATCCATGAAGTGAATTTAGCGATACGAAATTTAAAGATGGGTAAGGCGCCAGGCCCCGATGGGTACTCAGGTGTTTTCTATAAAACGTTTGCACAGGATCTTGGCCCCATCTTGGTTGAGAGTTTCAACCACATACTAGAGGGGGGGACTATCCCCAAGGAGCTTCTTGAGGCTCGTATATCAGTAATCCCTAAACCTGGGAAATGTAAACAACACTGTAAAAATTATAGGCCCATCTCCCTGATTAATTTAGATATCAAGTTATTTACAAAAATCTTAGCAACTAGACTAAATGACATTCTTCCAAAGCTCATCCATCAGGATCAGGTGGGCTTTATCCGTAATAGAGAGGCCCCAGATAACATTCGGAAAATTATTGATCTTGTGGACTATGCTTCCAAACAAAATGTGCCTTCTCTGTTTCTTTCATTGGACGCAGAGAAGGCATTTGATCGTGTAAACTGGGATTACCTCACCGCAGTGCTAAAAAATATGGGCTTTAGGGGAAATTTTTGTACAGCAATTTCGGCAATATACTCCCACCCTTCCGCCTTCATCAGAATAGCAGGCTATAAATCCTCACCTATAAAAATTCTTAATGGAACCAGACAGGGGTGCCCATTATCACCATTGCTGTTCGCCCTATGCATTGAACCGCTGGCAACAAGCATCAGGCAAAATGTAGATATTAATGGCATTAAGATAGGCGACAGGGAACATAAGATCAGTCTATTCGCAGATGACGTAATTTTATCAATTACTAAGCCCATGATCTCCCTCCCTCTAGTATACTCCACGATTAATAGATTCGCCGACATTTCGGGGTACAAGATTAACAATGATAAGTGCGAGGCAATCAGTACACATCTCCCAGAACATACCAAAAAATTATTGATCCTGAATTTTGATTTTAATTGGGCTGACAAGGGCATAAAGTATTTGGGTATCACAATCCCGAACAACCTGGACCATCTTTACAAATTGAATTACACACCTATGTTCACTCATATTAAAACTTTACTATCAAGGTGGAACAAACTAAACATCTCTCTATATGGCAGGTTGACATCAATTAAGATGACGGTTCTACCCAAAATTTTGTATCTCTTTCGTTCACTACCTATAAACGTTTCTACCACTGTGTTACGGAAAACACAAAAAGACCTGGTAGCGTTCATCTGGAAATACCGAAGATCCAGAGTCAATAAACAAACACTTCTCAGACATAAAACAGGAGGGGGGATGGGAATGCCAGACCTGGCAGCGTACTATTACGCGGCCAGGTTGGCACAGTCCTCTCTGTGGCATAACCACCTAGATAGAATTCAATGGGTTCAAATAGAATCAGATATGATGAGGATACACCCCATTTATAAATTATTGTGGACTGCTAAAAAAGATAGGCCCCCTAAATGGAGAAACTTTATTACTATAGCACACACACTAGCACTGTGGGAAACACTAACAACCAAATACACTTTGATACCCAAAGGGTCGAAGGCGACCCCCCTAGTGACATTATCTACCCATTATGACTTAACTACACAGGAAAAGTGGGCAAACAAGGGCCTGTACCGCATTGCAGATACCCTGGAAGGCACCAAGCTATTCACATTCCAACAATATGCCGATTTAAATAAACAAGGAAGAGAGAGTTGGTTTCATTACCTGCAATTAAGAGCGAGAGTAGATGAAGTTATAGGACAAAATCAGCTGACTGTTAGTTCTTATCTAGAGAGACTCTGTTTGGCCACTGAACGAATGAGAGGGGCGATCTCTAACCTATATATCCTATTTAATACCCCATCCAAGCTTAATAAACTACCATTTATGATAAAATGGGAGACAGAATTTAATATTACATGGACCGCTGAAAAGTGGTGCGATATTTTGAAGTCTGGTACTTCCTTTTCTATTTGTGCGCATTTGAAGGAAAACTTTCTTAAGGTAGCTTACAGATGGTACTTCCACCCATCGAGAATCCACGCAGCGCACGCGAACACATGTTGTTTACGTGGCTGTAATGAAAGCGGCACATATGCACATATGTGGTGGAACTGCTGTCATGTCTCACGCATATGGTCCCAAACATCAGAGCTCCTAAGTGAAATCCTAGATAGGCAAATTAACTTAACTCCTTCCCAGGCACTGTTACACGAGCCTATATCAAATCTATCCAGAAATGCAAACAAATTAGTAGCGCTGATTTGCACTGTAACCAGGCTAACTATAGCAAGATATTGGAAGACCACAGTACCCTCTTTTTTGATAATCAAGAATAAAGTTCACTATTATTACCAAATGAACAGTGCCTCCGCAGATATTCTGGATAGGAAAGAACAGTTTCTACTAATGTGGGAGCCCTGGATAATGTATACCGAAGCTAGAAATAGATAGAAGAGCTAAGTGAGGCTAGGATAGGAGTTATGAGTCTGGCCCCTGCCACTTCCGCTCCTGCCCAGCTAGTCTGGGTGGGTCACAACACATCTCCCTCTCCCCTCTGTAAGAGTTGAATCCAATTTTCCTGTGGTAGGGGCTAGAAATTCTAGTAACAACTTAAGGTCATGAATGTTGAGCCGGGTCCCCCTCCTGAGAGGGTCTAAATGAAGCATTAAAGAGTCCTCTAGGGATAGGACTGTCGACTGATGGTCGCGCTAAGCACATCTACTTATTACTTACTGTCTGCTGTATGGTGGTCTTTTTGTTATATACCTTTAATCATATTATTTAGTAACACGAAGAATTGTAAATCAATTGAAATTGTAACACGGTTGGTCTGATTTTATATTTGTAAAATGTTGAAAAATCAATAAAAAACTTTTTTCATTAAAAAAAAAAAAAAATTACAAAATTTACAAAAAATAAAGCAAAATATAGAAAAAGAACTAAACTCCTGGCACAGATCAGGCCACTTATCGCGACTAGGAATGGTTAATGCGGTTAAAATGTAAATTCTACCAAAAATATTATATCTCTTACAACCGTATTTATTAAATCTACAGTCTCATCAGTATTTTATCTGGTCTTATTCAAAACCAAGAATCCCTACTCATACCCTCTATCTTTCAAAGGAGCAAGGAAGCTTCGGAATACCGAATATAGTGAATTACTACAAAGCTACCCAATTAGCACACATTATTACATGGAATCAATCTACAAAACCAAAATTATGGGTAACATTGTATGCTCAATATTTAAAATACACTATAATACGAGACATATTCTGGATACCAAATAAATTCCGCCCAACAGAAATTCGACAAAACGCCTTTATTGAGGAAACACTGGACATATGGGATAAATTAATTACCACACCCAATAAAATCTCAACTCCGATTTCCCCTCTTACACCTATAATAAACAATAAAATATTCCCGGGACTCAGTATAAATAGACCAGCTATACATAAACACCTAAACACCTGGGGGTCAATTTATTAATGTGCAAGCGGACATGATACAATGTAGCGTATCATGTCCGCCACACATCGATAAATGCCGACAGCATATGCTAGCAGGGGGTGTCAATCAACCCGATCATATTCAATAGGGTTGATTTCTGTCCGCCGCCTCAGAGCAGGCGGACCAGTTAGCTGCTTCATAACTTCTGTTTCCGGCGAGCCTGAAGGCTAGCCGAAAACATGGGGCATCAAACTTCATATGGAGCTTGATAAATTGACCCCCTAATCTCTCTCGCATATAAGACACTACAATCACTAGATAAAAGAACTAGATATACAGATTACTGACCTAGAATGGAAAAAATGCTTTAAATCAATTAAAAAATCATCTATCTCCGCTAACATAGTAGAAACTAACTATAAACTACTATCAAGGTGGTACTTAACACCCTCACGCCTACAGAGAATTTACCCATCAATATCTCCGAAATGTTGTAGACTCTGTGGCGAATCAGCGACACTGTAACACATATATATAGTGGAAGTGCCCAATAATTAGACCCTTCTGGGATCAAGTAGATCAATATATCTCTAAAAAATGTAACCAAAACATAACTCTAGATTCCCAGATGATATTATTAAATAAATTACCTCACCTTAGATGCCAGTACAATACTTCATAACTCCAAATAATGCTAAATAGTGCTGAGATTGATCCCATGTTTGTGGAAAAAACACACCAATACCTACACTCCAACAGTGGCTAAATTAAACTAAACATGTACTCTCTTTAGAAGAAATGTACCACAGTTATTATGACAAGTCAGACCATTTCCTCAACATTCTTTTCCTAGAGTTTCCGGACTACCCCCCCCCCCCCCCGCCTTTTTCCCTTTTTTGATTTGTTTGATATTTTTTGTCAAATTGCAATTTAAATTAAAGCAAAGCTGATACGACTAACAGGCTGATGATACAATTTGTATTGTGTTTAACATTGTTGTAAAATTGTTTATAAACCTTTATGTTCATTTTCATGTACTCAGAATTTAACATTCATACATCAATAAAAATTCTTGAATTTAAAAAAGTATAGCTCAGTACACACTTTTAACCTATGAAACACAATTAAAAACACCAGAATGTTAATTTAGGGTTGTATTTGTGTGTTTGGATGTCTAGGAAATTACTCAAAATGTTATGACATGGTTAATTATTATTTAATGATTTAATTAATTATTGGGCTACATAAAGTAATATAGCTTCCACAATATGTGTGATAAGAAATTTAGAAAAGCACACAATGTATGTTGACACATTTGTAACAATAAATAGTATCAAGCATTGTATTTGAATATACAATTTTTATTGGAAAAAGGGCTGCTAGCTGGATGACCAGCTAAAACAAAAGCCATGTCACCCTGTTGCATGTCTCTGCCACTGTTGTCAGAGAAAATTCAGTGTTATTGTTTTGTGTGTGCGTGTGTGTTTGTGTATGTGCGTGTATGTGCGTGTGTGTTTGTGTATATGTATGTGTATGTGCGTGTGTGTTTGTGTATATGTGCGTGTGTGTTTGTGTATATGTGTGTGTATGTGTGTGTCTGTGTTTCTGTATATGTGTGTGTATGTGCGTGTGTGTGTATGTGCGTGTGTGTGTATGTGCGTGTGTGTTTGTGTACATGTGCGTGTGTGTGTATGTGCGTGTGTGTTTGTGTATATGTGTGTGTATGTGCGTGTGTGTTTCTGTTTATGTGTGTGTATGTGCGTGTGTGTGTATGTGCATGTGTGTTTGTGTATATGTGTGTGTGTGTGTATGTGCGTGTGTGTTTGTGTATATGTGCGTGTGTGTTTGTGTATATGTGTGTGTATGTGCGTATGTGTTTCTGTATATGTGTGTGTATGTGTGAGTGTGTGTGTGTATATGTGTGTGTGTGTTTCTGTATATGTTTGTGTATGTGTATATGTGTGTGTGTGTTTCTGTATATGTTTGTGTATGTGCATGTGTGTATGTGTTTATGTTTGTGTGTATATATATATATATATATATATATATATATGTGTGTGTGTGTTTTTAGACAAATATTTTGCCAGATAGCCGACTGAAATACAGAACTGTCTTTCTCACTACCAGACATCTTACAACCTTATTGGTAAACATGAGCATGACTAGCATAGGTAGATATGAATATCAATATCTCCCCCATAACTATTTGAATATTTTAACATAAAAATAGACTTTAAGAAACTGTCAAGAAGATACTGGAAGCATTTAGTCAAAGCAAAAGATGAACTTATGAGCTCTGGATCTGTAGATACAAGGTGGGAGTTTGCACAGAATAAGAAAAAGGGAAATAGATGCAAATAGCAGACTTGGCATCTGATGGAATGTCAAATCACTGTATGCAAAAAGATGCCCTCTAATCTATAATACAGATAGTGGGTGTTGTATGCGCTGTGCTAGACTTCTATGAATAGTAAAATAGATGGTACAGCTGTCTTTATCTGCTTCTAGTTGAATCTTTTTGTTTTCCATGGGAAGTGAGTCAGAGTCACAGAAAGATCACATGGGGTGGATTCCTGGATATGATACAATGACCTGTTGCAGACACACTGAATAAAAGCTGTGCTTTCTACATGGGAACTAAATGAAGAATAAGGAGAGTTGTGTGTAGTGCTTGATTAAAGGGACACGGAAGCCAAATTTTTTCTTTCGTGATTCAGATAGAGCATGCAATTTTAAGCAACTTTCTCATTTGCTCCTGTTATCAATTTTACTTCATTCTCTTGCTATCTTTATTTGAAAAAGAATGCATCTAAGCTTTTTTTTTTTGGTTCAAAACTCTGGACTGCACTTTTTTATTGGTGGATGAACTTATCCACCAATCAGCAAGAACAACCCAGGTTGTTCACCAAAAAATGGGCTGGCATCTAAACTTATATTCTTGCATTTCAAATAAAGATAGCAAGAGAATGAAGAAAATTTGATAATAGGAGTAAATTAGAAAGTTGCTTAAAATTGCATGCTCTATCTGAATAAAAAAAAAAATGGGTTTAGTGTCCCTTTAACACTCCACAAAGGTATTAGTCCTATGTCAATTATAGTTGGCCTTATATTATGTTTCACTACCATAAAAAGACTACCAAGCTCAAGTCTTTTTGGAAAAACAATTGGAATTCTGGGACAAGTCTGATCCAAATAACAAAGTGGGTGCAATACCATGTAACGCAGTGCAAACCCCCTCCCCCGATCCCAAACAGATTAATGAGCATTGTGATCAGTACCCAAGGTCATTGCTGGATATTAATGTTGTCCTGTATAGAGCACATTATTCGTGGTGCTGACGCTGATATTGTGTGGAGGGCACTTTTTCATGCTGTCAGCAGTCTAGAATCTGTTTATAGCAGACTACCTTGCTTTCTTGCCTTGTCCTCCACATTCCTCCCTTTGTGCAACCCTAAACCAGCATTTAAATATATCTGATGCATAGTGTGCACCTCTGCATTTTCTTTCCCATAGAAAAAATGCTGCTTGTGAAATTTCTGTGTGAAAGAAAATAAAACAATACAGGCTATTGCACTACACTCTTTGTGCATCATTAAAGGGACACTGAACCCACATTTTTTTTTATGCAATTTTAAGCAACTTTCTAATTTACTCCTATTATCAATTTTTCTCGGTTTTCTTGCTTTCTTTATTTGAAAAAGAAGGCATCTAAGCTATTTTTTTGGTTCAGCCCCATGGAAAGCACTTGTTTATTGGTGGGTAAATGTATCCACCAATCAACAAGAACAACACAGTGTGTTCACCAAAAATGGGCCGGCATCTAAACTTACTTTCTTGCATTTCAAATAAAGATACCAAGAGAATGAAGATTTGATACTAGGAGTAAATTAGAACGTTGCTTAAAATTTCATGCTCTATCTGAATCACGAAAGAAAAAATTTGGGTTCAGTGTCCCTTTAAAGTTATATGTGACTTTTTTTATATTCAGTTGAGATAGTAGATGTGACAAATCTGTATATATGCACTGCCACTGATGTGTATACTGCAGTTGTATGCCTCAGATATGAATACACAAACCCATCGCTAAAATCCACATCTATTACCATATTTATAAGGACATATACAGAGTCACATGATCTTCTGATGTAAATCTTCAAATAAAAAGCATTATTCACTTAACACAAATGTAAATCTCCCTTAAAGGGAAATTAACCCCTTGAGTGCTAATGTATTCACTTAACACAAATGTAAATCTCCCTTAAAGGGACATTAACCCCTTGAGTGCTAATGACGGCTCTGAGCCGTCGCAAAGTTTCCCACTTAGATGCTAACGACGGCTCTGAGCCGCCGCTAGCACTCACCCACCTGGGGACCTCCATCCACTCCCATGTCGGCGATCTGGCCTGTATAGTGATAGACATCGACGGGATTCACGTTTTGCGTAGTGACGTCATCGCACAACTTTATTTAAAACTGAAGCTTGTCAGTTATAGGGAAATGGGGGCGTGCTGCTTAGACCCATCGTTGGAAAGGTAATCGTGTAAAAAAATCATTTGGTAGTCTCTAAAGGCACATAAATAAAGATCCAAATTGCCTAGAGACCCCCAAAATAAATTTTCTAAAAATAAACTTGTTTTTTAAAAAAAAAAAAAAAAGTATTGGTTTAAGTACTTTAGCTAAATGATCACCGTGGTAACCAGCGTTACCGCAGTGATCACCTAGCTGAGAAATGTTGCATTCCCTTTTACAATGCGGACCGATATTATATGTGTAATCCCATGATCACCTGGATAATGTGGTTACAAATTAATAAATGGTAGAGTGAAGGTCAATTTTCATGTGAAAGTGTCCGGTTTTTAAAAACTATTAAAAAACTATTAAAAACAAGGGCACTTTCATTCATGCCGTTCAGCCGTTTTCATAAAATATACTTACCTTTTCTTCTTGAAGCCGCTCCAGTGCTTCGCCCGCCCGTCGCAAGCCTCTTCATACATCAGCAATGATGATTCCGGCATCCTCCAATCACGGCTTCCCCCCGGGGAATCAATGCCTGAGGCCACGCCGTGATTGGAGGAAGCCTGTTTCATCATTGCTGGGTAAGTAAACCAGGAAGAAGCAGGCGGACATTGTTTTAGAATGGCGATCCGGCATTTCAGAAGAACAAGGTATTTTTAAAATACGGTGCAATGTCAATTTTCATGAATGAAAGTGCCCCTGTTTTTAATAGTGTTTTTAAAAACCGGGCACTTTCACATGAAAATTGACCTTCACTTTAGAAAAAACACACCAAATAATATTTTTATAATCGGTCTTTTAGCGTGCGTGGAAGATGAGTAAAACACCATCTGTACGCAGCTCTCTCCATCTTTCAAAACTTCTGTATTTTTACTGCAAAGAAGCTTATTTTTGCAATAAAAATGATATTTTTTCTAGCAACATAATTCCTTTAAAAATATCTATTTATTTTGTAAAGAGAATAATGGCGAAGCGTCTCAGTGCTGAGGAAGCAGCTGAGTTCTCCTTCACTGATGATGCATATGGTATATAAACGAAATATTTCTAGAAAGTACACGCCCAGCAAATGAGGAGCCACGTGTATTTCTAGCACGAAATAGCAATGCACAGCAAATAACTAAACATGTTGCTTTGCTTAGAAAACAATATTCCTTTACTTACTGTGCACTCCAATTTTAATATATGTAGCCTCTCATTTGATGCGCCAAGGGGTGTGCTTTTTACAAATGTCTACTTTTTGTAGCAAATTTTAACTTCTCAAGTGGTTAGAACGGTTTAGTTGCAGACATGGCAATCTTGAAAACTTTTTTTTTTTTTTAAATAGTCTTTCAACTTTACCGGGTTATGTCTGCAATCAGACAGCTGTAGCCACCTGGGAAATTAAGATACATTACATAAAGAACACATTTTTGGCGCATCAAATTAGGGGCTAAATGTATTGCTAGCACAAAAATAGACAATGTAATAATAAGTGGAATATGGCTCTTATTCCATTAATTGCTGTGCACCCCAAATTCATGCTAGAAATACTTGTAGCCCCTTATTTGATGCACTAAGGGGTGTACTTTCTGCAAATGTGTGTTTTGTGTACCCCATTTTCATTTCTCAGGTGGCTAGAACTGTTTAATTGCTGAAAACAGTACAATACATTTTAAGATGCTGTTTTTGATAATTTAACAAATTGACATGCCTGCAATAAAACAGTGGGGAAAAAACAGTGAAATGTTCTTAATATCTGCTTATTTCAGACAGGTTACCTGCTACAAATATTTATCCACACAGAATTTGATGATAGAGCTTAGAAAAATAAAATTGCATACTATTATTTTTTGAGTCAGGAGTAAAAAAACCCCCAGTTTTTTCACATTTTACACACTATTTTTTAAACCTGATGATACATTCACATATAATAATTGTATATTTTGTATATTTTGAGTCTGCTGGGTCTGCTGAAAAAAACAATATAAACTTGTATAGTTTATTCAGACAAACCTTACTTCTAAATGTGTTTAAACGTGAACTGCAACAAAAAGCTCAAAACCAGCTTAACACACTGGTGGGAAATGGCTTAGCAGCCAAAGGGCTAAACACTAAGGGCCAGATTACAAGTGGAGCACTAAATATCGCTTGCGCAAAAGCAATATTAGCGATCCACTGAGTAATACCAGTGCACGCTAATGTTAAGCTCGCTTTCGCATTGCTAGGAACCGTTGCGCTCATGAGAGCTCGCTTCCATACGCTCCAATGCGAGCCTCATTCTGATGACATTAGAGACGGCATAAGAACATAAGCGCAGCGAAGGGGTAAGTAGTGCAGCAATGGCAGCAAATATAAATAAATATGTATATGATTATATACATGTATATTTATGTGTTAAGATGTGTATATACACATATTAACACATAAATATATATACATATATTTACAGGGAAAACACAGTTCCCATAGAAAAAAACGGCACTGAAAAGTGCCTTTACATTGCGAGCACCCAACTCCCGCCAACTTTACCCCCAAAATACTGCCTTCTATTTTTAGGACTATAGAACTTTGGTCAGCTTCTATTATTTCCAAGCCCTCAAGGGTGAAACATTTGCACCTCTTTCCCAGAATTATAGGAACAAGGTTGTTTTCACGTCTTTCAGAAGTACCAAGATTCAGAAATCTCAAGCACAAGTGACAAGACCTGGTAGATGCAATGTGCAGACTTCACGCTTAGTCAACTTGAGATTACATTTGTCAAGAACGTTCCAGTAGGAGCATGCCTGTGATGGTTTGAATAACTTTGGTCTGTCTCAGTTTAGAGTTATGGACACTGATAGCAAAAAATAATTGTTATCAAATAGAATTCAAGAGTGCTGCACTAGCAGATTTATTCAGCAAGTTTCCAGTACCCACAAATCGTGTACAGCAATTGAAACTTCATGATTTACATTATATTTCTTCTGGAACTATAAAGCCAATCATAGAATTCCACTTCAGCAGATCCATCCAGAGTTGTTTCTGGTTCCCAAGAATGGAAGCTTATAGCAGCTTGCACTAGATCTTCAACCCTTGAATAACCATTGTCCTTGGCTATATAGTACTGTGGGCCAGATCAAGGAAAGTCTTTTGAACAGTTGCCTTTCCAAAATAATAAAAACAACTTCTGATATCCTAATTCCAGTAGGAATAAAATGGGCTTGAGTTTGGAAAGGGGTGGGTCTTGGACAACCTTCAATGGGTATTCTTGACTTTGGATTTCCAACATTCACAACTGGGAGCAACTTTGAAGAGTCCTTTTATCCAAGGCCATTGGACAGAATGCATATCTCTGTTTCCCATAAATTTCTTCAACATTTTTAGATCATCTCATCAAAAAGTGTTGAAAATCCACATAGACAATATGGTATCAGTGTCCTATATCAGACTTTAAAGATCCACTTGAAAGTGTTCTACTGATGCAGGACCCAGATGTATTCTGTATATTTCTTAAATGTTTCTCCTAGACATCAAAGCAGCTGCTGGGTGCATATTATATGTTGCTAAAAGCTTCTTCTGGATAAGTTGAGCCGCAACAGAATTAATTTCAATCCTTTAAAGGGATATACAATGTTTAATCATGTATAGCTACACAAAAATTGCAATATACTTTTATTATTTATTTGGTAACCTTTTCCTGTAATTTAAAATTGTTGGTTTTATAAAATTCTACTGAGTTTCTATAAAGCACTGGTTTCCAAACCTGTCCTCAGGCCTTCCCAGCAGGCCAGGTTTTCAGGATTATCTTGGATGAGAGCAGGTAAAATAACCATGTTTATTATTATTATTTCACCTGTGCTCCAGTACAGATAGCCTTGAAATGTGGTCTGTTAGGGAGGCCTGAGGCAAGGTTTTAAAACCATTGCTATAAAGTAATGGGTGCCATCATGTTTAAACTTAAGTTTTCCACTTATCTATTTTTCCTGTTGTGGTCAATTAGCCTTGTTTGTACCTTCTTTTTATTGCCTCTTTTATATTTGTCCCTAATTGTCCTCAGCATGCAATATAGATAAGAGGAAAACTTAAGTTCAAATATGGTGGAGCCCATTACTTTATAAAAACAAAAGTACTTTATAGAAACTAATCCAATACATGTACTGTATATCTTCAATATTAAAACAACTAATATAATTGTAAAAAAAAAAACATCTACATATTCTAAGGCTGATCTTTGCTTTGAATGCATAGGCTGTATTTACTATTTAATATCCCTTTAAAATAATATTGCAAAATTGTATATGCACTATTAAAATACAATTATGAATTGGCCGAAATGTCTCGTTACTATTTTTAATGAGACTGTCTGTGGACATTTTTTGGACTTTATGTCCAGATCTCCTGTTACATCGCCACCTACTCTATAGTCAAGTTTGGCAAGTGTTTTGTGAATGAACATTTAGTGAATGAATGAAGAAGTGCAGGAGTCTCAATTGTAATATCCTGTCACTGCTTCAAATCAGATCCTCAAGGGAGCAGGTGGTACAGATTCTGATTGGCTGTACCTACTGCAGTGCAGCATATTAAAAATAACTGCCAGACAAAGCACTGAGAGGTCAGTGGTACCAGACAGAGACCACTAAGTTAAATACAAATTTATTTAAAGTTTGATGTAAAAAAAACTTGGGGAGTTTTGTGTCACTGTAAGGGAAAAACTCCTGCATTCAGACACACAAGGCAGTAATCATCATCACTTAGACATGATGGGGTAGATTTATCATAGTGCGAGCGGACATGATACGATGTAGTGTATCATGTCCGTTGCACATCGATAAATGCAGACAGAATTTGCTGTTGGCATTTATCATTGCACCAGCAGTTCTTGTAAACTGCTGGTGCAATGCCGCCCCCTGCAGATTTACGGCCTATCGGCTGTTAGCAGGGGGTGTCAATCAACCCGATCGTATTTGATCGTGTTGATTTCTGTCTGCGGCCTCAGAGCAGGCGGACAAGTTATGGAGCAGCGGTCTTTAGATTACTGCTTCATAACTACTGTTTCCGGCGAGCCTGAAGGCTTGCGCGGAAAAAGGGGCATTAAGCTCCATACGGAGCTTGATAAATCGGACTCCATGTTTTAATTTTGTGTAGACCACACATCTTCTGATTCTGTGAATGTCTGTGGAAAATCTTTGCAAAACACCTTGTGATAAATTTTCATTATAATGTTGTGTGTGGTTCAATACATTCTCCTGATATGTTTCCTTAAAGAGATAGTAATCACCAAAAATTTAATTCAAGGGTCATCGAGTGGGAACACATGGGAACGGAGTTCCTGCACTATTTTTGCAGGAGCAACTAAGTTCCTTCTGGACAGAGAACAGAAACACTTCAGTAAACACTGCTGCTGCTGGTGGGAGGAGCTGGAGCACTGTCTAGTTAGAGGGATAGTGAGATCCTCTAGTAATGGGCAGTAACACTTCCTACAATACACTAAATGTAAGCCTGTCAGTGATCCTGCTGTGTTATCACCCCGCAATATGTGTAACACATAGTGCTTACATTTCTGTGTGGCTTGCTCTGGGGTTATTTATTTTTCAAACCTAATGTGCCATAGCTGCATATAAAGCTTATCCTTACGGCACTGTGTTTCTAACACTAAGTTACTAGGAACTGCTCATGGAAAAACAGGGAGATTCCACCAGTGTGACTATCTCAGCGTTAATTCTCTAGGTTGTAACAATACCACTAGGAGCCTTGAGTCTTTCCACAAGGAGCCTTGATTCTATTTCAAAGTCTTTTGGGGTAGAGTATATCTTATCACACACAGTGCCTGCCCGGTCCCCAGGGTGCTTACATAGGATGGGTATAAAAAGGATCCACTTCTGATTCAGCTACGCGTTTCCACACTCTTATCCTTATCCGTCGCAATCCTCCATCAGGTCAGGCATCTGCACCAATTCCCTCTACAGGCTGTGCCCATTAGTTGTGCTAGTGGTCCTCTTTCTCGCTGTCAGTAGCCCCTCACTTCCGTGTTTCGGGATCCTGCGGCACCTAATTCTAAATAGGCTCTTAGTTTGCGGCCGTAGCTGATGACGTCACCCGGCTTCTCTCTGCTCCTGTCTGTTCAGCATCCAAGTTAGGGCTGCCGTTACCTTCTCCTGTGCTCACTCTCAGAGCCAATGAATCACAGAAATGAAAAACGATGTAGAGTAGCACTCTGATTCGTTAAAAACAAACGTCTAGATTACGAGTTTTGCATTATGAGCGGCTCGGTGCTAACTTGCAAGTTATTTCCACCGCTCATCTCCCTATAGCGCTGCTATTACAGGTTTTCATAAACCCGGCGTTAGCAGGCAATATTCCAGCGTTGAGCAAAATTGAGCTCCATACCGCACTCAAATACCAGCACTGCTTTGAGCTGGTTTTATGTGCTTGTGCACGATTTCCCCATAGACATCAATGGGGAGAGCCGGCTAAAAAAAAGCCTAACACCTGCAATAAAGGAGCGTAAAGCTCCGTAACACAACCCCATTGATTCCTGTGGGGAAAGAAAATTTATGTTTACACCTAACACCCTAACATAAACCCTGAGTCTAAACACCCCTAATCTGCCGCCCCCGACATCTCCGACACCTACATTACATTTATTAACCCCTAATCTGCTGCCCCCGACATCGCAGACACCTCCATTACATTTATTAACCCCTAATCTGCCGCCTCCGACATCGCCGACACCTACCTACACTTATTAACCCCTAATCTGCCGCCCCCAGTGTCGCCGCCACCTACCTACACTTATTAACCCCTAATCTGCCGTCCCCAACTTCACCGCCACTATACTAAAGTTATTAACCCCTAAACCTAACCCTAAGTCTAACCCTAACCTAACCCTAACACCCACTAACTTTAACATAATTAAAATAAATCTAAATAAAAATTACTATCATTAACTAAATAATTCCTATTTAAAACTAAATACTTACCTGTAAAATAAACCCTAAGCTAGCTACAATATAACTAATAGTTACATTGTAGCTAGCTTAGGTTTTATTTTTATTTCACAGCTAAGTTTGTATTTATTTTAACTAGGTAGAATAGTTAGTAAATAGTTATTAACTATTTACTAACTACATAGTTAAAATAAATACGTTACCTGTAAAATAAAACCTAACCTGAGTTACACTAAAACCTAACCTTACACTAAAATTAAATAAATTACATTAATTAAATACAATTAACTAAATTACAAAAAAATAAACACTAAATTACACAAAATTAAAAAGAAATGATCAAATATTTAAACTAATTACACCTAATCTAATAGCCCTATCAAAATAAAAAAGCCCCCCAAAATAAAAAAATCCCTAGCCTAAACCAAACTGCCAATAGCCCTTAAAAGGGCTTTTTGCAGGGCAATGCCCCAAAGAAATCAGCTCTTTTACCTGTAAAATAAATACAAACAACCCTCCATCAGTAAAACCCACCACCCACACAACCAACCCCCCCAAATAAAATCCTAACTAAAAAACCTAAGTTCCCCATTGCCCTGAAAAGGGCATTTGGATGGGCATTGCCCTTAAAAGGGCATTTATCTCTTTTTCAGCCCAAACCCTAAGCTAAAAATAAAACCCACCCAATAAACCCTTAAAAAAACCTAACACTAACCCCCGAAGATCCACTTACAGTTTTTGAAGACCAGACATCCATCCTCAACGAAGCCGGGAGAGGTCTTCATCCAAGCGGCAAGAAGTCCTCAACAAAGCCGGGAGAAGTCTTCATCCAAGCGGTAAGAAGTGGTCCTCTTCATCCAGACGGCATCTTCTATCTTCATCCTTCCAACGCGGAGCGGCTCCATCTTCAAGACATCCGGCGCAGAGCATCCTCTTCTGTCAATGGCTCTTCAAGAATGAAGGTTCCTTTGGGATGTCATCCAAGATGGCGTCCCTTGAATACTGATTGGCTGATAGAATTCTATCAGCCAATCGGAATTAAAGGTAAAAAAATAGGATTGAGCTTCAATCCTATTGGCTGATCCAATCAGCCAATAGGATTGAGCTTGCGTTCTATTGGCTGATTGGAACATTCCTATTCCCAGCACTCAGAGGTATAACGTAACACACACCAACTCCATGTGTGTAAAAACAAAAAAGTGTTCTTTAATTCCGTAGATCATTCATAAAAACAGCAGCAATAAATCAGATCAAACAAAAGTGGACGCAAACAGGTCAAACATGTTTTGTCTGTAATAACATAACTTCCTCAATGACCTATGGGATAAGGAACTACCATACATGCTTATATAGGGCAATAAACACACCCCCTTGTATAGTATTAGGATTAACCATTTAACTATTTGAATAAACACCACAATTGAAAGTGAACTTCCTTATCATGTTTCTGGCTACTGTTCACTTTGTAAAACGTATGTGCATAAATAGCATTACCCTTATCAATCTATCAATTAATGTTTACAATTTACTGTATAAAAAATATATATGCACATAGTTATTTTTATATAATATTTAAGCTAAATGAGAACTGTTTTATACACGTCCTGTACTTTACAAATATATGGTTAAACAATAAAGACAAGAGAAAACGAAGAAAAATGCAAAAGCTGGAATAAACATTATTACCATGATTAAGCGTGCAGTTTACCCACTTAAGATGACAATTAACAAATTATGCAAAACTTTAGTCTAAGGAGAGTTTTTTTACATCCCATTAAGGTAATAGCATACTATACATAACTTTAATTAACAAACAGTTTTACATCCCATTCACTATTTAAACCTGCAGGGATCCTAGTTCCCAAAGTGAAGATCCAAAAAACCTCCTGTTGTTTTAAGGATCTAATTCTATTACCCCCTCTGGGGTGTCTTTGTACATGTTCAATATCTTCTACTCTTAGTAATGAACTATTGGATTCGTGATATTTGTGGAAATGCTGGGTTATGGGTGTAGTTGATTTTGGGTCCTCAATTGCACGTAGGTGCTCCAAAAAATGGAGTATGACCTACATACTTCTTCCCACAGCCCTTGCATGTCACCAAATATATTACGCATTTTGTATTATAGTTTATGTAATGTTTGATGTTATAAGTTTTAGATTCATCTTGTGACATAAACTCATCTCCAAGAATGATATAGGAACATGTTTTATATCTCCCACTGCCACACCTATGATATCCTGGCTTTTTACTTAACCAATTCTTTTTATTCTCTGAAGGTAGCATGGAGGGTGACAACATATTGCGCAATGTTCGTGATTTCCTACTTACAGATGTGAGACCTGAATCGATTTTCTCATTCATAGTGTTGTCAGTTCGCAAAATTGGTAGTGCTCCTTTGATAATTTCACATATTTGACTGTACTCCCTACTATAAGTAATGATAAAAAGGGTTTATTATCATACTTGTTGTTTGGACTTTTCTTCCTATATTTGAGTATAGAATCCCTATCCATACTGTCAACCTGCCTTCTTGCAATGTCTAGCTGGCCTACATTATAGCCTCTATTTAGAATCCTCTGTGTGATTTAATTCGAGTACAGATTGTAATCGTCATTTGAGGTGCAATTTCTCTTTACCCTCATATATTGACTTTTAGGTATGGCCTTAATAATGTGGCCTGAATGACAGGCTCTAGCGTTGAGAACAGTGTTATCTGCTGTTGGTTTTCTGTATAGGCTGACTGTAATGTTGGTATTTGATTCATTAGTTTTAAGCATCGCATCATGGAAAATTCCATAGTAAAATCCAAATTCATGATGTTATGTTTAATATACTTTAGAAATTCATGCAAATCATTTAAATCATAAGACTTCCCTATAAACAGCAGGTCATCTAAATACCTGCCATAATAGCGTATGTTGTCTCTGAAGGGGTTTCCATCTCCAAAAAGTGGAACAGCTCCCACCAACCTAAATATAGGTTGGCGTATGTTGGAGCAAATTTTGCTCCCATAGCTGTTCCACGCTTCTGGAGATATAAATCTGCCTCAAACAAAAATAAATTATGGGTCAAAAGGTACTCAATAGATCTTATAATGAATTTCTCAACATTATCATCATAACCTGAGTACCTCTCTAGAAAAAACTCAATGGCTCGTATTCCTTGCTGATGTGGGATGGAAGTGTACAATGACACCACATCCACTGTAAGAAAACAGTAGGTGTGCTGCCATCCAACCTTTTCAACCTGTGTAATCAAGTCTGTAGTGTCACGTATGTAACTTTTAAGATTTGTTACAAGTGGTTGTAGATATGTATCCACCATTTCACTCAAGGGTTCATTTAATGAGCCAATACCTGTGATAATGGGGCGTCCGGGAGGCATAATGGGATCTTTATGTATCTTTGGTAAATAGTGGAATATTGCCGTTACAGGGTGATCTACCCTAAGGTATTCTGCATTTTTTCAGTAATTACTCCACTATTTAGCACACTGTCCACTATAGAATAAATTAATTTTCTATAGTTAAAGGTAGGATCTGTGGTCAATAACTCATAGACCTCCTTGTCGCCCAGCTGTCTATTTGCTTCCTTAATGTAGTCATCCTTATTAAGCAAGACAACATTCCCACCCGTGTCTGAGTTATGAATAACAATTGACTTTTCAGATTCAAGCTGTTAGAGTGCCTCATACTCTCTGTTGTTGAGATTGTTTTTAGAATAATTTTTTCTGTTAATGCTTTGATTCAAACGACTCAACTCATTCTCAACAGTTTTCTGAAACACTTCAACAGCATTGGTTCTGGAATGAACAGGATAGAAACTAGACTTTTGCTTAAACTTAGCTAAATCTGGTTCATTATTACCCATATCATATAATGAATTTTTACTCTCCATTTGAAGAGATACCAACTGTAATTCAGTACATACATCTTGGAAGTTATAGTCAAGATCAGTTCTAATGTTCACATCCTGATCTAATCCTGTAATGTCTGTTGTAACCCCTATATTAGTGAAAAAACAAGTGATCTTACAAATTTATTTACATTAACTTTTGTTCTGAACAAATTAAAGGGACTGGTAGGGGAAAAATTCAGGCCTAATGATAAAACCTTTTCTTCAGTTTTTGTTAATTGATATGCAGACAGGTTAATGACGTTCAAATTTTCTAGATGTACTTCCTCTCCTGACCCTATCTTTGTCTTCTTGGGTATCTGTGATAATTTTCCTGAGTTATATATGTTTTGTTCTTTCCCTTTTCTCCTACCTCTTCTGGTTTTCCTTTTTTGTCTTTCACTTTTTTCCTGACTATACCCTCCCCGTTTTTTGACACAGTAGATTCACTTATGTTAGGGGTAGTATCTGTCTGTAAAACAAATGCTGATACTGTGTTGTTCTCAACTCTTTCTTTCCCTGCACTGTCAAAGTTTGAGGAGTTATAATCGTAGTCAGTGTCCTGATTATTAAATGTGACTTTTTTGTTGGTTTGTTATGTTGTGTTCTCCTGAATTTTTTCCTACCTCCCATATGTGTCCACTTATACACACTTATTTTAATAGTCTTGTTTATCCCTAGAAATCTTAACTTTTTTAAATTTCCACATATTTTCTTTAAATTCAAGGATTGTACACCTGATTTTTTCATTATTAAGATCCATTTTTTTTGTTGATTTTTATATTCAATCGACAGATAGATCCATTAGAGACAATAAGCAATTTGTAAGAATGTCAATCCACTTTGCAATAAAAGTACTGTTAGTTACTTCAAAAGATGGAAATTTACGTATTTGCAAGCCCCTTGGAATACGTAGAAACTTTTTATATATCAAGAAAGTCTTAATATCAAGTTCCAATCGAGTGTCCACTTTTAATATTTTTTCCATTTTGAAGAATAAAGTATCCATATTTTCATTAGCCTCTTTTTCCATTGTTTCCTCATCAAAATCATCACATTTGATGTTTAAGTCCTCAAATTGCTGAAATACAAAGCTCTCAGTAGCCATACTGCCACTTCTTAATCCTCTGATTAGATGTACACACAATTGATAGTTCCTGCTGACCCCTTAACGTATAAACAGAATAAACTCTTTAGTATATGTATTATTATAGAGTCACAATATAGAATCTCCAGATATCACCAAATATCTCCAAATATAAAGCATCTGTATACTGTGAGGTTTTCTAAATTAGTCCACTCCCCCTCTCCTCCCCTTTACCTTTTGAATACACCTATGTTTGTCTTTAACAAGTCAGAATTATTAAGCCACTATAAAAGAAGTGGGCTTATGGGTTTAGGAACAGCTAAGACTACGGCTAATGCCAAAACGCATCAGCTGATCTTAAAGGTTGAAGGAGTAATATGTTGCTGAGTTACCCTGTTGGTTTCATACTGGTCTTTTAATTTGTCAAAGAACTAATAAAGAAGTACTGTTTTACCGTTTCCAAGTGCTCCTCTACATAGTTTTTTATTTCGGTTATTTAGCTCCCCTCAGCAGAAATAGGACTATTGCACCTTAAGTGGGAGACTCTGTGACAGAGGAGGATTCTCAGGCCCAAAAGCAACCATTCAACCCTTCATTGGATTTAATTTGCTTTCATTAACCAGTGTATAGATTATATACATATAAATACAGTTGAGTGTGTATGTGTGTATGTATATATATATATATATATATATATATATATATATATATAAAACAATATTAATTGTGAAGGGGGTGGAAGTCTTGGTGAGTTCCAACACTTTGTTTTGTAGGACTTAACCCCTGATGTCATTGTTTAAAAAGATAGATATTCCCTTTATTTTCCATTCCCCAATTTTGCATAACCCGACACTGTTATAGAAATACACGTTTTTACCTCTGTGATTACCTTGTATGTAAGCTTCTGCAGACTGCCCCCTTATTTCAGTTCTTTTGACAGACTTGCAATTAGTGCTGACTGTTAAATAACTCCACATGCATGAGCACAATGTTATGTATATGAAACACGTGAACTAACTAAAGCTGTGAAAAACTGTCAAATGCATTCAGAAAAAAGTCGGCCTTCAAGGACTTAGAAATTTGCATATGAGCCTACCTAGGTTTAGCTTTTAACTAAGAATACCAAGACAACAAAGCAAATGATGATAAAAGTAAATTAGAAAGTTGTTTAAAACTATCTGAATCATAAAAGTTTAATTTGGACTTTACAATCCCTTTAAGTGAATATTTTCAAATGGTTTTACTACTTTATTGGTTGATCGCAATCTACTGTATGATAATATTAGCATGTTAACGCCTGCCAGTCAGCTATTTTTGTTGTTATGATAACAGTCAGGTATTTTCATTGTTTATCAACACCACTTTTTTTCATAGTGAATTATGGCTCTATACTTATTATGTGCCAGTCCCGTTTTTCTGATCACAGTATATTGTAACATTAGTTTTGTGCATAAGCAAAACAACCTAAAATTATCCCTGTCATATTGGAAGACATTAGGCAACATCACCAAACAAATACAAATGCTACCTGCTTAATCTGATTAAATGATAATAAGCAAATTTATCAGCACACATAAGCTTATAAAAGACGTATACATATTTCATTGTCTTTGGAGCACAACAGGTTAATTGTCACCTATTAGCATCTTTACACACTATTAAAAGGGGTCATAAAGGCGATTCAGCTTGTGAAGTAATTGCTGATTTCATGAAATTGCTATTTTGTTTGTCCTTTATGCTGTGCATTTGGTTTTACGTCAGAACAATGCAGATAACAATTTTGTGTTGTTTTGGGAAGTAATGATTTCTGGATGTTAATGGCTAAAGCATTTTAGGGTTGTGATCACTGGAAAAACACTAACAATACTGTCTTACATTCTCTTATCTACTGCAACACAAACCCAATATTGTTAATAACCCCATTAATGGCACTTTTCTAATAGATTCGAATAGCTTAGGGAAAAAAAGAAACCCACCTGCTATACAGTGTCTTAGCAATAGAGTTCTGAAGCATTGGAATAAGTGCCAGTGTTATTCTTGTACATATATGATCTAAAAAAAACAAATGTGTGTTCTTCTAAGGCGTTTGTTTATGTATAAATATTTACAGCTGCATTGGTTCGGTAAGCTTCATTTTTTCTTTTCTTTTAAAGTGTATGATTAGTTGTGTCTGTTTTGCACTAACTAAAATTAAACTAAAGTGCAGTTGTCATATTTTATTACAGCTGTCTGTCCATAAGGAAATACACATGTCAGTGATTCTATAGAAGTATACGTATTTTTAGTGTGATGCATTTAACTCCACTTCCACTCTGGTTGCAATGCAGCCCGCATACAGAGTGATGCTGGAGGCTGCGGTATTGCAGTGTTCCAGGGATACTTATGAATGGCCAGCTGATCCTTTTTTGTGTGTGTAGGAAAGCCAGGACAATAGGATGAGAAAGCTTTCTTTTAAAGGCACAGTGTACCCTTCAATTCATTTGTACGTTATTCCTGCTAACAATACAAAGTTTCATATTAACCACTACTTAAACATTAAGAATTGAGGATGTTGTAAAATAACCCAATTTATATTAAGTATGTTGAATTTTTAATAATTGTGAATGTTGTAAAATAACCCAATGTGTATTAAGTATGTTGAATTTTTAATAATTGTGAATGTTGTAAAATAACCCAATGTGTATTAAGTATGTTGCTTTTTTTTTTTCAACCTACCAATAATTAATGTGAACTGATAAACATAATATTCTGATTGTAACACACCAGAAACGGTTATTAAACTTGTTCTGCATTGATATTATTAATAATAATCTGCACTCTTCTTGAACTTTGACATTCTTTTAGTTTCCATAGCGCCTGATTAGGTTTCTTATATGCAATATCCATTGGATCTATAACTTTTCACTAAAGCTAGAATTTCAGTATTGTACACTAACTGAGTGCAAAAAAATAATAAAGTTTTACAAAAATACAAAATTGATGCTATTAATTTTATGTTAAAAAACTGTGTTCAACTTCAGGTATTCAAGCAATACATGAAGTGGTAATACTGTATTTGTAAACCATTTCAGTAATTTATTAAACATTTGCATAAGGCTTCTAAATGATAGCTTGCTGAAACATTCCTATATAGTAAAGGACTTGTATAGAGCACCCCTGTGTTCACATTTAGTGACTGCTGTGCTAACTGATAACTGGAACACAAAAAAGTAATTTGGAAAAGATGACCTTGACACATAGGAAAGGAGGTGATCACAATGGGAATGACAAAATGCTTGTGTAATGTTTTCTGAGGAATAGATTTCTTGTTGTGAAATACACATAAAATTCCACTAGTATGGGGTAGGGCTAAATTACAGCAAACATTCTTCTCAATTCTGCATTTATAGTTTAAATTAAACAAACATGATGATGTATATGAATCAGCAGCAATAATGATTATTATCTTATTTGTAATACGGCAACAGATTCCATAGTGTTATACAGGGGGTACAAGTAATAAAGAAGCCAGGGAAGGAATGATCTAAAGTTCTCTGCTCCGGCGAGATGCTCTAAGAAGATTTGTCAGTACTGCGCGGTCCCTAAACATGTTAGAAAAGCAAGTTTTATCTTGCAATCTCTTTATCTTACTATGCAGGGCTCTAAAGGAAAGGATGAGACACCTACATTACAATACAATGCTCATAAAAAGCCCCCAAAGATTTGGCGTGATTTCTACCCATGACAGAGAGTTTTTTAATTGGGCGCAAGTAGAGAAGTTCATATTTTTATTGGACTTTGAACAACCATTAAAGGGACACAAAACCCAAAAGGTTTCTTTCATGATTCAGATAGAGCAGTTTAAACAACTTTCCAATTTACTTCTATTTTTAAAATTTCTTTCATTCTGCAGCACTGTATGTGGCAGTGGTTTTGTTGTACATTTGAACGAGCACTAGATGTCAGCACTATTTCCTGTCATGTAGTGCTTCAGGCATGTGCACGCTACATATCTAGTTATCTCTTCACCAGAGAATACCCTGAGAATGAAGCAAATAAAACTTTTTTTTTAAATTGTATGTGACATCTGAATCATGAAAGAATAATGTTATGTGTAATGCCCCTTTATTATTTAAAATTGATATTGAAACTAACTGGGAATGTATATTTGTTCACAGCTTATCCTTAGGGATATTGGCCTTACTGCCAGAAAGGGAAAATTCCTGCTGCTTTATTGGTGGTCAGGAAGACACCATCATATCTTCATAAGCACACAAAAAAAACCCTCTTTTTGGATGTAATAGACAAAAAAATAGTTTGCTGTCAAGATTGCCCAAAATGTTGCCTTTATATGAATGGTAAATCACTTTTATAGCAATGGGTATGAAACTGAGTGACAAGACCCAATGTGTCACTTGTATGTTGCAAACATTAATTTAGTTTATGGAAACCACTATGTTTCTGACAGTCTAGAGGTTAAATAATTGCTTCTGGTAAGCCCAAACCTGCATTTAAGATGTCTGTGAAACTTATAATTTAATAAAGTTCTTTTGAGAAAAAAAAATAAAAAATAAAAAAAAAAAAATTGCTTCTGGAAATCAAGGTGTTTAATACATGTTTTATGTATATGTCCAGCTCTACGGAATTTTGTGGGGCTACACAAATGAATGATATTATATGTGCGTTATATTTGTTAAGCACTATGGCTATTGTCATTAATATTTCCTTTCACAATTCTTATTAGAAAATAAATTGGGTCTTTCATTGCACTTAGTATTGTATTTTTTTGGGGTGTATTGTATGGATCAGGATTCCTTAGGTTATACTTTAAACGGTAATGATCTATTTTCTGTTGCAGTTAATGTTTCTACCTGATAATGACAAAAAAGAATCATCAGTAAAGTCTTCTAGACATATGTTGCTATTATAAATTGCTAAGATTCGACACTACAATAAAATAAGACTAGTGCTGGGTCTTTATTTACATTTTTTTATGAAATTGGGCGTGAGCTCAATTTTTTAAAATGAGGTTTTGTTCCTGCATTGGGCTGTCACCTATTTAACATTTGATGACTTATAAGGCCAAGTTTGAGTCCTGGGGCAAAGTTAGTAATGGATTGCCAGTTATGTATCTGCTATGTAAGGAAGTATGAGGTCTTTTAAATGTGTACTTACCTTTTCTTTGTGTGCCACTCATTCCCCTTGATAGTAAATGTGAGGGAACAAGCATACCTTTTATTAAATAGAGGATCTTCACTAGACACTAGGGGGCCGAATTATCAATGTGCAAGCCGATATGATCCGCTGTAGAGTATCATGCCCGCCACACATCAATAAATGCCGACAGCATACGCTGTCGGCAGTTATCATTGCACAAGCATTTCGCTAGAAATGCTTGTGCAATGCCACCCCCTGCACATTTGCGGCCAATCGGCCCCTAGCAGGTGGACCCTAGCAGGTGGACAAGTAAAGGAGCAGCGCTCTTAAGACCACTGCTTCTTAACTCCTGTTTCCGGCGAGCCTGAAGGCTCATGCGGAAACAGATGCATTCTGCTTCATTTGGGGCTTGTTATATCGACCCCTAGAAGTTTAATACAAGGAGTGTGAAGCTTAATATGATGGGTGCTGATTTACATACACAGAGGGATGTCTGTCTCTACCATTAAAGTGTGGGTGTTGTCCTAATCAGCCAATAGTAGGAGGAAGCACACAACTGATTGTTGTATTAGTTTCAGCTTAAATCTAAACTGTTTTTAATTAACATTTTATTTGAGACACAATAAACATTAGGTGCAGCGCAATTCATATGCATGATAGAAAATGTTTGATCTAAGTTTACTAAATATAATAATACCTCAAGACAGTCCATCTTCCTCGGTTCTTCATGCAACAAATGTTAACTACTTCATCATCAGAGTATTTTAGCCATTATAGTTTCACTTAGCACTGATAACGGTTTAACCTAATAGGTACCACATCTTAAAGGGATATGAAACCCAACATTTGTCCTTTATGATCCAGACAGCACATGAGATTTTTAACAAATTTCTTATTTACTTCTATAATCAATTTTCTTAGTTCTCCTGGTATCTCTTATTGAAAAGCAGGGATGTATGCTTAGGAGCCAGACCATTTCTGGAGCACTATATGGCAGCAGTTTTGCAAGAATGTTACCCATTTGCAGGTGCACTAGAGGGCAGCGCTATTCCCTGCCATGTAGTGCTCCAGATGCCTACCTAGGTATCTTTTCAGCACAGGATATCATGGGAACAAAGCAAATGTTATAATAGAAGTAAATTGGATTTTTTTTTTAAATGTTATGCTCTGAATCACAAAATACATTTTTGGGTTTCACATCCCTTTAACTGCAAAAATATTACAGGGAAGCAGGGGTGGTCGGAGACAACAATGTGTGTGTGCAGATAGCTAACCACCAAGCTAAATATACCTATGTTTTATTTTTTTATTATAATTTATATTTATTTCCTCTTCTCGTTCCTTTACCTCTCCCATTGCTAAGCACAGAGCACTTCTGTGGTTTGGGGGGGGGGGGGGGGGGTTACAGTAATGAATGGAGGTGCATGGCCCCCCTATGCCACCCCTGTAACTGCCACTGCTGTAGGGAGGATGCAGTCATTTTCTGTTGTGTTAGCAATGCTAAGTCAGTTACAGATCTGCTAAATAATAATAATAATAAATAAATAAAAACTTTTGTTCCTAATCCATAAGGTATAATTTGCTACTGTCTGTAGGAGATGCTATGTTACTGTAACCCTAGCCTGCTTAGTATGGGGACCAATCTTTTATGTATGGAGGGCAGAACCACAACTTTGGGAGGTTTGGCTATCTACCTGTCTATCCCAATTTTTTCTGTTGTTGAAATTGTTTTATTATTTTTAAGGCATTTGTACATAGAGAAAAGAATACAGAAAAAATAAAAATTACAATATTGTATTAAAAGATTATGTTAATCAAATAAAATCTTAGGGGCTGATTATCCAATGGTCTCTGGACTGGTCAGATTATTTAAGAATGCTTGCCAGTCCTTGTATTTCCCTGGTGGAATTACATAAAATCCTGAAGATGATAGAAAAAAGAGAGAAGCGCCAACATAGAGCAGTATCGTTTGGATATTTGTAGAGGCACAGGAGTAAGCCCCCCCCCCCAAAAGACGATCTACTCACAATCCAAAGTGCGGCACAAACCAAAGTGCCAGAGCAAGTCGGGACTGTTATGAGTCGCCCGACAGACAAGCTGGAATGCCACTGCGTCATTGCTTACGTCACAGGGGCTTGTCTCGTCTGTATGCCAAATCCTCCAAATCAAACACAGCGGTGTCCCGTCAGAGATTACCCCAATCATATGAGGTAATGTTTGTACTCGAAAGCCAGTGGCGACACTCCTCTGTGTTCTCCCTGTATTGGTCCTTAGGTCTGTGATTCTGGGGATTTTTTATCCTAGGTCACTTCCAAAGTCAGATGGATGTTGTAGGACACTCAAACTTGTTACAAACTTCCTGATAGAAACTTCCAGCTTTTTTTCTCTGTAGCGTTATATCTTTGTATCCCCCAGGAGTATGGTTTTGAGGCAGTAGGTCTCAGTTGAATATCATAGAAAGACAAAAGCTAATTACATAGTGTAACTCTGTCATAAAAGGTATTTATTACTGTTTACGTCAGCCACAAATGTTGGGAGTTGGCTGCCTACCTATTTTGGATTTTTGGACTCTATTTGGTATTGGTGGGGGAGACCTGGTCGGCGTGCAGTGGTCTGTTGTGCTGGACTGTTCCTGTTTATTATTGGACCATGGAGTTATACCCAGAGTATTGGAGTTATACCCAGACCTCAGTGATTGGAGGTGATCCTAACGGTCAGCATATCTTCACAGGATTTAATTATTTGTGTATATATGCTTGAATGCTTACCTCATTAAGGATTGAGGGTTATTAATGTAAGTGTAAATCTTTGTGTTTTAAACAGTAATAAATACCTTTTATGACAGAGTTACACTATGTGATTTGCTTTTGTCTTTCTATGATATTCAACTGAGACCTACTGCCTCAAAACCATACTCCTGGGGGATACAAAGATATAACGCTACAGAGAAAAAAAGCTGGAAGCTTCTATCAGGAAGTTTCTAACAAGTTTGGAGTGTCCTACAACATCCATCTGACTTTGGAAGTGACCTAGGATAAAAAAAATCCCCGGAATCACAGACCTAAGGACCAATACAGGGAGAACACAGAGGAGTGTCCCCACTGGCTTTCGAGTACAAACATTACCTCATATGATTGGGGTAATCTCTGACGGGACACCGCTGTGTTTCATTTGGAGGATTTGGCATAAAGACTGGACGAGCCCCTGTGACGTAAGCAATGACGCAGTGGCATTCCAGCTTGTCTGTCGGGCAACTCACAACAGTCCCGACTTGCTCTATCTGGCACTTTGGTTTGTGCCGCTCTGATTGTGAGTAGATCGTCTTTTTTTTTTTGGGGGGGGGGCTTACTCCTGTGCCTCTACAAATATCCAAACGATACTGCTCTATGTTGGCGCCTCTCTCCTTTTTTCTATCATCTTCAGGATTCTATCTACCATCATTTGGGAGTGCTGCCTTTGGATTCGTATGAAGCTACACTTTTGCCACACACAAGCTCACCTCTTTAGGGACTATTGATTCTTGACTGCTTTAGGAATTACATAAAGCCAATGTTTACCCAGAAAATAGTCTGTCTCGCTATACTGCATTTTTGTATGGGAAGAAGATCCATACATTACAAAAGTGCACAATTGAATTTGTAATTTAAAAATCATACAAAACAAATAATTGAACCAGTCAAACAAAAATACGTTATGTTAATAAAAAATCGTATTTTATAAAAAACGTAAAATTTGAATGTAAATTGCATATGAATACATTTTATTAAATATAAAATGTGCTGAACATGGGCGTTCCATGGGCGTGTATGACATTTTCTCTCAAATTCCAGTGTAAATCTCTAAACATTTCCACGCTACAGATTTCACAGGTTTTTTTTTTGTAAATGAATAGGTGGCAAGGTTGTGAGAAAATCATCAAACTACTTAATAACTTAATAGAAAACCACATGCATACGAAAATATAGGTGATTGTAAGATGGTATATGCAGAAAGCACCGTAATGTGATTTATATTGGCTGCAGGATTTCATTTTTAACCCCTTAATGACCAAGGACGTACGCCACACGTCCTCAAAAAAAATACAGTTAATGACCGAGGACGTGTGGCGTACGTCCTTGGTCTGGAAAGCAGCTGGAAGCGATCCTGCTCGCTTCCAGCTGCTTTCCGGTTATTGCAGTGATGCCTCGATATCGAGGCATCCTGCAATAACCCCCCTTGGCCATCCGATGCAGAGAGAGCCACTCTGTGGCCCTCTCTGCACCGGACATCGGTGGCCGGTATCGTTGGTGGGTGGGAGCAAGTCTGGGAGGCGGGTGGGCGGCCATCGATGTGCCGGGTGGAGTGGAGGGGGGCGGGATCGGGTACGGGACATACGGGGGCGCGCACGGGAGCACGCGCGTGCACGGGGGCGGCGGGCGGGCGCGTGCACTGGGTGGGAGCGGGAGGGAACCGCTACACTGCAGAAAAAAAAGGTTAAGAAAAGTTAAAAAAAAAACAAATAAAAAAATAATAATAATAATCTAAGGGTTCCTGAATGGGTGGGGGGTTGGTCTTGGGGGGGGGAAAGCTGCACTACAGAAAAGGGCAAAAAAAACCCCAAAAATCATACTTTTTTTTTTTACAAAACTGGGTACTGGCAGACAGCTGCCAGTACCCAAGATGGCGCCCATTAAGGCAGAGGGGGAGGGTTAGAAAGCTGCTTGGTGGGGGATCAGGGAGGTTAGGGGCTAAAGGGGGATCCTACACAGCAGCATATGTAAATATGCCCCCCCCAAAAAAAAGCCCAAATATAGCTTTAATTTTAGTACTGGCAGAGTTTCTGCCAGTGCTTAAGATGGCGGGGATAATTGTGGGGTGGGGGAGGGAAGAGAGCTGTTTGGGAGGGATCAGGGGGTCTGATGTTTTAGGTGGGAGGCTGAGCTCAACACTAAAGCTAAAATTAACCCTGCAAGCTCCCTACAAGCTACATAATTAACCCCATCACTGCTAGCCATAATACAAGTGTGATGCGCAGCGGCATTTGGCGGCCTTCTTATTACCACAAAGCAACGCCAAAGCCATATATGTCTGCTATTTCTGAATAAAGGGGATCCCAGAGAAGCATTTACAACCATTTGTGCCATAATTGCACAAGCTGTTTGTAAATGATTTCAGTGAGAAACCTAAAATTGTGAAAAATTTAACGTTTTTTTTAATTTGATCGCATTTGGCAGTGAAATGGTGGCATGAAATATACCAAAATTGGCCTAGATCAATACTTTGGGTTGTCTACTACACTACACTAAAGCTAAAATTACCCCTAAAAGCTCCCTACATGCTCTCTAATTTACCCCTTCACTGCTGGGCATAATACACGTGTAGTGCGCAGTGGCATTTAGCAGCCTTCTAATTACCAAAAAGCAATGCCAAAGCCATATAGGTCTGCTATTTCTGAACAAAGGGGATCCCAGAGAATAATTTACAATAATTTAAGCCATAATTGCACAAGCTGTTTGTAAATAATTTCAGTGAGAAACCAAAAGATTGTGAAAAAATTAGTGAAAAAGTGAACAATTTTTTGTATTTAATCGCATTTGGCGGTGAAATAGTGGCATGAAATATATCAAAATGGGCCTAGATCAATACTTTGGGATGTCTACTAAAAAAAATATATACATGTCAATGGATATTCAGAGATTCCTGAAAGATATTAGTGTTCTAATGTAACTAGCGCTAATTTTGAAAAATAATGGTTTGGAAATAGTAAAGTGCTATTTGTATTTATGGCCCTATAACTTACAAAAAAAGCAAAGAAGATGTAAACATTGGGTATTTCTAAACTCAGGACAAAATTTAGAAACTATTTAGCATGGGTGTTTTTTGGTGGTTGTAGATGTGTAACAGATTTTGGGGGTCAAAGTTAGAAAAAGTGTGTTTTTTTCCATTTTTTCCTCATATTTTATCATTTTTTTTATAGTAAATTATAAGATATGATGAAAATAATGGTATTTTTAGAAAGTCCATTTAATGGCGAGAAAAACGGTATATAATATGTGTGGGTACAGTAAATGAGTAAGAGGAAAATTACAGCTAAACACAAACACCGCAGAAATGTAAAAATAGCCTTGGTCCCAAACGGACAGAAAATGGAAAAGTGCTGTGGTCATTAAGGGGTTAAATTGCGCCCCCTGCTCACTTCGCCCTACACAGCAAAGTTTCCCTTTCCAGCGAGCTCCATTAATTTCAATAGAAGACATCTCGCCACTCGCAGGGACTGACCCTTTTTTAAGATTATTCCACCAGTGCAGCCTCTGCGGGGGCCGGTGTGAAAAACCACGTCAGATCTGGCAAGGTTTAGATAATCGGCCATTTAGTTGCTTCTGTTGAGGTGTTCCTTTTCTTCATTTTAGTATTTATCATAGTCCAAATGTACAGTTGTTTGTAGATTTCAATCATGAAAGGGAAGGTAAAAACATTATTTTGCTTAAAGGGACACAAGTCAAAATAAACTTTATGATTCAGAAATGGCATGCAGTTTTAAAGGGATACTGAACCCCATTATTTTCTTTCATGATTCAGATAGAGCATGCAATTTTAAGCAACTTTCTAATTTACTCCTATTATCAATTTTTCTTCATTCTCTGGGTATTTTTATTTGAAAAAGCAGGACTTTAAGCTTACAAGCCGGCCCATTTGTGGTTCAACACCCTGAAGCTTACATTGATGATTTTTAAAATAAAGATACCACGAGAATGAAGACAAATTGATAATAGGAGTAAATTAGAAAGTTGCTTAAAATTGCATGCTCTATCTGAATCGTGGAAGAAAAATTTTGGGTTCAGTATCCCTTTAAGACACTTTCCAATTTACTTCCATTATCAAATTTTGCACGGTCTTTTTATATGCACACTTTCTGGGGAACCAGATTCTACTGAGCATGTGCACAAGTTCACTGGGTATACGTATATTAGTCTGTGATTGGCTGATGTCTGTCACATGATACAGGAAGCCAGAATATGAGAGAGAAAAATAATTTTGTCTAAAAAAAACTACTGCTTATTTGAAATTTAGAGTAGGTGTTTAAATCATTGTCTTTTTATTATGCACTTTTGCTGCATTGAGTGGTCCCTTAAGCTAAATCGGGTATTTTATGATCAACAGTACCAGTGTGGGGACATATTTAATTGGTTTGTGTCGTTAAGGAGAAGAGGTTAGAGAGGAAGAAAAAAAAAATGGCCATTGATTCCTCTACTCTCGCCTCTATTGGGGTCCAGCTCTCCGTCAGTTGTTTATTGTGTAATTGACGGTCTTTCTCCTGGCGTCTGAATACATAATTTAGGGTACCCATAAGTCTAAGAACTGTCCATTACTATTTAAGAAGTCTGCGTCTAGTTCTTCCATTTGATAAAAATATGCTTCTTTCTGTTCTATCATAGTAAGATGAGGTATTTCTGTTTTCCAGTAGAGGGCAATACATATTCTGTTTGCAGAACATATAATGGATACAAACTTATTGTAACTGGAAAATGGAGAAGTGCATGTTCAGGGGAAAAAGGGACAGTATTTCTTACAAATAGAGTACTTATAAGTCTGGCCGTTAGAGTCCAGACCTTTATTATTTTGCAGCAATGCCACCACATCACTACATCCCCTAAAACATGTTGCGGTCTCTAGTTCGTAAGTCTGGTAGAGTGCAAATACCACCTATTTGCCGCCTTCAAATAGTTCAATTTTAATATAGTACTTGGTGAACAAGAGAAGCCCTTTTTAATATTTCTACCCAGGTCTTAACTGGCCACTCTTTTCCCAGCTCTTTTCATTGTCCCAATTTTAAGGGACTTACAAGCCATGCCTACAGCCTACCCAGATATGGCAATGGTCTACCTGTGACCTCTCCGCTCCTCATGCAGCCACACCCACAAAATATGGGCAGAACCTTTTTAATCTCCCGCATACTGGAAAGCTTCTGGGAAATGGTGGGAGATAGTCAAAATAAAACCAGAATATAATCATTTGTTAGTTACAAATTACATAGGAAATTATTATTATCAGTTATTTGTAGAGCGCCAACAGATTCCGCAGCGATATGAAATGAGTTACTATTAATGAATTTAATGTAACTGTATACACTACTGAAATGTACACAATTTGGTACAAATACACATACTTAAAGGGACAGTAAACTTGGATTTTTTTTTATTATAAATTATTAAACAGCGTTCTGTATTAATCACAGCAGTGTAAACATGACTGCTGTGTCTTCAATGTAAGACCACCAAATTTACCTCTAAAACACAGCTCTGCTTGACAATCACAAGGATACCGATTGCGCTATTGCGCTATTCCGCTTTATGAAGGTGTACTGCTGTATATCTATACAGGCCATCTGCCTTTCAGATTTCTTGCACATACGGACGTTACTCCGTCATCAGCACACACTATGGGGCCAAATTATCAATTTTACGAGCGGACGTTATACGAAGTAGCATATCATGTCCGCCGCACATCAATAAGGCTGAAGGCTCGCCGGAAACAAGGGGCATCAAGCTCCATACGGAGCTTTATAAATATGCCCCAGAATGTAAACAGTGACTCTCGCTGTGCATGCCATTGTGATTAACTGTTTACTTCTGTAGCTGTGTGCCAAGCAGAGGATGAACAAGCCCCTAATACAAAATAAGAATCTATTTAAAAAATAAAAGGTACAGCAATGTACTGGAGCGCGATCAAATGGAAGGGGTGGAACAGAGGCCAATACAGAAGATATTTTAAACTGTTAATCATTTAATATAATGGCATTTAGGAAATAAATTTAGCTTGAAACATCATGTGCAAGCATAGTAACATATAGATGTGGAATTTAGACCTCGATCACATACTTGGCAACGTACGCAAAAACCAGCGTCACCATTTTTTTTCTCAAATCACACTATCACAAACCCGGCGCAGCAGACAAGTTACGCGCGCTACTCCCATAGACTAACATAGAACTGGCGTCGGCAGTCGGTATCACAAAGGCAGCGCATGGACTTACACATACAGAATGGATATATTTTACTCCATAGGCATGCACAGCAAGCCTTGCGCACAGCAAAAAAGCAGCGTAAGTCCCTGGAAGGCTTAACAAACAACTAACGCATGCGCACTCACATACATTTCAGCCGAACATATCAAACAGTTCAACCTTTCCTGGCCACTTAAATAATCAAACCAGTATCTGCCCTCTGCAAGTGTGTCAAACCAATCACAAACCGCACAACCTCTCACCTGCAGCCTTAAAACACCTGACAGACAATGCACACCCTGATTACCCACCATGTGTCCCTTGCAGTCGGTTTATTAATTTCTTTCGATTTGATTTTTATGCGTGAATTCAACATTAAAAAAATACTCCGAAATGTGTTGTTTGCGCATATTTCTGAACCTCGCCAGTTTGGCCTACTTACGCCAGTATATCATATGGCGGCGTGTGTTATGTGATTGGCCCGATGTGTGAGGTGAACTTACTGGCGACGTGGGTTTCAGCAGTTGCGCTAAAAATTACGCAACATATGTGATTGCGCCCCTGATGTTTACTGGCACTTGAATTATCGAATGAGAAGTGGGAAAACTACTTTTTTTTTTTTTTTTTTTTTTAAATGTGGGAACCACTCAGTGCTGCTGAGGACCACAAAAAAGATGTTGCCTGCAAGACATTGTTTTGTCTATACTGATATCTGAAAAAACAAAAATAGAATAAAAACACAGAAAGAAATAAGGCCAGTAGACTACCAGCTGGACAGCCCTGATCTGTCTAAAATAAAACTAAAGATGATAATCATCTTAATAAATGAAGTATTAGAAAAAACACCAAACCCCTGACGTACAATTCCTATTGAAAATATTACAAATTGATTCTGCGCTGGATTTTTGTGATGTTTAACAAGCACCATCTAGTGTTAGCTGTGGAATTACAGGTCTTATGTGTTTAATATAGGGTTTTACACCACCTACAGTTATTGCTAAATGCTAAAATGTAGTTCAGAAGCTAAATTCAGAATTAGATGGACAGGACATAGTCATGTGGAGGGCACAGAGAATCACACAAATAGAACTGAGGCTAGATATTGACAGCACATTGACTACTAGTTGTTGTTTTGTTATAGATTGCTGGAAATAATTTACAACTTTACTATGTTACAATGCTATGGAGAATGTTTGTATTAGATTTATCATATTTGAAGACTTCAAATGAAATTAAAGTGTTATGATTCAATATGATGCAATTTTCTAAAACTTTCTATTTTTCTTCAGTTATCAAATTTGCTTTAGTATTTTATGTCAAAAAGCATACTTAGGTAGGCTGGGGAGCAGCAGTGCACTACAGGGAGCTATGTCGTGATTGGTGGCTGCACATTTATGCCTCTTGCCATTGGTTCACTGGATGTGTCCAGCTTTGATCACAGTAGTGCATTGCTACCTACTTTTCAACAAAGTGTACCAAGAGAACAAAACAAATTTGATAATAGCGGTAAATTAGATAGTTGTTTCATGCCCCACCTGATTCAGGATAGCTTAATTTTGACTTTACTGTCTCTTTAAGCAAAGCATACAGGTGAGTAAAAGTAAAGATTTAATAGTAAGCTAAGAGAGACGGCATCTTATTTGGTTACTGTCTTCTGATAACCACTCTGTGTTCTTCCTTTAAAGTGATTGATAAGTCTCTTGCAGGTAAAAGGGAACAAACAAATGCAAGATATTGTGTAAATAATATACCTGTGTGTATTAACAAGTCAACTGGAACATGAAACCCAAAATGTTTACTTTATTATTCTGATAAGTAATACAGATTTAACAAAGAATCCATTTTACTTCTATTATCAAATTTGCTTTGTACTCATGCTATTCTTTGTTGAAGAGATATCTTGATCGATAGGGGCCAATTTACTATGCATCGTATGCTGCAGTTTCCACCGGAAACAAGAGTTAAGAAGCAGCGGTCCTAAGACCTCTGAGGCGGCGGACAGCAATCATGCCAATCTGATATGATTGGGATGGTTGACACCCCCATAGCGGCCAAATGTGCAGGGGGTGGCATTGCACAATTATTTCGCTAGAAATGCTTGTGCAATGATAAACGCTGTCGGCATTTATCGATGTGGGGAGGACATGATCTGCTGCAGCGGATCATGTCTTCCCGCACATTCGTAAATAGGCGCAATCAAGTTCACATGCCTGAAGCACTACATGACAGGAAGTGCTCTTGCTACTGTATACCATTGCTGTGCCTTTAATGATGTAAGTGTAAGAATAGTTGAGAGTAGACATGCTGCAGCATTTTGTATCTGCATTATATAAAGACACCCTGTATAGAGACAGTTACATTTGCCTGACAATGAGTCAATAGACAGTCACAGACCATGTAGTCTAAGGAAAGCTATAAGCTGCAGGAGCTACACTGACTAGTGACTGAAGTTATAAATGGCTTTTATCTGTTTTAATAATTCACTGTCAGTAGACCTAGAGTTTTATAAGAAACAATCCAGAAATAGCTAAGCATTATATAAGCTCATCAGCGTAGCATAAAACTAAAGAGGAGGAAGGCTTTTTATGTTGTGTCATTTCCTATATAGCTTATGGGCGATATTACCACATTATATATCACTCTGTTTAGTTTGTATCCTCTTGTTGCTTCCTTTACTGATTATCTTTTTGTACATATGCTGTTGCCACAATGACTTGGTTCCTTTATTATTTAGTTATTTACCAGCCGATGCTGGTTTTCTACACGGGAGTCCTTGGAGACTTCCTCTGGGACCTCTAAAAGGCCACTTCTGGAGCACAGGTTTATAAATCACTGTGGCCAAGCCATTGGTTATTTGGTTTGTTCTATAGCAATGACATCCTACACATCTGAGACATGGAGGCCGAATTATCAAATGTCTGTCGGACCTGATCCGACAGTGCGGATCAGGTCCGACAGACCTCGCTGAATACGGAGAGCAATACGCTCTCCGTATTCATCATTGCACCAGCAGATCACTGCAGACTCGCGGCCAATCGGCCGCCAGCATTGGGGGTGTCAACAACCCGATTGTACTCGATCGGGTTGAATTGAGGCAATTCCTGTCTGCCTGCTCAGAGCAGAGCAGCGGTGTTTCTGGTGAGTCTGAAGACTCGCTCAAGCTCCATTCGGAGCTTGATAAATGGGCCTCAAGGTCGCTGTCATCTGGAGCGATACATTATAATTACAATCTAAATGTTGTAGTGAGCAACTACATTAAAGGGGCAGTAAAATCAAAATGAAAGCTTTATGATTGATATAGAGTGTACACGTTTAAACACATTTCCAATTCACTTCTATGATCAAATTTGCATTGTTCTCTTATTATCCTTCATTGAAAAGATACCCACATTACCAGTATTGCACTTCTGGGAGCTAGCTGGTGGTTAGTGGCTGCACATATATGTCTCATGTCTTTGGCTCACCAGATGTGTTCAGCTAGTTCCTAGTAGGGCATTGCGGTCCCTGAGACTACCTTTCAACAGAGGATACCAAGAGAACAAAGCAAATTTGATATCAGAAGTAAATTGAAAAGTTTAAACTTCCATGCTGAATCAATATGATGGTGAATAAGATGAAAATATTTGGTGGATACGTTCTAGAGAATATTTCTTTTACGAGAGTTCACAGGGGTTATATTATTTTATATATTAAACAAAAACTGAGTTGTTACACTTTTATCCCACCATACCATCCTGTACTGACATAATCTGTTTTCATATTTATTGTTCAGGTGCAGTGACTGCGGAGTGTCCCTGTCTCACCGGTACTATGAGAAGGATGGCAGGCTGTTCTGTAAGAAGCACTACTGGGCACGGTTTGGTGGGATGTGTCATGGCTGCTCCGAGCACATTACTAAGGGTCTGGTCATGGTGAGTATTCAAATGCATACAAAAAAAATGATGTTTTACAAACAACTTAGGTTGTTAAATATATATTGCTAATTTTCTGTTCCATGGCATTTACTTAAAGGGATATAACACCCCAAAATGTTCTTTTGTGATTCAGACAGAGCATACAATTTTTAAAAAGTTTCCAATTAACTTCTATGATTAAAGTAACTTGGTTCCCATTGTAATCTTTGTTGAAGAGATACCTAGGTAGGGGCACCACATGACAATAAATTGTGCAGCCATCTAGTGTTCTTGCAAATAGATAATATTCTTGCCATATATTGCTCCCGACATATGCACGCTCCTGAGCTTACACCCCTGATTTTCAACAAAAGATACAAAGAGTACAAAGTAAATTAGAAAGTTGTTTAAAACTGCATGCTCTAACTGAATAAAATGGGTTTCATGTCCCTTTAAAAGTCCCCAAACCCCTTATTTATCCTTTATAATAGAAATCTTTATACACAGCTATATATTCCAACACAGTTAAAGGGACAGTAAAGTCAAAACTAAACTTTCATGATTCAGATAGGGCATGCAATTTTAAACAACTTTCCAATTTACTTTTATCATCAAAATTTGCTTTGTTCCCTTGGTGGTATTTTTGAAAAGCTAAACCTAGCTAGGCTCAAACTGATTTCTAAACCGTTGAAAACCGCCTCTTATCTCAGAGCATTTTGAACGTTTTTCACAGTTAGACAGTGTTAGTTCATGTGTGGCATATAGATAACATTGTGCTCACTCCCGTAAAGTTATTTAGGAGTCTTCACTGATTGACTACACTGCATGTCTGTCAAAAGCACTGAGATAAGGAGGCTGTCTGCAGAGGCTTAGATACAAGGTAATCACATCATTTTGGTGTTTTACTGTCCCTTTAACCTTTGTTTACAGAACTGAGGAGGTAGCAAGGAAACTGAGGAGGCAGCAACACTAACGCATACGTTTAGGAGTCAGTGTAGTCATTTTTATAAAGAATAATCCTAAACTTATGGAGCTAGAAGTAGTTAGAAGCCGTGGCTCCTGGGATTTGCCAAGTCCTCATCATTCAGATTTCTTTCTGTGTGATAATTTGTTCTGAGATGTTACAGATTCAGGCAAATCAGTACAGAATGGCTGTTTGAATCGGTTTCATTAATGTGGGTAATAAACATCCTTAATCGCACAGGAAATCTCAGAACTCTTCTTTTTCGTTTATGAAACTGTCCTTAATTACCTCAATATGTTCAGTTTAGGTTTGATAGAAATCTGAGTTACTGCTACAGAAAACACATACTAGGAATTACAGAGTGCTCAACAAAACATCTTGCCAGCCGGGTGGCATGATGAAGTGGCCAGACGGGGGCAATGTAATACTTTGCAATATATTAACATTTTCTGTTATTTATACATGTTACTTAAAGGGACATGAACCCCCAAAAATTTCTTTCAAGATTAAAACAGACCTTACATTTTAAACAACTTTCAAATTCCCTTCTATTATCAAATGTGCTTTGTATTCTTGATGTCCTTTGTTGAAAAGCATATCTAGATAGGAACAGGAGCTGGGAGCTAGCTACTGATTGGTGGCTGCATATATGTCTATTTTCAATGGCTCACTCACTGCTGTCTTCAGCTAACTCCAGTGATGCATTGCTGCTCCTTTAATAAAGGATAAAAAGACAATGAAGCAAATGGGATAATATAAGTAAATTTATCTTAATCATGAAAGAAAAATGTTTGGATTCATGTCCCTTTAAGCTATCCAAAGCACATAAATTGACTTAATGTTAATTTGTGCAACACATTTTTAACACAAATTAATGTTAGCTAAATTTAGCTTAAAGGGACACTGAACCCAAATTTTTTCTTTCGTGATTCAGAAATTTTAATCCACTTTTTAATTTACTCCTATTATCAATTTTTCTTCGTTCTCTTGCTATTTTTATTTGAAAAAGAATGCATCTAAGCTTTTTTTTTTTTTTTTTTTTTTTTTGGTTCAGACCTCTGGACAGCACTGTTTTAATGGTGGATGATTTTATCCACCAATCAGCAAGAACAACCCAGGTTGATGACCAAAAATGGGCCGGCATCTAAACTTACATTCTTGCATTTCAAATAAAGATACCAAGAGAATGAAGAAAATTTGATAATAGGAGTAAATCACAAAAGAAAAAATTTGAGTTCAGTGTCCCTTTAATATTGGCTTAGATTTTAGCCGGGTAGTCTGGAAAATCAGACGGGTGGATTACTCCTTAAATAGGTCCTGGGGAGAACACTGAATTACTATTCAGTGACTTGCTAAAAACTACTCATTCCTTGACTGCCTACTTATATGAAAAGTTCTTGTGCTAGTCCGTTTAAACTAATGCTGTGTTTTTACAGGTAGCCGGTGAACACAAGTATCACCCAGAATGCTTTATCTGTGCTCGCTGTACCGCGTTTATTGGAGATGGGGAAACGTATGCACTGGTGGAAAGGTCTAAACTTTACTGGTGAGACTGGGATCATGTGTGTGTGTTTTTTGTTAGACCCTGTGACTGCCGAATGGATAAAAATGCATTTAATATGTTACTGTTCTATTCTACGGTATTCCAGCCTTAATGCTAAATGAATTATTTATAAATGTTAACAAAAACAGGAGAAAATGACAGCGCTACACTGAATCAGGTGGGGCACCAGTAGGACTTCCCCTTTAAAAAAATAATCAAAAAGTAAAAACGGGGTGTATCTAATATCTGTTTCTCAGAAGACACACAACCACTCCCCTATAGTATAAACATATGGGACATAAATACAATCACCGATGTACACAACAGATATGTGAAAATACAACAGTCCCAAAATAAAACAGTCCCAAAACCGTAGCTGGTTTAAGTCACACAAAAAGCATATAGACTGATTGTAGCAGGATTGGTGTGTTAACTTAGCTGAACCAGATGGAGGCAAAGTTTGTTCAGTAAATGTGCATACACGGCAAATCCGACGTGGTAATGTCCAGTTGGTCTGATGGAATATATGCTGAAGGATCCTTACAGGAGCAGCTGATGAATCACGGAACTCCAGCTATGTGTATCCCGTTGCAGCAAGCTGTATAAGAAATGACAAGAAGAAAACAGCGCATCCACGAATCACAGCAGCGTTTATTCAGGTAAATGACACACACAGAAAATTGCACACTTACAAGATGACAGTAATGTATGAGCGGTAATGCCCTCTGGCTAGTTGTCTTTCGCCTGTAGCAAATCTCAGCGGGAACACCTCAGACGCCGACCAGCAGCACCAAGAGACTCACTTCCTGTCACATACGGCAGGTGCCAAAGAGAAACTCAAAAGAGCAGCAGTCCTAAACACTTTGATGGTAGGAGTTAGTTACCCTACGCGTTTCCTCTGCACACGGGCAGACTTCTTCAGGGGTATATGAAAATACAAGCTAACAAACTACCTGTAGGACTGCAATTTATACACACACCTCTGACATACTTCCTCTCAGGAAGGGATTTACCTTTTTACCACATATATCCTAATACACTCGTATCTGACAGATTACTTGGATTACATGGGCACTAGTGGTTAAAAAAGGCTCACACATATATAACTACACTAAAATAGCAACATATCTAAACAAGTATTAAATGCATTTAGCTGTATAAAAAGATATATATAGCTATATTATAATTCATAAAATCATTTGATCCATATAAAAACACCAACATAAATGCAAACAATGTATAAAGCCACAAGAATTAATCAAGATATAAAACTAGCCCTATACTAAATCTAAAAAAAAAAAAAAAAAAAAAAAACTCTATCTCTAGTAGACCTAATACTAAAATTTATAATAAGATAAGCCTAATATTTATTACCTATAAAATTGAGGATGTGGAGTATTAAATTTATTAAATACTTAAATAAATAAAATAGATGAAAATTTTTTCATATTAACCCATGAATGCCTGGAGGTCAATATCAATATTTAAACCTTTTGGTTCCAAACACTCTAAGCGATGGATCCATTTGGTTTCGCACTTTCTAAGTAGCAACAATCTCCTATTAGGACATGGTCCAGGTTTAATTTGTTCCAAAATTCTAATCTTCAAATCACTAAAATCCCTATTATGTACATAATTGAAATGGTTAGATACACTATGTTTATCATACCCTGATTTAATGTTCTCAACGTGTTCGTACCACCTTCTTTTTATACATCTTTTTGTACGACCTACATATATTTTCCCACATTTACATAACAATTGGTAAACCACATATGTGGATTTACAGTTTGTTCTACCCTCTATTATGTATTTTTTACTTTTAGCAAAGTTGTATATTTCATTACCCTTCAAGACATGATCGCACATGATACAATTTTTTCTAAAACATTTAAAAGTACCAGCTTGTGCTTGCAGCCAGTGGGAGGAGGGAATAATGTTACTTTTTAATTTTGAGGGAGCCACCATACTTTTTAAGTTCCTATTTTTCTTAAAGATAACCTGGGGATTCATTCCTATTTGATCTTTTAAAATAGGGTCACCCCTTAGTACTTCCCAGTGTTTCTTCAAAATGTTCTTAACTACTTGAGCACCCTCATTATATGTGGTGATAAATTTAACCTGACTGTGGTTATCCTGGAATCTGTTGTTATTCTTGGTACTCTTATAATCTCTGGGGAAAGTTCTACACTTTTCCTTTGCCTCTTCAATTAAATCTCTGTTATATCCTTTTACTAACAGTTTATTTTCCAGAACTTTGGCCTCGTCCATATAGTCATCCTCATATGTACAGTTCCGCCTAATGCGTCTAAACTGTCCATAAGGGATATTGTCCTTCCACCTTTTTAAGTGTCCACTGCTGGCATTTAAAAAGCCATTTCTGTCTGATGGCTTTCTAAAGTTTCTAACAGCCACTTTATTTTTTTTTATGAAAAGGGTAATATCTAAAAAAATCGATAGAATCCCTGTTAGTACAACTCGTGAAAGTGAGATTATATGCATTGTTATTCATGTATTTTAAAAATTCACTTGCTTCTTCTTCCGTTCCTTTCCATATAAGTACTATATCATCTATATACCTGTAAAACTTATGTATATTATCTCTATATGGATTATTTTTCCAAATACATTTATTCTCATAATAGGCCATATAGATGTTGGCATATGACGGTGCCATTGTGGTACCCATGGCCGTACCCTGTATTTGCCTGTAGAAAGTTCCCTCAAACTGAAAATAATTATATTCTAATATAAAATAAATAGCTTCTGTCAGAAAATCTACATGGATTTCTGGGATATTCCATCCTCCACACATCTCTCTAAAGGCAACTACACCTAAATCATGGGGGATATTTGTGTAGAGGGCGGAAACATCACATGTCATCCAAATGAAGTTAGGGTCCCATTCCATACCTTCTACTTTATTTATAATATCAGCTGTATCTCTAATGTATGATTTTATTGTTTTGACCATTGGTTGAAGGTATCATGTGCGATCATGTCTTGAAGGGTAATGAAATATACAACTTTGCTAAAAGTAAAAAATACATAATAGAGGGTAGAACAAACTGTAAATCCACATATGTGGTTTACCAATTGTTATGTAAATGTGGGAAAATATATGTAGGTCGTACAAAAAGATGTATAAAAAGAAGGTGGTACGAACACGTTGAGAACATTAAATCAGGGTATGATAAACATAGTGTATCTAACCATTTCAATTATGTACATAATAGGGATTTTAGTGATTTGAAGATTAGAATTTTGGAACAAATTAAACCTGGACCATGTCCTAATAGGAGATTGTTGCTACTTAGAAAGTGCGAAACCAAATGGATCCATCGCTTAGAGTGTTTGGAACCAAAAGGTTTAAATATTGATATTGACCTCCAGGCATTCATGGGTTAATATGAAAAAATTTTCATCTATTTTATTTATTTAAGTATTTAATAAATTTAATACTCCACATCCTCAATTTTATAGGTAATAAATATTAGGCTTATCTTATTATAAATTTTAGTATTAGGTCTACTAGAGATAGAGTTTTTTTTTTTTTTTTTTTTTTTAGATTTAGTATTGGGCTAGTTTTATATCTTGATTAATTCTTGTGGCTTTATACATTGTTTGCATTTATGTTGGTGTTTTTATATGGATCAAATGATTTTATGAATTATAATATAGCTATATATATCTTTTTATACAGCTAAATGCATTTAATACTTGTTTAGATATGTTGCTATTTTAGTGTAGTTATATATGTGTGAGCCTTTTTTAACCACTAGTGCCCATGTAATCCAAGTAATCTGTCAGATACGAGTGTATTAGGATATATGTGGTAAAAAGGTAAATCCCTTCCTGAGAGGAAGTATGTCAGAGGTGTGTGTATAAATTGCAGTCCTACAGGTAGTTTGTTAGCTTGTATTTTCATATACCCCTGAAGAAGTCTGCCCGTGTGCAGAGGAAACGCGTAGGGTAACTAACTCCTACCATCAAAGTGTTTAGGACTGCTGCTCTTTTGAGTTTCTCTTTGGCACCTGCCGTATGTGACAGGAAGTGAGTCTCTTGGTGCTGCTGGTCGGCGTCTGAGGTGTTCCCGCTGAGATTTGCTACAGGCGAAAGACAACTAGCCAGAGGGCATTACCGCTCATACATTATTGTCATCTTGTAAGTGTGCAATTTTCTGTGTGTGTCATTTACCTGAATAAACGCTGCTGTGATTCGTGGATGCGCTGTTTTCTTCTTGTCATTTATAAATGTTAATGTCACAAAGTGGATGAGGAAACAATTTGGTAAATCCACATATGGTTCATTTTTGACCCTCAGTTCTAGAATAAAACCGCAAGCAATAATAATACTTAATTAAATACTATATTTTTTTTACTAATTGTCTAATGGTTCGGTATGTTGCAATTATGGCTATATCCATATATTTCTAAAAGAAACCAGAAGCCAAGGTTAGCTGCCTTCATTTTTTGTTGTGTCTTTTAATAGGTTCCAACTATAAGCAAATTTGTTTTTCTACATCAAAAGGTCTCAATGTGAGAATAATATCTGAGTAGTCAGAATCACATCTTCAATACTTCATAAAATGTGATTGCCCTCTAAAAATAAAGCAAATGAAGAATCTCAGGAATTGCCGCCCTGCTCCAATCTAAGATTTGCAAAGGCACTCTATGAAAAAGCACAAGTGATTAAACTATTATATGTAAGATGCAGAACTAACCGATAAGATTACTTACTCTAGCTCGGGGGGTTTCAAACCTGTCCTCAGCCGTCCCTAGCAGACCAGATTTTCAGGTGAAATAAACGTGGTTATTAACCTGCTCTCACACAAGGTAATCCTGAACATCTGGCCTGCTACGGAGGCCTGAGAGCAGGTTTGAAAACCCCTGCTCTAGCTTGATGTCTTTAGATATATCTCTGTTTTTAAGTTTAAGATGTGTGATGCCAATGTGATTTCTTTCTGTCTCTCCCCTGTCTGTCTCAGTGGGCCTTGTTATTATCAGTTTGCAGTCACTCCTGTGATAGACTCTCCAACTTCTCGCTCTCCTCACACTGTGACACTGGTGTCTCTACCAGCCTCAGATGGCAGGCGCGGTCTGTCAGTTTCCATAACACCATCCTGTGCCGAGCATTCTCATACTGTACGAGTCCGAGAGTGAGTACTCAAAGTATCCTATGGCAAGCACACAAAATACACTCAGCAACTTCTTTTAGTATTTTTATGTCTCAGATCATCTGTGCTACACTAATCTAATGCAGAATCATTTTACATTTCCATACATTCAGCTGCACACTTGCCTAGATTCACTACATTTATGAAGAGCTAGGCTACTGAAGCATGTATGAACTCTTAGGGATTGTCTCCATTTATGTAACCAAGACATTGAATAGCTTTATTTTTCTAGAGAGTTGTTAGTGAGTCAAGACAGTAGGATCTGAATCTTCTAAGCATGGCCACTAATGGCAAACACACCACACCTAGGCTCTACACTCACCGTAGCCACACTTTATCATACACACACACAAACACACCACACCTACGCTCTACACTCACCATAGCCACACTTTATCATATACAGACACACCACACCTATGCTCTACACTCACCGTAGCCACACTTTATCATATACACACACAAACACACCACACCTACGCTCTACACTCACCGTAGCCACACTTTATCATATACACACACAAACACACCACACCTACGCTCTACACTCACCGTAGCCACACTTTATCATACACAGACACACCACACCTATGCTCTACACTCACCGTAGCCACACTTTATCATACACACACACACACAAACACACCACACCTACGCTCTACACTCACCATAGCCACACTTTATCATACACAGACACACCACACCTATGCTCTACACTCACCGTAGCCACACTTTATCATACACACACACAAACACACCACACCTACACTCTACACTCACCGTAGCCACACTTTATCATACACACACACAGACACACCACACCTACGCTCTACACTCACCGTAGCCACACTTTATCATACACACACACAGACACACCACACCTACGCTCTACACTCACCGTAGCCACACTTTATCATATACACACACAAACACACCACACCTACGCTCTACACTCACCGTAGCCACACTTTAGCATACACAGACACACCACACCTACGCTCTACACTCACCGTAGCCACACTTTAGCATACACACACACAAACACACCACACCTACGCTCTACACTCACCGTAGCCACACTTTAGCATACACACACACAAACACACCACACCTGCGCTCTACAATCACCGTAGCCACACTTTATCAGACACAAACACACCACACCTACACTCTACACTCACCGTAGCCACACTTTATCATACACACACACAAAAACACCACACCTACGCTATACACTCACCATAGCCACACTTTATCACACACACACAAACACACCACACCTATGCTATACACTCACCGTAGCCACACTTTATCATACAGACACACAAACACACCACACCTACACTCTACACTCATCATAGCCAAACTTTATCACACACACAAACACACCACACCTACACTATACAATCTCCGTAGCCACACTTTATCATACACACACACACACAAACACACCACACCTACGCTCTACACTCACCGTAGCCACACTTTATCATACACACACACACACACACACACACACCTACGCTATACACTCACCGTAGCCACACTTTATCAGACACACACAAATGCACCACACCTACGCTATACACTCACCATAGCCACACTTTATCAGACACACACAAATACACCACACCTACGCTCTACACTCACCATAGCCACACTTTATCAGACACACACAAATACACCACACCTACGCTATGCACTCACCATAGCCACACTTTATCAGACACACACAAATACACCACACCTACGCTATGCACTCACCATAGCCACACTTTATCAGACACACACAAATACACCACACCTACGCTATACACTCACCATAGCCACACTTTATCATACACAAACACACAAACAACCATGTGGTAAGCATTTATTTTTCACTGCTTTGTTCAGGGTTGATGCTGATTGCCTAAGCCCAGATGTCCAAAGTAGTATTCATATTGGAGACCGAATTTTGGAAATAAACGGCACGCCCATTCGCAGTGTCCCTCTGGATGAGGTATAAACATTTTACTTTCTCATCTCTTGTCATCTGCACAGCTTCATTGTATATGTTGCTTTCACAGCAGAGTTTTTTCTCCCTTCTGCTTAGATTGATGTCCTGATACAAGAGACCAGTCGCCTCTTGCAACTGACCATTGAACATGATCCCCATGAGACACCCACTATGCCCACCCCCTGCACAGAGACTGTAGTCAGACGCCAGAGGCCTGTCACGTAAGTAGCTGCTGTACTGAAAATGCACCAATTATATGGTATTGCTATTGATTAATAGAGGGAAGTGCATTGCAAACAGATACCTGACTTCTCTGTGATCTGTTACATAGCCTCAATGCTAACTTAAAAAATATATCAGTGGAAACTACTTGTGGTATTGACTCAATCATTTTAAGAAGCAAATTTGCTCCTAAAATGTTGGAAAGTTGATCTTTCCTATAGCAATTCCTATAACAAGGTCTTCAAACGCTGCAAATGTCCCAGCCTTTCTATATACCCAGCCTCTGGCCAATTGCTAAGCCAGGTTTTCAAGATTCCATTGATGAAATTAATTAAATGACAATGGACTAGATTACAAGTGCAGTGCTAATTTATTGGGTGCCCACAAACAGTCAAACACACCTGTTTACAGGCGCACAATAAATAACTAGCCATTGCAAGAGGGCAGACCTCTCGTTATTATTATTATCAGGTATTTGTAAAGCACCAACAGATTCTGCAGCGCTAATTTTTAAATGTCCCCCAATTGCCCCCAAAATAACATGTGAGGTCGCTTTTTAAAAAAAAATTAAAAAGTGGCATTTTATTTTATTTTTTTAACTGCCCTAAGCAGTTTTGGGGGTAAAGTTGGCGCGAGTGGGGTGTAAGAAACAAAACGGCACTGAAAAGTGCCTTTACTTTGCGGTCTTTGGGGGATTGTGTGTTCCTAGTAAATATATATGTATATGCTTATATACATTTATATTTATGTGTTAATATGTGTTTATACACATAAATTTATATATATATATATATATATATATATTTGCTGCCCATCACTGCGCAACTTACCCCTTTGCTGCGTTAGTTCTCATGCCATGTCTGATAGCATGAGAATGAGACTCTCATTGGAGCTTATGGAAGCGCGCTCTCTTGTGCTGGTATTACTGAGTTGAGCACAAATATCGATTTCACGGAAGCGATATTTTGTGCTCAATGTTTAATCTAGCCCGATATGTTGGTGTTGTTAGACTAAACATTTTTGCATGTGTGCACTTGTGTGTATGTGTGTGTGTGCGTGCGTGTGCGTATGTGTAAGGAGCACCTACTAAAATATTGGTATTTTCTAACACATGGAAGTTTATACATTTTTGAATAAGTAATATAACAAATGAGAACGATAAACACTGAACAATGTAAAAAATCAAGAGAATAAAATTTACAAAACATGGAAAAATGGTCAAGTAAGTAAAATGGATTTTTTTTATTTCAGAAAATGATTTATGATTACTAAATCAAAAGTATTAGTGGAACTCTTTATAGAATGATACATGGGTACCATATGGAAGGAAAAAAAAAAACTTTTGCAGTATAGAAATTATTATCTTAACCAGTGAAAATCGTTCTGATTCGCTCAACTACTGTGGTTTATAATATCCGACCTTTATATATTGCACTGCAAACCAATCCTAAAATTTTCATGTCTTAACGGCAGATAGTGATATGGATTTCAGGCTTACAATTCACCTACACTTTGAATATATTTATTTTACAGCTTTGAAACATGCATTAAAAACTATATATGTTTAGCCAAAAATATTATAGAAAAACAGGCAGAGCAAATAGGGAAATAACTACAGATTTCCCCAAATACAGACATCTTTAATTTCTTTAAATTATTTCTGTATTTTTTGTCTCTGTCCAGACGTAGCTGCAGTATAGACAGATCGCCCGGATCAAGCTGTGTTGGTTCCCCTGCCTGCCCTCGCAGGGACATGTGCCGATCTGAGTCTGTGCGAGGTGTCACTGGCTCTCATCGTATCTTCCGGCCTTCAGACCTAATTCATGGGGAGGTGCTTGGAAGGGGCTGCTTTGGACAGGCGATTAAAGTGAGTGTCTTGAATTGTTGCTTCCTGTACACAGTTATGGTTGGTCAGGCTGTGAGCTGCCTACCCTTTGTATTGCTTTGCTCTCTGTATAATTCATAAGCACGCAATGTGCAGTCATTTGACACATCTTATGCACTAAGGTTCATTGTCTCTGCATACTTTTCATGTCTGTTGTTCTTATGCAGTTGATGTTCAATTTTCTCTATTACATTCCAAGTCTCAAAAACCATTTCCTTTCTCAAGTATCAATGCTCTGATTTCCCACTGTAGATGTGTGTTGTTCTGAAAATATATCCGTAAGCTCGGTACTCTCCTTTCTTACAGGTTACTCATCGTCAGACTGGGGAAGTGATGGTCATGAAGGAACTGATAAGGTTTGATGAGGAGACACAGAGAGACTTCCTTAAAGAAGTGAGTTCAAATGTATCTGTTCGCTGTCTTTGTAATAATAATATAATGTGCATCTTTATAATTCAGGACACACCTAGATTCTTTTATGCCTGTATCACCCAATGATTTAGATCATGTATTTTAATTATAATACAATATTATGTAAAATAATTATATCATAACAATTATATCAAAATGAAAAATATGTGAATTAATTACATATGTGCATCAAACTGTCTCTAAACTTTTTAAAGACATAGGGGCCGAATTATCAAGCTCCGAATGGAGCCCCTGTTTCCGCCTTTAGATAGTTAAGACCGCTGCTCCATAACTGGTCCACCTACTCTGAGGCTGCGGACATCAATCTGCCTGATCCTATACGATCGGGTTGATTGACACCCCCTGCTAATGGCCGATTGGCCGCGAATCTGCAGGGGGCGGCATTGCACAATCAGTTCACAAGAACTGCTTGTGCAATGATAAATGCCGACAGCGTATACTGTCGGCATTCATCGATGTCTGGCGGACACTTGAAAGTGATGCGGCATATACTGTATAGGTAAAAAGCAAACATACAGATTTTCTAGCAGTGCGCACAAACTTTACCCTATTAAGTCTGCCGCCAGTAATTTGGACATTTATATATGTAAAAAACTGCTTTAAAAAGCTGTAAAAAGCTTAACCTAGGAGGTTCATATGCTAATTTCTTAGACCTTGAAGGCCACCTCTTTCCAGAATGCATTTTAACAGTTTTTCACCACTAGAGGGTGTTAGTTCACGTATTTCATATAGATAACACTGTGCTTGTGCACGTGAAGTTATCTGGGAGCAGGCACTGATTGGCTAAACTGCAAGTCTGTCAAAAGAACTGAAATAAAGGGGCAGTTTGCAGAGGCTTAGATACAAGATAATCACAGAGGTTAAAAATATATTAATATAACAGTGTTGGTTATGTAAAACTGGGGAATGGGTAATAAAGGGATTATCTATCTTTTAAAACAATAACAATTCTGGTGTAGACTGTCCCTTTAAAGGCCCTTTACAATAGGATGTACCCTTTAAGGAAATTGTGAGGTAAAACATATTTCTCTTGTAAGGTGTATCCAGTCCACGGATTCATCCATTACTTGTGGGATATTCTCCTTCCCAACAGGAAGCTGCAAGAGGATCACCCACAGCAGAGCTTTCTATATAGCTCCTCCCCCAACTGCCACCTCCCAGTCATTCTCTTGCAGCTCTCGACAAGGGAAGTAGCTAGAGAGATGTGGTGAATTAAGGTAGTTTATCTTCAATCAAAGTTTATTATTTTCAAATGGTACCGGAGTTGTACTATTTTGGCTTCAGGCAGAAAGGGAAGAAGAGTCTGCCTGAAGTTTTTTGATGATCTTAGCAGTTTGTAACTAAGGTCCACTGCTGTTCTCACACATAACTGAAGAGATGGGTAACTTCAGCTGGGGGAATAGCGTGCAGAGTTTCCTGCTCTGAGATATGTGCAGTTTTACATTTTTCTAGAGAGATGATAAGCTAGAAAATGCTGACAGTACCTGATTTATTTAAGGTAAGCCTGATTACAGTGATTTAATAATGACTGGTATCATGCTTGCTGTAAAGGGTAATATTTTTGTTATTTACTCTCATTACTTAATAGATATAATGTTTGCTTGATGTATATAAACGTTTACTACAAATGGTGATAAAACTTTATTCTGGGGCCCAGTTTTTTCCACATGGCTGACTAGATTTTGCCTAGTGATAGTTTTTTTAAGGCCCTCTCACTGTGAGTACATGTTGGGAGGGGCCTATTTTCGCGCCTTAATTGCGCAGTAATTTTTGCAGCTTGAGACATCCAGCTTTCCTGAAGGAGTCCCCTGACATATAGGACCCCTCTACAGGGTTTTTGTGCCTTCCAAAATCGTTGTATGGGCAGGTAGGAGCCACAGTAGAGCTGTGACAGTTGGTTGTGACTGTTTAAAAACGGCTATATCGTTTTTTTTTATCCGGTTTTGAAACTAAGGGGTTAATCATCCATTTGCAAGTGGGTGCAATGCTATTTCAGTCTATCATACACACTGTAAACATTTCGTAGAATTTACTGCTTTTTTCACTGTTTTGCAGTTTATGTGATTGTTTTTTTCTCTTAAAGGCACAGTACCATTTTTATTTTTTGCTTGTTCACAGTTATTAAAGTGTTTTCCAAGCTTGCTGCTCTCATTACTAGTCTGTTTAAACATGTCTGACATAGAGGAAACTCATTGTTCATTATGTTTAGAAGCCATTGTGAAACCCCCTCTTAGAATGTGTACCAAATGCACTGATTTTACTATAGATTACAAAGACCATATTCTGGCTTTAAAAAATTTATCACCAGAAGAAATTGACAAGGAGGAAGTTATGCCGTCTAACTCTCCCCACGTGTCAGAACCTATAACTCCCGCTCAGGGGATGCCAAGTACATCTGGCGCGCCCATTGCATATACCTTACAAGATATGGCGGCAGTTATGAATCATACCCTTACAGAGGTATTATCTAAACTGCCAGGATTGCAAGGAAAGCGAGACAGCTCTGGGACTAGAATAAATACAGAGCTCTCTGACGCTTTAGTGGCTATGTCTGATACACCCTCACAATGTACTGAAGCTGAAGCAGGGGAGCTTCAATCTGTGGGTGATTTTTCTGATTCAGGGAAGATACTTCAACCTGATTCTGATATGTCTACATTTAAATTTAAGCTTGAACACCTCCGCATATTGCTCAGGGAGGTCTTAGCAACTCTGGACGACTGTGACGCTATTGTAGTCCCAAAGAAATTATGTAGATTGGATAAATACTATGCAGTACCTACTTACACTGATGTTTTTCCAATCCCTAAGAGGTTTTCTGAAATTATTACTAAGGAATGGGATAGACCAGGTGTATCGTTCTCTCCCCCTCCTGTTTTTAAAAAGATGTTTCCTATAGACGCCGCTACACGGGACTTGTGGCAGACGGTCCCTAAGGTGGAGGGAGCAGTTTCTACTCTAGCTAAGTGTACCACTATCCCTGTCGAGGACAGTTGTGCTTTTCTAGATCCAATGGATAAAAAATTAGAGGGTTACCTTAAGAAAATTCTTATTCAACAAGGTTTTATTCTCCAGCCTCTTGCATGCATTGCCCCAGTCACTGCTGCTGCGGCTTTCTGGTTTGAGTCTCTAGAGGAGGCTCTACAGGTTGAAACCCCGTTGGAAGATATTATTGACAAGCTTAAGGCCCTTAAGCTACCCAATTCATTTGTTTCTGACGTCGTTGTTTATTTAACCAAGCTAACGGCTAAAAATTCAGGTTTTACTATTCAGGCGCGTAGGGCGCTATGGCTTAAATCCTGGTCAGCTGACGTGACTTCAAAGTCTAAACTTCTCAACATTCCCTTCAAAGGACAGACCCTATTCGGGCCTGGACTGAAGGAGATCATTTCTGACATCACTGGAGAAAAAGGTCAGTCTAGTCTTTGGCCCTTTCGAAACTTCAAGAGTGGCGCAGCTTCAACTTCCTCTAACACAAAACAAGAGGGAACTTTTGCCCAGTCTAAGCCGGTCTGGAGACTTATCCAGACTTGGAACAAGGGGAAACAGGCCAAAAAGCCTGCTGCTGCCTCTAAGACAGCATGAAGGAGCAGCCCCCGATCCGGAAACGGATCTAGTAGGGGGCAGACTCTCTCTTTTCGCCCAGGCTTGGGCAAGAGATGTCCAGGATCCCTGGGCATTAGAGATTGTGTCCGAGGGTTATCTTCTGGAATTCAAAACCTCTCCCCCAAAAGGGAGATTTCATCTCTCACATTTATCTGCAAACCAGATAAAGAGAGAGGCATTCTTACATTGTGTTCAAGACCTCCTAGTTATAGGAGGGATCCACCCAGTTCCGCAGGAGGAACAGGGGCAGGGCTTCTATTCAAATCTGTTTGTAGTTCCCAAGTAAGAGGGAACATTCAGACCAATCTTAGATCTCAAGGTCTTAAACAAATTTCTCAGAGTCCCATCCTTCAAGATGGAGACTATTCGAACCATCCTTCCTATGATCCAGGCGGGTCAATATATGACTACCGTAGATTTAAAGGATGCTTATCTTCACATCCCGATACACAAAGATCATCATCGTTTTCTCAGGTTTGCCTTTCTAGACAGGCACTACCAGTAGCCCCTTACTTAGACGACATTCTGATACAGGCATCGACTTTTCAAATCACCAGGTCCCATACGGACATTGTTCTGGCATTTCTGAGGTCCCATGGGTGGAAGGTGAACAAAGAAAAGAGTTCTCTATCACCTCTAACAAAAGTTTCACTCCTAGGGACTCTGATAGATTCGGTAGAAATGAAGATTTACCTAACAAAGGCCAGATTGTCAAAACTTCTAGACTCTTCAGTGGCTCAGTGTATGGAAGTAATCGGTTTAATGGTAACGGCAATGGACATAGTACCGTTTGCCCACCTACATCTCAGACCGCTGCAACTTTGCATGCTCAGTCAGTGGAATGGGGATTACACAGATTTGTCCCCTCTACTAAATCTGGATCAAGAAACCAGGGATTCTCTTCTCTGGTGGCTATGTCAGGTTCATCTGTCCAAGGGGATGAGCTTCTGCAGGCCAGATTGGACTATAGTAACGACAGATGCCAGCCTTCTGGGCTGGGGTGCAGTCTGGAACTCCCTGAAGGCTCAGGGCTCGTGGACTCAGGAGGAGGCACTCCTTCCGATAAACATTCTGGAACTAAGAGCGATATTCAATGCTCTTCAGGCTTGGCCTCAGCTAGCTGCGGTCAGGTTCATCAGATTTCAGTCGGACAACATCACGACTGTAGCCTATATCAACCATCAGGGGGGAACAAGGAGCCCCCTGGCAATGTTGGAGGTTTGAAAGATAATTCTATGGGCAGAGGTTCACTCTTGCCATCTCTCAGCTATCCATATCCCAGGAGTAGAGAACTGGGAGGCGGATTTTCTAAGTCTGCAGACTTTTCATCCGGGGGAGTGGGAGCTCCATCCGGAGGTATTTGCCCAGCTGATTCAACTATGGGGCAAACCAGAACTAGATCTCATGGCGTCTCGTCAGAACGCCAAACTTCCTTGTTACGGGTCCAGGTCAAGGGATCCCCAGGCAGCGCTGATAGATGCTCTAGCAGCGCCCTGGTCCTTCAGCCTGGCTTATGTGTTTCCACCATTTCCTCTGCTCCCTCGTCTGATTGCCAAGATCAAGCAGGAGAGAGCTTCAGTGATTTTGATAGCTCCTGCGTGGCCACGCAGGACTTGGTATGCAGATCTGGTGGACATGTCATCCTTTCCACCATGGACTCTGCCGCTGAGGCAGGACCTTCTACTTCAAGGTCCCTTCAAACATCCAAATATAATTTCTCTGCGTCTGACTGCTTGGAGATTGAACGCTTGATTTTATCAAAGCGTGGTTTTTCCGAGTCGGTCATTGATACCTTAATTCAGGCTCGAAAGGCTGTCACCAGGAAAATCTATCATAAGATATGGTGTAAATATCTTCATTTGTGTGAATCCAAGGGTTACTCATGGAGTAAAGTCAGGATTCCCAGGATATTATCTTTTCTCCAAGAAGGATTGGAGAAGGGATTGTCAGCTAGTTCCTTAAAGGGACAGATTTCTGCTCTGTCTATTCTTTTGCACAAGCGTCTGGCGGATGTTCCAGACGTTCAGGCGTTTTGTCAGGCTTTAGTTAGAATCAAGCCTGTGTTTAAACCTGTTGCTCCACCATGGAGTTTAAATTTAGTTCTTAAAGTTCTTCAATGGGTTCCGTTTGACCCTCGTCATTCCATAGATATCAAGCTTTTATCTTGGAAAGTTCTGTTTTTGGTAGCTATCTCTTCGGCTCGAAGAGTTTCAGAGTTATCTGCCTTGCAGTGTGATTCCCCTTATCTGATCTTCCATGCAGATAAGGTAGTTTTGCGTACCAAACCTGGGTTTCTTCCTTATCAATCAGGAGATTGTTGTTCCGTTACTGTGTCCTAATCCTTCTTCAAAGAAGGAACGTCTATTACACAATCTTGACGTGGTTCGTGCTTTAAAGTTTTATTTACAAGCTACTAAAGATTTTCGTCAAACATCTGCATTGTTTGTTTTCTACTCTGGACAGAGGAAAGGCCAAAAGGCTTCAGCAACTTCTCTTTCTTTTTGGTTAAGAAGTATAATCCGCTTAGCTTATGAGACTGCTGGCCAGCAGCCTCCTGAAAGAATTACAGTTCATTCCACTAGAGCGGTGGCTTCCACATGGGCTTTTAAAAATGAGGCTTCTGTTGAACAGATTTGTAAGGCGGCGACTTGGTCTTCGCTTCATACTTTTTCTAAATTCTACAAATTTGATACTTTTGCTTCTTCGGAGGCTATTTTTGGGAGAAAGGTCTTACAGGCAGTGGTGCCTTCCGTTTAAGCGCCTGCCTTGTCCCTCCCTTCATCCGTGTCGTATAGCTTTGGTATTGGTATCCCACAAGTAATGTATGAATCCGTGGACTGGATACACCTTACAAGAGAAAACAAAATTTATGCTTACCTGATAAATTTATTTCTCTTGTGGTGTATCCAGTCCACGGCCCGCCCTGTCATTTTAAGGCAGGTGTTTTTTATTTTTAAACTACAGTCACCACTGCACCCTATAGTTTCTCCTTTTTCTTGCTTGTCTTCGGTCGAATGACTGGGAGGTGGCAGTTAGGGGAGGAGCTATATAGACAGCTCTGCTGTGGGTGATCCTCTTGCAGCTTCCTGTTGGGAAGGAGAATATCCCACAAGTAATGGATGGATCCGTGGACTGGATACACCAAAAGAGAAATAAATTTATCAGGTAAGCATAAATTTTGTTTTTTCAAAAAGAGATGTTCATTTGATATTTTCTAGATTTTCCCAGATAGGCTGCATCACTTTCAAGTGTCCCTTAAAAGAGACATCAAATTAAAATTGTAATTTTCTATAAAATGTTTAATTATTTATAGTTACAAAATAAAATGTTGAAAATCACTTTCATTATTTATTTTGTAAGTTTTTCCAGTAATTTAACTGTGAGCTTTTGTGGTTTTCCCATTGCCACAGAGCTGCTGAAGTGCATTCTGCTAGATCCAGAGCCCTAGTCATGCAATATTTTACATAGTAACTAATAAGTGCAGAACCTCATTTACATCTGTCCCTTATTAGTCACAGTGAAGGAGAAACAAATAGGGAGAGTATTCAAAGCAAATCTCATTGGACTGGAAATTAATGCTTAGAAAAATGGTAATTTTAAATGCTCTTTTAACATTCATTTTTCATACTGATTCTGCAGTGCGATGCTTAAAGGGACATTGTGCACTAAATTTCTATTAAATGATCCATTAATATAGCATTAATATGCATAGTTTTGCTTATTTTTTTTTAATAATATTGTGCTGATTGTTAGACTCCTAACCAAGCCCCAAAGTATCAGATGTAGACTGAAGTCTACAGATTCCTGCTTTCTCTTGTTTGTGTAATGGGTGTTTTCATATCCAGGAAAGTGGTGAGTGGCTGCTTTCTCAGCCTTTTTCAGTGGATGTCCCAGCCTAACCTCATAAACAGTGCTAAACAGGGAGCCTCTAAGTAAGTTTTTAAAAAGGTTTTATACTGGATTGTTAGATCAGTATCTGTGCATATTCTTCTTTATAGTAGTGTCTATTACATGCAGTTAAATGAAAACTGTTGTATTATATCCCTTTAATTGCTAATGTATACTGTACATGTATAAAAATGACTGTAATGTCATGCCTTGAAAAATGCATGGTCCTTTTCAGGTTCTGTTTTAATTATGCAGTTTGTGGTTACTCCCTTCATCAGCTGCTTTATAAAACCTGCCAGTGCTTAACCCTTTACAAGCACAGATACAGAAAGAGAACCAAAAAATACACCTGATGCAGCTCTCTGCACCCGGTGTTCTCTTTCAAAGTATACAAATTTTGTCTAGGAGGCAGAGTTTTTGAATATGACCATTCAGTGATTAAAGGGCCACTGTAAGTAAATATTTTCTATGCCTGTTACTAACTAACTACCCCAAATACGCTTTTTATCAATAGCATTTCATTAACATATCTCTACCGTATGTCAGAAATATTGTCTGCAAATTTAATTGTTTTCCAAACCCACTCCGTGGGTATCCTTTGCTCTTCACCAATCCGTCTCCAATACCTAGGTTTCAAAATGGCGCTTTAAACACAAAGTTATTGGTTTAAGTATTTTGAACACTCAGTGCTGAAAATAGTGGGCAGGATAACGTGACATCATCAGCGAATAAAAGATATAACTTTTAGAACGTTATGAAACTTCGTTTTGGAGAAAATATAGGTCAGTAGGTTTTAATTAATGTTTATTAACTTTAATATGTTAGTTGTTTAGCTTAAAAATTATAACAGAAAGTAATCCTTTAAGGCTTTAATAGCGCTGTGTGAGCAAGTGCTATGTCATATACAAGAAAATGATTCCTGTGACCAAGTCCTCAGTGGTAAAACTTAGCTTTTATTTTTAAAAAGTGTAAAAAGTAAATTTACAGACCTTGGAGATGTAAAAATAGTACTATGTATTCGATGCTGTTACCTCCGACTCCCAATTCGCGTCACCAGACGTGTTTCGCCATAGCTTTATCGACGGGTCCTGTGTCACCTCAGTGTGATCATACACCCTGTTGACAGTCTCTGTTATAAATATCCAGTCCTACTGTTGTTATTCATAGGTTTATTTATATTAAATCTAACTCTATATGTTCTACAGTTCCTCAATATGTCAATAAATATTGTCATTGGTGTTTTAAAGAAATTCAAAAACATTTGAAACACTGCAATTTAGGTTACATTGTATATCAGGGATGGCCAACAAAGATCACAGACAGGCTGGGCATTTAGGTATCTTTCTACTTGTAACAGGCAGCTTTATCTTCATTACATAACCTGATTAGCTAAAGACAAGCAACAGAATTCCTGGCATGTTTAAGGTCATAGCAAACTAGGATTAACCCTTTCGTGTCAGGGCTAAAGTACCTACATCGGAACAGCTGTTCCGATGTAGACAAATTGAAACCACGCGATCGTGCACACGATCGCGAGATTTCAATTATTGGATCACATCTGGGGGGCTTCCCTACAACCCTAGGAACGCCCTCAAGACCGCAATCTAATCCTGACAGCACAGAAGGCTTCAGGACAGCCGTTAGCTATGACGTTCTATTCCGTTATAACGGCTTTAAAGCCCAGTCTAATTATGACGGAGTAGAACGGCATAACGGCTTTAAAAGGTTAAACATCATCAGCCTGTGTGACAACACACATTCTTCCTGTGGGCCTCAGCTATTTCACTGCATTAAAGGGACTTACAAGTTAGTTTTCTATAGTATCAAACAGCACCTGCTGTAATAAAGCATTAAAAAATGGGGATGCTTTATTTTTTTAATTTTTTTAATTTATTTATTTTTAAACTCATTTAGCATAGCAAAGTACCTTCCAGTAGTAAGCTTGGGGCTAAAGGGACACTGACCCCAAATGTTTTATTTCATGATTCAGATAGAGCATGCAATTTTAAGCAACTTTCTAGTTTACTCCTATTATCAATTTTTCTTTGTTCTCTTGCTATCTTTATTTGAAAAGCAAGAATGTACGTTTAGAAGCCGGCCCATTTTTGGTTCACAACCTGGGTTGTTCTTGCTGATTGGTGGCTAAATGCCCCCTACCATTAAACAAGCACTGTCCTGGCTTAGCTTAGATGCCTTCTTTTTCAAATAAAGATAGCAAGAGAATGAAGAAAAAAAAAAAAGGAGTAAATTAAAAAGTTGCTTATAATTGCATGCTCTATCTGAATCACAAAAGAAAAAAAAAGGGTTTTAGTGTCCCTTTAACTGAGAGCGAATGCAAACAATGTAAGATTCTTAATCGCAATCATAAATAAGCTTAAATAACTTGACACACCCTCATCTAACATTACAATTGTGTTTTTTCTTCCTTTTAGGTGAAGGTTATGAGGTGTCTAGAACACCCAAATGTGCTAAAGTTTATTGGTGTGCTTTACAAAGACAAAAGGCTGAATTTTATCACAGAATACATCCCAGGAGGAACATTGCGCAGGGTCATAAAGTCTATGGTGGGTGCACTGAATTCAGTTATTTCTTTTACTTTTTGTTTAAAAAATTGTTCATCTCTTTGTTTCTGTTTAAATATTCTCATCTCTTTCTCCAGCCTCTATATACAATTGTTAACAATAAAATAGTTATTTTATTTTAAACAATAGTTTAACCCCTTGAGTGCTAATGACGGCTCTGAGTTTCCCACTCTGGTGCTAATGACGGCTCGTCACTAGCACTCTCCCAACTTGAGGGAGATCTGGGGGCTCCCACCCACTCCTACCCCGGCGATCGGTGCTGCATAATGAAAGGCATCGCCGGGGCTTCCTTTTTGCGTGGTGACGTCACGCGCAATAAACGCGATGACATCACCGCACAACTTTATTTAACATGAACAATGCTAACTATAGGAGCAGGGGGCATGCTGCTTAGAAGCCTGTATCTCAGGCATCTAAGCAGCTACAGAGCCCCAAGACCCACCATTGGAAAGGTAATCGCCTAACCTTTCCAACGGTGTAAGTCTTGAAATAAGTAAAAAAAAAATATTTTTAAAAATAAAAAACCCTTTAAGAAAACCTTAGCACCCAGGTGGGAAAGTGCTTAGCATTCAAAGGGTTAAACAAATGCCTCAATATTTTATGAAATTGTGTAATATACATTTCCAGGTAGGTAGGCTCAGGAACAGCTAGCTGCTGATTGGTGGTGGCTGCACATATACACCTCCTGTTATTGGCTCATCCAGTCTGTTCTGCTTGCTTCCAGTAATATATTGTTGCTCTTTTAACAAAGCATACCAAGAGAACGAAAAAAAATTGACAATAGAAGTAAATTGGAAAGTTTATTAAAATTGTATGCTTTATCTGAATCATGAATGGAAAATTCTGTGTTTCATGTCCCTTTATGTAATTACCTCAGTAGTATAAAAAAATGGTACAGTGTAATACTGGTACGGTATCCACATGTCCAGAATTTCTACTGGCTGTCTAGTAAAATATTTATAAAAAAAACTGACACCGATTGCATCTTATCTGAGGTCTTAAATAAGGATATAGCTTACATTGGAACTGATCTGAGGTCTGATGAAAGTATACGGCTGAATGGGCTTTAGTGGAATTTGCCTGATATAGGGCTAGATTACAAGTGGAGCTCTTATTTATCAGTCGCCCGCAAACACGCAAATTTGCCCGTTTGCGGGGGTTAGATAAATAATCAGCCATTACAAGTGGTTGGTTATTGCTACCGCTAGCTTGCAATCAGATCTCTGGTTAATTTTATAAATGTGCCCCAAATGCCCCCAAAATACAGTGGTGTGTATATATTAAAAAATAAAAATTGTAGCATTTTATTTTTGAAAAAATAACTGCAGCAGGTTGTTTTGTTTCTGGGCTAAAGTTGGCGTATGTGGGGTGTTAGAAAAAAAAATGGCACTGAAAAGTGCCTTTACATTGTGTTCTATGGGAACTGTGTGTACCCAGTAAATATATATGTATATAGCTGATACGGATGATTGACCCTAGAATTAATATGGTTCCGGTTTTTACCCACTTACTGAAAATAAATACTATGTAAGTGTGTAATGCACAGAGGTATAAAGTACATTAATTTAAACAAGAAAAAGTACCCAGAGGTGATACAGAAATAAATATATCCCCCCCCACCACCACCACCAGATGGGTTCAAGTATACCCTTGTCTGGCACTCAATCTGACAGCAGCCCTTATATTGAGAATTCAGAGGTCACAACATATAAATGCGTCAAACAATATATTTAATTACACAAAAATTCCTGATCAAGCCACAAAGCGGCAACTCATGATTATAGTCCATGCAGGATTATTGAATAAGGGTACCCTTGTAGAGTATTCAGGGACCTCCCTGTTTGTATTTAACACCAGGTTATTATAATATTATAATATGGTGGGTTATTCCACCATATTAGCAGTCCCTTGATTAGTATGTACAACACAAGCGCTCAAGTGAATGGCTCCTTTAAGTAAGGTTAGTGCTAAGCAGTTTCCCCCAGTAGTAAGGTCCGTCACTATTGCAAGCATAGGACAGGTAAGTAGTCATCCCACTATACTCACATTCCTTGTGGTATCCAAACCGATCATTGTTGTGTGGTGAGTGGGGCTTCATCAGATGACCTACCTTATCCTCCTGTTCCACTTGATTTCACTGTCCATAATGACCGTGATGGGGTTACAGATGCGGTTCAAAACTGACTGCTTACCAGGCCAGATGTTCTGTCATATCCGGAGTCTCCTTAGTAAGGCATAGTAGCTTGTAATAGCTTGTAAGGGTCCTGGTGTGTCCATCAGAAGTATAATGTAAACCGCACCAAACAATACACAAACAGCACCTTCTTTCCTTTGTTTTTTGTTGCCAGTGGAACAGAGGAGACTGCTTTCCTCTCCAGTATTCAAGTGTTGTAATAATCCACAGCACCAAATATTATAAATAAACCTTAGAAATGTATTATGGTCGGTACGTTTGTACCGACCATAATACATTTCTAAGGTTTATTTATAATATTTGGTGATGTGGATTATTACAACACAGAAGTATAATGAGGCTACCTTGCTCTGAACTTAAAGGAGCGATTTACTTGAGCGCTTGTGTTGTGCATACTAAGCTAGGGACTGCTAATATGGTGGAATAACCCCACGACTGGTGTTAAATACAAACAGGGAGCTCCCTGAATCCTCTACAAGGGTACCCGTATTCAATAATCCTGCATGGACTATAATCATGAGTTACCGCTTTGTGGCTTGAACAGGAATTTTTGTGTAATTAAATATATTGTTTGATGCATTTATATGTTGTGACCTCTGATTTCTCAATATCCTCTGGAAAATAACTTTATACCCTTTTTTAAATTAGATGGACTAAAGTTAAGTTTTACCTACTCCGATGCTCCTCATTTCAAGTTTTGTTTGCCTATATACACATATTAACACATAAATATATATGTATATATACATATATATTTATATTTGCTGCCCATCGATGCGCGACTTACCCCCTTCGCTGCGCTAGTTATTATGCCTTCGAGCAATGTGAAGGCAAGCTTGCGTTCACATTGCTGTCAACTTGTTATACAAGCACACATTAGTGTTCTCTGTTATTACTCAGTGCAGCGCAAATATCGCTTACACAAAAGCGATATTTAGCGATCCACTTGTAATTTGGCCCATAATGTCTAATGATGACAATTACATTTGTTGAGGAAAGTTGATAGCCATAAAAACTTTTATTTGTTTAAGTTTATGAATGCCACACTTTTCTGGTTGTAGTTACAAAAGTCACCTAGTCTGTTGCTGTGGGGTTTTTTTTTGTGTTTTTTTGAGTAACCAATAAGTCAAAATCACTATTATTTCTGCAGGATGCTCAGTATCCATGGAATAAGAGAGTCATTTTTGCTAGAGATATTGCTGCAGGAATGGTGAGTTTTGTGTTTCCTGCTTGTGTTTCTCCATTTTCTTTAGTCTGAGAGTCGTTCAGCCTCTGTCTTTTTAATACAATATTAGATTGATCTCATTCATTGATGACATTTTTAAACTTTCTCTTCCTTTTCAGACATACCTTCATTCTATGAATATAATACACCGTGACCTAAACTCTCACAACTGTCTTGTGCGTGAGGTAGGTATATCTTTTTTTCCTTCCCTTTTCATTTTTTTTTTTCTATCAAGCATTTAATTTACAGCAAACTAGGTCTCATGGTAGTACAGAAAAAAGAAAAAGTGACCCACTGGAATGCAGTAAAATAATAAAAGTGTTTTTCATGAACTTAGTGCAATAAAATATACTAAGCAGTGATTACAGTACAGTAAAACAAAGCAGTGATTAAACTATAAACGCATTACTTATCTTTGGGTTTTGGATAAGGCATTAATAGCATGTAACAGAGCTGAGAGTCATCATTCAGTGGAACACAGGCAGCTAATTCCACAGGTGCTGTGTTAGCCTTCTCTCCAAGATGTTACCAAAAAGTCTCTCCTGCCTCCCTTAGAAATTCTAATAATTAAACCTACAGTTTAGAAAACATGTTTAACATCATGTCAGTCATATTATTTCATTTAGCAAGTGTTTTAGCAGAATAATAGTGTTCTCATTGCAAGCAATATTGTTAGCCTAGCACTATCTGTCTCTTAGAATATTACAGACCCTCTTTCTAGATAAGAGCATCTGCTATAAGAACAGAAGTGAATACAAGTGTAACTTATTTCTTAAAGGCAATACTCTCAAAGTCATATGTGATATAACTGTGTATATGTTAGATTCATTATTTGTGCATGAAATCAAGAACATTTTCTAATCCCTTAGATGAATCATTCCCAGGGTATTGTTTTTCTGGATCATCTGATTTTATGTTGTCTTATTAAATAGTGATGGTTAAACGTTCTTGATTAGAATTAAAAACAACGAAAAGCATAATTTCAATATTAATGGGAGGAGTGTCCACTGCTTCATTCATTACTTGTGGGAATTAAGAACCTGTCAGAGTCCTGTCAGCCTCTCAGTGAGAGCATAGACGAATGTTAGAGTCCGGAGATGCAGGGAGAGTCTTTTTGCGTAACCATCCCGACTCAGTTTAACAGCTCCATTAGCAATCAGCGTTGACGAATTTCGCTGCCTGCTTTTCTTCTCTCAAGTCCATGTCAGGAGCGATGCTACTACCTTGTCACACTTGAAGGGCCGTGTTCCTTTTCCACGGCGTTGATTCTGGTAAGATCATTCATTTATATATATATATATATATTTGATAACGCAAGAAGACAGGGTCACAGTGTGGCTCCTTTTATCTTTATAGAATCTATGGTAATTACCCTCGGAAGGGGGCTGTTGAACAGGGGGGATATTATTATGCATAATATTGTTTATTGTGTTTTTCTACTGCATTTGTGTGAGATGAGGCTCTGTTAGTGTGGAACACAGTTCATTAGCGAGAGATTGAGGCAGGCTTTTTTGGCGCGTCCTTCTCTCGAATGCAGGGGCGGTCCTGCGTGGCACTCCATGTGACCGGGTGTGGCCTCTTCAACTTCCTCTTTCTAGACCTGCATTCAAAGGAGACAAAAGCTGTTTCTTGTAGTCCAGGTCATAGGAGGTGGTGGGTGCCTTGGCGATTGGGTATAAAGGTGCCATTTATTTTTGATCAAGTCCGTAATAAAGGTGCAAGCTATGGACGACTCTGATATGTTAGAGGATGCTCCCTCTTTATCCAAACCCATTAACTGTGTATATTGTGAGGAGGTTCCAGTCAACCGCCTATGCAACTCTGTTCCACATTCTTTGACAATATTGCTATTTCCAAAAAGAATAAGATATTTAGTACGACTGAGTTGTCCACCTCTGAGGGCTCCCTGCAAGGTGCGTTGCCTGCAATCATCTCCGATTACACAAGCAGTTCCCCAGGGCCTTACTAATCCTCTTGCAGGAGGGGATCTTTGGCCTCCAGACTTCGCCGATCAATTACAGTCGGTGGTTGCTGTGGCCATTAATGCGATGCCTCGCCCTACTAAGCACAAGCGGAAGGTACAGCACTGCTATCTATTTCAGGGTTCTTCCACTCCACTGGATGTCTTTGACAGATTATCCGCTGAGGAGGACAACTCCGACTTATCGGAGGATTTCACTTCTGGGTCGGAATCGGCTACGTCTAGGCCTCCGTCTGCGGAGGAGCCAGATTTAAAATTTGAGATGGAGCATTCGCGCTTTTTGCTGAAAGAGGTGCTTGCTGCGTTGGAGGTTCAGGAACCGAAACTACCGGAGGAACCTTCAATCCCTAAACTGGATAGAGTTTATGAGGACAGGCTAGTGCCCCAGGCCTTCCCGGTTCCAGTCAAAAGGGCTAACATTATTAAGAATGAATGGAAGAAACTTGGTTCGTCCTTTTTCCCCTCTTCTTCATTTAAAAGGCTTTTCCCCGTTCTGGACGCGCAGCTTGAACTGTGGGGAACTGTCCCTAAGGTGGATGGTGCTATCTCCACGCTTGCTAAGAGAACGACTATTCTGCTAGAGGATAACTCCTCTTTCAAGGAACCCATGGATAAAAAATGGAGTCCATGCTGCAGAAGATGTTCCAACACACGGGGTTCGTTTTTCAACCGGAGGCGTCGGTCGCTGCGGTGGCTGGTGCAGCTACCTACTGGTGTGACGCTCTATCAGCTATGGTAGAGGTGGAGACTACTCTCGATGAAATTCTAGAACAAATCAAGGCTTTAAGAGTGGCGCATTCATTCATTTGTGATACTAACATGCAGCTTATTCGCCTGAATGCTAAGACATCAGGTGTTTCCGTTTTAGCCCGCAGGGCTCTGTGGCTTAAGTCATGGTCTGCAGACATGACTTCTAAGTCTCATTTGTTTTCCCTCCCATTCAAGGGGAAGGTTTTGTTTGGCCCGGGCCTAGATTCTATCATATCTATGGTCACGGCTGGCAAGGGTGCCTTCTTGCCTCAGGATAAGAAGACTAAACCTAAGGGATCTACTTTTCACCCCTTTCGTGTAGGCCAAGTCTCAGCGCCAGCAGCCTGCCGCAAAGTCGGAGCAATCCAAGGGATCTTGGAAGCCAGCTAACTCTTGGAAGAAGTCTAAGCAGAATAAGACCCGAAGGAGGTCACGTTTCGTCCAATTCTGGACCTATCAGGATGGGGAACTGTTTGGGGTGCCAGAAAGGCACAGGGCAGATGGACTTGAGAAGAATCAAGTCTACCGATAAATATTTTGGAACTTCGAGCGATATTCAACACTCTGAGGGCTTGGCCCCTTCTGGGATCGTCCTGATTCATCAGATTCCAGTTGGACAACATTACCTCAGTTGCTTACATAAACCATCAAGGGGGACAAGAAGCTCCCTACCCATGAGGGAAGTATCTTGGATTCTGGATTGGACGGAGACTCACAATTGTTCGCTCTCAGCGATCCACATTCCGGGTGTGGACAACTGGAAAGCGGATATTCTGAGCAGACAGATGTTTCATCCAGGGGAATGGTCCCTCCATCCCGAGATGTTCGCAGAAATCTGCAGCAGATGAGGGATGCCGGAGATAGACCTCATGGCATCCAGACTCGATTGCAAGCTACCCAGATACAGGTCGCGATCCAGGCGGTACTGATAGATGCCTTGGCGGTACCCTGGGACTTCAACCTAATTTAAATATTTCCCCAGTTACCTCTTCTACCTCGGGTAGTGGCCCGCTTCAAGCAGGAGCAAGCTTCGACTATTCTGATTCCTCCGTCATAGCCGCAGAGGATGTGGTTTGCGGTTCTGGTGGAGATGCCGTCATCTCCCCCGTGGAAGTTACCTTATCTCAGGGATCTGCTGGTTCAAGGTCCCTTTCTACATCAAAATCTATATTCCCTGAAGTTGACTGTGTGGAGATTGAATGACTAGTCTTAGCCAAGAGAGGATTTTCGGAAAAAAAAAAGTGATTGGCACTCTCGTTCAGGCCAGGAAGCCGGTCACTCGACGCATCTACCAAAAGGTGTGAAGGACCTACTTGTCCTGGTGTGAGGAACAAGGATATCCCTGGTATAAGGTCAGGGTATCCAGGATTTTGGCCTTTCTCCAGGACGGTCTGGATAAGGTCTTGCCGTCAGTTCCCTAAGGGGACAGATCTCTGCTTTATCTGTACTGTTGCATAAGAAGCTTGTGGAGCTTCCTGACATTCAGTCCTTTGTTCAGGCTCTGGTTAGGATCAGGCCTGTCTTCAGGAATCCGGCTCCTCCTTGGAGCTTAAACTTGGTTCTTAAGGTCTTGCAGAGGGCTCTGTTTGAGCCTATGCATGCACTTGACATTAAGGTTCTTTCTTGGAAAGTCCTATTATTACTGGCTATTGCATCGGCGCGCAGAGTCTCTGAGTTGGCGGCCTTGCAATGTGAGCCTCCCTACTTGTTTTTTCATGCCGATAAGGCTGTTCTTCTCACTGGATTGGGATTCCTTCCCAAGGTGGTATCAAGTCGTAACATCAATCAGGAAATAGTAGTTCCTTCTTTGTCTCCTTCGAAGGAGAGGTTACTTCATAATCTGGACGTGGTTCGGGCATTGAAGTTTTATCTTCAGGCCATGAAGGAGTTCAGACAGATTTCATCCTTATTTGTTGTGTATTCAGGGAAGCGCAGGAGACAAAGGGCCTCTGCCACTTCTCTATTTTTTTGGTTGAGGAGTATGATCCGTCTGGCATATGAGACAGCGGGACACAAGTCTCCTCAGAGGATTACGGCTCACTCGACTAGAGCTGTGGCCTCTTCTTGGGCCTTTAAGAATGAGACTTCTATGGAGCAGATTTGTAAGGTGGCCACTTAGTCTTCCTTACATACTTTTGCAAAATTTTATAAATTTCACGTTTTTGCTTCGGCGGAAGCAGCTTTTGGGCTGGCTGTGGTGCCCTCTGTATAAGGTCCGCCTCCTTTTACCCTCACATTTTTTTCATTCAGTTTCCTCTAGTGCTTGGGTATTTGTTCCCACAAGTAATGAATGAAACAGTGGACTCTCCTCCCATTAAGATGAAAAACATAAATTATGCTTACCTGATAATTTAGTTTCAATCTGTGGGAGGAGAGTCCACTGCATACGTCTGTTTCTCCAGTGGGCGGACCTAAATTTATTGTTAATCTTCTGGCACCATTTATACCCTGATATTTCTCCTACTGTTCCTTGTTCCCTTTGCAGACTGGAGGATAAGGGGAGTGTGGGAGGTAGCCTTTGGCTGTGGTGTTTTTGCCTCCTCCTGGTGGCCAGGTTCTTAATTCCCACAAGTAATGAATTAAGCAGTGGACTCTCCTCCCACAGATGGAAATTAAATTATCAGGTAAGCATAATTTATGTTTTAATAAACCCCTTGACTGCCAGCCGCTGCAGTGTATTGATAGGGCTGATATGTATTGCAATGCTATTAATTACAGCTTTATTGCAGCCAAAAGGTAACAGTATGTCACTGACTAAACTGGCCATATATCTTTTTCTGCATTTTTATACCATTGTTTTAGTGGAATTTATGGATTAATATATGTGATCTGAGGCTAGGGAGTTGCATAAATTGTTAAACTGTATTTGTTATACAGGATGGGAGCCTGGTGGTTGCAGACTTTGGACTTGCTCGTTTGGTTGATGAAGCTAGAGACTTGCGTAAAGACCGAAAAAAGCGTTACACTGTAGTGGGAAACCCATACTGGATGGCACCAGAGATGATAAATGGTAAGTGCACTAATGTTAAATAAAAACTACTTTTAGCTGTCGCTAACATTGGTAGCTTACGGCTCCATTTCTCTTGTAAGGTGTATCCAGTCCACGGATCATCCATTACTTGTGGGATATTCTCATTCCCAACAGGAAGTTGCAAGAGGACATTAACAGCAGAGCTGTAATATAGCTCCTCCCCTAACTGTCATAGCCAGTCATTCTCTTGCAACTCTCAACAAGCTAGGATGTTGTAGGAGAGAGTGGTTAAATATAGCTAGTTTATTTTCTTCAATCAAAAGTTTGTTATTTTTAAATAGTACCGGAGTTGTGCTATTTTATCTCAGGCAGTAAATAGAAGAAGAATCTGCCTGAGGTTTCTATGATCTTAGCAGGTTGTAACTAAGATCCATTGCTATTCTCACATATGTCTGAGGGGATTACACAGATGAGGTAACTTCAGCGAGAGAATGGCGTGCAGTTTATTCTGCTATCAGGTATGTGCAGTTATAATTTTTTCTAGAGATGGAAAACACTAGAAAATGCTGCTGATACCGGATTAATGTAAGTTAAGCCTGAATACAGTGATTTAATAACGACTGGTATCATGCTTACTCCCAGGGGTAATACCCTTATGATATTGCAATATAAACGTTTGCTGGCATGTTTAATCGTTTTTATATATGCATTGGTGATAAAACTTTATTGGGGCCTAGTTTTTTCCACATGGCTGGCTTAAATTTTGACTAGAAACAGTTTTACTGAGGCTTTCCACTGTTATAGTATAAAAGTTACAGTTGGTGCAGTTAAAATTACAAACTGTGACATCCAGCTTCCCTCAGGAGTCCCCTGTATGCTATAGGACATCTCTAAAGGGCTCAAAGGCTTTCCAAAGTCGTTTATTGGGGAAGGTAGGACCACAGCTTGCTGTGGCAGTTGGTTGTGACTGTTTAAAAAAAAAAAAAAAAAAAAAAGGCTATTTCGTTTTTTTGATCCGTTTTTTGAACTAAGGGGTTAATCATCCATTTGCAAGTGGATGCAATGCTCTGCTAGCCTATTACATACACTGTAAAAATTTCGTTTGATTTACTGCATTTTTTCACTGTTTTTCAAATTCTGACAAAATTTGTTTCTCTTAAAGGCACAGTACCGGTTTTTATATTTGCTTGTTAACTTGATTTAAAGTGTTTTCCAAGCTTGCTAGTCTCATTGCTAGTCTGTATAAACATGTCTGACATAGAAGAAACTCCTTGTTCATTATGTTTAAAAGCCATGGTGGAACCCCCTCTTAGAATGTGTACCAAATGTACTGATTTCAACATCACGACTGTAGCTTACATCAACCATCGAGGGGGAACAAGAAATTCCCTAGAGATGTTAGAAGTTTCAAAAAATAATTCACTGGGCAGAGATTCACTCTTGCCACCTATCAGCTATCCATATCCCAGGTGTAGAGCACTGGGAGGCGGATTTTCTAAGTCGTCAGACTTTTCATCCGGGAGAGTGGGAACTCCATCCGGAGGTATTTGCACAACTGATTCTCCGTTGGGGCAAACCAGAACTGGATCTCATGGCGTCTCGCCAGAACGCCAAGCTTCCGTGTTACGGATCCAGGTCCAGGGATCCCAAGGCGACACTGATAGATACTCTAGCAGCGCCCTGGTCTTTCAACCTGGCTTATGTGTTTCCACCGTTTCCTCTGCTCCCTCGACTGATTGCCAAGATCAAGCAGGAGAGAGCATCAGTGATTCTGATAGCACCTGCGTGGCCACGCAGGACCTGGTATGCAGATCTAGTGGACATGTCATCCTTTCCACCATGGTCTCTGCCTCTGAGACAGGACCTTCTACTTCAGGGTCCTTTCAACCATCCAAATCTAATTTCTCTGAGGCTGACTGCCTGGAGATTGAATGCTTGATTTTATCAAAGCGTGGCTTCTCCGAGTCAGTTATTGATACCTTAATACAGGCACGAAAGCCTGTCACCAGGAAAATTTACCATAAGGTATGGCGTAGATATCTTTATTGGTGTGAATCCAAGGGTTACTCATGGAGTAAGGTCAGGATTCCTAGGATTTTATCTTTTCTCCAAGAAGGTTTGGAAAAAGGATTGTCAGCTAGTTTCTTAAAGGGACAGATTTTTGCTCTGTCTATTCTTTTGCACTAGCGTCTGGCAGATGTTCCAGACGTTCAGGCATTTTGTCAGGCTTTAATTTGAATCAAGCCTGTGTTTAAACCTGTTGCTCCACCATGGAGCTTAAACTTGGTTCTTAAGGTTCTTCAAGGAGTTCCGTTTGAACCTCTTCATTCCATAGATATCAAACTTTTATCTTGGAAAGTTCTTTTTTTTTTTTTTTGGTAGCTATTTCCTCGGCTCGTAGAGTCTCTGAGCTATCTGCCTTACAATGTGATTCTCCTTATCTGATTTTTCATATGGATAAGGTAGTCCTGCGTACCAAACCTGGGTTCTTACCTAAGGTGGTATCTAACAAGAATATTAATCAAGAGATTGTGGTTCCATCCTTGTGTTACACAATCTGGACGTGGTCTGTGCTTTAAAGTTTTACTTACAAGCTACTAAAGATTTTCGTCAAACATCTGCTTTGTTTGTTGTCTACTCTGGACAGAGGAGAGGTCAAAAGGCTTTGGCAACCTCTTTTTCTTTTTGGCTAAGAAGCTTAATCCGCTTAGCCTATGAGACTGCTGGACAGCAGCCTCCTGAAAGGATTACAGCTCATTCCACTAGAGCTGTGGCTTCCACTTGGGCCTTTAAAAATGAGGCTTCTGTTGAACAGATTTGCAAGGCGGCGACTTGGTCTTCGCTTCATACTTTTTAAAAATTTTACAAATTTGATACTTTTGCTTCTTCGGAGGCTATATTTGGGAGAAAGGTTTTACAGGCAGTGGTTCCTTCCATTTAAGTTCCTGCCTTGTCCCTCCCTTCATCCGTGTACTTTAGCTTTGGTATTGGTATCCCACAAGTAATGGATGATCCGTGGACTGGATACACCTTACAAGAGAAAACACAATTTATGCTTACCTGATAAATTTATTTCTCTTGTGGTGTATCCAGTCCACGGCCCGCCCTGTCATTTTAAGGCAGGTAATTTTTAAATTTAAACTACAGTAACCACTACACCCTATGGTTCCTCCCTTTCTCGGCTTGTTTTCGGTCGAATGACTGGCTATGACAGTTAGGGGAGGAGCTATATTACAGCTCTGCTGTTAATGTCCTCTTGCAACTTCCTGTTGGGAATGAGAATATCCCACAAGTAATGGATGATCCGTGGACTGGATACACCACAAGAGAAATAAATTTCTCAGGTAAGCATAAATTGTGTTTTTTAACAATTCAATGGAAACAAGCTCTAAGTTTGCAAAGCCGTACAGGTGATGTGTATAAACACTAGATTTAGAACTTTTTAGCGCCCTCCTTTGTTTGATTATTTTATTTTGGAAATGTTAATTTGCAGATTGTGGTTCTTTTGGTGTGTAGTATATATTTGCTCATAAGATCACATTGGAATATCACAGGGACAAAGTAACTGAGATCTGGTTGGAATGCACAATCTACAGCTGAAGAAATTCGAGAGTAAACAGACTGTAGCAGATAACTGGTAGCAGTGCATTGGCTGAAAATTTAAGATAGTACTGGGCAGGATGATTCTGAAGATTAGCAGAAGAACAAAAGCTAAAGCCTGGCTGCATAGCACAATATTAAACTGCAGGGTGCAGTATAAAGTCTGAAGTTAAATACTGGCTGCATTGCAGAGGTAGAAGATGGAAACTGACAAAATTGCACAGAAGCTGAAAGCATTCTGCAGTGCGCAAGCAGAACATCTCATGCTGGGCCTAAAACAGAGATTGCCGATTAGAATATTATATAGCTATGGGGTATGCTTATTAAATTAAGGCTAATACATGAATATCACTTGTGTTCTCCCTGCAAATGGCATTTTTAAATAGCTAAACAGCTTTTATTCCATGTTTTTTTTTCAGCCATAAAAAATCAGCATGTTTAAATTTTAGTGTCCCTTTAAATAACTGCTTCTATTTCTTTTTTTTGACACAATGAGTCCACGGATCATCATTAATTACTGTTGGGAATATCACTCCTGCCCAGCAGGAGGCGGCAAAGAGCACCACATCAGAGCTGTTAAATATCTCCTCCCTTCAGTTGCAATTGGATCTCATGGCTTCTTGACAGAATGCCAAGCTTCTGAGGTACGGTTCGAGGTCAAGGAACCCTCAGGCTGTATTGATAGTCGCTCTGGTGGTACCTTGGATTTTCTGTCTTGCATACCTTTTTCCTCCGTTTGCTTTCTTCCTTGAGTCTTGGCTCGAATTAAGCAGGAGAGGTTGTCGGTGATCCTCATTTCACCAGAGTGGCTTCGCATGATTTGGTATGCAGTCCTGGTGGACATGTCTCTTTTTCCACCTTGAAGACTTCCATAGGGGAGGGACCTTCTACTTCAAGGACCCTTCTTTCATCTAAATCTATTTTCTCTCAAGTTGACTACTTGAAAATGAACGCTTTATTTTATCCAAGTGTGGATTTTCAGAATCGGTCATTGAGACCGTGATTCAGGCTCGTTAGCCTGTGACTAGGAAAATTTAACCATAAGATATGGCGTAAATATTTATTCTGGTGTGAATTCAAGGGCTACTCTTAAAAACGAGTAGAGTTCGGATTCCTAGAATTAGGTCTTTTTCTCCAAGAAGGTTTGGAGGAGGGATTATCGGTAAGTTCCCTAAGGGGTCGAATAACTGCCTTGTCTATTTCGTTACATGAACGTCAGGCGGACTCCCAGACGTACTTTCGTTTGGTCAGGCCTTGGTGTGGATCAGGCCTGTGTTCAAATCAGTTACTCTTTCTTGGAGTCTTAATTTAGTTCTTAGGATTCTTTAAGGGGGCTCAGTTTGAGCTGGTGTATTCCTTAGATTTCAAGTTGTTATCTTGGAAAATTTTGTTTCTTCTGGCTATTTCCTCTGCTCGTGGAGTGTCAGAGCGCTCGGCTTTACAGTATGAGCCTCCTAACCTTATTTTTCATCGGATAAGGTGGGTTTTTATGTACTAAATTTAATGGAACATTAATTAAGAGATCGTTGTTCTTTCCTTGTGTTCTAATCCTTCTGTGTATTATGATTCTTTGTACAGACGACTTAGGATTTTCGTCAGTCTTCTGTTTAACGTTAAAGACAGAAGGCTAAGGCTACTTCTTTTAGTTTGTGGGAATTCACAATGAAGCCTTTTATGGAACAGATTTGCAAGTCTGCAACCTGGTCCTCTCTTCACACTTTTTCAAACTTCTATAAATTTGACTCTTTTGCCTCGGCTGAGGCCTATTTTGGGAGAAAGCAGTGGTGCCTTCCGTTTAGGTTTCCTGTCTTGGCCCTCCCTTATCATCTGTGTAATCTAGCTTGGGTATTGATTCCCAACAGTAATTAATGATGATCCGTGGACTCATTTGGCTAGATTACGAGTTTTTCTCGGTAATGGTGTGCGGGGCTAACAAGCCTTTTTTTCTCACCGCTCACTTAAGACAACGCTGGTATTACGAGTTTTCTTCAGGCCGGCGTTAGCCTCAGAAAAGTGAGCGTTGAGCAAAATTTAGCTCCACATCTCACCTCAATACCAGCGTTGCTTAAATCAGCGGTGAGCTGGCTGAACGTGCTTGTGCACGATTTCCCCATAGGAAACAATGGGGCTGAGCTGGTTGAAAAAAAACCTAACACCTGCAGAAAAGCAGCGTTCAGCTCCTAACGCAGCCCCATTGATTCCTATGGGGAAATAAAAGTTATGTCTGCACCTAACACTCTGACATGAACCCCGAGTCTAAACACCCCTAATCTTACACTTATTAACCCCTAATATTCCGCCACCTACATTATATTATTAACCCCTAATCTGTTGCTCTGGACACCGCCGCCACCTACATTATACTTATGAACCCCTAATCTGATGCCCCCAACATCGCCGAACCCTACATTTTATTTATTAACCCCTAATCTGCCCCCCCCCCCAACGTCGCTGCAACTATATTAAATTTATTAACTCCTAATCTGCCGCCCCAAACGTCGGTGCCACTATAATAAATTTATTAACCCCTAAACCTAAGTCTAACCCTAACACCCCCCTAACTTAAAGAGACATTAAACCCAATTTTTTTCTTTCATGATTCAGATAGAGAATACCATTTAAAACAACTCTCTAATTTACTTCTGTTATCTAATTTGCTTCATTCTCTTGATATGGCTTACTAAAAAGCATATCTAGATAGGCTCAGTAACTTCTGATTGGTGGCTGCTCATATTTGCCTCATGTGATTGGCTCACCCATGTGCATTGCTATTTCTTTAACAAAGGATATCAAAGGAATGAAGCAAATTATAAATTAGAAGTAAATTGGAAAGTTGCTTAAAATTGTATTCTCTGTCTAAATCATAAAAGACATTTTTTGGGTTTAATGTCCCTTTAAATATAATTTAAATACATCTAAATAAATTTACTATAATGAACTAAATTATTCCTATTTAAAGCTAAATACTTACCTGTAAAATAAACCCTAAGATAGCTACAATATAACTAATAGTTACATTGTAGCTATCTTAGGATTTATATTTATTTTACAGGCAACTTTGTATTTATTTTAACTAGGTAGAATAGTTATTAAATAGTTATTAACTATTTAATAGCTACCTAGTTAAAATAAGTACAAATTTACCTGTAAAATAAATCCTAACCTAAATTACAATTACACCTAACAGTACACTATCATTAAATTAATTACATAAACTACCTACAATTAACTGCAATTAAATAAACTAAAGTACAAAAAACCCCCACTAAATTACAGAAAATAAAAAAGAATTACAATTTTTAAGCTAATTACGCCTACTCTAATCCCCTAATAAAATAAAAAAGCCCCCCAAAATAAAAAAATTCCTTACCCTATACTAAATTACAAATAGCCCTTAAAAGGGCCTTTTGCGGGGCATTGCCCCAAAGTAATCAGCTCTTTTACCTGTAAAAAAAAATTCAATACCCCCCCAACATTAAAACCCACCACCCACACACCCAACCCTACTCTAAAACCCACCCAATCCCCCCTTAAAAAAACCTAACACTACCCCCTTGAAGATCACCCTACCTTGAGACCTCTTCACCCAGCCGGGCACAAATGGACCTCCAGAGGGGCAGAAGTCTTCATCCGATCCGGCCAGAAAAGGACATCCAGACCGGCAGAAGTCTTCATCCAGGCGGCATCTTCTATCTTCTTCCATCCTGAGCGGAGCGGGTCCATCTTGAAGACATCCGACGCGGAGCATCCTCTTCCATTCGACGGCGACTGAAGAATGAAGGTTCCTTTAAGTGACGTCATCCAAGATGGCGTCCCTTCAATTCCGATTGGCTGATAGAATCCTTTCAGCCAATCGGAATTAAGGTAGGAAAAATCCTATTGGCTGATCCAATAGGATTTTTCCTACCTTAATTCCGATTGGCTGATAGGATTCTATCAGCCAATCGGAATTGAAGGGACGCCATCTTGGATGACGTCACTTAAAGGAACCTTCATTCTTCAGTCGCTGTCGGATGGAAGAGGATGCTCCGTGTCGGATGTCTTCAAGATGGACCCGCTCCGCTCTGGATGGAAGAAGATAGAAGATGCTGCCTGGATGAAGACTTCTGCCGGTCTGGATATCCTCTTCTGGCCGGATCGGATGAAGACTTCTGCCCCTCTGGAGGTCCACTTGTGCCCGGCTGTGTGAAGACATCTCAAGGTAGGGTGATCTTCAAGGGGGTAGTGTTAGGTTTTTTTTCAGGTGGGATTGGGTGGGTTTTAGAGTAGGGTTGGGTGTGTGGGTGGTGGGTTTTAATGTTGGGGGGGTATTGTATTTTTTTTACAGGTAAAAGAGCTTATTACTTTGGGGAATGCCCCGCAAAAGGCCCTTTTAAGGGCTATTTGTAATTTAGTATAGGGTATTGTATTTTTTTTATTTTGGGGGGCTTTTTTATTTTATTAGGGGGATTAAAGTAGGTGTAATTAGCTTAAAAAATTGTAATTCTTTTTTTATTTTCTGTAATTTAGTGGGGGGGGGGGTTGTACTACGTTGGGGGCGGCAGATTAGGGTTTAATAAATGTAGATAGGTGTCGGCTATGTTAGGGACAGCAGATTAGGGGTTAATAAAATTTAACTAGTGTTTGCGAGGCGGGAGTCTGGCGGTTTAGGGGTTAATATATTTATTACAGTGGCCGCGATGTCCGGTCGGCAGATTAGGGGTTAAAATTTTTAATTAAGTGTTTGCAATGTGGGGGGGGGGCCTCGGTTTAGGGGTTAATAGGTAGTTTATGGGTGTTAGTGTACTTTTTAGCACTTTAGTTAAGAGTTTTATGTTACGGCGTTAGCCCATAAAACTCTTAAGTACTGACTTTTAAATGCGGTAGGAGTCTGGACAGGAGAGGGTCTACCGCTCACTTTTTCCAGCATTTGTAATACCGGCGTTAGGAAAATCCCATTAAAAAGATAGGATACGCAATTGACGTAAGGGGATTTGCGGTATGCGAAAATCGCGGAAAAAAAGTGAGTGGTACACCTGTACCTGCCAGACTTGTAATACCAGCGGACGTTAAAAAGCAGCGTTAGGACCCCTCAACGCTGCTTTTTAAGGCTAACGCAAGAATCGTAATCTAGGCGATTGTGTCATAAAAAAGAAAACAAAATTTATGCTTACCTGATACATTTATTTATTTCGTAACACGATGAGTCCACGGCCCGCCCTGTTATTTAGACAGGTTGTATATATGTTATAAACTTCAGACACCTCTGCACCTTGTTTCTTCCTTTCTCTCCTTTACTTTGGTCGAATTACTGGGGTGGTAGGGAAGGGAGGAGATATTTAACAGCTCAGCTGTGGCGCTCTTTGCCGCCTCCTGCTGGGCAGGAGTGATATTCCCAACAGTAATTAATGATGATCCGTGGACTCATCGTGTCAAGAAATAAATAAATTTATCAGGTAAACATAAATTTAGTTTTTGTTTTATTTTTTGGATGTATTTTCCTGTTTCAGTTTCTATTGAGCAATACGTTTTTTGAGTATGTTTTGTGCCTTAGTGATGCCTGGAAAAAAATTAAGATCTGTATGGGTATATGGAGCTTTTAATGGCAGATCATTTTCAAGACAAAATTTAGATACATTTTATAAAGAAATCAGAAGCAAATATTGTCATGGGGAGAAGTGTATGGGACACACTTCTCCGAAAATTCCTATTTTTTTATTTTTCAATATGTACCTATTTATATAGGTCTACATCCATATACGATCAGCTAGCTCCCAGTAGTGCATTGCTGCTCTTGAGCCTACCTATGAATGTTTTTCAACAAAGGATACCAAGAGAAGCACATTAGATAATAGAAGTAAATTGGAAAGTTGTTTAAAATTAGATGCTCTATCTGAATCATGAACATTTAAATTTGATTTTACAGTCTACTATGCTTTAAAGGGACACTGAACCCACATTTTTTTCTTTCATGATTCAGATAGAGCATGCAATTTTAAGCAACTTTCTAATTTACTCCTATTATATTTTTTTCTTCTTTATCTTGCTATCTTTATTTGAAAAAGAAGGCATCTAAGCTTTTTTTTTTTTTTTTTTTTTTGGTTTAGGACCCTGGACAGCACTTTTTCATTGGTGGATAAATGGACAACCCAGGTTGTTCAACAAAAATTAGCCAGCATCTAAACTTACATTCTTGCATTTCAAATAAAGATACCAAGAGAATGAAGAAAATTTGATAATAGGAGTAAATTAGAAAGTTGCTTAAAATGTCATTCTCTATCTGAATCACAAAAGAAAAAAATTGGGTTCAGTGTCCCTTTAAAGTTTTATACATACATATATATATATTTATATATATACATAGCCAAGAGTTAGTGTTGTATGTACTAGGACAGATTACAAATGGCACACTAATGATAATGAGGTTTGCAATATGCAGTATTGCTGGCCCGCGCTAACATTGGTGCGTGACTTGATATTACAAGTCCATAGTTATTCGCATTTACCAGAGAAGGGTTAGTGCAGCCGACATCGCTCTAGAGCAACCTCTACTTTTAATGGAGATTGTGAACACGCTTATTTGCGCTCGTATAACAAGTTGAAAGTTATTGGTTGCACTCAAGCAAAAGCCGAAACAATAGAATATTTAGTGTGACTTGAGAGCTGAAGTTAAGTCTAAAGGTTACAAAAAATCCACAAAACACATCCAAAACATATTAAAAATAATAATAATAATAATATATATGTCTAAATATGTATATGAGTGTATGTATCCATGCTATTGAGCACCCAGGGCTGTGCATGTTGCAGGGTCATTGATGTGTACCCAGTTCAGTCTGAGACTGCAGTCCCCTTCCATATTTGTATATATCTATGGTGATTACCCTGTGCACCCTTGATTTGTTCCCAGTTTGCTTGATTGAGAGCTTGCATTTTTTGGATGTATTAGGGACCCATGTTTTGGGAGAGACCTTGACGTAGTACCTGGGCTTGTCCCATTGGGCCAGATGGTAACTAACGCTTCCATTTTTGCTTTTATTCTTAGCTGAGTGCTTGCAAGTGAGTGCTAGACTTCCTCTGTATGTTGTGTTAATTTGTTTTGTAATTTTCCCTATGGGCCTTGCACCCAGACCTGTCTGGGGTTAACTGTCTGGAACTCTGGGAATGGTACAGCTACATGTAAGTGCTATTGAGCACCCAGGGCTGTGCATGTTGCAGGGTCATAGGATGTGTACCCAGTCCAGTCTAAGGGGCCCATTTAACAAGCTCCGTAGGGAGCTTGTGGGCCCGTGTTTCTGGCGACTATAATTAAATAAATTATTCCTATTTAAAAATAAATACTTACCTATAAAATAAACCATAAGATAGCTACAATATAACTAATAGTTACATCGTAGCTATTTTAGGATTTATATTTATTTTACAGGCAACTTTGTATTTATTTTAACTAGGTACAATAGCTATTAAATAGTTAATAACTATTTAATAGCTACCTAGTTAAAATAATTATAAAATTACCTGTAAAATAAATCCTAACCTAAGTTACAAATACACCTAACACTACACTATCAATAAAGTAATTAAATAAATTAATTAAAATGATCTAAACTAAAATACAATTAAATAAACTAAACTATATTACAAAAAAAACAAACACTAAATTACAAAAAATTAAAAAATATTACAAGAATTTTAATCTAATTACACCTAATCTAAGCCCCCTAATAAAATAAAAAAGCCCCAAAATAATAAAATTCCCTGCCCTATTCTAAATTCAACAAATTTCAAAGCTCTTTACCTTACCAGCCCTTAAAAGGGCCGTTTGCTGGGCATTGCCCAAAGTAATCAGCTCTTTTACCTGTAAAAAAAAGAAAAGTCCCCCCCATTACAACCCACCACCCACACACCCCTACTCTAAAACCCACCCGATCCCCCCTTAAAAAAACCTAACACTACCCCATTGAAGATCACCCTACCTGGAGCCGTGTTCACCCAGCCGGGCACCGATGGGCCAGAAGTGGACATCCGGAGGGCAGAAGTCTTCATCCGATTGGGGCAGAAGAGGTCCTCCATCCAGCAGAAGTCTTCATCCAAGCGGCATCTTCTATCTTCATCCATCCGGCGTGGAGCGGGTCCATCTTGAAGACATCCGGTGCCCGGGTGGGTGAACACAGCTCCAGGTAGGGTGATCTTCAATGGGGTAGTGTTAGGTTTTTTTTAAGGGGGGATTGGGTGGGTTTTAGAGTAGGGGTGTGTGGGTGGTGGGTTGTAATGTTGGGGGGGTCTTGTATTTTATTTTACAGGTAAAAGAGCTTATTACTTTGGGGCAATGCCCAGCAAAAAGCCCTTTTATGGGCTGGTAAAAGAGCTGATTACTTTTGTAATTTAGTATAGGGTAGGGAATTTTATTATTTTGGGGGGCTTTTTTATTTTATTAGGGGGCTTAGATTAGGTGTAATTAGATTAAAATTCTTGTACAATTTTTTTATTTCTCCAACATTGGTGTGTCCGGTCCACGGCGTCATCCTTACTTGTGGGATATTCTCTTCCCCAACAGGAAATGGCAAAGAGTCCCAGCAAAGCTTGTCACATGATCCCTCCTAGGCTTATAGAAGGCGTCATTTGGTATCGTATTCCCCTCTGGGCTTGGTTGGGTCTCAGCAAAGCATATAGCTGGGACTGTATAGGGGTTAAATGTAAAAACGGCTCCGGTTCCGTTATTTTAAGGGTTAAAGCTCTGAAATTTGGCGTGCAATACTTTTAATGCTTTAAGACACTGTGGTGAAATTTTGGTAATTTTTGAACAATTCCTTCATACTTTTTCACATATTCAGTAATAAAGTGTTTTCAGTTTGAAATTTAAAGAAACAGTAACGGTTTTATTTTAAAACGTTTTTTGTGCTTGATTGACAAGTTTAAGCCTGTTTAACATGTCTGTACCATCAGATAAGCTATGTTCTATATGTATGAAAGCCAATGTGTCTCCCCATTTAAATTTATGTGATAAGTGTGCCATAGTGTCCAAACAAAGTAAGGACAGTAATGCCACAGATGATGATATTGCCCAAGATGATTCCTCAAATGAGGGGAGTAAACATGATACTACATCATCCCCTAATGTGTCTACACCAGTTTTGCCCACACAGGAGGCCCCTAGTACATCTAGTGCGCCAATACTTATTACCATGCAACAATTAACGGCTGTAATGGATAACTCCATAGCAAATCTTTTATCCAAAATGCCTACTTATCAGAGAAAGCGCGATTGCTCTGTTTTAAACACTGAAGAGCAGGAGGGCGCTGATGATATTTGTTCTGACATACCCTCACACCAATCTCAAGGGGCCATGAGGGAGGTTTTGTCTGATGGAGAAATTTCAGATTCAGGAAAAATTTCTCATCAAGCTGAAACTGATGTTGTGACATTTAAATTTAAATTAGAACATCTCCGCGCACTGCTTAAGGAGGTGTTATCTACTCTGGATGATTGTGACAATTTGGTCATTCCAGAGAAATTATGTAAGATGGACAAGTTCCTAGAGGTTCCGGTTCCCCCCGACGCTTTTCCTATACCCAAGCGGGTGGCGGACATAGTAAATAAAGAGTGGGAAAGGCCCGGCATACCTTTTGTTCCCCCCCCTATATTTAAGAAATTATTTCCTATAGTCGACCCCAGAAAGGACTTATGGCAGACAGTCCCCAAGGTCGAGGGGGCGGTTTCTACTCTAAACAAACGCACTACTATTCCTATCGAAGACAGTTGTGCTTTTAAAGATACTATGGATAAAAAATTAGAGGGTTTGCTTAAAAAGATTTTTGTACAGCAAGGGTTCCTTCTACAACCAATTTCATGCATTGTTCCTGTCACTACGGCAGCGTGCTTCTGGTTCGAGGAACTAGAAAAGTCGCTCAGTAGAGAATCTTCATATGAGGAGGTTATGGACAGAGTTCAAGCACTTAAATTGGCTAACTCTTTTGTTTTAGATGCCGCTTTGCAATTAGCTAGATTAGCGGCGAAAAATTCAGGGTTTGCTATAGTGGCGCGCAGAGCGCTTTGGCTAAAGTCTTGGTCAGCGGATGTGTCATCCAAGACAAAATTGCTTAACATTCCTTTCAAAGGTAAAACATTATTTGGACCAGATTTGAAAGAGATTATTTCAGACATCACTGGAGGAAAGGGCCACGCCCTCCCACAGGATAGGTCTTTTAAGGCTAAAAATAAGCCTAATTTTCGTCCCTTTCGCAGAAACGGACCAGCCTCTAATTCTGCATCCTCTAAGCAAGAGGGTAATACTTCACAACCCAAACCAGCCTGGAAACCAATGCAAGGTTGGAACAAGGGTAAGCAGGCCAAGAAGCCTACCACTGCTACCAAAACAGCATGAAGGGATAGCCCCCGATCCGGAACCGGATCTAGTAGGGGGCAGACTCTCTCTCTTTGCTCAGGCTTGGGCAAGAGATGTTCAGGATCCTTGGGCGCTAGAAATAGTTTCTCAAGGTTATCTTCTGGAATTCAAGGAACTACCCCCAAGGGGAAGGTTCCACAGGTCTCAATTATCCTCAAACCTAATAAAGAGACAGGCATTCTTACATTGCGTAGAAGACCTGTTAAAGATGGGAGTGATACATCCAGTTCCAATAAAAGAACAAGGAATGGGATTTTACTCAAATCTGTTCGTAGTTCCCAAAAAAGAGGGAACATTCAGACCAATTTTGGATCTGAAGATCCTAAACAAATTTCTCAGGGTTCCATTGTTCAAAATGGAAACCATTCGAACGATCCTTCCCACCATCCAGGAAAGTCAATTTATGACCACCGTGGATTTAAAGGATGTGTACCTACATATTCCTATCCACAAGGAACATCATCAGTTCCTAAGGTTCGCTTTTCTGGACAAGCATTACCAGTTTGTGGCACTTCCATTCGGATTAGCCACTGCTCCGAGAATTTTCACAAAGGTACTAGGGTCCCTTCTAGCGGTTCTAAGACCAAGGGGCATTGCAGTAGTACCTTACTTGGACGACATCCTAATTCAAGCGTCGTCCCTGTCAAAAGCAAAGGCTCATACGGACATCGCCCTAGCCTTTCTCAGATCTCACGGATGGAAGGTGAACAAAGAAAAAAGTTCTCTGTCCCCGTCAACAAGAGTCCCCTTCTTGGGAACAATAATAGATTCTTTAGAAATGAGGATTTTTCTGACAGAGGTCAGAAAATCAAAACTTCTAAGCTCTTGTCAAGTACTTCACTCTGTTCCTCGTCCTTCCATAGCGCAGTGCATGGAGGTAATAGGTTTGATGGTTGCAACAATGGACATAGTTCCTTTTGCACGAATTCATCTAAGACCATTACAACTGTGCATGCTCAAACAGTGGAATGGGGATTATACAGACTTGTCTCCGATGATTCAAGTAGATCAAAAGACCAGAGATTCACTCCGTTGGTGGCTGACCCTGGACAATCTGTCACAGGGAATGAGCTTCCGCAGACCAGAGTGGGTCATTGTCACGACCGACGCCAGTCTAGTGGGCTGGGGCGCGGTCTGGGAATCCCTGAAAGCTCAGGGTTTATGGTCTCGGGAAGAGTCTCTTCTCCCGATAAACATTCTGGAACTGAGAGCGATATTCAATGCTCTCAAAGCTTGGCCTCAACTAGCAAAGGCCAAATTCATAAGGTTTCAATCAGACAACATGACGACTGTTGCATATATCAATCATCAGGGGGGAACAAGGAGTTCCCTGGCGATGAAAGAAGTGACCAAGATAATTCAATGGGCGGAGGATCACTCCTGCCACTTGTCTGCGATCCACATCCCAGGAGTGGAAAATTGGGAAGCAGATTTTCTGAGTCGTCAGACATTCCATCCGGGGGAGTGGGAACTCCATCCGGAAATCTTTGCCCAAATAACTCAATTATGGGGCATTCCAGACATGGATCTGATGGCGTCTCGTCAGAACTTCAAGGTTCCTTGCTACGGGTCCAGATCCAGGGATCCCAAGGCGACTCTAGTAGATGCACTAGTAGCACCTTGGACCTTCAACCTAGCTTATGTATTCCCACCGTTTCCTCTCATTCCCAGGCTGGTAGCCAGGATCAATCAGGAGAGGGCCTCGGTGATCTTGATAGCTCCTGCGTGGCCACGCAGGACTTGGTATGCAGACCTGGTGAATATGTCATCGGCTCCACCATGGAAGCTACCTTTGAGACAGGACCTTCTTGTTCAGGGTCCATTCGAACATCCGAATCTGGTTTCCCTCCAACTGACGGCTTGGAGATTGAACGCTTGATTTGATCAAAGCGTGGGTTTTCAGATTCTGTAATAGATACTCTGATTCAGGCTAGAAAGCCTGTAACTAGAAAAATTTACCATAAAATATGGAAAAAATATATCTGTTGGTGTGAATCCAAAGGATTACCATGGGACAAGATAAAAATTCCTAAGATTCTATCCTTTCTACAAGAAGGTTTGGAGAAAGGATTATCTGCAAGTTCTCTAAAGGGACAGATTTCTGCTTTATCTGTTTTACTACACAAACGACTGGCAGCTATGCCAGATGTTCAAGCATTTGTTCAGGCTCTGGTTAGGATCAAGCCTGTTTCCAGACCTTTGACTCCTCCCTGGAGTTTAAATCTAGTTCTTTCAGTTCTTCAAGGGGTTCCATTTGAACCCTTACATTCCGTAGATATTAAGTTACTATCTTGGAAAGTTTTGTTTTTGGTTGCAATCTCTTCTGCTAGAAGAGTTTCAGAGTTATCTGCTCTGCAGTGTTCCCCTCCTTATCTGGTGTTCCATGCAGATAAGGTGGTTTTGCGTACTAAGTCTGGTTTTCTTCCTAAAGTTGTTTCTAACAAAAATATTAACCAGGAGATAGTTGTACCTTCTTTGTGTCCGAATCCAGTTTCAAAGAAGGAGCGTTTGTTACACAATTTGGATGTTGTCCGTGCTCTAAAATTCTATTTAGAGGCTACTAAAGATTTCAGACAAACATCATCCTTGTTTGTTGTTTATTCTGGTAAAAGGAGAGGTCAAAAAGCGACTTCTTCCTCTCTTTCCTTTTGGCTTAAAAGCATTATCCGTTTGGCTTATGAGACTGCCGGACGGCAGCCTCCTGAAAGAATCACAGCTCACTCCACTAGGGCTGTGACTTCCACATGGGCCTTCAAGAACGAGGCTTCTGTTGACCAGATATGTAAGGCAGCTACTTGGTCTTCACTGCACACTTTTGCCAAATTTTACAAATTTGATACTTTTGCTTCTTCGGAGGCTATTTTTGGGAGAAAGGTTTTGCAATCTGTGGTGCCTTCCGTTTAGGTGACCTGATTTGCTCCCTCCCTTCATCCGTGTCCTAAAGCTTTGGTATTGGTTCCCACAAGTAAGGATGACGCCGTGGACCGGACACACCAATGTTGGAGAAAACAGAATTTATGCTTACCTGATAAATTACTTTCTCCAACGGTGTGTCCGGTCCACGGCCCGCCCTGGTTTTTTTAATCAGGTCTGATGAATTATTTTCTCTAACTACAGTCACCACGGTATCATATGATTTCTCCTATATATATTTCCTCCTGTCCGTCGGTCGAATGACTGGGGTGGGCGGAGCCTAGGAGGGATCATGTGACCAGCTTTGCTGGGACTCTTTGCCATTTCCTGTTGGGGAAGAGAATATCCCACAAGTAAGGATGACGCCGTGGACCGGAGAAAGTAATTTATCAGGTAAGCATAAATTCTGTTTTTTTGTAATTTAGTGTTTGTTTTTTTTGTAATATAGTTTAGTTTATTTAATTGTATTTTAGTTTAGATCATTGTAGGTATTTTATTTAATTAATTTATTGATAGTGTAGTGGGAATCATATTGTGGTTTGCAACTGCCATTGCTTTGTAAGGATTTTATAGTAGTAAATAAGGTGCTTGTTATACAATTGTGCAATATATTCACTATATAAATAACAACTGCACATGTAGCTTAGTGATATCATGCGGAAAGCCTTCATTTTACAGACCCTGCTTCATGCATATCAACTCTCTGGACAGACAGTACACGTAGGTTAGTAATTAGTTGAAAACATCTGATATTGCACAAGGAAGATGACAAACAAATCTCTACAACCTGGCATGTTTTTTTGGTACATTCTTAATCTCTCTTTATTAACATTGTACTCTTCTTGTGAAGCTTAAATTCTGCGTGCTTGAGATGTGTGTGTCTCTTCTTGCAGGAAGAAGTTATGATGAGTCTGTCGATGTATTCTCCTTTGGGATAGTGCTCTGTGAGGTATTTATGCTGTGTATTACTGCTTTGGTTTTTTATATTCTTCAATCCCCTGCATTTCCCTTTACTTGCTTCTGGATTTTTTCCACTTGTGAATTCCATGGGGCTGAATTATCATGCTCCATAACGCTACATTGTATCATGTCCGCTCGCACATTAATAAATATTCCCCCATATGTGTAAGAGTTTGCCACTTACCCTGTTGTATCCATCAGAATTCATATAAACAAACTAATAAAACATTGTATGGCAGCTAAGGTTTTTTTTTCTTAGTTATTCCAGTCCATTAAAATAGCAGACATTTAAATCTGTACAACTGTATGAATTATATAACAAGATAGTCTAGTAAAAGACATAAAAAAAACACACGGCTAGATTACAAGTTTGGCGTTAGAAGCTGTGCGGTGCTAACGAGTAGTTTATGCTCACCGCTCACTTCCAGACAGCGCTGGTATTACGGGTTTTTCCAAACCCGGCGTTAACCGCAAAAAAGTGATCGTAGAGCAAAATTTTGCTCCACATCTCACCTCAATACCAACGCTGCTTACGTTAGCGGTGAGCTGGATGAACGTGCTTGTGTACGATTTCCCCATAGGAATCAATGGGGGAGAGCCGGCTGAAAAAAACCTAACACCTGCAAAAAAGCAGCGTTTAGCTCCTAAACCCATTGATTCCTATGTGGAAAATACATTTATGTCTACACCTAACATGAACCCCGAGTCTAAACACCCATAATCTTACACTTATTAACCCCTAATCTGCTGCCCCCGACATCGCCAACACTTACATTATATTATTAACCCCTAATCTGCCGCTCCGGACACCGCCGCTACCTACATTATACTTTTGAACCCCTAATCTGCTGCCCCCAACATCGCCGACACCTACATTATATTTATTAATCCCAAATCTGCCGCCCCCAATGTCGCCGCAACCTACCTACACTTCTTAACCCCTAATCTGCCGTCCCCAACGTCGCCGCCACTATATTAAAGTTATTAACACCTAAACCTAAGTCTAAACCTAACACGCCCTAACTTAAATATAATTTAAATAAATCTAAATAAAAATAACTATCATTAACTAAATTATTCCTATTTAAAACTAAATACTTACCTATAAAATATACCCTAAGCTAGCTACAATATAACTAATAGTTACATTGTAGCTAGCTTAGGGTTTATTTATATTTTACAGGCAAGTTTGTATTTATTTTAATTAGGTAGAATAGTTATTAAATAGTTATTATACTATTTAATAACTACCTAGCTAAAATAAAGACAAAAGTACCTGTAAAATAAAACCTAACCTAAGTTACAATTACACCTAACACTACCACTATAATTAAATAAATTCCCTAAATTAAATTAAATTATCTAAAGTACCAAAAAAAACCCACTAAATTACAGAAAATAATAAAAAATTTACAAGATTTTTAAACTAATTACACCTAATCTAAGCCCCCTAACAAAATAAAAAAGCCCCCCCAAAATAAAAAAGCCCTACCCTACACTAAACTACAAATAGCCCTTAAACCTTTTGCGGGACATTGCCCCAAAGTAATCAGCTCTTTTACCTGTAAAAAAAAAATTACAAATCCCCCCCAACATTAAAACCCACCACCCACACAACCAACCCTACTCTAAAACCCACCCAATCCCCCCTTAAAAAACCTAACACTAACCCCCTGAAGATCACCTTCCCGGGAGACGTCTTCATCCAACCAGGCAGAAGTGGTCCTCCAGACGAGCAGAAGTCTTCATCCAAGCCGGGCAGAAGTGGTCCTCCAGACGGGCAGAAGTCTTCATCCAGATGGCATCTTCTATCTTCATCCATCCGGCGCGGAGCGGGTGCATCTTGAAGATATCCGACGCGGAGCATCCTCTTCTTCCGACGGCTACGACTGAATGAAGGTACCTTTAAGTGACGTCATCCAAGATGTCCCTTCAATTCCGATTGGCTGATAGAATCAGCCAATAGAATGCGAGCTCAATCCTATTGGCTAATTGCATCAGCCAATAGGATTTTTTCTACCTTAATTCTGATTGGCTGATAGAATTCTATCAGCCAATCGGAATTGAAGGGAAGCCATCTTGGATGACGTCATTTAAAGGAACCTTCATTCAGTTGTAGCCGTCGGAAGAAGAGGATGCTCCGCGTCGGATGTCTTGAAGATGGACCCGCTCTGCGCCGGATGGATGAAGATAGAAGATGCCGTCTGGATGAAGACTTCTGCCCGTCTGGAGGACCACTTCTGCCCGGTTGGATGAAGACGTCTCGCGGTAGGTCGATCTTCAGGGGGTTAGTGTAATTTTTTTTTTAAGGGGATTAGGATTGAGCTCGCATTCTATTGGCTGATTCTATCAGCCAATCGGAATTGAAGGGACATCTTGGATGACGTCACTTAAGGGTACCTTCATTCAGTCGTAGCCGTCGGAAGAAGAGGATGCTCCGCGGCGGATATCTTGAAGATGCACCCGCTCCGCGCTGGATGGATGAAGATAGAAGATGCCGTCTGGATGAAGACTTCTGCCCGTCTGGAGGACCACTTCTACCCGGTTGAATGAAGACGTCTCGCGGTAGGTCGATCTTCAGGGGGTTAGTGTTATTTTTTTTTAAGGGGGTATTGGGTGGGTTTTAGAGTAGGGTTGGTTGTGTGGGTGGTGGGTTTTAATGTTGGGGGGGATTTGCAATTCTTTTTACAGGTAAAAGAGCTGATTACTTTGGGGCAATGCCCCGCAAAAGGCCCTTTTAAGGGCTATTTGTAATTTAGTGTAGGGTAGGGCTTTTTTATTTTGGGGGGGGCTTTTTTATTTTGTTAGGGGGATTAGATTAGGTGTAATTAGTTTAAAATCTTGTAAATTTTTTTATTATTTTCTGTAATTTAGTGTTTTGGTACTTTAGATTAAGGGGTTAATAACTTTAATATAGTGGCAGAGATGTTGGGGGCGGCAGATTAGGGGTTAATAAATGTAGGTAGGTGTCGGCGATGTTAGGGACGGCAGATTAGTGGTTAATAAAATGTAACTATTGTTTGCGAGGCGGGAGTGCGCCGGTTTAGGGGTTAATATATTTATTATAGTGGCGGCAATGTCCGGTTCGACAGATTAGGGGTTCAAACATTTTTTTAAGTATTTGCGATGTGGGGGAGCCTCGGTTTAGGGGTTAATAGGTAGTTTATGGGTGTTAGTGTACTTTTTAGCACTTTAGTTAAGAGTTTTATGCTACTGACTTTAAAATGCGGTAGCAGTCATGACAGGAGAGGGTCTACCGCTCACTTTTTGGCAGACTCGTAATTCCGGCGCTATGCAAGTCCCATTGAAAAAAAGAGGATATGCAATTGACGTAAGTGGATATGCGGTATTTCCGAGTCTGGCCAAAAAAGTGAGCGGTGAGCCTGTACCTGCAAGACTCGTAATACAAGCGGGCGTTAAAAGCAGCATTGGGACTGGCCAACGCTGCTTTTTAAGCCTAACGCCAAACTTTTCAATTGGAATTTTTTAAGAAAGGTTTACAGATCTCAGTAAGAAAAGATATATAATCAAAAGAAAGGTAAAACATGATGGCTAATTAATTTAGTATGATTGCAATTCTTTTCACTTAAAGGGTCAGTCTGCTTGAAAATTTTTATTGTTTAAAAATATACAGCTAGATTACGAGTTTTGAGCGCTATAGGGTTTTTAATGACCACCACAAGAGCGGCGTTATTTCAACCCCTTATAGCGCTGGTATTACAAGTTTAAAAAAAGCAGGCTTGTGCAGGCGATATGGTGGTGTTGAGCTCCATACCGCACTGAAGACAAACGCTGCTGTTACGTGATCGTGCACAATTTCTCCATAGACATCAATGGGGAGAGCCGGCCAAAAAAAAGTCTTAACACCTGCGAACGCGGAATGAAAAGCTCTGTGACGCAGCCCTATTGATGTCTATGGGGAAAATAAATTTAATGTAAACACCCTAACATAAACCCCATGTCTAAACATCCCTAATCTGCTGCCCCTAACATTGCCGCCACCTACATACAGTTATTAACCCCTAATCTGCTGCCCCTAACATCGCCGCCCCCTACATAATACAATTACCCCTAATCTGCTGCCCCTAACATCGCCGTCCCCTACATAATACTATTAACCCCTAAACCTCTGGCCTCCCACATCACTACCACTAAATAAATATATTAACCCCTAAACCTAACCCTAACGCAGCCCTAAGCCTAATACAGCTAAATTAAAGTTACAATTATTAACTAAATAATAACTATTTTAAACTAAATACCTGTAAAATAAAACCTAAGCTAGCTACAATATAACTAATAGTTATATTGTAGCTATCTTAGGTTTTATTTTTATTTCACAGGTAAGTTTGCATTTATTTTAACTAGGTAGACTAGTTAGTAAATAGTTATTAACTATTTATTAACTACCTAGTTAAAATAAATACAAACTTACCTGTAAAATAAAACCTAACCTGCCTTACACTAAAACCTAACATTAAAAAAAACACACTAAAATTACTAAAATTAAATCTAATATATTACAAAAAAATTACCTAAATTACAAAAAAAAAACACACTAAATTACACAAAATAAAAACCTAGCCTAAACTAAAATACCAATAGCCCTTAAAAGGGTCTTTTGCAGGGCATTGCCCCAAAGAAATCAGCTCTTTTACCTGTAAAAAAAAATACAAACAACCCCCCAACAGTAAAAACCCACCACCCACACAACCAAACCCCCCCAAATAAAATCCTAACTAAAAAAACATAAGCTCCCCATTGCCCTGAAAAGGGCATTTGGATGGGCATTGCTCTTAAAAGGGCATTTAGCTCTTTTTCAAGTGCCCAAACCCTAAGCTAAAAATAAAACCCACCCAATAAACCCTTAAAAAAACCTAACACTAACCCCCGAAGATCCACTTACAGTTTTGAAGACCGGACATCCATCCTAAACGAAGCCAGGAGAAGTCTTCATCCAAGCGACATGAAGTCCTCAACGAAGCCGGGAGAAGTCTTCATCCAAGCCGACAGAAGTGGTCCTCCAGACGGGCAGCATCTTCTATCTTTATCCATCCGGTGCAGAGCGAGTCCATCTTCAAGACATCCGGCGCGGAGCATCCTCTTCAATTGAAGTCTTCTTCCAGAATGAAGGTTCCTTTAAGTGACGTTATCCAAGATGGCGTCCCTTGAATTTCGATTGGCTGATGGCTGATAGAATTCTATCAGCCAATCATAATTAAAGGTGAAAAATCCTATTGTCTGATGCAATCAGCCAATAGGATTGAGCTTCAATCTTATTGGCTGATCCAATCAGCCAATAGGATTGTGCTTGCATTCTATTGGTTGATTGGAACAGCTTGTGGGGGCTTTCGGTTTAGATGTTAATAGTTTATTACAGTATATTTCGTTGTGTGGGGCTAGCGGTTTAGGGGTTAATAGGTTTATTGTAGCGGCAGTGTGGGCGAACGGCAGATTAAGGGTTAATAATATTTAAATAGTGTTTGTGATGCAGGAGGGCAGCGGTTTAGGGGTTAATAGGTTTATTATAGTGGCAACGATGTTGGGGAGCGGAAGAATAGGGGTTAATAAATTTTAATAGTGGCGGCGATGTCCGGAGCAGCAGATTAGGGGTTAATAAGTATAATATATTGTTTGGGAATGCGGGAGAGTCTCAGTTTAGGGGTTAATAGGTAGTTTATGGGTGTTAATGTAATTTGTAACACTTTAGTTATGAGTTTTATGTTACAACTTTGTACTACTGACTTTCAGATGGCGGTACAAATCTTGACGGTATAGGGTGTACCACTCACTTTTTAGCCTCCCAGGCAAACTCGTAATACTGGCGCTATGGGAATCCCATTGAAAAAGGACATATTTAAAAGTGCGGTGCTGATGTTGCATGACTGGCTAAAAGGTGTGCGGTACACCTATACCGACGAGACTTGTAATAGCAGCGTTAGGGAAAATTAAGCGTTATGGGCCATAATGCTGATTTTTCACTCATAACGCCAAACTCGTAATCTAGGTGATAGATAATCCCTTTATTACCCATTCCCCAGTTTTGCATAACCAACACTGCTACATTAATACACTTTTTACCTCTGTGATTACCTTGTATCTAAGCTTCTGCAGACTGCCCCCTTATTTCAGTTCTTTTGACAGACTTGCATTTTAGTCAATCAGTGCCCTCTCATAAGTAACTCCATGGGCATGAGCACAATGCTATCTATATGGCACACATGAACTAGTGCTGTCTAGCTAGCTGTGAAAAACTGTCAAAATGCACTACGGTAAGAGGATTAGAAATTAGCATATGAACTTGCCTAGGTTTAGCTTTCAACAAAGAGTACCAAGATAACAAAGCAAATTTGATGATAAAAGTAAATTGGAAAGTTGTTCAAAATTGTATGCCCTATCTGAATCATAAAAAAAATATTTTGACTAGACTGTCCCTTTAACTATTAACGCTATTCCATTATTTATTTTTTTATAAATAATTTATATATTTGTATCACTTTTTTCAAGAAAATCTAGGCATTCAATTATTCAATTCAATAAAATAAAAGGTAAATAACTACAATTAAAAATATAGCATTTTGAATAATTTTATAATTATTATTTTATTTTAATTTTCTTTTAACTTTCAAAACAATTGCAATCAGCATTTAACATTCTGATTATAGGATTTAATTTGAATTGACTAAATACAGCAGAATTACATAATTAAGAAGTGCATAATAAAAAAGACAATGCAATAACACTCTGAATTTCAAGCAAGAAATTTCTGACAAATTAATTTTTTCCTCCATTTGCCGGCCCCTTGTATCATGTGACAGCCTTTAGCCAATCACAGACTAGTATAATATACCCTGTGAACTTTTGTACATGCTCAGTAGGAAATGGTGCCTCTGAAAGTGTGAATATAAAAATAAAATGTGCAAAATTTTATAATAGAAGTAAATTGGCTTTAGTGTCCCTTTAATTTCATATTTTAAAAGAACCAAAAAGATGCTGAAAAGTGATTTCAGAGAAACTGTAATATCACTGCCCTCATGCAATGATCTAAAAAGCTTGAAGTCAGTGTGTTATAATGGGATTCGTATGACTTCAAATTCTGATTGGATTGGGGCCACTGAGTCTCATCTGTGTTTTTTTTTAATTCATTGTAACCCCATGCAGACTCTATTAATGACATTATATATTTTTGCTGTTCTTTTTGTTCCTTGCAGATTATTGGGCGAGTTAGCGCTGACCCAGATTATCTTCCTCGTACTATAGAATTTGGGCTGAATGTCTCTGGCTTCTTGGACAGATATTGCCCCCCGAATTGTCCTAAAGGCTTTTTTCCTACTGCTGTATTGTGCTGTGATCTGGACCCTGAGAAACGGTAATTAAAAATCTAATACCCACTTCCTGCACTTACCCTAAGCAAGCTGCTGAAGTTAAATACTACATGCTTGCTGACTGGGTAACAGCAACCAATTGTGCCTCCAACTACCCAATAGATCCCACTTCACAACCTCATCATCTTACATCTATAATAATTAGAGCTTTTATTAAATAAAGTGTGTATGTATTACACATTATAGGTTTGTTTATAGATAACATATAATGGCTTATTTCTACATATACACATATCTTCTGATAGTTTTACCTTTTGATATCAATTATGGAGTATAATTACTAAGAACTATTATTGTGGTAATCAAATGCTAAAAACACTTGTCAAGCTAGTTCTGAATATTGCATTGTCTTTAGACACTGTATTTCTTTGGAACATAGGTAGACTTATTGATGTTATACTCTCTACCTTACCAGTGACAAAAATGCCTGCTCTTATTTTATCCAAGTACATTGTCATGATCAGCTCCATGTGTCTTCCCTGTCTTGTTGTTGCAGGCCAAGCTTCTCGCAGCTGCAGCTTTGGCTGGATTCTCTTCTCAGGCACTTGACACTGCAGCTGCCTCTCAGTTCACATCTGGAACAACTGGAGCGGAACTTTTGGGAAGTTTATCGTAGGGGAGAAAGTACCCTGCATGTGCACCCTGAACTTCCAGAATAACACCAGTCAAGAAACCGATAGCTCAACAGAAAATAGATCTCCCAGATTGTGTGTGGGGGAACCATCATACTGCTTACCTTGCACGGAGTGGGAAAGCTACCCACATCCCAGTTTCATAAAGGAGACCAGATGACTAAGAACTGATGGGATGCTTAGAGAGGTCACAGAGAAACATTAAGGGTATTCCAAAGATACAGAGTTCTAGATGCATTGAGTGCCTACTGTGGTCTGTTGGTTTTGTAATGGTTCTTATTGGCTTATTGTCTGTAATTAAATTATTTTTTTAGTGTGACACTGTCTAAAGCCCTGAAGGAACCAGTACAAATTGTTTAGTGGTTTAGCTTCATTACACAATCACTCCCCTCCCTGCATGGCTCCTCTGTCTCTTGACTTTTCTGCAAAGGAGCATCCTGCACCTTGTGTATATAACTGTATATTTAGACTGTGCATAATTTTGTGTACATAGCATCCATAATGTCTGTAACATTTTGCATTTCACCTGTGCCGATCTTGTTCTTGTTGCCAATAAGAGCCTCATCTTTTCTCTACCTACCCTTTGTGCATTCGAAGAGTTCAAGCGAATGTGAATGCACAGGGTCAAACAACAGCAAAGAAATGCTGTGAAGTGTTAGTGTCTTACTAGTATATATGCATTATGCATCAGCTCATACTGGTCGATCACACTTTACAATCATTTAAGTTAAGGTACGTATCTTATGACACATTTAGCACTTAAAGATAGGTTAGTATCCATTACAAACCACCAGCATTCAATTGCCCAAAAACTAAAGTTGTAGGTGGTTCTTTTTAAGACACATACACTGAATGTGAATCAGCTTGCTCCAAGCAATCTATGTAACATAACTTAAGAAATTATTATACATCTCTTTTATTTTTATAGGGAATGTTTTTAATTTTGGGCAAGATAATATATTTTATATGGAGCATGCCATTGAATGCTTTAACCACACGCTTATAGTGTGTTTGTGGAAGATGACTTCCATCAACATCAATGACTTTAAGATCAATACCAAATTATTAGATTTATTCAAAATAAAAATAGATTTGCTTCACAGTCATATTATAAGATAATTTGTAGAATTCTAATAGGGTTCCCAGTTTGTAAAGCTAATCGATTTGCTACTTTTTAAGAGTTCACTTCATGTTCATCTTTGATATCTTCATTGTTCGTACAGCAGACTTTTTTGCACTTTTTTTTGGCCTTTGTCGATAAATATGAAATTTCACTTCTGCCTTATATATTCTCATTTAACGTATACGAACTCAAATTAAAGAAGTCTTTTTTTTTAATAATTCTTAAGTTAGCAACACATTTTTACTAACATTTGCCTTTTATGGTAAAAATGTTTTGGTTGCAAAATATATATTTCTGCATTTTCCTGAGTGTTATGATGTTTGTTATATCCAAAGATATATTCTACAAGAGTATAGTACATAAATGCTTCAGCCCATTTTAGCTTGTTATCTGTAATCTGTTTTTCAATTATATATATATATATATGCAGACATATTTGTGACAACTGACTCAAACTAGAGGGGACAATCACAATTAATATTCCCTTTTCTTCTTTTGTGAAGTGGACTTTTAATCTTTTTGGTTTTTTTGTCAGACGACTTTGGCATATTTAATGTACCTTATCAGTTTTCTGAAGTTCCAGAAAAAAAAACTGCAGGTTGTATTTTAGTTGCTATTATAGATTGTGAAACCTTAATAAAAAAAAAGCCATAAATATACGCAGGAACTTAGGTACATTAATCTCCTTCATTCTGTACTGTATGTTCATGTGTGTGTTCCATTCAATCTCTGCTTTTTTCTGGAGACTGTTAAGCCGTGTCTTTCGTGTAGTGATAATGCAAAAAGCTGTTTAGATATCCAGGATTTTCAGATTTCATAAATATATTCTTCTTTCTAGAAAGCAGTTATAGGCTCTATCTTAAGGGATCAATAAATCACTATATGTAAAAGCCAAAAAAGTATTTTCACCTGGGCATTAGATACATGTATAGGGAAATTTTTAAAATGTTCTTCTGTAAATGCATACAGGCCTGATGTCATGAATTCAGTGCACATACAGACAGCTATAAAACTGCACGTCTGTGCTTAGAAGCACATTAAAATAGATGCAGAAATAGTGTTAGGTTCCACTTTCTGATATTTATATCAACTTAATATGCAGGTAGCCCTCAGTTTACGCCGGGGTTAGGTTCCAGAAGGAATGGTTGTAAATCAAAACCGTTGTAAATTGAAACCCAGTTTATAATGTAAGTCAATGGGAAGTGAGGGAGTTAGGTTCCAGACCCCTCTCAAAATCGTCATAAGTAACACCTAATACATTATTTTTAAAGCTTTGAAATGAAGACTTTAAATGCTAAACAGCATTATAAACCTATTCAAATAATCACAGAACATATATTTAAACTAAGTTAAATGAACAAAAACATTTGCTAAACAGCATTATAAACCTAATAAAACAATCACACAACATAGACTTTACTTGCATTTTTCTGCAAACCGTTCTTTCTATGCATTCCAATCTGGATTGATTTATAGACGGGAAGATCTTGTTCCTTTAAAAGCTGCTTGATATCTCAGGTCTGGTTAAACTGGTTAATTTCAGCTTGCTTGGCTTGCATATCTTTGCTGCAACACAAGTGGATAGCTCCACCTACTGGCTATGTTAATCAATGCACTGCTTCTTAATGCTTTTCAATAGCAGTCACATGACGAAAAAAAGGTTGTTATTCTGAAACAGTGCAAATTGAACCGTTGTAAACCAAGGGCCACCTGTACTTTGTTTACAAATTGTGAAAACACACAACCTATACATCGACTGTCTATTATACGATTACTACAGTCTGTTGTAAAGAATGAAATGCTTGTTTTTGTTTTACTGAGGCACGTTTTATCTCTATGGTATCTGCAGTTTACTGGGTAGTATAAGTGAGAGCCCCTCTGCGCAACATCACAAATGCCCTTAAAAGGAAAGTTGAACCTACACAGAACCGTGGAAAAAAGGCTGAACTATGTGTAATAATGATAGGTGATACACAAAGGTTACCTACATTCAGCATTTTATGAAACACCTATCAGTTAGAAACCAAACACAAAAAAAACTAAAATTGCGTTTATCATTTCAATACTAAGTGCAAGTAATAGCAAATACTTATACAGGGTCCGTCAGAATAACCTGACTGTTTCCTGTCAATAAACACAGACACAGTTTTCCTGTTCAAAATGTTTATTTAACATCATGAAAAAGAAGTGTATACCATTTTTAGTGGTATCTTAGTTTTATAGCTAAACCACAGCTAAACTATACCAGAAGCAAAAGAAAAAAGTTATGTCTTAGAAATGACATCCTTCAGGTGATTCCCGTAATTTCGGATACATTCATTCATTCTGAACCTTCTCATTGCTCACTGGATCATTTCCACAGGTATTGCAGAGATTTCATCCTGAATGGCAGTCTTCAGCTCAGCGGTGGTCTGGGGTCTGTGCTTAAAGGTGGTCTGGGGTCTGTGCTTAAAGGCTATTGCTTTCAGGTACCCCAGAGGAAGAAATCACACACCTCGAGATCAGATGAGCATGCTGACCAGGCAACATCATCACAGAGAGAAATCAGGTGCCTAGGGAACATCTGATATTCCTAATGTAAGGGCATGCTTTACAGCTGACCAGTGTGGAGACTGCACAAATGTTCGCCTGACAGCTTCAATATTCTGAGGTGTCCTGACTAGGGATGGGCGAAGGTGTTTATATTTGAATGTTAGAACAAATGTTATTGTAGAAATTTAATTTACATAATTGAATGTTGATAAGAATGAATATTCATAAAAATTCTATTATCGAATGTTATTTACAGTTTTCAAATGTGACATTCGAATTTGAAATAGTATTTCTAGTCTACAACTGTGTTGTATAAATGTAATATTCGAATTCGAATGTCGCATTTGAATTCGAATATTACATTTATAAAACACAGTTGTAGACTAGAAATACTATTTCGATATCAAATGCTACATTCAAATTCAAATGCGACATTCGAATTCGAATATTACATTTATACAACACAGTTGTAGACTAGAAATACTATTTCAAATTTGAATGTCACATTTGAATTCAAATGTGACATTCAAATATTACATTTATAAAACACAGTTGTAGACTAGAAATACTATTTTGAATTTGACATTGGAATATAGATTTCAAATTCAAATATTACATTTATAAAAACACAGTTGTAGACTAGAAATACTATTTTGAATATTACATTTCGAAATTGAATGTGATATAAAATACATAGCTAAACATTCTATTATTCAAACTAATATTTTCAAATGTTATTGAAAAATTCAAAAATGAAAATTTGAAAATAGAATGTTATATAAACATTCAAAATTCAAATGAACCAATGTATCAAAATTAGTTTTGAATTTAGAAATTTTAAAAACATTCGCCCATCCCTAGTCCTTACTGCACGCACTCTGCCTGAGCGTTGTTTTTTTAATGCAGACCCTGTTTGACGCTGTGTTTTAATCAGAGTAATTATGTCAGAAAAAGCTTTCTATCACGAAAGCACAGTGCTCTCCGGTCCACAACATGCTCGCAACGCAAATGCTATTGACAGTATAGAACATTAAAATTACCGGCACCCACCCTACACTAATAGCGCAGGATGATCTTGCGTCACAAAATCATCACGTTATTCTGCTGGACCCTTTATGTTATTATAAGAATCCCGTAGTTCTATCATCTGTAGGCACCACTTAATGGTGATTTCAAAAAGACAACTTTGCTGTATAGTTAATTTAAAAAAAAACAACTTTAGCCTTTTTTTTAACTTCAAGATCAGTAACTTGTGCTCATAGTCAATGACAATCTCTGACCCTATACAGATGCTGCTTACCCATCATGCATGTCCTTACCTGTCAATCAAGCAAGGAAAAAGTATACATCAATCAGCAGCTAACTATACTTTGGCATTAGGACATGGGGTGTGCAAGAGGTGCTGATCTCCTTAAAGGGACACTAAACCCAAAAATTGTATTTCATGATTCAGATAGAGAATACAATTCCAATATAATTCTATTATCTAATTTACTTCATTCTTTAGATATTATTTGCTGAAGAAATAGCAATGCACATGAGTGAGCCATTCACACCAGGCATCTATGTGCAGCCACCAATCAGCAGCTACTAAGGCTATCTAGATATGCTTTTCAACAAAGGATATCAAGAGAATGAAGCAAAATAGATAAGAGAAGACAATTGGAAAGTTGTTTAAAATTGCATGCTCTTTCTAAATCATGAAATAAAAAAATTGGGTTTCATGTCCCTTTAACCCTTTGGCTGATAAGCGATTTCCCACCTGGGTGCTAATATTTTATTATTTTATTTTTGACATTTTTTTTACTTTTTTTTTTTACTTTTTTTTTTTTTTTTTTTTTTTTTTACAGACCCCCAAGACTTACACTGTTGGAAAGTTTAGGCGATTACCTTTCCAACAATGGGTCTTGGGGGTCTGTAGCTGCTTAGATGCCTGAGATACAGGCTTCTAAGCAGCATGCCCCCTCCTCCTATACTTAACATTGTTAAGTATAAATAAAGTTGCACGGTGACGTCATCATGTAATTGCGCATGACGTCACCGCGCATCACGTGAAGCCCCGGCGATGCCTGTCACTCTGCAGGCACGATTGCCGGTGTAGGAGCAGCAAGAAGCCCCCAGATCTCCCTCAAGGTGGGAGAGTGCTAGTGATGGCTCTGAGCCGTCATTAGCACCAGAGTGAGAAACTCTGTGACGGCTCAGAGCCGTCATTAGCACTCAAAGGGTTAAAGGGACATAAAACCCAAAAAAATTATTTCATAATTCAGATAGAGAATATAATTTTAAACAACATTCCAATTTACTTCTATTAGCTAATTTGCTTCATTGTTTAGATATCCTTTGTTGAAGAAATAGTATGCACATGTATGAGCCAATCACATGAGGCATATATGTGCAGCCACCAATCAGGAGCTACTGAGCATATCTAGATATGCTTTAAAACAAAGGATATCGAGAGAATGAAGCAAAAAAGATAAAAGAAGTAAATTGGAAAGTTGTTTTAATGTTGGCATATTCATTCTAAATCATGAAAGAAAAAATGTGGGCTTCATGTCCCTTTAAGTCATAAGCAACCTATTAAAAAAGAAAATCATCCATTATATTGCAAAGTGCATTACTGCAGTATTTACTATTGATGTGTCTGCTCTGTAAGACAAAAAAAAAAAAGATAAAAAAATATTTTGTTGATTATTCTGACATTCCAGGAACTTTATCCAAGAGAAATTTTAGGTTAGCGACATTTTGATGTTTTTTGTCACGGCCACTTACAACTGTACGTTTCAAACTGATTGTAAAATACTAAGGGCTGGATTTATCATGCTACGGCAGCCAGGGGCGTACACATGCACCCCTGTCCGCCCCAGCTTGCCTCTGGTGGAATTCAGCATTGCACAAGAATGCTATTTTGCGTGTGATTGGCTGTGCGCGGGCAGGAGCTGTCAAACTCCTGGGGGGGAGATTGAAATTCTCCACCTAAAAGGTGGAAAAGAGTTAGGGAAGCAGCGGTCTCATGACCGCTGCTTGATAAATACGGACTGCAGGTTATCTTGTGAGAACCTGTAGTTTTAGTGAGGCGAAAGGCATGATAAATCGTCACATAAGGGGCAGATAAAAATCACCATTAATTAAACCCCTTCAGTTTTCTTAACTTCTTCTTTTTGGCCATTTCACTGAAATCACAATTCCTCAAGAGTGTAGGGTTATAGAGCCTGTTTAAGCAGAGCGCTTTTAATAAAGAATATTTAAAATTGCTGCTATAAAACAACAGCTTTGCCTTAAAGGGATTTTTTTCTTTCATGATTCAGAAAGAGCATGTCATTTTAAGCAAATTTCTAATTTAACAATTTTTCTTTGTGCTCTTAGAATCTTTATTTGAAGATCCATTTAAGTGGTTATCTGGTAATATTTTAATAGGCATAGATTCCATAACAGTAGCTATCTGTAAACAAACACCCGGTAAACCAAGTTTGCAGATACATAAGGGATAAAAATCATGCAACAGTATTATGAACAGGTAACATTTTACTTAAGATGAGTGAATCATTTTATTCTTTTCAACAAAAAAATGAAGATTCTGATGTATTTTCATCAATTTTGCATATCTTATCCTTAAAATATAGATAAAAGGATGTGCTGGCCAAATTGATTATGAAAGCAAGATTGTGCCTGGTCTGTTCTACTGAATGTTAGAATATTTGCTGTTAGTATAACAGGAAGCGGCTTATCTTGTGCTTATACTACATTTATGTGCTGCCCTTTCATTTTGATGTTGGTCACTATAGTAATTATGGGACTATTTGCCTTGAAAGATTACATTCTGGATGTACAGAGAAGAGTCACATTATTTTTTCATATGTAGCTGCTTAGTGCTGCCACTTTAGTGCCATTTGTGGTATTATGGCACACTTAGTGTATGCACTTTGACCTGGAAGTTGTTATGATTGGTACGTTTGGTACAAAACAAATTGAAAATGCATAAACATTTCCCAGTATTCCCAACATTTTGTGTGTGTTTTTTTTCTATTATGGTCTGGCTTGCTTTGTGAAAATATACATAAAAATGACCAATATTTGCCTGTAGAATGCTGCCAAAATATGTGAGATTCCCTTGGTTTATTAGGCTCTACATAAGGAAAATTAGTTTTTAAGTCTGAACTTCCTGCGACACAAACAGTTAGATTACACAAGATTACGATTGGAGCGCTAACAGTTATGTGCAAGCAAAAAGGGGTTTATTGTTTGTGTTAGCATTGCTTGGATTTACCGCTTATAATACAAGTTGGAAGTAAACTCATAAAGCTGTTTATTTGTGTGTACAGATGTAATTATGTATTTATATGTGTAGACATGTATTTATAGACACACACATATATATATATATATATATATATATATATATATACACACACAGTTGTATGCAAAAGTTTAGGTACCCCTGACAATTTCCATGATTTTCATTTATAAATAATTGGGTGTTTGGATCAGCAATTTCATTTTGATCTATCAAATAACTGAAGGACACAGTAATATTTCAGTAGTAAAATGAGGTTTATTGGATTAACAGAAAATGTGCAATATGCATCTAAACGAAATTAGACAGGTGCATAAATTTGGGCACCCCAACAGAAATATTGCATCAATATTTAGTAGTGCCTCCTTTAGCAGAAAAACCAGACTCTATAGGCTTCCTATAGCCTGTAATGAGTGTCTGGATTCTGGATGAAGGTATTTTGGACCATTCCTCCTTGCAAAACATCTCCAGTTCAGTTAGGTTTGATGGTTGCCGAGCATGGACAGCCCGCTTCAAATCACCCCACAGATTTTCAATGATATTCAGGTCTGGGGACTGGGATGGCCATTCCAGAACATTGTACTTGTTCCTCTGCATAAATACCAGAGTAGATTTTGAGCAGTATTTTGGGTCGTTGTCTTGTTGAAATATCCAGCCCCGGCATAACTTCAACTTTGTGACTGATTCCTCAACATTATTCTCAAGTATCTGCTGATATTGAGTGGAATCCATGCAACCTTCAACTTTAGCAAGATTCCCAGTAACGGCACTGGCCACACAGCCCCACAGCATAATGGAACATCCACCAAATTTTACTGTGGGTAGCAAGTGTTTGTCTTGGAACGCTATGTTCTTTTGCCGTCATGCATAACGCCCCTTGTTATGAACAAATAACTCAATCTTTGTTTCATCAGTCCACTGCACCTTCTTCCAAAATGAAGCTGGCTTGTCCAAATGTGCGTTTGCATACCTCAAGCAACTCTGTTTGTGACCGTTCTCATCATCCTTTGCCTCTCCGATATTTTACTTGGCCTGCCACTTCTGGCCTTAACAACAACTGTGCCTGTGGTCTTCTATTTCCTCACTATGTTCCTCACAGTGGACACTGACAGCTTAAATCTCTGCAATAGCTTTTTGTAACCTTCCCCTAAACCATAATGTTAAACAGGTGTTTTCCGGTCATTTGAGAGTTGTTTTGAGGCCCCCATGTTGCCACTCTTCAATTGGCCACCTTAATTACCTTTACTCATGATTGGATGCACCTGTGTATGAAGTTCAAGGCTTAATGGGCTCACCAAACCAATTGTGTGTTCCAATTAATCAGTGCTAGATAGTTACAGGTATTCAAATCAACAAAATGACAAGGGTGCCCAAATTAATGCACCTGTCTAATTTCGTTTGGATGCATATTGCACATTTTCTGTTAATCCAGTAAACCTCATTTCACTACTGAAATATTATTGTGTCCTTCAGTTATTTAATAGATCAAAATGAAATTGTTGATCCAAACACCCAATTATTTATAAATGAAAATCATGGAAATCGTCAGGGGTGCCTAAACTTTTGCATACAACTGTGTGTGTATGTGTGTATATATATATAAATATATATATATATATATATACACACACACACATATATATAAGCATATTGGAGCCCTTTGCAGTGAAGTAAATGAAAACATGAAAAAAGCATTTTTATGCAATATTCATATTGAATAAAGTGTTATACTGTGTATTTACTGTAAATATTCCACATTCCAATGTTCTGCACATAACAGAAAATGTTCTATGTATTTATAAATAGATATTCATCTTCCTCTCTCTCTCTATCTATATATATATATATAATATCATGCATATATGTATATATATATATATATATATATATATATATATATATACACACACAAACCCAATTCTGAAAGAATTGGGACACTATGAAAAATGCAAAAACAAACAAACAAAAAGAGCCGTTTGAAAATTCAATTCACCCTGTACTATATTGAAAACACATTATTAACACATTATTTGATGTTTTACTTTGTGAATTTAATGTATTTTTGAAAATATACACTAATTTCAAATCTTAGGACTAATAGCGAAGTGACAAGTTAAAATAAAAAGGTGATGTGAAACGGGTGATCCTCCAAAAAAGGCCTAGTCCTTCAACAGTAAGGATGGGTCGAGGCTCGCCAATCTGCCAACAGATGCTTCAGCGAAAAATCACATACTTTGAGAACAACATTCCCCAAAGACAAATTGGTAGCATTTGGGGCATTTCACCTTCTACAGTGCACAATATAGTTAAAAGATTCATGGAATTGGGTCAAAGGCCGAAAACCACTTCTAAATGCGAGTGATTTCCGATCCCTCAGACGTCACTGTCTCAAAAACCGTCATGAGTCTGTAATGGATATCCTGACATGGGTTTGGGAATACTTTGTCAGTGATTTAGCATATGAGTATTATGTCCATTTAACTAATTGGTGTCTTCAGTGCCAAAACACATAATATGTGGTATTAAAAGAAAAGGTGATGTTACACAGTGGTAAGCAGTCGACTGTCCCAACTTTTTTGGAGTGTTTTGCAGTCATCAGTTTTGAAATGAGTTTATATTTTCAAAAATACATTAAATTCACAAAGTAAAATATCAAATAATGTGTTACTAATGTGTTTTTAATATAGTACCGGGTGAATTTAATTTTTAAATGACTCTTTTTGTTTGTTTGATTTTTGCATTTTCCATGCTGTCCAAACTTTTTCGGAATTGGGTTTGTATATATATATATATATATATATATATATATATATATATATATATATATATATATGTGTGTGTGTGTGTGTGTGTGTGTGTGTGTATATATATATATATATATATGTAGTACCAAAATACGATCAGATATATTTAGAAATATGTATTTAAGAATAAATAGAACATATTCTTCTATATGAAGAACATTGGAATGTGAAATATTCATATTTTCATGTCGGGTTAGCACACTTGAGAATATGAAATCAGGTTTGTGCACGAGTAGGTTGTTAACACAAAAACGTGATATTCTAAGTTTGGCTTTTTGCACGCTTGAGGTTAGTGCTGGTGCGAAAACAGTTTATTTTCAGCTTGCAATACGAGCGCTACCCGATGCGCATAAAAAGCTTCTAGCGGAGAGAGCGTGCGAGTGAAAGCGTTAAATAATGCTTCAATTGTATTCTGGCCCAAAATGAAATAATAAAAACAACCTAATTCTGAATTTAGATATGAAAAAGGTAAAGAATAAGTACAAAATGTTATCTGGCATTGGGTCTTATCTACAAGTCTCTGAGCTTGCGATTCTCGAAATCTTGTCTGTACTATGTAGCCCCTATTGGTGTTATCTAAAGGCAGTTTTTACCTTGAGAAGAGTGTGTCTCACAAAGGGGTGTTTTGTGCATGTAAGTATGAGATGCAAACATAAAGGGAAACTAAACACCTTGCAATTACAAGACATTTCTGTTACTATAGAATAGCATATCAGCCAAGTCTTGTTTTCAAAACAAATCAACATACTTTTTACTGCAATTATTTTACAAAAGTCCATCCCCATTTGCCTTATTTGGAGGAGCCAATCAGGGCTTTAGTCTGCAGACAACAGAGGTAGGCACTGTCATAAAGTTAGTATAAAGGGGATTGTTTTGCCGTTATCAGTTAAAACCAATTAGGGACATATACGTATGTAGCATAGTAAACCTTGAGAAATCAGCAGGTTGAGACTCTGAGAGTTAGAAAATGCTCTATTTTCATAGCTAAATTACATGAAAAGGGGACAAAAATGCAATATTGAGAATATATTGCATTGTTGTTTAATTACTCATAATTAAACATTTGATATAAAAATCTCAAGGTGTTTACTGTCCCTTTAATGCACACAGTAGAACTAAAAATAAAACCACTGCACATGCAAAAAAAACAAACAATAAAACTGCATAAGAAAAAAGCGAGCAAACATTGAATGACAATGGATAATTATCTCTCTAGAGATCGACTGACATTTTAGCAGGATAAAGTAAGATAGAAGGTCGTGTGTATTTGGAGGTATCATTGGGGTCGAATAAACAAAATCAAAGCCCCAATATAAAATTGGTCCACTTTACAAAGGCGCCACTGAATCTCCAGGCAACTGCTGATAGTTTCCCAAAGTGATGCTCCGGTCAGCTCTTCCAAAGGAAACCAAACAATCGCCGATATAGGAAAAAAGAGAGGAGGCGCTCCAATGTCACAGTAATTCTATTCAGCTGAAATCATCAATCACACAGCATCCATGCTATAGAAATATACTCACAAAAGTAATGCACAATACCAAGTACAAATCCAGCAGGCTAGACATATTAGTAGACCCCCAGCTGGATAACTCTGGTATATCCAAATATTGTCACAACTGGATCATCTTTTTTAAGCAGAGTGCACACTTGTTTAACAATCCCCAATCTTAGGGTACTTACATACAAAAAGCTACAGGTAATAGGTGAAAAAAATAGAATGCTTATAAGCTCAAAAACTAATTAAAGCTTATTGATTTAAAAAGGGAGAGAACCATAAGAAAATGCAGTCATAATCTGCTGCCCTTTAAAATTAAAAACACACCTCTGCCTGTAATTGTGTACACATGTATTAATGTGAATATACAGAGGCCATCAGTCAAGATTTGATAGTGAGAGGGTTTGTAGGAGGCTAATACTGTGGGTAGACGGGTGCTATGATGTAGGGCTAAAGTTCGCATTAATATTTAAAATGAACCTGTCCTCAGTGTAAATTGGTGCAAATACATTTTCCCCTTCATGATTATTCCCACTACCACCATCCTTCCCCCATAAATTATTATACACATTTTAAATAAGTTAATGATAAATTATTATAATTATCAGGCAGAGAGCAGTTAAAATAATATTAAGCCCATGGCGTGGTTACTTTTCACATTGCGCTTCCTCAGCTTGGCGTGGATAAACATTATCAAACTTAGCCCACTCGTGTTATCTGACAAAATTACATTGTGACTCCTAGCAATTTACATCATTACAAAGCGACTCCTGGCAAATTATATCATCATGGAGCGACATTTTTCTCATTAACCAGCATGTACCTAAATAAAAACAAAGCACGCCATGAGGTTATATTCTCTATTGGATGGCGCCATCTATTGGAAAAACTTGAAAAAAAACCTCAAATCGTACCCAAAATAGAAATGCTTACCTTCCAAATAAAAATGAATACAAATTTTAATTTGTGATCAATGTAGTAATTAAATTACAATCACTATCCCAAAGTGAATAAATGCAAAAAGGTGCATAAGAAACATATTTTACACAATGTGAATTAAATACATAATACACATATGCATATTCACATACATATTTTTTATTAACCTAACCTACTAAAAACAATTACGTAATGGTATACACACACACACACACATCTTTCATCATAAGTGCATCGTGATTAAAAAAAACTAGACAAGTGTTCACATCCTCTGGGGAAAAAATAAATTAAATTCCAGTATAACCTTCATAACAAAATCCTTAAGAGGCTATCTCTAGAAAGCTGCCAAATCCAAATTTTCATTTAAGTCTCCTGGATTTAGAGTTTTAATTTCCATATCCAGAAGGTTTCTCTGTGTCTTAAACAAAGAAAACAATTTGGGGATTAAAAAAAAAATTAATTAAATCATTTTTTTATTGAGGTATTTAAGGAATACAGACAATCAGTTTTCCAATTTATCGTGCTTCAAATTGTACTTATGTTATAGAACAGCAGAAGTTTTGCAAGATACAATATTCAATAGGAGTTGCTGTATGACATTATAGCATTCTATGGTATGGGAATGTTTCACAATATGATAATCTATTGGAAGACAATAACTACATAATATAGCACCTCATTTTTTTATATTTTGAACAATATAACAAATTGTATATCCTCTTCTAGTATATTTAAACCGCTAGTAATATGTGATCCCCATATAGTAGGTAAGGGTCTCTCATGTACCCATTAGAATGTTACTTTTAGCTTAGGGGGTTTCAGGGAAAGCAGGAAAACATAATGGTTTTGAGGGATGCATTTTCCTATGCTTACAAAGTAAGTAGTATCTGTCGGGGGGGGAGAAGTAGGATTTGTCAAAAATAGTACTATGAAAGTTAGAGCAGGTGTGTAAGGTAGTGCTGTAAATATTTTAATAACAGGCATTGTGCATATGAGATTGGGTGCTACTTGGGGTTGGAATTATCCTATGGAAGTGCTGTCTAGGGCAGGGAGAGGTTACAACATTATAAAGATTCCTCACTCTCATTTTATATGAAATCTAGGCTGCTGACAGCACAGCCCTCATATAACCAACTATCAAAATACTACAATACAGATATCAGCCCTGTCAGAGACTACATAGACATATATGAAATCTTTATCAGATATCATGTAAACAGATATAATGTGATACATGGATTGTCCACATGGAGTAATATTGCCCAGTCCAGCAAGATATAATTACGTAGTGTAATATGGTTAGACTAGTCAGAGGTATGATTGATGTATCCATATAGCACATTATGGGAGCAAACTACAAAAGTGGAGAAGTACAAAGGTCTGCTGTGATATAACGTTTAGCTCTGTGTTGCCGCTTTCACAAATAAATGGTTGGCTGAGGTAGAAAGCATAGTGCAGAAACCATGTTGGGCTAGTCTATAAGTGTTTAACTATAAAAATTAGTACTGGAGGTAATAGTTATGTTAGTCAAAACAGACACAAATATTGGGAAGCAAATTCTGTTTAGCAGTGTATCTCACAGTAAAATACTTGTAAATATAATCAGATGTAATAGATAGTCTACCTAAAAACAGTCAGCTATAAAACATAAATAACCAAAGATCATATGCTACTATTTACTACTTAGTGTAAAATAGCAATTAAACATGTTAAAAACACATCTATAAAATCCAATGTCAAATTTATTCATATAACACACAAATATAACAATATTTACCACCAGTAGTATCTAACAGTAAAATCTAAAAACAAAGAAATCTAATACACAGACTATATAGAAGAAATAACTATTTTGTCATTGATGACATTTTTATTATATGGAAGGGAGACAGAGAACTGGTAGAATATTTTATAGAAGATCTAAAAGATACAAAATGTGGCCTAGATTTTACATATGAAGTAAAGTAGCACCCATGTCAGCTTTTTAGATATGGATCTGGATATAGAAGGGACTAACATAATTAGTAAGACCCACTTCAAAAAGGTTAACTCAAACAACTATATCCATAATACCAGTTGTCATTATAAAAAGTGGAAGGAGAATATTCCGAGAAACCAATTCCTAAGAATCCTAAAAAATTGCTCCAGAATAGAGAATTATGCTCAACAAGCCAATAACTTACAATAAAATTTGAACAAAGAGGCTATAATGAAAACATAATTTCTAAAACTAGGGTGACAGCAAGAGGAGTAGTTTATTAATAGATAAACACAAATATACACAGAAATCAAACAGAAGGGGATTAGAAATACCATTTATAACAGACAATAATATACATCATGATAAAATCAGATCGATAGTCAACAAACATTGGTATATGCTACAGATACCTAATTATAGGCCCAATTGTAGGAGAACAACTCGAAGAAAGAACAAAGATTGTTTTTGAAAAGGCTAGACATTTTAAAAATATTCTAGCACCCAGTATCATAAAAATAGAAAACAAGCACTGCACTTTAGATCTAGAAAAGAAAAAAGTACATGGATTATTTCCTTGTATTAATTGTAAGGCCTGTAAATTTGGTATGAAAGTAAATCAGGAAAATCAAGCACCACACAAAAAGAATATGGCCTAGATTACAAGTTTTGCGTTAGGCTTAAAAAGCAGCGTTAAGAGGTCCTAACGCTGCTTTTTAACGCCCGCTGGTATTACGAGTCTTGCAGGTACAAGTGTACCGCTCACTTTTTTGGCCAGACTCGGAAATACTGCAAATCCACTTACGTCAATTGTGTATCCTATATTTTCAATGGGACTTGCATAGCGCCGGTATTACGAGTCTTCCAAAAAGTGAGCGGTAGACCCTCTCCTGTCAAGCCTGGTACCGCATTTAAAAGTCAGTAGTTAAGAGTTTTACACTACAACGCCGTAGCATAAAACTCTTAACTAAAGTGCTAAAAAGTACATTAACACCCATAAACTACCTATTAACCCCTAAACCGAGGCCCTCCTACATCGCAAACACTATAAAAACATTTTTTAACCCCTAATCTGCCGAACTGGACATCGCCGCCACTATAATAAATATATTAACCCCTAAACCCCCGCACTGCCGCATCGCAAACACTATTTAAATATTATTAACCCCTAATCTGCCGGCCCTAACATCGCCGCGACTTACCTACATTTATTAACCCCTAATCTGCCGCCCCCAACGTCGCCACCACTATAATAAAGTTATTATCCCCTAAACCTAAGTCTAACCCTAACCTCACCTAAATTAAATATACTTTAAATAAATCTAACTAAAATTACTACAATTAACTAAATAATTCCTATTTAAAACGAAATACTTACCTATAAAATAAACCCTAAGCTAGCTACAATATAACTAATAGTTACATTGTATCTAGCTTAGGGTTTATTTTTATTTTACAGGCAACTTTGTAGTTATTTTAACTAGGTAGAATAGTTATTAAATAGTTATTAACTATTTAATGACCACCTAGTTAAAATAAAGACAAATTTACCTGTAAAATAAAACCTAACCTGAGTTACAATTACACCTAACACTACAATTAAATTAATTACCTAAATTAAATACAATTAATTACAATTAAATAAAATTATCTAAAGTACAAACCCCCCCCCACTAAATTACAGAAAATAATAAAGAAATTACAAGATTTTTAAACTAATTACACCTAATCTAATCCCCCTAACAAAATAAAAAAAGCCCCCCCAAAATTAAAAAAGCCCTACCCTACACTAAATTACAAATAGCCCTTAAAGGGCCTTTTGCGGGGCATTGCCTCAAAGTAATCCGCTCTTTTACCTGAAAAAAATTACAATCCCCCCCCCCCCCAACATTAAAACCCACCACACACACAACCAACCCTACTCTAAAACCCACCCAATACCCCCTTAAAAAAACTAACACTAATCACCTTACCGGGAGACGTCTTCACCCAACCGGGCCGAAGTCCTCAATGAATCCGGGAGAAGTCTTCATCCAAGCCGGGCGAAGTGGTCCTCCAGACGGGCAGAAGTCTTCATCCAGACGGCATCTTCTATCTTCATCCGGCGCTGAGCGGGTCCATCTTCAAGACATCCGACGCGGAGCATCCTTTTCTTCCGACAGCTAAACACAGAATGAAGGTTCCTTTAAATGTCGTCATTTAAGATGGCGTCCCTTCAATTCCGATTGGCTGATAGAATTCTATCAGCCAATCAGAATTAAGGTAGAAAAAATCCTATTGGTTGATGCAATCAGCCAATAGGATTGAAGTTCAATCCTATTGGCTGATCCAATCAGCCAATAGGATTGAGCTGGCATTCTATTGGCTGTTCCAATCAGCCAATAGAATGCCAGTTCAAGCCCATTGGCTGATTGCATCAGCCAATAGGATTTTTTCTACCTTAATTCCGATAGGCTGTTAGAATTCTATCAGACAATCGGAATTGAAGGGACGCCATCTTGGATGACGTCATTTAAAGGAACCTTCATTCTGTGTTTAGCCGTCGGAAGAAAAGAATGCTCCGCGTCGGATGTCTTGAAGATGGACCCGCTCCACGCCGGATGGATGAAGATAGAAGATGCCGTCTGGATGAAGACTTCTGCCCGTCTGGAGGACCACTTCGCCCCGGCTTGGATGAAGACTTCTCCCGGATTCATTGAGGACTTCGGACCGGTTGGGTGAAGACGTCTCCCGGTAAGGTGATCTTCAGGGGGTTAGTGTTAGTTTTTTTTAAGGGGGGATTGGGTGGGTTTTAGAGTAGGGTTGGTTGTGTGGGTGGTGGGTTTTAATGTTGGTTGGGGATTGTAATTTTTTTTTCAGGTAAAAGAGCTGATTACTTTGGGGCAATGCCCCGCAAAAGGCCCTTTAAGGGCTATTTGTAATTTAGTGTAGGGTAGGGCTTTTTTTATTTTGGGGGGGCTTTTTTATTTTGTTAGGGGGATTAGATTAGGTGTAATTAGTTTAAAAATCTTGTAATTTGTTTATTATTTTCTGTAATTTAGTGGGTTTTTTTTGTACTTTAGATCATTTTATTTAATTGTAATTAACCCCTTAATGTAATGACCGGACCATTTTTCAATTTTCTTACCCTTAATGACAATGGCTATTTTTACATTTCTGCAGTGTTTGCGTTTAGCTGAAATTTTCCTCTTACTCATTTACTGTACCCACGTATATTATATACTGTTTTTCTCGCCATTAAATGGACTTTCTAAAGATACCATTATTTTCATCATATCTTATAATTTACTATAAAAAAATATATAAAATATGAGGAAAAAATTGAAAAAAAACACACTTTTTCTAACTTAGACCCCCAAAATCTGTTACACATCTACAACCACCAAATAACACCCATTCTAAATAGTTTCTAAATTTTGTCCCGAGTTTAGAAATACCCAATGTTTACATGTTCTTTACTTTTTTTGCAAGTTATAGAGCAAAAAATACAAGTAGCACTTTGCTATTTCCAAACCACTTTTTTTTCAAAATGAGCGCTAGTTACATTGGAACCCTGATATCTTTCAGAAATCCCTGACTATCCATTGACATGTATATATTTTTTTTTTAGAAGACATCCCAAAGTATTGATCTAGGCCAATTTTGGTATATTTCATGCCACCATTTCACTGCCAAATGCGATCAAATAAAAAAAATTGTTGACTTTTTCACAAATTTTTTCACAAACTTTAGGTTTCTCGCTGAATTTATTTACAAACAACTTGTGCAATTATGGCATAAATGGTTGTAAATACTTCTCTGGGATCCCCTTTGTTCAGAAATAGCAGACATATATGGCTTTGGCGTTGCTTTTTGGTAATTAGAAGGCCGCTAAATGCCGCTGCACACCACACGTGTATTATGCCCAGCAGTGAAGGGGTTAATTAAGGAGCTTGTAGGGAGCGTTTAGGTTTAATTTTAGCTTTAGTGTAGTGTAGTAGACAACCCAAATTATTGATCTAGGCCCATTTTGGTATATTTCATGCCACCATTTCACCGCCAAATACGATCCAATAAAAAAAACTGTAAAATTTTTCAAAATTTTAGGTTTCTCACTGAAATTATTTACAAACAGCTTGTGCAATTATGGCACACATGGTTGTAAATGCTTCTCTGGGACCCCCTTTGTTCAGAAATAGCAGACATATATGGCTTTGGCGTTGCTTTTTGGTAATAATAAGGCCGTTAAATGCTGCTGCGCACCACACTTGTAATATGCCTAACAGTTAAGGGGTTAATTAGGTAGCTTGTAGGGTTAATTTTTAGCTTTAGTGTAGAGATCAGCCTCCCACCTGACACATCCCACCCCCTGATCCCCCCCTGACCCCCCTCAAATAGCTCTCTTCCCTCCCCCACCTCACAATTGTCACCGCCATCTTAAGTACTGGCAGAAAGTCTGCCAGTACTGAAATAAAAATTATTTTTTTATTTTTTTCATATAGTCTGCAGTGATGGATCCCCCCTTACCCCACAACCTCCCTGATCCCCCCCATACATCTCTCTAACCCTCACCCTCTTCCTATTTGCCGCCATCTTGGGTACTGGCAGCTGTCTGCCAGTACCCAATTTGCCCCCAAAAAAAGTTTTTATTAACTTTTTTTATATAAAACCTTTGTTTTCTGTAGTGTAGCTGGCCCCCCTAAATAATCTACTTCCCTCCCCCTCCCAGATCCCTTACTAAACAATAGAGCTCCCCCTGCATCGGCCTCTGTATTTTTTAATTATTTTTACTTGCGGTGATTTTGCGTGCACGCGTATGCGCGTGCACCCGCCGCCTCCGCCCCCCCCCGGCTACAACCGGAACCGTGCAATCACCGACAATGCATTGCTACATTGTGATTGCACCGGTAAGGAAGTTGGAGCATACCCTCCTCCTACAAGCTGCTCCCACCCACCAACGAAAGTGTGCACAACAATCGCCGATGCAGAGAGGGCCACAGAGTGGCCCTTTCTGCATCGGTGGGTAAAATAGGGGATTGCAGTGAAGCCTCAATATTGAGGCATCACTACAATCCCTTGTAAGCAGCTGGAAGCGATCATGATCGCTTCCAGCACTTCTAACAACAGAGGACGTACCAGGTACGTCAATTGTCATTAAGGAGAGTTTTTCCAATGACGTACCTGGTAAGTCCTCTGTCATTAAGGGGTTAATTGTATTTAATTTAGGTAATTAATTTAATTGTAGTGTAGTGTTAGGTGTAATTGTAACTTAGGTTAGGTTTTATTTTATAGGTAAATTTGTCTTTATTTCAACTAGGTAGTTATTAAATAGTTAATAACTATTTAATAACTATTGTACCTAGTTAAAATAAATACAAAGTTGCCTGTAAAATAAAAATAAACCCTAAGGTAGCTACAATGTAACTATTAGTTATATTGTAGCTAGCTTAGGGTTTATTTTACAGGTAAGTATTTAGTTTTAAAAAGGAATTATTTATTAAATGATAGGAATATTTATTTAGATTTATTTAAATTTTATTTAAATTAGGGGGTGTTAGGGTTAGACTTAGGTTTAGGGGGTTAATAACTTTAATATAGTGGCGGCGACATTTGGGGCGGCAGATTAGGGGTTGATAACTATAATGTAGATGGCGACGATGTTGGGGGCAGCAGATTAGGGGTTAATAAATATAATTTAGGTGTCTGCGATGTTGGGGGCAGCAGATTAGGGGTTCATAAGTATAATGTAGGTGGCGGTGGTGTCCGGAGCGGCAGATTAGGGGTTAATCAATATAATGCAGATGTCGGGGCGGCAGATTAGGGGTTAATAAGTGTAAGATTAGGGGTGTTTAGACTCGGGGTTCATGTTAGGGTGTTAGGTGTAAACATAAATGTATTTTCCCCATAGGAATCAATGGGTCTGCGTTAAGAGCTTTACGCTGCTTTTTTGCAGGTGTTAGTTTTTTTTCAGCCGGCTCTCCCCCATTGATTCCTATGGGGAAATTGTGCACAAGCACGTTTAGCCAGCTCACCGCTAACGTAAGCAGCGCTGATATTGAGGTGAGATGTGGAGCAAAATTTTGCTCTACGCTCACTTTTTTGCGGTTAACGCCAGGTTTGTAAAAACTCGTAATACCAGCACTGTCTGTAAGTGAGCGGTGAGCATAAACTGTTCGTTAGCACCGCACCCCTGTTAACGCAAAACTCGTAATCTAGGCGTATGAAATTAAAGACATAATCAGGTGCACTGATAAAAATGTTATATACCTCATCCAATGTCCGTGCAATAGGCAGTACCTGGGAGAAACCTCACAACCCCTTAGAGATAGAATACAAGAGCATTTGCTAAATATAGAGGATGGTTTTGAGGGCCATCTACTCTCCAGACACTTTAAAGGGACATAATACTTGTATGCTAAATCACTTGAAACTGATTCAGTATAACTGTAAAAAGCTGAAATATCACCTGAGCATTTCTATGTAAAAAAGGAAGATATTTTACCTCATAATCTCCTCAGATCACCGGAGTAAGTTCTATGTAAAAAAATATACTTCAGTTGTTGTCCAGCTGCAGGTAAAAAAAAAAAAGAAATGAACTGCAGCCAATCAGCATCAGTAGTGTGAAGGTTAGGAACTCTTTTACTGTGATCCATATATCAAAACAGAATGCACCTGTCATGGTTGATTATATATTTCTTACCTGTTCTATGTAAAAAATTTGCATCTATTGTGTATTATTATTGTTTTTGAATTTTATTGTACCCTATTCTATCAATGCAATGTTTTGTGGACCCAGGACATACTTGGAAACGAGAGAAATCTCAATGTATCCTTCCTGGTAAAATATTTTATAAATAAATAAATAAATCTCATGAGATTTCACTTAACTCTCATGAAATTTCATAGTAAACTTCCTTAAACTGAATAGGGAAATAATATGAGTGTGCACGAAGGCTCACTCCCTTGCCTGTCCCTGGACAGACATACTGATTTGCTGCTTAAAGTCCTTTGCAATGGGGCTTGAATACTTAGGACATTTTGAGGTAAAATATATTTAATTTTTACATAGAGATATTCAGGTGATATTTTCTAGTCAGCTTTTTACAGCTATGCTGCATCACTTTCAAGTGTTTCAACATTTAGGTATCATGGCCCTTTCAGGAAAATCACAAGCAGAACACCAAAAGTTTAAATTATTGAAAGATTAAGAAAATTAACAAAGACTGGAGAGGAGGGAGTATTAATAGACAGTTATTGAAGACAGAGGCTGAATTTATTTATAATTTCAAAACCCTGGAACCCTTTGGGCTTAATGTAATTTAGATTTGAATGCATTTTTATAAATGAGCAGTAGATTCACTTTATTTAAATATGAAATTTTATTAAACAACTGATAAAGATAATTTTTATTTTTTTAGAACCCTTTGGACACAATGTAGATTTAGAATATAATGCACTTTTTTAGCACTAGATTCACTTTATTTAAAATAAGAAATTTTATGAAATCAATATTAATATGTTTTCACAACTGATAAAGATCAAATTTATTTATTGATTTAAACGTCACGTTTTTGTATAATAGATTGTGTAATTATATCAAATCCAAGTATTCTATTTCGGCCGGGGAAAAACTTTTGATAAATTTTGACCATTTACTGAAAAAAGCTACAATTTCGCGTTCTGAATTCAGGTCTGTAGCGAGTTGTTCTATCCGGTATTGTCTTTTAAGATAGTTCTTTACCTCATTCATTGTAGGTATGACTCTAATTTTCCATTTTTTGAATATCAGGTTTCTCACGGCCAAAATAACTAGGTTTAATATTTTAGCATCTCTGAAGTCCTCCTTATTACTAGATAGAAAGATTATAGTTAGGGGAGTAAGTGTGAAAGGATTTATTTTCACCACTCTACATAACCAGTACTCAACTCTGTACCAGAATTGTTTCATTTTTGGACACAACCACACCATATGCAATAGGTCTGCGGCCAATAAACTACATTTTGGACATTTATTGAAGACAGTATTGTTCCATCTATAGGCTTTGTCTGGTGTGTAGTATATCTGATATATAAGCCTTATGTGAGACTCTCTCCGGGTTTCAGCTATAGTGGTATCACAAAGTAATGTGAGTGATCTCTTGATTTGTGCTTCCTTATCAATATTCATTGATAAATGATCTGACCATTTTAAAGCTAATTTCTCTATATTGCCGCTGCCCCTCTGGGAGTTAAGATAGGAGTACCACGGAGAAATAGAGTAAAGGCCTGCCTTAATCAAGGCAGGCCACGCCTCTAATCTCCCCCAGGTCCACTTCCAGTTAAATTGGTTATACAATTGACTGGTATAATGCCTAGCTTGCAGGTAAGCAAAGAAATCTTGGTTACCAAGATTGAATTCCAGTTTTAGTTCTTGGGAAGATTTAATAATTCCTGTTTCTGAATGATGTAGCTGTGCAGCATATCTGAGTCCTTGTTCCTGCCATTTTTTCAAGTGCGGAGCTTGTGAGCCCTCTTGAAATTCTGGATTGCCTATAAGAATTTGGAATCTAGGAATGTTAGTATTTACTCCTACTAATACACCAATCTTTTTCCATGCCTGGATTATAACATACAACGTTTTAAGATTTTTCACCTGTTTAGGTATTAAATGAGTTGGTGTATGTAGTAGCGATACTGGCTTCAAAGGATGGATTATGCTATTCTCTAACCTATTCGTGAAATAATCGGCTTCTGCTATCCAGTCTGCCGCAATTCGGCCTAAGAAAACTAAATTATAGAGATATAAGTTTGGAAGAGCCAGCCCAGCGAATTGCTTTGCCAGATATAATCTCTGCAAGGAGATTCTGGGTTTCCTTGACTGCCATATGAATTTTCGAAGTGCCATATTGATTTTCTTAATGTCCTGTATCTTAACTATAAGCGGGAGATTTTGAAGAATATATGATATCTTTGGCAGAATTATCATTTTGTATAGGGCAATACGCCCAGAGAGAGAGAGAGGCAAATTTTGCCAATCTCTCATAAATGTGATGGCACGTGCGATGGTTGGGGTGATATTTAAGGAATACCATTCCTGAGGTTTGGCTGAGACTATTATCCCTAAATATCTAAGCGAATCAACAACTGTTTTAAATGGGTTATTTAAGAAAATGCATGCAATTTTAAGCAACTTTCTAATTTACTCCTATTATCATTTTTTTCATTCTCTTGGTATCTTTATTTGAAAAGCAATAATGTAAGTTTAGATACCGGACGATTTTTTGTGAACAACCTGGGTTGTTCTTGCTGATTGGTGGATACATTCACCCACCAATAAACAAGTCCTGTCCAAGGTTCTGAATCAAACATTGGCTGGCTCCTTAGCTTTTTCAAATAAAGATAGCAAGAGAACGAAGAAAATTTGATATTAGAGTAAATTAGAAAGTTGCTTAAAATTACATGCTCTATGTGAACCACGAAAGAAAAAAATTGGGTTCAGTGTCCCTTTAAAAGTAATTATGTCGCTTTAACTATGAGAAAAAAAATGTCCCTTTAAGAATCCAGATTAAGAGGAGGATAATTTGGTATAAATAGAGAGAACTACACCTGACTAACTGATCTTGAAAAAGGCTATTGAAGCTGAAATGTGTTGATGAGAAGAGATGAGTAGTTTATACATCGCAAGGTTTTAAACAGTAGCAAAGTGATCCATTTCAGAGCGCGCTTAAGGACTTTTTATGAAAATTAACAGCTGCACATCGGAGCAATCTGCAAAATTTACTCTGCTGGTAATCTGCTCTTGCCATTGGCCAATCTACTACCTTGTGACCGGAGCTCATGAGGACAGAGTTTGTGGAGGAAGATAGACGCTAAGTCTAGTAAGGAGCTGCAGTGGGTAAGAGTGGTGAAATCAAAGTGCCTTTGTATTCCGGTGAGTCAACCGGTTCACATTTGGACTGTTAAGATTGTGATCAAAGCATCTAGTCTTGGCTTCAAAGGTATACCAAAATTTCTCTAGCAAACGGCGGAACACATCACGGGTACAAATAACCTATACCTGCCAACAACTTGGGACTGTTCTATATTATGAAAGCTAATTGTTAAAACATAAACTATTTATTACAAACCACTAAGGGACATTAATATATTTCTATATTTGAAGGGGCAGCTAAGCTATAAATCTAGGGTTTTATTCTTATATGGTACAGTATACCCAGGGATACTTTTTCAGGAGTCGGCTGAGTAACATAATGATCATTTTCTAACCCTGGAATTTTCAGACATACAGTATGTCTGCCCCATATAGAGCTCTAGTTAGAGAAGGATATAACCATATACTAGACTTAATATGTCAGTTAAACTTCTCATTCATTGACCGTTATGTGCAGTACCTCCAAACATTTTATAAACTAACTTTGTCAACCAATGCAATAATATTGTTAAACTGTCAGGTTAACGTAAAAGAAACATAAGCATAAACTTACTATGGCAGTTTACATATGTCAAGGAGAGTGAGTCCCTATCCCACACCTATTTTAGCAATTTTGATGACAAATACAATAGGGACCACATTGGATTATATGGCTCTCAGTGTTCCGGAGAATATTCACATTTAGGGTACAGACGTCTTGAAAATCAGTCATTTATATACACAGGAGGAGATCAAGCAGAGTTACAAATATAGAGTTTCTCTGATCAGACTAGCAGGTCGTCATGAAGAATATATCTTATGTGCTGTTGCAGGGCTAGGCCCTCCATACCTATGGCAAATAAGCAGAAGTCATTACCCAATGCCAAGTTTACATATTGTATCTGCTGCTGGTCTCTTATATCTTTCAATGGGTTCGGAGTTTATAGTAGACCTTGAGCTTTCTACAGCATTTCTTCCCGCTGCTTCCTTTTCCTTTTACAGACTCTACACATGCTGCCGCCATCATACTTACTTCCAGCTTCTCAAATAAACCATCTATGGTCAGAGCAGCAATTTGGAAATGATCACCCAGTTCCACGTCCTTTATGGATTGCAACTCCCATTGCACATTTGCAGCCTCACTCAGTATTATTCACTTTCGTAAGGGAGATAGGTGAGGTGCAGCATTTAAGCCACTGTCATTTAAAGCACTTAGCTCTTCTGTAGGACTGGCTCCAATATAGAGGTCACCATAGTCCCCAGGCTCTGTTTGAGGTTTTGAAAATGTGCATCAACATGAAGATGTAATTGCTGTACCATATATCAATAGCGCCATTTTAAAAGCTCCGTTATCAGCAAAGGTTTCTGCTGTGCAGTCAGATGTACATCAGGCTTTATATAAAAATGATAGGTCCCCAACTTCCATAAGGTATTCCACATGTACCAAACTGTAGTTTGGAGGAGAGAATAATTATATCTGAAGAATGGTTCTCATAGTGTTGTGTGGCAATCCTCTCAGGCTTATGAGGTCACAATATTGAATCACGGCACCCAAGGTACTCCACTATTTTTGCTGATGAGCTTATGTGGTATCTCATTGAATAGACAGACTGTGTAGTAGTGATCATTATGCAGGCTTTTGTTGCTATACAGACACCCAATGCTATCGATCTGGGTAGGAAAGGTGTTTTGAAGCTTTAAGGGTTGTCTCTATATTTGAGTCTTGGAATGTTAAAGCATATATATCTGCGCCATCAGGTCTTACTGGCATAACTATAGATATGAAGGGCTGGCGCATCCAAGATGGCGGGCGCAACTTGCGTTGTCTGGATTTTCGTCCCTCTGCAACTCTGCTGCTTCAACCTAGCATGGTACTGTGCATGGAGAATACAGTGATAGATCCGTCCTGTTTTTACTGGTGTTGAGCGGCTAGGATGGGTGTATGACCGCTTCTTTGGAACACTGTTGCCGGAGCTCCGGTGTTATGCAGCCATCTTAGCTGCTGCGGCTCCACCCCCCCAGGGATTTTGGGTTTTATTCAATGGGCATAATAGTGTAAATATTTTTTGCCCTTTATGTTGGCAAACAATTACGTTGGGATACACAGTTTCAGGAAACCCTTTTTCACATTTCTACGATGCTCACTCTAGCACGTAGTGATCTACTATTACCCACAACACTAGATCAGACATATGACATATTAACTTCCACATGTGATTCTACTCTTGATGGGGTATGTTTCACCAGTGGCATTGGATAAGGAGACACTTTTATTCTTAATATATTTACAAGTATAAGGTGAAGATTTGCCACATGTGTAGACCCCTCAGACAAACCTAGTTGTGACCAATTTCTCTTTTCCTTCTTTTGTCCCTTACTTATCCTGAATGAAGTGAATACAATTTTACTGGATGCTAGGGCATTCTTAAAAATACATACTGGTTTATCCCCAATAAGGTCCTTTAAAATAGGATACTTTTTCAAAATTGGCCAATACCTTTCCAAAATTTTCACTATTTTCTTATAATTTCCATTAAACTGAGTAATGAACTTTTGGCAATTTTTTCATCATTTCTCTTATTCTTTTTTTTTTTTAAAGTTCCTTTCTATCTGTTTTGGAAGCTTTTGCTATGCTCCCATTTATAAGACATGACTTATAGCCCTTACCCAGGAACCTACTTTTTAATATTTCAGATTCCCTATTGAAATAATCAACATAAGTACAATTAAGCCTAACTCTGCAAAATTAACTATATGGTACATTATCTAACTACTTTGGGTGATGATTATGTTTACGATCAATGTAACTGTTACAATCTACGTTCTTAAAGAATGTCTTGGAGCAAACGTGTCCTCCATCACCCCATCTTAAAGTCACATCTAGAAAATGGATACAGTCTCTGAATACAATGAGAAAAGAAAATCCCTAATTCATTATTGTTCAACTGATTAACAAATAGATTCTCTACTTCCAAATAAGGAGCAGATCATCTATGAAATGGCCATAGTAGACTATGTTCACCTAAAGGTAAGATGTATATAAGTGCATGACCTCAAAATAGTCCATAAAAAGGTTTGCAAAACTTGGTACAAACCTTGTCCCCATGGCTGTAACACAGATTTGGAGAAAAAAAATTATCCTGATAAACAATATAATTGTGAGTCAATATGAAATAAATTGATTTAAAAAAATATTGTACTGGTCGTAAACCCAGGTCATGTTTAATATTGGAATATAAAGCAGAAATATCACAACTGATCCATATCGAGTTACCCAAAGGATTCACCTCAATATTATTAAATTTTTTCCAATCTATTGGCTAGAGTTTTGCATTATGAGCGGTGCGGTACTAACTTGCAAGTTGTTTACACCGCTCACTTACCTACAGCGCTGGTATTACAGGTTTACAAAAACCCGGCGTTAGCAGACAAGAAGTGAGCGTAGAGCAAAATTGAGCTCCATACCGCACTCCAATACCAGTGCTGCGGTGAGCTGGTTTTACATGCTCATGCACGATTTCCCCATAGACATCAATGGGGAGAGCCGGCTAAAAAATTGCCTAACACCTGCAATAAAGGAGCATAATGCTCAGGTAACGTAGCCCCATTGATTCCTATGGGGAAAGAAAATTTATGTTTACACCTAACACCCTAACATGAACCCCGAGTCTAAACACCCCTAATCTTACACTTATTCACCCCTAATCTGCCGCCCCCGACATCGCCAACACCGACATTATACTTATTAACCCCTAATCTGCCGCTCTGGACATCGCCGCCACTATATTAAACATATTAACCCCTAAACCGCCGTACTCCACCATCGCAAACACTAGTTAAATATTATTAACCCCTAATCTGCCGCCCCTAACATCGCCGCCACCTACCTACATTTATTAACCCCTAAACTGCCACCCCCAACATGGCCGCCACTATAATAAAGTTATTAACCCCTAAACCTAAGTCTAACCCTAGCCCTAACCCTAACACCCACTAACTTTAATGTAATTAAAATAAATCTAAATAAAACCTACTATTAATAACTAAATAATTCCTATTTAAAACTAAATACTTACCTATAAAATAAACCCTACGCTAGCTACAATATAACTAATAGTTACATTGTATCTAGCTTAGGTTTTATTTTTATTTCACAGTCAAGTTTGTATTTATTTTAACTATGTAGACTAGTTAGTAAATAGTTATTAACTATTTACTAGCTACCTAGCTAAAATAAATACAAATTTACCTGTGAAATAAAACCTAACCTGAGTTACACTAACACCTAACCTTACACTACAATTAAATCAATTACATAAATTAAATACAATTAACTAAATTACAAAAAAAAACCCCACTAAATTACACAAAATAAAAAAAGAAATTATCAGATATTTAAACTAATTACACTTAATCTAATAGCCCTATCAAAATAAAAAAAGCCCCCCAAAATATACCCCCCCTAGCCTAAGCTAAACTACCAATAGCCCTTAAAAGGGCCTTTTGCTGGGCATTGCCCCAAAGAAATCAGCTCATTTACCTGTAAAAAAATACAAAATAAAACAACCCCCCAACAGTAAAACCCACCACCCACACAACAAACCCCCTAGAAAGTTTTGGAAAGTCATAAATAGCTTGCAAACTCCCCCAATCCACTCCCAACCCTCCACTGTCAAAGTGGACAACCAAACCCTGCAAATGCCTTTAACAATTATTTTGTTGGATGCTCCACCACCCTGATTGACAAACTAATAAATGACACACATCCTGAAACTACAAATGTGGATCAGGCCACACTAGATCTGCGAAGACCCAAAATAGAGAAGTTCAATTTTAGACCTGTACCTATCAATGTCATTAAGAAACACCTTAATAATATAAAAATGAAAAACCAGTCTGGACCTGATCAAATCCAAGCAATGCTGTTGAAGCTCAGTGCGCCGGCAATTGCTAAACCTGTCACAACCCTAATTAACGAATCCTTGGTGTCTGGATACATACCCAAACTTTGGAAGACTGCAAGAGTAGTGCCTATCCATAAAGGTGGTGAGATAACCTTGGTTTCTAACTATGCCCAATATCATTGCTCCCAGTATTGTCTTAGAAAAATGCGTCCATACACAACTATGTGAGTATTACCAACAATCTAACTATCTGACACCCTGATCAATCAGGTTTTCACCCAAATCACTCCACTACAACTGCCCTCCTAAACGTTTGCAATGACATCCAAACTGGCATAGAACAAGGAGACCTAACTGGAGCTATTTTCCTTAATTTTGCAAAGGCCTTTGAAACAGTAGACCACGACATTCTACTGCTCAAACTAAAAAACTCAGGTATTGGTGATTGTCCGGTGTTGTCCGCTAACCTAGTTTCGATCATATGCATCGGATCGATCACAATATGTCTCCATTTCTGACAGGGACTCCCTCCCTCTCCCAGTCACGTGTGGTGTTCCCCAAACTTCCATTCTCGGCCCCCTACTATTCACATTATTTATAAATGATCTGCCTAATGTCTGCAAATCCTCAACTCTACACATACGCAGACGACACAGTAATCTATGCAAGCAAATCCAATCTACCGCAGCTTGAGGCAGTGCTCCAAGACCAATTCACAGAGGTAGAAAAGTGGATCTCAAAAAACAAACTCTTCCTAAACACTGACAAAACTTTCACAATGATCTTTGGAATGGTACCTAAATTACACAAACTACAAAATTCCCATGCATCATTCCTATGCATCAAAACAGAATCAAATTGCACACTGACCGCAGTCCCCTCTTTCAAATACTTGGGTATGTTGTTAGACCCCAATCTATCTTTTGGCCTCCACATAGAAAAACTTGCATCTAAACTTTATCCAAAACTAGGTGCCCTGTACAGAAACAAACCTGCCTCAGCCCTGCAGTAAAGGAAAAGATTGTACAGCAAATGCTGATGCCTATCATGGATTATGGGGATGTAGTATATGCACCTGCATCACAAACTCACCTTAATAAACTTAATACATTGTATAACTCGTTCTGCTGCTTTGTGCTACAATGTAACTACAGGACCCACCATTGTGACATGCTAAAAGAACTAAACTGGCTGTCGCTGGAATCCAGACGCACCCTCCATCTTTCCAGCTTTGTGTTTAAAAGTTTTTCTTGGAAGCTCCCACCCTACCTGAGCAGAATGCTCTCCCCGGCTATTCTCTCCTCCTATAACCTCTGATCCAATACCAGCACATAATTTAGTTTGCCTCAATACAAAAAGAAAGCAGCTCGATCCTCCTTTTCCTACAGAGCGCCACAATTATGGAACAACCTCCTGCACACTTTCAAACCTTCCCCAAGCCTAATATCCTTTAAGAGATCCCTCTCTACATATCTCAAAACAGAATGCACCTGTCATGGTTGATTATATATTTCCTACCTGTTCTATGTTAAATTTTTGCATATATTGTGTATTAATATTGTTTTTGTATTATTGTACCCTATTGTATCAATGCAATGTTTTGTGGACTCAGGACATACTTGAAAACGAGAGAAATCTCAATGCATCCTTCCTGGTAAAATATTTTATAAATAAATAAATAATGTTGCCGCTCCTCTGCCGTAATAAAAGAACCACAGCATAAAACACAGGGAGGTAAAAACAGTACTGAGCCCACACAGGAAAGAGGAAGATAAATGATCTCCTGCTCTTTTTAAGGTAAGTTTAGACCCACTCCTCCTAAAGCAACAATTTAACAATCTTAAATCATGCCTCTATCTTCCAGGGAGAGTTAGTCCTTAAGTTGCTCCAGTCATATTTCTTCCTTACACTTACATTTACACTAATACATCTGGTACCGAAAATAGCTCAATGCCGCTGCCTGTGGCCATATAGAAACAAATGACAAATAACATGCCTAGTATTTTGGTAGACAAATATTAACAAAGATACATGTTAAAGGGACCCACCATTTTTTTTCTTGATTTAGACAAAGTATGCAATTTTAAAGAGCTTTCTAAACTGCTTATATTATATAAAAAAATGTCTTTGTTCTCTTGGTATCTTTTGTTAAAATGCTGGGATGTTAGCTCCGGAGTGTGCATGGGTCTGCAGCACTGATTGGCAGCAGTTTTGCAAGAATGTTATCCATTTTTGCAAGAGCACTAGATTGCAGTACTATTTCCTGCCATGTAGTGCTCTAGACACCTAGCTAGGAATATCCTCAACAAAGAATACAATGAGAACAAAGCAAATTTGTTAATAGAAGTACATTGGAAATGTTTTTTAAACTGTATGCTCTGTCTGAATCAAAAAGGAAAAATGATTGGGTTTCATGTTCCTTTAATTTTCATATTATAAATAGTACTCTCCATACACTTCATGCAAAATGGTATAACCATCCCCTTATACATATGAAGTATGTACTTTGGAATCCCCTATTTCACTTTGTCGGTCCTCTTTATTAATTTACATTCTTTGAAACTGTATTCTTCTGCACAAGCAAACTAACTCTCATCCCTATCAAACCCAAACCTATAGAATACAATACTATACAGCTTCGCTAATAATATAAAATGATATACAATCAATAATACATTATAAGAAAATGATTGAGAAAGACAAGCTACAGTTTTCCATAGAATTAGGGATCACTTGATAGAAAACAATATAAATCACCTACCTTCCAAATCCTGCCCTCTTTTTATAAGAATTCATGTGGTAATAGCACACATAATACTCATAATGCTCAGTTTGCCTTTAAAAACAGAATTTATGCTTACCTGATAAATTACTTTCTCCAACGGTGTGTCCGGTCCACGGCGTCATCCTTACTTGTGGGATATTCTCTTCCCCAACAGGAAATGGCAAAGAGTCCCAGCAAAGCTGGCCATATGGTCCCTCCTAGGCTCCGCCCACCCCAGTCATTCGACCGACGGACAGGAGGAAATATATATAGGAGAAACCATATGGTACCGTGGTGACTGTAGTTAGAGAAAATAATTCATCAGACCTGATTAAAAAACCAGGGCGGGCCGTGGACCGGACACACCGTTGGAGAAAGTAATTTATCAGGTAAGCATAAATTCTGTTTTCTCCAACATTGGTGTGTCCGGTCCACGGCGTCATCCTTACTTGTGGGAACCAATACCAAAGCTTTAGGACACGGATGAAGGGAGGGAGCAAATCAGGTTACCTAAACGGAAGGCACCACAGCTTGCAAAACCTTTCTCCCAAAAATAGCCTCCGAAGAAGCAAAAGTATCAAATTTGTAAAATTTGGCAAAAGTGTGCAGTGAAGACCAAGTCGCTGCCTTACATATCTGGTCAACAGAAGCCTCGTTCTTGAAGGCCCATGTGGAAGCCACAGCCCTAGTGGAGTGAGCTGTGATTCTTTCAGGAGGCTGCCGTCCGGCAGTCTCATAAGCCAATCGGATAATGCTTTTAAGCCAAAAGGAAAGAGAGGTAGCAGTCGCTTTTTGACCTCTCCTTTTACCAGAATAAACAACAAACAAGGAAGATGTTTGTCTGAAATCTTTAGTAGCCTCTAAATAGAACTTTAGAGCACGGACAACGTCCAAATTGTGTAACAAACGTTCCTTCTTTGAAACTGGATTCGGACACAAAGAAGGTACAACTATCTCCTGGTTAATATTTTTGTTAGAAACAACTTTCGGAAGAAAACCAGGCTTAGTACGCAAAACCACCTTATCTGCATGGAACACCAGATAGGGCGGAGAACACTGCAGAGCAGATAACTCTGAAACTCTTCTAGCAGAAGAAATAGCAACCAAAAACAAAACTTTCCAAGATAGTAACTTAATATCTATGTAATGTAAAGGTTCAAACGGAACCCCTTGAAGAACTGAAAGAACTAGATTTAGACTCCAGGGAGGAGTCAAAGGTCTGTAAACAGGCTTGATCCTAACCAGAGCCTGAACAAATGCTTGAACATCTGGCACAGCTGCCAGTCTTTTGTGCAGTAAAACAGATAAAGCAGAGATCTGTCCCTTTAGAGAACTTGCAGATAATCCTTTCTCCAAACCTTCTTGTAGAAAGGATAGAATCTTAGGAATTTTTATCTTGTTCCATGGGAATCCTTTGGATTCACACCAACAGATATATTTTTTCCATATTTTATGGTAAATTTTTCTAGTTACAGGCTTTCTAGCCTGAATCAGAGTATCTATTACAGAATCTGAAAACCCACGCTTTGATAAAATCAAGCGTTCAATCTCCAAGCCGTCAGCTGGAGGGAAACCAGATTCGGATGTTCAAATGGACCCTGAACAAGAAGGTCCTGTCTCAAAGGTAGCTTCCATGGTGGAGCCGATGACATATTCACCAGGTCTGCATACCAAGTCCTGCGTGGCCACGCAGGAGCTATCAAGATCACCGAGGCCCTCTCCTGATTGATCCTGGCTACCAGCCTGGGAATGAGAGGAAACGGTGGGAATACATAAGCTAGGTTGAAGGTCCAAGGTGCTACTAGTGCATCTACTAGGGTCGCCTTGGGATCCCTGGATCTGGACCCGTAGCAAGGAACCTTGAAGTTCTGACGAGATGCCATCAGATCCATGTCTGGAATGCCCCATAATTGAGTTATTTGGGCAAAGATTTCCGGATGGAGTTCCCACTCCCCCGGATGGAATGTCTGACGACTCAGAAAATCCGCTTCCCAATTTTCCACTCCTGGGATGTGGATCGCAGACAAGTGGCAGGAGTGATCCTCCACCCATTGAATTATTTTGGTCACTTCTTTCATCGCCAGGGAACTCCTTGTTCCCCCCTGATGATTGATATATGCAACGGTCGTCATGTTGTCTGATTGGAACCTTATGAATTTGGCCTTTGCTAGTTGAGGCCAAGCTCTGAGAGCATTGAATATCGCTCTCAGTTCCAGAATGTTTATCGGGAGAAGAGACTCTTCCCGAGACCATAGACCCTGAGCTTTCAGGGATTCCCAGACCGCGCCCCAGCCCACTAGACTGGCGTCGGTCGTGACAATGACCCACTCTGGTCTGCGGAAGCTCATTCCCTGGGACAGATTGTCCAGGGTCAGCCACCAACGGAGTGAATCTCTGGTCTTTTGATCTACTTGAATCATCGGAGACAAGTCTGTATAATCCCCATTCCACTGTTTGAGCATGCACAGTTGTAATGGTCTTAGATGAATTCGTGCAAAAGGAACTATGTCCATTGTTGCAACCATCAATCCTATTACTTCCATGCACTGCGCTATGGAAGGACGAGGAACAGAATGAAGTACTTGACAAGAGCTTAGAAGTTTTGATTTTCTGACCTCTGTCAGAAAAATCCTCATTTCTAAGGAATCTATTATTGTTCCCAAGAAGGGAACTCTTGTCGACGGGGACAGAGAACTTTTTTCTTTGTTCACCTTCCATCCGTGAGATCTGAGAAAGGCTAGGACGATGTCCGTATGAGCCTTTGCTTTTGACAGGGATGACGCTTGTATTAGGATGTCGTCCAAGTAAGGTACTACTGCAATGCCCCTTGGTCTTAGAACCGCTAGAAGGGACCCTAGTACCTTTGTGAAAATCCTTGGAGCAGTGGCTAATCCGAATGGAAGTGCCACAAACTGGTAATGCTTGTCCAGAAAAGCGAACCTTAGGAACTGATGATGTTCCTTGTGGATAGGAATATGTAGGTACGCATCCTTTAAATCCACGGTAGTCATAAATTGACTTTCCTGGATGTTGGGTAGGATCGTTCGAATAGTTTCCATTTTCAACGATGGTACCCTGAGAAATTTGTTTAGGATCTTCAAATCCAAAATTGGTCTGAATGTTACCTCTTTTTTGGGAACTACGAACAGATTGGAATAAAATCCCATTCCTTGTTCTCTTATTGGAACTGGATGTATCACTCCCATCTTTAACAGGTCTTCTACACAATGTAAGAATGCCTGTCTCTTTATTTGGTTTGAGGATAAGTGAGACCTGTGGAACCTTCCCCTTGGGGGTAGTTCCTTGAATTCCAGGAGATAACCTTGAGAAACTATTTCTAGTGCCCAAGGATCCTGAACATCTCTTGCCAAAGCCTGAGCAAAGAGAGAGAGTCTGCCCCCCACTAGATCCGGTCCCGGATCGGGGGCTATCCCTTCATGCTGTTTTGGTAGCAGTGGTAGGCTTCTTGGCCTGCTTACCCTTGTTCCAGCCTTGCATTGGTTTCCAGGCTGGTTTGGGTTGTGAGGCATTACCCTCTTGCTTAGAGGATGCAGAATTAGAGGCTGGTCCGTTTCTGTGAAAGGGACGAAAATTAGGCTTATTTTTTGCCTTAAAAGACCTATCCTGTGGGAGGGCGTGGCCCTTTCCCCCAGTGATGTCTGAAATAATCTCTTTCAATTCTGGTCCAAATATTGTTTTACCTTTGAAAGGGATGTTAAGCAATTTTGTCTTGGAAGACACATCCGCTGACCAAGACTTTAGCCAAGGCGCTCTGCGCGCCACGATAGCAAACCCTGAATTTTTCGCCGCTAATCTAGCTAATTGCAAAGCGGCATCTAAAACAAAAGAGTTAGCCAATTTAAGTGCGTGAACTCTGTCCATAACCTCCTCATATGGAGTTTCTCTACTGAGCGACTTTTCTAGTTCCTCGAACCAGAAACACGCTGCCGTAGTGACAGGAACAATGCATGAAATTGGTTGTAGAAGGTAACCTTGCTGTACAAAAATCTTTTTAAGCAAACCTTCTAATTTTTTATCCATAGGATCTTTAAAAGCACAACTATCTTCGATAGGAATAGTAGTGCGTTTGTTTAGAGTAGAAACCGCCCCCTCGACCTTGGGGACTGTCTGCCATAAGTCCTTTCTGGGGTCGACTATAGGAAATAATTTCTTAAATATAGGGGGGGGAACAAAAGGTATGCCGGGCTTTTCCCACTCTTTATTTACTATGTCCGCCACCCGCTTGGGTATAGGAAAAGCGTCGGGGGGCACCGGAACCTCTAGGAACTTGTCCATCTTACATAATTTCTCTGGAATGACCAAATTGTCACAATCATCCAGAGTAGATAACACCTCCTTAAGCAGTGCGCGGAGATGTTCTAATTTAAATTTAAAATGTCACAACATCAGGTTCAGCTTGATGAGAAATTTTTCCTGAATCTGAGATTTCTCCATCAGACAAAACTTCCCTCATGGCCCCTTCAGATTGGTGTGAGGGTATGTCAGAACAATTATCATCAGCGCCCTCTTGCTCTTCAGTGTTTAAAACAGAGCAAGCGCGCTTTCTCTGATAAGTAGGCATTTTGGATAAAAGATTTGCTATGGAGTTATCCATTACAGCCGTTAATTGTTGCATGGTAATAAGTATTGGCGCACTAGATGTACTAGGGGCCTCCTATATGGGCAAAACTGGTGTAGACACAGTAGGGGATGATGTAGTATCATGTTTACTCCCCTCATTTGAGGAATCATCTTGGGCAATATCATTATCTGTGGCATTACTGTCCTTACTTTGTTTGGACGCTATGGCACAATTATCACATAAATTTAAATGGGGAGACACATTGGCTTTCATACATATAGAACATAGCTTATCTGAAGGTACAGACATGTTAAACAGGCTTAAACTTGTCAACAAAGCACAAAAAACGTTTTAAAATAAAATCGTTACTGTCTCTTTAAATTTCAAACTGAAAACACTTTATTACTGAATATGTGAAAAAGTATGAAGGAATTGTTAAAAAATTACCAAAATTTCACCACAGTGTCTTAAAGCATTAAAAGTATTGCACACCAAATTTCAGAGCTTTAACCCTTAAAATAACGGAACCGGAGCCGTTTTTAAATTTAACCCCTATACAGTCCCAGCTATAGTCTTTGCTGAGACCCAACCAAGCCCAGAGGGGAATACGATACCAAATGACGCCTTCTAGAAGCTTTTTTAGTGATTCTTAGATCCTCACACATGCATCTGCATGCCCTGCTCTCCAAAAACAACTGCGCAGTAATGGCGCGAAAATGAGGCTCAGTCTCTAACTAGAAAGGCCCCCTGACTAAAAAAGGTGTCCAACACAGTGCCTGAAGTACTTGAATGAAGTACTTGACAAGTACACAGAATGAAGTACTTGACAAGAGCTTAGAAGTTTTGATTTTCTGACCTCTGTCAGAAAAATCCTCATTTCTAAGGAATCTATTATTGTTCCCAAGAAGGGAACTCTTGTCGACGGGGACAGAGAACTTTTTTCTTTGTTCACCTTCCATCCGTGAGATCTGAGAAAGGCTAGGACGATGTCCGTATGAGCCTTTGCTTTTGACAGGGATGACGCTTGTATTAGGATGTCGTCCAAGTAAGGTACTACTGCAATGCCCCTTGGTCTTAGAACCGCTAGAAGGGACCCTAGTACCTTTGTGAAAATCCTTGGAGCAGTGGCTAATCCGAATGGAAGTGCCACAAACTGGTAATGCTTGTCCAGAAAAGTGAACCTTAGGAACTGATGATGTTCCTTGTGGATAGGAATATGTAGGTACGCATCCTTTAAATCCACGGTAGTCATAAATTGACTTTCCTGGATGTTGGGTAGGATCGTTCGAATAGTTTCCATTTTCAACGATGGTACCCTGAGAAATTTGTTTAGGATCTTCAAATCCAAAATTGGTCTGAATGTTACCTCTTTTTTGGGAACTACGAACAGATTGGAATAAAATCCCATTCCTTGTTCTCTTATTGGAACTGGATGTATCACTCCCATCTTTAACAGGTCTTCTACACAATGTAAGAATGCCTGTCTCTTTATTTGGTTTGAGGATAAGTGAGACCTGTGGAACCTTCCCCTTGGGGGTAGTTCCTTGAATTCCAGGAGATAACCTTGAGAAACTATTTCTAGTGCCCAAGGATCCTGAACATCTCTTGCCAAAGCCTGAGCAAAGAGAGAGAGTCTGCCCCCCACTAGATCCGGTCCCGGATCGGGGGCTATCCCTTCATGCTGTTTTGGTAGCAGTGGTAGGCTTCTTGGCCTGCTTACCCTTGTTCCAGCCTTGCATTGGTTTCCAGGCTGGTTTGGGTTGTGAGGCATTACCCTCTTGCTTAGAGGATGCAGAATTAGAGGCTGGTCCGTTTCTGTGAAAGGGACGAAAATTAGGCTTATTTTTTGCCTTAAAAGACCTATCCTGTGGGAGGGTGTGGCCCTTTCCCCCAGTGATGTCTGAAATAATCTCTTTCAATTCTGGTCCAAATATTGTTTTACCTTTGAAAGGGATGTTAAGCAATTTTGTCTTGGAAGACACATCCGCTGACCAAGACTTTAGCCAAGGCGCTCTGCGCGCCACGATAGCAAACCCTGAATTTTTCGCCGCTAATCTAGCTAATTGCAAAGCGGCATCTAAAACAAAAGTGTTAGCCAATTTAAGTGCGTGAACTCTGTCCATAACCTCCTCATATGGAGTTTCTCTACTGAGCGACTTTTCTAGTTCCTCGAACCAGAAACACGCTGCCGTAGTGACAGGAACAATGCATGAAATTGGTTGTAGAAGGTAACCTTGCTGTACAAAAATCTTTTTAAGCAAACCTTCTAATTTTTTATCCATAGGATCTTTAAAAGCACAACTATCTTCGATAGGAATAGTAGTGCGTTTGTTTAGAGTAGAAACCGCCCCCTCGACCTTGGGGACTGTCTGCCATAAGTCCTTTCTGGGGTCGACTATAGGAAATAATTTCTTAAATATAGGGGGGGGAACAAAAGGTATGCCGGGCTTTTCCCACTCTTTATTTACTATGTCCGCCACCCGCTTGGGTATAGGAAAAGCGTCGGGGGGCACCGGAACCTCTAGGAACTTGTCCATCTTACATAATTTCTCTGGAATGACCAAATTGTCACAATCATCCAGAGTAGATAACACCTCCTTAAGCAGTGCGCGGAGATGTTCTAATTTAAATTTAAAATGTCACAACATCAGGTTCAGCTTGATGAGAAATTTTTCCTGAATCTGAGATTTCTCCATCAGACAAAACTTCCCTCATGGCCCCTTCAGATTGGTGTGAGGGTATGTCAGAACAATTATCATCAGCGCCCTCTTGCTCTTCAGTGTTTAAAACAGAGCAAGCGCGCTTTCTCTGATAAGTAGGCATTTTGGATAAAAGATTTGCTATGGAGTTATCCATTACAGCCGTTAATTGTTGCATGGTAATAAGTATTGGCGCACTAGATGTACTAGGGGCCTCCTATATGGGCAAAACTGGTGTAGACACAGTAGGGGATGATGTAGTATCATGTTTACTCCCCTCATTTGAGGAATCATCTTGGGCAATATCATTATCTGTGGCATTACTGTCCTTACTTTGTTTGGACGCTATGGCACAATTATCACATAAATTTAAATGGGGAGACACATTGGCTTTCATACATATAGAACATAGCTTATCTGAAGGTACAGACATGTTAAACAGGCTTAAACTTGTCAACAAAGCACAAAAAACGTTTTAAAATAAAATCGTTACTGTCTCTTTAAATTTCAAACTGAAAACACTTTATTACTGAATATGTGAAAAAGTATGAAGGAATTGTTAAAAAATTACCAAAATTTCACCACAGTGTCTTAAAGCATTAAAAGTATTGCACACCAAATTTCAGAGCTTTAACCCTTAAAATAACGGAACCGGAGCCGTTTTTAAATTTAACCCCTATACAGTCCCAGCTATAGTCTTTGCTGAGACCCAACCAAGCCCAGAGGGGAATACGATACCAAATGACGCCTTCTAGAAGCTTTTTTAGTGATTCTTAGATCCTCACACATGCATCTGCATGCCCTGCTCTCCAAAAACAACTGCGCAGTAATGGCGCGAAAATGAGGCTCAGTCTCTAACTAGAAAGGCCCCCTGACTAAAAAAGGTGTCCAACACAGTGCCTGCCGTTTTTTAAACGGTCCCCAAGATTATAAGTGCCAATTGTTAGCTAGAATCTGAATAATATGCCTCAATAAAGCAATCGATTTAGCCCATAAAAATGTCTACCAGTTTTTTAGCCCTTTTTAAGCCCTTTATTCTTTTATGTTTGACTAAGAAAATGGCTTACCGGTCCCCATGAGGGGAAATGACAGCCTTCCAGCATTACTCAGTCTTGTTAGAAATATGGCTAGTCATACCTTAAGCAGAAAAGTCTGCTAACTGTTTCCCCCAACTGAAGTTACTTCATCTCAACAGTCCTATGTGGAAACAGCAATCGATTTTAGCTACTGTCTGCTAAAATCATCTTCCTCTTACAAACAGAAATCTTCATCCTTTTCTGTTTCAGAGTAAATAGTACATACCAGCACTATTTTAAAATAACAAACACTTGATAGAAGAATAAAAACTACATTAAAACACCAAAAAACTCTTAACCATCTCCGTGGAGATGTTGCCTGTGCAACGGCAAAGAGAATGACTGGGGTGGGCGGAACCTAGGAGGGACTATATGGCCAGCTTTGCTGGGACTCTTTGCCATTTCCTGTTGGGGAAGAGAATATCCCACAATTAAGGATGACGCCGTGGACCGGACACACCAATGTTGGAGAAATGGAATCGTTTTGAAGGTTAATACACTCAATGCTGAATGACAGTAGACAATTAAGCATTACATTGTACCACTATTTATGTGCCACTATCATCTATACCTGGTTCTCTTATTTCTATTACAAGAACAATACCAGTAGCAGAATCAATAGTATTGACAATACTGGATTAGTCTATAAAAGCATATTGTTTTCTAGGACAACTTAAGGAAAATATTGTGGTTCAGCCTCATCAACTGGATATGATGTACAATAAAAGGAATAAATATATCTATTAAGATGAAATATGGATTAAGTGATGTTTTATTTATGGATTCCCAATATTGTCTTTGAAAGTCTTTTAATTCTTATTTTAGCTCAATACACAACCTTTCTTACTTCAGATCTTATTCTGTTGATGAGGCTGAATCAATATATTTGCAATTACTGGTAGTGAACTGCCTGGTGACGGCCAATAATCTAAGTATCTGCTTTATATGCAACCATCTGCTTAAAGGGACACAAAACCTACTATTTTTCTTTCATGATTCAGATATAGGGGTAGATTTAACAAGCAGTGGATGTTGCAATCTACCCCCATAGTTTTCAGATTGCCGGAAACATAAGTTAGGAAGCAGCGGGCGTAAGTTTGCTGCTCCTTAACTCACCTTCGGAGGCGGCGGACAGCAATCAGCCCAATCAGATACGATTGGGTTGATTGACACCCCCTGCTAGCAGCCGATTTGCCACAAATGTGCATGGGGCGGCATTGCACAAGCATTTCACTAGAAATGCTTGTGCAATGATAAATGCCCACAGCGTATGCTGTCTGCATTTATCGATGTGCAGCGGACATGATCCCCTACAGCAGATTATGTCCGCCCGCACAATGATAAATCTACCCCATAGTGGACAGTTGCAAGAAACTTTACAATTGAATTCTATCATCAACTTGACTTGTTTTTCTCTTAGCTGAAGAGTATACCTATGTTTATAGCCTGTACACACTGGAGCTTTATATAGCAGCAGTTTTTCATGAATTCCTTTATACATTTTGCAAACATTGCTGCCATCTAATGCTTAGAAGCTTATACCATTTGTTAAAACGCTGCTCTATAGTGGTCCAGACACACGTACCTATCCAAGTATGGTCTTCAACAAACAATACCATGAAAATGAAGTCAATTTGATAATAGAAATAAATTGGACTTTTTTTATATATGGTATAATCTAATGGAATCATGAACGCATTTTGGGAGGTTTCATGGGCCTTTAAAGGGAACAGTTCAGGACAGAACCAGACCAGAAGAATAGGTGAATCAGGTTGTATAAAAATTAAGCAAGGAACAAAGCTTTTGAAATATAAATACAGATTATGGCAAAAAAGTGTATTGTCATTGAAGGAGGTGAGGATATTTGTCACAGTCACCTGGCAACAAGTTTCTGCAATAAGATGGGTAATTGAAGCCCTAAAGGGACACTGAACCCAAATTCATGATTCAGATAGAGCATGTAATTTTAAGCAATTTTCTAATTTACTCCTATTATCAAATTGTCTTCGTTCTCTTGGTATCTTTATTTCAAAAAGCAGGAATGTTAACTTTCGAGCCGGCCAATCTTTGATTCAGCACACTGGGTGGTGCTTGCTGATTGGTGGCTAAATATAGCCACCAATCAGCAAGTGCTATCTAGGGTTCAAAACCAAAACTCGGCTCCTATGATTACATTCCTGCTTTTCAAATAAAGATACCAAGAGAATGAAGAAAATTTGATAAAAGGAGTAAATTAGAAAGTTGCTTAAAAGTACTGCTCTATCTGAATCATGAAAGATAACATTTGGGTTCAGTATCCCTTTAAGTACGATAGCAGACGAAACAAGATTTCCCTTCCAGTAAATACTCCAATGTAAAACAATTTTTGAGTTTTCTTTGAAAAGTTAAATCTCTCAATGTACTTTGAAATTAAAGCATAGAACAAATAAAGAATTTTAGATAAAAAAGATATTGTGGAATCCCTATGTTTAACAAAACTGAACCTTTTGGAGATAACAGCAGAATACACTTGTGAGATTCTTTTCACAATGAAATTCAAGTACTGTTTAGAAAGTTCTTCCTAATACTGTAGTAAAAGTTCCCACAAATGTGTTGTACTTGTAGTTGCTTTGCTTTCACCTTTCTGTCAAGTTAATTCCAAACCATCTCAATGGGCTTTAACCCCTTAACGACCAAGGACGTACGCCACACGTCCTCAAAAAAAATACAGTTAATGACTGAGGACGTGTGGCGTACGTCCTTGGTCTGGAAAGCAGCTGGAAGCGATCCTGCTCACTTCCAGCTGCTTTCCGGTTATTGCAGTGATGCCTCGATATCGAGGCATCCTGCAATAACCCCCTTTAGTCATCCGATGCAGAGAGAGCCACTCTGTGGCCCTCTCTGCACCGGACATCGGTGGCCGGTATCGTTGGTGGGTGGGAGCAAGTCTGGGAGGCGGGTGGGCGGCCATCGATGTCCCGAATGAAGTGGAGGGGGAGGGACAGACGGGAGCACGCACGGGAGAATGCACGGGAGTGTGCGCGTGCACGGGGGGCGGCAGGCGCGTGCACGGGGCGGGAGCGGGAGGGAACCGCTACACTGCAGAAAAATAAAGATTAATAAAAGTAAAAAAACAACATTTAATAAATAAATAATCTTAGGGATCTGGAAGGGGTGGGGGGGTTGATCGCTACACTACAGAAAAGGGCAATTAAATAAAAAAAACACTTTTTTTTACTAAACTGGGTACTGGCAGACAGCTGTAAATTTGCTTTAATAATCATGTAAATTTGCTTTAATAATAGTGAACCAGAATCCCATTCACAAATTTAAATGAACCAGTTAATTATAGGAACATTAGAAGTATAACAGTTTCCTTTCAGATATGCTGAATATTATGTTCCCGTTTTCCTGAGTCAATCAACCTCGTTTGCGTATTTCAAATAAACTTCTTTGTTTCCTAATGTAAAAGTACTTAAAGAAGTAGAGTCTCTTAAGTCCTCAAACAGGTCCTCAATAGGGTTGCCTGAATGCCTGGTGTTCCTCTGGACAGTGCAGTGTTTTAGCAGGCTGTCCAGTAAAATCTTCACAAAAATACTGGACACTTATAGGGATAGAAAGGTCAAAACTGAACTGTGCATGGGTGCATTTCAATTTTAAATAAAATAATTTTCTGATATATTTCCATTAGCAAACATGTTTCTTATAAAGGTTATTACTGTTTTAAAGTGGCATACATATTCTGTGAGGGCCCATGCACCAGTATTCAAACACCCCACCTTCTCCTAGGGGCAGCTGTTTCAACATAAGTTAAGAAGCAGCGGTCTTAAGACTGCTGCTCCTTAATTCATCCACCACCTCTGAGGCGGCGGACAGTAATCCACCAAATCGCATACAATTGGGTTTATTGGCATCCTCTTCTAGCGGCCAATCTGCAAGGAACGTCATAGCACAAGCATTTCACAAGAAATGCTTGTGCAATGATAAATGCTGTCGGCATTTATCGATGTCTGGCAGACATTATCGCTAGAGCGGATGATGTCCGCCAGACACATGATAAATTGGCCCCATAGAGTCAACAGTGTCTTGTATGACACAGAAGTCTTCACATGCACGATACACACCCCCACCAGCTCTCTAAGCTTGAATACTGGTGCACGGTCCCTCACAGCATATGTGCGTATACCACTGAAAAACTTTTAGTAGAAACTAGGCATGTGCATTCTGAGCATTTGTGAGCATCCAAATGTGAAAGAAGGTGGCCGCTTTCCAACACGGCAAGCAGACACCTTCTTCATATTCGGGTGCTCACTAATGCACCTGCCTACTAAAAACATTTTGCTAATTGTAAGTAAATTGCAAAAATGCTTCTATTTAAATGTGAAATACACCCATGTACATTTCTATTTTGACCTTTCTATCCCTTTAAATGTCCAAGTTTGTTTGTTTTTTTTAAATCCCAGAGTGTTAGCTAAATGTAAAAGACTTCCTATGCCTTAATGCATTAAAAATAAGTGAGGGGCAGTCAAGGGGGGTCAAATCTCTATTGTGTATGTGTGTTACTTGCAACCAAAGAGGTAAAATTATTGCTTTATAGGAGGCAGAGCTTGGCCAGGAAAGAAGATGGCCACGCAGTGAGAAAGCTCTGTGTTGAGGCAGACTAACTCACCCATCTAAAAGCTTCCTAATACTGGATAACCGCTACTACAGTAAAGAGTAACATGCACTGAATCAAGGAAAAACTTTTGCAACATACAAATTTTATTCACCTCGCTCCGTTCAGGGTGCAACACGCAAAGCCTGCTCCACAAGACTGCAACCACTACCCTACAATAACCCTTCTTAGACCAAGTGTCTGCTGGGGGTACTCAGTGATCATCTCACCTGCAGATTTGAACAGTGCCTATCCCCAAAAGATCACACTGCACTGGTGTTCATAATCGCCATGTTGGATCCCACGTGGCGTGTTCCATGCAAGCACACAAGAGTTCTCTAGAGGCATGAGAATCCCACTCTTCGCTGTACCTACAGGAGACATGCAGGTATAGACACATGTGCTGAGAACATATACACATTAACGGTGCCTGACATTTTCCCCCATAGTTAACTTTCTGCAACAGCTTCATATTCCTTACCGCTATAATTGTGAATACCCTAATGAAAATAGCAAAAAGGCATCATAAGCCCTGTCACTAACTGGGCAACACTTAAATACTTATACGAACATGGGAACTTTCTTCTCTACTTAAAAATAACATATAAGGGCTAGCTGTGCCTGTCACTACATACTGCTGAATTTCCCGATTAGGGACCACTACTCCCTGCACCCTCTTCATTGAACCTGACCCTCTATGTTTAACAGAGACTTATTATTACTGCATTGCTGACTAGGATAGATCGAGAAATCTCGGTCTACATAATATGGCAGCAAAAAAATCAGCTAAAACAGTTAAGGCCCTGAAATCCCAGCTAACTACCCCTGCCTCAGTTACCGCATTCTTCCAACCACAAGACAACATACAGGGGGACATCATGGATCCCCGGGTGCAGACCGGTTCAGACACTAACTCTACCAAAATAGCACTCTCTGTAGATTATGCTGAACAACTGAAAGCGGACATTGCAAATTTGCCCAATAAAGCTGATTTCGACTCCTTAAAGGCTCTCATAAAAAGGAGCTAACCTCCTTACGTAAAGAAATCAATGAAATTGCACAAAGGTTGGAAGAAGTGGAAGACACACAAGACACTATAATTGAAATGATAAGTAATATCAGCACAGGTGCAGCTATACAAGGCTCCAAAACAGATTCCCTCCAAGACAAAATGAAGGACCTTGAAAATAGGAGCCAAAGGAATAACCTTCGGATAAAAGGGATCCTCAAAACTGTCCAGATGCCTGACCTCCAAGAATATCTACAAGGGTTATTCAAATTCATTAAAGCTGATCCTCAGGCACAACCTATAGAATTGGAGAGAGCCCATAGAGCCCTCAGAGCGGTGTTACCCAATTCGCCACCTCGGGATGTTATCATACGCTTCTTAAAATATAAAGAAAAAGAAGTACTATGGCTCAAGGTTAATCAATTACCCCACATTCAGTATTTGGATCATACTTTACAAGTCTTTATGGACTTATGCCCAAAAATGATACAGAAGAGAAGAGACCTGAGATTTCTTACCAGAGCTCTGCAAGAAAAGCATATTAAATATAGGTGGGGCTTTCCTTTCAGCTTAATAGTAACCATAGATGGCCATACACACATCTACAAGGGACAACAGGACTTGGACTCTTTTACGAAGGGTTTAAGCCTATCTTTGGATGAAAAACAGACAGGATCTCAAGCAGGTCACTCCCAAGACCTTACTGAGGGACAGCAGAAAAGTAAGGAACTCTCTCTCAACTGGCACAAAGTCCGCCATAGAAAACGCAAAGACAGAACACCTACTTCTCCTTTATTGGACCAGAATGGTCAGAGTGGTAAGATAACTTTTTGCATAAACTGTTATTCGATGTACAATACCCTGGTCAACTAAAAGATGCTAGAATCACGTGTACATGGTTTATATTCTGTTGAATAGCAGTTACTTCACATGTTGTATAGGATTGTAACCATATACCTTTGCTCATGCACCTGTTTACTTCCAAGTTTTGTTATAACAGCCTTTACCAGGGACTGTAGTTTTAACACAAAGCTTGTGGAGATGGAATTTCTCTCTACTCAAAATTACTCACGGAAGAGTAATTAGTTAAAATATTGGTAAGCTTCTAAACAAATGCCCCTTTATCTATAAGATAATGCTTAAATTCCCATTCCATACATGGTTAAGCTAGTAATTTATTTGACTATTAGACACACTTGTTTCAAGGTACACTAAATGTCCAGTAGTACTGTATTATAGTATCGAGATGCCTGTTATCAGTATTACTTAAAAATGTCAAGTTTATAGTCATTTTTTCTTCTAACATATAATGCCTAAGATACCAGTTTATATCAGGTTGAGTTCATAACCTACCTGTTTCCCAGTTTCACCCGTTACAAGGTACACATGAAAGCTCACATTATGATATTGGGACACTATTATTCTCAGTATTATGTATTTGAATCCTCAACATAATAAGGTGGGGAGTTCTCTCTGCCCAACACCCCTCCCACCGGATAGGAGACTCTCTCTTATCGATTGTCATACTTGTTATGGTTTATTTGTTTTAATGTTTCTTTTTGTTTTTATTTGTTTGTATTGTTTATTTTGTTATTCTGTTTACTAAGTTGACAATATTGTTTCTAAGGTCACTACTAGATACTCTGAAATGCATGACACCACCCGAAATATCTTGCATCATGCCTAACTCCCAAACACACCCATTCTAGTTAAATAGATTTCTAGGGTTCTCTCAATATGTTGACATCTTACCAATCTAATAATGTCTGCCCAGCATGAACCAAACTTAACCCTTTTAACAATTAATACTAAAGGTTTGAACAGCCCAAACAAATGAAATATAGCCCTGAGAGACTTTACACACCAAAAGGATGATATAATATTCCTGCAAGAGACCCATTATATCTCTCAGAGAGAACATAAGACCTATCAGTATAAATGTGGGGACTCTTATTATGCATCAGATAAAGTAAAGAAAAATGGCATTGGAACTCTTTTAAGGAAAAACATACCATTCAAACTCCTCAAAAAAATTAAAGATCCAGAATGCCGGTATCTAATCTTCATAGGCACACTATATAATAGCCGGATCACCCTAGTGATTGAGTATGAGTCAAACTCTAATCAAGGTATTTTCTTTAAGAAACTTGTACATATACTCTTGGAGGAGGGTAAAGGATTACTCATAGTGGGTGGGGACTTTAACATCACTCTCAACCCAACCTTAGACACTTCAACAGGCTCGTCATATATTTCCCATAATATCACTAATAGAGTAAAAACATATCTTAGAAATGCAGTCCTACAAGATGCCTCCAGGGTTGGGCACACCACAATGACAGTCCGCAGACTCTCGTAAAGGTAAAATCCAGTTTTATTTAAGCACTTCGTAAAAATATGTTAGGGCAACAAGCCCATTAAAGCTCACAGATAAAAAATATACAGGTGAATCAGGAAACAATGCAGACGCGTTTCGTGAGCATGCTCACTTGTTCACTGCATGAGGAGTGACCTGCAAACACCTTCATTTATGCCTCAGATTTAAAGATATAGTACATACAATATGCGGCATAAATGTTATAGGACCAAAACCGTAAAAAACAAGATGCAATAACAGAGAAAATAACACATTAAAGTATATTCATGTGTGAGATAGAAAAAATGTAAGCTTATTTTGTAGACGAGTAAAATGATTTTTAACTCCAAAAACTTATTACCAAATATTCAGAAATAATTGGATACATACTTATACTAACTGGAACCAAAAATACTAGTTAAAGAAGAAAAAATAACTTACAGATTATATATCACTTATGTTAATTAAGGTGTAAAAATAAGATAATATATATTTTTATAATCCGATGGAAAAATAAATAAATATCTACATTGGAACTATCTTAATGTTGTGATATATGTATCAAAATCAAAAAATATATAACATTTTACTCGTCTACAAAATAAGCTTACATTTTTTCTATCTCACACATGAATATACTCTAATGTGTTATTTTCTCTGTTATTGCATCTTGTTTTTTACGGTTTTGGTCCTATAACATTTATGCCGCATATTGTGTGTACTATATCTTTAAATCTGAGGCATGAATGAAGGTGTTTGCAGGTCACTCCTCATGCAATGAACAAGTGAGCATGCTCACGAAACGCGTCTGCATTGTTTCCTGATTCACCTGTATATTTTTTATCCATGAGCTTTAATGGGCTTGTTGCCCTAACATGTTTTTAGGAAGTGCTTAAATAAAACTGGATTTTACCTTTACGAGAGTCTGCAGACTGTCATTGTGGTGCGCCCAACCCTGGAGGAATTTGTATTAACTGATGATTTGTTGGCAGACTTATCTTGGGCTGCATAGCAAGATTGCTGTTTGAACTATCGTACACCCATTCTCCATTGAGCCGGCATTGAGAACCGGGATCTCCACCCCCTCAAGCGTCATCATCACTGAGCTATGAGAAGCGCGCTCCCTTAACACAGATACCGACTTGTCTCCAGTCCTACAAGATGTATGGAGATAGGTCATACACTTTTTATTCCTCCCCGCACAATAGCCACTCACGGATTGATTATATTATGATGGACGTAACCAGTCTCTCAACAGTCAAAAATATAACTATTTTAGCCAGAGTTTATTTTGCCCATTCTGTGATCACATGTACCCTGGCTTGGCCTATAGCACCACTCATTCCTTATCAATGGAAATTAGATGAGGGATTGTTAGATGATCCAATATACTATGTTAAAGTGGAAAAAACACTTATTGAATATTTTGATATTAACACAGGTATAGTACAAGATGACAGAATTCTATGGGAAGCCCATAAGGGAGTTCTCAGGGAAGAATTTATGAGTATCAAAGCCTATCAAACTAAATTGAATAACACAAATCTAAAGACAATTTTGGACAAAATTGAAGATCTAGAATTAGCCCAACAATTAGATCCTAATAACCCTGCTACCAAAGAGGAACTGGAAACTCAAAGAAACAAGGTTAAAACCCTTTTAGCTTACGAATACAAAACACAAGCACTTAAATTGCAGCAAATATATTATGACGGGGACAATAAATGTAGTCGAATATTTGCGCATAAATTAAAACGCAGAACAAATAAATCCTTTATACTAGAAATAAAAGACAAAAATCATATAAAACATTCCACAACTGAACAGATAGCTGAATCATTTAGGTCCTATTATGAATCTTTATATAATTTATCAACCCCAGATACAGAACTAGGACATAATCCGGATCAGGCCAAACAGAGAATAATAAAATATTTTGTTAAATTTAAATTTCCAAAGACCATTCCGACTCCCTTAGCAAACCCTTTATTAAAGAAGAATTAGAAAAGATCATCAAAGATCTGCCGTCCGGTAAAGCCCCAGGTCCGGATGGATTCAACAACTACTATTACAAAAAACTAAAAGAGCACTTAATCCCACATCTCCTACCTCTCTTCAATTCCATTTCAGAAAGCAATCCGTTCCCCAAACAAGCCCTAGAGGCACATATATCTGTTATTCCAAAGCCAGGTAAAAGTCCATATAAAGTAGAAAATTATAGGCCTATATCCCTTTTAAACTCTGATGTAAAGATTTATGCAAAACTTATAGCCTAATGAATGAACACAATTTAACCTGATATTATAGTAAATGACCAAGTGGGATTCATCTACTCAAGAGAAGCCAGGGACAATATGATACTGGCCCTCCATATTATAGAATAAGCGTCAAACCTCTGGTCATAGTGTCAACAGACGCAGAAAAGGCCTTCGACCGTGTCTGTTGGCATTTCCTCAAATCTGTGCTAACAAAATTCAGTCTAGAAAATTCCTTTATTTCTAAAATATGTGCCTTATATGTTAATCCATGCGCCAAAGTTAGAATAAACGGGACCCTTTCCCAACCCTTTTTTTATTTCAAATGGCACTAGACAAGGGTGCCCCCTGTCGCCCTTGCTCTTCGCATCCCTAGTGGAAGCATTTGCTATACAGATATGATCCCTTCAGGACATCAAGGGAGTACAAATAAAGGACACTAAACATAAAATATTGTTATATGCTGATGATATTCTGTTTCTCTTAACAAACCCCGTCACTTCCACCCCCATATTACTACACACATTTACAGAGTTTAATTCAGTCTCAAATTTTCTTATAAACGAATCTAAGTCAGAAATCCTAAACATTTATTGCCTACCACTGATATGCAAATGATAAAACAAATTTGCCCATTTAGATGGCAAACAAAGAAGATGAAATACTTGGGAATCTTCCTGACGCCATCTATAAATAATATATTTGAAACTAATTATAAAACATTACAAAATGCTTTGATAACTGAAATGTCCTCCTGGCGTTCTCGCAATATATCATGACTTGGGAGAATAAACGCTTTCAAAATGAACATGCTGCCAAAAAATTTATATTTATTATAGACCCTCCCAATCCCCCTGCCCCATCCTTCCTCAATACCCTACAGAAACACATTTTTGACTATATATGGAACAAAAAACCTGCAAGAATTAACACACACATTATGTGTTTGCCATATACACAAGGAGGACTGGGGGTTCCCAACCTGACCAAAAGACAGTCGATCTTTCTGCAGAGAATTGTGGATTGGTTCTCAAATTATGAACAAAAACCTGGGTTCGCCTAGAACATGACATAGCCTGTCCTACACACCTTGGCGCCTTATGTTGGTTGCTGAAGATTACCAAACTACTCTCCCAAATTATAATTTTATTATATTAGAAAGTTATAGTGTATGGGAAAAACTACTAAAGGCCTATCCCATCCTCTACAGCAGACCTTCCCCGCTGACCCCCTTACTGACAATCACAAATTCATCCCTGGGTTGGGCCACATAGGATACTTAACCAAAAAACACATAGATCCCTTATGGTATACCACCTAGGAAACAAACAAAGATGGTTCACTGTTGAAGAACTAAGAGACAATGGGCTCCCCTTCCTTCAAGATTGGTTTAAATTACGCCACTGTCACTCATACATAAGTAGCCACCCAGATAGGAGAAACATTATGAGACCACTTCCCCTGTTTGAATCTCTATGCAGTAAACATGCCCCAATCACTCACGCCTTCTCACACATGTATGCCATCTTGCAAACCCAGTCACTTGGCCATACTTCTTACTATATTGACAGATGGGAACACGAGCTTGGTTTAGCTATCACTCCCTCAAAAATTAAACGGATGTTTGCTAACATTACTAAAACTTCTATCTCTAGCAGAATGCTAGAGACGCATATTAAATTAATGCACAGATGGTATCTCACCCCAGCTAGATGCCATAAATTATTTAACAAAGTCAGCGCTCTTTGCTGGAGGTGCCATACCCAGGTGGGAACAATGTCCCATATATGGTGGCAATGCCCGGATATTACCCCTTTCTGGGCAATAGTAATTAAAGAAACAGCAAACATTTTAGGCCCTATAATCATTGAGAACCCCCACATGTGGTTATTTAACCTCACCCCTCAAAAAAATCACCACATGTCAAACTAAATTACTACATATTTTAATTAGTAGCGCAAAAACATTGATAGTAAGAAACTGGAAAACACCTACAACCCCCACAATGGCGCAGTGGTTGGACCAATGTAACATGGTCTTGAGCTTAGAGGAGTACCACTACATGAAAACTAAATGTAAAGACGTGTATATAGAAATTAACATTTTATGGAAATCCTACATAACCCAAATATTCCGGAGCCCACCAATCCTACACACTTATCCATTTCATGAACTCTTTACTAACTCACAGAAGCAGTGGCTGTACGATGTACTCTTGTTTGTATTCCTTTGACCCATTAAAATGTACTGGTGTTCATTCCTAGGCATCTACTTATCAAGCCGTCAACTTACTTGCATTCGACGGCACCAATACGCTCGCCTAAGATCGCCTAACATCGCTGCCGCGGACCTGAATATGTTCTCCAAAGTTACCAAAAAAGCTGTCAAAAAGCCGCGCACCAAGTACGGGACGATGAGCAGCGGACTGTTAACTAACAGTCATCGATCTCGCTGCTCTTCGGCTTTTTCCCAGCTTTATTGGTACCCTGTCATTAAACACCCACACTATACTATACTGTTTACCCCCTATACCGCCACTCCCGGAGCCCACCGCAACTCTAATAAATGTATTAACCCCTAAACCGCTGCTCACGGACCCAGCCGCAACTAAATAAAGTGTTAACCCCTAAACCGCCCTCCCGGAGCCCACCGCCACCTACATTATTCTTATTAACCCCTAATCTGCTGCCCTCTACACTGCCACCACCAACATTTTACCTATTAACCCCTAATCTGCTGTCCCGACACCGCCACCACCTACATAAAGTTATTAACCCCTAATCTGCCCCCCCTACACCGCCGCCACCTACATTAAACTTATTAACCCCTAATCTACCGCCCCCTACACCGCCGCCACCTACATTATACTTATTAACCCCTAATCTGACGCCCCCTACACCGCTGCCACCTCCATTTTACTTATTAACCCATAATCTGCCGTCCCGCCACTGTCGCCACCTACATAAAGTTATTAACCCCTAATCTGCCCCCCTACACTGCCGCCACCTACATTATACTTATTAACCCCTAATATGCCACCCCCTACACCACCACCACCTACATTATATTTATTAACCCCTAATCTGCCCCCCCTACACCGCCGCCACTATATTAAATGTATTAACCTCTAAACCTAACCCTAACACCCCCTAACTTAAATATAATTTAAATAAATCTAAATAAATATTCCTGTCATTAAATACATTATTCCTATTTAAAACTAAATACCTATAAAATAAACCCTAAGATAGCTACAATATAACTAATAGTTACATTGTAGCTAGCATAGGGTTTATTTATATTTTACAGGCAAGTTTGTATTTATTTTAACTAGGTAGAATAGTTATTAAATAGTTATTAACTATTTAATAACTTCCTAGTTAAAATAAATACAAAAGTCCCTGTAAAATAAAACCTAACCTAAGTTACACTAACACCTAACACTACACTATAATTAAATTAATTCCCTAAATTAAATACAATTATCTAAAGTACACAAAAAATCCACTAAATTACAGAAAATAGTAAACAAATTACAAGATTTTTAAACTAATTACACCTAATCTAATCCCCCTAACAAAATAAAAAAGCCCCCCAAAATTAAAAAAGCCCTACCCTACACTAAATTACAAATAGCCCTTAAAAGGGTTTTTTGTGGGGCATTGCCCCAAAGTAATCAGCTCTTTAACCTGTAAAAAAAATTACAAATCCCCCCAACATTAAAACCCACCACCCACACAACCAACCCTACTCTAAAACCCACCCAATACCCCCTTAAAAAAACCTAACACTAACCCCTTGAAGATCACCTTACCGGGAGAAGTCTTCACCCAACCAGGCCGAAGTCCTCAACGAATCCGGCAGAAGTGGCTCCAGACGGGCAGAAGTCTTCATCCAGACGGCATCTTCTATCTTCATCCATCCGGCGCGGAGCGGCTCCATCTTCAAGACATCCGACGCGGAGCATCCTCTTCGGCCGACGTCTTCTTGCTGAATGAAGGTACCTTTAAGTGACGTCATCCAAGATGGCATCCCTTAGATTCCGATTGGCTGATAGAATTCTATCAGCCAATCGGAATTAAGGTAGAAAAAATCCTATTGCAATCAGCCAATAGGATTTAAGTTCAATCCTTTTGGCTGATCCAATCAGCCAATAGGATTGAGCTCGCATTCTATTGGCTGTAATCTGTAATGACGTAAGCATCGATCTGTGTCGGACTTTGCCTGGCGGATTGTAAGTTACGTCACAAAATTCTACTTCTGCCAGTCTGTAGGGTTTGATAACTAAGGGTAATCAGGCTCGCCACAAATATGCTGCGGAATTCCAGCGTATTTGCGGTTGACAGCTTGATAAGTAGATGCCTTACAGTTTTCTTAAACCTGTATTATTTGTTGTATCTAGGACAAAATTATTGTCAACTTTTGTTTTTCTTTTTTCGTTTTATTGTTGTATTGATTATTGATAACTGTGAACAATTCAACGATATGTATAACTCATGCATATAATCAATAAAAATACTTTAAAAAAAAATAAAAATAAATATTGCTTTGTAGTTCACTGGCAGCCATGCGATAAAATGACTGCTTAGTTGTGAAAAACATGCATAGTAGGATAAAGAGTGGGGTTTAAGGTAGAGTTTTGGGGAAGGGGGCTTGTGAGAGAACATACAAACAAGTAAATCCCCATTACATATAAAATATAAACATAATTCCTCTAAATGCGTTGATGAATAAAACATATACATATTGAGAGTCAGATCACAAATATAAATCTGTATACAATGCAAATAATATATTTTCTCCTTAAAGTGATATGATACCCAAAACATTTTTTTTGCGATTCAGACAGAACAACATTTTAAAAACTTCCAATTTACTTCTATTATCAAATTTGCTTTGTTCCCATGATATTCTGTGTTGGCGATACCTAGGTAGGCATCTGGAGTGCTACATGGCAGGAAATAGTCCTGCCATCTAGTTCACTTGCAAATGGATAACATTCTTGCAAAACTGCTGCCATATTGTGCTCTATAAATGGGCTGGCTCCTAAGCATACGTCCCTGTTTTTCAACAAAAAATGCCAAGAGAACGAAGAAAAAATGATAATACAAGTAAATTAGAAAATTGTTTAAAATTGCAGGCTCTATCTGAATCATAAAAGAAAAACTTTAGGTTTCATATCCCTTTAAATTCTTCAGTCTTTATTGTTACAATGCCAATGTTACATAAAACGTACTATTAAAATCCATAAACAATAAATAGTACTTGTTATAAAATAACCCAAAGTCTTTATATGATCAAGTGAAAAAAAAAATAGTTATGAAAATAAAAAATGTGATATAAAGAATTTATGGTAAATATAATGAAAGAATATATTTATATAAAATTTGTATTTTCATACGTTTGAAGCCATCATCATATTTTTATTTAATCCCAAAATTAAATGGAATATCCAAAACATTTCACTTTTAAGTAGTTGTGATTCAATATCCCCCCCTGCTCTCCTGTGGGTTGTTACCTATCCATGAAAAAGTTTTAGTGCAAAATGTAATGCATCATCTGCAATTTAATAAGACCCTGTGATCTTTCAGTCCCTTTTCAATCTTTTTTAGTTGTTCTAAGAGTCTGCTTTTAAGAAATTATGACGGCTGACAAAAATATGGTATGCTCCACCCACTAGGGTTGACAGATGTCATCCTCAAAAATACTGGACCCCGTAGGTGACTGGAAATGGGTGGTAGATGGAGTTATACAACGGCTCTGCCCCAAAGCTCTTCATTAGGCCCCGCCTTTGACAGAGTCATATATATTTTTCATCCCCTTGGCTGCCAGTAACACATAAATACATTTTTCTTCTTTGGCTGCTAATAACACATACAGAGTCCACAGCAATGATTTAATCCCCCCCCCCCCACCTCTTGATTTTCTAGCAGCTCACATAGTAATTTTTTTCTACCCCTATGGTTGACAGTAAAAAAACACAAAGCAGAGACTTCCCCCAATGGCTTCACACTAAAGCAATGTTTTAACACCTACCATGGCTGTCAGTAACAGAATAGACAGTAATACATTTGCCCTCCTTAGCAGCCAGAAATGCAGAGAGCAGTACATGTAGAGTGCCACTTGTTTCTGGGCCATATTTGTTATACATAGAAAGTCTTAAAAAATTAGCAGCCACCCAGAGGATCTTACAACTGGATATTTAATCTTAAAACTGTATATTTAAGTATGCCACAATTAATGAGTAACATAACAAGTGTATATAATGATGTTAGATGCAGAAAATTGTTAACATGAATATTATTTCCCTCATGATATGTTTTTTCTTTCTTTCAGTGACAATATGAAAACACTATTTTATTGTTGTGTGTTTTCCTTTATTATTTATTTAATTGATCTAATATGCCCAGATATGCTGCACTTACATTCCCTAAAACTGTATTTTAAAATAAACTCTGGAAAACAGGAAATTATTTGTGATAACAATTTGTCACATTCTTGGGTATGCTTGATCGTCTCATATTATTTTATCCTAATAATATTTATGTGTTGTATTTGGGGAAAAAATATGTCTGTAGGAATACTTGCTATAAAAAGTTTGTGGGATTCTGGTATATTATATATTTAGCCATGGCTGTCTCATATTTGTTTCTATGGTTTCCTTTATAACTAAGAGTGGCACCAGAGGGACACCTAGTGGAGATTTTACTTTGTGCAACATAGAACCCTGCATAACCTTTTTTTAGTCACAAAATTATTGCGTGTTTATTTATAGGCTCGTGCTAATTTTTCATATCTAGTATAAGGTAAATAGGCATCTCATTTAGGGCCAGATTACAAGTGGAGCATTATTTAACGCTCCTGCTTGAGCGTTAACTGCGCTCGAAGTAACCTTGTTGCGCTCATTGGTTGCGCTCATTTTACAAGTTGAAAGTAAACTGCGCTAACTCGACAAGCGTAAAAAGCTGACCTTACAATATTGCGCGCAATAACGTATTCCCCCATAGAAGTCAATAAAGAAAAAAAAGTGATACAAAAACACCCTAATCGTGTGCAGACATACTTGCTGTTATATACAGTATATTGTGAGTGACTGTTCCCCCTCAAGAGAAAAGTAAATGAAGGCCTTGTGAGCAAAACACAAAAAGAAAACCTTAACACTGGCAAGGTCAGATTTTCTTAAAACTTTGTAATCATTTTCTGCTAGTCCTTCTTTAAACTATATATAATAATGAAAATCCCTAGCTTTAATATCATTAGTTAAAGGAAAAATAGATGTAATAGAAAAACTAACCTGATACAAGTCTTACTCCCTATGGGGTTAAAACTACATCATGTAAATGAGGGTTTATATGAGTTGCATAGGTTTTATAGCCTGATATCTGAACAAAAGCCTCTAAAGAAAGACAAATGTCAGGTAATAGGGAAGTACTATCCTTCAAACGCCAAACTTAAATACACCGCCTTTTACAATAAACCACCAGCTAGTTAGTGTAGGTTATACTGTATAAGTGTTCTGCTGCCCTGGCTGCTGGCAGACCAACAATAGCTCTAATATCAAAGTAGGCAGTTTTTCAATTAGCAGTAGTGCCTCAACGAATTATAAATACAATATGCACCCACCTAAAAGGGCATAGCAACAACTGAATATGAAGGGAATAGCTATAATTGTACGCTCCTGAAACTATTCTACGGCAATATGAGGAGCACAAGTAAAATAGGCACATCCCTTAAAATCAGGCTTGTAAAGAAAAACATAGACATTATATTGACTCCTCAAGGAAGGAAGGAATATAGCCATTTATTATGCAAGTCACATATTTATATATTTCCAGTCAGGGATAACAAATAAAAGATACTAGTAACACTTGACAGACTAGTACAGGGGAACAGTCTTATGTAATTAACTGTCAAATAATAAATGTTAGGTCCTTATATGCTCTAACATAGAATACCTAACTATTAAATTACGATGTCTGTATGTCCCCTAAATAAATGGTAAATAAGTGAGGGAAGTAGACTACATGAAGTATATAAAAGTAAACAGCCCCTATAGTGTAAACAATTGTATGCAACAGATAGGGTACAACATATTGGCAGCCAAACATATAGCCAACTATATAGAGAGCAAAATGATTGAGTACAGACATGTAGCTTATTGAACATATGAAGCTCAATATTTCACAAATACAGGGATACAGAGACTTAGTCACTCTTTATATTTCTGGTCAGTCACCCTTCAAAAAGAAGAACTAGAGTCTGAAAATGTCATGGGACCTTTCCTGTGGTGCTTATCCCTTTAAGACTTCTTTATAAATTCCCATGAGCCTCTCTGCTACTTGCCAATTAATGTAGTGTTTAGTGTTCAACTGAACAAAGCTCCTACTGAAACTCTCTTGGCTATTTGGATTGTACAGATTCTACCTTTCCCTCTAAAGCCCCCTGGGGTTCAACTACTACATTCTGTTGCTTTCCAATTGTGACACGGACAGTCTTACCAGCTGTGAGTTCACCTCCTCTAAACCGATTATCATCTAAGGGCCACCCCTCTGCCGCACTCACGACAGCAGCACAACTAACCTTGTCATTCCTTGTGGGAAAACATCACACTATAACGAACATTGCAGTTACGCTTTCTGTGCCTCCGAGAAACCACCAAACTCGCTCAAAGTCACTGAGCTTAGCCTGTCAGCAAATCCAGACAGCGGATTGATGGATATGTTCACATCCACATTCACTACGTCAGCTGAAACAAGACGCTCCTCCTGCAAACAAGCAGCTTAGCTACTATTACCGGATCAAGGCATCCTGCCACATTATGTTAAGCCCCTCATTACTGTATATAAAATGGACATTGTAAATAAGTTACCAAACTAATTCTGGCTTTACTACTTCTTTATTAGTGCTGACTTCATTACCAGAAAACAGTCTAAACTCCTGTAACCAAATGTCACAGGACAGAAAATCCTGCTTCCCAACTATTTCCTAGACATTCTCCTACACACTGCAGTTGAGATCCAGATCTCCAAGGATTATTATATGACATATCAATTGGCCCCTTCAATGGATCCAGCAGACATCCCAAGTGTAGTATACAATCTCTCCCAGCGTGTGGATCAGCTCACACAGGGGCTCAGAGAGCTCCAGATTCAAAATGACTCTTTAAGCTCTATTGTTAAGGAGAACACCCCAGAACCCCAGGTTTCTCTCCCTGAGAAATTCTCTGGCGACAGGTCCTCATTTAGGCAATTCAGAAATTCATGTCATCTATTGTTTCAGATGAGACCCAAGACATATCACAATGAGAGAATTAAGGTCATGACAATTATATCATTCTTAAGGGGAGAGCCGCGGAAATGGGCTGACATGTTCTTCGAAACAGACAATCCCATATTAGGATCCCTTACGGCTAGATTTAGAGTTTTGTCGGTAACGACCCGCGTAGCTAACGCTGGCTTTTTTCTGGCCGCACCTTTTAAATAACTCTGGTATTGAGAGTCCACAGAATGGCTGCGTTAGGCTCCAAAAAAGGAGCGTAGAGCATATTTAACGCAACTTCAACTCTCGATACCAGAGTTGCTTACGGAAGCGGCCAGCCTCAAAAACGTGCTCGTGCACGATTCCCCCATAGAAAACAATGGGGCTGTTTGAGCTGAAAAAAACCTAACACCTGCAAAAAAGCCGCATTCAGCTCCTAATGCAGCCCCATTGTTTGCTATGGGGAAACACTTCCTACGTCTGCACCTAACACTCTAACATGTACCCCGAGTCTAAACACCCCTAACCTTACACTTATTAACCCCTATTCTGCCGCCCCGCTATCGCTGACCCCTGCATATTATTAACCCCTAATCTGCCGCTCCATAAACCGCCGCTACTTACATTATCCCTATGTACCCCTAATCTGCTGTCCCTAACACCGCCGACCCCTATATTATATTTATTAACCCCTAATCTGCCGCCAACAACGTCGCCTCCACTAATTAACCCCTAATCTGCCGACCGGACCGCACCGCTATTATAATAAAGTTATTAACCCCTAATCCGCCTCACTAACCCTATAATAAATAGTATTAACCCCTAATCTGCCCTCCCTAACATCGCCGACACCTAACTTCAAACATTAACCCCTAATCTGCCGACTGGAGCTCACCGCTATTCTAATAAATGTATTAACCCCTAAAGCTAAGTCTAACCCTAACACTAACACCCCCCTAACTTAAATATAATTTAAATCTAACGAAATTAATTAACTCTTATTAAATAAATTATTCCTATTTAAAGCTAAATACTTACCTGTAAAATAAATCCTAATATAGCTACAATATAAATTATAATTATATTATAGCTATTTTAGGATTTATATTTATTTTACAGGTAACTTTGTATTTATTTTAACCAGGTACAATAGCTATTAAATAGTTAAGAACTATTTAATAGCTACCTAGTTAAAATAATTACAAAATTACCTGTAAAATAAATCCTAGCCTAAGTTACAATTAAACCTAACACTACACTATCAATAAATTAATTAAATAAAATACCTACAATTATCTACAATTAAACCTAACACTACACTATCAATAAATTAATTACATACAAATACCTACAAATAAATACAATTAAATAAACTAACTAAAGTACAAAAAATAAAAAAAGAACTAAGTTACAAAAAATAAAAAAATAATTTACAAACATTATAAAAATATTACAACAATTTTAAGCTAATTACACCTACTCTAAGCCCCCTAATAAAATAACAAAGCCCCACAAAATAAAAAAATGCCCTAACCTATTCTAAAATAAAAATTGAAAAGCTCTTTTACCTTACCAGCCCTTAAAAGGGCCTTTTGCGGGCCATGCCCCAAAGAATTCTGCTCTTTTGCCTGTAAAAAAAACATACAATACCCCCCCAAGATTACAACCCACCACCCACATACCCCTAATCTAACCCAAACCCCCCTTAAATAAACCTAACACTAAGCCCCTGAAGATCTCCCTACTTTATCTTCACCACGCCGGGTATCACTGATCCGTCCAGAAGAGGCTCCGAAGTCTTCATCCAAGCCCAAGCGGGGGCTGAAGAGGTCCATCATCGGGCTGAAGAGGTCCATCATCGGGCTGAAGAGGTCAATCATCCGGCTGAAGTCTTGATCCAAGCGGGGGGCTGAAGAGGTCCATAATCGGGCTGAAGAGGTCCATCATCCGGCTGAAGTCTTGATCCAAGCGGGGGCTGAAGAGGTCCATCATCCGGCTGAAGTCTTCTATCAAGCGGCATCTTCAATCTTCTTTCTTCCGGATCCATCTTCATCCCGCCGACGCGGAACATCTATCCTGGAACAGCCAATAGAATGCGAGCTCAATCTGATTGGCTGATTGAATCAGCCAATCGGATTGAACTTGATTCAGATTTGCTGATTCCATCAGCCAATCAGAATTTTCCTACCTTAATTCCGATTGGCTGATAGAATCCTATCAGCCAATCGGAATTCAAGGGACGCCATCTTGGATGACGTCCCTTAAAGGAACCGTCATTCATCGGGAAGTCGTCGTCGGAAGAAGATGGGTCCGCGGTGGAGGTCTTCAAGATGGAGCCGGTCCTCATCGGATGAAGATAGAAGATGCCGCTTGGAAGAAGATGGTTGCCGGTCCGGATCTACTCTTCTTCCCGGATAGGATGAAGACTTTGGAGCCTCTTCTGGACTTCTTCAGCCATCGGATGATGGATGTCTAGCCCCCGCTTGGGCTTAGATGAAGATATCGGAGCCAGGACGGATCGGTGTGATACCCGGTGAGGTGAAGACAAGGTAGGAAGATCTTCAGGGGCTTAGTGTTAGGTTTATTTAAGGGGGGTTTGGGTTAGATTAGGGGTATGTGGGTGGTGGGTTGTAATGTTGGGGGAGGTATTGTATGTGTTTTTTTACAGGAAAAAGAGCTGAATTTCTTGGGGCATGCCCCGCAAAGGGCCCTGTTCAGGGCTGGTATGGTAAAAGAGCTTTGAACTGTTGTAATTTAGAATAGGGTAGGGCATTTTTTATTTTGGGGGCTTTGTTATTTTATTAGGGGGCTTAGAGTAGGTGTAATTAGTTTAAAATTGTTGTAATATTTTTCTTATGTTTGTAAATATTTTTTTATTTTTTGTAACTTAGTTCTTTTTTATTTTTTGTACTTTAGTTAGTTTATTTCATTGTAGTTATTTGTAGGTATTGTATTTAATTAATTTATTGATAGTGTAGTGCAGTGACGTGCAGTCACGTCAGAGGATGGTGAGGCAGTGGCTAGGATATACCTTCATTCTTTAGATATCCTTTGTTGAAGAAATAGCAATGCACATGGGTGAGCCAATCACATGAGGTATCTATGTGCAGCCACCAATCAGCAGCTACTGAGCATATTTAGATATGATTTTCAACAAAGGACATCAAACGAATAAAGAAAATTAGATATTAGATGTAAATTGGAAAGTTATTTAAATTTGCATATGGGTTTCATATGGGTTTCATGTCCCTTTAAATGGTGTCTTGGAAAACTGGTTAAATAAATTATTCCTATTTAAAGCTAAATACTTACCTGTAAAATAAATCCTAATATAGCTACAATATAAATTATAATTATATTATAGCTATTTTAGGATTAATATTTATTTTACAGGTAACTTTGTATTTATTTTAACCAGGTACAATAGCTATTAAATAGTTAAGAACTATTTAATAGCTAAAATAGTTAAAATAATTACAAAATTACCTGTAAAATAAATCCTAACCTAAGTTACAATTAAATCTAACACTACACTATCAATAAATACATTAAATAAAATACCTACAATTACCTACAATTAAACCTAACACTACACCAGTGATGTGCAGTCACTAGAGGCAGGTGAGGCAGTGCTTCACCTCTCATATAGGCAAAAATATATATTTTTTTATTGGCTTTAAAAAAAAAATTGTAAATTTTTTCCCCCAGCATTTTTTTTTCTCACAGCTATATGTTGTGCAATGAAGAGGCACAATCAGGTCTGCCCACCATTACACAACATGCTGCGCCATCTACTGGATGCAAGTGGTTAAGATCATTGCATGGCCCATTAACTGCTTATTTGAGGCAGTCCTATTTGGGCTGAACCAATCCAGTGAGAGGCATTAGTAAGTGGAACATAGGGTTGGGGCTGGATGTTAAATCATATAAAACAAAACAAAAACGCAAAAAAACAACTTTCATATATTTTGTTGCTGTCCTGTGAACCTGCTAGCTTTGCTAAAGTGAAAAAGAGAGTTCTGTTCTTCCCCTCTAAGTGCAGTGGAATGTGCCACTGTCACTTCCTGAATCCTTACAGAGCAGGAAAAGAGGCACAGAGAGCAGTGTTTCATCCACATCTTATTAAAGTAAGATTTTACTGAATGATTCTGTTAGTGAAAATGATAATTTAATGAATGTGGTTAAGTGTTTGTTTACTCTTTTATAGCAGGGTCGTTTTTGTATTTTGTTTACTCAAACTTTACACCCACTAACTTAGCAGCTTGCCTCTGTACTTCACACTAAATTATAGACTAATTTTCTGAACTCTCTGTAGCTCTGCTGTTTTATTACTTTAAAATGCAATGGTCCCCCCCCCCTTGTGTGTGTGTGTGTGTGTCTATCTATCCATCTCTCTCCTTATGTGTTGTTCTCCCCCATGGTCTCTTTCTCTCTCTGTCTCTCTTCCTCCCCCTCTGACTCTCATCCCTTATGTAATGAAAGAATCTATAAGCATAATTTGCAGCATTAAAGTAAAATGTATGTTTTAAACATAGTTTAATGGGCATGGATTTCTAGATCTCATAATCAGAGCAAGCATTGTGTTATCTGGCAAGAGTTTCTGTTACAATCCTTTTAGACTAAAATCAGATGTTTACTAAGTTGACCAGTTTTCCAAGACACCATTTAAAGGGACATGAAACCCATATGAAACCCATATGCAAATTTAAATAACTTTCCAATTTACATCTAATATCTAATTTTCTTTATTCGTTTGATGTCCTTTGTTGAAAATCATATCTAAATATGCTCAGTAGCTGCTGATTGGTGGCTGCACATAGATACCTCATGTGATTGGCTCACCCATGTGCATTGCTATTTCTTCAACAAAGGATATCTAAAGAATGAAGGTGTATCCTAGCCACTGCCTCACCATCCTCTGACGTGACTGCACGTCACTGCACTACACTATCAATAAATTAATTAAATACAATACCTACAAATAACTACAATGAAATAAACTAACTAAAGTACAAAAAATAAAAAAGAACTAAGTTACAAAAAATAAAAAAATATTTACAAACATAAGAAAAATATTACAACAATTTTAAACTAATTACACCTACTCTAAGCCCCCTAATAAAATAACAAAGCCCCCAAAATAAAAAATGCCCTACCCTATTCTAAATTACAACAGTTCAAAGCTCTTTTACCATACCAGCCCTGAACAGGGCCCTTTGCGGGGCATGCCCCAAGAAATTCAGCTCTTTTTCCTGTAAAAAAACACATACAATACCCCCCCAACATTACAACCCACCACCCACATACCCCTAATCTAACCCAAACCCCCTTAAATAAACCTAACACTAAGCCCCTGAAGATCTTCCTACCTTGTCTTCACCTCACCGGGTATCACACCGATCCGTCCTGGCTCCGATATCTTCATCTAAGCCCAAGCGGGGGCTAGACATCCATCATCCGATGGCTGAAGAAGTCCAGAAGAGGCTCCAAAGTCTTCATCCTATCCGGGAAGAAGAGTAGATCCGGACCGGCAACCATCTTCTTCCAAGCGGCATCTTCTATCTTCATCCGATGAGGACCGGCTCCATCTTGAAGACCTCCACCGCGGACCCATCTTCTTCCGACGACGACTTCCCGATGAATGACGGTTCCTTTAAGGGACGTCATCCAAGATGGCGTCCCTTGAATTCCGATTGGCTGATAGGATTCTATCAGCCAATCGGAATTAAGGTAGGAAAATTCTGATTGGCTGATGGAATCAGCAAATCTGAATCAAGTTCAATCCGATTGGCTGATTCAATCAGCCAATCAGATTGAGCTCGCATTCTATTGGCTGTTCCAGGATAGATGTTCCGCGTCGGCGGGATGAAGATGGATCCGGAAGAAAGAAGATTGAAGATGCCGCTTGATAGAAGACTTCAGCCGGATGATGGACCTCTTCAGCCCCCGCTTGGATCAAGACTTCAGCCGGATGATGGACCTCTTCAGCCCCCCGCTTGGATCAAGACTTCAGCCGGATGATTGACCTCTTCAGCCCGATGATGGACCTCTTCAGCCCGATGATGGACCTCTTCAGCCCCCGCTTGGGCTTGGATGAAGACTTCGGAGCCTCTTCTGGACGGATCAGTGATACCCGGCGTGGTGAAGATAAAGTAGGGAGATCTTCAGGGGCTTAGTGTTAGGTTTATTTAAGGGGGGTTTGGGTTAGATTAGGGGTATGTGGGTGGTGGGTTGTAATCTTGGGGGGGTATTGTATGTTTTTTTTACAGGCAAAAGAGCAGAATTCTTTGGGGCATGCCCCGCAAAAGGCCCTTTTAAGGGCTGGTAAGGTAAAAGAGCTTTTCAATTTTTATTTTAGAATAGGTTAGGGCATTTTTTTATTTTGTGGGGCTTTGTTATTTTATTAGGGGGCTTAGAGTAGGTGTAATTAGCTTAAAATTGTTGTAATATTTTTATAATGTTTGTAAATTATTTTTTTATTTTTTGTAACTTAGTTCTTTTTTTATTTTTTGTACTTTAGTTAGTTTATTTAATTGTATTTATTTGTAGGTATTTGTATGTAATTAATTTATTGATAGTGTAGTGTTAGGTTTAATTGTAGATAATTGTAGGTATTTTATTTAATTAATTTATTGATAGTGTAGTGTTAGGTTTAATTGTAACTTAGGTTAGGATTTATTTTACAGGTAATTTTGTAATTATTTTAACTAGGTAGCTATTAAATAGTTCTTAACTATTTAATAGCTATTGTACCTGGTTAAAATAAATACAAAGTTACCTGTAAAATAAATATAAATCCTAAAATAGCTATAATATAATTATAATTTATATTGTAGCTATATTAGGATTTATTTTACAGGTAAGTATTTAGCTTTAAATAGGAATAATTTATTTAATAAGAGTTAATTAATTTCGTTAGATTTAAATTATATTTAAGTTAGGGGGGTGTTAGTGTTAGGGTTAGACTTAGCTTTAGGGGTTAATACATTTATTAGAATAGCGGTGAGCTCCAGTCGGCAGATTAGGGGTTAATGTTTGAAGTTAGGTGTCGGCGATGTTAGGGAGGGCAGATTAGGGGTTAATACTATTTATTATAGGGTTAGTGAGGCGGATTAGGGGTTAATAACTTTATTATAGTAGCGGTGCGGTCCGCTCGGCAGATTAGGGGTTAATAAGTGTAGGCAGGTGGAGGCGACGTTGAGGGGGGCAGATTAGGGGTTAATAAATATAATATAGGGGTCGGCGGTGTTAGGGGCAGCAGATTAGGGGTACATAAGAATAACGTAGGTGGCGGTCGGCAGATTAGGGGTTAATTATTGTAGGTAGCTGGCGGCGACGTTGTGGGGGTCAGGTTAGGGGTTAATAAATATAATATAGGGGTCGGCGGTGTTAGGGGCAGCAGATTAGGGGTACATAAGTATAACGTAGGTGGCGGTCGGCAGATTAGGGGTTAATTATTGTAGCTAGCTGGCGGCGACGTTGTGGGGGGCAGGTTAGGGGTTAATAAATATAATATAGGGGTCGGCGGTGTTAGGGGCAGCAGATTAGGGGTACATAAGTATAACGTAGGTGGCGGTCGGCAGATTAGGGGTTAAAAAAATTTAATCGAGTGGCAGCGATGTGGGGGGACCTCGGTTTAGGGGTACATAGGTAGTTTATGGGTGTTAGTGTACTTTAGAGCACAGTAGTTAAGAGCTTTATAAACCGGCGTTAGCCCAGAAAGCTCTTAACTACTGACTTTTTTCTGCGGCTGGAGTTTTGTCATTAGATTTCTAACGCTCACTTCAGCCACAACTCTAAATACCGGAGTTAGAAAGATCCCATTGAAAAGATAGGATACGCAATTGACGTAAGGGGATCTGCGGTATGGAAAAGTCGCGGCTGAAAAGTGAGCATTAGACCCTTTCCTGACTGACTCCAAATACCGGCGGTAGCCTAAAACCAGCGTTAGGAGCCTCTAACGCTGGTTTTCACGGCTACCGCCAAACTCCAAATCTAGGCCTTAGAGATTTCTTCTCCCAAATGAGCACCTTGTACGAAGATACATAGAAGCAATTAACTGCAGAAACCATGATGCGCACCCTGAAACAAAGACGCAGACCAGTTGAGGAGTACCTCACCGAATTGAAGCTTTATTCTAAGGACTCAGGATGGAGCGATGTAGCACTTCATAACCAATATCGGCTAGGGCTAAGTGATGCCCTCAAGGATGAACTAGCCCGTACAGACTTACCTAGGACCCTGCAAGTTTTAATCAAACTAACCATACAAATTGACAGACGCCTCAGGGAAAGGCACGCTGAACGCCAGCATTCAGACCCAGCACCCAGGTCCTACCCTTCACACAGCCCCTCGCCTATCCCCAAAGACACACCAGTACCTATTTATCTCGGATTCACCAAGGGACCTCTACAACCTGAGGAGAGACTTCGTAGGAAGAGATCAAATCTCTGTATGTACTGTGCATCCCCTGCTCATTCCGTTAGAGAGTGTCCTGCTCTGCAACATCAAAAGTCCTGTAAGTCTGACATCATAGATCACTGTTTTTCTAGTTACATTTCTGATACTGCTCATTGTATCATTTCTCTCTCCCTACAGTAGGATCACCGAGCACTTCGTACTGAAGCCATCATAGACTCAGGAGCGTATTCCAGCTTCATAGGTGCTGACTTAGCTAAACGTAATAAAATTCCTTTGCAAAAGAAATCAAGACCAGTGTCTATTCATGTTAGTGACTGTCACACACCAAACAAAGCCTCTTAAATTCCTTACTGACGCAGGTCATGTTGAATTCATCTCTTTTGATATAATACCGTCTCCTCTTTTCCAAGTCGTTTTAGGTTTATCCTGGTTACAACTTCATCAACCCAAGATTAGTTGGGGAACTTTGCAGGTAGACTTTGACTCTTCTTTCTGCCATAAACATTGCTTCCCTCACCAAAAGCTTCTCCAACTCACAGAATCTGCCATACCGGATGTAAATTGTGGGTTCTTAGACGTATTCAACAAGAAAGATGCCGAGACTGCCCCCACATCGTATCTATGATTGCCCAATTGACCTTCTACCTGGTGCCACCATACCGTATGGGCATATCTATCCTCTCTCTAAACTGGAATTGGAACATCTGAAAACCTATTTAGAAGAAAATCTTAAAAAAAGGTTTTATCAGGCCCTCAACCTCACCAGCAGGAGCTGGCATCTTCTTTGTCAGGAATAAGGACAATTCTCTGTGACCAATAATCGACTACCGTCAACTAAACAAGAGAACTCTGAAGAACAGGTACCCTTTGCCCCTAATCCCAGAAATGGTTGAATGCCTTAGGGAAGCTAAAATATTTACAAAGCTAGACCTGAGAGGGGCCTACAACCTGGTCAGTATCCGGGAGGGTGATGAGTGGCTCACGGCATTTAGAACCCATTATGGGTTGTTCAAATACCTTGTGATGCATTTTGGGCTTTGTAATGCCCCTGCCACGTTCCAGCACTTTATAAACGACATCTTCAGAGATTTGCTGGATGTGTGCATGGTCGTGTAAATCCTTATTTATTCGAACAACTTACACAACCATGTCAAACATGTTACCTGGGTATTAGAAAGCCTTCAAACTCATCAACTCTTTGCCAAACCAGAGAAGTGTTTGTTTCATGTCACTGAGCTCTCTTTCCTGGGTTACCGAATCACACCGACAGGACTCAAGATGGAACAAAACAAAGTAGAGGCTATCCAAAAATGGCCCATTCCTACCTGTAAAAAGGAGGTGCAACGCTTCTTAGGCTTCACTAATTTTTATCGAAAATTAATCAAAGGCTTCTCAACCATCGTTAAACCTCTCAGAACTCTCACTGGTTCTCTAGTACCCTTTATATGGAATGCAAAGGTTCAGCAAGCATTTGATCTTCTCAAGACATCATTCACTTCGGCTCCAATTCTACATTTTCCTGACCCACAGTTGCAGTATATACTCGAGGTTGATGCATCCAACTTTGCTATGGGAGCTATACTTTCACAACGCAGGTCACCCATAGAACCCATTCATCCTGTTGCTTTCTTTTCAAAATTGATGACATCTCCAGAGAGGAACTACTCCATTGGTGAGAAGGAACTCCTGGTAATTAGGAGATCATTGGAGCATTGGCGTCATCTTCTTGAAGGTACAACAATACCTATCCTCATTTATACGGATCACCGTAATTTGGAATACCTGCAATCCAGCAAAACATTGTCTGCTCATCAGCTCCATTGGAGTCTTTACTTCGCAAGATTTAACTTCCATATCACCTATCGTCCAGGGTCAAAAAACGGAAAGGCCGATGCACTCTCCAGAAGCTATCATCCACCAACTTCCGAGTCCTCTCCTCAAACGGTACTATCTCCGGAATGTTTCATCGGTTTAACCCATGACCTACACAGATCCATTCAAGAGCAACAGCTGAAAGATAATAGCCTAACCAAAGAAACCTTACAGAGGAGATCAGATGGTTTGTACTGCTACCAGAATAAAATTTACATTACACCCCCGCTGAGAGACTCCCTCACTTCCTTTCATCATGATAACCCCTTAGCTGGACACCCAGGCGTACATAGAACAAAGGATCTTTTGCAAAGAAACTACTGGTGGCCCAATATGGCCCTCTCAATAAAAAAACTATGTGAAGACCTGCCACACCTGTACCATACTGAAACCAAAGAAGGCCCGTCCATATGGTTTACTCAGACCACTTCCAATCACAGAACAACCTTGGCAAACCATTGGGATGGATTTCATCGTTGACCTACCTCCGTCTTCTAACTATAACACCATACTAGTAGTTGTAGACCTCTTCACAAAGATGGTGCATTTTATTCCATATAAGAAGCTTCCTACCTCCTCCGAGACCGCTCATCTATTCATGAAAGAGATAGTTAGACTACATGGACTACCCTTCCATCATCATCACCGACCGTGGAAGCCAGTTCACCTCGAAATTCTGGAAACAACTTTGCACTCTTCTTAAGATAGAACATCATTACAGCACGGCCTACCACCCTCAGATGAATGGGCAAACGGAAAGGGTAAACCAATGGTTGGAGCAATATATCCGTTGCTACTGTTCCTTTCAACAAGATAAATGGTCAGATAAATTACCTATGGCAGAGTTTGTCTACAATAATGCAACTAATGCCTCCACTAGATGTTCCCCTTTCTTCTCCAACTACGGCTATCATCCTACTTTCCAGTTAGTTACCCATTCATATGTTACCTCACCTCAGGTTGATGAGACTATAAACTCATTGGTGGAGACTTTCTTCCAACTAAAAGACAACATAAAGCGAGCTCAAGAGAGACAAAAGAGATACTATGATATCAAGACAAGAAAACCTCCCACATATACCATCGGTGACAAAGTTTGGCTCTCCACCAAGTACCTTAACCTAAAAAACACCTTGCAAGAAGTTCTCACAACTCTTCATTGGTCCTTTTGTCGTTAAGAAATTGGTGAATGAAAACACGGTCGTGCTCGACTTGCCTCCTGACTATCGGATACACTCAACCTTCCATGTCTCACTACTCAAGCCATATGCTCCCACTAGACCGCAGACCACTGATCCCGATACTCCAGTATTACTCGCTGAGGATGACATTTTCGAGATAAGTTCAATTGTGGATTTTAGACGGTACAAGGGGGTTTACAGTACTTGGTTCGCTGAAAGGGTTACTCCTCTGAGGAAGACTCCTGGGAACCCTCCTCCCATCTCAATGCCATGCGTTTGATCTCCCACTTCCACCGCTCGAACCCAGATAGACCAGGTCCGGTTACTGCTATGCAGCCCCTTTAACGGGGCGATATGTCATAGGACTTTTCCTGTGGTGCTTATCCCTTTAAGACTTCTTTATAAATTCCCATGAGCCTCTCTGCTACTTGCCAATTAATGTAGTGTTTAACGTAGCATGTAGTTCAACTGAACAAAGCTCCTACCGAAACTCTCTTGGCTATTTGGATTGTACAGATTCTACCTTTCCCTCTAAAACCCCTGGGGTTCATCTCGTCTCATGTGAGAAACTACTGCACTCTGTCACTTTCCCATTGTGACACGGACAGTCTTACCAGCTGTGCGGTTCACCTCCTCTAAGCCGATTATCATCTAAGGGTCACCCCTCTGCCGCACTCACGACAGCTGCACAACTAACCTTGTCATTCCTTGTGGGAAAACATCACACTATAACGAACATTGCAGTTCTGCTTTCTGTGCCTCCAGGAAACCACCGAACTCGCTCAAAGTCACTGAGCTTAGCCTGTCAGCAAATCCAGACAGCGGATTGGTGGATGTGTGCACACCCACATTCACTACGTCACCACAGCACTCGGAGTTGCTTCTCACAGCTGAAACAAGACGCTCCTCCTGCAAACAAGCAGCTTAACTACTATTACCGGATCAAGGCATCCTGCCACATTATGTTAACCCCCCATTACTGTATATAAAATGGACATTGTAAATAAGTTACCAAACTAATTCTGGCTTTACTACTTCTACTACTAGTGCTGACTTCATTACCAGAAAACAGGGGTCTCTTCAGTCTAAACTCCTGTAACCAAATATCACAGGACAGCAAATCCTGCTTCCCAACTATTTCCTAGACATTCTCCTACACACTGCAGTTGAGATCCAGATCTCCAAGGATTATTATATGACAGAATAGCAGGGGAACAACCCAAAATAATATTTAAGGGCAAAGTATGTAAAACTTATATTAGACATTCGAGTTAGCCGACTGCAATTTTACAGACTACCTTCCCAGAGTCCATCAATTGCTTGAGCAGCATGTGAGGCATTGCAGGAGTCATAAGCGTTCCTCTGCTTCTACTATATCTAAGCACTATTCCGTTATCATCTGGAAGATCAATTTGTTATCCACAGCTTTTTCTCTGTAGGAGCCAGTGTAGGATAGAAGTTGATGTATCCTTTTTAGGATTCCTAAGGAACTCTAGAAGATGGGCTGTAGTGATCTCCAGATCATTTTTGTATCTTGTGTACTCTGATAATGTACGTCTAAGCAGAAATACTGTGTCCACAAATGACTCTTCAATAGTCGATAATGCGCTCAGGAAAGGCACTCCTCATAATGCTCTCTCTGACTGATCCACTTGTTTAGCATCTTAGGGATAGCTGTAGGAACCTTGTTAGAAATAGTAGTGGGAGTGCCATCACTTACTCCTTGCACAAGTAGGTCGATAATCTGTACACAATCCAGAATTGCTTGTGGAGCTTCTGTATTTAGCACTGGAACAGAGCTAAGTAGCAGCGACCCTGAGATTTCTGGGATTGATTTCTTCTTTTTCCCTGAATGAATAGGCAGGTTTGGCAGAAATGCCAGCTTTTTATCTTCTAGGAATCTGTTCTTATGTTCCTCCATCAGAATTTTAAATGTAGTGAAGAAATTATGAGTACTCTCCATAGCTCAAGCAATGAAAAACTAAATATCAGTGATGCTGCACTGTTTTACCCAAATTACCAGAGGGGGCTGTGGAAAGCTTCTCGTCTGAAGGGCTGCCAATCTCTATCTCCTGAATTAGAATATTTAAGTTTAGACGACGGATCTGTCATGTACCTGCCACCTTGTTCAATCGCCTCCGCTCCTACAACCATTGCTATGACTGCGTGGGCTTGTCATGCAGTGCGCTACGGTGATGTCATCACTGCAAGTTCCGCTCTGTCTTCTCATTATGCGCACCTGTGCATCCTCCCTGGCGCAAACCTGTACCTATTTAAATCACCTCCTTCTTATCTTCTTCGCCTAAGTATAGGTTTACCTCTTTTTACTTCTGGGTGCTTTATTTGGTGGTTCTCTTTGCTAAGTGTGCTTTATTGGACTGCCTACCTGTTGCTGTACCCTGCTCTGCCTTATGACCATCCCTTTTGCTTAACCTTTTCTTGGAGCATAGTACTGCTTGCTTGCTTCTAAACTCTGCTCGACTCTGTGACCTCCTACTTGTTATCGCTTTGTTGCTCAGAGTATTATTGAACTGTTTGCTGTTCCTGTCCTATCTCATGCCCTCAATCCGTTAAATCTAGTTCTGGGATTTTTCCTTATCTTTCCAGTTGATGCTGGGATAAAAAGACTACTGGCCAGGATTGGTCTGATAAGGAAATATCCCATGAACATTACAGGATCTAATATCTATATTATCTATTCACAACACAGTTGACCAGAGCTCTAAGGTTGCACTAACCTGACGCGCGTTAACTTCAATTGGGCACAATCGATCATGTTTACTTTCAACTTGTAATACAAGCTAAAAACCTGACATGCGCAAACACTCGCGATAAACCCCTTTTCTCACACACATAACTTTTAGCGCTCCACTGGCGCTTAAGCCAAAGTACAGGATTAGCAAATTCAAATCCACAGTGGGTCTCTCATTTATGAATCCCTTGTCAATAAAGTGGTGCTCATCACCTAAAAGATGGGATCAGGAATTCAAAGGTTTGGGGAGCTACTAAGCTAAATAAATCTTATTTAGTGCATTCACCTTCCTCCCAAAAAAAACAACAAAACAAACATACTGAAAGATTATTGTAAACTCTTGCGTCTAGATTTAGAGTTCTGTGTTAGCCGTCAAAACCAGCGTTAGGGGCTCCTAACGCTGGTTTTGGCAGCCCGCTGGTATTTAGAGTCAGTCAGGAAAGGGTCTAACGCTCACTTTGCAGCCGCGACTTTTCCATACCGCAGATCCCCCCACGCCATTTGCGTATCCTATCTTTTCAATGGGATCTTTCTAACGCTGGTATTTAGAGTCTTGGCTGAAGTGAGCGTTAGAAATCTAACAACAAGACTCCAGCCGCAGAGAAAAGCCAGGAGTTAAGAGCTTTCTGGGCTAATGCCGGTTCATAAAGCTCTTAACTACTGTGCTCTAAAGTACACTAACACCCATAAACTACCTATGTACCCCTAAACCCGAGGACCCCCCCACATCGCCGCCACTCTAATAATTTTTTTTAACCCCAATCTGCCGACCGCACACCGCCGCAACCTACATTATCCCTATGTACCCCTAATCTGCTGCCCCTAACACCGCCGACCCCTATATTATATTTATTACCCCCTAATCTGCCCCCCCCAACGTCGCCGCCACCTACCTACACTTATTAACCCCTAATCTGCCGACCGGACCTCACCGCGGCGCTACTATAATAAATGTATTAACCCCTAATCCGCCTCATTCCCGCCTCAATAACTCTATAATAAATAGTATTAACCCCTAATCTGCCCTCCCTAACATCACCGACACCTAACTTCAAGTATTAACCCCTGATCTGCCGACCGGACCTCACCGCTACTCTAATAAATTTATTAACCCCTAAAGCTAAGTCTAACCCTAACACTAACACCCCCCTAAGTTAAATATAATTTTTATCTAACGAAATAAATTATTTCTTATTAAATAAGTTATTCCTATTTAAAGCTAAATACCTGTAAAATAAACCCTAATATAGCTACAATATAAATAATAATTATATTGCAGCTATTTTAGGATTTATATTTATTTTACAGGCAACTTTGTATTTATTTTAACCAGGTACAATAGCTATTAAATAGTTAAGAACTATTTAATAGCTACCTAGTTAAAATAATTACAAAATTACCTGTAAAATAAATCCTAACCTAAGTTACAATTAAACCTAACACTACACTATCAATAAATGAATTAAATAAAATACCTACAATTATCTACAATTAAACCTAACACTACACTATCAATAAATTAATTACATACAAATACCTACAAATAAATACAATTAAATAAACTAACTAAAGTACAAAAAATAAAAAAGAACTAAGTTACAAAAAATAAAAAAATCATTTACAAACATTATAAAAATATTATAACAATTTTAAGCTAATTACACCTACTCTAAGCCCCCTAATAAAATAACAAAGCCCCACAAAATAAAAAAATGCCCTAACCTATTCTAAAATAAAAATTGAAAAGCTCTTTTACCTTACCAGCCCTTAAAAGGGCCTTTTGCGGGGCATGCCCCAAAGAATTCTGCTCTTTTGCCTGTAAAAAAAACCATACAATACCCCCCCCAACATTACAACCCACCACCCACATACCCCTAATCTAACCCAAACCCCCCTTAAATAAACCTAACACTAAGCCCCTGAAGATCTCCCTACCTTATCTTCACCACGCCGGGTATCACCGATCCGTCCAGAAGAGGCTGTGAAGTCTTCATCCAAGCCCAAGCGGGGGCTGAAGAGGTCCATCATCGGGCTGAAGAGGTCCATCATCCGGCTGAAGTCTTGATCCAAGCGGGGGCTGAAGAGGTCCATTATCGGGCTGAAGAGGTCCATCATCCGGCTGAAGTTTTGATCCAAGTGGGGGCTGAAGAGGTCCATCATCCGGCTGAAGTCTTCTATCAAGCGGCATCTTCAATCTTCTTTCTTCCGTATCCATCTTCATCCCGCCGACGCGGAACATCCATCCTGGCCGTCGACTTCCCGACGAATGATGATTCCTTTAAGGGACGTCATCCAAGATGGCGTCCCTCGAATTCCGATTGGCTGATAGGATTCTATCAGCCAATCGGAATTAAGATAGGAAAATTCTGATTGGCTGATGGAATCAGCCAATCAGATTCAAGTTCAATCCGATTGGCTGATCCAATCAGCCAGTCAGATTGAGCTTGCATTCTATTGGCTGATCGGAACAGCCAATAGAATGCGAGCTCAATCTGATTGGCTGATTGGATCAGCCAATCGGATTGAACTTGAATCTGATTGGCTGATTCCATCAGCCAATCAGAATTTTCCTACCTTAATTCCGATTGGCTGATAGAATTCTATCAGCCAATCGGAATTCGAGGGACGCCATCTTGGATGACATCCCTTAAAGGAACCGTCATTCGTCTGGAAGTCGTCGGCCAGGATAGATGTTCCGCGTCGGCGGGATGAAGATGGATCCGGAAGAAAGAAGATTGAAGATGCCGCTTGATAGAAGACTTCAGCCGGATGATGGACCTCTTCAGCCCCCGCTTGGATCAAGACTTCAGCCGGATGATGGACCTCTTCAGCCCGATGATGGACCTCTTCAGCCCCCCGCTTGGATCAAGACTTCAGCCGGATGATTGACCTCTTCAGCCCGATGATGGACCTCTTCAGCCCGATGATGGACCTCTTCAGCCCCCGCTTGGGCTTGGATGAAGACTTCGGAGCCTCTTCTGGACGGATCAGTGATACCCGGCGTGGTGAAGATAAAGTAGGGAGATCTTCAGGGGCTTAGTGTTAGGTTTATTTAAGGGGGGTTTGGGTTAGATTAGGGGTATGTGGGTGGTGGGTTGTAATCTTGGGGGGGTATTGTATGTTTTTTTTACAGGCAAAAGAGCAGAATTCTTTGGGGCATGCCCCGCAAAAGGCCCTTTTAAGGGCTGGTAAGGTAAAAGAGCTTTTCAATTTTTATTTTAGAATAGGTTAGGGCATTTTTTTATTTTGTGGGGCTTTGTTATTTTATTAGGGGGCTTAGAGTAGGTGTAATTAGCTTAAAATTGTTGTAATATTTTTATAATGTTTGTAAATTATTTTTTTATTTTTTGTAACTTAGTTCTTTTTTTATTTTTTGTACTTTAGTTAGTTTTTGTATGTAATTAATTTATTGATAGTGTAGTGTTAGGTTTAATTGTAGATAATTGTAGGTATTTTATTTAATTCATTTATTGATAGTGTAGTGTTAGGTTTAATTGTAACTTAGGTTAGGATTTATTTTACAGGTAATTTTGTAATTATTTTAACTAGGTAGCTATTAAATAGTTCTTAACTATTTAATAGCTATTGTACCTGGTTAAAATAAATACAAAGTTGCCTGTAAAATAAATATAAATCCTAAAATAGCTGCAATATAATTATTATTTATATTGTAGCTATATTAGGGTTTATTTTACAGGTAAGTATTTAGCTTTAAATAGGAATAATTTATTTAATAAGAAATAATTTATTTCGTTAGATAAAAATTATATTTAACTTAGGGGGGTGTTAGTGTTAGGGTTAGACTTAGCTTTAGGGGTTAATAAATTTATTAGAGTAGCGGTGAGGTCCGGTCGGCAGATTAGGGGTTAATACTTGAAGTTAGGTGTCGGTGATGTTAGGGAGGGCAGATTAGGGGTTAATACTATTTATTATAGGGTTATTGAGGCGGGAGTCAGGCGGATTAGGGGTTAATAACTTTATTATAGTAGCGGTTAGGTCCAGTCGGCAGATTAGGGGTTAATAAGTGTAGGTAGGTGGCGGAGACGTTGGGGGGGGCAGATTAGGGGTTAATAAATATAATATAGGGGTCGGCGGTGTTAGGGGAAGCAGATTAGGGGTACATAGGGATAATGTAGGTTGCGGCGGTGTACGGAGCGGCAGATTAGGGGTTAAAAGTGTAATGCAGGGGTCAGCGATAGCGGGGGCGGCAGATTAGGGGTTAAAGGACCAGTAAACACAGCAGATTTGCATAATCAACAAATGCAAGATAACAAGACAATACAGTAGCATTTACTCTGAATTTTAAATGAGTAGTAGATTCTTTTCTAACACATTTAAAAGTTATGTATATTTCCACTCCCCCTGTACCATGTGATAGCAATCAGCCAATCACAAATGCATATACGTATAGTCTGCGTTTTTGCACATGCTCAGTAGGAGCTGGTGACTCCAAAAAAGTGTAAATATAAAAGACTGTGCACATTTTTTTTAATGGAAGTAAATTGGAAAGTTGTTTAAAATTGCATGCTCTATCTGAATCATGAAAATTTAATAAAGCCTGAGTGTCCCTTTAATAAGTGTAAGGTTAGGGGTGTTTAGACTCGGGGTACATGTTAGGGTGTTATGTGCTGACTTAGGAAGTGTTTCCCCATAGGAAACAATGGGGCTGCGTTAGGAGCTGAACGCTGCTTTTTTGCAGGTGTCAGATTTTTTTTCAGCTCAAACTGCCCCATTGTTTCCTATGGGGAAATTGTGCACGAGCCCGTTTTTGAAGCTGGCCGCATCCGTAAGCACCGCTGGTATTTAGAGTTGCAGTGGTGGTAAATTATGCTATACGCTCCCTTTTTGGAGCCTAACGCAGCCCTTCTGTGAACTCTAAATACCAGTGGTATTTAAAAGGTGCGGGGGGAAAAAAGCACGCGTAGCTAACGCACCCCTTTGGCCGCAGAACTCTAAATCTAGGCGTTGGAGTACAAAGGGCTGGATTACAAGTAGATCACAATCAATATTCCAAAGTGCATTATCTTGCACTAATAACCCACAAAACTTGTTAGTACATGTGGATGGCAAAAAATTTCAACAAGAGCATCTTAAAAAGACATGACACCAAAAAAAATTTTTTATCTCATGATTCATATAGAACATACAATTTTAAACAACTTTCCAATTTACTTCTATTACCAATGTTGCTTCATTCTCTTGATATCCTTAATCGAAAGAGCAGCAATGCACTATTTTGAGCTAGCGGAACTTATAGGTAGCCAATGTTAGGAGGTATATATGTGAACCCACCAATCAGAAGCTAGCTCCCTGCTCCTGAGCCTACTTAGGTATGCTTTTCAACAAAGAATTTCAAGAGAATGAAGCAAAATAGATAATAGAAGTAAATTTGAAAGTTGTTTAAAAAGGTGTGCCTTATCTGAAACACAAGAAAATTATTTGGGTTTCATATTATTAATGCAGCCAATTTATTTTTTTGTGTGAGGAAGACTTTTAATTCACAGCGCACGGAGCACTGTTAATGCACTCATTGTGCTTGTATTACAAGTTTTGCACTTGAGCGCAATCCAAAATACCTCTGTAAATTTTAGAGCTTTTTGAGGTCTGATGTCAACTATTATTATTAATAGTATAGTAAATAACTACAGTACATGAAGAACTTCACTATTTGCGCACCATCATCTTAGCGCACCCTCAGTTTAGTGCTTGAGTGATAGCTAACATGAATTTTACTGTGTGCCCCATAAAAGTTTATTATTTGAGGAATTTAGCACACTCACACAATCCAACATGCAGATGTTATTGCACCCTTGACTATAGCTCCAGCAGTAAAAAATTACTTTGGAATATTAACAGACAATAGCGTTAATATTTTTGCACTCCACTTCTAATCCAGGATAAACCAAAGGATGAATGAGGAATCGGACTTTGAGGTTGATCACAGACTTGTGCTTGTGTTCAGCAGATAAAGAATTTTATCTTCTGGAAAGTTTGCTACAAAGCTGGAAAACTGGGACAACAAGCTTCTCAATATCTGCAATATACTCACAAGAGGGCAGCACTCAAATGTGCTGTTGGGAGCAGGCAGAGATATTACAGCGTCTCTGCACACTGATTCCAAGCAACCGGATACAAGGTCATCCTCCTTAGTGGGCAGGCAAAAAACACCAAATGAAGAGTGTGGACAATTTCAAAACAAAAGGTCTTTAGTCTCTAAGGGGGAAGATCATAACATTTATTTTGACTTTAAAACATATTAAAAACTGCACCATGGGCAGATAACACTACATGTTTCTTGGCCCTCTGGCCATTTTATAAGGAGTATCTAGACATCAAAACCTAAGAGTATTTGAAATGAAATCTTTGTTAGAAGTGGCACCATCACCACACATCAATACATCCTTACAAGCAGAGCAATACACAAATAAGTTTAAAACTAAAATAAAATTAAATAACCACCCTTTTAGAATATCTACCTATAAGGGAAGAAAAAAATAAATACAGATGAATGCATAAATTCATGCAAGTAAGAGCCCATAATCATGGTGATCAAGTGGTATAATCATAGTATATCCCACAGCACTCACACAAATCAATTGTCCCAAAAATGTGCTCATACAATTTATATAGGAAAAGAAAAAATCTCATCTCCACATTGTTGAAATACTAAAAAATGTATAAATATGATTCCGGTGAGATGCACATGTCATGTGAATTCGAACCATGTAAATAGTTCCTATTTTATCAATGATACTATACCCACCAATCAAATTGAGGTCTCATTGACTAAGAATGGAAGCAACACCTCACCTTTAGGTCACATGACCTCACCTGATTGGTGGAATCAGGTTAATGTCATCTATTTGCCGTCTGAAAAATTATACAAATAATGTGATAAACCTTTACATTTTGTAGACGACAAAGGAGATGTCCCTTAATATAACAACTACACTTATCACAAGGGATTCTAATACAAAGTGTAATAACTAGCTAATGATATAAAAGACCCCTACTATAATAGGTTAATATATGTGATATGCTAACTATTGCAAACGTGAAATACAAGTGACTAATTTCTAAACCTCAATATAGGACTATATCGCCTGTGCTCATAGGGGTCAATTTATCAAGCTCTGCACATTAATAAATTGACCCCATAATGTGAATATGTGAATCACATACCCTATTCATATATACTTCTTATTAAAAATCACAATGAAAATGAACCCCAAGTGCACTTGACACACATATATATATGTGATGAGATAAAACAAAAAATCAGTGAATCTCTGATATATATTGAAAATATATTAAAGGAACACTGAACCCACATGATTTCTTTCATGATTCAGATAGAGCATGCAATTTTAAGCAACTTTTTAATTTACTCCTATTGTCATTTTTTCTTCGTTCTCTTTGTATCTTTATTTGAAAAAGCAGGTATGTAAGCATAGCAGCCGGTCCACTTTTGGTTCAGGACCCTGGATAGCACTTCCTGATTGGTGGCTGCATTTAGCTACCAATCAGCAAGTGCTACCCAGGTGCTAAACCAAAGATGGGCCGGCTCGTAAGCTTACATTCCTGCTTTTTCAAATAAAGATAACAAGAGTATGGAGTAAAAAATAAAGTGCAGGCCTGGACCAGTGTAAAGGTCTGATCTGCAACTACTAGAAACATTTGGTTGAGATTGGATTATTGCTGATAATACAAGTGTAATATAAATCCCAATCAACAAACAAAAATGTGCAAAGTGTGATAATAAGGGACATATGAAATAAAGTCCCAAATACAGATGTCTTCTCTTTGCAACCCCAAAAGAGAGAAAGAAGCACACAATAGTGTAATACTTTTACAAATTATATGAAAGAACGCATTACTACTAGTATTTCGGAGTCCCTTCTTTCTTAAAATAAGACTGTATAAAAATATGATAATTTAGATTTTTTTTTTTTTTTTAAATATTACCTACATAACAACAAAGGGGCAGTGCCTAATGCCAATATATATATATATATATTATAGAAAGAGGAAAAGATACAAGCATTATTATGGCACACTACCACAAATATGAGGGAGAGTGATATAATCAGTCTATACTATGGAAAAGGGCATAGGAAAACATTAAACTTAACCTTAAGTAAATATAAACAAACATAGGGAATGTTAAACATATAGACATGCCTGCCCCCAATATAAGAACTACCATCAAGATTATCAATAAAGAACCTGAAAATATAAATAAACTAGATCAGCACAAAAAGGGTGACTATCCCTATTGACCAGTGTACTGCGAGTACAAAAGATCACTGTCTCATAAAGCCAAAAGGCCTATCTAAGGATTTCACAGTGCTCCTGGCCAATTACTTAAAAAGGCTGGGTATCCCTGTGCTGCATCTACTATAATACATATGTGAGGGTTCAAATGGCATCAAATAATTTAACAATTATATCAAAGATCATAGAGAGGGAAGTGCAAACGCCTGATGTGCATTTCGCCACTGCTTCAGGTTCATCCTCAGAGCTTGATCATTTGAAGAAGGTTTTCATTCATAATGATCTAATACATAATCAGATATCTGTTTCATGTGGGACGCAAAGTCGATAAAATTGCTTCCGACAGCATATTTATCGGTTTGTGAGCGCATGCAAACCGAATTACGGCTCAATGGAAACTAGCCCAATCTCTTTTGTTTTTTTGCCACAGTTATACTTATTTAGGGCTTGTTTCCAATGAGCCGTAATTCGGTTTGCGTGCGCTCGCAAACCGATAAATATGCTGTCAGAAGCAATTTCGTTTCTCGACTGTTTCCAATGGCGCGTTATACTTCAAAAATTCTTTGCGTCCCATAATAGAAGCCATTAATCAATAAATTATACCAGGTTTCCAATGAAAGCACAAACCATTAACACACTGTCGGAAGCTGTCGAAATAGAAATATTACACCAAGCTCAACTAGGTGTAAAAGAGGAAAATTGTGCTTTTTGAGACCTATTTTCTATTGAAATTATAAAACTTGCAAATAATGCAAGTGTTTTAATGTAGAAATAAATTGTAATAAGTAATATTTATTACTATAGGAATAGTTGAACTTATATTCTAATAGAAATATCAGTATATGTTTAAATATAATAATATATGCAAGAACATATCTACAGAATTCCAACTAGACCTATGCCTAGGGCAGCAATACATTACTTATATTTATGAAGTGGTAAATATAATTATATTAAAAAATAGCATTTGATTATTGTTAAAAATATGTATTATAAATAAGTGTATCTTTATTTTTCTTGAGAGGTGATCACAGGTAAGGAGCACGGACATTAAAAGTAAATTCTATAGCGTAAGGTCGGGTTACCTTAGCAACAAATTGATTTTCAAGAAATCTGATGTCAGATGGAAGGGTTAACACAATGTTAAATTACAGCTACACGAAAAGAGCAACTGCACGCAATGCGCAAAATGTTTCAATGGAAACCTGGTACTAAAATGGAGCCGTAAATTACTTTTAGCTGTTGGCCACTTTGGTAGCTTACGGCTCCGTTTTTAACAACTCAATGGAAGCGAGCCCTTAGGCAGTAGGTTTTGTTTTGGCTTTTATATTTATTTATCTACACTAATGAAATCATCTTCTCTTTTAATAATGTGCTGTGGCATAGTGTAATAGGATGTTATTTGTATTTATTGTATTGCAGTTTTAAACATACTTCTGATGTTGGCATGCATCTATGCATTACATAAAGCCCAATACTGTGTTACTACTGAGTGCATTTATGAGTCTATTACATACCTCCCAACATAAAGATCTGGGACTCATTACAAAATGGCCTTATTAAATAGTGACGTACTTCATTTTCTGATTGATAACTTTCAGTTTGTCTTGCTCTCAGATATTTTAAACTAGTTGCATGTACCATACACAATAAGAGATATGTGTGCCTTATTCCAAGATGGCTATTTGTGACAGTCATATGTGCTTTTCAAGATAGCTGGCAAGATTACATATGCGGCGGAGCCCGCAAAAGCCAGTGATGCCGTTTTTTTTATTTTTTTTATTTCAATAATTTTTTATTGAGGTTGTACAAAATAATACAACTTATATGACTTAACATATAACAGAAACAGAAATAATACATTTCAATGCGATAACAACCATAGATACAAGTGAAATTCACACTATGAATAATATTACGCAGATGACAGGAACCTCTTTTTTTATATAACCTGTGCTTAATGTGTTTCCTCACTTGAAACTGGAGGCAACTCTTGTACCTACTAAAACTAACAAGTTCTAGAAGAGGAAAATTAGCAATTGGAGTGGTCACTTTTGGACCTATATGTTTAAGATAGGTTAGCAACTGATACTCTAAATGATAGCAACAACAAAAGAATAGTGGGAACGTAGCTACAGATGATTTTAGCAGAGGTTAACAATAACAAAATGAAGACAAGCATACACGTGACAATTATATGTAAAAGAACAATTAATCAACCCCAAAATAGAAGCGTCACTTTTTCTGGAGTAATTGGTCACTAGATATTTGTAGGTAGAATCTATATTAAGTTAAGACAACCATATTGACATATGTATACTAAGCTTGTCTATTGGGCATTGTTAAAACTCCCTCATCAGCTATATAAGGTAAAAGGAGAAAACGTATAATATATACTGTACTAAATTTATAGCGGACAAAAAGCTGCTAGTTAAGGAGCCCAGATAATAACCTGGGAGAGTTTAATCCATATAAGTTTTCTAGCAATGATCCTCAAGTGCTTAAAGGGTAATTCTTGGACCTGCCAAGGCTAATGATGCAGGAAAGAGGAATTGTAGTATAGTGGCCGCTTTTGGGCAGTAGCGTATATAAATATAATAGATCATATAAAATTATATACATTAGTGGGAATATTCAGCTTAATATATTATGAAATTACTATCGTAACCACTTATGAATTAAAGAGTACTAACAATCGAAACTGATAGTGGTTACTATTTGGTCACTTGTTAGGGTAATTACTGGGGGTTAATGCTCCTAAGCTTTAAATAAATTACAAAGGACAACAGACCTTAAAAATGATTAATGCTGGGGGACTTCCGGGCAGCGGCCTTCTTGTTGGTTGCACTGAGCTTCAGCTCCTGAGTTTTTCACCACTTTTATCTAAAATCTCACTTAAATCTAGGTGACGGACGATCTAAATAGGTGGAGAAGCTTGGCTGAAGGCACTCTGACCCTAAAACAGGGGTTTTGGACTGCAGTTTGGCCTGCGTGCCATCAGTACCGGACTTTGTACTTTGAGGCCTTCCCTTATCACTAAGACCTCATCTGTCCTCATACCTGCCGTGCCATTGTTGCAGGGCCAGTGCCCTAACTTTGTGGGAGTAAAAATCACACATATTGATACAAAATGGATGATAGAGATACATCACTAACGGCTACTTTTGCCAGATTACTGGATGCACAACTTAAAACCATTACTGACCATCTGACATGCGACTGGGGACGGGCCCGCACGCCTAAGCCTCAGACATGCTCTACTAAGTTACCAGACACCATTCTTAAAACTGGCGGGCAATTAAGTTGGGACAAACATGATTCGCAAGAAGGGACAATTGCTGTACAGCTCCGGATCGGACTCGATGATGTCACAAAAAATGGAGACCGGAATGAGGCCCTGGACAGAAAAGAGTTCCCTTTTAAGCCAGCAAGCAGGAGCCTCTTAATCCTTTGAACTCACAAAGGCTTTCAATACAGAGCGAGAGAGCAAGTGCTGCACTAACTTACTATAACTCCTCTGGAAGCAGTGTGCTGTATGGAATCGGGTCGCCAGTTGTAGTTTTTGAACCGGAGCATCTGTCACGACCCTGCAAAGGAGCGGCGGCTGTATTCACTCAGACTGGCTGGAGTGTCGCGCTTCAGCAGAAGCGGTTGGGTTTAACAGATCCTAGCCTAGCGCAGGTTGTGAAAGAAAATACCTCAAAACAGCCATGTGAGATAGTTGGGATGCCCTGAAGGGGGTGAACGGCTTATGTTGTGTGACACTTGGGAACTCTTTAATGTTATGCAGCCTTGTTTTTTGCCTAGAGAGTGCCCCTCGACGTGTGAGACATGGCGTGGGTTAGGTGAGACGAGGTGATAAAGACTGATACCCTGGCTTATGCTGCTATGTTTATATGTACCTATGGAGAAGGTTTGTTTGCATTAACCTTGTTTTAGTCAATGCGCCCTTCTGTCTATGAAGATTTTGTACCTGAGACTTTACTAATAGGTATGTTACCAACGGGACATATAATTTCCACAGGCTATATTGTTAAGTCACACTCCTGATTAGCCTAAAGTTGTATTGCCCTCGCAACCTTTGGTAGGAAACACAGAATTATACTCCAATGGCGGTTTTGAGTTCTTTGTGTCATATACTTGGGTTTCGTTTTTTGTAAATCTGCTCTTTAGCCATTTAGTACCCATTTTTAATTTTACATATGTACTCAAGTCTGCTTCTGAACTGTAAATTGGGGCTGACTATTTGACAAGATGCTCACGCCCTTATGCATTACTTACTGTTACCTTTTTGATCCCTAGGTAGATGGTGTGGCAAGCAAGCTACCTTACATAGCCACCAAGTCTTTTCACCAGATAGAAGTAAAGCTCTATTTATAGGATACCCACTCAGCCCTGCTATTATAAAAGTTCCACTAGGGTCTAATAGACCTGTTTTCATCTCCCCATAGCGTTTCATAGGGACATACAGTGTAGGTCCATGCCTCCTAACTCCATCCATAGCTGTGTTAACACTAGCTATTGGGCTGAGTACTTAAATATTTCAGCAGCATAACAGACTTATACATCAAGGACAGACCTTTTGAAAGTTCTCTCTCCCTACCTTATTAATAGAGTATAATGCAAATTATTCTGTGGTTATTTAAATGTTCTCATTCTGTATCAAATCTACATTATAAGTATTTGTCTCCAATTGGGGTCCAAAAGAGGCCCATCTGTTATTTTATTTCTTTCCCCCAAAATTCCCTATCCTGATTTAATTCTATACCAGGAGGTACAAAAGAGACCTCTATGTTTCAGTAAGGGAAATTATTATCTTTGACTATTTATCAGGTTGTAAGGGGATATCTCTTAGTAATAGAAAAATTAGAGGTTAACATCTACAGGGAGTGCAGAATTATTAGGCAAGTTGTATTTTTGAGGATTAATTTTATTATTGAACAACAACCATGTTCTCAATGAACCCAAAAAACTCATTAATATCAAAGCTGAATAGTTTTGGAAGTAGTTTTTAGTTTGTTTTTAGTTATAGCTATTTTAGGGGGATATCTGTGTGTGCAGGTGACTATTACTGTGCATAATTATTAGGCAACTTAACAAAAAACAAATATACCCATTTCAATTATTTATTTTTACCAGTGAAACCAATATAACATCTCAACATTCACAAATATACATTTCTGACATTCAAAAACAAAACAAAAACAAATCAGTGACCAATATAGCCACCTTTCTTTGCAAGGACACTCAAAAGCCTGCCATCCATGGATTCTGTCAGTGTTTTGATCTGTTCACCATCAACATTGCGTGCAGCAGCAACCACAGCCTCCCAGACACTGTTCAGAGAGGTGTACTGTTTTCCCTCCTTGTAAATCTCACATTTGATGATGGACCACAGGTTCTCAATGGGGTTCAGATCAGGTGAACAAGGAGGCCATGTCATTAGATTTTCTTCTTTTATACCCTTTCTTGCCAGCCACGCTGTGTGGTACTTGGACGCGTGTGATGGAGCATTGTCCTGCATGAAAATCATGTTTTTCTTGAAGGATGCAGACTTCTTCCTGTACCACTGCTTGAAGAAGGTGTCTTCCAGAAACTGGCAGTAGGACTGGGAGTTGAGCTTGACTCCATCCTCAACCCAAAAAGGCCCCACAAGCTCATCTTTGATGATACCAGCCCAAACCAGTACTCCACCTCCACCTTGCTGGCGTCTGAGTCGGACTGGAGCTCTCTGCCCTTTACCAATCCAGCCACGGGCCCATCCATCTGGCCCATCAAGACTCACTCTCATTTCATCAGTCCATAAAACCTTAGAAAAATCAGTCTTGAGATATTTCTTGGCCCAGTCTTGACGTTTCAGCTTGTGTGTCTTGTTCAGTGGTGGTCGTCTTTCAGCCTTTCTTACCTTGGCCATGTCTCTGAGTATTTCACACCTTGTGCTTTTGGGCACTCCAGTGATGTTGCAGCTCTGAAATATGGCCAAACTGGTGGCAAGTGGCATCTTGGCAGCTGCACGCTTGACTTTTCTCAGTTCATGGGCAGTTATTTTGCGCCTTGGTTTTTCCACACGCTTCTTGCGACCCTGTTGACTATTTTGAATGAAACGCTTAATTGTTCGATGATCATGCTTCAGAAGCTTTGCAATTTTAAGAGTGCTGCATCCCTCTGCAAGATATCTCACTATTTTTTACTTTTCTGAGCCTGTCAAGTCCTTCTTTTGACCCATTTTGCCAAAGGAAAGGAAGTTGCCTAATAATTATGCACACCCGATATAGGGTGTTGATGTCATTAGACCACACCCCTTCTCATTACAGAGATGCACATCACCTAATATGCTTAATTGGTAGTAGGCTTTCGAGCCTATACAGCTTGGAGTAAGACAACATGCATAAAGAGGATGATGTGGTCAAAATACTCATTTGCCTAATAATTCTGCACTCCCTGTATTTGTATGATCGGGCGTTTAATTGTTTACTCAAAATGACACTCAACATGTAAACAGTGCAGTTATTCTCTTATGTTATTGAAACTGTGAAGTTTTTTTTTTTTCCTATCTTTTTGCCTCTATCACTTTTGCAACCTCAAATAAAATACGTTAAAAAAAAATATATATTAATGCTTGGGGGAGCCTGAAGATATACTACATAAAATAGGAACAATTTAACACCTAAAAGCAAAATCTGTGGTAGACATGTGCGATTCGTTTTGGATTGATTTGGAAATTCGGCCGAATTCGTAAAATTCGGGATTTGGATCGATCCGAATTAAAATACTGCTGAATCTACCGAATAAATCCGAATTAGTTCGGATTTATTCAGTATATTCGGATGGCCCTGGATTACACTAGTATTGTACAGTATATTAGGTTATATAACTCTGCTATGGGTTACACCTAATATACTGTACATAATACTAGTCTAATCCCACCTAACACTTACCGAAATTCCGAATTTCCGAACCGAATCAAACCGAATCCAGACGAATTTCTTCGAATCCGAAACGAATCCGAACCGAATCGATTCAAATTTCTCCGAATTCAAATCGGTCCGAACCGAAATTCGAAAAATTCCGAATCGATCCGAACCGAACAGAACCAAATTTTTTGGCCATGCACATATCTAATCTGGTATAATTATGCACATACAGACTATCAGGAATGTATTCATACCTAATTGAATTGGACGATTTTGTGACAGGGGCGTTGTTCTATGAGCCTGACATTGCTTCTAGTATTGCTTTAAGAAAGAAAAATAAAAGACAGTGGGGGTTAATGCTCATTATCTTCTAACAGGTTGCAGAGGATAACAGATCTTACAGAGTATAGATTCTAGTAGAGCACAAATATATACTATACGAAAAAAACAATATAACAATTAAATGAACCTGATATGGGTTCAACATTTCTTTAGAGTGTCAACAGTTAGTCAATACTAATTTAACTGGTATATTAACAGCATAGAGCACATAGACATGGAGCCTTTTTAGAAATTCACTTGTTCTATCCTACAGACTGGGCCGCTGTCTACAGGACAAGGACTGTTTTTCTTCCTTTTTTTTTCTTTTTTTTTCTTCTTCTAGGCAATGCAGGCTTGGGGGTGGGCTTTAAGGTCTCAGGTCGGGATATCATAGATTAGAACCCTAGAAGATTATGGTAGAGAGATTATGAGATCCCAAGCGGTGGTTAATGGGGAGCAAGTATTATCTGTGCTCTAAGCAGGTCATATGTATAGACCTATGTAATATCTCCAGTAATAAATGGCATAACAGATAAGGAAGCTGTTGCCTGATAATTAAGGCTGTAGGTTGTTTAGAGTGCTGCTTTCCCTAACGTTTGATACATCCAACACTTTTATGGTCGGCAGCTCCTGTCAGGTATCTACAATTGTTGAATTTTGATGGTTTTTTTGGAAAAAAAAGGCAATATTTCTTATTTTAAATGTATCACACTCACATTGGCTTATACAGTATATGATATTTGCGGAGCGGCACAAGGAACACATGTTAATGGACATAGGCAGCATAGGCAGCATGAAACTCAAACAGATGTCTTGCAAGATGCACCATAGTAAATTGTCACCTAAATTAACTTTACCTTATGGTTGCAGACCTATGGAACGAGTTCTTACTTATAACAGATTTGTTGTCACTTTGCTTCTTGACTAGCACCAATGCACATGCTAGTAACTATCATTGGCTGCAATTATTTTTCTTATTAATCCATGATATACATCAGCAATTAAGCTTTAAAGGGACACTAAATACATTTTATGCACCTCCTTATAATCATGGGTGCTGACATTATGGAACCTAGGTTACACTGCAGGTACCTGAAGGAGTTTCTGCACATGTGAAAATAGGTCAGCACTGGAATGTAGTAAAAGATAGCAAAAAAAGGAACTCAGCACACCTCAATTTAGCAAAAGTGTAAATGCAATTTATTATAAAGTATCTAATTACAATTCTATAATATGAATCCACAACTTTCAGTCCATCCACACATGCAAACTACTTTCATTCATAAAACAATTGGATTCAACCCAGGCGTCCCTGGAAGAATCAACCAAGGCTCTCAGAAAACCGCTATTAATGTCTTAGAAAGTTCATATAGATGAAAAAGTGAACAGTCCCTTAGACATGCAGAACTTTCACAGTTGTTTTGAATTTAAAATCTTTGATGCAATTTTTCAGATATGGTTGCTGTAAAAAGATTCTTTTCGATTACAAATATATCTTCTTATACATGAGATTTGAATAACATTTTGAACTTTGTAATCATTCCCTTATTCAGCATACACCTTTTTATGATGAGTATAAGCACATTTATGGGTTAGTGCAGGACAAGACAGAAAGCCGTTAGTTCATCCAGCATATGCATTCAACTTTATGTTAACACTCAATATACTCCAAGGCTCTTTCCAAGTTCCCCTCTTTAAACCACACTTGCGGTTGGGTAGTATTCAGCCCGGGTATCGGTGCTTGACTATTCTAACAGTTCATGTTGTAACATATGCATAAAGTTTCTGACCCTTCCCAGTATTAGAGTGTTAATGAATTAAAGCGTCTCTAATGTGGTAGAAGCCGTGTGTTAAATCAGCAAGTGTATCACCAATCATCTGTATTGCGTCTGTATTAGTATAGAAGCTGGCCAGTTAGAACATGCATGTTAATTAGCTTTATAATACTTGCGATTTCACATCCTTTTGAATAAATGGAGATGCCCCCGACTTTTATCCCCTCATGCGGACGGGAGAACAAACACTTGATTCGGTCTTATGTCTTTATGGAACAACGGCTCTTTTCTGTAATCTTTTTGCATCAAAGTCCTTGTATCGACAAGCGGTTCAGTGAGCAGCCGTACACTCCGACGCGCGTTTCGGGACTCCGCCCTTTCTCAAGGAGTATACGTCATCATAGAAACGGCCTCTTTTAGAAAGGCCCAAGCGTGATTCTATTGGTGCATACACACACACCTATCTAATGCGTCACCCATTCAGCTATTATATGAAACAAAAATAATGTGACTTAAGACTATTTTAAAACTAACTAAATGTGATAATCTCACTACACGAGATTAATAATTATTGAAGCAGCAACGATGCAACAAAATGACACAGTTATCGCAAACCAAACGAACATATGAAAATAAAAGTTCGTTCTTAGTCTACATATTTTTTGTTACTTAAATATGTATAGACCCGATTACACGAATAGGATCTCTTTATAAGGGATTAAATTCTCACTCAACTTATTGAATATTATGTTAGATTCAATCTACCTGTATTGTTGCGAACCTAAATTAGACTCTATATCACCATTACTGTTTGCTGTCTAGGGTTGTAAAACAAAGAGAAGGGGGCAAAACAAATATCTACAAGGGGATTATTTTATGCAGACTATCTAAATATTTGTTATTGTGTTCTAAGATCCCATTGAATATTTATTTATGATGGGAAAATCTTATTCATACGAAATGCCCCCAGGAAATATCTCTATTGAGACCCCTAGGTGACAGTGTGTCCAATTTTCTTATCCATTGGGCTTCTTTCTTGAACAATGCTTTTTGTCTATCCCCTCCTCTCCTAAAAGGAGGGACATCGTCTACTATTTGAAACCGCAATTGGCTTTTATTATGGGATGCCATTGTGAAATGATGAGATACTGGAGCATCCCAGTCTGAGTTGCCTATGGCAGCTTTATGTTGTCTGACCCTGTCACGGACACATTGGGTGGTCTCTCCCACGTAAGCAAATCCACACGGACACTTAATAACATATATCACATAGCTTGAGTTGCATGTGTATGTGTTTTTAATTTCTATCTTACGTCCAGTGTGTGGATGTGTCACAATATCACCTCTTATCATAGAATTGCATTGTGCACAATTATAGCAAGGGAAACAACCTTTCTTTTGTAAAGATGGAGCTGAACTTCTAGTCCCTAGATCAGCTCTAACGAGTACATCTTTCAGGTTTTTGTTTCTCTTGTATGATAAAAGGGGCGGATCTTTGAAAATTTCTGCCAATTGTGGTTCCTCTTTAAGAAGGTACCAATGTTTGTTAATACAGGTTTTAAGTTTTCTACTATGGAACCCATATTGTGTTACCAGGGGTACAGAGAATTGTTTCTTTTCCTTGAATTTAGGTTCAAGGAGAGAAGTTCTCTCAATCTGATCTACTCTTTCCAAATTTTCTTGTATTACTTGATTAGGATATCCTCTTTCCCTAAATTTGCTTGCCATTTCATCTAATCTAATTTGTAATTTGTTGGAATCAGATACGATTCTTTTCGTTCTGAGTAGCTGGCTATATGGTAAGCTTCTTATGGTATTAGGAGGATGAAAGCTATCAAAGCTAAGTAAATTATTGCGGTCTGTTGCTTTTGAGAATATATCACATTCTAATCTACCTTCTTCAATATATACCATTGTGTCTAAGAAGCTAATTCTCTCTGTACTGCTTTCCATAGTAAATTTTAGGTAATCTGTTTTTGAATTAAGGGTCTCTAAAAAATGTGTAAGAGTATGTTCTTCTCCTGTCCATAATAGGAATACATCGTCTATATATCTATACCAACATTTTATGTTGGTCTTAAATGGATCCTCACTATAGACAAATTGTTCCTCAAATTTTCCTACAAAAAGATTTGCGTATGTAGGAGCTACATTAGAGCCCATCGCGGTCCCTTTGGTTTGTACATAGAAGGTGTCTTCAAACATAAAGTAACTTTCATAAAGGATTATTTTAAATAAATCAGATATCAATCTTCTTTCTGAAGGTGTAAATAGCCTTTCTTTATCAATGTAATAGAAGACACCTTCCATGCCCAATTCATGAGGAATAGAAGTATATAAATTTGAAATGTCCATAGTAACCAAAATTGCATGTGGGGGTACCCTGATCTGTTTAATTTTATTTATGAAATCAGTAGTGTCTTGTAGATAAGATGCAATACTTCCCAAGAGCGGTCTAATTAAAGTATCTAAGAATATGGCAATAGGTTGAAAAATTGAGTCTGTGCCTGCCACTATTGGGCGGCCAGGAGGCTTTTTCAAATTCTTATGAATCTTGGGTAAGATATAAAACACTGGAATAATAGGATGTTGATTAATGAGAAATTTCATTTGTTTAGATGTAATTATATTCATTTCTTTTGCCATTTCTACTATTTCCAGTATTTTATTCTGTATCCTTTTAGTTGGATCGAAATAAATCATTTTGTAATTTTCTTGTTTGGATAATTGGGACAGAATCTCATTTCTATAGTCATCATGATCCATGATGACGATAGCTCCGCCCTTGTCCGCCGATTTCAATACAATTGTGTTGTCATTTTGTACCTCTGTCAATAATTTCTTCTGTTCTACTGTTAAGTTATGTTTGTGTCTAAATTTAAAGTTTCTGCGCATCTTTTCAAAATCTCTCTTTACTAGTATAATATACGCTTCAACTGCTGGATTCGTGGGAGGAGGATTAAATTTACTTTTTGGTCTAATGTCCTTTAGATGGAATTGGAAGGCTGAATTTTCTCCTTCTGTGTGTTCAATAGGGTTATTCGCGAAGTAACTCTTAAGTCTAATTTGTCTAAAGAATCTTTGAAGATCACATTCAATTTCAAAGAAATTTGGCTGTGTAGATGGTATAAATGATAAACCCTTTTGTAAGACTTTCAGAGTTGCCTCATCAAATGACCTTTTTGAAATATTTACCACCAGGCTCTCTTGTTCTATCGCCTGTTCTGTCTGGTTGTCATTCGATAATTGGTTTGACCTCGATTTCCTATATTTCCTCCCCCCTCTTCTCGTCCTCTTCTTCTTGTACCCCTGGTTCCACGACCCCTGATAGAAAAAGCCGGAGATTGATCATTTGTATCACTTTCTGACGATGTATCTCCCAGTAACTCATTAGATCTATATGTCCTCCTATTGTCTCTCTTAAAAGGGACAAAATCTGGATTCCTCCATCTATATACTTTATTATTTTGATAATCTGATAAGTCTCTCTGAAATTTTTTGTATTTTTTACTCTCCAATTGTTTTTTGAAATTTGACATGTCCTCATCCAATTTTGATTTCATATCTTTAAACTCAGATTCTGTTTTAACAGATCTCATGTTCCCTTCTAACATGTCAATTTCATTCTGCAATTTGGGTAATTCTTTTTGAATATACTCTATCGTCAAGATAATTATATCATATGCACATTTGTTCAGTATGCCTTCAAATTTATCGCAATATTAATTATTTTCTCTAAAGAGAGTTGGATGTAAATTGCTTCTTAATCCCCTAGATGGAGGAATCCAGATTTTGTCCCTTTTAAGAGAGACAATAGGAGGACATATAGATCTAATGAGTTACTGGGAGATACATCGTCAGAAAGTGATACAAATGATCAATCTCCGGCTTTTTCTATCAGGGGTCGTGGAACCAGGGGTACAAGAAGAAGAGGACGAGAAGAGGGGGGAGGAAATATAGGAAATCGAGGTCAGACCAATTATCGAATGACAACCAGACAGAACAGGCGATAGAACAAGAGAGCCTGGTGGTAAATATTTCAAAAAGGTCATTTGATGAGGCAACTCTGAAAGTCTTACAAAAGGGTTTATCATTTATACCATCTACACAGCCAAATTTCTTTGAAATTGAATGTGATCTTCAAAGATTCTTTAGACAAATTAGACTTAAGAGTTACTTCGCGAATAACCCTATTGAACACACAGAAGGAGAAAATTCAGCCTTCCAATTCCATCTAAAGGACATTAGACCAAAAAGTAAATTTAATCCTCCTCCCACGAATCCAGCAGTTGAAGCGTATATTATACTAGTAAAGAGAGATTTTGAAAAGATGCGCAGAAACTTTAAATTTAGACACAAACATAACTTAACAGTAGAACAGAAGAAATTATTGACAGAGGTACAAAATGACAACACAATTGTATTGAAATCGGCGGACAAGGGCGGAGCTATCGTCATCATGGATCATGATGACTATAGAAATGAGATTCTGTCCCAATTATCCAAACAAGAAAATTACAAAATGATTTATTTCGATCCAACTAAAAGGATACAGAATAAAATACTGGAAATAGTAGAAATGGCAAAAGAAATGAATATAATTACATCTAAACAAATGAAATTTCTCATTAATCAACATCCTATTATTCCAGTGTTTTATATCTTACCCAAGATTCATAAGAATTTGAAAAAGCCTCCTGGCCGCCCAATAGTGGCAGGCACAGACTCAATTTTTCAACCTATTGCCATATTCTTAGATACTTTAATTAGACCGCTCTTGGGAAGTATTGCATCTTATCTACAAGACACTACTGATTTCATAAATAAAATTAAACAGATCAGGGTACCCCCACATGCAATTTTGGTTACTATGGACATTTCAAATTTATATACTTCTATTCCTCATGAATTGGGCATGGAAGGTGTCTTCTATTACATTGATAAAGAAAGGCTATTTACACCTTCAGAAAGAAGATTGATATCTGATTTATTTAAAATAATCCTTTATGAAAGTTACTTTATGTTTGAAGACACCTTCTATGTACAAACCAAAGGGACCGCGATGGGCTCTAATGTAGCTCCTACATACGCAAATCTTTTTGTAGGAAAATTTGAGGAACAATTTGTCTATAGTGAGGATCCATTTAAGACCAACATAAAATGTTGGTATAGATATATAGACGATGTATTCCTATTATGGACAGGAGAAGAACATACTCTTACACATTTTTTAGAGACCCTTAATTCAAAAACAGATTACCTAAAATTTACTATGGAAAGCAGTACAGAGAGAATTAGCTTCTTAGACACAATGGTATATATTGAAGAAGGTAGATTAGAATGTGATATATTCTCAAAAGCAACAGACCGCAATAATTTACTTAGCTTTGATAGCTTTCATCCTCCTAATACCATAAGAAGCTTACCATATAGCCAGCTACTCAGAACGAAAAGAATCGTATCTGATTCCAACAAATTACAAATTAGATTAGATGAAATGGCAAGCAAATTTAGGGAAAGAGGATATCCTAATCAAGTAATACAAGAAAATTTGGAAAGAGTAGATCAGATTGAGAGAACTTCTCTCCTTGAACCTAAATTCAAGGAAAAGAAACAATTCTCTGTACCCCTGGTAACACAATATGGGTTCCATAGTAGAAAACTTAAAACCTGTATTAACAAACATTGGTACCTTCTTAAAGAGGAACCACAATTGGCAGAAATTTTCAAAGATCCGCCCCTTTTATCATACAAGAGAAACAAAAACCTGAAAGATGTACTCGTTAGAGCTGATCTAGGGACTAGAAGTCCAGCTCCATCTTTACAAAAGTAAGGTTGTTTCCCTTGCTATAATTGTGCACAATGCAATTCTATGATAAGAGGTGATATTGTGACACATCCACACACTGGACGTAAGATAGAAATTAAAAACACATACACATGCAACTCAAGCTATGTGATATATGTTATTAAGTGTCCGTGTGGATTTGCTTACGTGGGAGAGACCACCCAATGTGTCCGTGACAGGGTCAGACAACATAAAGCTGCCATAGGCAACTCAGACTGGGATGCTCCAGTATCTCATCATTTCACAATGGCATCCCATAATAAAAGCCAATTGCGGTTTCAAATAGTAGACGATGTCCCTCCTTTTAGGAGAGGAGGGGATAGACAAAAAGCATTGTTCAAGAAAGAAGCCCAATGGATAAGAAAATTGGACACACTGTCACCTAGGGGTCTCAATAGAGATATTTCCTGGGGGCATTTCGTATGAATAAGATTTTCCCATCATAAATAAATATTCAATGGGATCTTAGAACACAATAACAAATATTTAGATAGTCTGCATAAAATAATCCCCTTGTAGATATTTGTTTTGCCCCCTTCTCTTTGTTTTACAACCCTAGACAGCAAACAGTAATGGTGATATAGAGTCTAATTTAGGTTCGCAACAATACAGGTAGATTGAATCTAACATAATATTCAATAAGTTGAGTGAGAATTTAATCCCTTATAAAGAGATCCTATTCGTGTAATCGGGTCTATACATATTTAAGTAACAAAAAATATGTAGACTAAGAACGAACTTTTATTTTCATATGTTCGTTTGGTTTGCGATAACTGTGTCATTTTGTTGCATCGTTGCTGCTTCAATAATTATTAATCTCGTGTAGTGAGATTATCACATTTAGTTAGTTTTAAAATAGTCTTAAGTCACATTATTTTTGTTTCATATAATAGCTGAATGGGTGACGCATTAGATAGGTGTGTGTATGCACCAATAGAATCACGCTTGGGCCTTTCTAAAAGAGGCCGTTTCTATGATGACGTATACTCCTTGAGAAAGGGCGGAGTCCCGAAACGCGCGTCGGAGTGTAAGGCTGCTCACTGAACCGCTTGTCGATACAAGGACTTTGATGCAAAAAGATTACAGAAAAGAGCCGTTGTTCCATAAAGACATAAGACCGAATCAAGTGTTTGTTCTCCCGTCCGCATGAGGGGATAAAAGTCGGGGGCATCTCCATTTATTCAAAAGGATGTGAAATCGCAAGTATTATAAAGCTAATTAACATGCATGTTCTAACTGGCCAGCTTCTATACTAATACAGACGCAATACAGATGATTGGTGATACACTTGCTGATTTAACACACGGCTTCTACCACATTAGAGACGCTTTAATTCATTAACACTCTAATACTGGGAAGGGTCAGAAACTTTATGCATATGTTACAACATGAACTGTTAGAATAGTCAAGCACCGATACCCGGGCTGAATACTACCCAACCGCAAGTGTGGTTTAAAGAGGGGAACTTGGAAAGAGCCTTGGAGTATATTGAGTGTTAACATAAAGTTGAATGCATATGCTGGATGAACTAACGGCTTTCTGTCTTGTCCTGCACTAACCCATAAATGTGCTTATACTCATCATAAAAAGGTGTATGCTGAATAAGGGAATGATTACAGAGTTCAAAATGTTATTCAAATCTCATGTATAAGAAGATATATTTGTAATCGAAAAGAATCTTTTTACAGCAACCATATCTGAAAAATTGCATCAAAGATTTTAAATTCAAAACAACTGTGAAAGTTCTGCATGTCTAAGGGACTGTTCACTTTTTCATCTATATGAACTTTCTAAGACATTAATAGCGGTTTTCTGAGAGCCTTGGTTGATTCTTCCAGGGACGCCTGGGTTGAATCCAATTGTTTTATGAATGAAAGTAGTTTGCATGTGTGGATGGACTGAAAGTTGTGGATTCATATTATAGAATTGTAATTAGATACTTTATAATAAATTGCATTTACACTTTTGCTAAATTGAGGTGTGCTGAGTTCCCTTTTTTTGTTATTTGTAGATGGTAGAATTGGAGGTTTTACTAAACTCTTGCACCCTAAATATATATACAATTTTTTATTTATTTTTTTGACAGTGGATAGAATGCTTTAGTGGTGCTGTGATTAACTATTTATTAAGTAGTAAAAGATAGATTTCGGACTTCCGTTAGGGGGAGGAGCAAGTAAGGTGCTGCACGCTGTGGCTCCCATGCTTGTAATCCTATCCACCTACTCCCGCCTTCAAGCGCTCTTTGGCCGAAGAGTTTACCAGCCCAGACACTGGGCTGTATGGCCCATGAAGTGGAAGTTCTATACAGGCAACTACTAGCTTCGTGGCTGAAGCAATTTGTTCTACAGATGTTACAAACCTGCAGTAATTCTGGCAATATGCCCTAAGTATTCTCCCAGCAATGATACAAAGTTAACCAATATGTATCAGAAGGGACATAAGATACATTGTATACTCGCAGAAAGCACATAAATTCTAAATTGAAGCCGGAAAAGCCTGAGCTGGGGCTGAACTTAACTGTGGGTGTTAAAGGGAAACTGTAACTCAAAATACCCACCAGCGTCTTATCTAGAGACTGGTGAGTTCCCTGACGAACGAACAGAGTCCCGCTGAATTAATCTGGCTGAATCTACAGCACCCGACTGCTCCCTGGTGAGCATACAGACGCCTATTGGATTGATACAGCGGAATCGGGGATATCTGATTGCTCCCTGGTGAGCACACAGAGTTTCGATTGAACCAGCACATGTGAATCCGAACCTGAGGCGTCTGACTGGTGAATATACGGAGTTTTGCTTGTTTGGCATATTTGATTTTAAAGTTTCCGATTCCTCTTTGTTGAGCACACAAAGCCCCGCTTAACCCGAATATTTGAATTGGAGGCTCATTGCTGCTCCCTGGTGAGCACATAGAGCCCTGTGAGAGGACATACCTGGGTTTGAGCGGTGGCCGGATGAGGAGAGTGCTGGTGCTGCTGGCATCCGCGGGTTTCTGAACAGAGTATCCGTGAGTGCGAGTGAACCGGGAGACCTGAGAGTGGAAGTAGCGGTGTCGGTCAAGACCGGAGGGCCTGTCCCGGGTAGCAGACACGGGGAGGAGGATTGGCTACGTCCCTGGAGCAGGTGACTGGAGAGGAGTCCAAGCACGTTGACAGCGTGCAGACGCATACCAGTGGGTGCCCGCTGGACACGCTTGAGTGTCGCTCCGCCGGCGTACTATTAGAAGGGCTGCGGCCCGCAATCACATCGTGAGGAGCCTCATACATTAACTGACTGTGGATCTAAAAAAAGCCAGTTGGGCACTCACAAGACAAGGTATAACCCTAGCTTAAGCAGCCTAAATTGCCAAGGCGCTATATGGAACTTGACTGAAGCTCTGCAACTTAAGTAAAGTATCATTATTGCTTCTTCATATTGTTTTGCTTACCTTCTTATGTTTTGGTGGTATATGTGTAATACGTAAAAAGATCTTTACAATCACCTGCATATCAACAGATGGATATTGGGGCAATGCTAGAAAGTGTGGCCATGATTCGATAAATACAAATGTATGTTATGTCTATGGGCCCCCTATGAAGCATGAGCGTATTTTTTTCTAGAGGTAAAGAAAACTAAAAATCTCTCATAGTTATTTTGTTTGGCACTGTTGACTTCAAACAAAGCAGATAAGGGTGTGTGAATCTCTGCAATCGGGTTGTGTATAGAGTTTTTTAGTGTTTGGAGGTTATTTAGAAATTTTAAGACACTAAGAAATGTCTAATGCTAACAATGTGGCCTGTTTTTTTGTAATTATTTTCCTTGTTGCTAACCAAGAATATGTAGAATTGTTTTAGAAGGGACACACACAGATTTTCTTGGATTGCATAGTAAGTCCTAAATAGTGAGAGTATAGTTCACACTGTATAGGCCCTTTTTTCACTTCTTTATTTAAAAATTCTTTTCTTGTTTTTTTTTTCTCTTCCCTTTTTTCCTCCTTTTGTCTTTTTCTTCATCAGACTTCACGCTGAATTCTTTAAATTCAGCTTGCACAATCACTTGCACTCACCACTTCTAGTCTTTTCACATTTTTCTCCCTTCCTGCTCTTAGCTTTATCTTTCGTATTTGTTTATATAAATATCCCTATTCCTGGATCCCAGGGACCAGAAGATAGAATCACAAGCACAATACACTTCACTTTTCATTTTTCCTTGTCTTTGGCTCACAAGCACTTAATTAGCACCTGGCCTACACAGGGGGACTCAGAATTTCATTACATATGGACAAATTTATGGCATCAGTCAGGAATTCTCCTACTATGCCTGTTAAGCAAAGAGAGAAAAAAATGCCAAAACGTAATGAACAGGCATTAGAGACATCACAAATACAAAATGAATCACATTTTGACATGCAAGAATTAATCACACAGATAACCAAGATTTTTACACCACAACTAGATTGTATGAAAACAGAGATTAAGCAGGACATAAGCTGCCTTGCGACAGAGGTAAGACAGTTTTCCACAAGGCTGATTGAAGCAGAGGCTAGAATATCTGAGATTGAGGACAAATTAAATATAATTGAAGCTAATAATGCTGAACATACCAAGAAAATCGCTAAACTGCAGAATAGGGTAGAGGATCTGGAAGACCGATCCAGATGTAATAACCTCAGAATCATAGGTCTCCCAGAAGGTAGTAAATATCTTGACTTGATGCAATTTGCCACGGTTACCCTCCCTCAAAGCTTAAAAATTAATACTGATGTTAGGATACCTATTGAGAGGATACACAGAATTGGCCCAGTGCGACATACGAGAAAAGATAATATCTCTACACGACCTATAGTGCTAAAGTTCCTGAACTTTCAGGATAAAGTACACTTTCTCAGGCAATACAGAAAAATATACCCACTCATCATAGACCAACATAAAATTTTAATTTTCCAAGACTTTTCTAGTGAGACGGCAGCAAGCAGAAAGGAAATGTCCCAATTTTGCTCAAAATTACTAAATGCAAATTATGATGTTAAAATGATTTATCCGGCAAAGTTGGTTGTAATAATAGATGAGACACAATTTATTCTAAATACAAGTAAAGAGGCACAGGCTTTCTGCAACGAGCAGGGTATACAATGATAAGGAACCTCAGTATTAGCTATTTCAAATTCGTTAGGAATTCTTACTACATCTGAGATGAATATGTACCTAATACCTGGGATGAGGTATGGATGTAACTTTTTTTTATTTTTTTTTATTTTTATTGGGGTTGTGTCTTACACTGGCCACATTTTTATAGGGGTCCCCCCGCTACTCCTGGTTTCTATCTTTTTTTTTTTTTTTTCTCTCCTTCCCCCTTTTCACTTTTCTTCTCCCTCTCCTCCCCTCCGCTGCCTCAATTCAATCCCCCCACCTACTACATTACTCGGCCTTAAGCCAGAGATATCCAGATCCCCCCCCCCATTGATATAACAACTAGGAAAAATCTTGATTTAAATTCCTTAAACCTTCTATCTTGGAATGTGGGCGGAATAACCTCGCCGATAAAGAGGAAAGCCATTATTAAACAATTAGGCCTGTATAAACCCGATCTGGCAATGCTCCAGGAAATCCACCTTAAAGAGCCAGAAATAACGAAGTTAAAAGGGAAGTGGGTAGGGGATGTCATTGCAATAGCTGGGGAGGATAGGAAGAAAGGCTTGGCAATATTAATTAAGAAACATCTAGCCTATGAATTGGTAGGCCTGGATGAGGATCCTGGAGGCAGATTCCAAATACTTAAAATAAGAATCAATTCTATTTTGTTCATTATTTGTAACGTATATGGGCCCAACGGACTAGATATACAATTCTGGAATAGATTTATAGATAAAATATTTGAATACGTGGGGAAAAACCTAATAATAGTAGGGGATTTTAATCTTACACCTGTTCCCAATATGGATAGGACTGGTAGGAAAGATATATACAGGAGTGATAGGAAGACTCGGATATTCCAAAAAATATGTAGCCAATTGGGGGTTATAGATATATGGAGGGTCCAACACCCGGATACTAGGGCATATACCTGCATGTCGTCAAGTCACCATAGCCTATCTAGGATTGATCTATTCCTAGTGGCAGAGGTCTTGATGGGGCTTGAATGCAGAACTGACATCAAAGATATAGCTTTGTCAGATCATGCAATTATATCCTTAGAATTTGGTGGACAGATATTCAAGAAAAGGCACAATAACATCTTATTCTTCCCTAAATACCTAGCAATGAATAGTCAATTTCAAACCTTCTTAAAAATCAAATGGAAAGAATATCAAACTTTTAATGGGCAACATCAGGAGAACACAGAAATCTATTGGGAAGCCGCTAAGGCTGTACTCCGGGGGCAAATAAAGGAATATATGTGCAGATTAAAAAAAAAAATTAAGCAAAAAGAATTACAACTCTCAAACACAGTCAGAAACACGTATAACGCCTATATTGCCTCCAGATCAAGTGAAAACTGGAATAGATACAGACATGCCAAAACACACTGGGATATTTTCTTAAAACAAAAGTGTATACAAGAGGGACTCAAACAAAAAGCCCTTTACAGGGGGTTCTCTGGTAGGGCTGCCAAATATCTATCTAGAATTACTAAACCAAAAGACAGTAATATGATAGCTGCTATCAGGCAGAATGGGACTAGATTTACCCAGACTGAGGAGATTAAAAAAGCTTTTTATAATTATTTCAAGGGTATATACAATGCAGAAACTCCTAGTCATATAGATATGGAGACATTCTGGTCCAAGCTAATCCTCCCCAGAATTTCACAAGAAGATTTGCAGCAATTAAACGCGCCAATTACAGATCAAGAAATCAGGTTGGCTATTAAACAGGCTAAACTTAACAAAACCCCAGGACCAGACTGCCTACCCACAGAGTTCTATAGAATTGTCCAAGAGGAGGTGACCCCAACACTGTGTCGTTTATTTAATAAATATTTTAGTTCACAAGTAAGATGCTCTAGATACTTTACTGCATCAAATGTTGTCTTAATTTAAAAAAAAAAAAAGGATCCAGAATTGGTCGAGTCTTACAGACCTATCTCCCTGCTAAATGCAGATTATAAATTATTAACATCAATAATAGCTAGTAGATTACAGCCAGTAATCAAAGACATTATACATGAAAACCAAGTAGGCTTTATGCAGGGGAGAAGCCCAGTTAAGAATTTAAGGAAAACTATGATTATTTTGGACTATCTTTATAATAATCCACTAGCAACAAGTCAAAAGGGACTTGATGCAGCTGTTTTATCTTTAGACGCAGAAAAAGCATTCGACTACATAGGTTGGGGTCACCTCTTCGAGACAATAGAAAGGTTTGGCTTCAGAGGGCACTTTAGTAATTTTATTCAGTCACTATATAGCAATCCAGTCTCTGCCCTTATTATAAACAACACAACCACAGATCTAATTCCTCTACATAGAGGTACCAGGCAAGGCTGCCCATTATCCCCCCTATTGTTCAATATTTCACTTGAACCGCTGGCCATATTACTTCGTGACCAGCTAGATGGTATTAGTATTGGAAAGCAAAAGTTTATCCTCTCACTCTATGCGGATGACTTACTGGTCTTTTTAAACAATCTTGAAGTTAATCTGCCGAAGCTTATAGTAATCATGCAGCTTTTTGGCTCAGTGTCAGGATATAGAATTAACTTTAATAAATCGGAATTATTGTGGATAAATAAACCAATAAATAGTTATACGAAACATCCCTTTAAAGAAACAAAGCATATAACCTACTTAGGTATTGTCCTAACTAATAATCCATCAGACTGGTATGAGATGAACATCTCACCCTGTTTAGGGGAAGTGCAGAAACAATTGGATAGCTGGGTCAATTTACCGCTATCGCTGATACCACGCATCATGCTGATAAAAACAATAATATTCCCTAAAATTCTGTATCTTCTGCAAAATATTCCTGTAATGCTCAAAAATAGGGATATTAGGAAATTCAACTCCATGTGTACCAAGTTTATATGGAAGGGGGGGAAACCACGGGTCGCCCTAACCAGGCTAATGAATGATAAGATGGTAGCAGGACTATCATTCCCCAATATTAAATTTTATAATTGGGTCTCCCTAGTTAAATTTGCTGTGGATTGGATTACCCAAAAAGACTACCTCACCCTATATCAGTGTGAATCTAATATCGTTGCCCCATTCTTCCTGAATGCATTGTTGCACTGTCCAATCAGGGAATTACCCTGTAATGTTAACAATTTAATGACATTTAAGAACATTATTTATGCATGGCAGAAGTTTTGTTTTGAAATTCAGATTAATCCCTATGCAACAGAATTTTTAACAATCCAGGGCAACCCCAAATTTCAACCAGGATATGATTCTCGAGTTTTTCAGGGTTGGGAAGAGAAAGGCTTAAAGTATGTGAAGCAACTTTTGCTACCAGATGGCGTGATTGACGCCTTTAATTCTATTTGTTCCAAATATGGAATACATAGCAAAGATTTCTTTGCATATCTACAGATCCGACATTATATAGCAGATATTCAAAAATAATCTAGACCAGACTGGTCTCTGGGCCCTATAATGGCTGGAATCAAAATATATCAAGCCGGGAGATTCTCAATTGCAACCTTCTACAATATATTAAACACCAATAGTAATTTAAAACAACTTACATATATTCAGTTGACATGGATAAGGTATTTCCCAAACATATCCATATTAGATGTACAGGGAAGTATCAGAGCATCTAATGAGTCTTGGGTACCTACAGCATGGCGCGAATCACACATAAAAATCCTATATAATGTTTATATCACACCTAGTAAGAGATCGAATTGGTCAGGGATTACTTATTCCTGTACCCGATGTAATCAAGAGAAAGTAGATATACTGCACTGTTTATGGTCATGCCCCAAGATCTCTCAATTTTGGAGCAAAATAATGTATTGGCTTAACTGGATACTTAATATAAGAATAAGTTTAGGACCCCAAGATATCATTCTACTGTTAAAATATGCAACTGGAGGCAAAGAATATAAACTTGTTAACACCTTAATAATTCTTGCTCGTAATCTGATACTTAAAACGTGGAAAGCGACGTATGCCCCAAAATTTCCAGAATTTAAGAAAGCAGTCATTATGCAAATCACAATTGAACAATACAGCATACAGAATTTAAATGTCGATCAGGTTCAGATGTTTTTTCTAAAATGGGAGAGAGTTATTAAATCCCTCCCAAATAATATTCAACTCCAACTGGTTAAACCACTTAGTACCTCTATCTTCGTTATCCAAAACGTTCTTACAGGTCACTTCCCTAGATGCTGGATAAATGACTCTACAGGCTAGGGGGGGGGGGGGGCGAGGGAGGGGAAATGGTTAAGGACTGGAGCTGCCAGCTCTGGCTCTCCCCTATTAGTTATATATTATTTTTTTTATTTTTTTTTTATTTATTTTTTTTATTTTCTTTTCTCCCCTCACTTTATTTCTTTCTCCTCTCTTCTGAATTTCTAATTTCTCAATTCTATCATCAGGGGTCAATAAATGAAGGATATACATAGCCCCAGCATACTATAATCCAGTAAAGCACCACAACCTAAAAACATGGATAATATATACAGCTGCCAGGCAGGAACAGATAGGAGTAACCCATCCTGAATCATACCAAGTCTTTTTTTTTCTTTTTTTTCTTTTCTTTTTCTCTCTTCTTCTTTCTTTTTCTATCTTAGTATTTGAAGATTGATAAGAAATGCTAGTTTTGATGTATTTGCCAGGAAGCAATATCTATGTTTAAGTTGATTTTCTACTGCTATGAAATGCCAATGAAGGATTGATATGCTAGCTACACAGGCATTTGTTTATTGCAGCTAAATAATTTTCAAGTTAAATCTGTAATAATTTTCTACTTGTTTATTTGTATGATTTATTTTATGATGTATTTCTCTGTTTGAAAAATAAAAATATATTTAAAAAAAAAAAAAAAAAAAAAAAAGATAGATTTCAACATGGCAGCACCTATGACTAGAGGGAGTTGAGGAATAACCTTAATTCTATGCTTACAAAAAGTATTTAGTGCTTAAAAGGACATGAAACCTAAAAAATTTCTTTCATGATTCAGATAGAGAATACAATTTTAAACAACTTTCCAATTTACTTCTATTATTTAATTTGCTTCCTTCTCTTGTTACCCTTTGCTGAAAGGTTTATCTAGGCAAGCTCATGAGCAGCAGATAACCTAGGTTCTAGCTGTTGATTGTTGGCTGCATATATATATATATATATATATATATATATATATATATATTAATATATATATTAATTGTGATTGGCTCACCCATGAGTTCAGTTAGAAACCATTAGTGCATTGCTGCTCTTCAACAAATTATACCAAGAGAATGAAACAAATTAGATAATAGAAGTAAATTAGAAAGTTTTTTAAAATTATATTCTCTATCTGAATCATGAAAGAAAAAAAACTTGGGTTTCATGTCCCTTTAAATGTGAATTTGATTGGATTAAAATAAAAAAAAATATTGTTTTAAGTTTATTGACAGTGCTGTCCTATATTGTGTACGTGGAATACCCAAAATAGATATTGTTACCTTTTTTTCTCATAAATTGTAATATGTTTTCCAAATAAAATCACTTTTTATTACACTAAATATTCTCTAAAAGTGTAATCACCAATATGAGTCCAATAAAACTTACTATTGTAAAGGAAAGGTTTTTTTGTCTATAAATATTAAAGGGATAGTAAACCCCAAAATTTTATTTTATGATTCAGATAGAACATACAATTTTAAACAACTTTTCAATTTAATTCTATCATCAAATTTTCTTCATTCTCTTATTATCCATTGCTTAAGGGACAGCATTGCACTACTGTCAAGAAGCTGAAAATATCTATTTAGCCAATCACAAGAGACAAATGTGTGCAGGCACCAATTAGCAGCAGCTCTCACTAGTGTATGATATGTGCGGATTCATTTTTTAACAAGGGATACTAAGAGAACGAAGCACAGTTGAAAATAGAAGTGAATTTAAGTGTCTTAAAATGACCTGCTCTATCTGAATCATGCAAGTTTAATTTTGACTTTCCTATCCCTTTAACTTGTTATCACAGAGGATCCAATGTTTTCTATTCTGCGTGTCATTACAAGGCTCCAGTGCAGGATTTCCATCCTGCTGAATAAGGGATGATCTGTATTAGGGTGAGGAGGAGAAGAAGAAAGGCAGGAATGGAAGCATCTGTCTTTAAACTGGAGCCAAGCACCAGACTTAGCAAGATGTTGTTTTGTGTCCCTCCCTGCCCCCAGCTAATCAGCACAACTACATAGATGCCAAAGAAGACATGCACACATGTAGATGCTGTTAAATGACATAAAGATTTAGTGAGAGCAATTTATTCACTAAGATTCTTTTCAGGAAGAATCTGAAATGTGTATTTCCTAAAGTACGTTGAAGGGGCAGGAATCTGGACACATTCAGGTAGAGTAACAGGAAAGCTTGAAATTGTGACGTACATTCCTAAAGAGAGATACAAGCTGACAGGAGCTGAGAGAGGTACAGGGAAAAGATACAGAGCAGAGAGGGGGGAGCCCTCATACTGCAGCAAATGGTAAGGATGTTTTCCTATCTGACTTCTTAGATACTTACTAGAGAGAGGGAAAGGGGTGGTTATGAGTACAATTTTGATTTCAGTGCTTTAGATCTAACGAGAGTGAAGCTTTTAAGCATTAGTTTATATGTGTTTGTGTGCAAGTAAATACAATTAGACAGAGGTGGCACAAGGGCAAGCTGTATGCAGAGATGCAGAACTGAATTTACCATTATGAAATAAGTACCAGATACTTTAGGGAACATAAGACGTTATTCAGAACCTAAAGAAAGAAAGCAAATCAAACTATGTATTTATAAAATGAAGTCATGACTACAAATAGAAGTGTCTGTAATTCAGCAGAGGAAACTCAAAATTACAGCTCTCTGGTGAATGCTCTGCATATTGCAAACACTGCAGAGTTAACTGGTTTATTATTGGGATCAGTTACAAGCACAAAAGAATCGTGCAAGAATTGGAATTAAATCATTTGAATATAAACACTGTCACTCAGGGAAGAGGTATAAAACCAATTTCATGCAATGCCACTGTTTCTGTTTAGCACCATAGGGAGATGAACCAACAGCTTTGGGATTTAGATAATAACTAAAATACTTATTGTGAAAAATATAGATGTAATGTAATTATTGTTTTCTAAATGTGCAGTTGGTATAACTGAATGTTAACCCCTTAAAATGTACTTAATGCCACTTTGAAGCCAATTTAATTTAGTGCCATAATCATCTTGTCCTATAGAGGAAATATGAGTTTGTTAGAAAGAATACACGCTAAACCGCAGCTTGAAAATAAGAAGTAGAAATCAATTTCAATGTTTCTTTAAAAAAAAGAAAAAAGCTCCAGAATGAAGCCAAGTTATTTTGAGAAACCAAACTCTGTATAATTGACAGTAAAATTAGGTTTAGGTTTATAAATTTTTTGTGTTAAACTAAAAGATAATGGAAACAATATTTTGCATACTGACTGACGTTGTCCAGAAGTCTGTGATGTATATGTACTGGGATGTATATGTACTGGGATGTATATGTACTGTGATATATTTGTACTGTGATATTAATGTACTGTGATATATATGTACTGTGATGTATATGTACTGGGATGTATATGTACTGGGATGTATATGTACTGTGATGTATATGTACTGTGATGTATATGTACTGGGATGTATATGTACTGTGATATTAATGTACTGTGATATTAATGTACTGTGATGTATATGTACTGGGATGTATATGTACTGTGATATTAATGTACTGTGATGTATATGTACTGTGATGTATATGTACTGGGATGTATATGTACTGGGATGTATATGTACTGTGATGTATATGTACTGGGATGTATATGTACTGTGATATTAATGTACTGTGATATTAATGTACTGTGATGTATATGTACTGGGATGTATATGTACTGTGATATTAATGTACTGTGATATTAATGTACTGTGATGTATATGTACTGGGATGTATATGTACTGTGATGTATATGTACTGGGATGTATATGTACTGTGATATTAATGTACTGTGATGTATATGTACTGTGATGTATATGTACTGGGATATTAATGTACTGTAATATATATGTGCTGTGATATATACAGTATGTACTGTGATGTATATCTATTGTGATATTTATGTACTGTGATAAATATGTACTGTGATATATACAGTATGTACTGTGATGTATATCTACTGTGATATTTATGTACTGTGATATATATGTACTTACTGTGATATATAAAGTATGTACTGTGGTGTATATCTACTGTGATATTTATGTGCTGTGATATTTATGTACTGTGATATTAATGTACCTTGATGTATATGTACTGTGATATATATGTACTTTGATGTATATATATTGTGATATTTATGTACTGTGATATTTATGTACTGTGATATATATGTACTGTGATGTATACTGTATGTACTGTGATATATATATATATATATTAATGTAAAAGAAGTCACTGTGATTTTCCCTTTTATAATTCTGATGCTAGAACTTTACAAATATTTGTAAATATATTTAAATGGACCAATGAATAGGTAGATTTTGTGCAACTAAAATCTCCTATTCTTTGTAAAATGTCGTATAAAGTTTAATAACGTACAAAAGTTCTTGACGTTTTTCTGTTGAAATGTAAATTGAATACTTTTAAGACTAAATCAGAAATATCACCATTGTTTATACAAAAATCTATTAATGACTTTTAACATAAGGGGCATGCAGTTTCCTTTACCCTGCAGTAGTCGGAGCACTGCAGTGTTCTCATTCTAATAGGCATAAAGCATTATACATTGCAGTACTGTTATTTTCTGACATGAGTGCTCAAAACCTTTAGTTATAAACTCTAAATACAGCTATAAGTATGCAAATTAAAATGACCAATGTCAGACAAACATGTCTAGATTTGAATTAACAAATTCTGAGGTCCAAAAACGTGTGCGTACTGTAGTATGCTAAAGTATACACTGCAGTAACTATGAAAACTGTAGAATCAATATGCTGTACATTATATATAGTTTGTATTTTTATAATAAATAATACATTTTCTATAGGTAAACTAACTTGAATTAATATGGCAGAGACTTAAAAATGTACACAATTTGTTATACAAATCATTTTTACATGTAAGAATGTTTGAAAGATCTCAGTTTGGGGAAAGGTGAATTGTAATTTAGTGAAAAGTAAAAGCTTTTACTGTGGTATATACAAGTGGTTGATAGGTACTGTTAGAAATGAGGGAGGGCAGAATACAAAATGTATTTATTCTTGTTAGGACAATTTTGCATTTCAGTATAAAAAGATCTTGTAAACACCAAGTGAATGTCACACATATGCATATTATATAAGATCCCCTTGTCTATAAAGAACAAAATAAAAAAATAAATTAAACTAAATTATATTGTGTGCCTAACTGTTGTCTATAAATCAATTTAAATTTTTATGCTAAAATTGTTAAATATTAGTACAAATAAATGCACTGAAAATGTGTATTTACACTTTATGGAATTGCTTTTAGAAATGACACAGCTTTATTTGTAAGAAAGCCCAGGTGGAATAGTCCTATGTCACATGACCAAACACTTGCTCAGCGTTTGGGACTTGCTGCTATGACAACTGAAGGCGAGTACTACACAAAGAGGATTATGGGATTTTGAGAATAAGAGTGTCAGTAGTGGTCATTTGTGTTGTATATTTATGTATAATATAGAATGTCGTGTTAATAGCTTTATAATGATTGTAATATATGTACATATTATGGTAAGAAGTCAATGGAATTGCAGGATTTATCGTGTTATATATTAATCTAAAACCCAATCTGTTATTTTAGGTATCAAGAACTCCAACAGAAAATAGTGAGAATTGCAAGGATTTGTATTTTAAATGAAAATGCATTACAGCCATTTAATAATCAAGTAATATTTGAAAAAATGTCAGGCAGTCTGTGCTGATGTGACTGATTTCATGTTGAAATTTATAAAAAAAAAATATAAAAATTTAAGAACTGAGAGATTATCACAAAAAGAAACATGTTTATTGACAGTTTGGTATTTTTGTTTCAGCATCTTTGTACAAACAGTAACAAAAATACCCTGAAATCCATCACTGCCTGTGTGTACTTATATATTAATAAAGGGTTCATAATTCACTCACTATGTCAATATGCGCTGTCTAATTACATAATACAATATATTTAACACATTGTATAATAAGATGATTTTCTATATGTTTTTCTTGGATATTTTGTCACTTTGGGAGAATGATTATCTTTGGCATCTTTTGTGGATAAAAGTTCTGTACATTAATTTCTATAAGCCTACATGAGATATATTATCCCTTATTCTAGAAATACTGCTACTAGATACTAATAGATGCCTTATAGCAGAGCTTCTCAAAAGATGTTAGAGATCTTTAGGTGTGCTTGCAAATTTTGATAGCAAAAAAAAATATTTTTGTCTAAATCACAGCACACTTTTGCCTTTTTATACAAATATATTTATATAAAAGCTTTAGCCAGATTACGAGTGGAGTGCAATTTAGCACTTATGCTAGAGCGCTAATTGTGCTAGGAGTAAACTTTTTTTGTGCGTCGGGTCCCGCTCATATTATGAGTTGAAAGTAAAAAGTTTGTACTCTTATGCTAAGCCAATGTGCGCAAACCTCTACTAGCGCAACTAGAATATCGTGCATGCATTAACCTATTCCTCCAAAGTAGTAAATAGAGAAAAAAGTGGAAAAAACACCCTACTCACTAACCCTAATTCATATTCTGATATGCGATAAACCAAACTCATATTATCATATGCGCTAACCTGATCACTTTTTCTCATATGTGCTAAGCCGAAACAATGATTATTTCACATTCCTAAGTTCTTCACATAGGAGAATATGTTCTATGTATTCATAAATACATATTTCTATATATATAGTTATCTGATGGTATTTTGGTACAATATATATCTTTACCTATATTTATACATGATTATATATAGGTATAGATAAATACATCTGTCTATAAATATATAGATGAAAAAGCACCAGTGTCTATACCAGGTATTAAATGTGTGATATATATCCCTTTGTCAGTTCCTTAAGTAGGCTTATGCGTGTATTAAACACAAATGCATATATGCAACAATGTTTGTCGCCAAAACGAAAATGGGTTCATCTCAGAATACAGACACTTCAACCCCCTTATTTGGTAAATTAAGTGTAGCCTTCAAATGCCTTAGCAATAAATGCAGCCTGGAGCGGGAGTGATTACAACTTGGAGCAGTCTGTTCTCAACAGTTAGTAGCTGTGTCGACTCATCGCAACTTCTCGATCTGTCTCCTCTGTATGTCGGCGTCCTCAGCTGTTTGGATGCTTGGAGAGTTGGCTTATGGGGAGGGAGTTCTACCCAGCCTCTCCCTCGTATATACCGCACAAACTGTGCACTTCTCTGTATGTCGGCGTCCTCTGCTTCAGGGTGCTTGGAGACTCGGCTTCGGGGGGAGGTGTGTCCAGTCACATGGGACCGTTTCAGCCTATCAGGCTACTTGAAGCCCGGTACTTCTCGGCACACCTTCAAGAACTGTGTGGGAGCTCAGCCAGCCTTACGATCCCTGGTCGTTATGTAGCAATAAGGTGCAAAAGCAAAAACTGTATCGTAGACGGTTTTTAAAAATAAAAAGTTATTTATTTCATCCAAAAAAATGGTAAAAAGACCACAGGAGGTCCTTAGCAAAAGTTTACAACACACATAACAGTGAGTATTGGAATGCTAACATGTTTCGGCCTACCATACAGTTTTTGCTTTTACACCTTATGTCTATATATATATATACAGTATATAGTAACAAGGGAGAGCACTCTCACTCAGTATATCAACTGCCAGGGTGCTAGTGTAATTAAATATAGCTGAACACAAAACTGGCACTCTTTGGTCTTTGCAAAAAAATCTTTTACTGTGAAAGTAGTGACGTTTTGTCGACAAAGTATCCCCTTCCTCAGACTGAGGAACAGTTTTGTGTTCAGCTCTATATATATATAGATATATATAGATATATACAGTATATACATATCCATCTTTAGACATGTATATGTATGTATCTCTATGTTAAAGCACTTTGCCTGCCTTTTTTTTCTAACACTTAACAACTCCTATTTTCACGAAACAGTTAACCACAGCTCTGACGCTGCAGTAATCATTCTAGCGTAAATCTTGATTGCGCTCAAGCTATTGTGCTTACTTTCAACTCATAATACGAACGCAATTTAACCTGCGTGGAAATGATCGCGAAAACCCGATATCGCTTGCGTGCAAACATTTGTGCTCCACTCGTAATCTGGCCCTTAGTCAGCCTAATATTTATGTAACGTTGGTTTATTTTTCTTCAAATGCTAAACTAAAACCCCATTAATTGACCACTGTAATAGGCAGGCTGTTTGGGTTAACCTGATTAGTTATGGGTGTGTGGCATTAGAGCCTGACCTATAATCATATATTATTAGGCACATGAAACCCAACGTTTATCTTTCACGATTCAGATAGAGCATATAATTAAAAAAATAAATAAAGCTTAGACCACAATTAAATGTGTGATCTTTCTCATCAATATCCTAATACTAGATAGTAACTGTACTCAGTTATTTAATCCTGTTTTGCTATTCTATCATTTATTATATACTGTACATTTTAAAATGATTACTTCCTATACAAGTGGTTGGATACTTGTATCTCTGGCACAGGACCTCTATATATATTTTTATATATACATAAGAAAGACAACTGCTTTCTATTTAGTGCCAGTGGTATATTAAGTAGATTTTTGCATGAATTCATTTGTCTATAAGGTTGAGTGATAGTTCTTGCTTGTCATTGTCATGGGTTAATACTGTCTCTAATACAGATATTGATTGTTATTTTCTGGAACTGTAAATGTTGTTTCACAAGACAGTATTTTATTCCTATTCATAGTTGTCAGCTTTACTGGCAGTGAAGAGGTTAAGTACATTTGTGGTACTCTGATACGATGCATTAGAAGTACCGTTTGGCATAATGACTTTTTGAGCAATCACATTGCGTGTTTTGCTCCTGGCAATGAAAAGCATGTCTGTATAAAAGCAAGAATGATCCCTTGGGATGCAGTGCTTTAATATGGCAAGCAGCAGCGAGGACACAGGGAGTGAAGGGGAGGAAGAGAGACAGGTAAGAGAGCCCATCCTGCTACCTACATCACTATAGCCTCTCCAGGTTTACATTTAACTTGTACAGGCAGTGTGTGCAGGCTTTGTATGCAGAACTTCTGCCTGCTGCAATGTGCACATAAACCTACTGTGTGAGTGCGGTAGCTGTATCTATACGCACAAATGATCTGGCACTATCCAAAATAATCCAGCAGGTGCTGACATTTCCGGATTCTGCCCAAACCTTCCATTTGTTGAAACTTAGAAGCAAACAGAATTTTGCAAACCTTAGAAAGTAGAATTTTCAAATGTATTGAGGCTTTCACATGAGCCATGGTCCCTATATATTATGTCCCTGTCTAGGTTGCATACCTTGTATCATATGATAATAACACAATATGCATCATTGCTGATATGATACAAGACCCCCCTGGCTCCCTAAGCATCTACAGTATTTAAAATGCTGGTGCACTGAGAATGTCTAGCTATGCTTCACATGCAGAAAAAAAAAACTGCTAGCAATAGAACATTGATACATTTTACTGAAAACATTTTTGCCAATAGATGTATATTGTAAATATGTTTATATCCAAAGATGAAATTCATCTACGTGCATTTCAGTTTTAACCGGAATGTCCCTTTAAGTTCACTGGACTGGTTAATGTTAGTGCTTGTGACTTTGGACTTCATGAACATATTTCTTTGAAATGTGTTATTGCTACATCTTTTTACTGCATTAAAACAGCATGGTGTCAAAGTAATGTGACAGAATACCCTAAAATAAAATAGAGGCGCTTCGCTTTAGTATACTATTAAAAAGTATATTGAGCCCCAATCATAGCTTGAGCCCTTACATTTACGTTAGCCCCAGATCCGTACCAGTTGTCAGCTGACACCAGCATTGAATTAAAATAGACATTTAGGATAATTATATTAGTAATAATAAAAAAATAATAATAAATACAAAGTTGTGAATTACAGACTGGTGAGACTGAAAGTCCCATTCCATTTTCATGTAGCTTTAAAAGTAAATGACTGTGTTTTCTTCTATTGCGTATGCCTTGCTACAATCATTATGTAGAAAACAGGTGTTTTGTATGAGCGAGTTTTAATTTGACTTAAACAGCTCACTACATTTGGCCTCCACTCTGCACACAAGTTAGTTGCGCTGACAAGTAGAAAATGGCATTTACAAACATATTATTTACTCAAACTGTGTAATATTTAATTTATTATACTGCAATCAGTTGTACCAAAAAATAATTTATTTATATAGAAAAGGGACAAGTAAAATAAATTATATATATTTATAAATTAATGTATTTTTTTCAAGACATATTTAAATTAATATGCCTCTGTAGCATCTTACTCTTATACAACTCATTCTGGAAAATACAAGATTGCCTTAAAGGGACACTGAAACCAAATTTTTTCTTTTGTAATTCAGAAAGAGCATGCAATTTTAAGCAACTTTCTAATTTACTCCAATTATCAATTTTTCTTTGTTCTTTTGCTATCATTATTTGAAAAAGAAGGCATCTAAGCTTTTTTTGGTTTCAGTACTCTGGACAGCACTTTTTTATTGGTGGATGAATTTATCCACCAATCAGCAAGGACAAGTTCAACCCAGGTTGTTCACCAAAAATGGGCCGGCATCTAAACTTACATTTTTGCATATCAAATAAAGATACCAAGAGAGTGAAAAAGAATTGCTAATAGGAGTAAATTAGAAAGTTGCTTAAAATTTCATGCTCAATCTGACTCACGAAAGAACATTTTTGAGTACAGTGTCCCTTTAAGTAATATTCAGGTAGATTACAAGTGTAGCGTTTGTGTTTTAACGCTGAAAAAATGGTAATTTCAGCGTTAAAACAGCAATGCAGCCATTATGAGTCTTGTCGGTATAGCTGTATGCAAGCATTTTAGCCTGTAACGCAACTTCAGTCCCGCATTGGAAAAAATGAAGTGTTTTCATGGGATTCCTATAGCGCTGGTATTACAAGTTTTGCAGTGAGGCTAAAAAGCTTGCGTTACACCCTATAACGACAAGTTCCGTACCACCATCTGAGAGCAGTAGCTATGAGTTTTCGGCAACAAAACTGTTACATAAAACTCATAACTGAACTGTTACAAAGTACACTAAACACCCATAAACTACCTATTAACCCCTAAGCTGAGGCCTTCCCGCATTGCAAATACTATATTAAATATATTAACCCCTAATATGCTGCTCCCGACATCGCCACCATTAATAAAATGTATTAACCCCTATTCAGCCGCTCCCCAACATCATCGCCACTATACTAACGTTTTTAACCCCTATTCCCCCGCACCCCAACATCGTGCACACTATAATAAAGATAAAAAACCCTATTCCGCTGCTCCCCAACATCGCCGCCGCTAAATAAAGCTATTAACCCCTAAACCTCTGGCCTTCCACATCACCACTAAATAAACCTATTAACCCCTAAACCACCAAATTAAACTATTAACCCCTAAACCTATCCCTAACACACCCTAACTTTAACATAATTAAAATAGAGCTAAATTAAAGTTACAATTATTAACTAAATAATACCTATTTAAAACTAAATACATACTTACCTGTGAAATAAAACCTACGCTAGCTACAATATAACTAATAGTTATATTGTAGCTAGCTTAGGTTTTATTTTTATTTCCCAGGTAAGTATTTATTTTAACTAGGAAGACTAGTTAGTAAATAGCTATTATCTATTTACTACCTAGTTAAAATAAATACAAACTTACTAGTGAAATAAAACCCAAGCTGCCTTACTCTCAAACCTAACATTACAAAAATAACAAAAAAACTACCATTACAAAAAATAACAAAAACGAAATGATCCAAAACAATAAAAATTATTACTATTCTAATACCCTGTTTAAAAAAAAATCACCCCAAAATAAAGCTGTTTTTTTTTTTCGTTTTGGGGTGTTTTTTTTTTTTTTTTTTTTTAGAATAGTCATTTTTTACTTTTAATGGGCAGCAAAAGAGCAGAATGCCCATACAAATGCCCTTTTCAGGGCAATGGGTAGATTAAGTTTTACTTTTATTTTTATTTTGTGGGTTTGGTGTGGGGGGTTTGTATACTGTTGGGGGGGTTGTTTTTCTTTTGTAGAAAAAGAGCTGATTTCTTTAGGGCAATGCCCTACAAAAGGCCCTTTTAAGGGCCCTTGGTAGTTTATTATAGATTAGGGTTTTTTTATTTTGGGGTGGGTTTTCTTTTTTAAACAGGGTATTAGAATTGGATTAATTTTTATTGTTTTGGATAATTTCGTTTGTTATTTTTTGTAATGGTAGTTTTTTTATCTTTTGTAATTTTAGTGTTTTTTATTTTTGTAATGTTAGCTTTTAGTGTAAGGCAGCTTAGGTTTTATTTTTATTTCACAGGTAAGTTTGTATTAATTTTAACTAGGTAGTAAATAGTTAATAACTTAAAATAAAACCTAAGCTAGCTACATTATAACTATTAGTTATATTGTAGCTAGCTTAGGTTTTACTTCACAGGTAAGTAGGTATTTAGTTTTAAATAGGTATTATTTAGTTAATAATTGTAACTTTAATTTTGCTCTATTTTAATTATGTTAAAGTTAGGGGGTGTTAGTGTTAAGTTTAGGGGTTAATAGTTTGTTTTAGGTTACTGCGATGTTGGGGGCTGGTGGTTTAGGGGTTAATATGTTTATTTAGTGGTAGTGATGTGGGAGGCCAGAGGTTTAAGGGTTAATACCTTTATTTAGTGGGGGCGGCGGAATAGGGGTTAATATCTTTATTATAGTGTGGGCGATGTTGGGGTGCGGGGGAATAGGGGTTAATAACTTTAGTATAGTGTCGCAATATCGGGAGTAGAAGATTAGGGGTTAATACGTTTATGTAGGTATCGGCGATGTTGGGGGCAGCAGATTAGGGGTGTTTAGACGTGGGGTTTATGTTAGGGTGTTAGGTTTAAACGTAACTTTTTTTTCCCCATAGACATCAATGGGGTTGCTTTACCAAGCTTTTTCATTCCGCGCTTCAGGTGTTTTTTTTTCTAATAATCTGTCCCCATTGATGTCTATGGGGAAAGCGTGCACCAGCACATCAAAGCAGCGCTTGTATTTTGTGTGGTATGGAGCTAAACGCAGTCATATCGCACGCACAAGGCAGCTTTTCAAAAACTCGTAATGGCAGCGATATGGAGGGTGAAATAACGAAACTTTTGTTGCTTTTATTAACTACCCTCTATAGGGCAAAACTTGTAATCTAGGTGATTGTAAGATAACCTGAGTCCTCAGTAAGTTTACTGGTTATAATACCTATCTTTCTATCTATCTATCTATCTATCTATCTATCTATCACACACATAGGTGAAGGTAATAGTATAAAATGTGCTGATAGAATATACTGTACATTGTTTGCGTTTGTTAAACAGATAGTGCTTATTTGGGTGTCCATCCTACAGAATGTTAGCTTATTACTTATACAAGCTCATCAAGTGTCTAAAGTTCTGTTTTGTTAATTTATTTAATGGAATGTAACAAAAGGACATTTGTCCCCCATTTAATAAACTGCTTTTATGTTCACTTATAATTTGCTTACTTTGCCAATAACTGAACCCTGCTGAGGACTGCTGCAGTACTCTGTCTATTCCAGATTTACTAATGTGGCAGAGACCTAGATTTAAATACATCTAATGGGATCAGACAATATAGAGGTTAAAGTCAAGGACACAGCCATCAATAAATCAATAGTGCATGAGCAGTGGCTGGAGTAGTGTAGAATGGTGAAGATGTATGAATAAAACAGCCTGCTAGTGTAGAGAAAGCTATCATGTTATTATTAAAAAAAAAGGGGATATGAAAGCCAAAAAATTCCTTTGGTGATTCAGGCAGAACATACCCTTTAAAAAACTTTCCAATTTACTTCTATTATCAAATTTGCTTTGTTTCTATGCTATTCTTTGTTGAAGAGACACCTAGGTAGGCCTCTGGAGCACTACATAGCAGGAAATAGCACTGCTATCTAGTGCTCTTGCAAATGGATAACATTCTTGCAAAACTGCTGCCATATACTGCTCCAGAAATGGTCTGGCTCCTAAGCTTACATCCCTGTATTTCAACAAAAGATACAAAGAGAATGAAGACAAAATGACCATAGAAATACATTAGACATTTGTTTAAAAAAGCATGCTTTATCTGAATTATTAAAATAAATTGAGTTTCTTATCATTTAGTATTAAAAATAGACTGGAGTAGATCAGGACTCGGGTGGTAACTTTTATGAAAATGAGATAGTGTTGCTTGCTCTATTCACAAACAGATGAAATGAAGGTGATTTTAAATCTTTCATTAAATATGCATTATCAAGGGCCACGCCCAGTGAGTATCTCTTTCAGTTAGTTCTGCACAGAGATCCTCAAACGTGGCCCTCCAGAGGTTTTGGAACTACATTTCCCATGATGCTCAGAACAACTAGTCATAATTAACCTTTAGCAACTTTAGCAAGTCATGTTTTAAAGGGACATGGAAGTCAAAATTATACTTTAAAGGGACATAAAACCCAACATTTTTCATTATTCAGATAGAACATTTTAAACAACTTGCCAATGTACTTCTATTATCAAAGTTTCTTTTTTTTCTTGTTATCCTTTGTTGAAAAGCAAGAAGGTAAATTCAGGAGTGTGAATGTGTCTAAAGTACTAAATGGCAAAGTTATAGATTAGCAAGAGCACAAGATGGCAGCACTATTTCCTGTCATGTAGTGCGCCAAACATGTGCACGTTACCTATCTAGATATCTCTTGAACAAAGAATAACATGAGAACAAAGAAAATTTGATAATAAAAGTAAATTGAAAACTTTTTAAAATTGTATTCACCTTCTGAATCATGAAAGAAAAAAACTTTCCAATTTACGTTTTTTTGTTTAATAATTAATTTCACCTCTTCCTCTTGGTGTCCTTTTTTGAAGGGGCAGCAGTGCACTACTGGGAACTAGTTGAACGCATGACAAGAGGTATATATGTACAGCTATTCATCAAGAGCTAGGTCTCAGTAGTGCATTGCTGCTCCAGAGGCCACCTAGGTATGCTTTTCAACAAAGGATACAAAGTGAACAAAACAAATTAGAGTCTAGAAGTAAACTGCATGCTCTGGAGCCGATTTATCAAAGCTTCAACTGTGAATGCGCTGGAAGTCTGCGTCAAATTAGACGCAAATTTGATCCGCCCTAGTTAACACAGCGTCAATGTTGAAATGTTCGACATAACATACCCTCCCACAAGATCAAATCAAGCATTGCTTGCGTTATTCGAGCGTATTATAGATCATCCGCCTTCACATTCGACTCTATACGAGCGTATAACTGATGATCCGCTTTCACATTTGACCCTCTTACCAATTTATCAAACATTCAACAGGTATGCTCGCGTCTATTCCGACACAGCGTACCTATCCTTCAAACCACCACCTCTGAGGCCGCGAATGCCATAGAAATCAATGGGAGTCTGAAAAGATTTTTTTCTATGCTGTTTGTCATCGCAGACAGTTAATGAACATGCAGAATATTTTTAAATTTGTGATACTTTTATGACACGGAAGGAGGATATTAAAGAACCATCTGAATTATGAAGTATAATAAAAATGTTTCATGTCCCTTTAACCTTTTGTGATAACAAAATATATTAAGATCTGCCCTTATTACTAAATAAAATCAAGTAGGGAGATGTTACCCCACTTATGGGTTATGTTTTATCTCTCTGTCGTAGAGTTCATTATAAAGCAAGGGGACAAATTATGTATACAGGAATGAAAGAAAGGAACACAGTCCCTGCCCTTTAAGACGCAGAAGGAAGAAATGAATAAACTAGCACCAGGCTGCACAAGTAGATGTGCGTCAACAAATGCATTGATAATGACAGGTAATGCCTGTCTGGAAGCAGCACTAGAAGATATAGGGATAGAAATGAAATAAATACATTACATAATATAGCTAACTACCTTTTTTGATAAATCTATTTGCTCCATGTTTAATGCATGTAATACAAGTCCCACTCTCCACTTTGCACCAAATTTGACGCAATACTTTGCACCAAATTTGAAGCAATGCTCAAACTCCTAAACAACCCACAAACTAGTAAAATTTTCCACCACTTTTTATTGGGAAATGCATAATCATGTGATTAATGAAATCAGCCAATCTGATTTAAATATATATTTTCTACTATCACTAAAAAATCAAATTGCTCTATACTTGTGTCATTGATCACTCATCCGAACTTGTAACATTGTGTATTATACTTTGAAAGTATGTATATTTGAAATTAGTATTGAAGATAAACATTGATGATGACATTAGGCCACACAATGTAATATTTTTCACAATGATTTTAATAATCGAATGATGTTTGATTCAATATAATCTTAAAATGATAGCTCAAAGGGATAGTCTACCTAACATTAAACTGTCATCAATCAGATACAGCAGAAATTAAAATCACCTCTTTAATGTCATCCTATTTTCTTCCTTCTCTTGAATTTCATTAAGAAATGTAATCTTAACCTTTTAACGCCGTTATGCCGTTCTATTCCGTCATATTAACACTGGGCTTTAAAGCCGTTATGACGGAATAGAACGTCATAACAAACGGCTGTCCTGAAGCCTTCTGCGCTTCAAGGACTTGATCGCGGTCTGGAGGGCGTTCCTAGGGTTGTAGGGACGCCCCCCAGATGCGATCCAATAATTGAAATCTCGCGATCGTATGCACGATCGCGTAGTTTCAATTTGTCTACATCGGAACAGGTGTTCCGATGTAGACACTTTAACCCTGTCACCAAAGGGTTAAATGCCAGCTCAATTTTTAACACCTGTGTAGTAGGAGTGGTGTTTAATACTAGACTTCAATCAGGAAGTGATACACAGGTGCAGAAAGAAAACTGGCCCAGCTCTTAAAATATCCATTGTTTGTAAATAAATACATATGATACCCTGATTACATGTTATATTCGCAATTATTCTTGCTCAGAATAATAATATATTTACAATAAATACATATAGTGATTTAAATAAAAACAGAGATATGAAAGACAACATTGTTTAGAGCAAAAAAATAATAATTAAGGGACATGTAAATATGTTTGCAAAAGATTTCTGACATAACACACACATATATATATATATATATATATATATATATATATATATATATACATACAAGTATGTGCAATGATATATGTACAAATTCTAGCATTAATAATAATAAAAAAAAATAAAAAAACATGAGATAATCATATCATAATTTCTAGAAATACAAATACACATTAATTTATGTGAAAATATCATATATCCGATTTTTGTATAAAAATTAAATAGAAAAATAACTTTCTATGAGATATTGTTTTTCAGGTATAAATCTAGATATTTCTTGGACATTAATAGATGAAAAATAAAAGATTAGCTTTAGAAAAATGTGCTTGTTCATGGACAGTAATGTAATGGTATAAATAAAGTTGGAAAAAACAGAAAGAACATTTGAAAAATAAGGATATCCGCAACATCGATGACTATTTTTTTAACAGTGTGATGCTAATCGCGCCGGACTTGACGTGTGTGTTTTTGACAGACTTGTTCATAAATATGGCCTTGAATGTACATTTGCGCTAGCGATGTATTGCGAGCGTATAGTCAATTGCGAATGCGTCAAAAATGATGCCTTGATAAATTGGCCCCTCTGCCTGAATCATAAAAGTTTAATTTTCAATTTACTGTCCCTTTAACTTGACTACTATATGTATAAAATTGTTACATGCAGTATGCTCTCATGGAAAACAGCTATGTTTTATTAAAGGCACATTATACACTAGATTTTCTTTGCATAAATGTTTTGTAGATGATCTATTTATATAGCCCATATAGTTTTTTTTTGTTTTTTTTTAAATGAATAGTTTTGCTTATTTTTAAATAACATTGCTCTGATTTTCAGACTCCTAACCAAGCCCCAAAGTTTTATGAGAATACTGATATATTCCTCTTCCAGCTTGCTCCTGTTTGTGTAAAGAGTCTTTTCATATGCAGGGGGAGGGGGGTGTCTAATATTTCCCACTTGCAGTGGGTGTTCCAGTAACCTTTTCAACAGAGCTAAGCTGTGAGCCTAAGTAAAACGGTTTTATGCTGGATTTTTATATCAGTATCTGTGCATATTATTCTTTATAGTAGTGTCTATTACATGCAGTTATATGAAAATTGGTGTATACTGTCCCTTTAAAGGATGCCAAGAAATATGCTGGCAGCTGTATGCTGTTCTGTTATAATATGTAGATTCTGTTTTAGTTTTAGTCCTGGAAACATTATTAAGAATATGAATGGGATTTCCAGGCACAGGAAAACCTACAAGACGTATGCAGGGCTGAAAAGAGTTCATTAGAGACTTCAGAGGCTTAACCTTCTTATTCCAATAAGTCATGGCTTGATCAGTGTAGTAGTTAGTTTATCTGTTCTTTATTGGTACACATACGAAATAAGAGACTGGGAGGCTTTTCAAAATGTATGTGCCTGGAAAATACTGCACTTTTTTTAAATGCAGAATCATTTGACACTCTATAAATAAATAATAATAATAACAATAACAAAAGAGATCTTTTGTAATGCAGTGCTTATTCATTGTTACATAGTTTGCATACATATAAAATAACGTTGATGTCATTTTATGGACATTTTCTACTTAAAAGGACATTATACACCAGATTTTCTTTGCATAAATGTTTTGTAGATAGGATCAATTTATATAGCCTATACAGCTTTTTTTTTTTTAAAAAAAAAAAACAAGTATAGTTTTGCTTATTTTTAAATAACATTGCGCTGACTTTTAAACTCCTAACCAATCCCCAAAGTTTTAGGAGAATACTGATGTATACCTACTTCAGCTTGATCCTGTTTATGTAAAGAGTCTTTTCATATGCAGGGGGAGGGGGTAGTGTCTGATTTTTTCTGCTATAGAACCACTTGCAGTGGGTGTTCCAGCTAACCTTTTCAACAGAGCTAAACTGGGAGCTTCTAAGTAAGTTTTTTAACGGTTTTATAGTGGATGTTTATATCAGTATCTGTGCATATTATTCTTTATAGTAGTGTCTATTACATGCAGTTATATGAAAATTTGTGTATACTGTCCCTTTAAAGTGACATTAAAATAATTTATATTTAATTTTATTTTTATGTCCCCATGCTGATTAAAATCGATTTTGATTTTGTGTTTTTTTAAAGCATATCCTGGTTTATACATTTACTGTACCTGTGTTCGTCAGCTAGTAGGTAACTACCGCCTGGGTATCATTTGTATGCAAACATGCATTTAAATAGTGTTTACTTAGCGCTAGATTACAAGTGGAGCGCTAAATTATCATGCACCCACAAACGGGCAAATGTGCTCGCATTCGGGCATGCAATAATTAACCATCCATTACAGCAATTAGCGCTCAGAAAAATAACCAGAGATCTGATCTCTGGTTAATTTTCTAAAAGCGCCCCAAATGCCCTCAGAATAGAGGGCATTATAGTTTTTTATTTAAAAAAAATTGCAGTTTTGGGGTCTTCAGTTGGCAGGTGTGGGGTGAACTGAAAAGTGACTTTACATTGCGATCTAGGGAAACTGTGTGTTCCCAGTAAATATATATGTATATGAATATGTGTAATGTATGAGACAGCAAATTTTAATGCTAATATTGAATGTCCCTTTAAGCAGATAATGATATAAAGCAGCACTGTACTCATCTTTCCCTATATTTCTTATGAAAGAGCAGTATGTAAACAAACCTAAAAAGCCAAACTTAGAATATTGTGTCCGCATTCACATATTTTATTTCGCAGAAGTCAATGGAACAAAAAAAGTAAAAAAAAAAAAAAAAAAAAAGAACACCATACTGCGTGCAAACCCGATCGTATATCCTCTCATGTGCGATAACCTGACATGAAAATATGAATATTTCACATATCGATAGCTTCCCCCACAAAAAACCTGCAGCTCCGCCACCCATGCCCCAAGTGGAGTGCGGGGGATATACTCTCAATGGCTGTAATCAGTCTTTGTTCAAGTTTCTGGAAGTTTTTCTCTATTAGTAGTAGTATGTCCTCCTTCCAGTGCTATTCTGATCTCCTCCAAACCAAACAATGGCTCACCAAAGACTAAAATCTCTAGTGTAAATTCTACAAGTGTATATATACAATCCCAACATAACTCCTGTACCCGGAACACTGGGGGGGGGTGTTGAGGTCTGTATGCAGGCTACCGCCTCAGCCCTCAACAATCCTGTCCACAGAGATGGGGTCATAAATATAGTGAGAGTAATATCAATTGAGTCAGGGCACTGTAAAATGAATGTGAAGAGAAATGGAGTTTCCATCTATAGATTCTGTATGTTTTGGTCAATAACCAGCAGATTCTCTGATTCTCTCTCGCTGCCCAGACAAGGCCCCCAAAATTATTATCCGGGTGCCCTTTTAGAAGCCTTAGGCATAAACAATATACGACTTGTCAACATATAATTATGACTGTCTTTAATTTTCTTAAACTCAGTCTCCTCGGGCATGGTACCACAGGACTGGCATAAAGCTGACATACTGACACTGTTTAAAAAAGGTCAGTGGTAGCTGACATTCTGTCACTGTTTAAAAAACGTCGGTGGTGGGGAAGCCCCTGTTTAAAATTTGTGGTGAGGAAGTCCCTAAAATAGAATATAAAAGTAGATTAATAAATGTTAGTATGAATTTATAAGAAATAGATCTTGAAAAACTCATTTATAAAATAAGTAGGGACATAGGTGAATTAGTTGATGTTATACAGGGAGTGCAGAATTATTAGGCAAGTTGTATTTTTGAGGATTAATTTTATTATTGAACAACAACCATGTTCTCAATGAACCCAAAAAACTCATTAATATCAAAGCTGAATAGTTTTGGAAGTAGTTTTTAGTTTGTTTTTAGTTATATCTATTTTAGGGGGATATCTGTGTGTGCAGGTGACTATTACTGTGCATAATTATTAGGCAACTTAACAAAAAACAAATATATACCCATTTCAATTATTTATTTTTACCAGTGAAACCAATATAACATCTCAACATTCACAAATATACATTTCTGAAATTCAAAAACAAAACAAAAACAAATCAGTGACCAATATAGCCACCTTTCTTTGCAAGGACACTCAAAAGCCTGCCATCCATGGATTCTGTCAGTGTTTTGATCTGTTCACCATCAACATTGCGTGCAGCAGCAACCACAGCCTCCCAGACACTGTTCAGAGAGGTGTACTGTTTTCCCTCCTTGTAAATCTCACATTTGATGATGGACCACAGGTTCTCAATGGGGTTCAGATCAGGTGAACAAGGAGGCCATGTCATTAGATTTTCTTCTTTTATACCCTTTCTTGCCAGCCACGCTGTGGAGTACTTGGACGCGTGTGATGGAGCATTGTCCTGCATGAAAATCATGTTTTTCTTGAAGGATGCAGACTTCATCCTGTACCACTGCTTGAAGAAGCTGTCTTCCAGAAACTGGCAGTAGGACTGGGAGTTGAGCTTGACTCCATCCTCAACCCGAAAAGGCCCCACAAGCTCATCTTTGATGATACCAGCTCTCTGCCGTTTACCAATCCAGCCACGGGCCCATCCATCTGGCCCATCAAGACTCACTCTCATTTCATCAGTCCATAAAACCTTAGAAAAATCAGTCTTGAGATATTTCTTGGCCCAGTCTTGACTTTTCAGCTTGTGTGTCTTGTTCAGTGGTGGTCGTCTTTCAGCCTTTCTTACCTTGGCCATGTCTCTGAGTATTGCACATTGGGCACTCCAGTGATGTTGCAGCTCTGAAATATGGCCAAACTGGTGGCAAGTGGCATCTTGGCAGCTGCACGCTTGACTTTTCTCAGTTCATGGGCAGTTATTTTGCTCCTTGGTTTTTCCACACGCTTCTTGCGACCCTGTTGACTATTTTGAATGAAACGCTTGATTGTTCGATGATCACGCTTCAGAAGCTTTGCAATTTTAAGAGTGCTGCATCCCTCTGCAAGATATCTCACTATTTTTTACTTTTCTGAGCCTGTCAAGTCCTTCTTTTGACCCATTTTGCCAAAGGAAAGGAAGTTGCCTAATAATTATGCACACCTGATATAGGGTGTTGATGTCATTAGACCACACCCCTTCTCATTACAGAGATGCACATCACCTAATATGCTTAATTGGTAGTAGGCTTTCGAGCCTATACAGCTTGGAGTAAGACAACATGCATAAAGAGGATGATGTGGTCAAAATACTCATTTGCCTAATAATTCTGCACTCCCTGTATACTTGGATTGTGCCAAGGATTTTGATTCAGTGTCACATGGAAACTATAGTAGAATATTTGGGTTCTAGGAATAGTGCTTTTATAAACAATTGTCTAAAAGACAGGGAACAACGAGTTGCAGAAAATGTATTGCACTCAAAATAGATAAATATAGTAAGGGAACTCAGCAACATATGTATCTTTAAAGATTTTATGAATTTTGGCAAGGTAATATTCTGTCAGTGCAGGATATAAAACTAGAAAAATGGGATGATAAATTATTTTTAACACTGACAAATTAACAATTTTTTAAGTAGACACATGCATGCTAGTTATTAAGACTGCACAACAGAGGTGGGCTAAGGGGTCTTTGAAGACGTCAACATAAAAAGTTTTGCTCAATGCCACACAGCAGCCTCTAAGGCATGTCACCTATTTGCATGTATAAAATGGTACATGGATAGAGGAATGAAAGCATTATTCTCACCTTAAACATGGAGTAGTTTTTGATGGCAGAACAAGAACTGCTTTAGGGAAGAGCAACACAATTAATAATGGGGTTGGAAGATTTATTAGAAGAGTTGATCTAGTTTGTGTATGCTCATGTTAGAAATAGAAGCTTCATAGATGATATAATTATTTAGAAATAGAGTTGGAACCAACAGATAACCCTACACAATTTGCCACCCAAAACTTCCCTTACCATCTTCATTGTCCTGGTTGGTTGGCTAGATTGTTGTTTGGCATAGTGTCAAGTTCAGCCTACCCCCATCAGCTTATATGCATAAGAATCCCATCCAGTTTTTATCCTCATTTTATTAATAGATCTTTGTGTGCAATTTTCACTTTGCTCACTGTGCTATATTTATAATTATAAAAAGTTATTTTTTCCCATAAGCTTAGGAATGTCTAATGTATATGTGTGTTGAAATATAAATGTGTCGAAATATAAATGATACCAGAAAAAAACAGTTAAAAAATGATGAAACCAAGGTCATTAGGTGAAAAAAATTGCATCATATTTGGGTTTTAGTTAAAGGGGCATATTTATCAAGCTCCGTATGGAGCTTGATGCCCCTTGTCTAAAGACCACTGCTTCATAACTTGTCCACCTGCTCTGAGGCCGCGGACAGAAATCAACCCGATGAAATACGATCAGGTTGATTGACACCTCCTGCTAGCGGCCACAAGAACTGCTGGTGCAATTATAAATGCTGACAGCGTATGCTGTCGGCATTTATCAATGTGCAGCAGACATGATACTTTACTTCGTATCATGTCCGCTCGCACATTGATAAATATGCCCCATAGTCTTGATTTAACTTAAACATAGATTCCAATACCAAGAGTCAGTTGTATTCAGAAATAGATCATTTTGTGCATAAGAAATTACAGCCTTCTTCTTTTGAGCTCATCTGTAATATTTAGATGGTTAAGTTTCTACAGGGGGTGAGTAGTCACATTACACAAGTTTAAAAATATGTGAGTGTATGTATATATACCACAGAGCCACAATGAAGAACTCATTTCACAATAAACATTGGGCTTTCCCACATGCCTGAGGAAGCCCAATTAGAACTGCTGGGTGAAACATGTGTTGGCGAGTTAGGTATCAAGCTTGGTGACAACTTGGATGTATACAGACCGGTGAGTCAAAGTAGCTCTAGGATGACCTGGTACAGCTGTACAAATAGCAGAGGAATGGTGGAGTGAGACGTCACTCCCACAGCACTGGAGGTTTAAGTAAGCACTATACCAATGATAGCTCCTAGGAACATGGTGAGCTGTAAATTTATTTAATATGACTCTGGGAGGACTGTGTTGTCAATTTATAAACCACATGAGCCACTTGGCAAATTCCTACTGTTTACACATACTGCTTGCTTTGAACTTTTGCTTATTAACATCTGCAACTATGGTCTAACGTTATTTGCTGCTGGACTGTGTATATATTCAGGCTGGAGTGTCACTATACAACCTTACAACTGCTCGATGTTGATGGTGTGGATATATTATTAATTGACAGTCACACGGATTAATTTGATGAGTCTGGTAGTACCACATTTTATAAACCTACAAGAGCAGAACTATGAATACCAGTTTTGGCAGCTCTGCAGCATGTATGCAGGAGTGATGAACTTTAGATGGTGTCATGTAGTAAATTGTTTTATGATGGTTATTAGCTAATAAGCTTTTTATATTTTGTAGTCAATAAAGAGATTTATTTTTTGGGCAAATTGTATTCTCTTTTGTCTGTCTAGCTCATCCACTTATTAATATACTATAAAGGTTTATAGTTAGTGCTGGTTTAGGCTCTACTTGTGCTTTTCCTTCATTTCATATTATTCATTTTTTTAAAGCCCTGTGCACCAGAAGACTGATAATATTATTTGGAGTCTTCGGTTAACTACCTTATATCTTAATTCCTTTTGGGAGCTGGTGGTCTTGTAGCGAATATATATATATATATATATATATATATATATATATATATATATGTCAGTGTGTGTGTGTAACTAATCAAATCCCGCTTGCGCAAGCAGAGAATGAACACAGAAGGACTGGAATACATTGATATGTAAACTGCTGTAAGCAAGACAAGCATTCAGTGTTGGTGTAATTAGAATTGAATTTATCGATTACCATCCAGTGTTGCACATATTTTTGACCCTCTTGTGCTGCCGAAAATGCCAATACTAGTCCATCTAATGATCAAGATATTCTCATCTAGGGAAAAGCAAAATTTAATGGAGCATTATTTTGCAAATTTATTTAGCAAAGGAAAGATCAGTCGTGTTTAGATTGAATTATATGTTAATATGTCTTGTTGTTTAAATTAAAACATAATTAAATATGCTCTTATCATCTTAAATTAATGAGGTTGTTCAACTAATGTTTTCTAATGTTAGATTTGATCCACTATACCTTCTTTGATGTTTATATGATAAATATTATATTATAAAGTTGTTTATATAAAAGACACAGAGGCCTATTTATGAAATGTCTGTCGGACCTGATACGACAGTGCGGATCAGGTCCGTCAGACATCGCTAAATGCGGAGAGCAATACGCTCTCAGTATTCAGCATTGCACCAGCAGCTCTTGTGAGCTGCTGGTGCAACGCTGCCCCCTGCAGACTCGCGGCCGATGGGCCGCCATCAGGGGGGTGTCAATCAACCCGATCGTACTCGATCGGGGTGAATTCCGGCGATTCCTGTCCACCTCATCAGAGCAGGCGGACAGGGTTATGGAGCAGCGGTCTTTAGACCGCTGCTTCATAACTGGTGTTTCTGGCGAGCCTGCAGGCTCGCTAGAAACACAGGCCCTCAAGCTCCGTACAGAGCTTGATAAATAGGCCCCACAGGCTGCATTTACATTGTTGCCGATAAATCACTTTTAATTTAAGCTCTCAAAATCCTGCATCATCAACCATTTTACAACCAGTTTCCATACTTTTACATTACGTTTTACCAGCTCATGAAAAACTTGGGAGTAGTTAAACGTAAATAGGCCATGTTTCTCTTAGTTTTGAATATGCAAGACATAATTGCTTTTGTAAAGTCTGTAGGTAGTGGGCTTGATTGATATTTACATATTTGTCATTAATATACATATACATGATACTACAGCTAGCAAGATCAAAAATACAGGAATTCCAATTACAACATAGAGAAATGCCATTTAGCCGACGACTTTATTCCAATCTTTAGTTTTATTTCATACATTCTCAGGATTGCACAGTAAATTATTTTTATCTTTTGAAAGAGGGGTTCTCTTGGCAATCACGTCTTTGTGATTGTATTTGCCATTTAGTCTTCTTTGTTTAAAACTGTGATTTTTTTACACTTACAAAAATGTAGCAAAGAGAAACATGAAGTGAGTTTTTAAAAATCAGATCTGTACATTTTTATATTGTTTAATGCTTCTCAGGATAGATTCAAAAGTTTCATTTTACACATGCAAATGTTAGACACTGTACAAGGGGATTAGGTTTTGCGCTTACTTTCACACTATTTTCCCTGCTTTTGTGCCTTAACATCTCCTTCTGTGAACCGTAAGTTTTGCTTTGTATAGTGCAAATGTGGGGCTAATTCTCGTTTAGCATTTTAAGTTGATTTCAATGGGAGATGCAAATTGTAAACCGCGCAGTTCAAAGCAAAATAATTTGCCAAGAGATGTTATGTTTTAAAGAGGACAAATTCATGCTTTACTGCGAATGTTAATTCATTCAACTAAGTAAATGCAGTCATAAGTTCCAGAGAGGACTGATATAACGGCTTACAACAGTTAGAAAAAAGTAATATTAGTTTTTAATAGTTTGAATACAGATAATTTGGAAGGGTCCTTCTAATTACAAAAAAAACTCCCACAAAGTATTGCAAGGCACCTTGTTAATTAAAACAAATTGCAGAGGTGCTAAGTCATACTATGAGACAGTAGACTATGTTCATACAAATTTGTGAGGTTGATTAGTAGTTTTGAAGGCAAGATTGTGTTGAGTATAGTTTGCAATTAATTTGCATTATATCATTGCTACAGGAAGTGAGTTCAAGAAGGCACAGGAAACAGGAAGAGTTTCAATGGAGTGTTGCTAGAGATTTCTTGCAGCTACTCATGTCATAGTTGCCAACATTTGAAAACATTTTCCAGGGACACTTTGCAGCTATCAATTACCTGCATGCAAATTTTTACCACACCCCCTGCCCTAAAGTTCCGCCCACTTTGCCAAACCCACATAATTAACATAATTTTGCTCCGCCCATTTATTATGGTGGAAAAAAATATCTATAAAGAACCAATTTAAAAGGTTACATGCCCTTATGTCTCACTCCTGTGCAGATTATGCAGACTCAAAATGTATAATTCAAACAAAAGTCACATTCTGTGGCTTTGTATTAATAAAGAAATTAGCAGTCTGACTTTAATATATATACAATATTATATATATAATTAATATCCTAATTATGTATTAATTACTAATGAGGTAATGTGTTACAGAAATATATAATTAGTAACAGACCCACAGGTAAACATTTCAAATGGTTTACACCACTCAAACATCTCCATATAAAGTACAGGTGTTGACATCCTTATTTACTTATTTAAAAATACTGAGACTGCATAAAGCTAAAAATAATTTGCTGAAAGAGCTTACAATCTAATGTGACTGAGCAACTATGCCTGTACACTCAGTGAAGAGATCCCTCCCTGCTCATTGCCTTACATGATGTCCAATGTCACTCTGGTACCCTCAGTTTAACACAACATAAGTTTATTAACTTTAAAGATTCACACCTCTTGTCACTTCTCTCCCCAGTCTTGGAACACTTTCTGAATTTAACCACATGGCACTGATTCCACAATACTTTTGTATTCAACATTAAATGTTTGTAAATGTATTATCAAAAAAGGCATCCATATTGCACAAAACTGTACAATGTGCGGGAGTGAAAACAAATTATTTTAAACAGGTCACTTTATGAGAAGGTGGCAGTTTCATTTATACAAGTAGACTTTCCCATTTTTCGATAGAAGAAACTTTACATGTTTACTGAAACATGTCACCTCTGAGTAAGAATATCTGGCATAAATACAAATTCATAGGTTGTTTTTTTAACTTATAAATAAGTTTAGCCAATGTAACTAAGGATTTTGCATTTGTAGTTCAATCATTTACATATGAAATCATATATACCCTAAAACCCTCTGTAAGGCACTGACTTTTTAATTACTACTAACAGAGCTATCAAGAGATTGTTTCTCAGCTTTTCTCACACGGCCCCTCAGCCCATTATCCCCAGCACAACCAAGTGCCAGAGAGAGTTGAACTGGGCTGTACTTGCACGTGCCAGAGAGAGTTGAACTGGGCTGTACTTGTACTGACACATAAGTGATCTGATATTTGGTGTGCTGTGTTACTGGGGATACTAGGCTGTACTGGTACTCAGTTCCAGTACAGCCCAGTATCCCCAGTAACACCAGCACACCTAATATCAGATCACTATGTGCCAGAGAGTGCAAGTACAGCCCATTTTGATATCCCAGTACTCCAGTTTAGATTACATAGTATTACTATGTACCAGAGTTCTGATTCCCAGTAGAGCCCAGATCAAATGCTATAGTATCACCAGGTACCAGAGATTTCCGAGTCCCAGTACAGCCCAGTATAACCCTGCACAGATCACACTATAGCAGCATATGCCCAGTCCCAGTCCCCTGTTTAGCTCACACTAACTGACCATATAATGAGTCCCAGTATCCCCTGCACAGATCACACTATATCAGCATATGTCCAGTCCCAGTACAACCCAGTATCCACAGCACAGATCACTGACTATATGACCATATAATGAGTCCCAGTATCCCCTGCACAGATCACACTATATCAGCATATGTCCAGTCCCAGTACAACCCAGTATCCACTGCCCAGATCACTGACTATATGACCATATAATGAGTCCCAGTATCCCCTGCACAGATCACACTATATCAGCATATGTCCAGTCCCAGTACAACCCAGTATCCACAGCACAGATCACTGACTATATGACCATATAATGAGTACCAGTATCTCCAGCTGCAGCTCACACTCCCCAGCCCAGCTCCGGTGCTCTGTCTCAGCTGTGATATTTTCCCCACCACTCCTACATTAACTCCTGTCACTTCTCCTGCATCTGATCTGCTAAGGAAGTTTACAGTCTCTGACCTTTAGTGAGCTACATGAAGTGTTACACACAAACTAGTTCACCTCATAAACCTGGTGTCCGTTGTGATCGTATCTCCGGGTGACACCAGGTTCCGGCTGCCATCTGCTACCACCGTCTCACTCAGCCACTTGCGAGCTACTGGTAACCACTGCCATCCTCATGCTGTCACATTACGGGCCCTACCTATATGAGAGGCAAGCGGGGTCACGTGACGGTAATGACGTTGCGTGCTGACGTCACTGCCTGTCCTGACTGCACGATCACGAGCAGCACTATTCTAGCTCAGATTCAAAGGAGACTCAGTCAGTCATTGACAATAGTTACAGATGTGCTAGCTAAGCCGGTGCTGCAGTCTGCTACTGCTAGTTGCCGGGACAGTCCGGGACATTTAAATGGCCGGGACTGGGTCCCAAATTCCGGGACTGTCCCGGCAAATACGGGACAGTTGGCAACTATGTCATGTCAGTTATATAAACAAGCAGACAACACATGGGGTTCGGTTTATCAAGCAGTTCACCCATTTCCCGACTGGAAGTTCGCACAAGTCAGTATTTATCAAGAATTCCAATCTCCTCGGTCTCGCCTGACCGGCGAGTTTAACAGCACCTGCACATGATTGGCTGTGCGCAGGCAGGGGGCGGTGTTGCACAAGAGCGCAAAATAGCGCTATTGTGCAATGCTGAATGCCGGCAGCGGACTGCTGCCCACCAGCTGCAAGCTGGGGTGGACAGGGGCACATATGTACGCCCCTGTCCACCCTAGCTTGATAAATCGAGCCCTTAGTACCATGAGTGAAGGCTTCTCCAGGAATTTAACTACAGCAATATTACAAGAAAATAAACATGTATACACAGCATGGAGTAGTTACAAGCCAATATCATCCAGCACAATAGCAAATAAATGTTCACAGTGTTGCCAGCTTCAAACCACCACCAGAGCTCAGGATTGTCGGTAATTTGGAAAAAGCATGGGGAACATTTAAACAAAGGTTTACACTGTATATGAAAGCCACAAATACCTCTTCACTTCTAGATGATCAGAAAGTAGCTTTTAACTGTTGCTGGACCAGAGTTTCTATACATTTATAAAATAATTCATTCTATAGTCATGGTTAGGAATTTTCACCCACTTACTATGCATAAAGCACAAAGGATAGCAGGATCACAACTGGGTTGGACAAGAGCAAAGATCATGGAGATGTACAGGAGGGTCAGAGGCAGTATCAAGGTCAAAATGCATCTGGGGTCAGAAAAAGCGGCAAGGAAATGCAAATAGCACTGCAGAAACAGGGTCAGAGGCAGATAGAAGAAATATAATCATAATGTCAGAACACTGAACCAGGTAGTGCTGGCCTATATAGGGCTAGATTACAAGTGGTGCGCTATTTAGAGCTCCTGCTCAATCAATACATTTGCTAGAAGTAAGCTTTTTGCGTGCATGCGTAATACAAGTTGAAAGTAAAACTTTTTTTGCAAAAGCGATAATCCGATGAACACAAAAAGCAAAACTTTGAGTATCACAACTGTGGTAACGTATTCCTCCATAGATTTCAATAGAGCGAAAGGTGGGAAAAAACTAACACCCTTACTTGCGTGCAAACCCGATCGCATTTACTCAAGTTCGCTAACGCGACATGAAATATTAGTATTTCACATTCCAATGTTTTATTTATTATTAAATATATATATATAAATATATAAATATATATATATATATATATATATATATGATTTTTTTTGGTAAAATATATATCTATGCCTATTTATACAGTATATGATTATATATAGGTATAGATATATGCAGATATATATAGGAATATTTCAAAATACAAAAGATATTCCTCTATGTGAAGAACATTAATATGTTAAATATTTACAATACATACAATTAAAAATAATTTATTTTAGACAGTGATATTATGAGTGTAACTGTACTGTTTAATGTATTTTTTGTGTGTTTTGTGCAACTTTTTGACTTGAGTAACAGTTAACCAGAGCTCTGAAGTCACAATATCCTGACGCACTTTAATTTCAATTGCTTTTGAACGAATGCCTTTACTTAATACGTGTGCTACTTCCGACGCATGCAAAGAGCCGTGATAAAACCCCTGATCACTCTTGCATAACAGTTAGTGCGCCACTTGTAAACAAACCCATTGTTTGCTGATTGCAAACCTCGAACACCTGAGCCCGCAGATGTATTAGCAAGAGATCTGTATATGCAGGGCGGGCAGTACACAGGCTGGAAGCAGGTGTAGGTAAGGCTCTTTAGTGGTTTAAGACAAGGGAAGTAGGCTGTGAGCCAGGAGACTTCAAGTCTGAACTTAAACAAGCTAAGCAATGTTTTTTCTGCATATCAGGACACAGCTGTGACAAAACAGGAGAAACTTGTGTTTTTCAAGAAGGTTATGGCAATGATTTTCAGAGATCTTTAAAGAAGAAAAGAATACACAACTATTACAAAAGTCAGGCAATTACAGATTATATCAATTACTATGTAACTCTCTGGTATGTTTAAATGCTGGATTCTGCACTTAAATGACATTAAAGTCAAAATTAAACATGGTTCATATAGAGCATGCAATGTTACACAACATTCCAATTTGTTGTTTCTTAGTTGCTTTGTTCTCTTGGTATCTTTTTTGAAAAGCATACCTAGGTAGGTTCAGGAGCAGCAATGCACTACGGGCAGCAGGCTGCTGATTTTTGGCTTCACGCTTCTGCCTCTTGTCATTGGCTCACCTGATGTGTTCAGCTAGCTCCTAGTAGTGCATTATTGCTCCTTTAATGAAAGATCAATAGCAGCTGGAGCGTTTTGTGGGGCAAAAAAACTCACCCCTGACAACTTCCTAAACAAAAAGAGGATGGGGGTGTGCACAAGAAGCTAGGCCCGTATATTATATTAGTAACTCATCAATGTTGAACTATATGTGTGGGTATATTTATCTGTCTTCATTCATTATATATTTATATGATAAAAATGCCAAATTATGATTTTTTACAAGAGGTTAACGAAAAGACATTCTATCCCTCTCTCCATCTTTATTTATTTTTCACTATTCCCTTTTTTGTTTTTCTCTTTTTTTTCTCTCTGCTTCCCTATTTTTTTCCTCAGTTAACCCCCTTTTTATTTGGTAATCTCTACCTCCCTCCCCCCCCCCCCTTCTGTATTATTTTTTTTTCTCTTGTTATCCTACTCTATAACAAAGACGACTGAAGGTGATATTTTACTTGGGACATTTAATGTAGGAAATTTGAGGTGTGGGGGGGGAAACATTACTATAAGAGATATTAGCCATTACCATTAGTTTCCCTATACAAATTAGAACAATATCAATGCAGGAGATTGAAACATCATTCTAAAAGACCAGAGGTAAAAAGGTAACAGCTCAAAATCCAATGTCTGCACTAAACCATTAAATCCACTAGATGGAGATGCTGTTAATATTACCCCTTTAAGGCCATGACATACCTTGTACATCACTGGTCATTAAGGTTTTCTTAGCCCATATTAGCATATCAGCGGTAAGACCATGCTATTATGACCTCCCTCCCGCAGGCCTCCTGCTGGCGGCTAGACCACACTATAATAAAAACCAGCGAAGTACAGGATACCTTGCTAGTCATTAAGGGGTTAATTATACATATGTAAATGTGATGACTACGTGATATCATGTGCAACTATGGGGATCTGCAGGAAAACTCACTTTAGGACATATACATCTATAAATTACTTGATTTTATATTTCATATCTGAATATATTTCCCACATGCTCTGGCGTGATTGTCACTAACAGTGCAGGCATTATTAAAATTGTACTTTTACAAGACATCGCATAATCATGACTTTCAGAGTTAACTATTGTAATCCGTTTCCATCCATACCACTGCTAGCCCATCTAAATGCATCTATTAGGTTGCTGCTAGGGGCAGCAGGGGCTTTCTATCACTATATGAGTGTTTGACAACTTTCACAAGGATTATTTTTAAACAAGATTTTTTCTACAGGGCCTGGTTCCATTTTGGTGTGAACTCTTCACAAAATGGCGACTTTTTATGTAAAACACTTAAAATATTTTTTATATACAGTATATATATTTACAGGATTTTAGCTTCTTTAAAAAAGTAAATCTCAACCCGCTTCCTTGCTGATTACTATCTTTCTAAGAGACCCTTAAATGAGATTGCACAATCGTGAATGGGTTTCTATAGGGGCCTGATCTCGTTCTTGACAGTGCATCTATTGTTGAACTCACACAGTCCCGAATCCAAGATTACAAGTTCAATAATAGATGCACTGTCTTGAAGAGTTTGGACTTAGTGGTAGATTTACCATTGTGCAGACAGACATGATCCGCTGTAGCGATCATGTCCGCTGCACATCGATAAATGCCGACAGCATATGCTGTCGGCATTTAGCATTGCACAAGCAGTTCTGGTGAACTACTTGTGCAATGCCACCCCTGCAGATTCGCAGCTGCTAGCAGGTGGTGTCAATTAACCCGATCAGAGGTGGCGTACGAGTTAAGGAGCAGCTGTCTTAAGACTGCTGCTTCTTTATTCTTGTTTCGGGCGAGCCTTAAGGATTGTGCGGAAACAGAGGCATTGGGGCCAATACAGAGCTTCTTCTTCATCATTGAACACTTTTTAGACTGGTTTCACAGGATTTTTTGATTTATCTAATTCAACTGTCTTGTCTACTTAAACATCAATTTAGCTGTGTATAACATGGCTGTTAACTTGGCTACTTTTCTTCTTAGCTGATGAGAATCCATAGCTTCATAACATGTGTGATATATTCCAACCTATCAGGAGGAGGTCAAGAACCCTGACAGAGCTTTAGCCCCTCCCACCTCTTCTCCCTCTTTGTTCTTGACCTCTCGAGGAGAGAGGATGAGAGAGGTGTTCTGCATGAAAGATTTTTTTTTTTATCTAAGCATTTATTGGGAGCTGACTTGAGACCCAGGACCCCTCTTCCATCTTCACCCAGGGAAGACTTCAAAATAATTTCTCCAAGATTCTGAGTGAAGCAGGAGAAAAGGAATACCTTAGTTATGGCATGTCAGTACCCTCACAGGTAAATCTCTCAGCCATAACTGCCCTCAGGCAGTTGCACTGGATGGGCTCTCTACTGGATCAGCAACTTGTAAGGGAGAAAGACCTCAGCATGCTGGTAAGACACAGTGGAGGGGTGCTTCAGTCCAGGTAAGTGACTCAGGCACTACACAGCCTAGGAGCTATCCAATGTACTCTCCTTACAGGTACTACAAAGCTGGGAGTCGCAGCCTTACAACTGAGGAGCTTTACATGTGTGTTTAACAAAGGAATTTGAGGGAATGAGGCACACAATTGTTCTTAACTAGCATCCTTAGGTCTACTTAGAAGCTCTATTTACCCTTTTTATTTTACCTAAAAATCCTTTTTCTTTTGCATTTTTCTACAAATGGGTACTGTCTCTTCAAGAGTGCCAGTAACTGCCTTGTGCAGTTATCAGTTATATATATCTCACAGTGCAGTTGGGCAGGAGGACACAAGGGGCATTAGGGATGTTATTTCAAAATCCTGTACAGGTCTTGAATCTGCATATTGTTATGGTGTTAAGCTCCGCCCCCTAACATTGGCAACCTTTTTTTCTTCTCTGCTTCAGCTCAGCTACTGTGAATTTGATCTGGTGGATTCTAAGACATTTTGGTGTTTTATTCTGGCAAGGTTAACCCCTTCTATGATCTGCTAGGGGTGCTGTGTGTTTAGAGGGTTTACTGGGCTACTTCATTTTAATTCTCGTAGCTCTTTTATGTTCTGGTGTGCTGTTTGTGTATACCCCACCTGTCTACAGTTTTGTGTGCTGAGCAGCAAATTTAAACCCCCTTTTAACCAAGGGTCAAATCCTACAAAAAAGGTGTGGGAACTCAACAAGATTTCCACACCCCACTCACAATTATTATTGTTTTATATATATACAAACACACACTGTCTTTATATGTATTAATATAATCTATACACGTTGGTTAATAAAAGCAAATTTAAACCCATGAAGGGTTGAATGGTTGCCTTTGGGCCTGAGTATCCTCCTCTGTCACAGAGTCTGTGCAATGAGGCACAAACGTTTCCTCCTCAGCATATTTCTTTAATTTTCCAGTTACACAACAGAGATATTGTTTTGATAGAACAGGCTATTTCTATGCATATAATTTACCAATACATGTGCTTTTATGTATTCTTTGCGGTCCAGTTGCTACTGACCTCATTAATATCATGTATTTTGACTACTCTCATTATTGTGAGTAGTATAGAGTGTGTTTTTGACAGACCATGCTAATTGAATTTTTCTCAGATACTAAATTGTATGTTCAGCTACATGCAAACATGAAAAATGTTTAGTACTTGCATCAACACGCATTGCTAGTCTCAATACACTCTATCTATGTCAAGCCTAGTGTTAACATACCTAGTTTCACAAATAAGGAATCTAGAGTTTGTTTAGACCTGTGGATCATGTTTTCCTCTTTACAGTTTTCTTTTATATGTGTGTTTTAACATATTTTTTGTTATACAGAAAGAATCTGATGCAAGTTCCTCAGCCCTTCTGTGCTTCAAGGACAAAGCAGAGGCTGCAAACCAGGACTCCCAGACTCATTCTGGTCATAATGTGCTATACTCTGTATTTCACTTAGAATTCATGAGTCTACTAGAAAATGTGGAAGGTAAGCCCTAATGCTCAGGCAGCTTTTACAGTATCTTACGAGGTTCCTATTTTCCTTATGGTCATCACAAAAGGTACTTTGTTTTCTTGCTCTATAGTATTTATGCATCCTTTTTGCTTTCCTTTCTTTGTTTTCAGTGTTCACATCAGCACACACTGGGAACCATCTGGAGGTCTCAAGGGATGCAAGAAGTTTGGTTCCCTCTGGAGGTGAAGTTGCCACTCAAACTTAGGGCTCTTCAGGCCATGGTCCATTCTCAGTCAAGTCCCATTTCCGTTTCTGATCAGACATCTTTACAGTGGTTGCTTAAATTAACTATTAAGGGAGGACTTGCATCTCCCTCACCATGCAAGAAATGTCTCTCTCTCTGTTATAAATAGAGAAGGAAAGCTGTTCTCTATTAACTTCATATTCAAGAAGTGAATAATTGGGAAGCAGACTATTTTAATCTGTTCAGTCAGGAGAATAAGTTACTTCATCAAGACATATTCGACCAGATTATTTTAAATTGGGTTCTACCATGTATAGATCTAAAGATGTTTATACTGTATCACAGCTTCAAGCATGTTCTGCCAGATATAGAGACTCCAAAGCTCTATGATAGATGCCTTATTTTCCCCCTGAATATTTAATTTATTCCTGTTTTCCCAATTTGTTCTTCTTTCAAGAGTCATTGCAAGAATCAAAAAGAATTCAGCTTCAGTAATTCTCATAGCTTTGGCGTGGGCCTGCAGAATTTGGTATGCGGACCTAATTCAGGTGTATTCTCTTCCTACATGGACCCTACCCCTAAGGAAGGCTCTTCTGTCTCAAGGACCTTCTTGAGGTTTTTTTCTTGGAAATCCTTTTAAATTCCCAGAATACTTCAGTTCCTTTAGGATGGACTAGATAAGGGCCGATCGACTAGTTCTCTAAATGTCAGATATCAAATCAACTGTTTTGTTTCACAAAAAGTGTGCTAAGTTGCCAGATACCAATTTCTCATCCTTAGAACATGAATGTAGTTCTCTATGTTTTGCAAGGTACTCCTTTTGAACATATGCATATTTTAGACTTTAAACTGTTGTCTTTGAAGATTATTATTAACTGTGGACCAAATATGATTTTTTTTCCGAAGGAAATAGTTGTTCCTTCTTTGTTTCCAAAGCCTTATAATCCAAAGGAAAGATTACTTCATAACCTAGATGCTGTCAGAGCTTTAAAGTTTTATATTCAGGCTACTAAATACTTCAGATAAATTTCCAGTTTATTTGTCCACTACTCTGATCCTAGGAAGGGTCAGAAAGCTAAGGCAGTGGCCTTGGCCTCCTGGCTAAAGCAGATTATTCGTAAGGCTTACTTGATTGTGGTAAATCCTTCACTGTAAATAGTAACTGCTCATTCTTTGAAATATGTATCTACTTCCTGGGCTTTCAAGGATGATGCCTCTTTGGAACAGATTTACAAGGCGGCAACTTGGTCTTCCCTTCACACTTTTTCCAAAGTGATGCAGCTTTTGGCAGGAAACTCGTTTAGGCTGCAGGGTCCGGCAAATAGGATTGCCTACTTTTTGTCCCACCCGTTCTTAACATGGACTCTCATCTTAGGTATTGTATCCCACATGTTATGAAGCCATGGACTCTCATCAGCTAAGAAGGAATTTATACTTACCGATAAATGTATTTCCTTCGGGCTGATGAGAGTCCATAGCCCTGCCCAATTTTTGTATATGGGTGACAGTTCTCATTTGCACCCCAGTTCTGTTCGGTTATATGTAAACTGGAGAGGGAGAGGAGGTGGGAGGGACTAAAGTTCTGTGAGGGTTCTTGACCTCCTCCTGATAGGCTGGAATATATCCCACATGTTATGAAGCCATGGACTCTCATCAGCCCAAAGGAAATACATTTATCGGTAAGTATAAATTCTGTTTTTCTATGATGGGCTAGTGATTCAACGTAAGACCACACATCCTCAGTCTGCATCTTCAGCTGTAAGTCTATATAAGATTTAAGGTCAGACTCCTGGCCTGCATCCTCTCTACCAGCCATGTGCCATCATCAGATCAGACCATTGGTTTTACAATGCCTATATACCTACATTAGACTGACCATGCAGCCCCACTGTCAGCCATTGTAATGCTATTAATGTGTGGATAACTTAATGAATCAATGTTATCTGAATATTGTTTGTTTAATAGTTCTTAGTAGGCAGGAATGTGAAAATATTGGTTTGTGTCACAACTGTAACTAAATAAAAAGGGTATTCCTAAGTTACGTTTGTGACTTGCTATTGCCTTTCAACTTAATGCCTGGAGTCTGGGGTGCAAAGACAACAAGTCATAAGTTAAGGCTTTATAACCAGAAAGATGGTAGTTCGTACCTCTTGTCCGTAATAGCAGGGACCGCAGTGGAGGGAACCGGATACCTTAACAAGCAGCTCTAGGATATTCTCCCGGCGTCTCATTGTGGGGTGAGAGACTCTGCTGCAGACAGAGGGCCGTAGCTGATGACGTAGGAATCAGCGCTGTGTCTCTGAGTCCTACAGGGGATTGTAGTCCGGAACGCAGGTAAGTAAGGAGTATTCTTTAGGAATCCGAAATAGTTTTGCAAAGGTTTTCCTAGTAAATTAGTAGTTGCATAAGAGCAAGCAAATGGCTGAAGTTAAAGTGAGAACTTCAATAATCCAGCATTGAGTTAGGCAGGATGTGGCTATTTATAGGGAGGAGTTGATCTCCTTAAAGGCACAGCACATGAGAAAAAGGTGATTCCTTACATAGGCACCCCCCAGGAACCCACAGCGAGAGTTCAATGCCTGGGTCTGTCAGGGTACCTTCGGTGAAACAAAGAAACAAGCCTAGGAGCCGAAAGGTTAGAAGCTGGTTCCCAAGAATCCTCCTCCGGTCCATAACCCATCCAGCGGACCAGGTAGAATAAGCGTCCATGATCGACCCTGGAATAAAGAATACTATGAACTTGGAACTCCGCCTGAGTACCTGAAGTAGAAGCACCAGGCAGGTCCTTGAGAGTGGGTACGTCTGAGGAACAAGGTTTGACCAAGGAAATATGGAACGTTGGATGTACCCTTAGCGATGGTGGGAGATCCAAGGTAACTGTAACAGGATTGTTGATGGAAGAAATGACAAAAGGTCCGATATAGGTGCGGCCCAATTTTTTACAGGGGTAATGCAACTTCAAGTTCCTGGTTGATAACCATACCTTCTGCCCAATTGTATATGGGGCGCCGGACCTATGTCGTAAGTTGTAGTACTTGCTTTGCGAAGATTGGGCCTCAAAGATGTGAGCCTTAACAGACGAGAAAACGCGTGAGATGTCATTAATGGTATCATTCACCTGAGGACAGGGAGAATCTATCCTGGGCAGTAGGTCAGAACGAGGATGTAGACCATAGTTGATAAAGAAAGGGCTATAGCCATTAGATGAATTCACATGGTTGTTATGGGCGAATTCAGCCATCGGGAGGAAAGTAGCCCAAGTATGTTGTTCCTGCGAACAGTAACATCGAAGGAACTGCTCCAATGACTGATTCACTCGTTCCGTTTGGCCATTCGACTGAGGATGAAACGAAGTTGTAAGACATTGTTCTATATGAAGAGCTTTACAAAGATTCCGCCAAAATCTGGAAGTAAATTGTGTACCTCGGTCACTAACAACAGATTCAGGTATGCCATGCAAACGTACTACCTCTCTAAGGAAAAGATCAGCAGTATGTCCAGAAGTAGGAAGAGCAGTTGTGGGGATAAAATGGGCCATCTTTGAAAAAAGATCTGTGACAACAAATATAGTATTATATCCATTAGATCTGGGAAGGTCGACTATGAAATCCATTGAAACTTTCTACCATGGTCTTTGTGGTGCTGGAAGTGGTTGTAAGAACCCAAGAGGTTTCTGTTTAAAATGTTTAGAGGTAGCGCAAATGATACATTTGGACAGGAAGGTTTGTATCGATTTCCTAATTTCTGGCCACCAATAGGAACGTAGGAGTAATTCGGTGGTCTTTGTCCTGCCCATATGCCCGGCAAGAGGTGACTCATGGACCTGTCGTAGAACCAACTGACGGTGATCAGGTGGTATATACAGTTTTCCGTCTTTGTAGTAAAGTTCATCAGTGTGTAGGGTGAGATCTTCCAATGGTAAAGTTGTATCAGATCTTTGTCCTTCTTTAATCTGTTTTGCTACCGAAGTTCTAAACCCAATGAAACATTCTCGAGGAATTACAGTAGTGGGAGAGTTGTCTGAAATATTCTTTTTGAGATGACGAGAGAGGGCATCCGCTTTCCCATTCTTGTCCCCTGGCTTATAAGTGATGTTATATTGGAACCTGGAGAAATAGAGGCTCCATCTAAGTTGCCTTGAAGAGAGTGTCTTGTTTGTTTGGAGGTACTGCAAGTTTTTATGATCGGTGAATATAATTATTGGGTGTACAGCACCCTCCAATAAATGACGCCAGTGGTCAAATGAACTCTTTATTGCCAAAAGTTCCTTTTCCCCTACAGGATAATTCAATTCAGCAGGTTGTAATACTCTCGAGAAATAGGCAACTGGATGTAAAGGTTCTTTGAATGAGGGCCTTTGTGACAAAATAGCTCCAATAGCATGTTCCGAGGCATCCACTTCCAATACAAATTGATGATTCATGTTGGGGTAACTGAGAATGGGTTCAGATGAAAACTTCTGTTTGAGGTAATCAAAAGCTTTTTGGGCTTGTTGTATCCATGAGAAGGTGATGTGTGCCTTAGTCAATTCCGTGAGAGGTTTACTAATAGCTGCGAAACCTGGAATGAACTTCCGATAAAAGTTAGAGAAGCCCAAGAAGCGTTGTACTTCTTTTTTGCAGGACGGAACTGGCCAATCAAGAATGGCCTGTACCTTTTTATTATCCATGGAAATGCCCTGTCCTGTTATGTGATAGCCTAAGAAGGTAATAGTTTTTGTTTCGAATATGCATTTCTCTGGTTTAGCATATAACCTATTCTGTCTTAACCTGGAAAGAACTTCCTTGACATGAATTCTGTGTTGAATCAAATCTGAGGAATATATTAAAATGCCATCAAGATAGACAATTACATATACATCCAAGATGTCTCTGAAAATATCAGTTATGAAGCATTGGAATGTTGCTGGGGCGTTGCATAGCCCGAATGGCATTACAGTATACTCATAAAGACCATATCTGGTCCTAAATGCTGTAAGACATTCGTCTCCAGCTCTCATTCTGATAAGATTATAGGCGCCTCTGAGATCCAATTTGGTGAATAGCGAGGCAGCTCGCAATCTTTCTATCAGTCCGGGTATTAAAGGGAGGGGATACCTGTTCTTCCTAGTACGTTTGTTTAACTCTCTATAATCTATGATAGGCCTAAGCGTACCATCCTTGTTGGTAACAAAAAACATACCAGCACCAGCTGGGGAGGTACTAGGTCTTATAAAGCCTTTCTTAAGGTTTTCGTCTATGTAAGCTTTAAGTTTTTACAGCTCAGGTTTAGAGAGGGGGTACAGATGCCCGAAAGGAATCGAGACACCAGGAAGTAGGTCTATTGGGCAATCGTATGCCCTATGAGGCGGAAGGGATTCAGCTTCGATTTTATCGAAGACGTCCCTAAATTCTTGATAATGGAAAGGTATACCAATTTTATCTACAGAATCGGTTTCAGAGAGGAGGATAGGAGTGGTAACAGTTTGGATCTCTTTCAATAATTCTGGGAAGGTAATAGTGGAATGTTGCCAATCTATGTTAGGTTTATGGGAACACAACCACTTTATTCCCAAAATAACATTAAACATAGGGGAAGGAATTACATCAAAGGATGTTTGTTCCTGTGTAGTCTTACCTGTTATTAAGTGTAGGGGAATAGTTTGGTGTGTGAGAGGACCACTTGCCAATGTACTACCATCAATGACTTTCACAGACACTGGAGTTTGCTTAGGAATTAAAGGGATTTTATTGGATGTCACAAATTTCATGTCAACAAAGTTTCCACAGGAACCTGTATCAATTAAGGCTGTTGTATTGATCTTGTAGTGCTCCCACTGTAAAAAGACAGGAATTTTAAGATAAGAGGTAGGGACTAATTTGGAGAAACAATTAGTTTGATGCATAGAGTCCTTACCTAATTTTTGTTTTGCCAGTAGAGGGCAGTCCTTCACTTCAAGTTTAGAAGAAGCACAATATAAGCATAAATTCAAATTCTTTCTCCTAGTCTTTTCTTGTAAAGACAGGGGTCCTTTTATGAAGCCAATCTCCATTGGTTGTGGTTGGTCCTTGCTTGGTGCTGTAGGGGGTATAGGTGATCTTTTTACAATACCCATTTTCTCAGAACGTCTTTCTCGGAGACGTCTGTCTATAGATATAGACACGGTGTAGAAATCCTCTAAGGTCTCCGGTAGACCTATACGTGATATCTCATCCTTAAGTTCTTCACTTAATCCTAGTCGGAACTGATTCTTGAGTGAGATTTCATTCCACATTGAATCTCTGGCGTGTATCTTAAATTGTGTTATATATGTCTCAACCGGATTTTTATGCTGTTTCTATGCCCTTAGGTTGTTTTCAGCTAAAATCTGTTTATACGGATCGTCATATAGAGATGACATTTCAGTGAAAAAAAGCATCTACTGACCCTAAGATAGGGTCCTCTTTCTCAAAGAAAGTATCTGCCCATGCCCTGGGCTCTCCCCTTAAATAGGAGATTATTGTTAAAACCCTTGTTCTTTCGGAGGCATAGGTTTTAGGTTTTAATTGAAATAATAATAAACATGAGTTCCTAAATTCTCTAAACTGAGAACGGTTGCCAGAGAATTTTTCAGGAGTTGATACAGCTGGTTCTGGTGAATGTTCAGCTGTATTTGGTTTAGCTGCAAGAGATTCTCTGAGACAGGCTTTTAGAGCCTGGTTTTCTACTTGCAGTTCATGAAAGGAATTAGCTAGGAGATCCACCCTGTCTGACAGGTTTTTTAAATGATCTGCCATAGCATTAGGATTCATTGTATAAGGAAAGAACAACAAGCAAAATTATTTTAACAGGACAAGGAAGACAGTCTGTAGTAATTAATTCCTGTTAATTATTTTTAGGCTGGATTATTATGTAATGCTATTAATGTGTGGATAACTTAATGAATCAATGTTATCTGAATATTGTTTGTTTAATAGTTCTTAGTAGGCAGGAATGTGAAAATATTGGTTTGTGTCACAACTGTAACTAAATTAAAAGGGTATTCCTAAGTTACGTTTGTGACTTGCTATTGCCTTTCAACTTAATGCCTAGAGTCTGGGGTGCAAAGACAACAAGATTATAAGTAAAGGCTTTATAACCAGAAAGATGGTAGTTCGTACCTCTAGTCCGTAATAGCAGGGACCGCAGTGGAGGGAACCGGATATCTTAACAAGCAGCTCTAGGATATTCTCCCGGCGTCTGAGTGTGGGGTGAGAGACGCTGCTGCAGACAGAGGGCCGTAGCTGATGACGTAGGAATCAGCGCTGTGTCTCTGAGTCCTACAGGGGATTGTAGTCCGGAATGCAGGTAAGTAAGGAGTATTCTTTAGGAATCCGAAATAGTTTTGCAAAGGTTTTCCTAGTAAATTAGTAGTTGCATAAGAGCAAGCAAATGGCTGAAGTTAAAGTGAGAACTTCAATAATCCAGCATTGAGTTAGGCAGGATGTGGCTATTTATAGGGAGGAGTTGATCTCCTTAAAGGCACAGCACATGAGAAAAAGGTGATTCCTTACAGCCATATGCCTACATCAAACCTCAGATAAAAAACTGTGACTCTGCAGATTCTCAATAAGCATTTTCCCTCCTTTAGATGAGAGATAACACCCCTGTTCCTGAAGTCCCTTTATCATTCACATGTCCGTATCAGACTAGAACCCTAACCCTGTAGCCTCCTCTGTCAGCCACATCAGACCAAAACCCTAGCACTCCTGTAAGCTACATACAACCCCAAGGAACCTATTTTAAGTGCACTCCATGAAATATAAAAAATTGGCATTTGTGTGTCCATTCAGATGAAACACCAAACTGTCAGGCCAAAGCCAGACACCAGCAAACCTAGTTGTATTGCAAAAAAAGAACACATAAATTGTAAAACCATAGCAAAGAAAGCCAAAACACGCCAGTGCTAAATTTAAAGTTTTCTTGTCACACTATGGTAGATTGCAACATGGGTTAATGTGGTGTTTAATATCACAAGAGCTAGAGGAATGAGATTTTCTGCAGACTATAAACACTAGATTTACTAAGTAGAATTACTACTTACTGCCTTTCAAATGAAGTTGCTTAAAATGAGTAAATATTTTCCAGATCTTGGTAAAAAATGGTTCTTATTGTTAAAGTAAGATTTCTTCATTGTCTGCCGTAGTTGTTATCTAAGGGCAAATTCAAGATGTAATTCTTAAGCCTGCACTGTCATTCTTACTGTCAATGTTTTATATTGCAATCTTTCTTTTCTCTCAGATCCGGCACTTCTTTGAAAATGATTCGGAGGAGGCGGAGTTGACAGAGATTATCCGGGGATACCCAGCAGGGAAAGACAAACTAGCTCAGGAGCCTGAAGAGAAATACCTCTTCAAAGGGGAAGAGAAGCAGCAGGAAAAAAATAAGTTAGAGGAAAAGAAGCTCCTTCGGGTGCAGGAACAAACAGAAGAAGAAGAGAGGGTTCACAGGGAGGAGGAGGAAGAGGAGGAAGAAAGATTTAGAAAACAAAAACAACAAGACGAGGAGAGACTCTACAGAGAACAGCAGGAAGAAGAGGAAAGGCTCCGCAGAGAGCATCAAGAAGAAAAACTCCGCCGAGAACAGCGTGAGGAAGATGAAAAACAACGGAGAATGCAGCTGCACGAAGAAGAAGAAAGACTGTACAGGAAGTACCATGAAGAAATGCTTTTCAGGGAACAGAATGATGATGAGAGATACCACAGAGAGCTCCAACTACTGCATGAAGCAAGAGTCTGCAAGGAGAAGCAGCTTGAGGAAGAGAGGCTTTGCAGGGAAAGACAAGAACTTTTTTTTTCGGAGAAAGAACAAGTAGAAGACAGTCTACATAGAGAGCAACAAAGACATTACAAGGATCAATTGGAAGAGAGGCTCCACAGAGAGAAGTACATCCATAAGGAAGCTTTCCCATCATATGCAGAATCTGATATCCAAGCTAAAAAGCAACACCTTGAATATGAGACAGATGAATTATATGACACACTCCCTGTCAATCCCCCAGCTTGGGGTGCTCCCCCTCTCAGCCCTTCCAGACCCAAAAGCCCTTGGGGCAAGCTTGACCCTTATGAGCCATTTGAGGTAAGGTTGATAAAAGATTGACCAGAAATTACCATGATGTGAATTTTATTGTTACGAGTATTGGGATCTACTGTTTAATATTTGATTTAGGCTTGATTCAACTAAAAAGTTTATTCTTTCATACTGATTTGGGTAAACAACTATAATACATAGCATATGTGTTAACTGATATTATACATATAAACATCGATTTTGGTGTTAGATAAAAAAAGGCCCATAAATTCAGCCTATACAGTATTAAGTTTAAGCTTAATTAGTTAATTCTTAGCATAGTCTTATGCATATCCTGATTACAATAGAATTCCTTCACAGTCTTTGTCCTTGTCATCTCTATAGGTCTAACTAATGATCTATAAAGTGGCACAAGAATTTCACCTTTTCTATACAAACAAGCATTTTACTATTATTATCTAATGTGCTGCTGCATTGTTTACTTTATATCAGATAATCTGAAATAGTACTTCCATTCCCAGTACATTTACTCTTTTGTTTCAGTCAAAAAGTGTTGTGTCTATAAATGGTACCCTTATGATAGCGCGGGAAGCAATAAGCAGTATCGCTGGACCCCGCTTACATTGGTGCGCAATTGATATTACAAGTCCATTGTAAATCACATTTACCAGAGAATGGTTAGCGTGGTTGACATCATTCTAGAGCTCCCATTACTTTAAATGGATATTACGTCTGTGCTAAATAGCGCTGATATTACAAGTTCAAAGTTATGGATTGCGCTCAAGTGAAAGCACAAATAGAGCTAGAAGAATTTGCGTGACTTGAGAGCTGAAGTAAATGTAAGAGTTAAAAAAAAACGTGAACCACTTTAAAATAAAGTACTACAGTCATACAGTATATACACTTTTTAATTAGAAAAGTATAATATTAATATTGCTTAAAATATTTTAAAAGGGTTAAAGGGACAGTCTACAGCAGAATTTGTATTTTTTAAAAATATAGATAATCCCTTCATTACCCATTCCGAGTTTTGCATAAACAACATGGTTATATTAATATACTTAGCTCAGTGATTACCTGTATCTACGCCTCTGCAGACTGCCCCCTTATTTCAGTTATTTTGACAGACTTGAATTTTAGCCAATTAGTGCCCTCTCATAAGATAAGTAACTCCAATGGCGTGAGCACAATATTATCTAAATGGCACCCATGAACTAACGCCCACTAGCTGTGAAAAACTGTCAAATGCATTCAGATAAGAGGCAGCCTTCTAGGGATTAGACATTAGCATATGAGTTTACCTAGATTTAGCTTTCAAATAAGAATACCAAGAGAACAAAGCAAATTTGATAAAAGTAAACTGGAAAGTTATTTAAAATTACATACCCTATCTAAACCAAGAAAGTTTAATTTTGACTAGACTGTCCCTTTAATCCCTTAGTGACCAGACCATTTTTCAATGTTCTTACCGTTAAGGACCAAGGCTATTTTTACATTTCTGCGGTGTTTGTGTTTAGCTGTAATTTTCCTCTTACTCATTTACTGTACCCACACATATTATATACCGTTTTTCTCGCCATTAAATTTCTAAATATACCATATATTTTCATCATATCTTATAAATTACTATGAATTTATTTTATAAAATATGATGAAAAGATTTAAAAAAAACACACTTTATCTAACTTTGACCCCCAAAAAACTGATACACATCTACAACCACCAAAAAAACATGCATGCTAAATAGTTTCTACATTTTGTCCTGAGTTTAGAAATACCCAATGTTTACATGTTCTTTGCTTTTTTTGCAAGTTAAAGATAAATACAAGTAGCACTTTGCTTTTTCCAAACCCTTTTTTTTTTCTAAATTAGTGATAGTTACATTGCTTCCAGCACTTGAAATCCCAGAGGACGTGCCAGGCACGTCCTTGGTCGTAAACTACCGTTTTCCTGGCACGTCCTTGGTCATTAAGGGGTTAAAGGCACACTAAACCCAACATTGTTCTTTACAAATTTAGATAGAGCATGCAATTTTAAGCAACTTTCTAATTTACTCCTATTATCAATTTTACTTCATTCTCTTGCTATCTTTATTTAAAAATAAGGAATGTAAAGCTTAAGAGCCGGACCATTTTTGGCTGAGAACCTGGGTTAAGCTTGCTTATTGGTTTGATAAATGGTGCTGAACCAAAAATGGGCTGGCTCCAAAGCTTTAAATTCCTGCTTTTTAAATAAAAATAGCAAAAGAACAAAGAAAAAATGATAGTAGGAGTAAATAAGAAAGTTACTTAAAACTGCATGATCTATCTGAATCATGAAAGCAAAAATGTGGGTTTAGTATCCCTTTAACTGCAAAGGGCTCTAATGCACACACATCTATACATATATATATTACCATTATTATTACCATTTATTTGTATAGTGCCGCCAAATTCTGTAGAGCTGTATTTATGTGTTTATATGTGTGTGTATATATATATATATATATATATATAAACAGTGCTTTTTTTGTAAAAGAAAAGGTGCCGGTACTCATTGATTATTGATTGATAAATAGTGATGTCTCGAACTGTTCGCCCGCGAACGGTTCACAGCGAACATAGCTTGTTCGCGTTCACGTTTGTGGGCGAACACATGGCGATGTTCGATCCGCCCCTATGTGTCATCATTGTGGAAACTTTGACCCTTTATATCACAGCCGCCTGACACATTAGAGCCAATCAACATCAGACACTCCCTCACAGACCCTCCCAGCTACTCGGAATCCGCCATTTTAGACTCATAACGACCTTGCTTTCTTAATGAGAGATGTTGTGTTTTTGCTCCTGACATTAATAGTAAAAACATAGCTAGGCTAGTGTATTTACAGTCCAGAAGGACTCCACTCATCTCTGCTGCAAGCACAGCACCCCAAAAAGCCCTTTTTAGGGCTATATTTCGTGCCGTTTTTTTTTTTTTTTCCGTTTTTTTTTTTTATTAGCATTTGCTTGGCTTTCAGGCTGTGTGTTTAAGGCTCACAGCATATGCTGTGACTACTGCCACCACTGATATCTCCCTAACAACATTAGTTTAAATTTAACTAACCAAAAAATTTAATTATTTTTCTAGTGTAATTTTTTTTCATTTTCTATCAGGCCAGTGTCAGCATATACTCTGGTTCATTGCTCTGTGCCAGCCAGCAGCCAGCAGTGTTAATATCCGTTTATAACATTATTTTAAATTAAAAAAAATAAAAAAAAAAATATTTTGCTAGTGTAATCTAAATACATTTACTATCAGGCCTGTGTCTGTCAGGCTCACTCAGCATTAATATACCTCATTTTTTTTCTAACCTCATCTAACAAATCTATCTATTTCTCTTCTATCGATTCTATCTAACTATCAATCTATGTATATCTATCTATCCTATCTATCAATCTATCTTCTGTCCGGGATGTTTTGAGACAGCCACTTTGGGAATGTTAGTTGATTTAGGCCCATTATGGCTTAAAAGCAGACTCTGCATAAACTATGTAATTTTCCATGGGAGTTTTGCCAGGGATCCCCCTCCAGCATGCAACAGTCCAGGTGTTAGTACCCTTGAAACAACTTTTCCATCACTATTGTGGCCAGAAAGAGTCCTTGTAGGTTTTAAAGTTCGCCTGCCTATTGAATTCAATGGCGGTTCGCGGGTTCGCGAACAATACCGGAAGTTTGAGTCCGCCGTTCACAAACCGAAAATTTTAGGTTGGCGACATCACTATTGATAAATTCTACTCAGTAACTTTTTAGAAAAGTAAGGGGACAACCTTACTTACAATGTTTGATGTATTCTGCAGCCCCCTCTTAGGAAAACTAGAGCATTTACATGATGATTACAAATATTACCTGTTATGAGTTGGCAGAGGTGGGGGTACTCAGTACCGGTGAGCACCCTTACAAAAAAAACCTGTATATATTCGTGTATAGATATATATATTTATATATATATCAAAAGTCCAGTCTACAGCACATCCCTCCAGTCATCAACCGCCTGGGTGCAAAAATGCAAATTATACTCCATTAAACAAATGCACTCACAGGACTTCTTTTCAAATACATCAATAATTTGAATGTAACGTTTTCGGAGAAAACTTCTCCTTCGTGCTGATGAAGGAGAAGTTTTCTCTGAAAACGTTACATTAAAATTATTGATGTATTTGAAAAGAAGTCCTGTGAGTGCATTTGTTTAGTGGAGTATATATATACTATATATATATATATATATATATATATATATATATATATATATATATATATATATATATATATATATATATATCTGTAAACACATATACTGTATACACATATAAATACATAAATATATATGTACATATATATATATATATATATATATATATATATATATATATACACACACATATAGCTCTTTAAACATGTATATATATGTATTTCAATGTTAAAGCCCTTTGTCTTTTTTTTTTCTTGTACCTTTTTCTTGTACCTGAGACCTCATATCTTTGAGCCCTTATAACTTTTTGTGAATATTTTTTATTAGATGGTGTTATTATGAGTGTAACTGTACTTTTTAATATATTTTTTAGGTGTTTTGTGACACTTTTTTTTTTAGCGAAACAGTTAACCTGAGCTCAATCGATCGTGTTTACTTTCAACTTGTAATACGAGCGAAAAAACTGACGTGCCAACCCGCGTGATAAACCCCTTTTCGCGTGTGCGTAACTTTTAGCACTCCACTTGTAATCTGTCCCTTAAGCAGTAGAAAAGTGTTGTGAGCACTATAATCCAAGTAGACATGCACAGACCAAAAATGTATTAATAATGACTTGTTCATTGTGAAAAAAAATAAAATATTTAGTTTCATCCAAGATTTGCGGTAGGTTCAGCTCAATTTTAACAACATTATTAGTTCATTAACAGAAATGTGTTAACCTCGTATTTGCTATGGGAAACATTTTAAGGGCAACAGCTGGACAGCAGCGTAGATGTAAACTAGTAGCTAGTGCTACTGCTACAAGCCCACAGCAACACAAAAATAAAAACAATGTAAATATTTTTAGGGGCTTCAGGATTATCCAAAAACAAAACTGAAACTTTATGCTTGCTGGATATAGTTATTGAATTATATCAAATTGAATTTTTTAAACCTTTCCCATTTACAGAAATACCTTTCCTGCGTTTAGTATAATGGTTTTAACCATATGAACAAGGAATATGTTTTTTGGCGCATCATCATTCGTTTCTTCTTTTATTTCTTAAAGGGAAACTCCTTTTGCATTTTGATAGAAATGCAAAAAATATTACTTAATTAGTGATTGTTTTTTTTTTTTGCATTTGTCTGAATTTGAACGCACTTCTAGTTGTTAAACATTACTAAGGCGTTTAGTGATTACATACAGGGCAAATTATTTCTGTGGGAACTAAATTATCTATCAAAAGTAGTCTGTATAAAAAAGACAAATTTATCCAGCAGCAGAAGCTCCTTAACCCCTCCGCCACCTAATACGTGGCAGATTGAATCATCCCAATACAATACAATTGGGATGATTGACAACCCCTGCAAGCGGGCGATTGGCAGCCAGTGAGCAGCATTGCACAATCATTTCTGGTGATAAATGCGGACAGCAGACATGATTCGCTATATTGAATCATGTCCGCTCGCCATTTGATATGTCAAGCCCTATGTGTTTATTTGTGAAGCTGTACAAATGTGAGTTGAAAAAAATAGACTCCACATTCTAGTATTGTGAATGACGTTACATTTTTTAATTAGTAGTCTAAAATAGTCTGAAAGGAATTTAAGGAATATAAAGGAATTATACTAATTAATATCTATCCTCTTTGATAGAATATTTTCATTGCAAAATTACAATGGTATAATGATATCAATCTAGAAAATAATATTTTACTGTGTATATATTACATTTACTTAATATCACAATTTTATATATATGTGTGTCTACTAGTGTGGTATTATTTCCCATAGTTCTAAACAGATTCATATACGTGATTTATATAATAGTATATAGTATGAATTGTAGAGTGTCTGTTCTTTATAAGAATATACATTACACCTGACATATCATTACTTAATTCTGTAAGCAAAAAATTCCTTCAAATATGCACCTAATTTCGTCAAATGATTTAAAAATGAATCTAAATGATAGGTTTCGTTTTTGGAGCTTGCTTGTTTATGATTCAGTGCACTACTTACACAATCAGTTTCTGTGTATTTATAGTTAAACACTTTACATTGGAGTATTTCTAGGTGACAATGACTTTGCTTCTCTCTGCAGGACGACAAAGAATATGTGGGATTTGCCACCCTTCCTAACCAAGTACATAGAAAATATGTAAAGAAAGGCTTTGAATTCACACTGATGGTTGCAGGTAATAGTCAAGAGAAACTAAGAGAATTCTGACACATCTTGGAGTGCAGTGACAGCAACTGTCATATTAAGTAGGAAATAGTATAATCTTGCTATTAGAGATAATTGCATATATATGTCATGCATATGTCACATTGAGAAAGCACCACCTCAACACTGAAGATATCTGTATGATCTTTATACACTTTATATAAAGGCACAAAGCTTCTCTTGCTGTCACAGATTTGTACTTCATATCCCAGAGATCACTACTGGGAAATGGTGATAAAAACAGTAGTGGATTTCAGAAAGACATTTACAGGAAACAAAGTGAAGGTGTTTTATCTGAGGCTGTAAAGAGATAGACTTAAGTGAAATGCAGGGGGAACTGGAGGCTTCAAAGATTCAACTCCAAAAAGTACTAAACTCAAATCAGCTATAATTGACAGAATATGAAAGAGACAGCGAATCAGTCCAATGGGATACAGCACCACAGTATGAGAGAGTGCACTGTGTTTGGGGTAAGCGGCAATAGCCCCTGCTGATACAGTCTCAAAGGGTAACACCAGCACAATGATATACTTGAAACTCTTTATTATAGGTTACATAAAAAGTGACGTTTCGGGGGTTAACCCCTTAGTCATGCTGAATGTACAAACATATCATGATTCCTTTTAAACATATTTTGGTGCCAAGGGCTTCTGTGGAGAGAGTAAAGTCTCCCTCTAGTGGTTACACATGTTACACATCTCATAAATCATTAACTGTGTGTTTGTACAATTTAAAAACAATGTAACAGACTAAACATTATTAGGGCAGTATTCATAGGGTTAATTTTTGTAGGGTTAATTTTTGTATTCCTATTTGATAGCTCATAATTATTTCTCACTAGAGTGACTCAGCTAATATCTAAACAAGCTTATCCCAGTCTGTAAATTCGGCTAGTTAAACACGTAGGTAAATATCTCTTAAGCTAAGTTAAACACATAGGCAAATTTCAATGTAAAAAAAACACATATATATATGTGGTGTAACAATATGTATGAAGATGTATTATGTAATCCCCTTACTGTGACTAAGGTATAATTTAGTAGTTGTGTTATACATATGTTTAGAAGAAACAGTTTAAGTCAAAATCCCTATTTAATCCTCTGGGAATAAGGGTCTCCAATTTATAGATCCACTTAATTTCCTGCTGCTTCAATATTTATTCCCTATTCATACCACTATGGGGAATTGGAATTTGTTGAATTATTTGCCACCTTAGTTGACTTATATTGTGACCGAGTTCAAGAAAGTGTTTTGAAAGTGGTGCCTCTAAGTTCTTTTTCCAAATATTAGAGCGGTGATGGCTCAGTCTATCTTTTACCTATTGGGGGGTAGTTATCAACGTGTCAACTTTCCTGCCTTTGCTGGCCCAATACGCCCGCCTAAGCTCGCCTCACATCGCCGCCGCGGACCTGAAAAAATTTGCCTAAGTTATCAAATAAAGCTGTCAAAAAGCCGCGGGGCAATGAGCAGCGGACTGTGAGAGTTATCACTCATCCGATCTCGCTGCTCTTCGGCTTTTTCCCAGCTTTATTGCTAGCCTGTCACTAAGCACTCACACTAAACTGCACAGTTCTACCCCCTATACCGGTGCCCCCCGCAACTAATAAAGTTACTAACCCCTAAACCGCCGCTCCTAGACCCTGCCGCAACTCTGATAAATGTATTAACCCCTAAACCGCCGCTCCTAGACCCTGCCGCAACTCTGATAAATGTATTAACCCCTAAACCACCGCTCCCGGACACCGCTGCCACCTACATTATACCTATTAACCCCTATCCTGCCCCCCCTACACCGTCGCCACCTATAATAAATTTATTAACCCCTATCCTGCCCCCCACTACACCGCCGCCACTGTAATAAATTTATTAACCCCTAAACCTAAGTCTAACACTAACCCTAACACCCCCCTAACTTAAATATTAATTAAATAAATCTAAATAATATTTCTATTATGAACTAAGTTAATCCTATTTAAAGCTAAATACTTATATTTAAAATAAACCCTAATATAGCTACAATATAAATAATAATTATATTGTAGCTATCTTAGGATTTATTTTTATTTTACAGGTACCTTTCAATTTATTTTAACTAGGTACAATAGCTATTAAATAGTTATTAACTATTTAATAGCTTACCTAGCTAAAATAAAGAGAGATGTACCTGTAAAATAAAAACTAACCTAAGTTACAATTACACCTAACACTACACTATACTTTAATAAATTATTCCTATTTAAAACTAAATACTTACCTGTAAAATAAACCCTAAGATAGCTACAATGTAATTAATAATTACATTATAGCTATTTTAGGATTTATATTTATTTCACAGGTAACTTTGTATTTATTTTAGCTAGTTAGAATAGTTATTAAATAGTTATTAACTATTTAATATCTACCTAGCTAAAAGAAATACAAAATTACCTGTAAAATAAATCCTAACCTAAGTTACAATTAAACCTAACACTGCACTATCATTAAATTAATTAAATTAATTACCTACAAATAACTACAATTAAATACAATTACATAAACTAACTAAAGTACAAAAAATAAAAAAGCTAAGTTACAAAAAATAAAAAAATAGGTTACAAACATTTTAAAAATATTACAACAATTTTAAGCTACTTACACCTAATCTAAGCCCCCTAATAAAATAACAAACCCCCCCAAAATAAAAAAATGCCCTACCCTATTCTAAGTTAAAAAAGTTCAAAGCTCTTTTACCTTACCAGCCCTTAAAAGGGCCTTTTGTGGGGGCATGCCCCAAAGAGTTCAGCTCTTTTGCCTGTAAAAGAAAAATACAACCCCCCCAACATTAAAACCCACCACCCACATACCCCTAATCTAACCCAAACCCCCCTTAAAAAAACCTAACACTAATCCCCTGAAGATCATCCTACCTTTAGTCGTCTTCACTCAGCCGAGCCACCGATGGAACTGAAGAGGAGACCCGGACCGGCAGAAGTGATCCTCCAAGTGGCGCTGAAGAAATCTTCCATCCGGGCGAGGTCATCTTCCAAGAGGCGCTGAAGAAGTCTTCTATCCAGGCGAGGTCATCTTCAAAGAGGCGCTGAAGAAGTCTTCTATCCGGGGGATGTCATCTTCCAAGCCGGGTCTTGAATCTTCATCCCGCCGACGCAGAACATCCTTCTTTACCGACGGACTACCGATGAATGAAGGCTCCTTTAAGGGACGTCATCCAAGATGGCGTCCCTTCAATTCCGATTGGCTGATAGGATTCTATCAGCCAATCGGAATTAAGGTAGGAAAAATCTGATTGGCTGATTGAATCAGCCAATCAGATTCAAGTTCAATCCAATTGGCTGATCCAATCAGCCAATCAGATTGAGCTCGCATTCTATTGGCTGTTTCGATCAGCCAATAGAATGCGAGCTCAATCTGATTGGCTGATTGGATCAGCCAATCAGATTGAACTTGAATCTGATTGGCTGATTCAATCAGCCAATCAGATTTTTCCTACCTTAATTCCGATTGGCTGATAGAATCCTATCAGCCAATCGGAATTGAAGGGACGCCATCTTGGATGACGTCCCTTAAAGGAGCCTTCATTCGTCGGTAGTCCGTCGGTAAAGAAGGATGTTCCGCGTCGGCGGGATGAAGATTCAAGACCCGGCTTGGAAGATGACATCCCCCGGATAGAAGACTTCTTCAGCGCCTCTTGGAAGATAACCTCGCCCGGATAGAAGACTTCTTCAGCGCCTCTTGGAAGATGACCTCGCCCGGATGGAAGATTTCTTCAGCGCCGCTTGGAGGATAACTTCTGCCGGTCCGGGTCTCCTCTTCAGTTCCATCGGTGGCTCGGCTGAGTGAAGACGACTAAAGGTAGGATGATCTTCAGGGGATTAGTGTTAGGTTTTTTTAAGGGGGGTTTGGGTTAGATTAGGGGTATGTGGGTGGTGGGTTTTAATGTTGGGGGGGGTTGTATTTTTCTTTTACAGGCAAAAGAGCTGAACTCTTTGGGGCATGCCCCACAAAAGGCCCTTTTAAGGGCTGGTAAGGTAAAAGAGCTTTGAACTTTTTTAACTTAGAATAGGGTAGGGCATTTTTTTATTTTGGGGGGGTTCGTTATTTTATTAGGGGGCTTAGATTAGGTGTAAGTAGCTTAAAATTGTTGTAATATTTTTAAAATGTTTATAACCTATTTTTTTATTTTTTGTAACTTAGCTTTTTTATTTTTTGTACTTTAGTTAGTTTATGTAATTGTATTTAATTGTAGTTATTTGTAGGTAATTTATTTAAGTAATTTAATGATAGTGTAGTGTTAGGTTTAATTGTAACTTAGGTTAGGATTTATTTTACAGGTAATTTTGTATTTCTTTTAGCTAGGTAGATATTAAATAGTTAATAACTATTTAATAACTATTCTAACTAGCTAAAATAAATACAAAGTTACCTGTAAAATAAATATAAATCCTAAAATAGCTATAATGTAATTATTAATTACATTGTAGCTATCTTAGGGTTTATTTTACAGGTAAGTATTTAGTTTTAAATAGGAATAATTTATTAAAGTATAGTGTAGTGTTAGGTGTAATTGTAACTTAGGTTAGTTTTTATTTTACAGGTACATTTCTCTTTATTTTAGCTAGGTAAGCTATTAAATAGTTAATAACTATTTAATAGCTATTGTACCTAGTTATTTTTAAGGTACCTATAAAATAAAAATAAATCCTAACATAGCTACAATATAATTATTATTTATATTGTAGCTATATTAGGGTTTATTTTAAATGTAAGTATTTAGTTTTAAATAGGATTAACTTAGTTCATAATAGAAATAATATTTAGATTTATTTAATTAATATTTAAGTTAGGGGGGTGTTAGGGTTAGTGTTAGACTTAGTTTTAGGGGTTAATAATTTTATTTCAGTGGCGGCGGTGTAGTGGGGGGCAGGATAGGGGTTAATAAATTTATTATAGGTGGCAACGGTGTAGGGGGGCAGATTAGGGGTTAATAAATTTAATATAGGTTGCGGCAGGGTCAGGGAGCGGAGGTTTAGGGGTTAATACATATATTATAGCTGCGGTGGGCTCCGGGAGCGGCGGTTTAGGGGTTAATATGTATAAAGTAGCTTGCGGTGGGCTCCGGGAGTGGCGGTTTAGGGGTTAATACATTTATTATAGTTGCGGTGGGCTCGGGAGCGGCGGTTTAGGGGTTAATATGTATAGAGTAGCTTGCGGTGGGCTCCGGGAGCGGCGGTTTAGGGGGTAATAACTTTATTTAGTTGCGGCGGTGTAGGGGGGGACAGATTAGGGGTGTTTAGACTTGGGGTACATGTTAGGGTGTTAGGTGCAGACATCTCCCATAGAAATCAATGGGATGTCTGGCAGCAGCGAACTTGTACTTTCGCTATGGTCAGACTCCCATTGATTCCTATGGGATCCGCCGCCTCCAGGGTGGCGGTTTGAAAACCAGGTACGCTGGGCCGTAAAAGTGCAGAGCGTACCTGCTAGTTTTTTGATAACTAGCAAAAGTAGTCAGATTGTGCCGCACTTGTGTGCGGAACATCTGGAGTGACGTAAGAATCGATCTGTGTCGAACTGAGTCCGGCGGATCGAAGCTTACGTCACAAAATTCTACTTTTGCCGGTCTCTAGCCTTTGATAACTAAGGCGAATCAGCCTCGCCACAAATACGCTGCGTAATTCCAGCGTATTTGAGGTTGACGGCTTGATAACTACCCCCCATTGTGTGGTTTCACCCAAGTAATACATGAAACAAGAACACTTAATAAGGTACACTACAAAATTACTGTCACAAGTGTGAAACCCTTTGATATTATAGCGTCTTCCATTATGGGGATGGTAAAAGTTTGGGCCTTTTATGATTGAGTTACAACTGACGCAACCCAAACAAGGGTAACTTCCATTTCTTTTGCTTCCAATTAAGGTTTGTGTATCCCTGCGCTCTGTCCCAACATCACTTTTAACTAGATGGTCACGTAAATTCTTGACCCTTCTTTAGGCCATTAAAGGTGGTTCCTTAAGATGCTCATTTTTTTATTACAATCTCTAAGAATATGCCAATGTTTTCTTATAGTTTTGGAAATTATGTTACTATATGGGTTGTGTTGTGATACAAACACATGTCTATCCTTTTTGTTCTTCCTTTCTTTGAACTGGATTTTGAACGTCATCAATTTTTTTATTTATCAAATGGGATGGATACCCCCTTTGGATAAACTTGTTAGTCATTTCGAAGAGTCTTTTTTCTTTAACCTCCTGTTCACTAACTATTCTCTGGACCCTCAAAAGTTGACTTTTGGGTAATGAGTTAATTAACCCTTTGGGGTTTAAACTAGTGTATTCAAGTAAGGTATTTCTATCAGTTTCCTTAGAATAAATATCTATGTTCAGTTTATTATTACCTTTAGTGACCCTTGAATCTAGGAAAGTAATGGTTTCCTCACTATATGTTAGTGTAAATTGAAGTCCTCTTATCATTGTATTCAACTCCTGGGTAAATTTTTCCAGGGCTCCAATGCTGCCCCACCACACGCCAAACACATCATCGATGTAGTAACCATGAAACAGGCATATCTATTGTTCAAAGGGCTCTTATGATGAGTGGTAGATACACTGATACACAATGTCAGTTTATCGAAAATGTATTAAGTTTACTCTTATATTGGAATTTTTTTCTCTTCCAAGATGAATGGTTTATACAGATTAAGGGAACAGCCATGGGCTCCAATGTTGCCCCATCATACGCCAATCTCTACATGAATGAATTTGAAGAGAAAATGGTCTATGAGAACCAATTGTTCAAGATGCACGGCGTGTGGTGGGGCAGCATTGGAGCCCTGGAAAAATTTACCCAGGAGTTGAATACAATGATAAGAGGACTTCAATTTACACTAACATATAGTGAGGAAACCATTACTTTCCTAGATACAAGGGTCACTAAAGGTAATAATAAACTGAACATAGATATTTATTCTAAGGAAACTGATAGAAATACCTTACTTGAATACACTAGTTTCCACCCCAAAGGGTTAATTAACTCATTACCCAAAAGTCAACTTTTGAGGGTCCAGAGAATAGTTAGTGAATAGGAGGTTAAAGAAAAAAGACTCTTAGAAATGACTAACAAGTTTATCCAAAGGGGGTATCCATCCCATTTGATAAATAAAAAAATTGATGAAGTTCAAAATCCAGTTCAAAGAAAGGAAAGGAAGAACAAAAAGGATAGACTTGTGTTTGTATCACAACACAACCCATATAGTATCATAATTTCCAAAGCTATAAGAAAACATTGGCATATTCTTAGATATTGTAATCAACAAATTGAGCATTTTAAGGAACCACCTTCAATGGCCTACAGAAGGGTCAAGAATTTACGTGACCATCTAGTTAAAAGTGATGTTGGGACAGAGCGCAGGGATACACAAACCTTAATCGGAAGCAAAAGAAATGGAAGTTACCCTTGTTTGAGTTGCATCAGTTGTAACTCAATCATAAAAGGCCCAAACTTTTACCATCCCCATAATGGAAGACTCTATAATATCAAAGGGTTTCACACTTGTGACAGTAATTTTGTAGTGTACCTTATTAAGTGTCCTTGTTCCATGTATTACTTGGGTGAAACCACACAAAAGGTAAAAGATAGACTGAGCCAACACCGCTCTAATATTAGGAAAAAGAACTTAGAGGCACCACTTTCAAAACACTTTCTAGAATATGGTCACAATATAAGTCAGCTAAGGTGGCAAATAATTCAACAAATTCTAATTCCCCGTAATGGTATAAATAGGGAAAAAATATTGAAGCAGCAGAAAATGAAGTGGATCTATAAATTGGAGACCCTTATTCCCAAAGGATTAAACAGGGATTTTGACTTAAACTGTTTCTTCTAAACATATGTATAACACAACTACTAAATTATACCTTAGTCACAGTAAGGGGATTACATAATACATCTTCATACATATTGATACACCACATATATATGTGTTTTTTTACATTGAAATTTGCCTATGTGTTTAACTTAGCTTAAGAGATATTTACCTATGTGAGTCATTTCTAGCGAGAAATAATTATGAGCCATCAAATAGGAATACAAAAATTAACCCTACAAAAATTAACCCTATGAATACTGCCCTAATCATGTTTAGTCTGTTACATTGTTTTTAAATTGTACAAACACACAGTTAATGATTTATGAGGTGTGTAACATGTGTAACCACTAGAGGGAGACTTTACTGTCTCCACAGAAGCCCTTGGTGCCAAAATATGTTTAAAGGGAATCATGATATGTTTGTACATTCAGCATGACTAAGGGGTTAACCTCTGAAACGTCGCTTTTTATGTAACCTATAATAAAGAGTTTCAAGTATATCATTGTGCTGGTGTTACCCTTTGAGAGAATATGAAAGAGACGCAGAAATGTACTATTTAATTTCAGCTAGCATAGGTGTATTACATGCATATAGATACAGAAAGAGCAGTGCTCCTGCTTCTGTATCTATTTGTATTATTAACCAGGGAGACTAAAAGAAGCTACTCCCATATGGTAACCAGGCAGTAGAACAAGCCACTGAGCTGTTGTTGGTTCCTGGCAGATTGCTTCTGTTTCTGTATGTTTTTGTATTACATGTATACACTTACTGTCATTATTGTCAAGGGCACATGTAGCCAACAGGAGAGCTGGGGTTATTCATATAATACAATCTTAAGATAGCAGGAAAACAACTGACAATCCATTACATCTGATTGACATTTTCCACAAAACAATACAACTTTATGGTAAAAAAGTCACTCTATTGACAATGTACCTGTCTGGCAATGAGTCCTGAAATGACTGTCTCACTTCTCACTACTCTTTATATCAGGGGAATCTGGACTTGGAAAGTCTACTCTAATTAACAGTCTGTTCCTTATGGATCTGTACCAAGGCCGACAGCTGCCAAGCCCAGAAGGTAAGAAGTCGGATGACACAGGAAAGATATATATAACAAAAGAACTTGCACTCACTGGACTTTTTAGTGTTAAATTTTACTTTATCAAATATGTGACGTTTCGAGGATAATGTATCCCCTTCCTCAGACAGCAAGTGAATAAAAAAAAAACGTGAATATATACACTTTAAACAAACAAAACCCCTCCCCCTAATTAGAGCAAAACTAGTTGCAATGGTGACCTATGAGTCACAATGTAAACATCATAGTGCTATTACCAATAATACATGTTTAAATGTGTCATCCCGGCCCCTAATTTACAAGTGACTAAACAGGTGATACATAGAAGGACTGTGCTAACAATGCATACTAGTGTGGAGCACATACAGCTGGCATACGGCAGAGAATATGACTGAGGTGCCGAACACACCTACGAGCAATGGTGGGTAAAGAATGACCTTCACAACTCTTTACAGTCCTTCAACGAGATCACTGGGAAAGTCATTGAGAAAACATTGGCACATTGTACAAGGTGACCCTTCACTCCCATTCAACCTCTGGTAACATCCTAGAGTGGGGTATAAACGTGATAAAAGTCTGAAAGATCTTCTTATGTTGACTGATCCCATCCACTGTTACACACCCGGAACATGGCTTTCACAAAGAAAGAAACCGGGGTGTTATAGGTGTTTGGGGTGCACTACCTGCAACTCTATGATTCCAGGGGCGACGTTTGGCCACCCTCACCGCAATCAGCGGTACAAGATTAGGCATGTTCTTACCTGCACTACCACACATGTGGTGTATCTATTGAACTGCAGCTGTGGTCGGGTTTTATGTGGGCAAAAACACTGATGATGCTAGAACTCGCCTAGCCAACCACAGATCATCCATCAGGACATCTCTCAAAAAAGGATCCAGTGATCAGCCTGTTGCCAGGCACTTTGTGGAAAAGGGACATGGGGTCCACGACCTGAGATTTACACTGATCGACCATGTCCCACCTCTTAGACGAGGAGGTGACAGGGACAAACTTCTTCTACAGATTGAGGCTAAGTGGATTTTTCAGCTGAACACTTTGCAACCTCACGGACTGAACACTATGTTTGACTGGCATTGCTTTTTGTAGGCATTGCCTGCTTTTTGGCAGTCATTGCCAGTTCTGAGCTAATACTACGGATCCTGTTGGGTCTAACCATGAGAGTCCGTGATCCATTCTATATCTGCCTGACCTTGCAGGAAGTTGCCTATGTGTACACTATCTTCGCTGGTGTTTGGTTTTATCCGCTATCCTTTTGTGTGTATGGCCTTATGGATGATCTCTACCACAATTTTCACAATTCTCCTAATCTGTTTACTCTTTGTGGAAATTAGGTTTTAATGGGCGGCGCTTGTGTCTGTGGTTCAGTTTGGATACTTATTTGCAGGTATGGGGATGAATGGGTATGACTGTGTCAGTTCCTATTTTCTATGTATGTATGCCATTATGCCCACAATAATATGTATGCTGGGCACTATGTAACAAGCTAATTCCCTCTGATCTTGGATGCGATGGATTGTCTTATGCATACCCTGTATATGATTGATAGCCATATGTTTATCCCCTTTTTAGGTATAGTCGTACCATTCTCCTTATTCAATTTTTTGTGTTCTCACCCCTATACATTAGTATGTATGTTGGCGAGTGTGTTCAATTGTAAGTGTGATCTACGCTATGTGTGTTGGGCTATCCAGCTTTTGCGATTTGACTTTTCTGCGAGGGGTCCCCATGGCAACTGTACACATCTTCAGTGATTGGCTGTTACTGTCACGTGCCTAACTAACTTCCGGGTTTCCGTTACTCTGTTTGTGTGTGGAGGTGCTATGGGGATCGCATTGAATTACGGCCCGAATTACGGCCTGAGTGTGGTGCCCCCGTCACAACCTAGTGATCTGTCTATTCTCGGATATACTAGTCACGGTATGAACGTCTTGCTTGGTCCGTTGCGACCAATCACCATGACAACTGTATACAATACTGGTGATTGGCTCATTGTCTTCCATGTGACAGGCTGGAGCCGTTCCTGGTCCCTTGTCACGGCGTTGTTTGCTGGTGCCAGGATGATTGGTCTGCAGCGATCCGTGTTATCTGACAGTGCTCATCACACTATGTAAGTCTTTATTTCTGTGTTTGCTTTATCCTAACATGAGTATGATACAATTCTTTATTAAGGTTGCTGTAGAACTTTGTTTTGGGCTGTATGTGCTCCACACTACTATGCATTGTTAGCACAGTCCTTCTATGTATCACCTGTTTAGTCACTTGTAAATTAGGGGCCGGGATGGCTCATTTAAACATGTATTATTGGTAATAGCACTATGATGTTTACATTGTGACTCATAGGTCACCATAGCAACTAGTTTGGCGGTTTTTTTGCTTTAATTAGGGGGAGGGTTTTTTTTTGTTTAAAGTGTATATATTCACTGTTTTTTTTATTCACTTGCTGTCTAAGGAAGGGGATACATTATTTAACACTAAAAAGTCCAGTGAGTGCAAGTTCTTATGTTTCTACATATAGTGTTTTTACTAGCACCCTGGCAGTTGCTTTGAAGTGAGAGTGCACATCTTTGCTTCGAGTATATATATATATATATATATATATATATATATATATATATATATATATATATATATATGTGTGTGTGTGTGTGTTTTTTTATCCCTATATATAAGATGTATTTTGTCTGAGTAGAGCAGCATTGAAATGACAAATGAGTAAGTGACACTCTGTCAGTTGGCAATGTATTACATTATGTATAAAGTATCCAGTATTCCATAAACCTGTTATTTCAAACCAACAGCATTGTTGATAATGAAGCTTGACAGAAGTTTGAACCTCATGGGTATGAACATTATAACATAACGTATTTAAAGACTTGTACTGTGTGTAAGCTGTACAGTTGATCTAATTTGATGGTATGAGTGTGTTCTAAGTAAAACTGCATGGGTGCAAAATTTTCATTCAATATCTTTATGTTGATTACGTTTCTCAATTTTCCATATGTTGGAGTTTTTAGTATAAAGAATCTATATGCTTTATATAATAAATAAATAACTGGCTCAGAAACAAATAAAAGGTTTGCTCAAATTTTCATTTCTAGATGACAGTTCAGAATTGACTGTGTTGGTAGCACAATATTCTAATTCTTAAATTTAGCTGAGATGAAAAGTTAAAAAGTAAGCTGTTTTTGTTTTAAGCTGACACGTCATGACCTCTTTATTTTAGGTATTTGCATGCCCCTAACCTTTGTCCTCATTCTTCCCTCCATGTCCTGCACCTTTCTTATCTAGACACCAACTTTAATATCTGGCCTCCTTGCATGCATTGCTTCAACTTCTACCAAGCCTTTGAAAAAAAAGCAAAAAATTAAGAATAATTCAAGTGCAGTTTAACAGTTACAGAACTTACAAAGGGTCCTGGTTTAACATACAGTCTTACATTGCTTAGCTGTTCTGGGCAGACTGCTCTAGGAATGTTTTAACAATTCTGCCTATCTTCAGTTTAAAAAGCATGCACAGCAATTTTGAATTAAGGGTAGATACCTTAGTTTATGAAGAAATATAGACCATGCTAAGCATTAAGGATTACATTGTCCATTGTCAGCTCAAGATTCAGGAAATATCAGTTCTAGTTTACCAATAGGTTGATCTAATTAACTTGTTGGTATTTTAGACAATGGTAGATTGCACTGCATAATCTAAAAGCTACACATATTATTATCTGTTATTTGTAGAGCGCCAACAGATTCCACAGCGCTATAAACAAAGGCGGAGTACAACAAAACAATTATAGGGATCAAATGGGTAGAGGGCCCTGCTAAGAGTCGCACTGTTGTAGTCAGCTCTTAAGAAGGTGATCTACAAACAGCTGGACTCTTAGGCTTACATGCTAAGGGGGTTCAGGGGATAGCAATGGAGGAGAGGAACTGGTATAAAGAAAGGTTAGCATAGGTTGTATGCATCCCTGAACAGTAGAGTCTTTAGGGAGCACTTGAAGCTTTTAAAACTAAAAGAGAGTCTTGTGGAGCGAGGCAGAGAGTTCCACAAGATGGGAGCCAGTCTGGAGAAGTCCTGTAAACGGGAGTGTGATGAGGTGACAAGAGAGGAGGAGAGTAGGAGGTCATGAGCAGAGCGAAGGGGACGGAAGAGAGAGTATCTGGAGACAAGGTCTGAGATATAGGGGGGGAGCAGTGCAGTTGAGGGTTTTGTATGTCAGAATGAGAATTTTTTATTTGATCCTAGAGGCAAGAGGAAGCCAGTGAAGGGACTGGCAGAGAGGTGCAGCAGATGAAGAGCGACGTGTAAGGAAGATGAGTCTGGCAGAGGCATTCATTATGGATTGTAAGGGAGCTAGGCAGCAGGTGGGGAGACCAGAGAGGATAGAGTTGCAGTAATCGAGGCGGGAAAGAATGAGAGTAAATTAAATTCTTAGTTGTGTCTTGTGTAAGGAAGTGTCTAATTTTAGAAATGTTTTTAAGGTGGAAGCGGCAGGCTTTAGCCAATAACTGAATGTGAGGAGTGAAAGAAAGATCTGAGTCAAATGTGACCCCGAGACATCGAGCATGTGTGGTAGGGGTAATGATGGAGTTGTTAACAGTTATAGAGAGATTGGGGCTGGAGAGTTTAGAAGAAGGGGGGAAAATAAGGAGCTCAGTTTTGGAGAGATTTAGTTTGAGGTAGTGAGAGGACATCCAGTTAGAGATGTGAGAAAGACAGTTAGTGGCACGGGTTAGCATGGAAGGAGATAGGTCTGGTGCAGAGAAGTAGATTTGGGTGTCATCGGCATACAAATGATATTGTAAACCGTGGGACTTTATTAGGGAACCTAGTGATGACGTGTAGTTTGAGAAGAGAAGGGGACCGAGGACAGAGCCTTGCGGTACTCCGACAGAAAGTGGTGACAGGGCAGAGGAGGCCCCAGAGAAGGCTACATTAAAGGTATGGTTTGACAGGTAGGAAGAGAGCCACAAGAGGGCTGTGTCACAGATGCTGAAGGATTGGAGGGTTTGGAGCAAAAGAGGGTGGTCAACAGTGACAGATCATGGAGGATAAGCAGAGAGAAGTGGCCTTTTGATTTTGCTGTAAATAGGTCGTTGGTAACCTTAACAATTGCTGTCTCTGTGGAGTGATGGGGACGAAATCCAGATTGCAATGGGTCAAGGAGGGAGTCTATTGTAAGGAAATGGGATAGGCGTGCATAAGCTGGATTTTTAAGAAGCTTTGATGCAAGAGGGAGGAGGGAAATAGGGCAGTAGTTGGATGGGGAGGTAGGATCAAGGGAAGGTTTTTTGAGGATAGGTGTGACCAGTGCATGTTTCAGCGATGAGGGAAATATACCGGCGCTGAGGGAGAGGTTGAAAGTGTGTGTGAGTATAGGGGTAAGGGTGGCAGAGAGGGAGGGGAGTAGCTGTGAGGGGATAGGGTCAAGGGGACAGGTAGTGAAGTGAGAGTGCAGTATAAGTGCTGAAACTTCTTCCTCAGTAACAGGGGAGAATGAGCTAAGTTTAAGGTTATGTGGGTTGTGGTTGATTGAGAGCATTTGAGGGGGTGAGAGAATGGAATTATGTTGAGAGCTGATTTCATTTCTGATGGAGTTGTTTTGTTATTGAAGTGATTGGCAAAGTATTGAGCTGACAGAGAAGTTGTATTAGGAGGTGGGGGAGGGCGGAGAAGAGTATTGAAAGTAGAGAACAAACGTTTTGGGTTTGAAGAAAGATTAGAGATAAGAGTAGAGAAGTAGTGTTGCTTATGGAAATTAAGGGCAGAGTAGTAGGAGTTCAAGATAAATTTGTAATGTTGAAAATCAGCTAGATTTTCTCCAGTACCGCTCAGCAGTATGGGAACATCTGTGTAGGTATCGTGTCAGAGGAGTATGCCAGGGCTGAGGATGAGTGTTTGATTTCCGAGCTATGGTAAGAGGGGAGAGATTGTCAAGGATGGATGTAAGGGTGGAATTATAGTGGCAGATAGATTGGTCAGGGCAGGAAAAGGAGGAGAAGGATGAGAGGAGAGGTTTGAGGGAATTAGAAAGCTGTTGTTGATCTAATGACATAATGCTTCTGTGAAGTTTGGTGTGACGAGCAGAAGGAGGGAGAGTTGTAGGCAGGGCTGATATGTTGCAAGTAAGGAGATGGTGGTCAGAAAGAGGAAAAGGGGAGTTTGTGAAGTTTGAGAGAGTGCATCGATAGCTAAAGATCAGGTAAAGGGAGTGACCATCTTTGTGAGTGGGAGAATCAATCCATTGTGACAAACCGAAAGAGGAAGTGAGTTGCAGAAGTTGTTTTGCAGAGGAGGAAGTGGGATTGTCAAGAGGGATGTTGAAGTCACCAAGAATGAGGAAAGGGGTGTCTGAGGAAAGGAAATAAGGTAACCAGGCAGCCAAGTGATCTAGAAATTGAGTTGAGGAGCCAGGAGGACGGTATATGACTGCAACACGTATAGAAAGAAGAGAGAATAAGGAATCATGTGGGTTTCGAATGAGGAAAATGTGAGGGAAGAGATGGGATGTATTTGTTGAAAGGTGCAATGAGAGGAAAGTAAAATACCTACACCACCTCCTTGTCTATTACCAGACCTAGGAGTGTGGCTGAAGTGGAGACCCCCATGTGACAGAGCAGCAGTGGATGCTGTGTCTAGGGGAGAGAGTCAGGTTTCTGTTAGGGAGTGGGAGATAAAGAGGTCATGTATAGAAGTGAGTTTGTTGCAAACAGAGCGAGAGTTCCAGGGTGCACAAGTGAAAGGGGTAGTGGCTTTTGATGCAAGAGGAATGTGAGTAAGGTTGTCAGAGTTTTGTTTTTTGAGTCTGTGGGATGGTATACATGGATGTGCATGGCTAGGCAGGAGGGAGAGTGACATGAGATGAGATACAGATTTGCAGTAATGAGACTGCTTTTGAGACAAGGTGCAGGGGGCAGAGAGAGTGTTTAGGAATAGGTAAAGTTCGTGAGTACAAAAGTAAGGTGAGTTTAGGAGAGATGGGCTAATGAACAGTGCAGGTGGAGAGGGAGAAGGAGTAATTGAATAATGTAGTTTGTTGTAGAGACAAAAGGTAGCAAAAAGGAATAAGAAGATATTAGGCATTTTTACAAAAGAGGGAACCAGTTAAACACATTAAGGCACAGTATTACAGTAGCAATTGCATAAGAAAACAGTAAGGTATATCAAACATAATATTACAAAACTACCTGCCTTGTTCTTGCCCCTTGCCCAATCCTTGTTGAATTCTTGTATAATTATATTGCTAATGCCTCACTTTAAAAAATGTGAACATATGTTGTTATAGCAATGCACCTCCCAGTACAATGCACATCCCAAACTAGTGTGAAATATATGCAGGGAGGGCAGTCAGCTGAGTCCACTAAATTTAGTTGATTGCTAATCAAAGACAATTGGAAAGGCCAATTGGAAAGTTAGATTCTGGTCTGGTCAGGGTGAGATGTTAAGTAAACAGACAATAAAATTTGGGGGAGGTTAAAAGTATGGAGTAAGACAGCTATACATTTTTGGAATAATAGCAAGTATTGATAAGGATTGACATCACATGGCAAGTAACTGAACATCAGAAATAAGACATTGAATAACAGTACAACAGATGTAGGACTAAATTAACAAACTAAAATCATTTGCTCTATGTAAATATTCACATACCAGAAGAGAGTTACAGGAGAGAAAAAACACCAGAGAGCAGTGAATAGTTTGCAGATTGACAGGGTCTCTATTCACGTACAAGAAGAGAGTTACAGGAGAGAAAAAACACCAGAGAACAGTGAATAGTTTGCAGATTGACAGAGTCTCTATTCACGTACCAGAAGAGAGTTACAGGAGAGAAAAAACGCCAGAGAGCAGTGAATAGTTTGCAGATTGACAGGGTCTCTATTTACGTACCAGAAGAGAATTACAGGAGAGAAAAAACACCAGAGAACAGTGAATAGTTTGCAGATTGACAGGGTCTCTATTCACGTACCAGAAGAGAGTTACAGGAGAGAAAAAACGCCAGAGAGCAGTGAATAGTTTGCAGATTGACAGGGTCTCTATTCACGTACCAGAAGAGAATTACAGGAGAGAAAAAACACCAGAGAACAGTGAATAGTTTGCAGATTGACAGGGTCTCTATTCACGTACCAGAAGAGAGTTACAGGAGAGAAAAAAACACCAGAGAGCAGTGAATAGTTTGCAGATTGACAGGGTCTCTATTCACATACCAGAAGAGAGTTACAGGAGAGAAAAAACACCAGAGAGCAGTGAATAGTTTGCAGATTGACAGGGTCTCTATTCACGTATCAGAAGAGAGTTACAGGAGAGAAAAAACACCAGAGAGCAGTGAATAGTTTGCAGATTGACAGGGTCTCTATTCACGTACCTGAAAGCAGAGGAGAGAGAATAGGGTTAGCTTGATGTAGTGTGCAATTCTTCAGCAGATGTCAATAGGCAGCATGTTATCTTAATAAGCAGCATTGTGCTGAGTAGTGAGTGTAGTTATTGTATATATACACATAGCTAACCTTGTAGCTTCTTTATGTAGCACCTATATATGTAGAATCTCAGCTACTCTTTTCCATTTTAGCAAATACTCTCATAAAAAAAACTGTGCTCACAGAGTTAACCCAAGCACAGTTCCATCAACTCTACCTATTGGATCTCTTTTGTTTAACTGTAAAATTATTTCACATTCTATAGAAAGTGATGTGCCAAAAATATTATCCCCTCCACTTGATCTGTATCTTCATATCTATTACTGTGTTCATCCTAAGTACTCTTTCTCTGTTTTCACTATGTTGACTATTTTTTTTCCATACAAGCAATTGGAAAGGAAACTGCTTTTATCTATTTAAAATTGTATTTCCTCTTTTACATTTTTGTTTTGAGAACTCATAAGAGTGACCATTTAAGATTTATATAAGAATGTAAGTTAGAGGTGCATCCATATTGCTAGAGCAATTTCCAGTAATGTTGTAATGGTTTGGAGCACATTGTTATGGAACTGTTACCTCTGATGATTAATCAACACTTACATCTCTGTTTGCAGAATGCGTCACACAGACAGTGGAGATAGTTAAGCAGACTGTGGATATTCAGGAGAAAGGGGTCCGACTGCGACTAACAGTGATAGACACGCCGGGGTATGGGGAAGCCATTAACAATGAGCATTGGTATGTTTATGCAGTGAGTCTGCAATAAGTTGCTCAAGTAAACTTCTTGTTTTCAATATTGCAGAATATTAGCTTTAAGAAACGTTTGTTTAGAGTAGAATATACAGATTGTGATAGACAGGGCCTATTTTAAAGGGACACTAATCTCAAAAATCGATTCCCCATAAAAGGTTCAGTTGTGCACAATGACAACAGGGCAATTTATTAATGTTCCTGCTTTTCCTGTAATTTAATTTTTTCACTGCCGCAGAGAGACTGCAGAGCATTCTGTGGAATGTAGAACCCTGGCAGTCTGGCATGATGCATTGTGACTGTGTTGTTTATGCAAGAGATTATTTATATCTGCCCCTTATCTGCCCCTTATCTTCTAATTATTATCTTATCTTCTAATTATTATCTTCTAATTGAATGAAGATAATAAATGAATAAATAATAATAATAATTGTCATTACATATTTATAACAGATTAACAGCATACGCTGTCGGCATTTATCATTGCAGCATCAGTTCTTGTGAACTGCTGGTGCAATGCCGCCCCCTGCAGATTCACGGCCAATCACCCGCTAGTAGGGGGTGTCAATCAACCCGATCGTATTCAATCGGGTTGATTTCTGTCCGCGGCCTCAGAGCAGGCAGACAAGTTATGGAGCAGCGGTCTTTAGACTGCCGCTTCATAACTTCTGTTTCCAGCGAGCCTGAAGGCTCGCAGAAAACAAGGGGCATCAAGCTCCATACGGAGCTTGGTAAATATGCCGCTAAAACTCAGAGTTAAAACACTAAGGGCTAGATTTCAAGTGGAGCGGTATGTACTGCTTCTGCTAAAGTGCTAATTGCACTAGAAGTAATCTTTTTGCACTCGTCGGGTTGCGATCGTATTATGAGTTGAAAGTAAAAATGTATTGCTCTCTCGCGCTAATCTGACAAGCGCAAATAGGTTACTTCTGGCGCAATTAGACTGTCGCGCAAAAGATAACCTCTTCCCCATAGAATTCAATAGAGAAAAAAGTGGAAAGAAAAATGACACCCGACTCTCGCTCTAACCCGAATTCTTATTCCCATATGAGCTAATCCTACATAAAATTATGAATATTTCACATGCCAATATTCTGCATATACAAGAATATGTTCTATTCATTCAAAAATAAATATTTAAACATATATCTGATGGTATTTTGGTAACATATATATTTATAGCTATGTATATGATTATATATAGGTATAAATATATTCAGATATATAGGAATGTCTATTTAAAAATACATAGAACATATTCTGCTATGTGCAGAACATTGGAATGTGAAATATTTACAGTAAAAATACACTATGACACTTTATTAAAATTGAATATTGCAGAAATATGTTTTTACATGTTTTCATCTACTTAATTTCAGAGGGCTCTAATGCAACTTTATATGTGTCTATATATGTGTACATATGTATTTATGTGTTTATATGTGTTTATATGTCTGTAAGAAAGTTTTGGAAACGCATAAACAACTTACAAAATCCACCAATCCACTCCCAACCCCCCACTGTCAATGTGGACAACCAAACCCTGCAACTCCCCTTAGAAGTAGCAAATGCCTTTAATAGTTATTTTGTTGGATGCTCCACCACCCTGATTGACAAACTAATAAATGACACGCATCCTGAAACTACAAATGTGTATCAGGCCCCACTAAATCAGCAAAGACCCAATATAGAGAAGTTCAATTTTAGACCTGTACCCATCAATGTTGTTAAGAAACACCTTAATAATCTAAAAATGAAAAACCAGTCTGGACTTGATCAAATCCCAGCAATGCTGTTGAAGCTCAGTGCGCCGGCAATTGCTAAACCCATCACAACCCTAATTAACGAATCCTTGGTGTCTGGATACATACCCAAACTTTGTAAAACTGCAAGAGTAGTGCCTATCCATAAAAGTGGGAAATTATCCTTGGTTTCTAATTATCGGCCTATATCTTTGCTCCCAGTATTGTCAAAAATCTTAGAAAAATGTGTCCATACACAACTATGTGAGTATTACCAACAATCTAACTATCTGACCTCTAATCAATTAGGTTTTCGCCCAAATCACTCCACTACAACTGCCTTCCTAAAAGTTTGCAACGACATCCAAACTGTCATGGAACAAGGAGACCTAACTGGAGCTATTTTCCTTGATTTTGCAAAGGCCTTTGACACAGTAGACCATGACATACTACAGGGAGTGCAGAATTATTAGGCAAGTTGTATTTTTGAGGATTAATTTTATTATTGAACAACAACCATGTTCTCAATGAACCCAAAAAACTCATTAATATCAAAGCTGAATAGTTTTGGAAGTAGTTTTTAGTTTGTTTTTAGTTTTAGCTATTTTAGGGGGGTATCTGTGTGTGCAGGTGACTATTACTGTGCATAATTATTAGGCAACTTAACAAAAAACAAATATATACCCATTTAAATTATTTATTTTTACCAGTGAAACCAATATAACATCTCAACATTCACAAATATACATTTCTGACATTCAAAAACAAAACAAAAACAAATCAGTGACCAATATAGCCACCTTTCTTTGCAAGGACACTCAAAAGCCTGCCATCCATGGATTCTGTCAGTGTTTTGATCTGTTCACCATCAACATTGCGTGCAGCAGCAACCACAGCCTCCCAGACACTGTTCAGAGAGGTGTACTGTTTTCCCTCCTTGTAAATCTCACATTTGATGATGGACCACAGGTTCTCAATGGGGTTCAGATCAGGTGAACAAGGAGGCCATGTTATTAGATTTTTTTCTTTTATACCCTTTCTTGCCAGCCACGCTGTGGAGTACTTGGACGCGTGTGATGGAGCATTGTCCTGCATGAAAATCATGTTTTTCTTGAAGGATGCAGACTTCTTCCTGTACCACTGCTTGAAGAAGGTGTCTTCCAGAAACTGGCAGTAGGACTGGGAGTTGAGCTTGACTCCATCCTCAACCCGAAAAGGCCCCACAAGCTCATCTTTAATGATACCAGCCCAAACCAGTACTCCACCTCCACCTTGCTGGCGTCTGAGTCGGACTGGAGCTCTCTGCCCTTTACCAATCCAGCCACGGGCCCATCCATCTGGCCCATCAAGACTCACTCTCATTTCATCAGTCCATAAAACCTTAGGAAAATCAGTCTTGAGATATTTCTTGGCCCAGTCTTGACGTTTCAGCTTGTGTGTCTTGTTCAGTGATGTCTCTTACCTTGGCCATGTCTCTGAGTATTGCACACCTTGTGCTTTTGGGCACTCCAGTGATGTTGCAGCTCTGAAATATGGCCAAACTGGTGGCAAGTGGCATCTTGGCAGCTGCACGCTTGACTTTTCTCAGTTCATGGGCAGTTATTTTGTGCCTTGGTTTTTCCACACGCTTCTTGCAACCCTGTTGACTATTTTGAATGAAACGCTTGATTGTTCGATGATCACGCTTCAGAAGCTTTGCAATTTTAAGAGTGCTGCATCCCTCTGCAAGATATCTCACTATTTTTGACTTTTCTGAGCCTGTCAAGTCCTTCTTTTGACCCATTTTGCCAAAGGAAAGGAAGTTGCCTAATAATTATGCACACCTGACATAGGGTGTTGATGTCATTAGACCACACCCCTTCTCATTACAGAGATGCACATCACCTAATATGCTTAATTGGTAGTAGGCTTTCGAGCCTATACAGCTTGGAGTAAGACAACATGCATAAAGAGGATGATGTGGTCAAAATACTCATTTGCCTAATAATTCTGCACTCCCTGTACTGCTCAAACTAAAAAACTCAGGTATTGGTGATCGTCCACTAACCTGGTTTCGATCATATGTCTCGGATCGATCACAATATGTCTCCATTTCTAACAGTGACTCCCTCCCTCTCCCAGTCATGTGTGGTGTTTCCCAAGGTTCCATTCTCGGCCCCCTACTATTCACATTATTTATAAATAATCTGCCTAATGTCTGCAAATCCTCAACTGTACACATGTACGCAGATGACACGATAATCTATGCAAACAATTCTGATCTGCTGCAGCTTGAGGCAGTGCTCCAAGACCAGTTCACAGAGGTAGAAAAGTGGATCTCAAAAAACAAACTCTTCCTAAACACTGACAAAACTGTCACAATGATCTTTGGAACGGGACCTAAAATACACAAATTACAAAATTCCCATCTACGCATCAAAACAAAATCCAATTGTATGCTGACCGCAGTCCACTCTTTCAAATACTTGGGTATGTTGTTAGACCCCAATCTATCTTTTGGCCTCCACATAGAAAAACTTGCATCTAAACTTTATCCAAAACTAGGTGCCCTATACAGAAACAAATCCTGCCTCAGCCCTGCAGTAAAGGAAAAGATTGTACAGCAAATGCTGATGCCTATCAAGGATTACAGGGACATAGTTTATGCACCTGCACCGCAAACTCACCTTAATAAACTTAATACATTGTATAACTCATTCTGCCGCTTTGTGCTACAATGCAACTACAGGACCCACCATTGTGACATGCTAAAAGAACTAAACTGGCTGTCACTGGAATCCAGACGCTCCCTCCATCTTTCCTGCCTTGTGCTTAAGAGCCTTTCTGGGAAGCTCCCACCCTACCTGAGCAGAATGCTCTCCCCAGCTATTCCCACCTCCTATAACCTCCGATCCAATACCAGTACATTATTTAGCTTGCCTCAATACAAAAAGAAAGCAGCTCGATCCTCCTTTTCCTACAGAGCACCACAATTATGGAATGACCTCCCGCACACTTTCAAACCTTCCCCAAGCCTAATATCCTTTAAGAGATCCCTCTCTACATATCTCAAAACAGAATGCACCTGTCATGGTTGATTAAATATTTCCTACCTGTTCAATGTTAAATTTTTTGCATATATTGTGTATTATTATTGTTTTTGTATTTTATTGTACCCTATTGTATCAATGCAATGTTTTGTGGACCCAGGACATACTTGAAAACAAGAGAAATCTCAATGTATCCTTCCTGGTAAAATATTTTATATATAAATAAATATATATATATATACAGGGAGTGCAGAATTATTAGGCAAGTTGTATTTTTGAGGATTAATTTTATTATTGAACAACAACCATGTTCTCAATGAACCCAAAAAACTCATTAATATCAAAGCTGAATAGTTTTGGAAGTAGTTTTTAGTTTGTTTTTAGTTATAGCTATTTTAGGGGGATATCTGTGTGTGCAGGTGACTATTACTGTGCATAATTATTAGGTAACTTAACAAAAAACAAATATATACCCATTTCAATTATTTATTTTTACCAGTGAAACCAATATAACATCTCAACATTCACAAATATACATTTCTGACATTCAAAAACAAAACAAAAACAAATCAGTGACCAATATAGCCACCTTTCTTTGCAAGGACACTCAAAAGCCTGCCATCCATGGATTCTGTCAGTGTTTTGATCTGTTCACCATCAACATTGCGTGCAGCAGCAACCACAGCCTCCCAGACACTGTTCAGAGAGGTGAACTGTTTTCCCTCCTTGTAAATCTCACATTTGATGATGGACCACAGGTTCTCAATAGGGTTCAGATCAGGTGAACAAGGAGGCCATGTCATTAGATTTTCTTCTTTTATACCCTTTCTTGCCAGCCACGCTGTGGAGTACTTGGACGCGTGTGATGGAGCATTGTCCTGCATGAAAATCATGTTTTTCTTGAAGGATGCAGACTTCTTCCTGTACCACTGCTTGAAGAAGGTGTCTTCCAGAAACTGGCAGTAGGACTGGGAGTTGAGCTTGACTCCATCCTCAACCTGAAAAGGCCCCACAAGCTCATCTTTGATGATACCAGCCCAAACCAGTACTCCACCTCCACCTTGCTGGCGTCTGAGTCGGACTGGAGCTCTCTGCCCTTTACCAATCCAGCCACGGGCCCATCCATCTGGCCCATCAAGACTCACTCTCATTTCATCAGTTCATAAAACCTTAGAAAAATCAGTCTTGAGATATTTCTTGGCCCAGTCTTGACGTTTCAGCTTGTGTGTCTTGTTCAGTGGTGGTCGTCTTTCAGCCTTTCTTACCTTGGCCATGTCTCTGAGTATTGCACACCTTGTGCTTTTGGGCACTCCAGTGATGTTGCAGCTATGAAATATGGCCAAACTGGTGGCAAGTGGCATCTTGGCAGCTGCACGCTTGACTTTTCTCAGTTCATGGGCAGTTATTTTGCGCCTTGGTTTTTCCACACGCTTCTTGCGACCCTGTTGACTATTTTGAATGAAACGCTTGATTGTTCGATGATCACGCTTCAGAAGCTTTGCAATTTTAAGAGTGCTGCATCCCTCTGCAAGATATCTTACTATTTTTGACTTTTCTGAGCCTGTCAAGTCCTTCTTTTGACCCATTTTGCCAAAGGAAAGGAAGTTGCCTAATAATTATGCACACCTGATATAGGGTGTTGATGTCATTAGACCACACCCCTTCTCATTACAGAGATGCACATCACCTAATATGCTTAATTGGTAGTAGGCTTTCGAGCCTATACAGCTTGGAGTAAGACAACATGCATAAAGAGGATGATGTGGTCAAAATACTCATTTGCCTAATAATTCTGCACTCCCTGTATATATATATATATATATATATATATATATATATATATATATATATATATATATATGTGTACTTCAGTCCCTTTTAGAAGTTTGGCTAGGATTGTAGGGTTTCTGTCACATATCTACCCTCGGCAGTAACGTAGCACCCGGTTCTGGAGAGATGCTGGACTTCCAGGGAGAAAATATTTCATTATTGTATCACTGTAAATAAACACAAAGGCTTCCTTATCTTATCTCTGTTTAGATAACAATTGAAAACAAACATTTAAGTATATCCTTGTTTCACCCCACACTGGGAGCATAATTTCTTCTAAACCTTTCCTGTTTACATATCTTTTCTATAAACAGTATTTAATTAATGAAAAGTTCAATATCGGTGGGGATACAACAAGCAAAAATGGCTATTTAAAATGTCAAAATAAAGGAACTACTTGTAAACAATTTAATATATGCCAGCAGGTAAAATGGATAATCGAGAACACAATTAAGGGAAGAACATTTAGTAGTACATTGTTCCCTTAAATCTGGCCTTTTCCTGTATTGCCTGTCTGTTTATAGAGCTTGCTTCCTGGGTGTGCTGAATCCTGTGTTTTGGTTCTGATATCTTTGTTGCTGACATATTTGGCCTGAATCTGACAACTCTTTTGTTTTGTGATTTTGTGTTTTGTTGCCTGTTTGTGTTTTGACACTTGCTTGACCTGACAACTCTTTTCTGCATGTTGCTGAACCTTGGCTGTCTCTGACCTCACACCTGAACCCTCAGTCACCATCCACTACTAACAAACTCTACTAGCAGCTTGGGGACCCCACCACCTGAAACATAATAGTTACCAGGAATTGTGGCGGGTAACCTAGCATCTGGGTTGTCACAAAATTGTAATGTTCTCACAACATTTCTTTACCTTCAGAAGCAAAATAGCGACTCCTATGGTGATTATTCAACATAGAAGGCTGGTGTGAGAAATATAATCCAATTCAATTCAGGCTGGGGAATCAAATGCAAATGGTCAGCCACAGAAAACATATTTCACATGAATTGACTGAAGTTTCTAGCAGTATCCTTTGCAATAAAAATCTTTAAAAAGGTTTTACATTCTTTTACAACATATATTGGACAAAAATTATATTGCTTCTTGAATCCTTTGAAAGGGACAGCATTTAAAACACTATCCAACATAGCAGAACCATTCATGAATCTCTTGCATACTATATTATTGTTTGGGCAGCTTAACTTTCTGGTTTATCCAATGTGGCAGCAGGCTGGTGATCTTGTCACATTTCTCAGCTAAGATTACCCTTTTTGCCTCCAATTTGAACTGTCAAATCAAAACATTTTCAGTTGGAGGCCAGAACCAGAAGCACAAATTATTAAAGCAGTCCTCCAAACCTGACCACCATTTTGCCATGATTCCCAGAACTATAATGTTCGTCCAACAGAATCAGGTTTCTCTTTTCCTAAATTCCCTACTATGCCTCACCAATATGTGTACTCTGCTCTTCTAACGATGTATCTTCCTTCCATACTTCTTCCTTCTATTCCAGACCTTCTTTCAGATCCCAAGGGAAATCCTTCTATTTTAGTAATTTAGGGCCCCATTTCATTAGTTGTCTGGACAGTTTCAGGTGATTTTGAATCTAAGCTTCTAATGGGACATTATTAGCCCCAGGTACCAAGAAATGGTAAATTTCTGCATGATCCAGTTGGGATTGCTGGTGCTTGCAAAGCGGTTAGCACCCCTTTCCAGCTACTATCATGCAAATTACTAACTATGAAACTATGAAATCTTGTTTTGGATTATAGATCTATAAATGTAGCAAAATTACCAAAGCCATTCATCTTCAAAAGCCACCTATCCATCGTTACACTCATTTTTCTGATATAGATTTTTTTTTTAACTTTATATCAACTTGCCTTATAATATTCTTTTCTGCAAGCAAGCCTCTTCTAAACATTATTGTGTTTAAATTCCTGTGACAGGTATGCTTGTCTTTAATTATAAAACTACAATGTTTTCCCATAAAGGTGTTATATTTTACTTTTGCATAGAACTAAATTTAATTAATCTTCTTTTCTATCCAAATGGTGACCCTCATTTATGTGAAGTTTTATGTCTCAAAGACGTCTTCCTTTTACAATAATACTTCCAATCAACCACTAATTTAAAGCCCACTCGTTCAGAATTGTTGCAGCTTCTAAAGGATATTTGCTGGTGATGGTCTTCTGATCATAAATTCCATCAATTCTATTTTAAACCTATTCTATTTTTTCTTATATAACTATCGGCTAGATTACAAGTTTTGCAATACAGCTATACCGCTGAAAAATTGGCCATTGCGCATGGAATAGCCGGGAACACATATTACGAGTCGCGGCGGTATAGCTATACAGCAAGCATTTAAAGGGACAGTAAACCTAAAAAATAATGTTATATAATTCTGCACATAGTGCTATCGTTATAAAACCTTATTTCCCCTTTGAATTTTTTTAAAATATGACAAGTTTTCAGACCCGCTCTCTGCGCTCTTCTGAGCGGGCCTGTTTTTATTACACAGCGCATCGGGCCAGCTGTATAGTCACAGCCCGGCCCGACCGCGCCATAACACTAAGTGCAGCTCACTCCTGCTCTGTCTGACAGCAGGAGCGAGCTGCACTTAGTGTTATGGCGCGGTCGGGCCGGGCTGTGACTATAAATTAAACTATTAACCCCTAAACCTAACACCCCGAACTTTAAATTAAAATTACAATATAACTATATTTAAAAAAAATTAAAACTTACCTGTGAAATATAAAAAAGTTTAAACTATAAATTAACCTAACATAACTATTCTAATAAAATAAAAAAACTACCAATCAAAAACCTAAATTAAACATTTTAAAAAACACTTCAGATATTTTTTAAAAAAATCTAAGATTACAAAAAATAATAAACACTAAAAAACTCTAAGATTACAGAAAATAATAAACAGGACTTCCGGGCAGTGGCCATTTTACTGTTGTGCGGCTTGTGCCTATCATTCATCTACAAATTGTGTTCCTACTGTGCCCTTTGAACTATGGCATCTAACTTGCAATTATTTGAAGATCAAATATGTGCTATATTAGAGGAGCATTTTCAGAAACTATCCAATCTCATCACTAGTGGTTTTGGTGTACTACCACTGCTCAGTGTAGCTGGAGATGACGACCAGTTTCCTATAGCACCCTCGGATTCACCATCATGCGATGTGTCAGCTGTGCTAGATTCAAATTTAACAGCTAAATTAACTGATAATCCTGCTGCAGACAAAAAGCAGAACTTACCTTCTAAGGTTATATGGTCTAGGAGCGACTCAACACAGCACTGGACCGAGTATGGCAGTGAGAAGCTAAGACAACCAATGATGATTATCTCTGCACCAGATACCCCTCTTTCAAGCACAGGTCGGTTCCGGAGGATATCAGCATGGTGACCTGCTTGACTAGGTGAAACAGTGGCTTGGCAGGTTTTTCTTTCTGTCAGCAACCTTCATGGTATGCGGGGACCGCAATTGAGGTTCAGAGTGATTTGTCTACCCTCGCAAGAGCGGACTGCGCTTCCAAGATACTCCTAGAGAAGAATCACTATATTATTTGTTGGATGGGAGTTTACCGAGCTGAAACAACTCCACAATACAGAACTGGCGTAGGTTGAGTGAGGTGCGAGAATCAGGACTTAAACCTAAGGCATGCGATCGATAAGCATGAGTTTGGTAGAAAATCTAGCGAAATGCACTTACCAATTAGTACCATCCTGTTACTGTGAGTCCTGAAATAACTCAACAAGTAATTGTATTTATGAGGAATTTGTGTCTGAAATGTTATTAAAGGTTATAGACTGCCCTTACTCCACTAATACCACACCTTGTCCATGTAGACCTTATATATACTGTGAGTTGATTTTTTATGCTATTACATATACATACTAGTGATTACTTAATATATCCCCCTAAATGACTAGCGGCTAGATTACGAGTTTTGCGTTAGGGTAAAGAAGCAGCTATAGCCGGTCCTAACGCTGCTTTTTAACGCCTGCTGGTATTACGAGTCTTGCAGTACCGCTTACTTTTTTGGCCAGACTTGGCAATACCGCAAATCCACTTAAGTAAATTACGTATCCTCTTTTTTCAATGGGACTTGCATAGCGCCGGTATTACGAGTCTGCCAAAAAGTCCTGTCAAGACTGGTACCGCATTTTAAAGTCAGTAGTTAAGAGTTTAACACTACAACCCCGTAGCATAAAACTCTTAACTAAAGTGCTAAAAAGTACACTAACAACCATAATCTACCTATTAACCCCTAAACCGAGGCCCTCCCACATCGCAAACACTAAAAGAAAATTTTAACCCCTAATCTGCCGAACCAGACATCGCAAACAATATAATAAACATATTAACCCCTAAACAGCCGCACTCCCGCCTCGCAAACACTAGTTAAATATTATTAACCCCTAATCTGCCGTCCCTAACATCGCCGCCACCTACCTACATTTATTAACCCCTAACTGCCGCCCCCAACGTCGCCGCCCCTATATTAAAGTTATTAACCCCTAAACCCTAACCCTAACACCCCCTAACTTAAATATAATTAAAATAAATCTAAATAAAAATTCCTATCATTAACTAAATTATTCCTATTTAAAACTAAATACTTACCTATAAGATAAACCCTAAGCTAGCTACAATATAACTAATAGTTACATTGTAGCTACTTTAGGCTTTATTTTTATTTTACAGGCAAGTTTGTATTTATTTTAACTAGGTAGAATAGTTATTAAATCGTTATTAACTATTTAATAACTACCTAGCTAAAATAAATACAAAAGTACCTGTAAAATAAAACCTAACCTAAGTTACACTAACATCTAACACTACACTACAATTAAATAAATTAACTAAATTAAATCCAATTAACTAAATTAAATTAGCTAAAGTACAAACCCCCCCCCCCACTAAATTACAGAAAATAATAAACAAATTACAGAAATTTAAACTAATTACACCTAATCTAATAGCCTTATTAAAATAAAAAAGCCCCCCAAAATAAAAAAAACCCTAGCCTAAACAAAACTACCAATAGCCCTTAAAAGGGCCTTTTGTGGGGCATTGCCCCAAAGTAATCAGCTCTTTTACCTGTAAAAAAAAAAATACAAACACCCCCCAACAGTAAAACTCACCACCCCCACAACCAACCCCCCAAATAAAATACTAGCTAAAAAAAACTAAGCTCCCCATTGCCCTAAAAGGGCATTTGGATGGGCATTGCCCTTAAAAGGGCAGTTAGCTCTTTTGCGGCCAAAAGTCCCTAACCTAAAAATAAAACCCACCCAATACACCCTTAAAAAACACCAAACACTAACCCCCTGAAGATCGACTTACCGGGAGACATCTTCATCCAAGCCAGGCAAAGTGGTCCTCCAGACGGGCAGAAGTCTTCATCCAAGCCGGGCAGAAGTGGTCCTCCAGACGGGCAGAAGTCTTCATCCAGATGGCATCTTCTATCTTCATCCATCCGGCGTGGAGCGGGTCCATCTTCAAGACATCTGACGCGGAGCATCCTCTTCATCCGACGACTAACACAGAATGAAGGTACCTTTAAATGACGTCTTTCAAGATGGCGTCCCTTAGATTCCGATTGGCTGATAGAATTCTATCAGCCAATCGGAATTAAGGTAGAAAAAATCCTATTGGCTGATGCAATCAACCAATAGGATTGAAGTTCAATCCTATTGGCTGATCCAATCAGCCAATAGGATTGAGCTTGCATTCTATTGGCTGATTGGATCAGCCAATAGGATTGAACTTCAATTCTATCAGCCAATCGGAATCTAAGGGACGCCATCTTGGATGACGTCCCTTAAAGGTACCTTCATTCTGTGTTAGTCGGCGGATGAAGAGGATGCTCCGCGTCGGATGTCTTGAAGATGGACCCGCTCCACGCCGGATGGATGAAGATAGAAGATGCCGTCTGGATGAAGACTTTTGCCCGTCTGGAGGACCACTTCTGCCCGGCTTGGATGAAGACTTCTGCCCGTCTGGAGGACCACTTCTGCCCGGCTTGGATGAAGACTTCTGCCCATCTGGAGGACCACTTCGCCCGGCTTGGATGAAGATATCTCCCGGTAAGTCGATCTTCAGGGGGTTAGTGTTAGGTTTTTTTAAGGGTGTATTGGGTGGGTTTATTTTTAGGTTAGGGACTTTGGGCCGCAAAAGAGCTAACTGCCCTTTTAAGGGCAATGCCCATCCAAATGCCCTTTTCAGGGCAATGGGGAGCTTAGATTTTTTTTAGCTAGTATTTTATTTGGGGGGTTGGTTGTGTGGGTGGTGGGTTTTACTGTTGGTGGGGTGTTTGTATTTTTTTTTACAGGTAAAAGAGCTGATTACTTTGGGGCAATGCCCCACAAAAGGCCCTTTTAAGGGCTATTGGTAGTTTAGTTTAGGCTAGGGTTTTTTTTATTTGGGGGGGGGGGGGGCTTTTTTATTTTAATAGGGCTATTATATTAGGTGTAATTAGTTTAAATTTCTGTAATTTGTTTATTATTTTCTGTAATTTAGTGGGGGGTTTTTGTACTTTAGCTAATTTTATTTAATTTAGTTAATTGGATTTAATTTAGTTAATTTATTTAATTATAGTGTAGTGTTAGGTGTTAGTGTAACTTAGGTTAGGTTTTATTTTATAGGTACTTTTGTATTTTTTTTAACTAGGTAGTTATTAAATAGTTAATAACTATTTAATATCTATTCTACCTAGTTAAAATAAATACAAACTTGCCTGTAAAATAAAAATAAAGCCTAAGATAGCTACAATGTAACTATTAGTTATATAGTAGCTAGCTTAGGGTTTATTTTATAGGTAAGTATTTTGTTTTAAATAGGAATTATTTAGTTATTATCAGTAGGTTTTATTTAGATTTATTTAAATTATGTTTAAGTTAGTGGGTATTAGGTTTAGGGTAGGGCTGGGTGATATGGGCAAAAAACGCGATTGTGATTTAATCGCGATTTTCTTATAAATGACTATAACACCTTCATTTTGATGTGATTAAATAGAAGCCACTAGCCAGTTATTAGGTCATATGACACACAACATTGTCATGTTTTCTTGGACAGTCATTCTAACTGTGGACAGTGGTATGATTAACAAATTAAGCAGTGTAAGCCACATACACACACACATATATATATATATTATATATTTTTTCTTCTTCTTTTTTAAACATTTTAATTTGACTGAAAATGAGCCCTGCTCCTGTCCAGGAATCCATTACAGGCATATAGCAGTAGGGGTGGGGGGCTGCTCCTTTCAGAAATGCTGTGCCTTGCTGATATAAAATACATTGTAGATGCAGCATATACAATTAATCATGCAGCCCTAGTTTAGGGTTAGACTTAGGTTTAGGGGTTAATATGTTTAATATAGTGGCAGCGACGTTGTGGGCGGCAGATTAGGGGTTAATAAGTGTAGGTAGGTTGCGGCGACATTGGGGGCAGCAGATTAGGGGTTAATAAATATAATGTAGGTGTCGGCGATGTTAGGGGCAGCAGATTAGGGGTTCATAAGTATAATGTAGGTGGCGGCAGTGTCCGGAGCGACAGATTAGGGGTTAATAATATAATGCAGGTGTCGGTGATGTCAGGGGCAGCAGATTAGGGGTTAATAAATGTAAGATTAGGGATGTTAGACTCAGGGTTCATGTTAGGGTGTTAGGTGTAGACATACTCTGCTTTTTTGCAGGTGTTAGACTTTTTTTCATCCGGCTCTCCCCGTTGATTCCTATGGGGAAATCGTGCATGAGCACGTTACCCCAGCTCATCGCTGACTTAAGCAGCGCTGGTATTGGAGTGAGATTTGGAGCTAAATTTTGCTCTACGCTCACTTCTTGTCTTTTAACGACAGGTTTCTGAAAACACTTCATCCATCTCGGGGACGTCTTCTATCTTCATCCAGGGGGCGCGGAGTGGAGCTATCCTGGAGGGTGATTACATCCTTTGCGTAGCGTCCTCTTCATGCGATCACCGCCGTACACTGAAGTTGAAATATGGCATACATTGCATTCCTATTGGCTGATTTGATTCTTCAAATTCAAATCAGCCAATAGGATAAGAGCTTCTTAAATCCTATTGGCTATTCAAAACAGCCAATAGGATGAGAGCTACTGAAATCCTATTGGTTGATTTGAACAGAGCTGAATGCCCTTTTAAGGGCAATGTCCATAAAAATACCCATTTTGGGGCAATGGGTAGTCTAGGATTTGTTAGAGTTAGGTTTTTTTATTTTGGGGGGTTGGTTAGGTGGGGGGTTTACTTTAAGGGTGGGGCTTAGTAATTTTTTAAGGTAAAAGAGCTGTTTAACTTAGTGAAATGTATAGGAAAAGCTGAACCAGGAGGGGGCGTGTACACTAGATACAAATCAGACAATATAAAAATAGCATTCTTAACACAAGGGAATAAAGGTACAACAATATAGTCCAATATAAGTCCCAAAGGAATGTGAGGCAGGAAAATGTCTCCACAAGATGATCCAGAGATATTGATGATGGCAGCCTCCTCCTCACAGATAAGACCGGATAAGCTATAGAAAGAGAAGAACAAAGGGGTGCCTCACGTAGATCCCCCAGACAGGTATAGGAAAAATCAATACAAAGTTAGCCAAATGTGTACATACAGGGAGTGCAGAATTATTAGGCAAATTAGTATTTTGACCACATCATCCTCTTTATGCATGTTGTCTTACTCCAAGCTGTATAGGCTCGAAAGCCTACTACCAATTAAGCATATTAGGTGATGTGCATCTCTGTAATGAGAAGGGGTGTGGTCTAATGACATCAACACCCTATATCAGGTGTGCATAATTATTAGGCAACTTCCTTTCCTTTGGCAAAATGGGTCAAAAGAAGGACTTGACAGGCTCAAAAAAGTCAAAAATAGTGAGATATCTTGCAGAGGGATGCAGCACTCTTAAAATTGCAAAGCTTCTGAAGCGTGATCATCGAACAATCAAGCGTTTAATTCAAAATAGTCAACAGGGTCGCAAGAAGCGTGTGGAAAAACCAAGGCGCAAAATAACTGCCCATGAATTGAGAAAAGTCAAGCGTGCAGCTGCCAAGATGCCACTTGCCACCAGTTTGGCCATATTTCAGAGCTGCAACATCACTGGAGTACCCAAAAGCACAAGGTGTGCAATACTCAGAGACATGGCCAAGGTAAGAAAGGCTGAAAGACGACCACCACTGAACAAGACACACAAGCTGAAACATCAAGACTGGGCCAAGAAATATCTCAAGACTGATTTTTCTAAGGTTTTATGGACTGATGAAATGAGAGTGAGTCTTGATGGGCCAGATGGATGGGCCCGTGGCTGGATTGGTAAAGGGCAGAGAGCTCCAGTCCGACTCAGATGCCAGCAAGGTGGAGGTGGAGTACTGGTTTGGGCTGGTATCATCAAAGATGAGCTTGTGGGGCCTTTTCGGGTTGAGGATGGAGTCAAGCTCAACTCCCAGTCCTACTGCCAGTTTCTGGAAGACACCTTCTTCAAGCAGTGGTACAGGAAGAAGTCTGCATCCTTCAAGAAAAACATGATTTTCATGCAGGACAATGCTCCATCACACGCGTCCAAGTACTCCACAGCGTGGCTGGCAAGAAAGGGTATAAAAGAAGAAAATCTAATCACATGGCCTCCTTGTTCACCTGATCTGAACCCCATTGAGAACCTGTGGTCCATCATCAAATGTGAGATTTACAAGGAGGGAAAACAGTACACCTCTCTGAACAGTGTCTGGGAGGCTGTGGTTGCTGCTGCACGCAATGTTGATGGTGAACAGATCAAAACACTGACAGAATCCATGGATGGCAGGCTTTTGAGTGTCCTTGCAAAGAAAGGTGGCTATATTGGTCACTGATTTGTTTTTGTTTTGTTTTTGAATGTCAGAAATGTATATTTGTGAATGTTAAGATGTTATATTGGTTTCACTGGTAAAAATAAATAATTGAAATGGGTATATATTTGTTTTTTGTTAAGTTGCCTAATAATTATGCACAGTAATAGTCACCTGCACACACAGATATCCCCCTAAAATAGCTATAACTAAAAACAAACTAAAAACTACTTCCAAAACTATTCAGCTTTGATATTAATTAGTTTTTTGGGTTCATTGAGAACATGGTTGTTGTTCAATAATAAAATTAATCCTCAAAAATACAACTTGCCTAATAATTCTGCACTCCCTGTACATTTAATTAGAGTACCCTAGTGTGCTGGTAGAAACAGTCTGATATACTTCGGGGCATATCAGCTCACCCAATACAGAGTATTCTGAAATGCAAGGAAAGCACTACATGTGCAGATCAACCTGTGCAAAATAGCAATAGTGTGAAAAAGACCAAATGGGTACTCACATTTCAAACAAGCACCCTTATGTGCTAGTAGAAGCAGACTGATATATTGCGAATGGTGTATCAGCTCACCAACTCCAGGCTCACCCAGAAAAGCAGGACTCCAAGCAGAACCAGATCAATGAGTATATTTGTGACCAAACCACATTTGAATGGGCACAATGATAAATTGGATTCCCCTATACTTATAAATAAAAAAAGTTTTGTTTATTAAAAAACAATATAGTTAATAACAAGTAGTGGACTATGGGGTATCACAGTATGCCCTTAGTTTGCAACGTGTTTCTCAGCCCCAAACTATCTGTTTCATCAGGCATAAAATCACCTTCTAACTGTCCTGCTATTTAAATCTTTATTGCACCAATCAAAAGCTGTTTGGTAAGTCACGCCCCTAATGGGTGTATATACCAGACTAATATGCATAGAGATAAATATACACAAAAAAACTTCATGATAGATGTTCAAATACACATTTGAATTAGTCAAACTTATATTAAATGTCACATCACAACACTTAACAACACTTAAACCCCTATGCAAACGTAATTCAGTCTGTTATTATTTGTTGTAATTTCTTTTACGTTCCCAATAATCATATAAACCGTTATTCCCCTCTTTCTGCATATATATGTTTTATATTAATAGGAGTATCCTACCTTAATAGATCCTACATTGATGTCAGCTTAATTTTCAGATCACATCTTACAATCAGATCAGTTTCAACATGTTAGGTGTTACATGTATCTTATTACCATGTATTTGACTTCCATGTCTGACAATAATACGCCAACCTGTCCTCAAAGGCATAGCTGAACCATGTGATAGCTAATTGACCTATCGCAGCTATCTCTATATTTGGTCATTATACCACATGACCGCTACTTACACAATTACACAACAATAGCGGCCTTGTGTGTGCTAAATCTCTAACTATGGTCACGTCTCAATATGCTACAAAGTGCGATCCATGACCCTCCCGCAATTATAGCGCTACAGATCATCTATGAGATATTTAAAATAAGAAATACAATGTTTTGTAATATTAATAAGTGCTAATAAATTTGTTTATATGTGTAAAATGTGTACACGGAGTGCTCAAAAAATATATGTGTGCATTTGAATTACTCCTCTTAGATATATGTGATTCCTAAAAATACTCTAACTTACCTAATGTATAGGCCTCTAGTTATCAAGCCGTCAACCTCAAATATGCTGGAATTCCGCAGCGTATTTGTGGCGAGGCTGATTCGCCTAAGTTATCAAGCCCTACACACTGGCAAAAGTAGAATATAGTGATGTAAGCTTCGATCCGCCAGACTCCTATCAGCCAATCGGAATTCGAGGGACGCCATCTTGGATGACGTCACTTAAAGGAACCTTCATTCGTCGCGTAGTCGTCGGTGGAGAAGGATGTTCCGCTCCGGAGGTCTTGAAGATGGAGCCGCTCCTCGTCGGATGGATAAAGATAGAAGATGTCGCTTGGATGAAGATGTCTGCCGGTCCGGATGTCCTCTTCTGCCCGGATAGGATGAAGACTTCTGCTGGTCTGGATGTACTCTTCTGCCCCATCGGATGAAGACTTCGGCCCGGCTGGGTGAAGACGACTCAAGGTAGGGAGATCTTCAGGGGGTTAGTGTTAGGTTTTTTTAAGGGGGGTTTGGGTGAGTTAGAGTAGGGGTATGTGGGTGGTGGGTTTTAATGTTGGGCTGGTTGTATTTTTTTTACAGGCAAAAGAGCTGATTACTTTGGGGCATGACCCGCAAAAAGCCCTTTTAAGGGCTGGTAAAAGAGCTGATTACTTTTTAATGTAGAATAGGGTAGGGACTTTTATTATTTTTTATTTTTTTATTTTATTAGGTGGCTTAGATTAGGTGTAATTAGTTTAAAATACTTTTAATATTTTTTTATTTTCTGTAATTTAGTGTTTGTTTGTTGTTTGTAATTTAGTTTAGTTTATTTAATTGTATTTAATTGTAGGTATTGGCTAGTAATTTATTTAATTAATTTAATGATAGTGTAGTGTTAGGTTTAATTAACTTAGGTTAGCATTTATTTTACAGGTAATTTTGTATTTCTTTTAGCTAGGTAGTTATTAAATAGTTAATAACTATTTAATAACTATTGTACCTAGTTAAAATAAATACAAAGTTACCTGTAAAATAAATATAAATCCTAAAATAGCTACAATGTAATTATTAATTACATTATAGCTATCTTACGCCTAGATTTAGAGTTTTGTCGGTAACGACCCGCGTAGCTAACGCTGGCTTTTTTCTGGCCGCACCTTTTAAATACCTCTGGTATTGAGAGTTCACAGAATGGCTGCGTTAGGCTCCAAAAAGGAAGCGTACAGGCATATTTACCGCCACTGCAACTCTCGATACCAGAGTTGCTTACGGACGCGGCCAGCTTCAAAAACGTGATCGTGCACGATTTCCCCATAGAAAACAATGGGGCTGTTTGAGCTGAAAAAAAACCTAACACCTGCAAAAAAGCCGCGTTCAGCTCCTAACGCAGCCCCATTGTTTCCTATGGGGAAACACTTCCTACGTCTGCACCTAACACTCTAACATGTACCCCGAGTCTAAACACCCCTAACCTTACACTTATTAACCCCTAATCTGCCGCCCCCGCTATCGCTGACCCCTGCATATTATTTTTAACCCCTAATCTGCCGCTCTGTACACCCCCGCCACCTACATTATCCCTATGTACCCCTAATCTGCTGCCCCTAACACCGCCGACCCCTATATTATATTTATTAACCCCTAATCTGCCGCCCCCAACGTCGCCTCCACCTAACTACACTTTTTAACCCCTAATCTACCGACCGGACCTGAGCGCTACTATAATAAATGTATTAACCCCTAATCCGCCTCACTCCCGCCACAATAACCCTATAATAAATATTATTAACCCCTAATCTGCCCTCCCTAACATTGCCGACACCTAACTTCAAGTATTAACCCCTAATCTGCCGACAGGAGCTCACCGCTACTCTAATAAATTTATTAACCCCTAAAGCTAAGTCTAACTTTAACCCTAACACCCCCCTAAATTAAATATAATTTAAATCTAACGAAATAAATTAACTCTTATTAAATAAATTATTCCTATTTAAAGCTAAATACTTACCTGTAAAATAAACCCTAATATAGCTACAATATAAATTATAATTATATTATAGCTATTTTAGGATTTATATTTATTTTACAGGTAACTTTGTATTTATTTTAACCAGGTACAATAGCTATTAAATAGTTAAGAACTATTTAATAGCTAAAATAGTTAAAATAATTACAAAATTACCTATAAAATAAATCCTAACCTAAGTTACAATTAAACCTAACACTACACTATCAATAAATTAATTAAATAAAATACCTACAATTATCTACAATTAAACCTAACACTACACTATCAATAAATTAATTAAATACAATTCCTACAAATAAATACAATTAAATAAACTAACTAAAGTACAAAAAATAAAAAAGAACTAAGTAACAAAAAATAAAAAATATTTACAAACATTAGAGAAAAATTACTACAATTTTAAACTAATTACACCTACTCTAAGCCCCCTAATAAAATAACAAAGACCCCCAAAATAAAAAAATGCCCTACCCTATTCTAAATTACAAAAGTTCAAAGCTCTTTTACCTTACCAGCCCTGAACAGGGCCCTTTGCGGGGCATGCCCCAAAGAATTCAGCTCTTTTGCCTGTAAAAAAACACATACAATACCCCCCCCCCCAACATTACAACCCACCACCCACATACCCCTAATCTAACCCAAACCCCCCTTAAATAAACCTAACACTAAGCCCCTGAAGATCTTCCTACCTTATCTTCACCTCGCCGGGTATCACACCGATCGGTCCTGGCTCCAAAATCTTCATCCAACCCAAGCGGGGGCTAGACATCCATCATCCGGCGGCTGAAGAGGTCCAGAAGAGGCTCCAAAATCTTCATCCTATCCGGGAAGAAGAGGCGATCCAGACCGGCAACCATCTTGATCCAAGCGGCATCTTCTATCTTCATCCGATGAGGACCGGCTCCATCGTGAAGACCTCCAGCGCAGATCAATCTTCTTCCGATGACGTCCAACTGAAGAATGACGGTTCCTTTAAGGGACGTCATCCAAGATGGCGTCCCTCGAATTCCGATTGGCTGATAGGATTCTATCAGCTAATCGGAATTAAGGTAGGAAAATTCTGATTGGCTGAGGGAATCAGCCAATCAGATTCAAGTTCAATCCGATTGGCTGATCCAATCAGCCAATCAGATTGAGCTCGCATTCTATTGGCTGTTCCGATCAGCCAATAGAATGCGAGCTCAATCTGATTGGCTGATCGGATCAGCCAATCGGATTGAACTTGATTCTGATTGGCTGATTCAATCAGCCAATCAGAATTTTCCTACCTTAATTCCGATTGGCTGATAGAATCCTATCAGCCAATCGGAATTTGAGGGACGCCATCTTGGATGACGTCCCTTAAAGGAACCGTCATTCGTCGGGAAGTCGTCGAAAGAAGAAGATGGGTCCGCGGTGGAGGTCTTCAAGATGGAGCCGGTCCTCATCGGATGAAGATAGAAGATGCCGCTTGGAAGAAGATGGTTGCCGGTCCAGATCTACTCTTCTTCCCGGATAGGATGAAGACTTTGGACCCTCTTCTGGACTTCTTCAGCCGTCGGATGATGGATGTCTAGCCCCCGCTTGGGCTTGGATGAAGATTTCGGAGCCTGGAACGATCGGTGATACCTGGCATGGTGAAGACAAGGTAGGAAGATCTTCAGGGGCTTAGTGTTAGGTTTATTTAAGGAGGGTTTGGGTTAGATTAGGGGTATGTGGGTGGTGGGTTGTAATGTTGGGGGGGGTATTGTATGTTTTTTTTTTACAGGCAAAAGAGCTGAATTCTTTGGGGCATGCCCCGCAAAGGGCCCTGTTCAGGGCTGGTAAGGTAAAAGAGCTTTGAACTTTTGTAATTTAGAATAGGGTAGGGCATTTTTTTATTTTGGGGGTCTTTGTTATTTTATTAGGGGGCTTAGAGTAGGTGTAATTAGTTTAAAATTGTTGTAATTTTTTTCTTCTGTTTGTAAATATTTTTTTATTTTTTGTAACTTAGTTCTTTTTTATTTTTTGTACTTTAGTTAGTTTATTTAATTGTATTTATTTGTAGGAATTGTATTTAATTAATTTATTGATAGTGTAGTGTTAGGTTTAATTGTAGGTAATTGTAGGTATTTTATTTAATTAATTTATTGATAGTGTAGTGTTAGGTTTAATTGTAACTTAGGTTAGGATTTATTTTACAGGTAATTTTTTAATTATTTTAACTATTTTAGCTATTAAATAGTTCTTAACTATTTAATAGCTATTGTACCTGGTTAAAATAAATACAAAGTTACCTGTAAAATAAATATAAATCCTAAAATAGCTATAATATAATTATAATTTATATTGTAGCTATATTAGGATTTATTTTACAGGTAAGTATTTAGCTTTAAATAGGAATAATTTATTTAATAAGAGTTAATTTATTTCGTTAGATTTAAATTATATTTAATTTAGGGGGGTGTTAGTGTTAGGGTTAGACTTAGCTTTAGGGGTTAATACATTTATTACAGTAGCGGCGAGATTAGGTCGGCAGATTAGGGGTTAATAATTGAAGTTAGGTGTCGGCGATGTTAGGGAAGGCAGATTAGGGGTTAATACTATATATTATAGGGTTATTGATGCGGGAGTGAGGCGGATTAGGGGTTAATAACTTTATTATAGTAGCGGTGAGATCCGCTCGGCAGATTAGGGGTTAATAAGTGTAGGCAGGTGGAGGCGACGTTGAGGGGGGCAGATTAGGGGTTAATAAATATAATATAGGGGTCGGCGGTGTTAGGGGCAGCAGATTAGGGGTACATAAGTATAACGTAGGTGGCGGTCGGCCGATTAGGGGTTAAAAAAACTTAATCGAGTGGCGGCGATGTGGGGGGACCTCGGTTTAGGGGTACATAGGTAGTTTATGGGTGTTAGTGTACTTTAGAGCACAGTAGTTAAGAGTTTTATAAACCGGCGTTAGCCAAGAAAGCTCTTAACTACTGACTTTTTTCTGCGGCTGGAGTTTTGTCGTTAGATTTCTAACGCTCACTTCAGACACGACTCTAAATACCGGATTTAGAAAGATCCCATTGAAAAGATAGGATACGCAATTGACGTAAGGGGATCTGCGGTATGGAAAAGTCGCGGCTGGAAAGTGAGCGTTAGACCCTTTCCTGACTGACTCCAAATACCGGAGGTAGCCTAAAACCAGCGTTAGGAGCCTCTAACGCTGGTTTTGATGGCTACCGCCAAACTCTAAATCTAGCCCTTAGGGTTTATTTCACAGGTAAGTATTTAGTTTTAAATAGGAATAATTTATTTAATGATAGTGTAGTGTTAGGTGTAATTGTAACTTAGGTTAGTTTTTATTTTACAGGAAAATTTGTTTTTATTTTATCTAGGTAGTTATTAAATAGTTAATAACTATTTAATAGCTATTGTACCTAGTTAAAATAAATTTAAATTTGCCTGTAAAATAAGAATAAATCCTGAAATAGCTACAATATAATTATTAGTTATATTGTAGCTATATTATGTTTTATTTTATAAGTAAGTATTTAGTTTTAAATAGGATTAATTTAGTTAATAAGAGTCATTTTTATTTAGATTTATTAAAATAATATTGAAGTTAGGGGGGTGTTAGGGTTAGTGTTAGACTTAGGTTTAGGGGTTAATTAGTTTAATATAGATGGCGGCGGTATGGGGGGGCAGGATAGGGGTTAATAAATTTATTATAGGTGGCGATGGTGTAGGGGGGCAGATTAGGGGTTAATAAGCTATATATAGGTGGTGGCGGGGTCCGGGAGTGGTGGTTTAGGGGTTAAACAATTTATTTAGTTGCGGCGGGGTATGGGATCGGCAAGATAGGGGTTAATAAATTTATTATAGGTGGCAGCAGTATAGGGGGGCAGGATAGGGGTTAATAGGTATTATGTAGGTGGCGGAGGGGTCCGGGAGCGGCGGTTTAGGGGTTAATACATTTATTATAGTTGCGGCGGGGTCCGGGAGCGGTGGGTTAGGGGTTAATATATTTATTATAGTTGCGGCAGGGTCTAGGAGCAGCGGTTTAGGGGTTAATAACTTTATTTAGTGGGGGAGGGCTCCGGGGGCGGCGGTATAGGGGGTAGAACAGTATAGTATAGTGTGGGTGCTTAGTGACAGCTTATCAATAAAGCTGTAGAAAAGCCGAAGAGTAGCGAGATCAGATGAGTGATAACTATCACAGTCCGCTGCTCATCGCCCCGTTCTTGGTGCGTGGCTTTTTGACAGCTTTATTGATAACTTTGGCGAACGTATTCAGGTCCGCGGCGGTGATGTGAGGCGAGCTTAGGCCGACGAAGGCAGGTACGTACGGTGCTTGATAACTAGAGGCCATAGACTCTTCTAGGGAAAGTAAATTACTAGAAAATATGTTCTAGCTTACCTAATAATGTATAAAATATATAAGCAAAAAATTCAAAAATAAAACTAAATATCTTAAGTTAACCTAAGTGATAAAGCCCTACTGGGTGTTAAAAATATTGTAAGAAAATGTACTAGCATACAGCCCATTTTCTAAATGTCGGATGCATGTTACAATCCCACTTGTGATAGAATGTAACTATATAGTGTCAATAGTGAATATGATATATACAAATCATCTAAAAATAACTAAAGTAACCTATGTGAATATGAAATCATCTAAATATTACTAAAGTGACTTGTGTGAATATGAACTCAAAGGGGATACTAATGTGCTGTATTAATGTCTGAAAGGTATAAAAAGCTGCTAAATCCAACATCTCATTTAGGCCAGAGAGAAATAAAAACTGGAAACGATGAATCCAATATGTTTCCCTCTGGCGTAACTGAGTATATCTGTTGCGACCCACAGATCCAGCTATATGTTCTAGGGGAGTTATTTTGAAGGTATGATGATCACCATTATGTTGGACTGTACTGTGTCTTGAGACACTGTGTTTTATGGAGCAATATCTAATATTCCTCCAATCTTTGCTCCATCTAGTACAAATTTTTCTGCAAGTGCGGCCCAAATATTGTAGGCCACACTTGCAGGTCAAGACGTAAATCACATAATCGCTGCCACTATTGATAAAGCTCTTAATGGTCACAATTTCTCCTGTAACATGACATGTCACTGTTTTGTTTGCTACCATGTATTATGTAATTACATATATGGCATCTCTTTTTGTTACACCTGAAGACTCCACTTTTGCTTCTATTGGTAACCACGAGATTTTTATTATGTATATTGTTCTCTTTGGTTATTACTACTTTATTTGGAGCTAATTTCTGCTTGAGAGTCGGTGCTCTCCGGAATACTAATCTAGGCTTCTTTTCCAAGATATTTTTCAAATATGGATCCTTTTGGATTATTGGCCAATATTTGTTAATAATCTTCCTAATTAGTTTGTGTTCTGAGTTGTACTGTGTGATGAATGCTGGATTATTTGGATGATTATCATTCTTTGATTTGTCCTTTCCCAAAGCTTTAGGTACCAGGATGTCAGCCCTATTTACCTTCCTTGCTCTGAAATAACTATTATTAATTAGCTTGAGGGGTATCCTTTTTCTTTAAATCTCTTGATCAGGATGTCTGATTGAGTATCATAGATCTCCAAAGTGCTACAGTTTCTCCTAATATGTCTGAACTGACTATAGGGAATGTTTGTCTTCCAGCTATTGAGATGGTTACTGGAAAAGTGAAGGAAGTTGTTGCTGTCCGCTTCTTTAAAATAGGTGGAAGACAAAACATTTCCCTCGTCAGTCCACTCCAGGAGGGATGTCAATAGAGGAGCTTTTAAAGACAGAAAACAGACATTGGTGGGATTTGGACACCCTCGGAAAATATAAAGAGTAAAAGCAGATCCCAAGAGGATTGAGGGTGTTCAAAAACTGCTCTTTTAAAAACAATGACTCTTTAATAGAGTAATGGTTTTATATATTAGATGAGTGTTCCTTCAAACTGATACATTTGCTTATAACTCATAGGCAACATTTGGTTGATGAAACGACCAAAGAGATTGAAACTATCCAGAAAGAACTAGACAATTTTAAGGAGCACTCAGAATATCTAAGATTAAATAATGAAACTATTAAAGCCTCAGATAATTTTCAGAAAGAGCTGATAGAGAGGAAAACCTTGAAACTGGCTAGAGACGAGGAAGATTATGTTAAAGGAATTGTATATACATACAATAAGAAACCAGTAACAAATGTCACTGAAATTTCAGATAAAAATTGGACATTAGTTCAGAACAATAAGAACAAGAATAAAAATAAGTCACACTTTAATGGGAGAAGCAACAGCAATTACCCTGTAAAAAAACATAGGAATGAATACCAATCTAGGAATGGCCAATGTCCACAGAGTTCATATGATAAGTATAGGGGTGATAACTATAATCCAGCAAATCAGAATTGGAGATCTAGAGAAAATCCTGGTAATTACACCTATAATAATAGAACACAAAACAGACACCATTCCAATTGGACGCAGCCGGTCAAACAATATGATGAGGACAGAAATCCTAGTTACAACAGACAGTATCATGTATCAAATCAGTCTCATGACCATTGGACTCCAACACATCATAGACAAAATGATGCTCCTAATTGGAATTACACTTATAATCAATCTATTAATCATGAAATTGCCCTTCAAAATCAATATGAGCCCATGATTGGTAACATTAATAATGGGGAACCTACAGAGATAGCTCATTAACCACGAGGTTTAAAAGAGGAAAGACCATCCACCTCAACTGGGAATCATTTTTTAGGAGACAGGCCTCTGGCTCCATTGTGGAACAGAAACAGGCCGGCCCAAAACAACAACAAAAAAAAATCATTCCCAAGCGAGGAAGGAGAGGGAGAGGGAAAACCCTCAAAGAAACAAAATTACAGAAACTCAAAGAGGGAATTTTTAACTTATCTTCACACATATTATCGAATGATGAAATTAGAATCCTAGGTAGAGGTTTATCATACTGCCCTCCCAATCAACCCAACATTTTTAACATCTATGTAGATATCAATATTTATACTAGAAAATTATCACTACAGAGGTATTTTGGAGTTAAACAACTAAAAAAACAAAAAATTAGACGGTACCCCTTTATTAACTGATTCAATGGAGCCCAGAAATTTGGGACAATTGGTATATACCGAGGTTACTGATCAGTCCAGTAACCTCTTTGAACAGATAGCACATACTCCATTGGCACCTGCCTATTCCTTCAATCCGCCGAGAGTTGCAGGGTCGTTTGTTGACCTTTCCCAACAACTAGTGTTGGAAGATCTAACAAAAGCTTTTAATAAACAGGATAAATCTAAGAATACCCATAAAAAATATGGCCAAATGAACAACAGGCCCTTGAGAAATTAATGAATGATCAGAACTTAGTAATCTGCCAAGCACATAAGGGAGGGGGGATAGTCCTACAGGATCTATGTATCTGAAGCAAAATGCATTTTATTTCACACCAACTATTACAAAAAATTGCAAGGATATCCCACTATAGAATATAGTAAAAGTCTAAAAAATATGATCTTAGAGGGCTTTGCAAAAGGTATCCTCAACAAAAAAGAGAATCAATACTTATTACCAGACCACCCTAGTATCGACTTCTAATATCATCTTCCCAAAATCCATAAGCACCATAATAAACCATCGGGAAGACCCATAATCGCAGGGATAAATAGCAACAGATCATCTGTCAGAATACATTGACTTTTATCTACAAAAATACGTAATTCAACTACCGTCATATATTAGGGATACCACTGACCTTTTGAATAAATGAATGCCCTATAAAAAGGAGAATAAATATCTCTGGCTAACTTATGATGTGGGTTCCCTGTATTACAATATAGATCATAGTTTGGGTTTAGATGCTGTCAGCATATTTTTGGAAAATGATATCAATTTGCCCCTATTGCAACAGGAGTTTATATTGGAAATTATTAAATATATTTTGTCCCATAATTACTTTCAATATTTAGATGACTTTTACTTGCAAACTACAGGAACGGCCATGTGTACCTGTCAGGGTTTTTTCCCTGTTTTGTTTGCCATGTACTCACCTCTCTTGCTGACTTGGTGCATTGTGGGGGATGCTGCTCATTTCCTGCACTCCCTTTTATGGCCAGACTGGTGTGCATCATCCGTGTGAGACAGGATGCAGTCTCAGAATTGTGATGTCATCACTTATTATTTAAAGGGCCTCTGTTCAGTATGCTTTGCCTTTGCGTTGTCTCAGACCTGTTTGTGAGAGTTCCTGTGTATTACCTGGCTGCCTGATGTCCTTCCTGGTTCCTGATCACTGGCTTGTTCCTGACTCTGCTGTTTTCCTTGTTCCTGATTCCGGCTCGTCTGACTATTTGCTTTGGTTCCTGACTCGGCTCGTCTGACTACCAGCTGTGGTTTTGACTCCTGACTTGTTATTTGACTTGTGGACTTTTTATTATTTTTTGCTATTAATAAAGGTGTGATTATTTTTGCACTTCTCGTCTCAGTCTGATTCCTGGCACCCTGACAGTACCATATTCACCACCAGTTTTGCCAATCTTTTTATGGGCATATTTGAGGAGAAATACATCTACAACTCCTACTGGAGGGCAAATCTGGTATTCTATGGCTGTTACATAGATGATCTTACCTTCATATGGAATGGGTCGGTCGAGGATGTGACCCTGTTTGTAAACAGCTTAAACTCTAACCTAATGGGCATATATTTCCCTAATAATTTACAATCTAATAAAATATAATATTTGGATGCAGTTTTGGAGTGGACTGATGAGGGTAATGTTTTGTCTTCCACCTATTTTAAAGAAGTGGACAGCAACAACTTCCTTCACTTTTCCAGTAACCATCTCAATAGCTGGAAGACAAACATTCCCTATAGTCAGTTCAGACATATTAGGAGGAACTGTAGCACTTTGGAGCTCTATGATACTCAATCAGACATCCTGATCAAGAGATTTAAAGAAAAAGGATACCCCCTCCAGCTAATTAATGATAATTTCAGAGCGAGGAAGGTAAATAGGGCTGACATCCTGATACCTAAAGCTATGGGAAAGGACAAATCAAAGAATGAAAATCATCCAAATAATCCAGCATTCATCACACAGTACAACTCAGAACACAAACTAATTAAGCAGATTATTAACAAATATTGGCCAATAGTCCGAAAAGGTTCCATATTTGAAAAATATCTTGGAAAAGAAGCCTAGACTAGTATTCCGGAGAGCACCGACTCTTACGCAGAAATTAGCTCCAAGTAAAGTAGTAATATCCAAAGAGAACAATATACGTAATAAAAATATTGTGGTTACCAATAGAAGCAAAAGTGGAGTCTTCAGGTGTAACAAAAAGAGATGCCATATGTGTAAATACATAATACACATTAATACAGCACATTAGTATCCCCTTTACGTTCATATTGACACAGGTCACTTTAGTAATATTTAGATGATTTCATATTCACATAGGTTACTTTAGTTATTTTTAGATTATTTGTATATATCATATTCACTATTGATACTATGGGGCTGAATTATCATTTTGCGAGCGGACATGATCCGATATTTCAGATCATGTCCGCTGCACATCGATAAATGCCGACAGCATACGCTCTCGGCATTTATCATTTTACTTGTGAACTGCTGGTACAATGCCGCCCCCTGCAGATTTGTGGCCAATCGGCCGCTAGCAGGGGTGTCAATCAACCCGAGCCTAAAGGGACATTAAACCCAATTTTTTTCTTTCATGATTCAGATAGAGAGTACAGTTTTAAACAACTTTCTTATTTACCTCTTTTATCTAATGTGTTTCATTCTCTTGGTATCATTTGTTGAAGTAGCAGCAATCCACTAATGGTTTCTAATTGAACTCATGGGTGAGCCAATCACAATCGAGATATATATATATATATATATATATATATACAGCTACCAATCAACAGCTAGAACCTAAGTTCTCTGCTGCTCCTGAGCTTTCCTAGATAAAGCTTTCAGAAAAGGATAAAAAGAGAAGGAAGCAAATTAAATAATAGAAGTAAATTGGAAAGTTGTTTAAAATTGTATTCTCTATCTGAATCATGAAATAAATTTTTTGGGCTTCAAGTCCCTTTAATAAATATGCCACTATATAGTTACATTCTATTACAAGTGGGATTGTAACATGCATCCGACATTTAGAAAATGGGCAGTATGCTAGTACATTTTCTTACAATATCTTTTTAACACTCAGTAGGGCTTTATCACTTAGGTTAACTTTAGTCATATGTTATCACTTAAGATATTTAGTTTTATTTTTGATTTTTTTGCTTATATATTTTATACATTATTAGGTAAGCTAGAGCATATTTTTTATTAATTTACTTTCCCTAGAAGAGTCTATACATTAGGTAAGTTAGAGTATTTTCAGGAATCATATATATCTAAGAGGAGTAATTCATATGCACACATATATTTTTTGAGCACTCCGTGTACACATTTTACACATATAAACAATTTTTTTTAGCACTTATTTCTATTGCAAAACATTGTATTTCTTATTTTATAAATCTCATAGGTGATCTGTAGTGCTATAATTGCAGGAGGGTCATGGATCGCACTTTGTAGCATATTGAGACATGACCATAGTTAGATTTAGTACAAACAATAGGCCACTATCGTTGCGTAATTGGGTGAGTAGCGGTCATGTGGTATAATGACGAAATATAGAGATAGCTGTGATAGGTCAGTTAGCTATCACATAGTTAAGCTATGCCTTTGAGGATAAGTTGGGCGTATTATTGCCAGACATGGAAGTCAAATACATGGTAATAAGATGCATGTTTTAACCGATCTCATTGTAAGATGTAATGTGAAAATTAAGCTGTCATCAATGTCGGATCTATTAAGGTAGGATACCAATTCCTATTAATATAAAACATATATATGCAGAAAGAGGGGAATAACGGTTTATATGATTATTGGGAACGTAAAAGAAATGACAACAAATAATAACAAACTGAATTACGTTTGCATAGAGGTTTAAAGGGACAGTCTACACCAGAATTTGTATTGTTTAAAAAGATAGACAATCCCTTTATTACCCATTCCTCAGTTTTGCATAACCAACACGTTTATATTAATATACTTTTTACCTCTGTGATTACCTTGTATCTAAGCCTCTGCAGACTGCCCCCTTGCCTCAGTGCTTTTGACAGACATGCAGATCAGCCAACCAGTGCAGACTCCTAAATAACTCCACGGGAGTGAGCACAATGTTATCTATATGACACACATGAACTAACACTGTCTAACTGCAAAAAACTTTCAAAATGCTCTGAGCTAGGAGGCGGTTTTCAGCGGTTTAGAAATCAGTTTTAGGCTACCTAGGTTTAGCTTTTCAAAAATACCACCAAGTAAACAAAGCAAATTTAATGATAAAAGTAAATTTTAAAGTTGTTTACAACTGCATGCCCGATATGAATCATGAAAGTTTAATTTTGATTAGACTGTCCCTTTAAGTGTTGTTAAGTGTTGTGATGTGACATTTAATATAAGTTTGACTAATTCAAATGTGTATTTGAACATCTATCATGACATTTTTTTGTGTATATTTAGCTCTACACATATTAGTCTGGTATACACGCCCATTGACTTACCAAACAGCTTTTGATTGGTGCAATAAAGATTTAAATAGCAGGACAGTTAGAAGGTGATTTTATGCCTGATGAAGCAGACAGTTTGGGGCTGAGAAACGCGTTGTAAACTAAGGGGATACTTTGATACCCCATAGTCCACTACTTGTTTTAACTATATTGTTTTTTAATAAACACAAAGCTTTTTTTTATTTATAAGTATAGTGGAATAACCTTTATTATTTTGCCCATTCAAATGTGTTTGGTCACAAATATACTCATTGATCTGGTCCTGCTTGGAGTCCTGCTTTTCTGGATGAGCCTGGAGTTGCTGAGCTGATACACCATTTACAATATATCAGTCTGCTTCTACTAGCACATAAGGGTGCTTGTTTGAAATGTGAGTACCCATTTGGTCTTTTTCACACTATTGCTATTTTGCACAGGTTGACTTTTTCACACTATTGCTATATTGCACTTGTAGATCTGCACATGTAGTGCTTTCCTTGTATTTCAGAATACTCTGTATTGGGTGAGCTGATACGCCCCAAAGTATATCGGCCTGTTTCTACCAGCACATGTGTGTACACATTTGGCTAACTTTGTATTGCTTTTTCCTATATCTGTTTGGTGGATCTACACATGAGGCACTCCTTTGTTCTTCTTTTCTATAATTTAGGGAAATGCCCTACAAAAGGCCCTTTTAAGGGCTATTGGTAGTTTATTGTAGGTTAGGGGGTGTTTTTATTTTGGTGGGGCTTTTTATTTTTTATAGGGCTATTAGATTAGGTGTAATTGTTTTTACGTTTGATAATTTCGTTTATTATGTTTTGTAATCTTAGAGTTTTTTTATTTTTCATAATTTAGTGTTTATTATTTTGTGTAATCTTAGATTTGAAATTTTTTTTTCGTTGTGTTAGGTTTTTTTAAATTTAGTTTTTTTAATTTTATTAGAATAGTTATGTTAGGTTTATATATAGTTTAAACTTTCACAGGTAAGTTTGAATTGTTATATTGGTATTTCAATTTAAAGTTAGGGGGTGTTAGGATTAGGGGTTAATAGTTTTATTTAGTGTTTTGCAATGTGGGGTGCCAGCGGTTTAGAGGTTAATAGGTTTAGTTTAGTAGTTATGATGTTGGGGGCTGGAGGTTTAGGGGTTAATAGGTTTATTTAGTTGTCTGCGATGTCGGGGGCGGCGGATTAGGGGTTAATACGTTTTATTAGTGTTGGCAATGTCGGGGAGCAGCGGATTAGGGGTTAATAACTTTTATTAGTGTCGGCGATGTCAGGGAGGGACGGATTGGGGTTAATAACTTTTATTAGTGACGGCGATGTCGGGGCAATAACTAGCAAAGTATGAATCTCTAGTCTTGTAATAAAACTCTGATTGTCCTGACTTTCTAAGGTATAATCTAGATTTGATTAAAGACAAAAAGATGACTAATTCCCTTCATATGTTTTTTAGCCATCCCTTTTATGTATTTTTTTTCTTATGTTGTATTTAAAAGATTTTCACAGTTTTCTATTGTACAACCCCAATCCTTCCTCATCATGAATCTAAGATTCCTTAACAACCAATACTTTCTTCTCCAGCTTCTTTCATTATCTATCACATTTCATACCTTGTTGTTTAAGTCTTTCTAGAACATCTTTAGTATGTTTCTTATTCAAACACATGGAATTATTTTCAGCAGTTTACCACTTCTTTTTTCTCATTTTTTTCATTCGTTCACACCAGAAATCAAAGAGGAGTTTTGCCAACATACTGGATTCTTTATGGTTGCCTAAACTTTAGTGATTGTTCCATGTCTACTCTGTCCACTCAATATGTGGTCTACACTAAAAATGCCTGGTTATACTGCTTATTGATGTTATTGCTGCGTTTGTATTTTTAATATTGTTCTTGTTGTATTCCTTGATTTTAACGTCGGCCTTTGAGTTGTAAAAGTAAATCCAAAATATTTGTATTTGAGTCTTTAATAAAATTATTTAAAATTATTATACTAAAGCTAGCATAATCAGAATATTTCACTATGGTAAAAATCCCTTGTGCTTTTTATTTCCTTGCACCAACTATAACAGAGTGTTTGATGCTGATGTATAGCTAAATCTATTTTTGTATTCCTTAGCTGGAAGCCCATAGCTGACTATATTGATCAACAATTTGAACAGTACTTCCGAGATGAGAGTGGCTTAAACCGGAGAAACCTCCAAGACACACGAGTTCACTGCTGTCTTTACTTTCTGTCTCCTCTAGGACATGGGTATGTATGAGCATATTGTATTCCATGTATGCATATATTTCCCACAGATGTGCAGATGATAATAATGGATATGTTTAGCCCACACGGGCATCCAGAGGGGAGTGGGGACAAGAGGGGCATTTGCCCCCCTCTTGAATTTTCCTCCCCATCTGGAGTAAAACTGCGGAAAAAAAGACAATAGAATGTCCATTTTTTTGTCTTTTAATTCTTTCAATGTAGTTCAGTGTTAGAGGAAGAAGCACAGTATTCTGGGAGTTTCAAAGCATTCTGGAATTTTTAGTTCACCCTATGCTTCTCAGTATTGGGAAACTGCAGTTCTGGACTCTATTTCCCAGCATGGATTATTTCCCTCCCTCTCTTGAACTGGTGATCCTTTGAAGGAACATGAGTGTTCACGTGTGAAGAAAACAAGCCTCTCATAAGCAACCAGCACTGGGGAAAGTCAGATAAGTTCTGTTACAGCTACACTTAATTTTTAGTTTTTTTGTTTCTTTTTCTCTCCTTGCACCCTTGTGGCACTGTATATTTTTTTTTACTAGTTACACAATCAGGAGCAGCAGCAGTCAGCAATGCTGATTGACACCAATGAACAAGCAAAGTATTGCAAAATCCTGCTGCTACCTGTATAACTGCTAACAATCAGTCACCTAGATTTAGAGTTCTGCGTTAGCCGTCAAAAGCAGCGTTAAGGGGTCCTAACGCTGCTTTTTACCGCCCGCTGGTACTTAGAGTCAGGCAGGAAAGGGTCTACTGCTCACTTCCCTACCGCGATTCCAAGCTACCGCAGATCCCCTTACGCCAATTGCGTATCCTATCTTTTCAATGGGATCTGCCTAACGCTGGTATTTGGAGTCTTGGGAGAAGTGAGCGGTAGAGCCTCTACCGACAAGACTCATACCGACAAAAAAAGTCAGTAGTTAAGAGCTTTATGGGCTAACGCCGGAATATAAAGCTCTTAACTACTGTACACTAACACCCATAAACTACCTATGTACCCCTAAACCGAGGCCACCCCACATCGCCGCCACTTTAATAATTTTTTTAACCCCTAATCTGCCGACCGGACACCGCCGCCACCTACATCCTGCTGCCCCTAACATCGCCGACCCCTATATTATATTTATTAACCCCTAATCTGCCCCCCCAATGTCACCGCTACCTAACTACACTTATTAACCCCTAATCTGCTGACCAGACCTCGCCGCCACTATTATAAATGTATTAACCCCTAAACCGCCGCACTCCCACCTGTCAAACACTAGAATAAATAGTATTAACCCCTAATCTGCCCTACCTAACATCGCCGCCACCTATCTACAATTATTAACCCCTAATCTCCCGCCCACACCGTTGCCGCCACTATAATAAAGTTATTAACCCCTAAACCTAGGTCTAACCCTAACACCCCCTAACATAAATATAATTTAAATTAAACTAAATAATATTCCTATAATTAAATAAATTAATCCTATTTAAAACTAAATACTTACCTATCAAATAAACCCTAATATAGCTACAATAAAACTAATAGTTAATTGTAGCTATTTTAGGATTTATATTTATTTTACAGGCAACTTTGTATTTATTTTAACTAGGTACAATAGCTATTAAATAGTTAATAACTATTTAATAGCTACCTAGTTAAAATAAGTAAAAAATTACCTGTAAAATAAATCCTAACCTAAGTTACAATTAAACCTAGCACTACACTATCATTAAATTAATTAAATAAATTACCTACAATTACCTAAAATAAAATACAATAAAATAAACTATTCTATAATACAAAAAACAAACAAACACTAAATTGCAAAAAATAAAAAAGAATTACAAGCAGTTTAAACTAATTACATCTAATCTAAGCCCCCTAATAAAATAAAAAGCCCCCCAAAATAAAAAAATCCCTACCCTATTCTAAAATACAAAAGTAATCAGCTCTTTTACCAGCCCTTAAAAGGGCTTTTTGCGGGGCCTTGCCCCAAAGTAATCAGCTCTTTTACCTGAAAATAAAATACAATACCCCCCTCCAACATTAAAACCCACCACCCACATACCCCTACTCTAACCCACCCAAACCCCCCTTAAAAAACCTATCGCTAACCCCCTGAAGATCATCCTACCTTGAGTCGTCTTTCCTTGAGCCAAATTCTTCATCCAAGGTGTGCAGAGGAGGTCCTTGATCCGGTAGAAGTCTTCATCCAAGCGGGGCAAGAAGAGGTCCTCCATCCGGTAGAAGTGTTTATCCATGCGGCGTCTTCAATCTTCATCCATCCGGAGTGGAGGGGAGCCATCTTCAAAGGAGCCGATGCGGAGCCATCCTCTTCTACGGACGGACTAACGACGAATGAAGGTTCCTTTAAGGGACGTCATCCAAGATGGCGTCCCTTCAATTCCGATTGGCTGATAGAATTCTATCAGCAAATCGGAATTAAGGTAGAAAAAATCTGATTGGCTGATGCAATCAGCCAATCAGATTGAAGTTTAATCTGATTGGCTGATCCAATCAGCCAATCGTATTGAACTTGCATTCTATTGGCTGTTCCGATCAGGATTTATTTTACAGGTAATTCGGTTAGGATTTATTTTACAGGTAATTTTATACTTATTTTAACTAGGTAGCTAGTTAAAACTAGTTATTAACTATTTAATAGCTATTGTACCTAGTTAAAATAAATACAAAGTTGCCTGTAAAATAAATATAAATCCTAAAATAGCTACAATATAACTATTATATATATATATATATATATATATATATATATATATATATATATAAAAACTATATTAGGGTTTATTTGATAGGTATTTAGTTTTAAATAGGATTAATTTATTTAATTATAGGAATATTATTTAGTTTAATTTAAATTATATTTATGGCAAAAAACTTGAATTCTGAAAGAAAAAAGCGCAAAGAGAGACTCAAGTGCAATAAATAACACAGACACTGCTGCTCTTAAAAAAATGCACTTACAATGTTTATTAATAATAAAGCAGGTATAAAACAGTTTTCTCCTTCAAGGTAATTAATCCAAATACTCAGCTGCTCCGGTCTGTTTTCACAGCCTTACAATGTCCGCTCCCTTCTAATGTCCACCGGAACTTTCAGTGTAAGGGAAATCCTTGTTGATGGGGCTACGGTAGCCCTGAGAGTCCAAAAAGCAGAGTGTTCTATTCTTAGAACTACGGCTCCTCTGCAGATCCAAAATTCAGTCCTGTGGTGCCTCTACGCGTTTCTTCTGCTATCGTGCAGACTTTCTCAAGAGGATGAAGAGTCTAATGCTGAGTGGATTCAATATCCATCCCAATAAAAACCCTCATAGTAAATCCTATTGGTTGAAATTTCCTCTGTGTAATATGGGTAAGAAATGCTCACTGGGTCCTAGAGACCAAGTTATAAAATGCTACGTTCCTTTTGCACATAACAAATAATGTGTACAGTTAATTACAACACATCTATAGTTAATAAAAGCAAAAGACAAGGGACAATTATTTTGCACAAAAAATTATAACGATAATACAAAAATACAAAACTCCTACCACTAGGTAAAATTTAATAAAGCAAAAAATATATTAAAAGTTGATACAACGTGTGTTAATGCATATACTAAAAAACCCTGCAAACTAAACAATATACATCCAAAATTAATATATGTTGCAATCCCAAAAAACAAATAATTAACACAACAAATGTAACAACAATACTCTAATCCTACAACTAGGTTTAATTTGATGAAGCAAATATAATTAAAAATTAAAACAAGATATATATATGCGCATATCCTTGCAGCTCAAGCAAGATTCATCTCTATATATGATGAGCATTCACAATCTGGAAATCACATTTTTATTCTCTATGTATATATATGTATACCTTTCCTACTAAAAAAGAGTGATTTAATCCTAAGTATCCAAGTTGATCTGGAGTATAGAGGGATGGATCTACAAAAATGTGTTTAGAAAATTTGATAGTATGTACACTGTCATCTCTATTTAGGTATCATCCTTTTTGGACTAAATTCAAAACATCATATGAAAAAATTAATTCTATACAATTATTAAAGGTTGTTTAAAATTTATTTAGAAGTTGTTTAAAATGGAAGGGAAATGAGGAGGAAATAATTATTATATAAACAAGAATTATTAAAGGAACCTTAAGAATATCTAAAAAATGTCAGATTTTTTTATATTAATAAAGGTCTCAACTTTTCACCCAAAACACTACCGAATGATTTTGAAGTTTTCATCGACATCCAGAAATTTGTTAGAAAGCTAGTCTTAAAAAGATTTTATGCCAAAAAAGAATGCAATTTAAAATCAGCGGTTAATAAAGATCACTTGGAAGGGAAAGATATAGAAACTTTAACCATTCTAAAATCCCTAGAAGATATGGGTGTTGATAGCCAGGATGTTAATGAGAGTATTGATACAATAGAGGAATTGTTTAATATTTCCATATATGAGGAAGAATCTAAGATTCACCATAGTAATTTGAAAAGACCTTCCACATTTTATCCAGTTGGAACACAGGGGGACCAAATTCCAGTCTTCACAAAGATGGTTATGGACGAGGTTTTTAATCTATTCCACAAGAAAAGAAAGAATTTAGTTAATAAGTATAATGACAATTTAACCTCCCAGGAGAGAAACTCTCTTAAGAAATTGATGGACAATAAAGATATCATTTTTAGGGCAGCAGATAAGGGGGGTGGGATTGTTATATAGAAGAGGGAAGACTATTTAGCTGAAGCTTATAATCTATTAAAAGATATAGACACATACCAAGTTATCAATGGGAATCCCACGAAACAATACCAAAATAAGCTTAACAAAATATTAGTGCTAGCAAAAACAGAAGGAGTCCTTGATAATGATGAGTTTAGATACTTACAGGAAAATGAACCTGGGATCCCCATATTCTACCACCTGCCAAAGGTGCATAAAGATATACATAAGCCACCTGGGAGACCTATAATCTCAGGGATTGATTCCCTGAGCGATAAAGTTTCTAAATATATTGATTTTTATCTACAACCAATAGTCAAGAATACTAAATCATATATCAAGGACACCACACAAACCATCAATATATTTGAAGGTTTAGACTGGAAAGAAAATTATTGTTGGGTAACGTGCGATGTGTCTGCGCTTTATACCTCTATCCCCCATGAGAAAGGATTGAAGGCCCTTGAAATGGAACTGTTGAATTGGAAATTTTCAGCAGAGCAATTAAACTTTATCCTAGATTGCACAAGATTTATCTTAGAGCACAATTATTTTATTTTTGAAAATGTGTTCTATAAACAGGTCAAAGGAACAGCGATGGGGACTACATTTGCCCCATCGTATGCTAATATTTATATGCACAGATTTGAAATTGAGAAGGTTTGGAACAATAATCCGTTTAAAAACAACATTATAAAATATTATCGTTACATAGATGACGTAATCATCCTCTGGGAGGGTGACGAATCATTGATTAATAGTTTTTTAACACATATGAACAATAATGATTTTAACTTAAATTTTACAGGTAAACATTCACGAACAAGAATTGAATTTTTAGACCTTTGGTTATATGTAGATGCCAACTTAAAAACAGCGGTGAGTAATTTTAGTAAACCTACTGATAGAAATAGTTACATAGACAATGGAAGTGCCCACCTTAAGAGGTGGAAAGACAATGTGCCTTATGGACAGTTCTTAAGACTCAGACGTAACTGTACAGATATAGAGATGTTCAAAAAAGAGGCTGAACATATGAGTACTAAGTTCATAGAAAAGGGCTATAACAGAAATACAATAGAACAAGCATATAATAGGGCACAAGAAACTGATAGAGACTCTATTTTAAAACCTAAAAAGGATAAATCAACTCAAGATAATAAGGATACTTTAAGGTTTATTACTACTTACAACGAGGGTCATAAGATCATCAAGAATGTAATTAAAAAACATTGGGGAGTTCTTAAGACGGACCCTGTACTGGCCCCTATCTTGACAGAAGAACCTGTGTTCACTTTTAAGAAAGGGAGAAGTTTGAAAAACCTGCTAGCTCCCAGTAAATTGAGGAAGTCGGAAATAACAGAAATTGATAGGAAGAGTAATTGGCTGAGTCTAAAACCAGGCACATACAAGTGTGGAAAGAAAATTTGCAGTATGTGTAAACATATCAATAAGGATAGTCATTTTAAAGACAGCGAAGGCATTAAGTCTTTTAATATCAAGAGTAGGTGTACATGTGACACCACATATGTAGTGTACCTCCTAACTTGTGGGTGTAATAAAATTTATGTAGGGCGCACCAAAAGAAAGATAAGAAGTAGACTGACAGAACATCTATATAATATAAAAGAGAAAGTAGTTAATCACAGTGTACCATTACATTTTCTGGAACATCATGGGGGAGACTCTAGGTCTCTAAAAATACAAGCAATTGATTGGATACCTAAGAGTTGTAGCAATAGGTTGATGAGCCTAAGAAAACAAGAAACTTTTTGGATCCAAAAGCTCAATAGTTTACATCCAAAAGGATTAAACATAGACATTGACATAGCAGCTTTTATGTAATTAATATAAAAAAATCTGACATTTTTTAGATATTCTTAAGGTTCCTTTAATAATTCTTGTTTATATAATAATTATTTCCCTTCCATTTTAAACAACTTCTAAATAAATTTTAAACAACCTTTAATAATTGTATAGAATTAATTTTTTCATATGATGTTTTGAATTTAGTCCAAAAAGGATGATACCTAAATAGAGATGACAGTGTACATACTATCAAATTTTCTAAACACATTTTTGTAGATCCATCCCTCTATACTCCAGATCAACTTGGATACTTAGGATTAAATCACTCTTTTTTAGTAGGAAAGGTATACATATATATACATAGAGAATAAAAATGTGATTTCCAGATTGTGAATGCTCATCATATATAGAGATGAATCTTGCTTGAGCTGCAAGGATATGCGCATAAATATATCTTGTTTTAATTTTTAATTATATTTGCTTCATCAAATTAAACCTAGTTGTAGGATTAGAGTATTGTTGTTACATTTGTTGTGTTAATTATTTGTTTTTTGGGATTGCAACATATATTAATTTTGGATGTATATTGTTTAGTTTGCAGGGTTTTTTAGTATATGCATTAACACACGTTGTATCAACTTTTAATATATTTTTTGCTTTATTAAATTTTACCTAGTGGTAGGAGTTTTGTATTTTTGTATTATCGTTATAATTTTTTGTGCAAAATAATTGTCCCTTGTCTTTTGCTTTTATTAACTATAGATGTGTTGTAATTAACTGTACACATTATTTGTTATGTGCAAAAGGAACGTAGCATTTTATAACTTGGTCTCTAGGACCCAGTGAGCATTTCTTACCCATATTACACAGAGGAAATTTCAACCAATAGGATTTACTATGAGGGTTTTTATTGGGATGGATATTGAATCCACTCAGCATTAGACTCTTCATCCTCTTGAGAAAGTCTGCACGATAGCAGAAGAAACGCGTAGAGGCACCACAGGACTGAATTTTGGATCTGCAGAGGAGCCGTAGTTCTAAGAATAGAACACTCTGCTTTTTGGACTCTCAGGGCTACCGTAGCCCCATCAACAAGGATTTCCCTTACACTGAAAGTTCCGGTGGACATTAGAAGGGAGCGGACATTGTAAGGCTGTGAAAACAGACCGGAGCAGCTGAGTATTTGGATTAATTACCTTGAAGGAGAAAACTGTTTTATACCTGCTTTATTATTAATAAACATTGTAAGTGCATTTTTTTAAGAGCAGCAGTGTCTGTGTTATTTATTGCACTTGAGTCTCTCTTTGCGCTTTTTTCTTTCAGAATTCAAGTTTTTTGCCCTACTTCATTTGGTGTGAAGGATCCATTTGGTTAACAAGCAGCAGAGGACTCTAGTGGTTTATGGACTGACATTTCTTTGGAAAGTGGTAAAACGTTTTTGTTATTCCATTTGTTCTGTTTTTAATTTTTATAGTCTTTTAAATATCATATAATTGTATACAGGTTTTTATCTATTTTTTAGAAATTATACATGTGGTTGTAAGAATTTACAGTAAGAATTGACATTAGTGTTTTTATTATATTTAAAGAGGGTGTTAGCGCCACTGTTATTTATTCTCTGTGTGTGTTAAATTATATTTATGTTAGGGGATGTTAGGGTTAGACTTAGGTTTAGGGGTTAATAACTTTATTATAGTAGCGGCGACGGTGCGGGCGGGAGATTAGGGGTTAATAATTGTAGGTAGGTGGCGGTGATTTTAGGGAGGGCAGATTAGGGGTTAATAAAATGTATTCTAGTGTTTGCGAGGTGGGAGTGCAGCGGTTTAGGGGTTAATACATTTATTATTGTGGCAGCGAGGTCTGGTCGGCAGATTAGGGGTTAATAAATGTAGTTAGGTAGTGGTGACGTTGGGGGGGGCAGATTAGGGGTTAATAAATATAATGTAGGGGTCGGCGGTGTTAGGGGCAGCAGATTAGGGGTTCATAGGGATAATGTAGGTGGCGGCGGTGTCCGGAGCGGCAGATTAGGGGTTAATAATATAATGCAGGTGTCAGCGATAGCGGGGGCAGCAGATTAGGGGTTAATAAGTGTAAGGTTAGGGGTGTTTAGACTCGGGGTTCATGTTAGGGTGTTAGGTGCAGACTTAGAGAGTGTTTCCCCATAGAAAACAATGGGGCTGCGTTAGGAGCTGAACGCTGCTTTTTTGCAGGTGTTAGGTTTTTTTTCAGACCAAACTGCCCCATTGTTTCCTATGGGGATATCGTGAGCATGTTTTAGCTGCTTACCACTACCGTAAGCAACGCTGGTATTGAGGGGTGAAGTGGAGCTAAGTAAGGTTCAACGCACCCTTTTTTGAGCCTAACGCAGCCCCTCAGACAACTCTAAATACCAGCGTTGTTGGAAGGGTGTGTTGGCAAAAAAAGCAGCATTAGCTATGCGACTTTTTACTGACAAAACTCTAAATCTAGCCGAGTGTGTACTGTACAAAGTAGTAGAAGAATGGCAGGCAGCTTGCAATTGGAAGGGAAATTAAACAGAGCTTACAGGGATCTAGGTCCCCTGCCTAGTATGGCTCCCCTTGAATCCCCTATTCTGTGTGTGCATTATCATTTAAAGGGACATTAAACACTAAATAAATGCTAGAATTATGCATTCAAATAAAGATTAGTCTGAGAATAACATGTTGATGTATTTTTTAAAGTTTTATTAGTTGTTAAAATTAGTGTAAAGTTTGAGTGTCTATAAAACAATGAGAGCTGCCATGTTGTAACTTAGGTTACCTTCTCTGCAATGAGAGAATTATAAATAGGTCACTAGAGTGTGCAGCCAATGGCTGTTTGGAATATAACAGTGTTCTGCTCTTCCATTTCTAACAGAAACTGAAAAGCTCACAATTTCAGAATAGAATTACAGGAAAATGGGGCAAAATAAATAATAAAAGTATATTGCTAAGTGTTTAATGTCCCTTTAACTACTCCTTAGGCTACATTATTCTGGGATTTATTGCTTCCTGAAGCAGCCTAAGAACATTCTATTTAAAGGGACAGGAAACCCAACATTTTTCTTTCATGATTTAGGTAGTACATACAATTTCAATGTTACAAACTTTCCAGTTTACTTCTATTATCAAATTTGCTTAAAGGGACATTCTAGTCAAAATTAAACTTTTATGATTCAGATAGGGCATGCAATTTTAAACAACTTTCCAATTGACTTTTCATTAAATTTGCTTTGTTCCCTTGGTGGTATTTTTGAAAAACTAAACCTAGGTAGGCTCAAACTGATTTCTAAACCGTTGACAACCGCCTTCTAGCTCAGAGCATTTTGAACGTTTTTCACAGTTAGACAGTACTAGTTCATGTGTGTCCTATAGAAAACATTCTGCTCACCCCGTGGAGTTATTTAGGAGCCTGTACTGATTGGCTAAACTGCATGTCTGTCAAAAGCACCAAGTTAAGGGGGCAATCTTCAGAGGCTTAAATAAAAGGTAATCACAGAGGCAAAACATATATTAATATAACTGTGTTGGTTATGCAAAACTGGGGAATGGGTAATAAAGGGATTATCTATCTTTTTAAACAATACAAATTCTGGTGTAGACTGTACCTTTAATTAGCTTGGAATCATTTGTTGAAGGAGCAGCAATGCACTACTGGGGTGCGATCACATATACAGCACAGGTTTCGGCGCAAGCGTGGGCACCTGCACCGCCCGTTATTTCACCTCGCACATCGGGGTATTACATATACCCCGCTGGCAGTTCATAAAGTGCTGTAAGTCTGATAAACTAGCGATAACCAGAAATAAGCGTAAATACACATTTCTGGAGTTGCTAGTGACTTACGGCACTTTAGAAACTCCCGGCGCCTAAGAAAAGTAAAGAAAATAACAAATCTCCCGTAAAAGTCTAACATGCCTCCCAAAAATAAGCCCGACACGTAAAACCCCTATATCCGCAATCCCCCCCTCTCACTACTAATAACAAATGTATTAACCCCTAGACCAACAACCCCCCACAACGCAATATGCCTATTTAAACTATTAACCCCTATATCCGCCATCAAACCCACACCGCATGTAATAACTCAATTATTAACCCCTAAACCGCCATAGCCCACAACGCAATTAACCTATTCAAGTATTAACCCCTAAACCGCCATAGCCCACATAGCCTATTAAATGTATTAACCCCTAATCTGCCGCCACCAACATCGCCGCCACTATAATAAAGTTATTAACCCCTAAACCTAAGTCTAACCCTAACCCTAACACCCCCCTAACTTAAATATTATTTAAATAAATCTAAATAATATTACTATTATTAACTAAATTATTCCTATTTAAAATTAAATACTTGCCTATAAAATAAACCCTAAGATAGCTACAATATAATTAATAATTACATTGTAGCTATTTTAGGATTTATTTTTATTTTACAGGCAACTTTGTATTTATTTTTAACTAGGTACAATAGCTATTAAATAGTTAATAACTATTTAATAGCTACCTAGTTAAAATAAATACAAATTTACCTGTAAAATAAACCCTAACCTAAGTTACAATTACACCTAACACTACACTATCATTAAATAAATTAAATTAATTAACTACAATTACCTAACATTAAATACAATAAAATAAACTAAAGTACAAAACCCCCCCACTAAATTACAGAAAATAAAAAAAAAATACAAGAAGTTTAAACTAATTACACCTAATCTAAGCCCCCTAATAAAATAAAAAAGCCCCCCAAAATAATAAAATTCCCTACCCTACACTAAATTACAAAAAGCCCTTAAAAGGGCTTTTTGCGGGGCATTGCCCCAAAGTAATCAGCTCTTTTACCTGTAAAAAAAGAAATACAACCCCCCAACATTAAACCCACACACCCAACCTTACTCTAAAACCCACCCAATCCCCCCTTAAGAAAACACTACCCCATTGAAGATCACCCTACCTTGAGCCGTCTTCACCCAGCCGGGCAGAAGTTTTCATCCGATCCGGGCAGAAGTCTTCATCAAATCCGGGCAGAAGAGGTCCTCCAGCCGGGCAGAAGTCTTCATCCAAGCGGCATCTGCTATCTTCTTCCATCCGACGAGGAGCGGGTCCATCTTGAAGACATCCGGCGCGGAGCATCCTCTTCTTAAGACGTCCTAACAAAGAATGAAGGTTCCTTTAAATTACGTCATCCAAGATGGCGTCCCTTCAATTCCGATTGGCTGATAGAATTCTATCAGCCAATCGGAATTAAGGTAGGAAAAATCCTATTGGCTGATGCAATCAGCCAATAGGATTGAGCTTGCATTCTATTGGCTGATTGGAACAGCCAATAGAATGCAAGGTTAATCCTATTGGCTGATTGGATCAGCCAATCGAATTGAACGTCAATCCGATTGGCTGATTGCATCAGCCAATAGGATTTTTCCTACCTTAATTCCGATTGGCTGATAGAATTCTATAAATAGACATCGCCGGGATGGAAGACCTCTTCTTTGCTGCTTGGATGAAGACATCGCCGGGATGGAAGACCTCTTCTTTGCCGCTTGGATGAAGACATCGCCGGGATGGAGGACCACATCTGGATGAAGAGTTCGGCCCGGCTGGGTGTAGACGACTCAAGGTAGGGAGATCTTCTGGGGGTTAGTGTTAGGTTTTTTTAAGGGGGGTTTGGGTGGGTTTAGAGTAGGGGTATGTGGGTGGTGGGTTGTAATGTTGGGGGGTGGTATTGTGGTTTTTTTTACAGGCAAAAGAGCTGATTACTTTGGGGAAATGCTCCGCAAAAAGCCCTTTTAAGGGCTGGTAAAAGAGCTGGTTACTTTTTAATTTAGAATAGGGTAGGGCATTTTTTTTATTTTGGGGGGCTTTATTATTTTATTAGGGGGCTTAGATTAGGTGTAAGTAGCTTAAAATTCTTGTAATCTTTTTTTATTTTTTGTAATTTAGTGTTTGTTTTTTTTGTAATTTAGTTTAGTGTATTTAATTGTATTTTAGTTTAGATATTTGTAGCTTATTTAATTTATTGATAGTGTAGGTGTATTTGTAGCTTAGGTTAGGATTTATTTTACAGGTAAATTGGTAATTATTTTAACTAGGTAGCTATTAAATAGTTATTAACTATTTAATAGCTATTGTACCTAGTTAAAATAAATACCAAGTTACCTGTAAAATAAGTATAAACCGTAAAATAGCTACAATGTAATTATTAATTATATTGTAGCTATCTTAGGGATTATTTTACAGGTAAGTATTTATATTTAAATAGGAATAATTTAGTTAATATTATTAATATTGTTTAGATTTATTTAATAATAATTAAGTTAGGGGTGTTAGAGTTAGATAGGGTTAATATAGTTAATATATATAATATAATAACTATATTAACTATATTAACCCTACTATAATTAGGGTTAATATAGTTAATATATATAATATAATAACTATATTAACTATATTAACCCTAATATAATTAGGGTTAATATAGTTAATATAGGTGGCGGCGGTGTAGGGGGATTAGATTAGGGGTTAATGTATTTTATATAGCTGGCGGCAGTGTAGGGGGATTAAATTAGGGGTTAATAATTTTAATATAGCTGGCGGCGGTGTAGGGGCATTAAATTAGGGGTTAATAATTTTAATATAGCTGGCGGCGGGGTAGGAGCTATCATTAGAAGGTAGGTAATGTAGGTGGCGGTGGTGTAAGGGGCTCACATTAGGGGGTAAGTAATGTATGTGGTGGCGGTGTAAGAGGCTCACATTAGGGGGTAGGTAATGTAGGTGGCGGCGGTGTAAGGGGCTCACATTAGGGGGTAGGTAATGTAGGTGGCGGCTGTGTAAGGGGCTCACATTAGGGGGTAGGTAATGTAGGTGGCGGCGGTATAAGGGGCTCACATTAGGGGGTACGTAATGTAGGTGGCGGCAGTGTAAGGGGCTCACATTAGGGGGTAGGTGATGTAGGTGGCGGCGGTGTAAGGGGCTCACATTAGGGGGTAGGTAATGTAAGTGGCGGCGGAGTAAGGGGCTCACATTAGGGGGTAGGTAATGTAGGTGGCGGCGGAGTAAGGGGCTCACATTAGGGGGTAGTTAATGTAGGTGGCGGTGGGGTCCGGGAGTGGCGGTTTAGGGGTTAAATACTTTATTAGGTAGATAGACATTGTGCATGCGTTAGGTGTTAGGTTTAATTTTGCAGCCAGTTTAGGGAGTTACAGGGCTCCAATACACAGCGTAAGGCTTACTACGCCTGCAATTTGTGACGAGGTGAAAATGGAGTAAGATTTCTCCATTTTCGCCACGTAAGTCCTTACACTCTATATTGGATACCAAACTGCGCTGGTTTGGTATACCTGTCTATGGGCCAAAAAACTACGGCCGAAGGCAGAAATATACGAGTGTAACTTCTATGTTACGCCGTATATGTGATACCAAACCAGCGCAAAATTTGGCGTCGCCAGCTTTTGCGGGCGACGGTTTTTATCGGATCGCGGCCCAGATGCCTGAGAGCAAGTATCACCAATTGAAGAACAAACCAGAACTTCTGAAAAGATCAGTTAAACTTAAGACATATAATGGGGATTTTATACCAGTGCTTGGCAAGTGCAGTATGTTCCTGGAATATGGAAATCAAACGCATAAAATGAACATTCTGGTAGTTCCAGGAAAAAAACCAGCTCTACTGGGTCTGCAAATGTGTGAAACTTTAGGACTGATTAAAAGGGTAAATGCCATTGATGGAACTAACAAAGAAGAGGACATGGAACATTTATTAACAGACTATGCTGCAGTATTTGAAGGAATAGGATGTCTTCCAATGCAACATAAAATACAACTAAAAGAAGGTTCTCGTCCAGTAGTGCATGCCATACGAAATGTTCCAGTTGCTCAAAGGGATCGTCGTAAACGGGAACTTGCCAGGATGGAGGATAAACTGTTTGGGTTCATTCTAAGGTGTTGGTGGAAAAACCGGATGGGGGTCTCAGAATCTGTATTGATCCCAAGGAACTGAATAAAAGCATCTTAAGAGAACACTTCCACTTACCAACAAAACCAGAATTGCTTGGGGAGCTAAGTGGAGCAACTGTATTCAGTAAACTGGATGCATCCTCAGGATTTTAGCAAATTCCACTGGAGGAGGAAAGCATGAAACTCTGCATTTTCAATACTCCTTTTGGGAGGTACTGTTACAAACAATTGCTGTTCGGCTTATGTTCAGCACCAGAAGTGTTTCAAAGTACCATGCAGCAACTTCTTGAACGAATACCAGGCACAACCGTATTTATTGATGATATTCTGATCTGGGGTAAAACCAAGCAAGAACATGATGAAAGGCTAAAGATGGTCTTAGTTTTGCTAAGAAGAATGATTTGAAGTTCAATAAGACAAAGTGTCAATTCAGAAAAACTTCAATTCAATATTTGGGAGAACAACTCACGGGAGGTGGTGTTTTACCAGACATGAAAAAGATTAAGGCAATTACAGAAATGCCACAGCCAGAAAATAAGCAAGATATACAACGCTTACTAGGAATGGAGAATTACCTTGGCAAGTTCATACCTAATTTACCAGACAAAACTGCACTAATGCGAAAACTAATCAGAAAAAACTATGCCTGGGAATGGTCAGAGAATCACCAGAAAGAATGGAAGTTTTTGAAGGAAATGCTTACGACTGCACTGCAATTCTCTGATCCAACAGCAAAAACAAAGTTGTCAACTGATGCTTCACAAAATGGATTGGGAGCAGTTCTATTTCAAAATCAAGGCTCGGGATGGATGCCTGTGGCTTATGCATCTAGGGAATTGACAGATACTGAAAAATCATATGCTCAAATTGAAAAGGAAACACTGGGACTAGTTTACGGATGTGAAAAATTTCATGTTTATTTGTATGGGAGAATATTTTCAGCAGAAACTGATCACAAACCTTTGATTCACATCTACCAAAAGGGCTTGATAGATGCACCTCCAAGATTTCAATGTTTGTTGCTGAGACTTCAAAGGTATGACTTCACCTTGGATTTTATACTTGGCAAGGAGTTGGTGGTAGCGGATGCTCTGTCACAAGCTTACTTACCATTTAACAATGAGGAGTTACAGTTGCAGAAAGAGGTGACTGTTCACGTCAATCTGATCTTGAAGACAGCCCCGTTTAGTCATGCAATGTGGGCAGCAATAGAACAGGCTACAGAAACAGATGCTCTTTTAAGTCAAGTGAAGAAAGCAGTTTCTAGTGGAAAATCTAAGACACTAATGCCATCACTGTATAGACCATACATTTCTGAAATTTCTTTGATAAAAGGGTTACTTTTGAAAGGACAAAAGATAATTGTACCAGCGAGTTTGCATACTGAAAAGACTACATGAAGGTCATTCAGGTATAGAAAAGACAAAAAGACGAGCTAGAGAAATTTTGTACTGGCCAAACATGAATGAAAACATTGAGACAATGATCACTCAATGGCAGACTTGCCAAAAATTCCTACCTCAGTTACCTAAAGAGCCTATACTGGAAACGGACTTCCCGTTGGCACCCTGGGAAAAGTTAGGAATGGACTTGTTTGTTTTCAAAAATCAGCATTATATCTTAGTAATGGATTACTTCTCTAATTACCCAGAGATAGCATTATTGGAAGATGAGTCAGCAAGTACAGTGATCAAAAAAGTAAAAGCAATTTTGGCGAGACATGACATTCCAAGAGTAATAATATCAGACAATGGTCCTCAATTCAATTGTAGAGAGTTTAGTTTTTTTGCCAGTACCTATGAATTTGAACATCAAACATCCAGCCCGGGATATCCACAAGCAAATGGATTAGCAGAAGCTGGAGTAAAGATAGTGAAAAACATACTTCGTAAACCAACAGATGCAGATGAGGATCCATGTCTGGCTCTTCTTAGCTATAGGGCTACTCCTTTAAAATGTGGGAAGTCGCCGGGAGAATTATTGTTTGGCAGACAGCTGGTCACACGAGTATCAGTTGTGAAACCTTGGAAAAGGTTCCCACAAAAACATGTAATAGAAACCAAATTGAAACTCAGAGAAAAAAAGGAATGAACACTATGACCGAGCTGCAAAGCCTTTGGAGAATCTTCAGGTACAAACTCCTGTGCGAGTACAAGGTTCAGACAGCTGGAATACTGAAGGGACAGTTATCCAGCAATATTCTACAAGATCGTATGCAGTTCAAACCAATGATGGGCAATGTTTACGTAGGAATCGTAGACATTTTATGGCTATTCCATCAGTTCACAACAATTCGACAGTGAAGGAAACCTGTGAGGATACATTGAACATTCCATTGCAGCTGGAGAATGAAGATGCCAGAGAAACTTTGCAAAGCTCAACTGACTTGCTGACAGTGATGCAATGCAAACAAGGTCAGGTCAATATATCAAAAAACCTAATCGTCTAATTGAACAATGTTAAAAGGGACTGAAGTTTTTTCGCATAGACTACAGTTAAAAAAAAAAATGTACTTTAAGTTTTCTTTTGTTTAAAAAGAAAAGAAAAAGGGAAATGTGTGATATTGAGATTATCAGTTGGTATGAACCATATCAACCTGTTGTTATGTGCACAATGGTAGTGTCAGGTAGTGCCTCTTGCATAGTGTGTGTGTGTATAGCATTCTTAATAAAGTTTACAGTTATGAAGACCTGTGCTTGATCTCCTTATATAAACTAAGATAAAACACCCATGGGAGCCGGATTTACCGCTCGGCTATTGGCTAGAAGGTGAAAACGTCACCTCTTAGCAGAATTTTTTTTAGCCGTGGGCTGCTGTAGCAGCTAAAAATGGCGATCGATTGAAACAAATAAAGGAGCTTTCTACATGAAGTATCTTATACTTTATGAATGAAAGTCCCCTTTATTTGTTTCAATAGTCAATCCTAGCATTTGTAAAACGCTAGGTTTGACTTTGACTTTAATATTTAGCAATGGGTGGTGTTAAAACCAGTGGTAATTTGTATGAATGCCTATTTTTTATACCCAATGTAATAAGGGTATTAATTATTAAACCATTAGCACATTTGTGAATGGTATTTGTGTTTAATTTGTACAGGGCACTATTAATTCTCTTCATTTGAGCCCCATCCAAGATAATGTATTTGCCAAAAGTACAATAAACTCCATAGAATGTTTGGTACTTTCCCTTACATGCACTTTAGAAAATCATCTCACTGTCATACACACAATAAGCCTTGAATACAATGCACATACAATTTAAGAACCCAGGAAACATACGAACTTCCTGTTTTATTGCCTTCTTTATAATCATTTGATCTGTCTTTTTTTATAATTAGGGATTGCACTTAAAGGGACATTATACACTCTTTTTCTTTGCAAAAGTTTTGTAGATGATCTATTTATATAGCCCATAAAGTTTTTTTTTTTTTAAATGGATAGTTTTGCTTATTTTTAAATAACATTGCTCTGATTTTCAGACTCCTAACCAAGCCCCAATGTTTTAGGAGAATACCAACATATACCTACTCTAGCTTGCTTTGCTTTGTGTAAAGGGTCTTTTCATATGCAAAGAAAGGGGGGGTCTGCTATTTCCCACTTGCAGTGGGTATTCCAGTAACCTTTTAAACAGAGCTAAACGGCAAGCTTCTAAGTAAGTTTTTAAAAAAAAATTTTACTCAATTTTTATATCAGTTACTGTGCATATTATTCTTTATAGTAGTGTCTATTACATGCAGTTATATGAAAATTGGTGTATACTGTCCCTTTAAGGGCTATTCTGCAAAGCCATCAAATTTTAAGGGATAATAATACATTTTGTATGATTCAGATAGAGCATGTGATTTTAAAACACTTTTAAATTCACTTCTATTATCAAATGTACTTAGTCCTCTCACTTCCAGTAGTGCATTGCTGCTATAAAGCTGACTTTAACTATCGGCTAGATTACGAGTCTTGCGTTAGCCTTAAAAAGCAGCGTTAAGGGGTCCTAACGCTGCTTTTTAACGCCCGCTGGTATTATGAGTCAGGCAGGAAAGGGTCTACCGCTCACTTTATTTCCGCGATTTTAGCATACCGCAAATCCCCTTACGTCAATTGCGTATCCTATCTTTTTAATGGGATTTGCTTCACGCCGGTATTACGATCGCCTGAAAAAGTGAGCGGTAGACCCTCTCCTGGCAAGACTCCTACCGCATTTAAAAGTCAGTAGTTAAGAGTTTTATGTGCTAACACCGTAACATAAAGCTCTTAACTAAAGTGCTACAAAGTACACTAACAACCATAAACTACCTATTAACCCCTAAACCGAGCCCCCCCCCCACATCGCAAACACTATAATAAAATTATTTAACCCCTAATCTGCCGACCGGACATTGCTGCCACTTTAATATATTTATTAACCCCTAAATCGCCACACTCCCACCTCGCAAACACTAGTTAAATTTTATTAACTCCTAATCTGCCGTCCATAACATCGCCGACACCTACCTACATTTATTTACTCCTAATCTGCCGCCCACAACGTCGCCGCTACTATATTAAATTTATTAACCCCTAAACCTAAGTCTAACCCTAACCCTAACCCCCCCTAACTTAAATATAATTTAAATAAAATGAAATAAATGTACTACTATTAACTAAATAATTCCTATTTAAAACTAAATACTTACCTATAAAATAAATCCTAAAATAGCTACAATATAACTAATAGTTACATTGTAGCTAGCTTAGGATTTATATTTATTTTACAGGCAACTTTGTATTTATTTTAACTAGGTACAATAGTTATTAAATAGTTATTAACTATTTAATAACTTCCTAGTTAAAAAAAGTACAAATTTACCTGTAAAATAAATCCTAACCTAAATTACTATTACACCTAACACTACACTATCATTAAACTAATTACCTAAACTACCTACAATTAATTACAATTAAATTAAATAAACTAAATTACGGAAAAAAACAACACTAAATTACAGAAAATAAAAAAAGAATTACAAGAATTTTAAACTAATTACACCTAATCTAATCCCCCTAATAAAACAAAAAAGCCCCCCAAAATAATAAAATTCCCTACCCTACACTAAATTACAAATAGCCCTTAAAAGGGCCTTTTGCAGGGCATTGCCCCAAAGTAATCAGCTCTTTCACCTGTAAAAAAAAATACAATACCCCCCAACATTAAAACCATCCACCCACACACCAAACCCTACTCTAAAACCCACCCAATACCCCCTTAATAAAACCTAACACTACCCCCTTGAAGATCACCCTACCTTGAGACATCTTCACCCAGCCAGGCACAAGTGGACCTCCAGAAGGGCAGAAGTCTTAATCCAGGCAGCATCTTCTATCTTCATCCTTCCGGAGCGGAGCGGGTCCATCTTCAAGACATACGACGTGGAGCATCCTCTTCATCCGACGGCCGACGACTGAATGACTGGTCCTTTAAGTGACGTCATCCAAGATGGCATCCCTTGAATTCCGATTGGCTGATAGAATCCTATCAGCCAATTGGAATTAAGGTAGGAAAAATCCTATTGGCTGATTTAAGTTCAATGTGATTGGCTGATCCAATCAGCCAATAGGATTGAGCTTGCATTCTATTGGCTGTTCCAATCAGCCAATAGAATGCGAGGTCAATCCTATTGGCTGATTGCATCAGACAATATGATTTTTCCTACCTTAATTCCGATTGGCTGATAGGATTCTATCAGCCAATCGGAATTCAAGGGACGCCATCTTGTATGACGTCACTTAAAGGACCAGTCATTCAGTCATCGGCCGTCGGATGAAGAGGATGCTCCACGTTGGATGTCTTGAAGATGGACCCGCTCCGCTCCGGAAGGATGAAGATAGAAGATGCCGCCTGGATGAAGACTTCTGCCGCTTGGAGGACCTCTTCTGCCCGGATCGGATGAAGACTTCTGCCCCTCTGGAGGTCCACTTGTGCCTGGCTGGGTGAAGACGTCTCAAGGTAGGGTGATCTTCAAGGGGGTAGTGTTAGGTTTTATTAAGGGGGTATTGGGTGGGTTTTAGAGTAGGGTTGGGTGTGTGGGTGGTGGATGTTGGGGTATTGTATTTTTTTTTACAGGTGAAAGAGCTGATTACTTTGGGGCAATGCCCCGCAAAAGACCCTTTTAAGGGCTGTTTGTCATTTAGTGTAGGGTAGGGAATTTTATTATTTTGGGGGGCTTTTTTATTTTATTAGGGGGATTAGATTAGGTGCAATTAGTTTAAAATTCTTGTAATTCTTTTTTTTATTTTCTGTAATTTAGTGTTTGTTTTTTTTCCCGTAATTTAGTTTATTTTATTTAATTGTAATTAATTGTAGGTAGTTTAGGTAATTAGTTTAATGATAGTGTAGTGTTAGGTGTAATTGTAACTTAGGTTAGGGTTTATTTTACAGTTAAATTTGTATTTATTTTAACTAGGTAGTTATTAAATAGTTAATAACTATTTAATAACTATTGTACCTAGTTAAAATAAAAACAAAGTTGCCTGTAAAATAAATATAAATCCTAAGATAGCTACAATGTAACTATTAGTTATATTGTAGCTAGCTTAGGGTTTATTTTATGGGTAAGTATTTAGTTTTAAATTGGAATTATTTAGTTAATTGTAGTAAATTTATTTAGATGTATTTAAATTATATTTAAGTTAGGGGGTGTTAGGTTTAGACTTAGGTTTAGGGATTAACAACTTTATTATAGTGGCGGCGACGTGGCGGCAGCAGATTAGGGGTTAATAAATTTAATATAGTTGCGGCGATGTTGGGGGGGCAGATTAGGGGTTCATAAATATAATGTAGGGTTCGGCGATGTTGGGGGCATCAGATTAGGGGTTCATAAGTATAATGTAGGTGACGGCGGTGTCCGGAGCGGCAGATTAGGGGCTAATAATATAATGTAGGTTGTGGCGATGTCAGGGACGGCAGATTAGGGGTTAAAAAGTGTAAGATTAGGGGTGTTTAGACTCAGGGTTCATGTCAGGGTGTTAGGTGCAGACATAAAATTAATTTCCCCATAGGAAACAATGGGGCTGCGTTAGGAGCTGAACGCTGCTTTTTTGCAGGTGTTAGGTTTTTTTTCAGCCGGCTCAGCCCCATTGTTTCCTATGGGGAAATCGTGCACAAGCACGTTTTTCAAGCTTACCACTACCGTAAGCAACGTTGGTTTTGAGGTGAGATGTGGAGCTAAATTTAGCTCTACGCTCACCTTTTTGCGGCTAACGCCAGGTTTAAAAAAACCTGTAATACCAGTGTTGTCTTAAGGTAGCGTTAGAAAAAAAAGGCTTGTTAGCAACGCACCCCTGTTACCGCAAAACTCGTAATCTAGCCGTATGTGTTTAATCAATTTACAGGGGGTTTAAAAAAACACATAGATATATGCAAGCAATAGTGCAATAATAAAATTCGCTAACATATTAGAGCATCTTCTTTTTGCATGTTTATATACCTTTAATAAGATTTTCAATACTCCAAGAAACTTTTATAGTTTTACCATGCTAGTGTTTTCTTATTAAGTGGAAGCCATTTTGAACATGAATTAGAAAGAGCAATCTTTGTAAGTAATGTCGTCTTTGTCTACAGGATGCGCCCTTTGGACATAGAGGTTCTTCGTGCACTTCAGGACAGAGTAAATATTGTTCCTATCCTGGGGAAAGCTGATAGTCTGACACCTCGAGAGCTACAGCAAAAGAAGCAGAGGGTGAGGCTAATGCAGGAATGCACAAATGTTTTTGTATGATGGGCTGATATATATACAGTATATATACATATATACACACAGTATATAGTGACACAACTACCCTCTCCTTGGGATTTTGTCCCTGGAACAGCATTGACAGTCTTCACAGCAGAAAGTTCTCCATACACACTGGATTTAGATGTAAATGCCTTGGACTGTTTATTCACAGGCAATTTGCAGGAAAACAGTTTTAACATAAACAAAAACAAAATAAATCCTTGCACAATGGCACTTACTAAACAGAATAAAGTATTCCTGACTAAAGTTGTGTGGCTTTTTCACACAACTGCAACATTACAAACAGGTTTCAAAACTCACAGGCCTAGAACCTACAGCACAACTCTAGCATATAATCAGTCTATCACATACATGTTCTAACTAACAGCCCCAGCACACACTATCTAACAGGAGTTAACTGACCTTAAAGGGGCATGAAACCCACATTTGTTCTTTCACGATTCAGACAGAGCATGTGCTTTGAAATAGCTTTCCAATTTACCTTTGTTCTCTTGATATAATTTGTTGAATAGGATACCTAGGAAGGCTCAGGAGCTGCTGATTGGTGGCTGCACATGTATGCCTTGTTTTATTGGCTCACCCAGGGGTCGATCCGATATAAATCGTCGCCCGCAAAAGCCGGCGACGCCAATATTTGTGCGGGTTTGGTATCACATATACGGCGTAACCTAGAAGTTACGCCCGTATATTTCTGCCGTCGCCCGCAGTTTTTTGGGCCATAGGCAGGTATACCAAACCCGCGCAGTTTGGTATCCAATATGCAGCGTAAGGACTTACGTGGCGAAAATGGAGAAAACTTACTCCATTTTCACCTCGCCACAAAAAGCAGCCGTAAGAAGCCTTACGCTGACTATTGGAGCCCCGTAACTTCCTAAACTGGCTGCTAAAATAAACCTAACACCTAACGCATGCGCAATGTCTATCTCCCTGTCAACCGCGATCTGCTAAAATAAACCTAACACCTAACGCATGCGCAATGTCTATCTCCCTGTCAACCGCGATCCCCCCCCCCCCCCGAAATCCCTAATAAAGTTATTACCCCCTAAACCGCCGCTCCCGGACCCCGCCGCCATCTACATAAACTAACCCCCTACTGTGAGCCTCTAAAACCGCCGCCATCTACCTTATCTATCCCCTAATCTGACCCCTTACACCGCCGCCACCTATATAAAAATTATTAACCCCTAATCTAATCCCCCTATACCGCCGCCAGCTATATTAATATTATTAACCCCTAATGTAAGCCCCTTACACCGCCGCCATCTCTATTAAAATGATTAACCCCTAATTTAATCTACCTACCCCGCCGCCAGCTATATTATCTATATTAACCCTAAGTATATTATAGTTAATATAGTTATTACATTATATATATTAACTATATTAACCCTAATTATATTAGGGTTAATATAGTTAATATAGTTACTATAGTATTTATATTAACTATATTAACTCTATCTAACCCTAACACCCCTAACTAAATTTATATTAAATTAATCTAATTCATTTATAAACTAAAATATTCCTATTTAAATCTAAATACTTACCTATAAAATAAACCCTAAGATAGCTACAATATAATTAATAATTACATTGTAGCTATGTTAGGGTTAATATTTATTTTACAGGTAAATTGTTAATTATTTTAACTAGGTATAATAGATATTAAATAGTTATTAACTATTTAATATCTACCTAGTTAAAATAATTACCCAATTACCTGTAAAATAAATCCTAACCTAAGTTACAAATACACCTACACTATCAATAAATTTAAGAAACTACAAACATCTATCTAAAAATACAATTAAATTAACTAAACTAAATTACAAAAAAAAACAAACACTAAATTACAAAAAATAAAAAAAAGATTACAAGATATTTAAGCTAATTACACCTATTCTAAGCCCCCTAATAAAATAATAAACCCCCAAAATAAAAAAAATTCCCTGCCCTATTCTAAATTAAACAAATTTCAAAGCTCTTTACCTTACCAGCCCTTAAAAGGGCCTTTTGTGGGGCATGCCCCAAAGAATTCAGCTCTTTTGCATACAACAAATACAATCCCCCCCCCATTACAACCCACCACCCACATACCCCTATTCTAAAACCACCCAAACCCCCCTTAAAAAAGCCTAACACTACCCCCCTGAAGATCTCCCTACCTTGTCTTCACCACACCGGGCCGAACTCCTGATCCGATCCGGGCGATGTCTTCCTCCAAGCGGCAAAGAAGACTTCCTCCGGCGATGTCTTCCTCCAAGCGGCAAAGAAGAATTCTTCCTCCGGCGACATCTTCCTCCAAGCGGCAGCAAAGTCTTCATTCTTCCGGCGGCATCTTCAATCTTCTTTTTTCGCTCCGCCGCCGCGGAGCATCCATCCTGGCCGACTGCTGTACTTGGAATGAGGTACCTTTAAATGACGTCATCCAAGATGGCGTCCGCCGAATTCCGATTGGCTGATAGGATTCTATCAGCCAATCGGAATTAAGTTAGAAAAATCTGATTGGCTGATTGAATCAGCCAATCAGATTCAAGTTCAATCCGATTGGCTGATCCGAACAGATAATCAGATTGAGCTCGCATTCTATTGGCTGATCGGAACAGCCAATAGAATGCAAGCTCAATCTGATTGGCTGATTGGATCAGCCAATTGGATTGAACTTGAATCTGATTGGCTGATTCAATCAGCCAATCAGATTTTTCTAACTTAATTCCGATTGGCTGATAGAATCCTATCAGCCAATCGGAATTCGGCGGACGCCATCTTGGATGACGTCATTTAAAGGTACCTCATTCCAAGTACAGCAGTCGGCCAGGATGGATGCTCCGCGGTGGCGGAGCGAAGAAAGAAGATTGAAGATGCCGCCGGAAGAATGAAGACTTTGCTGCCGCTTGGAGGAAGACGTCGCCGGGGGAAGAATTCTTCTTTGCCGCTTGGAGGAAGACATCGCCGGAGGAAGAATTCTTCTTTGCCGCTTGGAGGAAGACATCGCCCGGATCGGATCAGGAGTTCGGCCCGGTGTGGTGAAGACAAGGTAGGGAGATCTTCAGGGGGGTAGTGTTAGGCTTTTTTAAGGGGGGGTTTGGGTGGTTTTAGAATAGGGGTATGTGGGTGGTGGGTTGTAATGGGGGGGGGGGGGGGATTGTATTTGTTGTATGCAAAAGAGCTGAATTCTTTGGGGCATGCCCCACAAAAGGCCCTTTTAAGGGCTGGTAAGGTAAAGAGCTTTGAAATTTGTTTAATTTAGAATAGGGCAGGGAATTTTTTTTATTTTGGGGGTTTATTATTTTATTAGGGGGCTTAGAATAGGTGTAATTAGCTTAAATATCTTGTAATCTTTTTTTTATTTTTTGTAATTTAGTGTTTGTTTTTTTTTTGTAATTTAGTTTAGTTAATTTAATTGTATTTTTAGATAGATGTTTGTAGTTTCTTAAATTTATTGATAGTGTAGGTGTATTTGTAACTTAGGTTAGGATTTATTTTACAGGTAATTGGGTAATTATTTTAACTAGGTAGATATTAAATAGTTAATAACTATTTAATATCTATTATACCTAGTTAAAATAATTAACAATTTACCTGTAAAATAAATATTAACCCTAACATAGCTACAATGTAATTATTAATTATATTGTAGCTATCTTAGGGTTTATTTTATAGGTAAGTATTTAGATTTAAATAGGAATATTTTAGTTTATAAATGAATTAGATTAATTTAATATAAATTTAGTTAGGGGTGTTAGGGTTAGATAGAGTTAATATAGTTAATATAAATACTATAGTAACTATATTAACTATATTAACCCTAATATAATTAGGGTTAATATAGTTAATATATATAATGTAATACCTATATTAACTATAATATACTTAGGGTTAATATAGATAATATAGCTGGCGGCGGGGTAGGTAGATTAAATTAGGGGTTAATCATTTTAATAGAGATGGCAGCGGTGTAAGGGGCTTACATTAGGGGTTAATAATTTTAATATAGATGGCGGCGGTGTTAGGGGCTCACTTTAGGGGGTTATAGATATAATATAGCTGGCGGCGGGGTACGGGAGCGGCGGTTTAGGGGTTAATAGCTTTTTTATTGTTAGGATAGTGAGGGGGGATAGCGGATAGAGGGTTAGACAGTGCGGGCTATGTTAGGGAGGCGTGTTAGACAGTGCGGGCTATGTTAGGGAGGCGTGTTAGACAGTGCGGGTGTTTTAGACTTTAGTCAGGTTTTATAGGCGCCGGGAGTTTCTAACGTGCCGCAAGTCACTGGCGATGCCAGAAATTTGTACTTACGCAGATTTCTGGACATCGCTGGTTTATCCGACTTACGGCACGTTAGCATCTGACGGCGACATATATGGGATGGCTCGAGTTGCGAGCTGAAACTGCGGGCGACGCCGGTTCCCTCGCTTGCGCCGCAAACTGCGATCTATATCGGATCGCGCCCCCAATGTGTTAATTAGCTCCCAGTAATGCATTGTTGCTTATTCAACCAAGGATAGCAAGAGATTGAAACAACTTAGTGAAAGTAAACTTGAAAGTTGTTTAAAATTTTATGTTGTATCTGAAAGAAAGAAAAATATTGTGTTTCATGTCCCTTTAAATAGCTGCAGATTCCATTATATAAAGAACATTCTACATCTTGACATTTTTGCACTGCTTAAAGGGACAGTCTACTCCAGAATTTCTATTGTTTAAAAAAGCTAGATATTAGATATTAGATTAGATATTATATTATCCATTCCCCAGTTTTGTATAACCAACACTGTTATATTAATACACTTTTTACCTCTGTGATTACCTGGTTTCTAAGCCTCAGCAGACTGCCCCCTTATCTCAGTTCTTTTGTCAAACATGCATTTTAGCCAATCAGTGCTGACTCATAAATAACTCCACGGGAGTGAGCACAATGTTATCTATATGACACACATGAACTAGCAGTGTCTAACTGTCAAAATCTAAATGAGATAAGAGGCAGTTCATTGGCTTAGAAATTAGCATATGAGCTTACCTAGGTTTAGCTTCCCATAAAGAATACAAGAGAACAAAGTAAATTTGATGATAAAAGTAAATTGGAAAGCTGTTTAAAATTGCATGCCCTATTTGAATCGTGAAAGTTTTGACTAGACTGTCCCTTTAACTGTGTAATGCCGAGCTGTAGTAATATGCTCTTATGTATCTATGCTTCTTTATTTATATAGTTCTGTCCATTTTCACACACTCAGCTAGATTACGAGTTTTGTGTTATGAGTGAAAAAGCTGCTTTTTCCCTACCACTTCTATTACGAGTCTTGTCAGTATAGGTGTACCGCTCACTTTTAAAAAAGTCCTTTTTCAATGGGACTCTCATAGCGCCGATATTACGAGTTTTGCCTGGGAGGCCAAAAAGTTAGCGGTACACCCTATACCGACAAGATTCGTACCGCCATCTAAAGTCAGTAGTTATGAGTGTTACGCTACAAAGCTGTAGCATAAAACTCATAGCTAAACTGTCACAAAGTACACTAACACCCATAAACTACCTATTAACCCCTAAACCGAGGCCCTCCCACATCGCAAATAATAAAATAAAATTATTAACCCCTAATCTGCCACTCCGGACATCGCCGCCACTTAAAAAATGTATTAACAACTATTCCGCCCTCCCCGACATCGCTGCCGCTATAATAAAATTATTAACCCCTAAACCGCCGCCCGTCCGCATCGCAAACACTATTTAAATATGATTAACCCCTAATCTGCCGCCCGCCCACTCCGCCGCTATAATAAACCTATTAACCCCTAAACCTAACCCTAAAGTAACCCTAACCCTAACACCCCCTAACTTAAATATAATTAAAATAAATCTAAATAAAACCTACTATTAATAACTAACTAATTCCTAGTAAAACTAAATACTTACCTGTAAAATAAACCATAAGCTAGCTACAATATAACTAATAGTTACATTGTATCTATCTTAGGTTTTATTTTTATTTCACAGCTAAGTTTGTATTTATTTTAACTAGGTAGACTAGTTAGTAAATAGTTATTAACTATTTACTAGCTACCTAGTTAAAATAAATACAAAGTTACCTGTAAAATAAAACCTAACCTGCCTTACACTAAAACCTAACATTATAATAAAATTAAATAAATTAAATGGACAGAATACATTTATCTAAATTACAACAAAAAAATAAACACTAAATTACACAAAATAAAAAAATTAATTATCAAAAAAAAACAACAAATTACTCCTAATCTAATAGCCCTTTTAAAATAAAAAAGCCCCCCCAAAATAAAAAAAACCCCTAGCCTGCACTAAACTGCCAATGGCCCTTAAAGGGACAATAAACACAAAAAAAATTTCACGATTCAGCTAGAGAATACAATTTTAAACAACTTTCCAATTTACTTCTATGACTCAATTTGTTTTATTTTTCAGATATCCTTTGTTGAAGAAATAGCAATGCACATGGGTGAGCCAATCACACGAGGCATCTATGTGCAGCCACCAATCAGCAGCTACTGTGCCTATTTTCGATAAAGTATATCAAGAGAATAAAGCATATTAGATAATGGAAGTAAATTAGAGAATTGTTTAAAATTGCAAGCTCTTTCAAAATCATGAAAGAAAAAAATATGGGTTTAATGTCCCTTTAAAAGGGTCTTTTGCAGGGCATTGCCCCAAAGAAATCAGCTCTTTTACCTGTAAAAAATAAATAAATACAAACAACCCCGCAACACTAAAACCCACACAACCAAACCCCCCAAATAAAATCCTATCTAAATAAACCTAATCTCCCCATTGCCCTAAAAAGGGCATTTGGATGGGCATTGCCCTGAAAGGGCATTTAGCTCTTTTACATTGCCCAAAACTGTAATCTAAAAATAAAACCCACCCAATAAACCCTTAAAAAACCTAACACTAACCCCCGAAGATCCACTTACAGTTTTTGAAGACCGGACATCCATCCAGGCGGCAGAAGTCTTCATTGAAGCCGGCAGAAGTCTTCATCGAAGCGGGCAGAAGTCTTCATCCAGACGGCATCTTCTATCTTCATCCATCTGGCGCGGAGCGAGTCCATCTTCAAGACATCACGCACAAGCCGTGATCCAATCAGCCAATAGGATTGAGCTTGCATTCTATTGGCTATTCCAATCAGCCAATAGAATGCAAGCTCAATCCTATTGGCTGATTGCAACAGCCAATAGGATTTTTCCCCCTTAATTCCTAATGGCTGAATTCTATCAGCCAATCTTTGATGACGTCATTTAAAGAGAAACTTGATTCTTCAACAGCCATTGGAAGAAGAGGAACTATTTACTAACTAGTCTACCTAGTTAAAATAAATACAAACTTAGCTGTGAAATAAAAGTAACACATAAGCTAGCTACAATGTACCTATTAGTTATATTGTAGCTAGCTTAGGGTTTATTTTACAGGTAGTTTTAAATAGGAATTACTTAGGTATTAATAGTAAGTTTTATTTAGAATTATTTTAATTATATTAAAGTTAGGGGGTGTTAGGGTTACGTTAGGGTTAGACAGGGTTACGTTAGGGGTTAATATATTTATTTACTGTTAGTGATGTGGGAGGCCAGAGGTTTAGGGGTTAATAACTTTAGTATAGTGGCGGCGGCGGCGACATTAGGGGCGGCAGATTAGGGGTTAATAAATTTATGTAGGTGACGGCGACATTGGGGGCGGCAGATTAGGGGTTAATAAGTATAATGTAGGTGTCGGCGATGTTGGGGGTGGCAGATTAGGGGTGTTTAGACTTGGAGTTTATGTTAGGGTGTTAGGTTTAAACATACAATTTTTTTTATCCCCATATGCATCACTGGGGCTGCGTTACTGTGCTTTACGCTCCGTGATTGCAGACTTTAGGCTTTTTTTTAGCCGGCTCTACCCATTGATGTCTATGGGGAAATCGTGCACGAGCACGTCAAAACACTGCTTGTATTCAAAGGTGAGCGGTGAAAATAACTTGCAAGTTATTAGTGAGCCAGCCATAACGCAAAACTCGTAATCTGGCTGACTTTTAGGTATTAAATGAACAGTAAACACTTTGCAATTGCAACCTTTTTCTGCAGTCTACCAATAAATTAACATATCAGCAGAGTCTGAACTGTTTTAGAACAGATTAACACCTAGTTTGCGGAAAAAAAAATTTCAATGGTCAAACACCAGCTACCAGTTTCTTTATCTAGATGTGGCAAATTAGAGTTGAGTCTGGAAATGACAAGGTTTGCCACCATCACTGAGTAAACAAAATCTCTATTGTTCGTTTCAGCAGAAAAGATAAGATAACTTGCAATCTAGAGAGATATGTGACAAGGTAAGACTTGTAAAGCCTCTTTCAGTTTTCAGCCCTGTAAAATCCTCAATTTTCAGAATTAAATTACAGGAAAAGCAGGTGAAATAAACAATAAAAGTATATTGCAAAGTTGTTTCACTATGCATAATTAAGCATTATGCATATTATGATTGCACAGTGTTTACTGTCCCTTTAACAAACAATCGGCTAGATTACAAGTTTTTGTCGGTAAGGCTTGCGGTGCTAACGCTCCTTTTTTTGTCACCGCTCACTTAAAACAACGCTGGTATTACAGGTTTTTTTCAACCCGGCGTTAGCCTCTAAAAAGTGAGCGGAGATCAAAATTTAGCTCCACGTCTCACTGTAATACCAGCGCTGCTTACGGTAGCGGTGAGCTGGCTAAATGTGCTCGTGCACGATTTCCCCATAGGAAACAATGGGGCAGATTCAGCTGGAAAAAAAAACTAACACCTGCAAAAAAGCAGCGTTCAGCTCCTAACGTAGCCCCATTGATTCCTATGGGGAAATAAAATTTATGTCTACACCTAACACCCTAACATAAACCCAGAGTCTAAACACCCCTAATATTACACTTATTAACCCCTAATCTGCCGCCCCCGACATCACCGACACCTGCATTATATTTTTAACCCCTAATCTGCCGCTCTGGACACCGCCGCCACCTACATTATCCCTATGAACCCCAAATCTGCTTCCCCCCACATCGCCGAACCCTACATTTTATTTATTAACTCCTAATCTGCCGCCCCAATGTCACCGCAACCTACCTACATTTATTAACCCCTAATCTGCCCCCCCATGTCGCTGCAACCTACCTACATTTATTAACCCCTAATCTGCCGCCCCTATTGTCGCTGCTACTATATTAAATGTATTAACCCGTAAACCTAAGTCTAACACCCCCCTAACGTAAATATAATTTAAATAAAACAAACCCTAAGCTAGCTACAATATAACTAATAGTTACATTTGTATCTATCTTAGGGTTTATTTTTATTTTACAGGCAAGTTTGTATTTATTTTAAGTAGGTAGAATGGTTACTAAATAGTTATTAACAATTTAATAACTTCCTAGTTAAAATAAGTACAAATATACCTTTGCAGTAAATCCTAACCTAAATTACAATTACACCTAAAACTACACTATCATTAAATTAATTACCTAAACTAACTACAATTAAATACAATTAAATTAAATAAACTAAAGTACAACCCCCCCCCACTAAATTACAGAAAATATAAAAATAATTACAGTTTTTTTAAACGAATTACACCTAATCTAATCCCCCTAATAAAATAAAAAAGCCCCCCAAAATAATAAAATTCCCTACCCTATACTAAATTACAAATAGCCCTTAAAAGGGCTTTTTGCGGGGCATTGCCCCAAAGTAATCAGCTCTTTTACCTGTGAAAAAAAATACAATACCCCCCAACATTAAAACCCACCACCCACACACCCAACCCTACTCTAAAACCGACCCAATCCCCCCTTAATAAAACACTAACCCCTTGAAGATCACCCTACCTTGAGCCGTCTTCACCCAGCCGGGCACAAGTGGTCCTCCAGACGGGCAGAAGTCTTCATCTGATCCGGGCAGAAGAGGACCTCCAGACGGGCAGAAGGCTTCATCCAGGTAGCATCTTCTATCTTCATCCATCCGGAGCAGAGCGAGTCCATCTTCAAGCCAACCGACGTGGAGCATCCTCTTCTTCCGACGACTCCTGATGAATGAAGGTTCCTTTAAATGACGTCATCCAAGATGGCATCCCTTGAATTCCGATTGTCTGATAGGATTCTATCAGCCAATCAGAATTAAGGTTGGAAAAATCCTATTGGCTGATTCAATCAGCCAATAGAATTGAGCTTGCATTCTAATGGCTGATTGGAACAGCCAATAGAATGTCGGCTGGCTTCAAGATGGACCTGCTCCGCTCCGGATGGATGAAGATAGAAGATGCCGCCTGGATGAAGCCTTCTGCCCGTCTGGAGGTCCTCTTCTGCCCGGATCGGATGAAGACTTCTGCCCCTCTGGAGGACCACTTCGCCCGGCTTCGTTGAGGACTTGAGCTGGGCTGGTTGAAGACTTCTCAAGGTAGGGTGATCTTCAAGGGGGTAGTGTTAGGTTTTATTAAAGGGGGATTGGGTGGGTTTTAGAGTAGGGTTGGGTGTGTGGGTGGTGGGTTTTAAGGGCTATTTGTAATTTAGTATAGGGTAGGGAATTTTATTATTTTGGTTTTTTTTTTTTATTTTATTAGGGGGATTAGATTAGGTGTAATTAGTTTTACTTTAGTTTATTTAATTTAATTGTAGTTAGTTTAGGTAATTAATTTAATGATAGTGTAGTGTTAGGTGTAATTGTAATTTAGGTTAGGATTTATTTTGCAGGTATATTTGTACTTATTTTGATTAGGAAGTTATTAAATAGTTAATAACTATTCAATAACTATTGTACCTAGTTAAAATAAATACAAAGTTGCCTGTAAAATAAAAAATAAACCCTAAGATAGCTACAATGTAACTATTAGTTATATTGTAGCTAGCTTATGGTTTATTTTACAGGTAAGTATTTAGTTTTAAATAGGATTAATTTATTTAATTGTAGTAATTTTATTTCGTTTTATTTAAATTACATTTAAGTTAGGGGGTGTTAGACTTAGGTTTAGACTTAGGTTTTGGGCTTAATACATTTAATATAGTTGCGGCTACGTTGGGGGCGGCAGATTAGGGGTTAATAAATGTAGGTAGGGGTCGACGATGTTAGGGACGGCAGATTAGGGGTTAATAAATTTAACTAGTGTCTGCGAGGCGGGAGTCTGGCGGTTTAGGGGTTAATATATTTATTACAGTGGCGGCGATGTCCGGTCGACAGATTAGGGGTTAAAAACTTTATTTAAGTGTTTCCGATGTGGAGGGGGGGGGCTTGGTTTAGGGGTTAATAGGTAGTTTATGGGTGTTAGTGTACTTTTTAGCACTTTAGTTAAGAGTTTTATGTTTCGGCGTTAGCCCATAAAACTCTTAACTACTGACTTTTAAATGGGGTTGGAGTCTTGACAGGAGAGAGTGTACCGCTCACTTTTTCCAATACTCGTTTTACCGGCATCAGGAAAATCCCATAGAAAAGATAGGATACACAATTTACGTAAGGGGATTTGTGGTAAGCTCGAGTCGCGGAATAAAAGTGAGCGGTACACCTGTACCTGCCAGACTCGTAATACCAGCGGGCATTAAAAAGCAGCGTTAGGACCTCTCAACGCTGCTTTTTAAGGCTAACGCAAGACTCGTAATCTAGGCGAATATAATGACATTGAGAACCAATATTATGATTTAGGAGTTTGCACCATAAAAGGATATGCAGTGTAATTAGCAATCTTCTGCACAGCTCAATTAATCATTTCTGTGCCCAGTGTAAAAAGGTAGATGTCTGAGTACTAACTATTATCAGACATCCTCAAACTTGGCCCTCCAGAGGTTTTGGAACTACATTTCCCATGAGGCTCAGCCAGCATATCAGTAGTAGTTCCAAAACCTCTGGAGGGCCAAGTTTGAGGAAGTCTGCTATTATCATTAAAGACTCTCAGATGTAGTTAGTATAATCATTCCATGTCTTTGATGGATTTCCCACTGCAGATTCGCGAGGAGCTGGATCATTTTGGAATTCGTATCTATCAGTTTCCAGAATGTGACTCTGACCAAGATGAAGACTTTAAGCAACAGGATATGGAGCTGAAGGTGACACTGCCCAGTGGGTTTAATAGGATAGTGATAAGTAACTCATTTATTTTTGTATTTAAACCTTTACAATAATAGCTTCATATTGCAATTATGGTAGGATGAATGTATTATAAGACAAATTATTTGTGGTAAGTCACTCTGAGGGGTACACGCCAACCCAACCAACAATCTCTTCTGAAGTTCTACGGCTTCTAGTGCCCAAGTCAGTTTTCTTGTGAAATAGAAGTACAACTGGTTTGTCCTCTTTCTTGTTTACTTTGATGCAAAATAAAAGTACTGAGTATTAAAAGTATTTGGAATTAAAGAAGGAACGCATGGGCTTATTTGCACACACACACTATGGGCTAGATTACAAGGGGAACACAGCCCTGCTGCTCAAGCTTAAACTTTGCCAGAATTAATCTATTTGTGCGGTTGGGTAGCACTCGTATTACAAGTTATGAGTAAAAAGTTTGCATGTGAGCGAAACCCAACAGGTGCTAACTTCAGGATTTCATATATCGCAATTGCGCTAACGCATTCACCCCACAGGCTTTAATGGAGAATGTAGAAAAAAACTCTAATACTTATCGCTTGTTTGCTAACCAGACAGGAGTTATTATTATTCCAGTGTTTTTCACATACAGGAATATGTTATTTTTATTGTAAATACACACACACTTATATATATATAAATCTGTATGTACCTATACCTATATATCTAATCTATTACGATATATATATATAGGTATAGATATATATTATATATTAACTTTATTAGATTTATATAGGAATATATATTTAATAAAAAGAAATATTTTTTTGTGAAGAACATAGGAATGTTTAAAATAAGTGTAACATGCTTCATTAGGTCTCAAATGAAAAATTAGTTATCTTAAGGCATGCTATGGAAATATTAAATATAAAATATTTAAAAATAATAATAATAATTGTTACAAATTATTATAAATACTGTAAAAATTTCTAAATAATCCGTGATATATATATATATATATATATATATATATATATATATATATTACAGTATCTATAATCATTTTTATTAATTATTATTAATATTTTTTAATGTTTAATATTTCCATAATGTGCCTTAAGTTTACATTTTCATGTGCGTTAACCCAACGACCTAATATGTGAATAATATTATAAGAGGAGCACTGCAGTTGCAATCAGGTAGGAGCTGGATTCAAGTTTGGTGAGTACCATCTTTGGGGTTAAGCTGTGTTTTTGGGGGGCCTTTTTTTTTTTTTAAAAGAAAAAGATCTTTGATCGCTTTAGGGCACTTCCCTACCAAATGCCCTTCTAAAGGCAATGCCCAACCAAATGCCCTTCTAAAGGCAATGCCCAACCAAATGCCCTTTTCAGGGCAATCTTTTTATTCGGATCAGTTTTTTATTAGTTTAGGTTTATCGGGCAGCAGAAGAAATGAATCACTTTAGGGCACTGCACTACCAAGTGCCCTTCTCAGATCAATCTTTTTTAGGATATATTTTTTTTAGATTAAGTTTTTTTATATAGCCAAAGAGCTGAAATTCTTTAGGGCAAGTTTTAGAGTAGTTTTTTTTTTATCTAGGCTTTTTTTGGGCGGTGGAGGTGGGGGTGGGCGGTTACTTCTATGGGGTTGCTTTCATTTTTTTTAGTCCTATAAATCCTCACCAGGTTCCTTTGTGCTCTCTTTTTTGGGATAATTTTACATTGACTAGAGTATGATTTCATGGGGACTGTGGAAGTTGAGATTAGGATTTTTCTAACTTTATCTTAATTTTATTTAATCATATCTCTCAAAGGAAAAGCAGTAAGAAAAGACAGTTTCAGAAGTCAGAAATGCACAATAATATAAATCTAACATTAAAAATCATTAAAAAATCATTATTTAAAATGATATATGATTGACTATATAATTATAGTTACTTGATTCAATAACTCCAGTGTCTTTTTCAGTAGGTCTGCACAAAAGAAAGTGACTGTTGTTAATCTGAATTAATAGTTCCATGTATATGCTAGTCTGTTGGCAGATCCAGAATAAAAAATAAAAGTTTAAATGTGGACCCTCAAAAAATTGTATTTATAAAAGGCTTATCCAAAGTTTATTGTTTACAGTGTGAGGTATACAAGCTTGTTTAGCATATATCTTTGTAAGAAACCCGACAAACCTTACCTCACAGAGCCATATCCTCATTATTTTGTCTATCCCCAGCCATTGATGAAAATAAAAGATTGGAACCTGATTATCTATTTGTCTTTTCCCAGAGGAGCATTCCGTTTGCTGTGATTGGCTCTAATACTGTTGTGGAGAGTAATGGGAAGCGTGTGAGAGGCCGGCAGTATCCCTGGGGTGTTGTAGAAGGTAAGGTAAATAAATAGAACTAAAGCATGGCCCCTGAACATAATTTTGTATGCAAGACAAAAATGCACTGTATTTCCTTCAAATATTTGATAGTTTTAAACCTGGAGTTTTCAGTTTATGACTGTTATTAACGTGGTTTAAACCACTTGATTAGACCAGGTATGTGTAAAATAAAATAGCATGCCAAAGATCAGACCAAAACTTTGGCATATGAAGGGTAAAATACCCCTGGATGATAATAAAGATAATCACCACTACGACCTTGCTGAGTTAAAAAGTTAATAAGCCTCTGATGGATGTATTATAGCTGCCTGCTGATAAAGGGGCCTAGACAATGCACTGCTAGAGGTAAAGAGATACAAAATGTTCTAGGTTTGCAAGGTGATTGACTCTTCTGGTTCTAGATAGCATCCAACTAACTAAAATCATGCATTGCCACCTTCTCCTTCTCTAGTTTTGGAGAAGATGTGTTGTTCCTGTTTCATGGAAAACCATACATCTGCGTTACTGGGTCCCCCTGACAAATTCTAGTTTTTCATTTACAGTTTATATTTGACTTGTTTGTTGTTTTTATGCAAAATAAATGTTATAAGAACTAAAGCTGATTTTCTTTTTAGTAGACAAGAATTAGTGCAGTAGTTCTCATGTACAGTATTTGTTTATAATTTCCTGGTATATAATTTTAATTTGAGGAGGATTACTAATTCAAACAACAGCTCTTTTAATAGATTTAATAGCTTAGAATAAAAACTAAAAAGCAACAAAACTTTCTTACAATGTTTTCTCATGGACTGGGTTCATGGACTGGGTTTGCATGTTTCTTTGTTCCTGTTTGCATGCTTTTTTGTTCCTGAACTGGTAAGCAGTGGCTGTTCCAGTGAATTGGGTGTAGGAGGGAATGCTTAGTCCACTGTTCTATAAGAGAAGTTAGTATGAATCAAGGAGAGTAGCTATTGGTTTTCAAAGGGGAGGGAGCTGGGTGGTCTATGTGGATTGACTAGACAATTTCAGGGTTTGTCTAGATGGTCTGGGATCATGGCTAGGTGTGGGAGGGGTAATTTTAACCCTTTTTATCAGTACAGCAGAGGTGCAAACAAAAAATTGGGGTGCTCTCTAAAATCTTATTGAGTAAAGGCTGCTCAAAGCATGTTCAAAGTTTTTTTTCTAAGTGGTATGTTATTACTCCCATTACCTTAAGAATATAAAAAGTTATTTAACTAATTTGTAGACACCCTGCCGGGTAAACATTCTGAATCTGGTCTCATGCTTCATATTTTCATGTATTTTTCTAGTTTCAAACTAATTTTTAATACTTATCATGAATGCTGTGCCTCTATGATAATGTAGTTCAATCTACACTTTTGTCATATTCCAAACCTTCTTTGCTTTAATACTATTGTCACATTTATCTTCTACTCAGACCACAACAAATACGCTAACATTTCCCTGTGTTATCCTCTCTATCACATCTGCAGTTGAGAATGAACAACACTGTGATTTTGTCAAACTGCGCACTATGCTGATCCGCACTCATATGCAAGACCTGAAGGATGTGACACGGGAGACCCACTATGAGAACTACCGAGCCCAGTGCATACAGAGTCTGACTCAACGTGTAGTGAGGGAGAGGAATCGCAAGTATGTGCTCTTGGGAATTTTTCTTCATGTGAGCAACATCACAATGGGTTAGAGTTCCCCAAGTTCACTTATGGACTAATCAAAGGGCCAGCTGTCTCAAACCTCTTGGTGTTTTTCCATATCTCAGTACACAGGAGGTGCAGCTAATCAGAAACTGCCGTATAATAGGGGCTTCTGCAGTTCTACTCATGCTTACTGGCAGCTTTTTAGTTAACATAAGCAGGCCCATCTCTGCTATTCTGCAATAGGGTGGTGCAGCTAATCATTGGCTGTACTGTGTATTGAGATATGAACAATACAACAAGAGATTCAGGGCAGCTGGTGATGATGTTTGAGGGAAAAGCAGCAATGGGAGTTAAATCCTCATAATACAATGAGATTATAGGTCCTGAAACGGGACAGAAACTTATCATTTTAAGAATGCAAACAATAGGAAGACTGTCTTAGTGAAAAGGTGTGATATTAAAGATTGTGAAAGCACTAAGGGTCTGATTCTCTAAAGCTCTCTGACCCAGAAAGATTGTATATAAGATGCCTCGTCAGTGTTCTAAATCCCCTCATGGATTCTTTTATAGGCAATTTTTTTCCTTGGGAAATGTTTATCTCATTAAGGGGATTTCACTATTTTGTTGTATGTTAAGAAGAGACACTTACTTTACTATATAATTGCTCAGTAAAATAAGCTTTCCACCCAGTTTGATGCACAAAGCAAACTGAAATATTTTTCATTCACCTAATTTATATCACACAAGTATCTACATGCATATAGTTAGCTTTTAGCATTGACTAGTAGAAACAGAGTTAACTTCTCAAGGAGCATACCTTCATATACTGAATACAATCAATCCTTTTTAAATGTTTGCAATGAGAAAATGGCAGTGTCGGAAAAATCATCCTGATTATAATGGCAAAATTAAAGGCTAATAAAAATATACTGTTTGTTTGAGATCCTTAATGTGATAAGACCCTGTGTATATATATATATATATATATATATATATATATATATATATATATATATATATATATATATATATATATGTTTGAGATCCTTAATGTGATAAGACCCTGTGTGTATATATATATATATATATATATATATATGTTTGAGATCCTTAATGTGATAAGACCCTGTGTATATATATATATATATATATATATATATATATATGTTTGAGATCCTTAGTCCCTGTATATGTAGTCTAATAAAAGGAAGAAAGATTAAATAGCAAGACAAAGCTTCCATAAAATATCTGCTTATGGAGGTATTTGAACATTTTGAAAAAAAGCTTGTTGATTTTTGCAATGTATATATTTTTTTAAATATAAGCATATTTAAAATGTCTAGTTTTCTATTATATTCTTACCCATATAAAAGATATATTAAATAGACATGGAAAGTCAAAATTAAACTTGATTCACAGCACACTTATATTATCAAATTTTAACTCTCCTTTGCTGAAACTCGACTACTCTTATGAGAGCATACTGAGGAGTGTGAACGTGTCGTGAATGCTACATGTATAAAAAAATTACAATCATTGGGTTTGTTTCCATTGAGCTGTAATCAGGTTTGCGCAAGGTCACAAACTGATATATATCCTGTCGATATTGAGGTATAACGTGTCCCATAGGAAGTATTAGAAGCCGTCAAGCCATAACTTATACCAGGTTTCTGATGAAAACAAAAACGATTAATACACTGTCGGAGGCTGTCAATACATTGAGAAAAATTGCACCCGGCATAGCTAGGTGTAAAAGAGGAAAAAGGAGCTTGCAAACAATGCAAGTGTTTTAATGAGGAAAACAATTGTATTATGTAAAATGTATTGTTGTCCCATGTACAGGAATAACTTGCACTTATGTTCTTATGGAAATATCAGTACAGTAAGTCCCCTACTTACGAACGAGTTCCGTTCTGGGAGTATGTTCGTAAGTCCACTTTGTTTGTAAGTCCAACTGTATTGTAATTTATGTGAAAAGTATTATAAACCTCACTTTATAATACTTTTCACACACATTACAGCACAGTAGTACATAAAAAACAAACAATACTGTAAAGAAAACATTGTTAATGTACAGTAATGTAGTATACAGGGAGTGCAGAATTATTAGGCAAGTTGTATTTTTGAGGATTAATTTTATTATTGAACAACAACCATGTTCTCAATGAACCCAAAAAACTCATTAATATCAAAGCTGAATAGTTTTGGAAGTAGTTTTTAGTTTGTTTTTAGTTTTAGCTATTTTAGGGGGATATCTGTGTGTGCAGGTGACTATTACAGTGCATAATTATTAGGCAACTTAACAAAAACAAATATATACCCATTTCAATTATTTATTTTTACCAGTGAAACCAATATAACATCTCAACATTCACAAATATACATTTCTGACATTCAAAAAAACAAAAAAAACAAATCAGTGACCAATATAGCCACCTTTCTTTGCAAGGACACTCAAAAGCCTGCCATCCATGGATTCTGTCAGTGTTTTGATCTGTTCACCATCAACATTGCGTGCAGCAGCAACCACAGCCTCCCAGACACTGTTCAGAGAGGTGTACTGTTTTCCCTCCTTGTAAATCTCACATTTGATGATGGACCACAGGTTCTCAATGGGGTTCAGATCAGGTGAACAAGGAGGCCATGTCATTAGATTTTCTTCTTTTATACCCTTTCTTGCCAGCCACGCTGTGGAGTACTTGGACGAGTGTGATGGAGCATTGTCCTGCATGAAAATCATGTTTTTCTTGAAGGATGCAGACTTCTTCCTGTACCACTGCTTGAAGAAGGTGTCTTCCAGAAACTGGCAGTAGGACTGGGAGTTGAGCTTGACTCCATCCTCAACCCGAAAAGGCCCCACAAGCTCATATTTGATGATACCAGCCCAAACCAGTACTCCACCTCCACCTTGCTGGCGTCTGAGTCGGACTGGAGCTCTCTGCCCTTTACCAATCCAGCCACGGGCCCATCCATCTGGCCCATCAAGACTCACTCTCATTTCATCAGTCCATAAAACCTTAGAAAAATCAGTCTTGAGATATTTCTTGGCCCAGTCTTGACGTTTCAGCTTGTGTGTCTTGTTCAGTGGTGGTCGTCTTTCAGCCTTTCTTACCTTGGCCATGTCTCTGAGTATTGCACACCTTGTGCTTTTGGGCACTCCAGTGATGTTGCAGCTCTGAAATATGGCCAAACTGGTGGCAAGTGGCATCTTGGCAGCTGCACGCTTGACTTTTCTCAGTTCATGGGCAGTTATTTTGCGCCTTGGTTTTTCCACGCGCTTCTTGTGACCCTGTTGACTATTTTGAATGAAACGCTTGATTGTTCAATGATCACGCTTCAGAAGCTTTGCAATTTTAAGAGTGCTGCATCCCTCTGCAAGATATCTCACTATTTTTGACTTTTCTGAGCCTGTCAAGTCCTTCTTTTGACCCATTTTGCCAAAGGAAAGGAAGTTGCCTAATAATTATGCACACCTGATATAGGGTGTTGATGTCATTAGACCACACCCCTTCTCATTACAGAGATGCACATCACCTAATATGTTTAATTGGTAGTAGGCTTTCGAGCCTATACAGCTTGGAGTAAGACAACATGCATAAAGAGGATGATGTGGTCAAAATACTCATTTGCCTAATAATTCTGCACTCCCTGTATAATAAATAAACAATACCTGTACTGTACCTGTGTAAAGAAAACATTTTTAATATACTGTCCAGTAGTACCTGTACTGTACATGAAAAATAAACAATACTATAAGTACGTAAAACATTTATAATCTTGCCTTGTACCCTGTATAGTACACCAGCTGGCATACAGGGGCTGGCATGGAGTGAACAGGCAAGTTACTGACTGGAGGAGGAAGATGTGGAGATAGTGGAGCTGAAGAATAGTCAGTAATAGGAGATGGAGGGCGAGCTGCAATTTCACTCACACCTGATGTTGATGGCACAGGTTCTGGTTCCTTGCTGGATTCAATTCTATCTCCCGTTTGAAAAAAGGATTCAGTGATGTCTGGGTAGTAGATTTTTTTTTCTCTCGTCATAGATGATAGTTTTTGTGCCTCAAAAACGAACACTCACCTAGATTACGAGTTTTGAGCGCTATAGAGAAATTAACGAACGCAACAAAAGTTACGTTATTTAATTTCCTATAGCACTGCTATTACAAGTTTTCAAACATACGCCTTTTGCGTGCGATATGAGTGCGTTGAGCTCCATACCGCACACAAAAGAAGCAGTGTTTTGATGTGCTCATGCACGACTTACCCATAGACATCAATGGGGAGAGCTGGCAAAAAAAAACTAACACCTGCGATCGTGGAAACAAAAGTTCCGTAACGCAGCCCCATTGATGTCTATGGGGAAATAAAAATACTGTTTAAACCTAACACCCTAACATAAACCCTACGTCTAAACACCCCTAATCTGCTGCCCCCAACATCGCTGACACCTGCCTACAGTTATTAACCCCTAATCTGCCGCTCCCGATATCGCCACTACCTAAATAAAATTATTAACCCCTAATTTGCTGCTCCCGATATCGCCGCTACCTAAATAAAATTATTAACCCCTAATCTGCCGCTCCCGATATTGCCGCCACTATACTACATTTATTAACCCCTAAACCAACAGCCCCCCACATCTCAACAAGCTAAATGAAACTATATTAACCCCTAAACCTAACCCTAATGTAACCCTAACCCTAAACCTTACCCCCCTAACTTTAACATAATTAAATAGATCTAAATTAAAGTGAATGTCAATTTTGATGCTAAAGTGAGCGTTTTTTTAAAATTCGATTAAAAACAGGGGCACTAATTCATCAAAATTTACATTTCACACCTGTTGTGAAAAAAAACTTACCTTTTAATCTTGACAGCAGCTCCAGCTTCCTCCGGTCGTTACAAGTAATTTCTGACGTCAGAAATGATGGATAGGTCATCCTCCAATCACGGCTTCCCCCCGGGGGAATCAGTGTCTGATTCAACGCCGTGATTGGAGGAAGCCGGATTCCTCCTTTTAGACCCAGGAAGAGGCTTTGCGACGGGCGGAGGAAGCTGGAGCGGCTGTCAAGTTTAAAAGGTAAGTTTTTTTTTTTCACAACAGGAGTGAAATGTAAATTTTGATGAATTAAAGTGCCCCTGTTTTTTATCGAATTTTTAAAAAACGGGCACTTTAGCATCAAATTCACTTTAAACTTACAATTATTAACTAAATAATTCCTATTTAAATCTAAATACATACTTACCTGTGAAATAAAATATAAGCTAGCTACAATATAACTAATAGTTATATTGTAGCTAGCTTAGGTTTTATTTTTATTTCACAGGTAAATTTGTATTTATTTTAACTAGGTAGACTAGTTAGTAAAAAGTTATTAACTATTTACTAACTACCTAGTTAAAATATATATAAACTTACCTGTGAAATAAAACCTAACCTGCCTTACACTAAAACCTAACATTACAAAAAATATAAAAAACTACCATTACAAAAAATAAAAAAAACTACCATTACAAAAAAATAAAGATTAATCCTATTCTAATACCCTTAAAAAAAACACCCCAAAATAAAAAACCCTACTCTAGAATAAACTACCAAGGGCCTTTTCGGGGCCCTTACAAGGGCCTTTTGGGGGGCCCTTAAAAGGGCCTTTTGTAGGGCATTTTCCTTAGATTAACAGCTTTTTTACTCCAAAAAAATACAAACCCCCCCCTAACACTATACAAACCCCCACCCCCTAAACTTCCAGGGGCCCTTAAAAGGGCATTTTGGGGGCGCTTAAAAGGGCCTTTTTTAGGGCATTGCCCTGAGATAAAGAGCTCTTTTACTCCAAAAAAAATACAAACACCCCCTAACACTATACAAACCCCCACCCCCAAAACTAACAGGGGCCCTTAAAAGGGCCATTTGGGGGGCTTTAAAAGGGCCTTTTGTAGGGCATTGCCCTGAGATAAACAGCTCTTTTACTTAAAAAAAACACCCCATAAAAATATACATTACACAAAATAACAAACAAATTATCAAAAATACAAACATTATTCCAATTCTAATACCCATAAAAAACACCCCAAAATAAAAAACCTAATCTAGAATAAAATACCAATGGCCCTTAAAAGGGTCTTTTGTAGGGCATTGCCCTAAAGATATCAGCTCTTTTTTTAAAATAAAATTACAAAGACCCACTAACATTGCAACCCCCCCCCCAAAACTCACAAAATAAAAAAAACTATCTAAAAAACCTAAGCTACCCATTGCCCTGAAAAGGGCATTTGTATAGGCATTGCACTTAAAAGGGCATTTAGCTATTTTACTGCCCAGACCCTAACCTAAAAAATAAAATCCACCCAATAAACCCTTAAAAAACACCTGACACTAACCCCCTGACAATCCACTTACAGTTTTTGAAGTCCCGCTTGAACGATCTTCATCCTGGCGAAGTCTTCATCCAGGCAGCCTGGACGATCCTGGATGATCTTCAAATCAGCCAATAGGATTTAAGCAGCTCTCATTCTATTGGCTAATTTGAATTAGCCAATAGAATGAGAGCTGCTTAAATCCTATTGTCTGATTTGAATAGCTCCCTCTTGGTTCTCTTCATCCTTTCGCTGGGCCTCCAATTCTATCAGGGCTTTATTAGTAAGCTCCTCATGTTGTACATCAATGAGTTCAATGAAGTCATCCTCTTGCAGATCTAGCTCCAGCTTCTCACTGAGGGTAACTAAGTTGCTGAGGACCTCATTGGACTCCTCTTTCTCAAATCCACGAGATTCGTGAACATACTGCGGGCAAAGGTTCTTCCAAACCCCATTCACGGTGACAGCTGTAACTTCATGCCAAGCAAAGTTAATCTTTTCTATGGCTTTGTAGATGTTGCAATCCTTCCAAAATTGTCCCAAGGTTATTGCTGATTTGTCCATCGCCTTTACTGCTTGACAAAAAGTGTGACATAAATAATATTTCTTGAAAGTCACAATAACTCCCTGGTCCATAGGTTGGATGAGTGCCGTAGTATTCGGTGGCAGATTCACTACTTTGACGTTGGGATGAAAGTCATCCATGAATGGGGAGTGGCCCGGAGCATTGTCAAGCAGCAAAAGAATGTTTAATGGGACATATTTCTCCATGCAAAATTTCTCTATCTCTGGGATGAAGTGGTGGAAAAACCAGTCCTGGAAAATGGCCTGGGCTTTGGAGTTACTCTTCCATACAACAGGAAGAGAGCCCTTGGCAGTGTTTTTAAGGGCTCTTGGGTTCTCTGCATGATAAACTAAGAGAGGTTTCAGCTTCATATCGCCGGAAGCATTGCCGCCAAACAACAGAGTTAGCCTGCTTTATAACCTGGCATCACCTTTTCCTCCTTACTGATGTAACTTCGATCTGGCATTCCAGTACAGGCCTGTGTTGTCTACATTAAAAACCACCTCATGTAAATAAGCACCTTCAACAATAATTTCTTGAAGCGTTACAGGAAATTCCTGGGCAGCTATGGTATCTGCACTCACTGTTTCACCACTTACTTTTATGTTGTGAAGGTTGGCTCTAGCCTTGAACCTATGAAACTATCCTTGACTGGCATTAAAAGATGCACCCTCTAATTCTTCAGATGCACCTTTAGGCTTTTAGCCTTTTCTTGGATCAGCATTAAGCTAAGTGGGACTTGACGCTGATGCTGATCCTGCATCCACACACTTCATTGGCACAGCAGACTTCACATGTTCCATGATCTTTTCCTTGTTCTTTAGAATTGTGCCAATGGTTGAACGATTCATGTTATAAGAACGAGCAATGTCTATCATCTTTTCACCTCGGTCCAATCTCTCCATTATTTTATCTTTTGTTTCCATCATTATGGCTCGGCGCTTCTTAGCAGTCCCTTACAGCATCACCACTGCTTTTATCACCACTGCGTTTATGCTTTTTTTCCTGACATCCTGGGCTTGTACTGTATTCTAAAGTAAACTGCAGCACAACCGCATCTGGCAGACACGGAACTAATAGAACTAACTTCCATGCTTTGACATGCGAACCGCATTTTCTTATCTTTGAAAGTTTATAACTTGAATGTTCGTAAGTAGGGGACTGATTGTATGTTTTACATATATAAATATATGCAAGTACATATCTACAAAATTCAAACGAGACCTATGCATAGGGCAGCAATACATATTACATATACTTATAAAGTGGAAAATATAATAATATTAGTTATATAATAATAGTTAAAAAATATGTATTATAAATAAATATATCTTTGTTTTTGTTTCCCTAGAAGTGATGACAGATAAGGAGCACAGACGTTAAATGTACATTTTATAGTTTAAGGCCGGGTTACCATAGCAACTAACTTAATTTTCAAGAAATCTGATGTCGGATGGAAGCATTAACACAGCATTAACTTACACCTACACAAAAAGAACAACTGCACGCAATGCACAAAATATTTCAATGGAAGCCTGGTACTAAATGGAGCCGTGAACGTTTAGTTGTCGGACACTTCGGTAGCTTACTACTTCATTTTTTTTACAGCTCAATGGAAGCGAGCTCATTGTTGCAAACATTGCTGTCATATATTGCTCAAGATAGGTGCCAAGTTTCAACCACAATAAAGAGTTGCATTTAATAATAGAAGTAAATTGGAAAGTTTTTAAAAATATTACACTTTATGATGAAAGTTTAGTTTTTGAACTTCATGTCCTTTTAAGGTAAAACAGTAAAAAGTATATTGTGTTCTATTTACTGCTTATATTTAAATAATTTATGAGAAAAGGGGACCATAACATTCCATTATCATTAATCTCTTCCTCTGGATTTAATATATATTTGGGATATATTTTCTGTCTATACAATTATTGGGACTACTAATGACAGTACTACAGTATATAGTATGTATGATTCATCTATCACTGAGACCTCTCTACTTGCCTTTTATTATAGTAAGCTGACCCGAGAGAGTGGCACAGACTTCCCTATTCCCAGTGTTCCTCCATCACCAGACCATGACACCCAAAGACTCATCCGAGAAAAAGATGAGGAGGTGAGTGTGAGCTCTTCTAAACTATGTGTATTCCATATGTTTGTTAGTTAACATGTTATCAAACTGTGCAGTGAGCATAAAGTCATTGCATTTGGATGGTAATATTAATAACACTCTTTGTTGAATATAAATGCAACTGGAAAATGGTCTGAATTTTTTTCTTGCACCCTAAGAATAAGAGACAAGAAATACTTTTATATATATATTTATTTATAGTATATATATATATATAAAGATGTCAATATATGTATTTATGTGTTTATATGTGTATATATGTCTGTAAATACAGATAGAAAAAAAGTATGTAAGGGGTTCCACAGATACAGTTATAGGATAAACAATAGCAGTACCTTAGCTTTCGGAGAAAGCGCCCTCGTCTTCAACGACACAGGAGAAACACTCTTGTTAGTGACGTCGCTACCTCTAGCGAAGTCTGCAGGTTAACTGTCTGCAATATGTAAGAAAGAATTCTCCAGCACGGTATGGCAATGATAAAGGTCCATATAATGCAGCAATCACTATGCACAAGCCTTATGTTAAAAGTAAACATATTTATGCGATATGCATTAAAATAATGAAGTTGAAGACAAACTCACATTGAAGCGGGGATGCAGCTAATATGTCATCTGGCGCGTTTCACCGCCCAACTGGTGCTTTCTCAAAGATAGTTTGGGAGCCTGTATGTTCAGACTTATCTAGCCATGAAGTCCTGCCCCCAACATCTGACATATATAGTTTGTCTATGTGCACTTGCCATTACAGGTTACAGCTTAAAGAGATATATACGTAACCACTTTGGAAAATATTGATGCTCATATACAAATCAAAAAAGATACTAGAAAAATAGATTAAAAACACTAACATTCATTTCATTTGTTGTCTCATACAATTTCATTTTGAAAAACAATTTACCCACCAATATATGTATAATACAATTATAGAGTCATGTATACCTATACAGAATATTCTAATAATGGAGAGTACAAAATTTAAAACAGAATTAGATCTAATTGCAACATGTATTTACTTCTTTTAGGTTTTTAATTACATTGTTCATTTTCTTGTATTACTATTATAATGTTATAATGTTACAAACCCTGGTAAAAGTCCAGGTTTCACCTCAAATTCATTCCTGTGGTTTATTTGGTCCCTAATTTGAAAATCCACTGAACCTCCCTATCTAGCAGTTGTCGATATCTGTCAACTCCTCTTTTGTTAATTGGAATATAATCTATAGCCTGAAACAGTAAAGTTCTCTTTTTCTCCGTATGCTGGTTAAAGTATTTACCAACGGGTGTCTTTGGTGGATCTTTCTGTATTGAGGACAGATGCTCATGTATCCTATCTTTTAGATTTCTGCTGGTAGATCCTGTATATTGTTTTCCACATACCCCACAGGTGATTAAATAATTTACATATTTGGAGCAGCAGTCTAATCTATAATTTATATTATGTACAGAGTTATAAGATATTGATCTTATTTCATTGCCTGTATTACAGTGTGTGCATACATTGCAATGTCTCCGACAGCGGAAACCCCCCCGGGGAAACGATAAGGTGTCATCAGAACTTTATAGAAAGGAAATTGCTGCTAATACCATCCTAAGGGCAGATTCCTGCCACTCTAAACACCTTAAGAAAAGTATTCCTAAGGGCCAGTTAATTAGAATAAGAAGAATTTGTACCAACATAGACAGATATGAAATCTAAAAGACAGGATGCGTGAACATCTGTCTTCAATAGAAAAAGATTCACCAAATACACCCATTGGTAAACACTTTAACCAGCATAGGGAGAAAAAGAGGGCATTATTGTTTCAGGCAATAGATTATATTCCAACCTGAGAGCTCATATCTTTTTACATGCAATGTTTTTTTTAAATTTACTTGTCAAAACTATATATATATATATATATATATATATATATATATATATATATATATATTTTTTTTTTTTTAACTAGACAACCCAAGGTATTGATCTAGGCCCATTTTTGTATATTTCATGCCTCCACTTCACCGCCAAATGTGATCATATAAAAAAAATCGTTAACTTTTTCTCAAACTTTGGGTATCTCACTGAAATTATTTACATACTGCTTGTGCAATCATGACACAAATGGTTGTAAAATCTTCTCTGGGATCCCCTTTGTTCAGAAATAGCAGACATATATGGCTTTGCCATTACTTTTTGGTAATTAGAAGGCCGCTTATTGCAGCATGTGCACCACACTTCTATTATTCCCGGCAGTGAGCGGGTTAATCAGGTAGCTTATAAAGTAAATTTTAGATTTAACGTAGAGATTACCTACCCACCCCCTTGATTTCTACTTGATCCTTGCAGACAGTCTGCAATATGAAGTTTTAAAAATTTTTTTGTAATAAATGTTTCCCCTATTTTCTGCAGTGTAGGTTCCCACCTTACCCTCGAACATCCCTGATCCCTCACAAAACGGCTCTCTTACCCTCCCCCCTTTAACTAGTGTCCTCCATCTTAGGTACTAGCAACTTTCTGCCAGTACCTTTCGCCGGCAACAGCAGATGATCATTTCAGACGGTGACACACACAGTGTCACCATCTTTAACGATCTGGCATCTGCCTTCAGATGCCTGGAGCTCAGGACCTCCAGCTCTCAGCTGTAACGTAAAAGCCGAGTCTGCTGGAGCTTCCACCAGCTTCAAAGTATATATACATTATACGGTACGATAAGCAAAGTACTGCATGATGTATATATACACGTCTTATTGGCTTAAGGGGTTAAACATAGTTGTCCTCGACATCAAAATTAAATTCCCAATCCCAGATAGATTATCTTAGATATGTTATATAAATGCCCACTGTAATACCCGTTTTTAACAACCCATAAAAGTTCCACTCCATTAATATACGACACCCTACCTAAGTAAAACTACCAATAAAATCAAACCCCTTATATGATCCACCATATGTAAATCCATTCACTAGAATTTGTAAATCTTGACTACACTCGAACAAACATAAAAACGCACAAAAATAATCAGCGCTAAAATGGAGAAGAAAAAATGAATACATGCAATATATTTCTTAGCACCCACTAGCTAAAACAGGTTGCTAAAGAATTCTAATTCCACAAAAAGGGAATTAGTGTTGATGATGCAGAGTGTAGTATACACAATATAATTAGACAACACACATTAAAGGGTTAAAATAACCCATTGTCAAAGAAGGAAGATAGCTGATGTGGGATTTTATAGTCACCAAATGGATGGTCTTGCAGGTCTGTGAATGGGGTAAAGTCCCAACAATGAATCCCACACACTCTCTCAGTGACAGTATCAAAGCTTAGAATCCTGTGATGCTGCTTGAATTGAAAACGTGCCGTTTGTGTTTCTCTAAGAAAGTAGGTATCTGGAAAACAGAACACAAGCGCAACCCAGATTCAAAGTAGCTTTACGGTTTATTGGAACAAATGCACTGCGCATAAAGATGCACTTACAAGAAGGAAGGTAATATTTATTACATGCTGATTTTAACAGCCAGACTCCTGGAGGTCCAAAACCATCCCTAAGTTCACTAGCTTGTCAGTTTAAAAGGCCGAAGCACAACATTTAAAACAAAGCATCCAAATGCTGGAACACCACTGACTCAACGCGTTTTCTTTGCCATCTTAGCAGACTTTTTCAAGAGATTTACAGAGTGTATAGCAAAATCTATGTCTAAACTGGTTAAAAATGCTGTCCATTAACACACCCATTCCCTGATTTGGCTAAAGCCTGTGACATAAGAACCAATCGGGAACATCTAATCTTTAACATACCCCCTCTCTGGTTGGACAAACACTGGGACGCAATAGCCAATCACGGACATCCTTTCTGTTATTGCGCCATCAATTTCCATCCATCCAGATAGCGCTAATAATGATGTGACAGAAAAGCGCAAGTATTGATCATTATTTAAAACGGAGAGGAATATTCTTAAAGAATATTATTCCCATCAAAAAAACGTGTTTACTTTCAACTTGTAATACATGCAATATTTATGTTGCGCGCAAAAAGCTGAAAAAACTTGTGCTACAGTTACCGCACCACTCGTAATCTATTTTGAAATTGGAAGTGATACACATATAAAACAAGATTATAAATGGCACACGCTATTTTTTTTTTTCCTCTCACTAACTGTGCTCATAGTAAATGCGCCGCATTAGTGCACATACAAGTTGAAAGTAAAAACTTAGTGTAAGAGCTAAAGACCAAGGTGTGCTAACTTAAGGATACTATGACCACGTTAACTTTTACCCCATAGGGACCAATTTATCAAGTTCCGTATGGAGTTTGATGCCCCTGTTTCCGTACGAGCCTTCAGGCTTGCCAGAAACAGAGGTTATGAAGCAGCGGTCTAAAGACCGCAGCTCCATAACTTGTCTGCCTGCTCTGAGGCCGCAGATTGACACCCCCTGCTAGCGGACGATTGGCCGTGAATTTGCAGGGGGCAGCATTGCACCAGCAGTTCACAAGAACATGTTTGCTACACCTGTTATAGAAAGCCAGAGTTGGTTACTCTGTTTTTCTACAGGTCTCTGATAGGAGTATGTGTCCTTTCACACCTGGTGAGCTGTCTTTCTGCCTGACATCTAGATATGCAGGTAGGTGCTCTTGCCTCCTAGGTACTGGAGTCTTGCACTATAGATTATGCATTGCTTTCATGGGACATATGTAATCCTTTAGTAAGGGGGGCAGTGGGCAGGCACTTGTGGTATGTGGAGACTAAGGGGTTAATACTTTCCTTTATGTTTTATGGGACTGTTGACCTTGTGGCAAAAACTTTTTTATTGGGAGTAAGCCAGACATATAATTTATTTAAACGGCTATTTTCCGTTTTTACTATTAAGGGCAGGATTGCACGCCTTTATCTTGTTGCGCAGTACTTCTGCTTGCAAGTCGGAGAGGAGCAGCATCATTTTTAAGTAAGTTCTCTGCTGTGGTGGTCGTTTGCTCAATCTACAGGAGATTTTCATGCTTTGGGATACATTTTGCAGGTTCAGGTAGGGCACCTCAGACTGTTTTTCTCCCTAATTAGGTCTTAGCGTTTCTTTGCGCTAATTTAAAATGAAAGTACTTGTTTTTTTGCAAATTATTTTTATTGCTCAATTTTTGCAATTTAATTTAACTATGGACTCTGAACAGGGGTCCGATTCTTTTGATAAATGTTTATTGTGCTTAGAGGCCCAAATTGTTTTGCCTATGCAAATTTGCTCCTTTTGCTTAGATAGGACCTTAAAATCTATGGATAAATTACTCCCTTCTGAGCCTATATTCTCTCAGGATAATGCTGTTCAGGATATGCCACAGCTTTTTCCTCAAACGTCCCAAGCCTCAATGGCATCACATACAGTGCCATGCAGTTCCTCTCAGTCTCCTGGAGGCGTGTATTTGCCTGTAGATTTTTCTGCACAGATATCTTCTGCGGTGTCTGTGGCTTTATCTGCTTTTCCCATGATGGGGAAGCGCAAGAGGAAATCAAAGCATATTTCTGATAATAAGTTGTCTGTTCCATCTGCTGCTGCGAGGGTTTACCTCCCCTATAATTCTGATAAGGAGGATACCTAGTTAGCTTCTGAGGGTGAAATCTCAGATTCTGATAGTATAAATCCTTCGACTGATTCTGAAGAAGTAAACTTCAGATTTAAGCTTGAACACATTTGCTTACTTCTAAAGGAGGTACTGGCTACTTTGGACAACCCCGATTCTTCTGTCGCTGTCAATCCTAAAAAATCTAGTAAGATTAACAAATACTATGATGTTCCTTCCTCTGTGGAAGTGTTTCCTGGTCCAGACCGTGTGTCAGAGATCATTGCACAGGAATGGGACAAGCCAGGGATTCCTTTTTCCCCATCTCCTGTCTTTATAAAAGATGTTTCCTGTTACTGACTCCATTCAGGACTCATGGTGCACTGTGCCTAAGGTAGAAGGGGCTATTTCTACTCTGGCTAAGAGAACCACGATTCCTATAGAAGATAGCTGTTCTTTTAAGGATCCCATAGACAAAAAACTGGAGGCTTATTTAAAGAAAATGTATGTTCATCAGGTTTTACAATTGCAACCTGTAGTTTGTATTGCCACGGTAACAAGTGAAGCATCTTATTGGTGTGATGCTTTGTCCGAATTGATTTTAGAGGAGACTCCATTAAAGGAGATCCAAGATGGGATTAAGGCTCTCAAACTTGCCAATTCCTTTATCTCTGATGCTAACATGCAAGTCATTAGACTGAGAGCCAAGGTGTCTGCCTTCACTGTTCTAGCCCACAGGGCTCTGTGGCAAAAATCTTGGTCGGCTGATGTTACCTCCAAGTCCAAGCTCCTGTCGCTACCTTACAAGGGTAAGACCCTGTTTAGTCCTGGTCTGGCGGAGATAATTTCTGAAATTACGGATGAAAAGGGGTCCTTTCTAGCACAGACAAGAAGAATAGACCTAAGGGACGTCAAAGTTCTAATTTTCGCTCCTTTCGTAACTTCAAAGGTCAAAAGGCTTCCTTTTCCTCCTCCAAGCTGGTGCAGTCCAAGTCCTCTTGGAGATCCAATCAGACTTGGAATAAGGGGAATCAATCAAAGAAGCCTTCATCTGAGACATTGGGGCCTATCTATCAAGCTCTGAACGGAGCTTGACGGCCCGTGTTTCTGGCGAGTCTGAAGACTCGCCAGAAACAATAGTTATGAAGCAGCGGTCTAAAGACCGCGGCTCCATAACCCTGTCCGCCTGCTCTAAGCAGGCGGACAGGAATCGCCTGAAATCAACCCGATCGAGTACGATTGGGTTGATTGACACCCCCCTACTGGCAGCCGATTGGCCGCGAGTCAGCAGGGGGCGGCGTTGCACCAGCAGCTCTTGTGAGCTGCTGGTGCAATGCTGAATACAGAGAGCGTATTGCTCTCCGCATTCAGCGAGGTCTTGCGGGCCTGATCCACATTGTCGGATCAGGTCTGCAAGACCTTTGATAATTCGGCCCCATTTTCAGCATGAAGAGTCTGCCCCCGGTCTGGGATTGGATCAAATGGGGGCAGGGGCATATTTTGGCCTAGGGCAGCAGAATTGGGAGGGGCAGCACATCTGCCCTATTCTCTCTCTAAAAGCCAGCACACTGTACAGTGAGTGATAAAGTGCAGGCTTTTACAGAGAAGACAATTCACATGCACTGAGTAAGGTTGCTCTGCACAGTGCTCCTTTAAACCGTTGTTTCATTTAGAGCTGCAGGCATTTTTGCAGTGGAAGCATTCTTGGTAAGAAACTTGCCCGGGGATATGCTTACGATGTGAGGCTGGAGGAGAAGCTGTGGTGAGTCTGCGCACTGCTTAGATTAGCTTGTGATGTCTAATCATAAACTCTAATAGCTAGCTTTCTCTGCATTGATGAACCCACAGAGTAAATAGTAAACGGACACTTAAAAAGTTTCATTACTTGAATGATGGTAATTACTGTATGTTGTTGAATGTGAAGGGCAGTGATTGTCTCAAAGTGCATTCTTTCTTTCCCTTCTTCTTCTCTCTCTTCTTTCCCTTCCTCCCTCCCTTCCGTCCTCAACTCCCTTCCTCCCACAACTCCCTCTCTCAACTCACTCCCTTCTTTTCCTCCCTCTCTCCCTCCCTCCCTCCCTCCCTCCCTCCCGTCTTTCTCTCAACTCCCTCCCTTGCTCCCTTATTTCCCTACTTTCTTTCCCTTCCTTCTTTCCCTACCTGAGGAGAGTCCACAGCTTCATTACTTGTGGGAATACAGAACCTGGCCACCAGGAGGAGGCAAAAGCTTAAATACCTCCCCACTCCCCTCATCACCCAGTCATTCTTTGCCTTTTTGTCACAGGAGGATGGCAGAGAAGTGTAGGAATATTCGGAGGGTAGTACTCTTTGCTATGGGACTGGAGTTTTAAGTAGTCTTGTCAGCCTCTCAGTGAGAACATTGGCGAATGTTAGGGTCTGGAGAGGCAGGGAGAGTCTTTCTGTGAAACCATCCAGACTCGTATTCACAACTCCTAAGCAATCAGTGTTGATGAGTTTCACTGCCTGTTTCTATCACTCAAGTCCATGTCAGGTGCAATGCTACAAGACTGTCAAACTTGAGAGGCTGTGTGTCTGTTCCACGGCGATGATTCCGGTAAGATCGTTTCATTTTATACCATATGATAATGTAAGAAGACAGGGTCAAAGTGTGACTCCTTTACCTGTATGGAATCAAGGGTTAATATTTCCAGAAGGGGATTATTGAACAGGGGGGGTTTAATACATTATTTGCTTTATTATGTTTTATGCTGTGACATGAGGCTCTGGCAGATGTGGGAACATTCAGGTTTTGGATAAACTGCGCAGCCTGTCAGTTTGGTGCGCTTTTCTTCCTGCATATCACACCATGTGACCGGGTGTGGCCTCATTAACTTCCTCTTTCCTGACCGTGCTGTTTACAGGAGAAGAAGCGGTTTCTCTGTAGGGCCTGGGTCATAGGAGGTGGTGAGTGCCCCGGCCATTGGGGGTATAAAAGTGCCATTTACTTTTTCTATAGTCCATTTTAAAGCAAAAGCTATGGAGGACTCTGATGCGTTAGAGGGTACTCCCTCTTTGCCAAGATCTAATACCTTTTTTTATTGTGAGGAGGCTACGGTATACCCACCTGCTCAACTATGTTCCACATGCCTTGATAAAGTACTTACAGTATATCTAAAAAGACTAAGATGTTTAGTCCACCGTCCACCTCTGAAGGGTCTCTGTCCCGCGAGGTGCGTTCCCCTGCAATCACCTCCAATTACACATTGCACGACTAATCCTCCTTCGGGAAGGGTACTCTTACCGCCAGACTTTTCTGAACAGTTGCAAACTGAAGTGTCTGTGGCCTTTAGTGCTTTACCTCGCCCTGCTAAGTACAAGCAAAAGGTTAAATACTGCTATCCTTCCCAGGGGTCATCTTACAACTTGCTGGATTTATCTGATACTAGATTATCCGCTAATGAAGACGCCTCTGATACTTCAGAGAAGGCTCTTTCTGGGTCGGAATTGGCTGCCTCTAAGCCTCCGGCTGCGGAGGAACCGGACTTTAGATTTAGGATAGAGCACTTACGTTTTCTGTTAAAGGAAGTGTTGGCTACGTTAGAGGTTCCGGAAACTAAGTTACCAGAGGAGCCTTCTATTCCTAAGCTTGATAATGTTTATGAGGACAGGGTGGTGCCACAAACTTTCCCGGTTCCTGTTAAGATGGCAAATATTATTAAGAATGAATGGGAAAGACTCGGATCCTCTTTTTCCCCTTCTTCCTTTAAGAAATTGTTCCCGGTTCCTGACTCCCAACTAGAGTTGTGGGGGTCTGTCCCTAAGGTGGATGGAGCTATCTCCACGCTTGCTAAGCGCACCACTATCCCGCTTGAGGATAGTTCTTCATTTAAAGAGCCCATGGATAAGAAGCTAGAAACTCTGTTGAGAAAGATGTTTCAACACAGAGGATTTTTATTTCAGCCTGCAGCAGCGGTTGCTGCGGTGGCGGGAGCCGCTACCTATTAGTGTGATTCTCTGTCGGAGATGATCGAGGTGGAAACTCCCCACGATGAAATCCAGGAAAGAATTAAGGCCTTGAGGGTAGCCAATTCCTTTATTTGCAATGCAAATATGCAGATTATTCGCTTGAATGCCAAGACATCAGGCTTTTCTGTTCTAGCCCGTAGGGCTCTGTGGCTGAAGTCTTGGGCTGCTGACATGACTTCAAAATCTAGATTGCTTTCCCTTCCATTTAAGGGGAAGGTTATTTTCGGTCCAGGACTGGACCCTATCATATCCACGGTCACAGGGGGCAAGGGTGCCTTTTTACCACAGGATAAGAAAAACAAACCTAAAGGACAGGGTTCTAATTTTCATCCCTTTCGTTCGGATAAATCCCAACTCCAGAAGCCCTCCACAAAACCTGATCAGTCTAAGGGAACTTGAAAACCATCTCAATCTTGGAATAAATCCAAGCAGAACAAGAAGCCCGCCGAGACAAAATCGGCATGAAAGGGCGGCCCCCGATCCATCGCTGGATCGTGTTGGGGGAAGACTATCTCTCTTTGTGGAGACTTGGCTAGGAGACGTGCAAGACCCTTGGGTTCTGGAAGTCATTGCTCAGGGTTACAGGATAGGTTTCAAATCTCATCCACCCAGGGGAAGATTCCTCTTATCAAACCTGTCTTCAAGGCCAGAAAAATGAGATGCTTTTCTAAGGTGCATGAGGGATCTTACCTCCCTAGGAGTGATTGTGCCAGTACCTCTAGCAGAGAGAGGTCTGGGTTACTATTCAAACCTTTTTGTGGTCCCAAAGAAGATTCTAAACCTGAAGTGCTTAAACAAGTTTCTGTCGGTGCAATTGTTCAAGATGGAGACGATCAGTTCTATTCTGCCCTTAGTTCAAGAGGGACAGTTCATGACTACGATTGACTTGAAGGATGCTTACCTTCATGTGCCAACTCCCAAAGATCACTTCAAGTTCTTAAGATTCGCTTTTCTGGACCAGCACTTCCAGCTCTTCCTTTTGGTCTGGCTACTGCTCCAAGAGTCTTTATGAAGGTTCTGGGGGCTCTGCTCGCAGTGGCGAGATCCAGAGGTATTGCAGTAGCGCCTTATTTGGACGACATCCTAGTCCAGGTTCCGTCCTGCCGGAAGGCAGAAGACCATTCAAGAGCTCTTCTACTTCTTCTTCAATCTCATGGATGGGAGATAAACTTAGGAAAGAGTTCTCTGGTTCCCAGTACCAGAGTCGAATTCCTTGGCACGATAATAGATTCCATATCCATGAAGATATTCCTTACAAACCAGAGATGTTGCAAAATTACTTCCAATTGTCTTGCCCTCCGGATCTCCTTAAGGCCATCTGTGGCCCGGTGTATGGAGGTGATTTAGCTCATGGTGTCCAGCAAAGATATCATTCCATTCACCAGGTTCCATCTCAAACCTCTTCAGCTGTGCATGCTGAGGCAATGAAATGGCGATCACTCGGATCTATCCCAACAGATTTCTCTGGACAATCGGTCAAGAGAATCGCTTTCTTGGTGGCTTTGTCCAGATAGCCTGTCCCAGGGGACATCCTTCTTGAGACCATCCTGGAAGATTGTGACTACGGACGCAAGTCTATCAGGATGGGGAGCGGTTTGGGGTGCCAGGAAGGCACAGGGCCAGTGGACTCGAGAGGAATCTCTTCTCCAGATCAACATTCTGGAACTTTGAGCAGTCTTCAATGCTCTGAAGGCTTGGCCTCTTCTGGGTTAGTCCTAGTTTATCAGATTTCAATCGGACAAAATTACCTCGGTGGCTTACATCAACCATCAGGGGCGAACGAGAAGCTCCCTAGCCATGAGGGAAGTATCTCTGATTCTGGACTGGGCGGAGGCCCACAACTGTCAGCGATCCACATTCCAGGTGTGGACAACTGGGAGGCGGACTTTCTCAGCAGGCAATCATTTCATCCGGGGGAATGGTCTCTCCATCCCGAGGTGTTTGCAGAGATTTGGGGACGCCGGAGAATGATCTCATGGTGTCAAGACTCAATACCAAGCTCCCCAGATACGGGTCACGGTCCAGGGATCCCCAGGCAGAGCTGATAGATGCCTTAGCAGTGCCCTGGGGGTTCAACTTGGTTTACATTTTTCCACCGTTATCACTTCTTCCTCGGGTAGTGGCCCGCATCTAACAGGAACAAGCCTTGACTATTCTAATTGCTCCATCGTGGCCGCGAAGGATGTGGTTTGCGGACCTGGTGGGGATGTCATAATCTTCTCCATGGAGGTTACCTTGTCGCAGAGATCTGCTGGAACAGGGTCCCTTTGTTCATCAAAATCTAGATTCTCTGAGGCTGACTGCGTGGAGATTGAACGCTTAGTCTTAGCCAAGAGAGGTTTTTCTGAGAGAGTGTTTGATACTCTCATTCAGCCAGTCACCCGTCACATCTATCATAAGGTGTGGAGGACCTACTTATTCTGGTGTGAAGAACGTGGATTCCCATAGTATAAGGTCAAGATGGTTTGGAGAAGGAACTTGCAGCTAGTTCCTTAAAGGGACAGATCTTGGCTCTTTCTGTGTTATTGCACAAGAGGGTCGCTGAGTTTCCTGTTATTCAGTCTTTCGTCAGGCTCTGTGTAGAATCAGGCCTGTGTTTAGACATTCCGCTCCTCCTTGGAGTTTGAATTTGGTTCTTAAGGTTTTGCAGAGGGCTCTGTTTGAGCCCATGCATTCAGTTGACATTAAGTTACTGTCTTGGAAGGTTCATTTTCTACTGACTATTGCCTAGGCACGCAGAGTCTCTGAGATTGGCGGCCTTGCAATGTGAGCCTCCTTACCTAGTTTTTCATGCTGACAAGGCTGTTCTTCGCTCTGGGTTGTTCCTTCCTTTTGTCCTAATCCTTCTTCTCATAAGGAACGTCTTTTGCATAAATTGGATGTTGTGCATGCTCTAAAATTTTATCTACAGGCTACTAAATATTTTTGTCAGTCTTCTGCCCTGTATGTTTGTTTCTCAGGAAAGCGGAAGGGTCAGAAGGCCACTTCTACTTCTCTTTCCCTCTGGTTGAGAAATATGATTCGTTTTTCTTATGAGACTGCTGCACAGCAGCCTCCTGAGAGAATTACAGCTCATTCCACTAGGGTTGTCTCCTCTTCTTGGGCTTTCAAAAATGAAGCTTCTGTGGAACAGATTTGCAAGGCGGCAACATGGTCCTCTCTGCATACTTTTTCCAAATTTTACAAATTTGATACTTTTGCCTCGACTGAGGCCTCTTTTGGGAGAAAGGTTCTTCAAGCGGTGTTTAGGTCTACATGTCTTGTTCTTACTCCCTGTTCATTCTGTGTCCTCTGGCTTGGGTATTGGTTCCCATTAGTAATTGGAATGATGTTGTGGACTCTCCATGTCTTAGGAAAGAAAACAACATTTATGCTTACCTAATAAATGTCTTTCTTTCCGGACATGGAGAGTCCACGACCCCACCCTTAATTAAGACAGTATTTTTTATTAAACTTCAAGCACCTCTACACCTTTGTGTTATCTTCTTTTTCCATTTCCCTTCAGCCGAATGACTGGGGGTTATTGGTAAGGGATGTGACACTTAACAGCTCTGCTGGGGTGCTCTTTGCCACCTCCTGCTGGCTAGTAATCGGAATGAAAGAAATTTATCAGGTAAGCATACATTTTGTTATATATATGTGTGCGTATATACACATTGGAGTATTTTCCACCTTGCCATATCCAATATCCTGTTTAACCCTTTTAAAACATTATATATTATAACATTTATATAATATTTAAATTAAATATTTTTGTTAAAAAGTGTATATATGTGTTTAATACTTTATTTTAAAATGTTTTTGATGATTTTTCAACCCTTGTACTTTATTTCAGGTCTGAAGTTGCACTAAATATTCTAGCACAGTTTCATGCTTTCTCTCAAGCACAAACTATAATTTTCAAATTCTTATATGAGCCAAGTTATGATATCCATTGAAAGTAAAGGTTGCACACAAGCAAAGTCGGCCACGCTAACACTTCTCTGGTAAACACGATATACCAGGGACTTGTAATATCAAGTCACAAACTAATGTTTGCGTGGTCCAGTGATATTACATATCACTTCCCAAACTATCATTAGCGTGCCACTTGTAATCTAGCCTATGGTTAATTCACATAGATTCACATGAATCTTCTTTAAAGTGAAAGTCAATCCTAGCGTTGTACAAACGCTAGGATTGACTATTGAAACAAATAAAGGGGACTTTCATTCATGAAGTATAAGATACTTCATGTAGAAAGCTCCTTTATTTGTTTTAACCGATGGCCGTTCTTAGCTGCTACAGCAGCCCAGGGCTAAATCCGGCTCCCATGGGCGCCAAGCCGGATTTACTGCACAGCAATTGGCTAAGAGGCAAAAAAAATTTTAGCCGTGGGCTACTGTAGCAGCTAAGAACAGCGATCATTTGAAACAAATAAAGGAGCTTTCTACATGAAGTATCTTATACAATGCTAGGATTGACTTTGACTTTAAGTTGCAGCACAGAATTAGAAAAATAAGTAAGATTATTGTTAAAGTATATATTACATTATAGATTTACTATGTGTATTCATTCAGTTGCTTTAGAAGTAACCACACAATTTCTTATGCACAGTATTCAATATTCATGTTCCCTAGTTTCACATATTTAACCAAGATGCATTAGTTAAGTGAGATCATTTATGGTTAGAGTTTCTGAAAAAGCTTTTTCTGTTTCTTTCATCTCCTGCTTTCTATGTTTACAGCTGCGGCGCATGCAGGAAGTTCTACAAAATATGCAGAGACAGATGAAGGACTCACATTAACTCTTACCATGCTGCTTGGAAAACTTTTCATACCTTTTCATAATACCTCAAAATGATCCTTGTTTTTAGTCCACCCAAAGATCCAAGGAAAGAAGAAAAATACAGGCACAAAGAACAGAAGTCCATCAGCCATCAGTGAGAATTCACTGGTAAAGAGTTTCTCAAGGGATCACATTATTTGTTTCTGTTTATTTGAGACAATAAAACAAGGTGGTTACCTTAATTACCCAATAAGGGCCTTGGCTATGTGCACATCCCTTTGGAAATACAATTGCTGGACAGTAGATATTTGTGTGTGAAAAGTGTCTCAACCCACTTAATTTTTCTTGATAAAGGATTGCAGATGACATTCATTAATTTCTAATTAAATGGCTAATATATATGCATCTGAACAATCCTTTGTCAAAGGTAATAAAGATTGTAAAGAAGTGTTATATAATGCTATTGGATACCGTTTTATTGTTGTTGTTGTAAGACATCCAAAAAGCAATAAGAGCAAGTGCACTAGCGCCTATCACTGTTTGTATGCCTTTTGCCTATTAACTCAAGTAGCGGCATGTATCTGCTGCATGCTTCTTGTGCTCTTTTTGACCTTTGTGGTACGATTTATAACCTACAATCTATATAGGGGAGAACAGATTCAAGAAGCATCAAGTCTATGGGGCCGATTTAACAAGGGCCGAATAGCCCCTGTTTCCCTTCTTTCCGCGCGAGCCTTTAGGCTCGCCGGAAACAGGAGTTAAGAAGCAGCGGTCTTAAGACCACTGCTCCTTAACTCCTCCACCTGCTCTGAGCGGCGGACAGCAATCAACCCGATCAGATACGATCAGGTTGATTGACACCCCCTGCTAGGGGGCAGCATTGCACAAGCAGTTCACCAGAATGCTGTCGGCATTCAGCGATGTCGGGCAGACATGATCGCTGTAGCGTATCATGTCCGTCCGACAGATGGTAAATCGGCCCCTATGTCTTGCAAAATATTGATAAAGTTTTTCTCACTTTTTGGTGCATATAGCTGCTACTTTTGATACTGTGTAATAGTTTTTCATATACTTCTTATCTTGTGTTTACAGATGCAACCTTGGAGCGTTTTATTTATCTGTCAGTTAATATGTCTGTTGTGCATTCCACATCAGAAGTTGGTGTAGCGCATGATTCTGATTCTTTTCCTCCATATACATAATTGGCTGCTATTGTGACTTGTTTCGATACATTAGATGCTGAATACCAAGCTTACATGTGCAGCACATACACAGTTCTGTATATTATCTCACATGTGAGTAGAGTTTTAAGTCAAACTCAATAATACTTTTTTTCCTCTCACCTATATCCCCATATACCTTTTCTTTCTATGCACTTGCAAGTAGTTTCAATATTTATTTCTTTTTTTATACCTTATATATTCCTCGCATTTGATTACTTTTTTGTCTCTCCACCAATATGTTTCTTTACATTCAAACGCACCTGAAAATGTCCTGTGCTCCCTAAACAAAGTGTTCATACATATTGTAGTACACATTTGTAATGTTACAGTGTTTGATTCTTAAACCATTGTTACATTTTTATATTGATTTGCACTGTTTATATACTTTCTAAAATGCACTGTGTTTGGTTAGAGCTTAAAAAAAATAAAAAAAAATAAAGATACATTCATTAAACAAGCACTGGGATGTGCATAGTGTTTTGAAGCCCAATTTAAAACCTTAAAGGTATTTTATTTAAACTCTGTGCTATGACAGCTCTAAGGGGCCGATTTATCAAGGGGTTGAAGAGCCCCTGATGTCCCTGTTTCTTCAGGCCCAACGGAAAAAGCAGTTATGAAGTAGCGGTCTAAAGACCGCTGCTCCCTAACTGGTCAGCTGCCTCTGAGGCTGTGGACATCAAGCCGACCGATCCTATATGATTGAGTTGATTGACATCCTCTGCTAGCGACCGATTGGCCGTGAATCTGCAGGGGGGCGACATTGCACAAGCAATTTACGAGAACTGCTTGTGCAATGTTAAATGCCAACAGCGTATTCTGTTGGCATTCAGCGATGTATAGTGGACATGATACGCTACAGCGTATCATGTCCGCCAGACATTGGTAAATCGGCTCCTAAGGCTATTAAATGCATTTATTTATGTTTTTTTGAGAATGGAGTGGATGAAAACACAAGTTTAGATTCTGCTGTTTTATTAACCTGTGCTATAAAATATGTATGTGTGGGTTAGTAATCCTGTGAGATTAATAAGACTCCTTGCATGAGCACAGCGAAGTCAAATTTGAAATTGAATGAAATCAGAATAAAAGTTTTATTTAATGTTTATTTTTTTTATATTATGTTGAAAGAGAATTTGGGTTTCTCTAAAAACAAATTGAGAAAGTTAATAGAAAATAGAAGGGGGATATAACTAGAGGGATTTTTCAGGAAGAAATTAAAGGGACATGAAAGCCACATTTTTTTTCTTTCATGATTTAGAAAGAGAAATCAATTTTAAACATCTTTCTAATTTACTTCTATTATCTAATTTGCTTTATTATCTTGATATTCTTTAATGAAAAGCATATCTAGATATGCTCAGTAGCTGCTGATTGGTTCCTGCACATAGAAGCCTTGTGTGATTGGTTCACCCATGTGCATTGCTTTTTCTTCAACTAAGGATATCTAAAAAATGAAGCAAAATAAATAATAGAAGTAAATTGTAATTTTGTTTAAATTTGTATTCTCTATCTGAATCATGAAAGAAAGATTTTGGGTTTAGTGGCCCTTTAATTTGTTCAGTAATCCTAGAGATTTTATTTCAAACGTGCCAGACAATATGATTTTTGTGTACATGTGCAGTGGGATAGTAATGCTTTTTATATATTTATTGTAGTTTAAAACTATGGGATTGATCACAATCAGCTACAGATAAGACTATATAAATGGTGAAGTGATCACAATCAACCATTGTTATTGTTTAATGTAAGACCTGTTTTATTATTGCTTGTTGCATTTATTTATTTAAATTTATTCACACAATTTCATACAAGGAGAATAGAGCTGTAGAAAATATTTCTTCCTTTCCCTCAAAGTTTTAAACACACACTCACTTAAAGGGGAGGAAAACTATGCCAGAGGTTTACTAAAAAATGTATTAGTTTCCTTCAATCATTACAAAAATGATCAATTATGAATGTTTATTATTTTTTAAAAGAAAATACTACAGTTTGTCTACATCCCTAACTAGTCTCTCTTCATATTGGTGAATGTCTTCTCTGCACTGACATCCAGAACTTAAAATAAACACTGCAGGCAGTACTCTCGATAACAGATCACTGGAGGTGACAATGTAGTTTGCAGGCAGGACTCTCTATAACAGATCACTGGAGGTGACAATGTAACTTGCAGGTAGAGCTCTCTATAATAGATCAGTGGAGATGACAATGTACTATGCATGCAAGGCTCTCTATAATAGATCTCTGGAGATGACAATGTACTCTGTAGTAGGACTCTCTATAACAGATCTCTGGAGGTGACAATGCACTCTGCAGGCAGGACTCTCTATAACAGATCACTGGAGGTGAGAACGTACAATGCATGCTAGGCTCTCTATAACAGATCTCTGGAGATGACAATGTACTCTGTAGTAGGACTCTCTTTTATTATTATTATTATTATTATTATCGGTTATTTCTATAGCGCCAACAGTTTCCGCAGCGCTATAAACAAAGGGGAGTACAACAAAACAATTAAAGGGATCAGATGGGTAGAGGGCCCTGCCAAGAGTTGCACTGTTGTAATCCACTCTTAAGAAGGTGATCTACAAACAGCTGGACTCTTAGGCTTACATGCTAAGGGGGTTCAGGGGATAGCAATGGAGGAGTGGAACTGCTATAAAGTAAAGTTAGCATAGGTTGTATGCATAATTGAACAGTAGAGTCTACAGATCACTGGAGGTGACAATGTACTCTGTAGTAGGAGTCTCTATAACAGATCTCGGGAGGTGACAATGTATTCTGTAGTAGGACTCTCTATAACAGATCTCTGGAGGTGACAATGTAACTTGCAGGTAGGACTCTATATAATAGATCACTGGAGGTGACAATGTAGTCTGCAGGCAGGACTCTATATAACAGATATCTGAAGATGACAATGTACTATGCATGCAAGGCTTTCTATAACAGATCTCTGGAGATGATAATGTACTTTGTAGTAGGACTCTATAATAAATCTCTGGAGGTGACAATGTACACTGCAGACTGGGCTCTCTATAACTGATCACTGGGGGTACACAACTTTGCATATGAAGAGATTTAGACATGTGGGAGATCCTGTGCTTTCATTCTCAGTAAAATCCAGAATTTACCAAACTCTTTTAAAATGTTGCATTGAGGTTGAAGCAAACAGAAACATTTCACATATCTCTAGAACAGGCCTATAACTACTGTTATTACACCTGTGAGTGCAGCATGATAAAATCACAGATCACATAGCTAGGAACTGACATGGACTCTCTTCCTGTAACTGAATTTTCCACCCTAGCTGAAACAGGAAGTGACATAAACAAGGCTCAGTATAGTGAATACTGTGTAATGTGGGAGGGCTACAGTAAGAGCAGCCCCACCAATATAACAAATTGCTGGTCTGACACAGACAGTTTTAATGTTAACACAATAGCTGGGAAATGACCATTACCCAGAATTCCATATGCATGGAGATGTGGGTCTATCAGAGTGCCATTGCGCTTGGGATGAGAAGCAGACATGTCCAGTCCTGGACACCACAGGTAAGTACCTTTAGTACTACCAGCCTCCCACTGACATCAATGAACCCACTGGCACCAATTAAAGTATATACGGCTAGATTTAGAGTTTTGTCGGTAACGACCCGCGTAGCTAACGCTGGCTTTTTTTCTGGCCGCACCTTTTAAATACCTCTGGTATTGAGAGTCCACAGAATGGCTGCGTTAGGCTCCAAAAAAGGAGCGTAGAGCATATTTAACGCAACTTCAACTCTCGATACCAGAGTTGCTTACGGACGCGGCCAGCCTCAAAAACGTGCTCGTGCATGATTCCCCCATAGAAAACAATGGGGTTGTTTGAGCTGAAAAAAAACCTAACACCTGCAAAAAAGCCGCGTTCAGCTCCTAACGCAGCCCCATTGTTGTCTATGGGGAAACACTTCCTACATCTGCACCTAACACCCTAACATGTACCCCGAGTCTAAACACCCCTAACCTTACACTTATTAACCCCTATTCTGCCGCCCCCGCTATCGCTGACCCCTGCATATTATTTTTAACCCCTAATCTGCCGCTCCGTAAACCGCCGCTACTTACATTATCCCTATGTACCCCTAATCTGCTGCCCCTAACACCGCCGACCCCTATATTATATTTATTAACCCCTAATCTGCCCCCCACAACGTCGCCTCCACCTGCCTACACTTATTATCCCCTAATCTGTCGACCGGACCGCACCGCTATTATAATAAAGTTATTAACCCCTAATCTGCCTCACTCCCGCCTCAATAACCCTATAATAAATAGTATTGACCCCTAATCTGCCCTCCCTAACATCGCCGACACCTAACTTCAAACATTTACCCCTAATCTGCCAACTGGAGCTCACCGCTATTCTAATAAATGTATTAACCCCTAAAGCTAAGTCTAACCCTAACACTAACACCCCCCTAAGTTAAATATAATTTAAATCTAACGAAATTAATTAACTCTTATTAAATAAATTATTCCTATTTAAAGCTAAATACTTACCTGTAAAATAAATCCTAATATAGCTACAATATAAATTATAATTATATTACAGCTATTTTAGTATTTATATTTATTTTACAGGCAACTTTGTATTTATTTTAACCAGGTACAATAGCTATTAAATAGTTAAGAACTATTTAATAGCTAAAATAGTTAAAATAATTACAAAATTACCTGTAAAATAAATCCTAACCTAAGTTACAATTAAACCTAACACTACACTATCAATAAATTAATTAAATACAATACCTACAATTATCTACAATTAAACCTAATACTACACTATCAATAAATTATTTAAATAAAATATCTACAAATAAATACAATGAAATAAACTAACTAAAGTACAAAAAATAAAAAAGAACTAAGTTACAAAAAATAAAAAAATATTTACAAACATTAGAAAAATATTACAACAATTTTAAACTAATTACACCTACTCTAAGCCCCCTAATAAAATAACAAAGCCCCCCAAAATAAAAAATGCCCTACCCTATTCTAAATTACAAAAGTTCAAAGCTCTTTTACCTTACCAGCCCTGAACAGGGCCCTTTGCGGGGCATGCCCCAAGAAATTCAGCTCTTTTGCCTGTAAAAAAGAAACATACAATACCCCCACCAACATTACAACCCACCACCTACATACCCCTAATCTAACCCAAACCCCCCTTAAATAAACCTAACACTAAGCCCCTGAAGATCTTCCTAGCTTATCTTCACCCTGCCAGGTTCACCGATCCGTCCTCGGAAGTCTTCAGATTGAGCTCGCATTCTATTGGCTGTTCCGATCAGCCAATAGAATGTGAGCTCAATCTGATTGGCTGATTGGATCGGATTGAATATTCCTACCTTAATTCCGATTGACTGATAGAATCCTATCAGCCAATCGGAATTCGAGGGACGCCATCTTGGATGACGTCATTTAAAGGAACCGTCATTCGACGTCTAGTCGTCGGTTGAAGAGGATGTTCCGCGTCGGCTTGGAAGAAGATGGTTCCGCTCCGCTCCAGAAGAAAGAAGATTGAAGATGCGGCTTGATAGAAGACTTCATCCAGATGATGGACTTCCGACTTCAGCCCGAGGATGGATTTCTTCAGTCGCCGCTTGGATCCAGACTTCAGCCCGAGGATGGACGTCACTCTTCAGCCCCCCGCTTGGGCTTGGATCAACACTTCAGAGGCTTGGATCAAGACTTCCGAGGACGGATCGGTGAACCTGGCAGGGTGAAGATAAGCTAGGAAGATCTTCAGGGGCTTAGTGTTAGGTTTATTTAAGGGGGGTTTGGGTTAGATTAGGGGTATGTGGGTGGTGGGTTGTAATGTTGGGGGGAGGTATTGTATGTTTCTTTTTTACAGGCAAAAGAGCTGAATTTCTTGGGGCATGCCCCGCAAAGGGCCCTGTTCAGGGCTGGTAAGGTAAAAGAGCTTTGAACTTTTGTAATTTAGAATAGGGTAGGGCATTTTTTATTTTGGGGGCTTTGTTATTTTATTAGGGGGCTTAGAGTAGGTGTAATTAGTTTAAAATTGTTGTAATATTTTTCTAATGTTTGTAAATATTTTTTTATTTTTTGTAACTTAGTTCTTTTTTATTTTTTGTACTTTAGTTAGTTTATTTCATTGTATTTATTTGTAGATATTTTATTTAAATAATTTATTGATAGTGTAGTGTTAGGTTTAATTGTAGATAATTGTAGGTATTGTATTTAATTAATTTATTGATAGTGTAGTGTTAGGTTTAATTGTAACTTAGGTTAGGATTTATTTTACAGGTAATTTTGTAATTATTTTAACTATTTTAGCTATTAAATAGTTCTTAACTATTTAATAGCTATTGTACCTGGTTAAAATAAATACAAAGTTGCCTGTAAAATAAATAATAATCCTAAAATAGCTATAATATAATTATAATTTATATTGTAGCTATATTAGGGTTTATTTTACAGGTAAGTATTTAGCTTTAAATAGGAATAATTTATTTAATAAGAGTTAATTTATTTCGTTAGAATAAAATTATATTTAACTTAGGGGGGGTTAGGGTTAAAATTAGCTTTAGGGGTTAAAAAATTTATTAGAGTAGCAGTGAGCTCCGATCGGCAGATTAGGGGTTAATACTTGAAGTTAGGTGTCGGCGATGTTAGGGAGGGCAGATTAGGGGTTAATACTATTTATTATAGGGTTATTGAGGTGGATTAGGGGTTAATAACTTTATTATAGTAGCGGTGATATCCGCTCGGCAGATTAGAGGTTAATAAGTGTAGGCAGGTGGAGGCGACGTTGAGGGGGGCAGGTTAGGGGTTAATAAATATAATATAGGGGTCGGCGGTGTTAGGGGCAGCAGATTAGGGGTACATAGCTATAATGTAGCTGGCGGCAGCGTGCGGACAGCAGATTAGGGGTTAATAAGTGTAGGTAGCTGGCGGCGACGTTGAGGGGGGCAGGTTAGGGGTTACTAAATATAATATAGGGGTCGGCGGTGTTAGGGGCAGCAGATTAGGGGTACATAAGGATAACGTAGGTGGCGGTCGGCAGATTAGGGGTTAAAAAAATTTAATCGAGTGTCGGCGATGTGGGGGGACCTCGGTTTAGGGGTACATAGGTAGTTTATGGGTGTTAGTGTACTTTAGAGCACAGTAGTTAAGAGCTTTATAAACCGGCGTTAGCCCAGAAAGCTCTTAACTACTGACTTTTTTCTGCGGCTGGAGTTTTGTCGTTAGATTTCTAACGCTCACTTCAGACACGACTCTAAATACCGGAGTTAGGAAGATCCCATTGAAAAGATAGGATACGCAATTGACGTAAGGGGATCTGCGGTATGGAAAAGTCGTGGCTGAAAAGTGAGCGTTAGACCCTTTCCTGACTGACTCCAAATACCGGCGGTAGCCTAAAACAAGCGTTAGGAGCCTCTAACGCTGGTTTTCACGGCTACCGCCAAACTCCAAATCTAGGCCATAGTTATTTATTTTCTTCCCTCATTGACAGCAATGATGTCTCCACTCAGTTAAGGCCATCTTTAAAACGCAGGAATTTAAAGCTTAGGTGCTGGCCCATTTTAGGTTTAGGACCCTGGATAGCGCTTGCTTATTGGTAGCTACATTTAGCAAACCAACAAGCAAGCATAACCTATGTTCTGAACCATAAATGGGCCGGCTCCAAAGCTTATATTCCTGCTTTTGAAATAAAGATAGCAAGAGAACAAAGAAAAATTGACAATATGAGTAAATTAGAAAGTTGTTTTAAATTGCATGCTCTATCTGAATCATTAAAGAAAAAATTGGGGTTTAGTGTCCTTTTAAGCAAAAATGAAAATTAGAATTTCTGTGTTTTTGCATTTGATTAAGAATTTCAACTTCTGTATTAACAGAGGTTCAGGTTTCTGAAACCAAGAAGCAGTCAATTATAGTAAAGATAAGGTAAATCCATTTTGGTTTCTCTCATTTCAGAGGGCCAATGTATAGAAACCTTCAATAGATGATTATTTCTTGCACTCTTTGTAAATATGTACAATCTTAGAGAAATACCCACTGAACGTTTTTAAATGATTGCAATGAGGCTGACTAAGAGGTAGGTTATAATCTTGTTTGGAAATAAAGGAATATAACTAGAATCAGGCATGTTTTTTTGTTAAACATCTCAATGCCATGTGTTAAATGTACAAATTGGGGATTAATATCAAGACTGGTTTTATATTTCTCAGTGTGTTCTGCATTTATTTGCTACATTAGCATTGGCCTAGACTCAATAAAACTTGATTGTAAAACTCAAATCTTGTGAAAAAAACAACTCACCACAGCATCACAATTTGAAAATTACATAATTCAAAGAGATTTGTAACTGCCCCTTGTCATAGTCGCCATTTGCAAGATCAGCTTCATTATAATCAATGGATCCACATTTATCTTGAAAACCCCCCTTTGAAACAGTCCACAAAAAAGTATATGCACAACAGAATACGATTTATTATTGTGCTGACGGACATGATATGATGTATCGTATCATGTCGGCCCCACATCAATAAATGCTGACAGCATCCACTGTCAGCATTTATCATTGCACCAGAAGTTCTTGTGAACTTCTGGTGCAATACCGCTAGCAGGGGGTGTCAAATCAAGCCAATCGTATTCGATTGGGCTGATTGCTGCCCGCCACCTCAGAGGTGGCAGATGAGTTAAGGAGCAGCGGTCTTAGGACCGCTGCTTCTTAACTTCTGCTTCAGGCGGAACTGAAGCGGAGTGGGCCGGAAGCAGCATCCGCTGCTTCATAAATCGACCCCCAAGACATAGCGCTGCGGAATCTGTTGGCGCTCTACAAATAACCGATAATAATAAAGACATCATCAGCTTCGAAATAGTGAGACCCGACAAGGACAACAGAGTATTTATGAATTCTGCATGCTTGGATAATGTTTAAAGGGAAATGAAAGTCAAAATTAAAGTTTTATAATTCAGACAGAGCATGCAGTTTTTCTATTTACTTATCAAATTGTACACAGTTTTTATATGCACACTTTGTGAGGCACCAGCTACAACTGAGCCAGTGTAAAAGTTCACAGTGTATATGTATATAACTCTGTGATTGGCTGATGACTGTCACGTGATACAGGGGGCCGACAAATTGAAGTACATGCTATTGCATTGTCTCTTTACTATACTTTTGTTGATTATTCAATTCACTGTACTGTATTTAATGGTCCTTTAAGTGAATGAATACAGCCAGGATGCTGAGATGGTTCTTGTTATATCTAATGAGATTACTTTACCCTTAAACAGACATTCAGATATTTTTTTATTAAATAATTGTAAATAGACATACAACTCAAAATAGTGCTAAACCCTGTATTGTATAATTATTGTTTTTATTATCGGTTATTTGTAGAGCGCCAACAGATTCCGCAACACCGATCCTTAGAACGTATATATCCCCATGCACACTAATTATTTATAAAATAAACAAACAGCCACACAGTTTTAAAAACACTTAAAGAGAATGTAAACTTTCATCAATTAGTGCCCGGTTTTTAAATATACTATTAAAAACAGGGGCACTTTCATTGATGAAAGTTTACATTGCACCGTATTTTTACAAATACTTACCTTTTACTTCTTCAAAGCCGGATCGGCATCCTCCGCCTGCAGGTCCTCTGTAAATACGTCACCAATGACGAAACCGGTTTCCTCCAATCACGGCAGGGCCTCACGAGATGGACGCTCTGGGGGGAAGCTGTGATTGGAGGAAGCCGGTTTCGTCATTGGTGATGTAAGTACAGAGGACCTGCATGTGGGGGGTGCCGATCCAGTTTTGAAGAAGTAAAAGGTAAGTATTTGTAAAAATACGGTGCAATGTAAACTTTCATCAATGAAAGTGCCCCTGTTTTTAATAGTATTTTTAAAAACCGGGCACTAATTGATGAAAGTTTACTTTCACTTTAAACCTTAACTCTATAAATTGTCATAATATCAATGTAGAAAATAATAATCTGAAGTAGGAATTGCTAATATCAATATTACTTTTACTGCAGAAACCTGGTAAATTAATATAAACTAGGCTCCTACAATCCAGGAGCCGTGTTTAACATTAGCATTACAATGCAAGTTTTGCTGCAATCTAATCCTAATCCAATACATAAAGATGTTATATATATTTTAACAACTGTTGGTAAGGTAAGCAAATTAAAAAGGAGAGTTGAGCACTCCTGTGAACCCCTGACTCGCGTTCCACAATAACGCTTCCTCTTTGGTGTGCCGGTGCTGTTTGTGCGTAGTCTCTCCATTTGATACCTATTGGCACCTGTCCGTTTCATCATGTTAATTGTTTGAAAACAGCTCTCACTCTTTATCCTTGTCCAATCTAATATTGTGGCCCACGTGGGATACTCTAGTGTTTAAGATGACATCACAGCCAATCAGTAAACCGGATTATTATCTGATACATCGCAATTGGCTGATTATTGTTTACATATTTATTTTTTTCCATGTGTGGTGTTCTAACTATAAGATAAAGGGTTAGATTACCAGTTGAGCGCAAAATATCGCTTCTAAAAAAGGTATAATTGTGCTCAACTTAGTAATACCAGCGCACGCAAATGTGCGCTGGTTTTACAAGTGAGGTGCAATGCGAATGGGAAAGCGGTTCCATAAGCTCCAGTGGGAGCCTCGTTCTCATGCCATGAGACACGGCTGAGAACCTTGCGCAGCGAATAGACAGCAAATATATTCTGATATTCTGCTGTTTATTTTTAGAGTGTTGTTGTATACATTATTATTGTTCTTATTACATCGTGTTACATTTGTTTAGATTGAGAGCGCCCCCTTGCTTCCACACACCATATCTATATATTTTATATATGTGCATATTAACACATATTAACACATAACAATATATGTATATAAGCATATACATGTATATTTACATGGAACACACAGTCCCCATATACTGCAATGTAAAGGCACTTTTCAGTGCCATTTCGAAACCGCCAACGTTAAGCCCTAAAAACTGCTTTGTGCAGTTAAAAAAAAAAAAAAAAAAAAGATGCCAATATTTTTCATTTTAGTAAAGCCATAACACACTTCATTTTCGGGGCATTTGGGGGACATTTAAAAAAATTAGACAGAGGTCTGACCTCTGGTTAATTTTTTGAGCACTAATTGCTACCGTGAGCTCATGATAGCAATAACCAGCCACTTGTAATGGTTGGTTATTTATTGCGTGCCCCTAAATGGGCAAATTTGTCGTTTGCGGGTGCGTGATAAGTTAAAACTCTATTTGTAATCTAGCCCAATATGTGTAGCGTTTTACCCATACTTATTTGCACAGATCAGATTGGCAAATAGGTTATGAGGATGAGTTGCAAGTATGATTTCTTCAATCCGTATTATGTTTTGCATTCTTCTTGGATAATGTTCATATTTATTGTGGAGTTGTTTTTATAACTGTTCAAAAAATACTCCAGCTTACTATTAGGGTTCAAAGTGATAAACAAAAAAAAGAAAACTTAAAAAAAAGTTTGCTCTCAATACAAATCTATACACGGAAATTAAAACATAGGAAGATGGTATTTATGAATGTTTTATTAATGTGGTTTAAGATATTTTATTATCAGGTTAATTTCCCAGCTGTTAGTACACAATATTCATACTAAGAACTATAAACATTAACTGCGGAAAAAGACTTAGGGGCCGATTTACCAATGTCTGGCGGACATGATACGCTGAAACGTATCATGTCCGTCAGACATTGCTGAATGTCAGCAGCATACGCTGTCGGCATTTAACATTGCACAAGCAGTTCTGGTGAACTGCTTGTGCAATTCCGCCCCCCTGCAGATTCGCGGCCAATCGGCCACTAGCAGGGGGTGTTAACTCGATTGTATAGGATTGGGCAGTTTGATGTCCGCAGCCTCAGAGGCAGTAAACCAGTTAAGGAGCAGCTTCTTAAGGCTCATGCGGAAACAGGGGCATCAGGGGCCATTTGGCACGATGAACTAAAGCTCTCTGGGCCTGGGAAATTATCAAAGAATGCACATCAGTACTTCTATTTACCTAGAGGAATGATCTAAACCCAGGTTGTCTCAATAAGGGGAAGTCAAGATATGCATATATTACAAAAGTGCACAATAAAATTTGTATTTTAAAATTTTAAAAATCTTACAAAATTAATAACTGAACCATTCACACAAAAACACTTAGGGAATTTTTTTATTGTTTAACGTACTTCAAAAATCGTAATAAAATTGTTCACCAAAAATAGTATTTTATCCAAAACTTAAAATTTGTATGTAAACGGCACAGTAATGAAAGGTATTAAATATGCACAGCGTGAATTGTAATTTAAGTGCACTGGATGTGCAAACATCACTTGGAAATTCATACTTCAAAATGTAATTTATGTTACTGCATACGCTGTCGGCATTTATCATTGCACAAGCAGTTCTTGTGAACTGCTTGTGCAATGCCGGCCCCTGCAGATTCGCGGTCGCTAGCAGGGGGTGTCAATCAGCCCGATCGTATGAGATTGGGTGAATGATGTCCGCAGCCACAGAGCAGGTGGACAAGTTCTGGAGTAGCGGTCTTAAGGCTACTGAAGGCTCGCACAGAAACAGGGGCATCAGGGACCATTATGCCCTTGATAAATCTGCCCCATAAGCTGCTCAGTGTCTATATACAATGAATATGTTACATACAATGAATTCTACCATTGCCATTGCACAATGACCTCTATAACATATACATTGCACTTGTCCTTTATATCATTTTCCAACATAAACTGTGTTTTTAAAAAGATATGACAGAGATTTACAGTATTATTTGTTCAAGTAAACACAATAGTCTGCAGGCCGGATAAGCATTACAGACCCTTTACAATTTCCATTGCACAGCCCAGTCCATTGAATGGCATTTTTATTATTGAGTTTAGAGGCAAAACAAGCAGCGTACCACCATGCGCCCCCATAACTTGTAGCACAGTTAGCACTGTATATGTCTTGGTCTTTGTCCTTGGCTGTGAATTTCATATTGTCATGTGTGGTTCCAGTAGACATAGAAGACATGGCATCCCCTGCTGTGCCCGTGTAACTGCCCAATCGCAATGTGTAGCCATGGGCTTCGTCATCAACACTAAAAAAGTTGTAGTCAGCATACTTCTCTTCATTGTCTTTGTCATAGATGATAAAACGTACTTGATACACCTTTTGCTTGGTGATATAATGAAGATACTCTACCCCCAACCAGTAATCACTCTGCACATTGCCAAATCCATACTTGTAAGTGCTCCAGGACTCATCCCAGGTAATTTCTGAATTAAAACTGTTGCGCTGAATGACAATCCATCCTCCGCTCTTGGTTTTCATATCACAGTATACAACCAATGGATGCAAATCCTTTGGTTGAATAACATACACTCCACTTTCCTTGTACAGAGGGATTTCACTGCAGTCTTTTGGTAATTCTATAAAAGAAGTGTAGATTAGAATAAGGTTAATTGTTAATGCTTCTTTACAAACAAATATGTGATGGCTCATCTGTTGGTGTCAAAAAACTATTTGTGTTAATCCTTTTCACTAAAAAGTGTTAATGGTAACAGAGAAATTTAAGTGGAGCATTAACTAGTTTTTTTACACACGTCAAACTTAGAATATTGCGACCACGTTAACGTAATCCCCCATAGATGTCAATGGAGCAAGAAAAGTGAGGGGAAAAACCTAACAACGTACTCGCGCGCAAACCCAATCTCATTTTCTCAAGTTCGCTAATATCACATGAAAATATGAATTTTTCACATTCCAATGTTATTCACATAGCAGAATGTTTATTTATTCATAAATTATATATATATATAAGCAAAAGTTCAGAGGAATGTGCACTCTCACCACCGTCCTGCAGCTGCCAGGGTGCTCTTGAGGAGTATTCAGCAAAAAACAAAATGAAGCACTCACTGGACTTTTGACATCAAGGTGATAAATTTATTTAGTGACGTTACGGGACCTCTAGCGTCCCTTCTTCTGACAATCAAAATGTGCAAATAAACAGACTTATAAAGGCCATCAGCCCCCTCCCCCAAAGCAAACTCCAATCACAGGAGATCATGTGCAAACCTAAGGGGCTAAACCATTCTGTTAGCCCCAATCAATACAATTCAATTCATACCAAAAATACCATATTGATTTAAGTGTATAGATGTGTAAAAAAACTCATATTCTATGATATAATGTTAATCTTATCAGAAAGTGAACATGTATAAATACTTACTGATCCCACAGTACTGCTTACATCCCACAAACCTACATACCCCAGGTGTGAGTGAATGGAATAATCCAAAACTTACGTTTACTCATTGGTTAGTAGACAATAACGCCCACCTAATATGTATAGGTGTTGTCAAGGCTACCAGTTGTAAACATATCATGAGATCACTCCCTTTCACGTTTATAATCGGCTCTCACAGACAAAGCTCAAACCACCCTCGGTCCGAGCATGACAAAAAGGCTCACAGGATAAATACCATAACTCCCGAGTAAAGCACACAAACTGTTCACACGATACACATCAGGATCATATCAGGATCATATCTGCCTAACTGGAGGCTAAGTGACACCCTCATATCTCAGAATTACCCTTCCAAGTGCGGGACCTCCCCCCTTCGAATGATAGGCCCCCAGGACCACACCTCCTTTCTCATAGGTCAGACCCCCACAAACACGCCTCGTTAGAGAACATCAATAATTCTCAATATAGCTGTCAGACAAAGAGCCCGATTCCACCGGGGGCCCCAGATGAGCAGCAATCACTACAACTCAAAAGTACATTGGAAGAGCTCTCTTCTTCCTAGGTGCCTGTGCCATTGATCAAGTGAACATCAACCACAAAATAACGATCGGACAAGGGGCCGCATATAAACACCAATCGCTTCGACATATGTCAAAATTATCAACAGAAAATTCACCTTTGTGTGCATATGCGCCACTCAAGATAAGTACTGGCCCCATCACCATAAACTAAAAAGAAACAAATAAGAAATAAAAAATATAACTGATAATAAATAACCATGAACCACTCCTGGATCAAGCAATACTGAATAAAATATCGCCATTGTAGGACATCAACGATATCCCCTATTGTACAACATGATCCTATTCAGAGATACAGTACAGTTCACGATGGACTAAACAGGCATGTTAGTTCTTTGTTGTTGATCATCTCAATACGAGGCCGTCCCCCTAAGACTGATAGGTGCCTCCAGGACACACCTACTCTCTCATAGGTAGGGCATAAGACAAACACGCCTCAGAAAACGATCACCATAGCAACACAGTAATCCCCTGTGATATAAGCTGGTGCAATCGCCTATACATTACTAATCTTCCATGTGTGTAGGAGTCCATGGTAAAATCAGTACAGCCTTGCACATCAAAACAAACTACTATAAACAAAGGGCCAACCAATAGGGGACCTCTGTTACTGGGAAATATCCCCAACCACAACACAGTGGATGACCGGTCACTAAAAAATCAAAGAAATCCCCATTCAATGACGAAATACAATAAGAGGGTAAAATAAAATAAAATAAAATCATACGCCCCCCAGATGAAGACCACCAATGTAGAAATAATACCACAATATAACTAAATAATAAACATAAACAAATTAAAAGTAAAAAATTCAACCCAGGTGGAAACAACCAATGCAGAAAATACGACACCAATAAATAAATAATAATAAGCCAAACCAACCTCAGTGAACTCAACAACACACCCAAGGACACGTCAGTGGGGACGGAGCCATAGGATCAACTTAAATGTGTGTACATAGATCAAGTGTGATAGAGTGCATAGTGTATACATAAAAAAAATTAAACACATTAAATACAAATGTAACAATATAGTTAAAAACAAATATATCTATCCTTGCAGAACTAGACATTGGTTCCCACAAAATATAGAACCAATAGTGTATAATCATAGAAAAGGACACATTCTATAAGGGTTAAATTAATACCCAAAGCCCCTAATGAAATGGAAGCAGATACATAAGTAGGATTATACTCCAATTTATGATGAAACCATGTACTCTCATATGAAAAATAGGACTGTCATTTGTACCCACCACAAGGATGAACGCTTTCAACACATATATAGATATCCAATGCTTTGGAAGATCACTTTGTTTGAAGGAACATTTCAGAAGTGATATTGATATCAGTCAGAAGTTTAGAACAGCTGGCACATTTGACCCTGCCTCCAGTAATGCCTCAAGCACTACCTATACCAGCTATCTTACACGGTTAACTCAAGAATCCATGATTAGCAAAAAACGGTATGACAACTTATCTAAAGAAGAAAGACAAGCTCTTAAATCATTGAGTGATGATCCCATGATTGTGATACGCCCTGCGGACAAAGGTGGGACGGTCGTGGTGATGAATGTGGAGGATTACCAAAAAGAGATCACTCGACAACTTGCGGATGATGTAACCTACATTGTGTTGCAGAATGATCCCACTGTGGCACTGAAACGTGAAATTGACAACATGATATCTGAATGGAAACAGGAAGGGTTAATCTCTGACCATGAGACTCGGTTCCTACAGAGGGATTTCCCTATAACCCCGATAATATACACATTGCCAAAAATTCACAAGGACCTGAGGTGTCCCCCAGGAAGACCAATCGTCTCAGCTCGAGGATCTCTCCTCCAACCCCTGGCTATATTTGTAGATCATTTCCTTCAACCTTTGGTCAAACAAATGAGATCGTATATACAGGATTTAACTTCGTTCATTCAACATATCACCTGTTTGGAAAACATCGAAGAGTCGGACCTATTGGTCACTATGGACGTCTCGAGCTTATACACAGTTATTCTGCATACAGCAGGTATAGCGGCAGTGGCCAATGGCTTGAGACAAATGCCATATATTGGCCCACCTGAACATGTCCTGATTGATTTACTTACAATCTGTTTGGGAAGAAATTTCTTCCACTTTGACGACAAATTCTACCTCCAAATTACCGGCACAGTGATGGGGTCCAACGTGGCCCCATCGCTGGTGAATTTATTCATGGCTGAATATGAGACCATACGAATGAAGGTGTATGAAAATCCGTCTATAAAATTCTACTGTAGATATATAGACGATCTATTTCTGATCTGGCAGGATGATTTAAAGTCATTGGAAAAAATGGATTAATACATTGAACACACTGGGCAGTACCATCAGGTTCCAACATGTGGTGAATGTTGAAACAGTGGATGACTTGGACGTGAGGATGTTTAAAACCAATGGATCACTTGGCACCACTCTATTCAGGAGGGGCACCGATAGAAATTCTATTCTCCACGTGAATAGCTGTCATCAACCGTCTCTCATTCGGAACATACCCAAAGCCCAGTTCCAAAAGGTAGTATGGAACAACACGAACCCAGAATTATGTCAGGTCCAATTAACTGAGATGACAGAGAGATTTGTGCAACGGTGGTACAGCAGAAAACATCTCGTGAGCATGTGTGACCAGGCGACCCAGGAAGAAACTCAAATGGATAAAGATACACAAGGCAATATTAAACAACTTACCTTTGTAACAACTTACTCCCCGGACCAGTATCTGATTATGAGAGCCATTAAGGATGAATGGAAATTAATAGAATCTGACAATACGCTGCCATTCACACAGTGGGAGAAACCACGTTTAGCATACCGTAGAGGCAGGAGTTTGAGGGACTCTGAAAACTGATCTAACACCAATGACTGACAAACAACTATGGTTGAGAAAGAAGAATGGGTGCTTCAAATGTGTAAGCTGTGTTACATGCAACAGCATGCATACAGGGAACACATTTCAACACCCCGAAAAAAAGAAGTATAGGATTAACTTCTTCCTTACATGCACCACACCTTACATCATATATCTTCTCAACTGCCCATGTGGGATGTTCTATATTGGAAAGACGATTGATGATGCCAGGACCAGGATGTCAAACCACCGGTCCAGTATAAGATCTGCTCTGAAAAGTGGGAAATCCGACCAACCGGTGGCCCGACATAGTGACTGACTTAAGATTCCGCCTAATTGATCATGTGCCAACCCTGAGAAGAGGTGGTAATAGGGCAAAGATATTGCTACAGAAAGAGGCCCGTTGGATTCATGAGTTGGGAACCGTGGCACCGAGAGGCCTTAATGTACATTTAGGCTGTCAAGTGTTCCTTGGATGAAAGACCTTGGGGACAAAAATTGGCCATTTTTTTGCACCGATGAGAGTCCACAATCTGATCAATTTTTCATATGAGAGTACATGATTTCATCATAAATTGGAGTATAATCCTACTTATGTATCTGCTTCCATTTCATTAGGGGCTTTTGGTATTAATTTAACCCTTATAGAATGTGTCCTTTTCTATGATTATACACTATTGGTTCTATATTTTGTGGGAACCAGTGTCTAGTTCTGCAAGGATAGGTATATTTGTTTTTAACTATATTGTTACATTTGTATTTTAATGTGTTTCATTTGTTTTATGTATACACTATGCACTCTATCACACTTGATCAATGTACAGACATTTAAGTTGATCCTATGGCTCCGTCCCCTCGCCTACATATGTCCTTGGGTGTGTTGTTGAGTTCACTGAGGTTGGTTTTGTTTATTATTATTTATTTATTGGTGTCTCATTTCTGCATTGGTGGTTTCCACCTGGGTTGAATGTTTTACTTTTAATTTGTTTATGTTTATTATTTAGTTATATTGTGGTATTATTTCTACATTGGTGGTCTTCATCTGGGGGGGTGTATGATTTTATTTTATTTTATTTTACCCTCTTATTGTATTTCGTCATTGAATGGGGCTTTCTTTGATTTTTTAGTGACCGGTAATCCACTGTGTTGTGGTTGGGGATATTTCCCAGTAACAGAGGTCCCCTATTGGTTGGCCCTTTGTTTATAGTAGTTTGTTTTGATGTGCAAGGCTGTACTGATTTTACCATGGACTCCTACACACATGGAAGAGTAGTAATGTATAGGTGATTGCACCAGCTTATATGACAGGGGATTACCATGTTGCTATGGTGATCGTTTTCTGAGGCGTGTTTGTCTTATGCCCGACCTATGAGAGAGTAGGTGTGTCCTTTAGGCATCTATCAGTTTTAGGGGGACGGCCTCGTATTGAGATGATCAACAACAAAGAACTAACATGCCTGTTTAGTCCATCGTGAACTGTACTGTATCTCTGAATAGGATCATGTTGTACAATAGAGGGTATCGTTGATGTCCTACAATGACGATATATTATTCAGTGGAATCGGGCTCTTTGACAGCTATATCGAGAATTATTGATGTTCTCTAATGAGACGTGTTTGTGGGGGTCTGACCTATTAGAAGGAGGTGTGGTCCTGGGGGCCTATCATTCGAAGGGGGGAGGTCCCGCACTTGGAAGGGTAATTCTGAGATATGAGGGTGTCACTCCGGTTAGGCAGATATGATCCTGATATGATCCTGATGTGTATCGTGTGAACAGTTTGTGTGCTTTACTCGGGAGTTATGGTATTTATCCTGTGAGCCTTTTTGTCATGCTCGGGCCGAGGGTGGTTTGAGCTTTGTCTGTGAGAGCCGATTATAAACGTGAAGGGGAGTTATCTCACGATATGTTTACAACTGGTAGCCTTGACAACACCTATACGTATTAGGTGGGCATTATTGTCTACTAACCAATGAATAAACGTAAGTTTTGGATTATTCCATTCACTCACACCTGGGGTATGTAGGTTCCTGGGACGTAAACAGTACTGTGGGATCAGTACGTATATATACATGTTCACTTTCTGATAAGATTAACATATCACAGAATATGAGTTTTTTTTTACACATCTATACACTTAAATCAGTATGGTTATATATATAATTTTTGGTATGAATTGAATTGTGTTGATTTGGGCTAACAGAATGGTTTAGCCCCTTAGGTTTGCACATGATCTCCTGTGATTGGAGTTTGCTTTGGGGGAGGGGGGTGATGGCCTTTATAAGTCTGTTTATTTGCACATTTTAATTGTCAGAAGAAGGTACACTAGAGGTCCCGAAACGTCACTAAATAAATTTATCACCTTGATGTCAAAAGTCCAGTGAGTGCTTAATTTTGTTTGTTGCTATATATATATATATATATATATATATATATATATATATAAAAACAAACATATACAGATAGATAGATTTTTTTGATAAAATATATATTTATACGTAAATATATAGATAATTATACATATTATATTATTATTACTAATATACTAAGTGAAAATGTCGTAATTGGGCCCAATTAGCCATTTTCCCTCCCCAGTGTCATGTGACTTATGTGACCTTAGTGTTGCAAGGTCTCAGGTGTGAATGGGGAGCAGGTGTGTTAAATTTGGTGCTAATACTCTCTCTAATACTGGTCACTGGAAGTTCAACATGGCACCTCATGGCAAAGTACGCTCTGAGGATCTGAAAAAAAGAATTGTTGCCCTACATAAAGTTGGCCTATGCTATAAGAAGATTGCCAAGACCCTGAAACTGAGCTGCAGCATGGTGGACAAGACCATACAGCGGTTTAACAGAACAGGTTCCACTCTGAACAGGCCTAACCATGGTCGACCAAAGAAGTGCACATGCTCAGCTTCATATCCAGAGGTTGCTTTTGGGAAATATACGTATGAGTGCTGCCAGCATTGCTGCAGAGGTTGAAGGGGTGGGGGGTCAGCCTGTCAGTGCTCCGACCATATAGCCGCACACTGCATCAAATTGGTCTGCATGGCTGTTGTTCCAGAAGGAAGCCTCTTCTAAAGATGATGCACAAGAAAGCCTGCAAACAGTTTGCTGAAGACAGGCAGACTAAGGACATGGATTACTGGAACCATATCTTGTGGTCCGATGAGACCAAGATAAACTTATTTGGTTCAGATCGTGTCAAGCGTGTGTGGCGGCAACCAAGTGAGGAGTACAAAGACAAGTGTGTCTTGCCTACAGTCAAGCATGGTGGTGGGAGTGTCATGGTCTGGGCCTGCATGAGTGCTGCCGGCACTGGAGAGCTACAGTTCATTGAGGGAACCATGAATGCCAACATGTACTGTGACATACTGAAGCAGAAAATGATAGGGGGTGGAGGTGAGCGCCAAAGTAGGCTGAGGATGGGGAAGGGAGACAAATGTTGGTCCTCCTACTAGTAGTTAGGAGTGGATGTACAGAATAAGTAATGCTGAGGTGAGTATATAAGTTTATAAATGTATATCGATATTTATTCAACACAATCGGTTTAAAATGTCGGTTAAAAGTTCCGGTGATCTTCTAAAACATACAGTCAATAAAAATTACAATCAATAGAAAATATTACACATTCATAAACAATCATGGATCCATGTTACAATAACGAAATGATTTAAAATCAGAAAAAATAGATAATAAAAATAAAAATGTAAAAGATAAAATGACCTGGTGCACCTAAAACGTCTGACAATGAATGACCTGATAGTCCAAATCTCTTAATGTGGGTGGTACTCTGTGGTACAATCCGGATATTGATGAGTGTTCTTATAGTTGTGTTTATCCAAACAGATAATAATGTGACAAAAAAAAAAAAAAGTGTCTCTATTTTATATCCAATTCAGAAAAATTCAAAATAGTGTATATCCTGTGATTGAGAAAATGCAAACTTGAAAGTGTAAAAAACAATGTGATCGCTGGATGTCAAAAAAAAGGTGAAAAAGGTTGGAAAAAATATATAAAAAATAAAAATGTGAAGAAAATATAAGTTCTTTCACAAAAAGTGTAGAAATCCTCAAATTGGTGAAACAAGATGATATTAGTCTTTCAAAAGTTAATCAATATGTGTCCAAAATGATATAGTGGAATCAGTGTAATGAAGTTGTCACCCAGTTGAATATAATAAAATAAAATAAAGCTGAGCAAAAACCTGCAAAGAAAACAAACAATACTGTAATATATACAAACTGTTCAGTGGATATATTAGTATTATGCTTACTCAAATCAGTCGACGCGTTTCGGCCATATCCTCCTGGCCTTTATCAAGACTAACATTGTGAGTAAGCTAAGGTAATTTATAAGAGCTGTAATTGATGTTTGGGCGCCAAAATCTAGTAGGCCACGCCCTTTCCTGTGAAGTGCATTATGGGTATGGGCAAAAATGTTTCGTTTTAAATTATGCTACTAAAAAACTTTTTTATTTTAACTCCTTGTTTTCTCAAGGTCAATTCTATCTAGGATATTGCCTATACATATATGCCCTTGGTTAGCATATTTAGGGTTGATTAGATTTGTATCGACCTACACTTCCGGTTTCGCTAATTACTGTGTTGACTTCCGGTTTCCCTTCTGTGTACTAATTATGGCTTTTGTCCTATGAGTAAATTTCAGTGTCTTGCTTATATAACTCTCTATTTGTTTATTGAGCATAGGCCCCCTTTGTTTTTTGATAAGTAGATCATTTGTGAATAGATTAAAAGCTTTCGATTTATGTTTCTGTTGTCTCTATATGTTAGTATCGTATGTACATCTTTTACTTCCGGTATCGCTGTTTTTTTAGCATTTCCGGTTTAACTTTCACTTCCGGTGTCTTTCACTTCCGGTATCGCTGTTTTATGGCGATTCCGGTTTATGTTGTTTCTTACTATCGCTGCTTGTAAATGTTAGTATTTATAACTCTAAAACATGACAAGTTAAGTAATGTCAAGTATCCATTCTAACTCTACTTTGGCTAGTTATTGAATATAGTGCATATAGCGTTATTTCTTATTGCTGTGTGTACCGGTTTTTCACTTCCGGTATCGCTGACTAACACTTCCGGTTCCAGTGTTTATTGACGTGAAGGCATAGGGACCAGAATTGACATTCTAAGCTGCTTTTAGATGAAATTTGAATATGGTAGGTAAATCAATAATTCGGTGTGTGCCAGGATCGTGTGTACATCTCACTGTAATTAATGTATTAAAGTGATTAGTGTACTTTGACAAACACATGCAAATATATTAAACCGTCCTAAAATATAAACCATGAAGAACATCTATAAAAATATCTGTTAAAAAATATATATCTATAAAAAATCAAATCTGATAAAAATACAATCTGATAAAAATACAGTCTTATTAAAAATACGATCCGTTAAAAGTGCAATATAATAACATAACCCTTATGGGGTATATAAAACAGCATCTAAACTCAGTCAGATTGATGGGTATACTAGTGAAGTAGGAACTTGCCAAGTATATAATGTTGGTTGGATTATAATGGGTACCTCCTAAAATCAAAGTGCCAGTAGTTTATATAACTGCTCATAGCTCATGTCGAAACTCTATGTCAGTTCAGGCAGTTTTTTGTGACCAAATACTTAAAATACTTTAAAATATTTTAAAATAATTAAAATAGTTAATAACCCCAGTATCAATTTGAAGACCTTTAGACTTGCTTAAAATTTCTATATTACAAAAACACTGTACTTAAAAACACTATCAGTAAAAACTTTGTATGTAAAAAGTCTAAAAAGCAAATTTGGCCATAATGTATAGATCGGACTATTCTATGGGATGCTCCAAAGAAGGGTGAAGGCTGACAAGACAGTGGAGGCCTCTTATCTGATGTGCACATGAATGGGTTATCCAGATCTACAGTCTTAAAGAGGAGAGTCTATATTTAAAAAGGAGAGTCTATATTTAAAATGGAGGTGATGAGGGAAGAGATATGTGATTAGATGGAGAATAGGGGAGTGGGTGTCTCTACTGTCCAATGGATTAGCTTTATTTTGTAAGACTGAACAGATGTGAGAGATCTTCTTTATTGTTTAGGCCCTTTGGATACAGGCTATTCAGGGTAAATATCCATTTGGACTCATGTAAAAGTAGTTTATGTTCGTGGTTACCCCCTCTCCAATTCTTTCTCACTATCTCTATTCCACAGAATTTCATATCTCTGATGTTTCCTCCGTGCTTAGTTGTAAAGTGCTTGTATAGTGCTGAATCTACACTTTTTCTCTCTATACATAGTATATGCTCCCTCATTCTGTCTTTCAATTGTCTGGAAGTTTGTCCAACATATTGTAATTTACAAGGACATTCGATGAGATATATAACATTATGATCACCACATCTTATCAGATTGTGTATCATAAACTTTTCTTTAGTGTGCACAGATGAGAATGAGGTTGTTTTCCAGCCATTTCTACACGCCTTACAATTCGGGCACGGAAAAAAACCTTTAATCTTCTTGTTATGTTGGCCTACCACTGCACCCATTTTTTGTTTTGGAACACTCGGGGCCAGTCTGTTCTTTAAATTGTTTGTTTTCCTGTAGATAAATTTCGGGTGTGACATTAGTAGTTCTCCCAAAATGTCATCGTCCTTTAAAAGTGGCCAATGCTTTCTGTAGATCTTTTCTATGATGTGTTTGTTTTCACAGTATTCTGTGATGAAAGGGACATCTATATTGTCCTCAGATGTCACTGTCTTGTCTCTGGTTTTATATTTTAGGAGGGTTTTTCTATCAACTGCTTGGACTTCTTTGATTTTTTCTTCCAGTAGTGTCTCTTTGTATCCTCTATCGAGGAATCTTTGTTTTAGTACCTGGGTTTGTGCTTCCCACTTAATCGGATCTGAGCAGTTCTTTTTGAGCCTCAAGAGTTGCCCCTTGGGTATGTTTTCCTTCCAAGTCTTGTGATGGCAGCTTTCATTGTGAATGTAATTATTACAGTCGACCTCCTTAAAGAAGGTCGAAGTAACAAATTGACCATTCTCTATATCTATCTTAAGGTCCAGGAAGTGTATAGACTTTTTGTTGCATTCATAGGTGAATTTTAGGTTTTTTGTATTCATATTCATGACTTCTATGGTGTGATGCAAATCTTCCATGGAGCCCTTCCAAATGAGGAAGATGTCATCAATATATCTCATGTAGAGGACCAGGTCCGCGCTCGCTGGGCACGAATCCCAGAAGATTTGCTCCCACTGGCCCATATAGAGATTAGCATAACTCGGCGCGAACCTGGTCCCCATCGCTGTTCCACATTGTTGATGATAAAACTTCTTGTCATGATTAAAATAGTTGTGGGTTAAAATGTAATAAATACTATCTAAAACAAAAGTGCACTGTGCTTCAGGGATACATGGATCTTTGGAGAGAAAAAACTTAACAGCTTCAATGCCTCCTTCATGTGGTATGCTTGTGTACAGTGAAACTACATCACAGGTTGCCATAATGAACGATTCTTCCCATTTCAAATTATCCAATATTGTCAGAATTTGTGTAGAGTCCCTCAGATAAGATGGAAGGTTAGTGACCTGTTTCTGAAGGATTTTATCTACATATTCTGACATGTTACTTGATATTGACCCAATTCCTGAAATAATCGGTCTCCCCGGGGGGTTGGCCACCGATTTGTGTATCTTGGGAAGTTGGTAAAACACTGGGGTAATGGGGTATTTGACCATAATGTAGTTGTACTCTTTCTGATTGAGTATCCCCAGTGATTTCGCTTTAGTGGTCAGATCTTCCAAATCTTTTGTAAATTTGCCTATTGGGTCACTTAATAACCTCTTGTAGGTCTTGGAATCACTCAAAATTCTATTGCACTCTTCTTCATATTTGCACTTATCCATCACAACGATAGCTCCGCCTTTATCGGCAGGTTTGATGGTTAATTGGTGATCTTTCTCAAGATTTTTAATAGTACTCATCTGGGATCTGGATAGATTGAAACGTACTTTCTTAAGTGTATTGTCACTTAGTTTCCTGATGTCATTGCAGACATTCGTTTCGAAGGTTTCAATCGCAGTCCCTTTGCTTCCCACTGGATAAAATGTGGATTTTGGTCTTAGACCTGTGTGTAAAAACTGACCACTAAAGCGAAATCACTGGGGATACTCAATCAGAAAGAGTACAACTACATTATGGTCAAATACCCCATTACCCCAGTGTTTTACCAACTTCCCAAGATACACAAATCGGTGGCCAACCCCCCAGGGAGACCGATTATTTCAGGAATTGGGTCAATATCAAGTAACATGTCAGAATATGTAGATAAAATCCTTCAGAAACAGGTCACTAACCTTCCATCTTATCTGAGGGACTCTACACAAATTCTGACAATATTGGATAATTTGAAATGGGAAGAATCGTTCATTATGGCAACCTGTGATGTAGTTTCACTGTACACGAGCATACCACATGAAGGAGGCATTGAAGCTGTTAAGTTTTTTCTCTCCAAAGATCCATGTATCCCTGAAGCACAGTGCACTTTTGTTTTAGATAGTATTTATTACATTTTAACCCACAACTATTTTAATCATGACAAGAAGTTTTATCATCAACAATGTGGAACAGCGATGGGGACCAGGTTCGCGCCGAGTTATGCTAATCTCTATATGGGCCAGTGGGAGCAAATCTTCTGGGATTCGTGCCCAGCGAGCGCGGACCTGGTCCTCTACATGAGATATATTGATGACATCTTCCTCATTTGGAAGGGCTCCATGGAAGATTTGCATCACACCATAGAAGTCATGAATATGAATACAAAAAACCTAAAATTCACCTATGAATGCAACAAAAAGTCTATACACTTCCTGGACCTTAAGATAGATATAGAGAATGGTCAATTTGTTACTTCGACCTTCTTTAAGGAGGTCGACTGTAATAATTACATTCACAACGAAAGCTGCCATCACAAGACTTGGAAGGAAAACATACCCAAGGGGCAACTCTTGAGGCTCAAAAAGAACTGCTCAGATCCGATTAAGTGGGAAGAACAAACCCAGGTACTAAAACAAAGATTCCTCGATAGAGGATACAAAGAGACACTACTGGAAGAAAAAATCAAAGAAGTCCAAGCAGTTGATAGAAAAACCCTCCTAAAATATAAAACCAGAGACAAGACAGTGACATCTGAGGACAATATAGATGTCCCTTTCATCACAGAATACTGTGAAAACAAACACATCATAGAAAAGATCTACAGAAAGCATTGGCCACTTTTAAAGGACGATGACATTTTGGGAGAACTACTAATGTCACACCCGAAATTTATCTACAGGAAAACAAACAATTTAAAGAACAGACTGGCCCCGAGTGTTCCAAAACAAAAAATGGGTGCAGTGGTAGGCCAACATAACAAGAAGATTAAAGGTTTTTTTCCGTGCCCGAATTGTAAGGCGTGTAGAAATGGCTGGAAAACAACCTCATTCTCATCTGTGCACACTAAAGAAAAGTTTATGATACACAATCTGATAAGATGTGGTGATCATAATGTTATATATCTCATCGAATGTCCTTGTAAATTACAATATGTTGGACAAACTTCCAGACAATTGAAAGACAGAATGAGGGAGCATATACTATGTATAGAGAGAAAAAGTGTAGATTCAGCACTATACAAGCACTTTACAACTAAGCACGGAGGAAACATCAGAGATATGAAATTCTGTGGAATAGAGATAGTGAGAAAGAATTGGAGAGGGGGTAACCACGAACATAAACTACTTTTACATGAGTCCAAATGGATATTTAGGGAATGATGATACCAATCTAATTTGTGTTTTATACAATCTATTTTATTTAAAAATTCTTACAACACATAAAAACAACAGCAAATGCTTTTCCTAATTAATAAAGGGACGTCTCCCTTATACAACACTTATAAAAACAGACTAGAACCATATAATCCTAGAATTTCATATGGTTCTAGTCTGTTTTTATAAGTGTTGTATAAGGGAGACGTCCCTTTATTAATTAGGAAAAGCATTTGCTGTTGTTTTTATGTGTTGTAAGAATTTTTAAATAAAATAGATTGTATAAAACATAAATTAGATTGGTATCATCATTCCCTAGCTTTTTTTTAGCGCTGCTAAATAAACCCCATTTTTTCTTCTTATCCACCATTTAGTTCTCTTTGAGGGAAGAACTTTTTTAGCAGCAGGAATCCACCTTTAGGCGCTCCTATCACACTACACATAAATCCAAATGGATATTTACCCTGAATAGCCTGTATCCAAAGGGCCTAAACAATAAAGAAGATCTCTCACATCTGTTCAGTCTTACAAAATAAAGCTAATCCATTGGACAGTAGAGACACCCACTCCCCTATTCTCCATCTAATCACATATCTCTTCCCTCATCACCTCCATTTTAAATATAGACTCTCCTTTTTAAATATAGACTCTCCTCTTTAAGACTGTAGATCTGGATAACCCATTCATGTGCACATCAGATAAGAGGCCTCCACTGTCTTGTCAGCCTTCACCCTTCTTTGGAGCATCCCATAGAATAGTCCGATCTATACATTATGGCCAAATTTGCTTTTTAGACTTTTTACATACAAAGTTTTTACTGATAGTGTTTTTAAGTACAGTGTTTTTGTAATATAGAAATTTTAAGCAAGTCTAAAGGTCTTCAAATTGATACTGGGGTTATTAACTATTTTAATTATTTTAAAATATTTTAAAGTATTTTAAGTATTTGGTCACAAAAAACTGCCTGAACTGACATAGAGTTTCGACATGAGCTATGAGCAGTTATATAAACTACTGGCACTTTGATTTTAGGAGGTACCCATTATAATCCAACCAACATTATATACTTGGCAAGTTCCTACTTCACTAGTATACCCATCAATCTGACTGAGTTTAGATGCTGTTTTATATACCACATAAGGGTTATGTTATTATATTGCACTTTTAACGGATCGTATTTTTAATAAGACTGTATTTTTATCAGATTGTATTTTTATCAGATTTGATTTTTTATAGATATATATTTTTTAACAGATATTTTTATAGATGTTCTTCATGGTTTATATTTTAGGACGGTTTAATATATTTGCATGTGTTTGTCAAAGTACACTAATCACTTTAATACATTAATTACAGTGAGATGTACACACGATCCTGGCACACACCGAATTATTGATTTACCTACCATATTCAAATTTCATCTAAAAGCAGCTTAGAATGTCAATTCTGGTCCCTATGCCTTCACGTCAATAAACACTGGAACCGGAAGTGTTAGTCAGCGATACCGGAAGTGAAAAACCGGTACACACAGCAATAAGAAATAACGCTATATGCACTATATTCAATAACTAGCCAAAGTAGAGTTAGAATGGATACTTGACATTACTTAACTTGTCATGTTTTAGAGTTATAAATACTAACATTTACAAGCAGCGATAGTAAGAAACAACATAAACCGGAATCGCCATAAAACAGCGATACCGGAAGTGAAAGACACCGGAAGTGAAAGTTAAACCGGAAATGCTAAAAAACAGCGATACCGGAAGTAAAAGATGTACATACGATACTAACATATAGAGACAACAGAAACATAAATCGAAAGCTTTTAATCTATTCACAAATGATCTACTTATCAAAAAACAAAGGGGGCCTATGCTCAATAAACAAATAGAGAGTTATATAAGCAAGACACTGAAATTTACTCATAGGACAAAAGCCATAATTAGTACACAGAAGGGAAACCGGAAGTCAACACAGTAATTAGCGAAACCGGAAGTGTAGGTCGATACAAATCTAATCAACCCTAAATATGCTAACCAAGGGCATATATGTATAGGCAATATCCTAGATAGAATTGACCTTGAGAAAACAAGGAGTTAAAATAAAAAAGTTTTTTAGTAGCATAATTTAAAACGAAACATTTTTGCCCATACCCATAATGCACTTCACAGGAAAGGGCGTGGCCTACTAGATTTTGGCGCCCAAACATCAATTACAGCTCTTATAAATTACCTTAGCTTACTCACAATGTTAGTCTTGATAAAGGCCAGGAGGATATGGCCGAAACGCGTCGACTGATTTGAGTAAGCATAATACTAATATATCCACTGAACAGTTTGTATATATTACAGTATTGTTTGTTTTCTTTGCAGGTTTTTGCTCAGCTTTATTTTATTTTATTATATTCAACTGGGTGACAACTTCATTACACTGATTCCACTATATCATTTTGGACACATATTGATTAACTTTTGAAAGACTAATATCATCTTGTTTCACCAATTTGAGGATTTCTACACTTTTTGTGAAAGAACTTATATTTTCTTCACATTTTTATTTTTTATATATTTTTTCCAACCTTTTTCACCTTTTTTTTTGACATCCAGCGATCACATTGTTTTTTACACTTTCAAGTTTGCATTTTCTCAATCACAGGATATACACTATTTTGAATTTTTCTGAATTGGATATAAAATAGAGACACTTTTTTTTTTTTTTGTCACATTATTATCTGTTTGGATAAACACAACTATAAGAACACTCATCAATATCCGGATTGTACCACAGAGTACCACCCACATTAAGAGATTTGGACTATCAGGTCATTCATTGTCAGACGTTTTAGGTGCACCAGGTCATTTTATCTTTTACATTTTTATTTTTATTATCTATTTTTTCTGATTTTAAATCATTTCGTTATTGTAACATGGATCCATGATTGTTTATGAATGTGTAATATTTTCTATTGATTGTAATTTTTATTGACTGTATGTTTTAGAAGATCACCGGAACTTTTAACCGACATTTTAAACCGATTGTGTTGAATAAATATCGATATACATTTATAAACTTATATACTCACCTCAGCATTACTTATTCTGTACATCCACTCCTAACTACTAGTAGGAGGACCAACATTTGTCTCCCTTCCCCATCCTCAGCCTACTTTGGCGCTCACCTCCACCCCCTATCATTTTCTGTTCACATCGGGTACACTAGGGTATCCGTTGAGGAGAGCTAGAGGTACTCCCAATCCCTATCCCCCATCTGTTTTCTGCGCAGGATTTACATTTGTTCCCTTTACATACTGAAGCAGAGCATGATCCCCTCCCTTCGGAGTATTCCAACATAATAACGACCCCAAACCAACCTCCAAGATGACCACTGCCTTGCTAAAGAAGATTAGGGTAAAGGTGATGGACTGGCCAAGCATCTCTCCAGACCTAAACCCTATTGATCATCTTTGGGGCATCCTCAAATGGAAGGTGTGGGAGTGCAAGGTCTCTAACATCTACCAGCTCTGTGATGTCACCATGGAGGAGTGGAAGAGGACTCCAGTGGCAACCTGTGAAGTTCTGGTGAACTCCATGCCCAAGAGGGTTAAAGCAGTGCTGTAAAATAATGGTGGCCATAAAAAATATTGACACTTTTGACCCAATTTGGACATTTCCACTTAGGGGTGTACTAAAAATAGCCTGGATGGTGCTCCTATATAAATATTATTAGCAGCAATAGAAATAAAAATAAGGATAAAAATTGTAGCTTACGTGGTATGTATATATAACCTATATGTACATATATATACACACAAATGTTAGAGCACATGAAAAGAACAATGCATTATATAAAAAAATGGTAGAAGCAGACAAAGTTCATAGAAATTCTTAGATGATGTAGACAGGTGTAGGGTCTTCTCCTATATACCCCCCACTCAGATGTGCACTTACTTCAGAAACCCTCAATCATATGAGGTAAGGAAGGATGATTCGTGTCAGCGAGAGTAGTAGCACCTCCTGGAGTATGGAACCTGGATCACCGGAGCTATGTATCCCCCTGATGTCAGTTGTAATGAACTCTGTATTAGCACCCAGTTGTCTGTATTGTTTTACAGCTTGTATGTAGGTTCAGATGAAACTCCCAATCATGGATCAGAACAAGGAAAGAACCTTCTCACAATCCTTAAGAGCTCTGACTCTTTAGCAGAGTCATCTAAGAATTTATATGAACTTTGTCTGCTTCTACCATTTTTTGATATAATGCATTGTTCTTTTCATGTGCTCTAACATGTGTGTATATATATGTACATATAGGTTATATATACATACCACGTAAGCTACTATTTTTATCCTTATTTTTATTTCTATTGCTGCTAATTATATTTATATAAGAGCGCCATCCAGGCTATTTTTTGTACTTATCTTTGTTAATAAGCCTGAGGGACTTATTTGTGTTTCACTTTCTGGACTGGCAGCTATATATAAGTATCTAGCCACCTTTCAGAGAGAGATCTGTGCAAAAATCTATTCAAGGTGGTTTGTGGTTTCTTTATGTTTTGAGATAGCGCTGGTAGTCTTTCAGTTTTTTCTGACTGACTGTGAAATATTCTTTTTGTAGTCATATATATATATATATGCACACACATACATATAAATATTTAGACATTAATAATTTTTATCAGATAGTGTTATTATGAGTGCAACTGTACTGTTTAATGTATTTTTGATGTGTTTTGTGCAACTTTTTTTTTTCTCGTAACAGTTAACCAGAGCGTAATTGTGGCGAGCCTGATTCGTCTTATTTATCAAAGACTACAGATTGGCAAAAGTAGAATTTTGTGACGTAACATACGATCCGCCGGTCTCAGTCCGACACAGATCGATGCTTACATCACTACAGATGTTCTGAATGCAAATTCGGCACTATCTGACTACTTTTGCTAGTTAATAAATAACTAGCAGGTACGCTCGCCACTATTCCGGCCCAGTGTACCTGGTTTTCAATCCGCCGCCCTGGAGGTGGCGGATGCCATAGGAATCAATGGGAGTCTGAAAGCAGCGAAAGCTTATGTTCGCTGCTGCCCAATATCCCATTGATTCCTATGGGAGAATAAAAGTTATGTTTACACCTAACACCCTAACATGTACCCTGAGTCTAAACACCCCTGTAATAAAATTACATTAAACTATATTAAATTAATAATTAACCTAACCTAACTATTATAATAAAATTACATTAAACTATAATAAATTAATAATTAACCTAACCTAACTATTATAATAAAATTACATTAAACTATATTAAATTAATAATTAACCTAACCTAACTATTATAATAAAATTACTTTAAACTATATTAAATTAATAATTAATCTAACCTAACGTTTATACTAAAATTACAAATTAAAATAACTATATTATATATTTAAACACCTAACCCTACTCAAATAATTTAATTCTACACTAAAAAATTACAAAGTTACAAAAAACTAACGCCTAGATTACGAGTCTTGCATTAGCCTTAAAAAGCAGCATTGAGAGGTCCCAACGCTGCTTTTTAACGCCCGCTGGTATTACGAGTCTGACAAGTACAGGTGTACCGCTCACTTTTTTTCTGCGACTCGAACATACCGCAAATCAACTTACGTAAATTGCGTATCCTATACTTTCAATGGGATTTTCCTAACGCCGGTATTATGAGTCTTGGAAAAAGTGAGCGGTACACCCTCTCCTGTCAAGACTCCTACCACATTTAAAAGTCAGTAGTTAAGAGTTTTATGGGCTAACGTCGTAACATAAAACTCTTAACTAAAGTGCTAAAAAGTACACTAACACCCATAAACTACCTATTAACCCCTAAACTGAGCCCCCCCCACATCACAAACACTTAAATAAAATTTTAACCCCTAATCTGCCGACCGGACGTAGCGACCACTTTAATAAATATATTAACCCCTAAACCGCCGCACTCCCGCCTCGCAAACACTAGTTACATTTTACACCCCTAATCTGCCGTCCCTAAGATCGCTGCCACCTACCTACATTTATTAACCCCTAATCTGCCGCCCCAACGTCGACGACACTATACTAAATGTATTAACCCCTAAACCTAAGTCTAACCCTAACCCTAACACCCCCTAACCTAAATATAATTTAAAATAATCTAAATAAAATTACTACAATTAAATAAATTATTAACCCCTATCCTGCTGCTCCCGGAGCCCACCGCCACCTACATTATACTTATTAACCCCTAATCTGCCGCCCCCTACACCGCCTCCACCTACATTATATTATTAACCCCTAATCTGCCCCCCTACACCGCCTCCACCTACATTATGTTATTAACCCCTAATCTGCCCCCCCTACACCGCCGCCACCTACATAATACTTCTTAACCCCTAATCTGCTGTCCCAAACATCGCCACCACTATATTAAATTTATTAACCCCTAAACCTAAGTCTAACCCTAACATCTCCAAACTTAAATATATATAATTTAAATAAATCTAATTAAAATTACTATCATTAACTAAATTATTCCTATTTAAAACTAAATACTTACCTATAAAATAAACCATAAGCTAGCTACAATATAACTAATAGTTACATTGTAGCTAGCTTAGGGTTTATTTTTATTTTACAGGCAACTTTGTATTTATTTTAACTAGGTAGAATAGTTATTAAATAGTTATTAACTATTTAATAACTACCTAGCTAAAATAAATACAAAAGTACCTGTAAAATAAAACCTAACCTAAGTTACAATTACACCTAACACTACACTATAAATAAATTAATTATCTAAATTAAATTAAAATAATTACAATTAAATTAAAAAAAACTAAAGTACAAAAAACAAAAAACACTAATTTACAGAAAATAATAAAATAATTACAAATTTTTAAACTAATTACACCTACTCTAATCCCCCTAATAAAATAAAAAAGCCCCCCAAAATAATAAAAATCCCTACCCTGTACTAAATTACAAATAGCCCTTAAAAAGGCATTTTGCAGGGCATTGCCCCAAAGTAATCAGCTCTTTTACCTGTAAAAAAAAATACAATACCCCCCCAACATTACAACCCACCACCCACACACCCAACCCTACTCTAAAATCCACCCAATCCCCCCTTAATAAAACCTAACACTAACCCCTTGAAGATCACCCTACCTTGAGACGTCTTCACCCAACCGGGCCGAAGTCCTCTACAAAGCCGTGCGAAGTGGTCCTCCAGACGGGCAGAAGTCTTCATCCAAGCCGGGCAGAAGAGGTCCTCCAGACAGGCAGAAGTCTTCATCCAGGCGGCATCTTCTATCTTCTTCCTTCCGGCGCGGAGCGGGTCCATCTTGAAGCCAACCGACGTGGAGCATCCTCTTCTTCCGACGACTCCCGACGAATGAAGGTTCCTTTAAATGACGTCATCCAAGATGGTGTCCCTTGAATTCCGATTGGCTGATAGGATTCTATCAGCCAATCGGAATTAAGGTAGGAAAAATCCTATTGGCTGATGCAATCAGCCAATAGAATTGAAGTTCAATCCTATTGGCTGATCCAATCAGCCAATAGGATTGAGCTCACATTCTATTGGCTGTTCCAATCATCCAATAGAATGCAAGCTCAATTCTATTGGCTGATTGCATCAGCCAACAGGAATTTTCCTACCTTAATTCCGATTGTCTGATAGAATCGTATCAGCCAGCTATCTTGGATGACGTCATTTAAAGGAACCTTCATTCATCGGGAGTTGTCGGAAGAAGAGGATGCTCCATGTCGGTTGACTTCAAGATGGACCCGCTCCGCGCCGGAAGGAAGAAGATAGAAGATGCTGCCTGGATGAAGACTTCTGCCCGTCTGGAGGACCTCTTCTGCCCGGCTTGGATGAAGACTTCTGCCCGTCTAGAGGACCACTTCGCCCGGCTTCGTAGAGGACTTCGGCATGGTTGGGTGAAGACGTCTCAAGGTAGGGTGATCTTCAATGGGTTAGTGTTAGGTTTTATTAAGGGGGGATTGGGTGGATTTTAGAGTAGGGTTGGGTGTGTATGTGGTGGGTTGTAATGTTGGTGGGGGAATTGTATTTATTTTTTTACAGGTAAAAGAGCTGATTACTTTGGGGCAATTCCCCCGCAAAAGGCCCTTTTAAGGGCTATTTGTAATTTAGTATAGGGTAAGGATTTTTATTATTTTGGGGGTCTTTTTTATTTTATTAGGGGGATTAGAGTAGGTGTAATTAGTTTAAAAATTTGTAATTATTTTATTATTTTCTGTAATTTAGTGTTTTTTGTACTTTAGTTTATTTTATTTTATTGTAATTAATTTAATTTAGATAATTAATTTATTTATAGTGTAGTGTTAGGTGTAATTGTAACTTAGGTTAGGTTTTATTTTACAGGTATATTTGTCTTTATTTTAACTAGGAAGTTATTAAATAGTTAATAACTATTTAACTATTGTACCTAGTTAAAATAAATACAAAGTTGCCTGTAAAATAAAAATAAAACCTAAGCTAGCTACAATGTAAATATTAGTTATATTGTAGCTAGCTTATGGTTTATTTTATAGGTAAGTATTTAGTTTTAAATAGGAATAATTTATTTAATTGTAGTAATTTTATTTAGATTATTTTAAATTATATTTAAATTAGGGGGGTTAGGGTTAAACTTAGGTTTAGGGGTTAATAACTATTATAGTGGTGGCGACGTTGGGGGCGGCAGATTAGGGGTTAATAATTGTAGGTAGGTGTCGGCGATGTTAGGGGCAGCAGATTAGGGGTTCACAGGTATAATGTAGGTGACGGCGGTGTCCGGAGCAGCAGATTAGGGGTTAATAAGATTATGCAGGTGGAGACGATGTCGGGGGCGGCAGATTAGGGGTTAATAAGTGTTAGATTAGGGGTGTTTAGACTCGGGGTTCATGTTAGGGTGTTAGGTGTAGACATAACTTTTATTTCCCCATAGGAATTAATGGGGCTGCGTTAAGAGCTGAACGCTGATTTTTGGAAGGTATTAGGTTTTTTTTCAGCCGGCTCAGCCCCATTGTTTCCTATAGGGAAATCGTGCACGAGCACATTTAGCCATCTTACCGCTACCGTAAGCAGTGCTGGTATTGAGGTGAGATGTGGAGCTAATATTTGCTCAACGCTCACTTTTCTGCGGCTAACGCCGGCTTTCAGAAAACTCGTAATACCAGCGTTGTCTTAAGTGAGCAGTGAGTTTAAAAGGCTCGTTAATACCGCAAGCCTTACCGACAAAAACTCGTTTGTAACTTTGTAATTTTTTAGTGAAGAATTAAATTATTTGCGTAGGGTTAGGTGTTTAAATATATAATATAGTTATTTTAATTTGTAATTTTATGTAATTTTAGTATAAAAGTTAGGTTAGATTAATTATTAATATAGTTTAATGTAATTTTATTATAATAGTTAGGTTAGGTTAATTATTAGTTTAATATACAGGGAGTGCAGAATTATTAGGCAAGTTGTATTTTTGAGGATTCATTTTATTATTGAACAACAACCATGTTCTCAATGAACCCAAAAAACTCATTAATATCAAAGCTGAATATTTTTGGAAGTAGTTTTTAGTTTGTTTTTAGTTTTAGCTATTTTAGGGGGATATCTGTGTGTGCAGGTGACTATTACTGTGCATAATTATTAGGCAACTTAACAAAAAACAAATATATACCCATTTCAATTATTTATTTTTACCAGTGAAACTAATATAACATCTCAACATTCACAAATATACATTTCTGACATTCAAAAACAAAACAAAAACAAATCAGTGACCAATATAGCCACCTTTCTTTGCAAGGACACTCAAAAGCCTGCCATCCATGGATTCTGTCAGTGTTTTGATCTGTTCACCATCAACATTGCGTGCAGCAGCAACCACAGCCTCCCAGACACTGTTCAGAGAGGTGTACTGTTTTCCCTCCTTGTAAATCTCACATTTGATGATGGACCACAGGTTCTCAATGGGGTTCAGATCAGGTGAACAAGGAGGCCATGTCATTAGATTTTCTTCTTTTATACCCTTTCTTGCCAGCCACACTGTGGAGTACTTGGACGCGTGTGATGGAGCATTGTCCTGCATGAAAATCATGTTTTTCTTGAAGGATGCAGACTTCTTCCTGTACCACTGCTTGAAGAAGGTGTCTTCCAGAAACTGGCAGTAGGACTGGGAGTTGAGCTTGACTCCATCCTTAACCCGAAAAGGCCCCACAAGCTCATCTTTGATGATACCAGCCAAAACCAGTACTCCACCTCCACCTTGCTGGCGTCTGAGTCGGACTGGAGCTCTCTGCCCTTTACCAATCCAGCCACGGGCCCATCCATCTGGCCCATCAAGACTCACTCTCATTTCATCAGTCCATAAAACCTTAGAAAAATCTGTCTTGAGATATTTCTTGGCCCAGTCTTGACGTTTCAGCTTGTGTGTCTTGTTCAGTGATGGTCGTCTTTCAGCCTTTCTTACCTTGGCCATGTCTCTGAGTATTGCACACCTTGTGCTTTTGGGCACTCCAGTGATGTTGCAGCTCTGAAATATGGCCAAACTGGTGGCAAGTGGCATCTTGGCAGCTGCACGCTTGACTTTTCTCAGTTCATGGGCAGTTATTTTGCGCCTTGGTTTTTCCACACGCTTCTTGCGACCCTGTTGACTATTTTGAATGAAACGCTTGATTGTTCGATGATCACGCTTCAGAAGCTTTGCAATTTTAAGAGTGCTGCATCCCTCTGCAAGATATCTCACTATTTTTGACTTTTCTGAGCCTGTCAAGTCCTTCTTTTGACCCATTTTGCCAAAGGAAAGGAAGTTGCCTAATAATTATGCACACCTGATATAGGGTGTTGATGTCATTAGACCACACCCCTTCTCATTACAGAAATGCACATCACCTAATATGCTTAATTGGTAGTAGGCTTTCGAGCCTATACAGCTTGGAGTAAGACAACATGCATAAAGAGGATGATGTGGTCAAAATACTCATTTGCCTAATAATTCTGCACTCCCTGTAGTTTAATATAATTTTATTATAAGAGTTAGGGTAGTTTAATTAATAGTTTAATATAGTTTAATGTAATTTTATTATAATAGTTAGAATAGGTTAATTATTAGTTTAATATAGTTTAATTTAAATCTAAATATGTTTAAATTTATTATAAGATAGGAATGAGTTAATATTTAATATAAAGTTAGCGGGTTGTTAGGTTTAGGGATTAATAGGTTAATTTAGTTTATGGTGATGTGGGGGGCTGGCGGTTTAGGAGTTAATACATTTATTTAGTTGTGGTGGGCTCCGGGAGCGGCAGGAGAGGGGTTAATAACTTTATGTAGGTGGCGGCGGTATAGGGGGTGGCAGATTAGGGGTTAATAAGTATAATGTAGGTGGCGGTGGGCTCCGGGAGCGGCGGTTTAGGGGTTAATAACTTTATTTAGTTGCGGGAGCGGCGGTATAGGGGTTAAACAGTTTAGTATAGTGTGGGTGTACGCTCTCAAAAGTTACCAAAAAAGCTGTCAAAAAGCCGTGCACCAAGTACGGGGCGATGAGCAGCGGACTGTTGTTAACTAACAGTCATCGATCTCGCTGCTCTTCGGCTTTTTCCCAGCTTTATTGGTATACTGTCACTAAGCACCCACACTATACTAAACTGTTTAACCCCTATACCGCCGCTCCCGGATCCCGCCGCAACTAAATAAAGTTATTAACCCCTAAACCGCCTCTCCTGGAGCCCACCGCCACCTACATTATACTTATTAACCCCTATCCTGCTGCTCCCGGAGCCCACCGCCACCTACATTATACTTATTAACCCCTAATCTGCCGCCCCCTACACCGCCTCCACCTACATTATATTATTAACCCCTAATCTGCCCCCCCTACACCGCCTCCACCTACATTATGTTATTAACCCCTAATCTGCCCCCCCTACACCGCCGCCACCTACATAATACTTCTTAACCCCTAATCTGCTGTCCCAAACATCGCCACCACTATATTAAATTTATTAACCCCTAAACCTAAGTCTAACCCTAACATCTCCAAACTTAAATATATATAATTTAAATAAATCTAATTAAAATTACTATCATTAACTAAATTATTCCTATTTAAAACTAAATACTTACCTGTAAAATAAACCCTAAACTAGCTACAATATAACTAATAGTTACATTGTAGTTATCTTAGGGTTTATTTTTATTTTACAGGCAAGTTTGTATTTATTTTAACTAGGTAGAATAGTTACTAAATAGTTATTAACTATTTACTAGCTACCTAGTTAAAATAAATACAAAAGTACCTGCAAAATAAAACATAACCTAAGTTACACTAACACCTAACACTACACTACAATTAAATACAATTAAATAAATTACATACAATTAAATACATTATATATAATTATCTAAAGTACAAAAAAACCAAAACACTAAATTACAGATATTTAAAATAATTACACCTAATCTAATAGCCTTATGAAAATAAAGAAGCCCCCCCAAAATAAAAAAAACCCTAGCCTAAACTAAACTACCAATAGCCCTTAAAAGGGCCTTTTGCGGGGCTTTGCCCCAAAGTAATCAGCTCTTTTACCTGTAAAAAAAATTCAAACTATCCCCCCAACAGTAAAACCCACCACCCACATAACCAACCCCCCCCAAAAAATACTAACTAAAAAAACCTAAGCTCCCCATTGCCCTGAAAAGGGCATTTGGATTTACATTGCCCTTAAAAGGGCAGTTAGCTCTTTTGCGGCCCAAAGCCCTAACCTAAAAATAAAACCCACCCAATACACCCTTAAAAAAACCTAACACTAACCCCCTAAAGATCGACTTACCGGGAGACGTCTTCATCCAAGCCGGGCAGAAGTGGTCCACCAGACGGGCAGAAGTCTTTATCCAAGCCAGGCAGAAGTGGTCCTCCAGTCGGGCAGAAGTCTTCATCCAAGCCAGGAGAAGTAGTCCTCCAGACGGCAGAAGTCTTCATCCAGATGGCATTTTCTATCTTCATCCATCCGGCGCGGAGCGGGTCCATCTTCAAGACATCCGATGCGGAGCATCCTCTTTGGCTGATGATTACCACACAAATGAAAGTTCCTTTAAGTGACGTCATCCAAGATGGCGTCCCTTAGATTCCAATTGGCTGATAGAATTCTATCAGCCAATAGGAATTAAGGTAGAAAAAATCCTATTGGCTGATGCAATCAGCCAATAGGATTGAAGTTCAATCCTATTGGCTGATTGGAATAGCCAATAGAATGTGAGCTCAGTCCTATTGGCTGTTCCAATCTACTTTTGCCGGTATGTAGGGTTTGATAAATAAGGAGAATCCAGCGTATTTGCGGTTGACGGCTTGATAAATAGGCCTCATAGGCTGCAGGAAAAAGTTTTCTAACAGAATTTGCAACATTCATGTTTTTTTAAGGTGTTCTCTGCAGTTATTCACACTGTTGCTTGAGTAATATGTTTCATTGCTTTCTAACATTTGTATAACTACAATTTAATATGCATTTAACCTAACTAGAGAAAATCAGACTGTCTAACAGCCCTAACACAAAACATAATCCTTTTCTTAATTCTTACATAATGTGAGGGAGAAGAAAAGACCTTACAAGAAAACAGTCTCCTATAAATACATCTTCCTGTAGGAACTCTATTTTCTTCCTCTATATCAGCTATAAAAGCCATAAAAAATATGGTTAAGTAAAAAAAATATGATAAACCTATATTAATGTCTTCCATTTACCCCAAAGGGAATTGAAGATTGCAATGTATTTCATATACGTCACTGCTTAATACAATTTCAACACAATTTCAAAGTCCAAAATAAATAACTGGAGCAGCCTATCCAACTTGCCAGATTCAACACCGCCTCTGATGAAGAAGTTGCATAAAACTTTGAAACACGGCAGGCTGTACCTTGGTGTTGAACACGGCTGCTCCAGTTATTTCTTTTGGACTTTGAAATTGTGTTGAAATTGTATTAAGCAGTGACGATACCTCATAGAGATTGAGGTCTTGTCTGTAAGTACCCTTATTCCACATAAATAAACGGGTTTTATTTAAACAATATCAATTCACACTATGTGCGTTCTGTTTCTTCCCTCTATATAACACTTCTGAGAGGAAACTGACGCTGTGATCGGTGAGAGGTGCCTTTCGGATCCTTCTACTAACAAGCTGAGGACCTCTATTCCCCCAGGGAAGGCGTTACATCTATATCCGCTCACCACCACCTATTCCTTACCTCATAAGATTGAGGGCACTGGATGTAAGTAGTTAGTGAGCCAGCATTAGTATACCGGGGTTCAAGTGACTGTGCCGTTAACAAAATACCCTTTATTGTTTTTAATTTTTTCGTCTATGTTTATGGACGTTTATATGCATCTGACTTTTATGGGCTCTTGCCGATATTACTTCCTAATACATTGTTAATTTTTCGGAAATTGAATAGGAATTTATATTTCAGTTTGTGACCTTTTGGCTTTCTTATACTCACATGTATTTAAACAGATACATTTTGAGCTTATTTTAGTAGCGTGTAGCACTATAGATACAATTTTTCAGGATACTTTGTACGCTTGTTATATGTTTTTATTTTTCATGTATCTCTTTTTTTAATTGTGAGATCTTGTATGCACCGTTTGTTTGTAACTTATAAGAGAACTCTGTAAATTTGGTTCTCATTTATAGGTATAGCGCTGTGTAGTTTACCATATCTTTTTGAATCTACATTTTCCTGTGTGATTGTACTAGAGGGTTGTACAGACACATATTTCAGGCATTCTCCAGCAGCTTTACCTTAACTCACACAGTGCTAGCAATTAGCACCTCCAGTTTAGTCTTTACCTCAGTAATTACTTTACTTCCCCAACTCTTGTTTATATATATATATATATATATATATATATATATGATTGTATATAGAAATATATATATATATATATATATATATATATATAGGAATATATATTTAAAAATACTAAGAACTTAATCCCCTATGTGAAGAACATTGGAATGTGATTTACAGTAAATGCATAGTTAAATACTTAACTAAATATGAATATTGCATAAAAATGTTTTAAGATGTTTTCAGCTACTTGACTGCAAAGGGCTCCAATGCACTTATATAAATATATATAGATATGTCTATAAAGGTATACATATATATACTGTATATATGTGTTTATATGTGTATATATGTCTGTAAATACATATATACACATATAAATACATATGTACACACATATAAAGAAATATAAATATATACATATTTAGACATGTATATGTATGTATCTCTATGTTAAAGCCCTATGTAGTCACTTTTTCCCCCAACACCCGAGATCTCATATCTTTGAGCCCTTCCTTATAACTTTTTTATGCAATATTTTTTTCAATATATTGTATTAGACAGTCGGCCAGATTACGAGTTTTGCGTTATGAGTGGCTCGGTACTAACTTGCAAGTTATTTCCACCGCTCACCTTTAATAGCACTGCTATTACAGGTTTGAAAAAAAGGGCGTTTGTGGGCAATATGGCAGCGTTGAGCTCCATACTGCACACAAATACCAGCGCTGCTTTGAGCTGCTTTTACGTGCTCGTGCATGATTTCCCCATAGACATCAATGGGGAGAGCCGGCTAAAAAAAAGCCTAACACCTGCAATAACGGAGCGTAAAGCTCCATAACGCAGCCCCATTGATTCCTATGGGGAAAGAAAATGTATGTTTACACCTAACACCCTAACATAAACCCGGAGTCTAAACACCCCTAATCTGCTGCCCCCAACATCACCAACACCTACACTTATTAACCCCTAATCTGCCGCCCCCAACATCGCCGACACCTACCTACACTTATTAACCCCTAATCTGCCGCCCCCAACATCGCCGACACCTACCTACACTTATTAACCCCTAATCTGCCGCCCCCAACATCGCCGACACCTACCTACACTTATTAACCCCTAATCTGCCGCCCCCAATGTCGCGGCCACCCACCTACACTTATAAACCCATAATCTGTCGCCCCCAATGTCGCCGCCACTTACCTACACATATTAACCCCTAACCTTCCGCCCACAACGTCGCCACCGCCACTATAATAAAGTTATTAACCCCTAAACCTCTGGCCTCCAACATCACTAACACTAAATAAATATATTAACCCCTAAACCTAAGTCTAACCCTAACACCCCTAACTTTAATATAATTAAAATAAATCTAAATAAACCTTACAATTATTACCTAAATAATTGCTATTTAAGACTAAATACTTACCTGTAAAATAAACCCTAAGCTAACTACAATATAACTAATAGTTACATTGTATCTATCTTAGGTTTTATTTTTATTTTACAGGTAAGTTTGTATTTATTTTAACTAGGTAGACTAGTTAGTAATAAATAGTTATTAACTATTTACTAGCTACCTAGTTAAAATAAATACAAACTTAATTGTAAAATAAAACCTAACCTGTTTTACACTAAAACCTACTATTACACTAAAATTAAATAAATTAAATTGCAAAAAAAAAAACATTTATCTAAATTACAAAAAATAATAAACACTAAATTACACAAAATAAAAAAGAAATTATCAAATATTTAAACTAATTACACCTAATCTAATAGCCCTATCAAAATAAAAAAGCCCACCCCCAAAATAAAAAAAACCCTAGCCTACACTAAACTGCCAATAGCCCTTAAAAGGGCCTCTTGTGGGGCATTGCCCCAAAGAAATCAGCTATTTTACCTGTAAAAAAAATACAAACAACCCCCCAACAGTAAAACCCACCACCCACACAACCAACCCCCCCAAATAAAAACCTACCTAAAAAACCTAAGCTCCCCATTGCCATGAAAAGGGCATTTGGATGGGCATTGCCCTTAAAAGGGCATTTAGCTCTTTTACGGTGCCCAAAGTCCCTAATCTAAAAATAAAACCCATCCAATAAACCCTTAAAAAAACCTAACCCCTGAAGATCCACTTACAGTTTTTGAAGACTGGACATCTATCCTCATCCAACTGGGAGAAGTCTTCATCCAAGCGGCAAGAAGTTCTCAACGGAGCCGGGAGAAGTCTTCATCCAAGCGGCAAGAAGTTATCTTCCAGGCGGGCAGAAGTCTTCATCCAGACGGCATCTTCTATCTTCATCCTTCCGACGCGGAGCAGCTCCATCTTCAAGATATCCGGCGCGCAGCATCCTCTTATTTCGCTGGCTATTGAAGAAAAAAGTTTCCATTAAATGACGTCATCCAAGATGGTGTCCCTTGAATTCCGATTGGCTGATAGAATTCTATCAGCCAATCGGAATTAAAGGGTAAAAAATCGTATTGGCTGATGCAATCAGCCAATAGGATTGAGCTTTAATCCTATTGGCTGATCCAATCAGCCAATAGGATTGAGCTCACATTCTATTGGCTGTTCCAATCAGCCAATAGAATACAAGCTGAATCCTATTGGCTTCTGCCCGTCTGGAGGACGACTTCTTGCCGCTTGGATGAAGACTTCTCCCGGCTTCGTTGAGGACTTCTTGCCGCTTGGATGAAGACTTCTCCCAGCTGGATGAGGATGGCTGATAACTTGTCCGCCTGCTCTTAGGCCGCGGACATCAATCCACCCGATCCTATACGATCGGGCTGATTGACACCCCCTTGCTAGCGGCCGATTGGCTGCGAATCTGCAGGGGGTGGCATTGCACAAGCAGTTCACCAGAACTGCTTAGCTTGTGCAATGATAAATTCTGACAGCGTATGCAGTCTGTATTTATCGATGGGCTGCGGACATGATCTGCTATATCGGATCATGTCCGCTCGCACCTTAATAAATAGGCCCCCAACTCTTGAATATGATATTAAAAGAGTATAACAGAAATCTTGATCTCGTCTTCAATATAAAATTTTAATATATAATGTTTTAACTTTTATCCCACTGTGATTACCCCAGTTTCTGCCATGAAAAACACATACTTTCCTCTTCATTATCTCTTTGTTTCCGATGTCCATGGCGAGCTGAGACTAGCCAGAAAAAAGTTGATATCCAAAGAAGGTTGTACAAGGATCCTATTAATAAAAGAGAGAGAGACATTATTGGAGCATGGGACTTCTGGAATGTACAGGAAAGAAAGAAAGAAAGAAAGAAAGAGATGGATACAAACTTGTTAAATGTATAATTATATGTGTATTTCTTATTGAAACTACATAACAGCCTAAGACCGAAATTGAACATCTCACCTGAAATTATTAAAGGGACACTAAACCCAAAAATGTTCTTTCATGATTCAAGTAGAGAATACAATTTAAACAACATTCCAATTTACTTGTATTATCTAATTTGCTTCATTCCTTAGATATCCTTTGTTGAAGAAATAGCAATGCACATGTGTGAGCCAATCACACGAGGCATCTATGTACAGCAACCAATCAGCAGCTACTGAGCCTATCTAGATATGCTTTTCAGCAAAGTATATCAAGAGAATTAGGCAAATTAGATAATAGAAGTAAATTAGAAAGTTGTTTAAAATTGTATTCTCTTTCTAAATCATGAAATATTTTTTTTTGGTTTCATCTCTCTTTAATGTAGCCCCATTTACACAGACTCTATGGTAAACTAATATAGACATTTTTAATTATTTTAGCATTCAAATGGGACAGAGCAAGATTGAACAGTTAACTCATCTTTCATTTCCATTGCCTAAATTTGGTTAGTAGAGTTAAATACCTGTTTATCTTTTTAGCCTATTTTATACTTTGTTAAATTTCCAGCATTGCATTTTATATAACAGATACAGTCAATGCAAAGTTAAGATTTATTGCAGTGGATAATTTCAAAGCAGTTTTATTGTATGCTAAAATGGTGTCATTAGTATGATGTGTATTCGCTGCAGTGAAAATAAGGTAGTAGATTGTATTACATGCTCTAATTCCTAACTTATAACAAAATAGGTATGATTGGCTTCTCAAATTAAACAGATACTATACAGAAAATCTTGCACTCCTCGTGGTTAGTATGTACAAAATGTTAAGAATTCTTTTTATTATTGTCACTTATTTTAATATGAAAGTTGCAGGTTGGAAGGAACTGCTGCAATGAACCCAAGTGTGCAGAGATTTATGTGAGTGTGTTCTTGCACTTAAAGGGACAGTAAACACATTGAGATTTTTATTTAAAATCTTTAGTTATGTGTAATGAAATAACTTTGCAATATATTTTCATTATTTATTTTGCTCCATTTTCATGTAATTTAGCTCAGAAAAATTAGCAATTTTTAATTCACAGAATTGGAATATACCCTGCTGACTTATCAATGCTTACTCTGCTCTAATACCTCCCCGTTAGGGTTGTCACCATCCTGGTATCACCGGGCCAGCCTTGTAATCATGAGGAATGTCCCGGGTCATCCTCTGAATGTTCTGGACAGAGGATTTTTCCTTTCAGGCCAGCCACCAATCACTTGGGAATTGGGATTGGCAAGTAAGTGCATTGATAAACAGATAAGTGCAACATTCACTTAGTGTAATGGTAAAATAAAAAGTGAAAGGTGAGAAATAATAATAATAAATACAAATATAAGGATATATGTGATCCGCAGGATTTTCTTCAATTTGTGATTTAAGTGGTTCCTTGCCTCAAATAAAACAAAATGAGAAAATATAGTGTAATACATTTTAAACAGGTGATAATTTCACACAGGTGAATCCAAAGCGTTATTCACACTTTTCAGAGCCACCCAGGCTCTGGAGTAGACGCACACCTGGTTTTATACTGCCAGGTACCCAGTAAAACATATCTCACTTCCTTGAAAAAGCCGTACGCTTATGGCAAAACGTACGTCGGAACGTCACAGCCACGCCCCTACGATCAGTCACCAGGACAGGTATTGAGTATATCTTTAACCCGGCGGCTCTGAGCATAGCTATTCGGCATGCCATCCGTCTCCATCCGAGAAGGGTGTTGTGATTTCACTTCTACTTTAAATCTCATGTGGACAGATACCCGAATGCCTTTATGTAAGAGGGTCTATTTGTGGCTTTTTACCCTTTTTATGTGGTTTTAAAACAGATGTTATTTATCCAAGCAGCGGCCTGTGATTGTTGTTATACTGGGTACCTGGCAGTATAAAACCAGGTGTGCGTCTACTCCAGAGCCTGGGTGGCTCTGAAAAGTGTGAATAACCCCTTGGATTCACCCGTCTGAAATCATCCCCTGTTTAAAATTTATTACACTATATTTTCTCGTTTTTGTTTTATTTGAGGCAAAGAACCACTTAAACCACAAATTGAAGAAAATCCTGCGGATCACATATCCTTATATTTGTATTTTTTATTATTATTTCTCACCTTTCACTTTACAAGTAAGTGCATTGAGGCTGGAGGGGAGCACACTCCTTTGAGTGGCAGATGGATCAAGTGACGTCTGTCAGCCACTCAGCAGATATGAGCTGCATGTTAATATGCAACAGACTGGTGGCAGCATAGCACACCACACCGCACGTGCCCTGCTCCCAGCCTGCCAGGTACCATGTGCCAGCTTACCAGAGAGCAGCATTCACAACAAGGCAGTGCTGTAAGGAACTGCTCTAAAGCAGTAAAAAACATTATAATCTGAGATCATAGGGCAATTTTATTTGTGCCCATCCGTTTTTTTTTCTATAATCTTGCAATTGTATCATGTCTCTAAACTACAATAAAAAATGTAAATTTTTGAGCGCATGTCAGACTGTAGCCTCTATATATGACCCTCCATGTGTGTGTGACATTTCTCTATATATGACCCTCCATGAGTGTGTGACACTTATTTTTAAAATATAACATTTCTGTGTGAATATTGTTCAATGAGACAAAAACGGCATTGTGCTCTATCCAGTTTATCATGGTCTGTTTGTCTGTTAAATCACTTTAACACTCAATTCTTTAATGTCAGACCAAAAATTTTAAAATATGATATTTTATTGAGGTCATGTGAGGTCACACCCCCAAACCATGCCCCACCACTCCCATTTAAAAAGTGTTCAGCAAACAGCCGGCCAAAAGGTGGCAACTCTACTCCTAGTACTTCATAGAGGAAGACATTTTAGTTTCTATGAGGTATTAAAAAGACATGAAACCCAATTTTTTTTATTTCATGATTTAGAAAGAGCATGCAATTTTAACTTTCCAATTTACTTCCATGATCTAATTTACTTCACTCTCTTTATATGATTTGTTGAAGCAGTGCTCCAAGACCAGTTTACAGAGGTAGAAAAGTGGATCTCAAAAAATAAACTCTTTCTAAACACTGACAAAACTGTCACAATGATCTTTGGAACGGGTCCTAAATTACACAAATTACAAAATTCCCAACTACGCATCAAAACAAAATCCAATTGTACGCTTACTGTAGTCCACTCTTTCAAATACTTGGGTATGTTGTTAGACCCTAATCTATCTTTTGGCCCCCACATAGAAAAAACTTGCATCAAAACTTTATCCAAAATTAGGTGCCCTGTACAGAAACAAATCCTGCCTCAGCCCTACAGTAAAGGAAAAGATTGTACAGCAAATGCTGATGCCTATCATAGATTATGGGGACGTAGTATATGCACCTGCACCGCAAACTCACCTTAATAAACTTAATACGTTGTATAACTCGTTCTGCCGCTTTGTGCTACAATATAACTACAGGACCCACCATTGTGACATGCTAAAAGAACTAAACTGGCTGTCGCTGGAATCCAGACGCACCCTCCACCTTTCCTGCCTTGTGTTTAAGAGCCTTTCTGGGAAGCTCCCACCCTACCTGAGCAGAATGCTCTCCCCGGCTATTCCCACCTCCTATAACCTCCGATCCAGTACAAACACATTATGGGGGGTAGTTATCAAGCCGTCTACTTTACCTGCCTTCGCCAGTTCAATACGCCTGCCTAAGCTCGCCTACCATCGCCGCCGCGGACCTGCAAAATTTCGCCTAAGTTATCAAAAAAGCTGTCAAAAAGCCACGCACCAAGTACGGGGCAATGAGCAGCGGACTGTGAGAGTTATCACTCATCTGATCTCGCTGCTCTTCGGCTTTTTGACAGCTTTATTGATACCCCTGTCACTAAGCACCCACACTAACTACACTGTTCTACCCCCTATACCGGTGCCCCCGGAGCCCCCCACAACTCAATAAAGTTATTAACATCTAAACCGCCGCTCCTGGACCCCGCCGCCGCTCTTACACCGTCGCCACCTATAATAAATTTATTAACCCCTATCCTGCCCCCCCTACACCGCCGCCACTGTAATAAAATTATTAACCCCTAAACCTAAGTCTAACACTAACCCTAACACCCCCTAACTTAAATATTAATTAAATAAATCTAAATAATATTTCTCTTATTAACTAAATTAATCCTATTTAAAACTAAATACCTTTAAAATAAACCCTAATATAGCTACAATATAAATAATAATTATATTGTAGCTATCTTAGGATTTATTTTTATTTTACAGGCATCTTTCAATTTATTTTAACTAGATACAATAGCTATTAAATAGTTATTAACGGGAGGCGGAGCTAACCGCCATACTGATAGGACGCATGTAGAAGGAGCTCCGTGTTTCTCTACATTAAAAAGTTAACTTTCTACTGCAGACCCGCTACAAAAAATTTATTACCGAGTAGAGTTTGACACCCTAAGTGACCTGAAGGCTTCAGGCATCGATAGTCCCATCACTACGGACTGAATTTGCGGAGAAACATTAGGGCCCTTCCTGCCTACACCGGATCCCGTATAGCAAATTGGCAACTCGCCCCCTCACTCCGGAGGGCCGGGGCTCCGCTCCGGAGTGAGTACCTGACCAGCACTCTGCATACGGACAAGAGACGTCCCCCTTCAAGCCTACCAGAGGATTCCAATACTGACCACCGGGAAGCAACTCGGACTTAGAAGATTCTAAAGTGCAGCCGTCCTATCTACAGCAGTAAACCTACTATCTGCAATTTACAGGTTAGGAATTTAACTACTTGATTTTATTTGTCTTTGCATAAAACGTTGTGATACCACTGTATTGTTATTTGCTGGTTAGATTCATATCCACTGCCTCAGATACACTAGTACAGGGGGGGCGGGGGATTCGGCCTGGTTCTTCTGGCTCCCCTATCGCACCTCCCCCTTTCCGATCCAGCTTGTCTGGATTGGTCACGTCCCACATCCTTTTCCCTTCCTTTTGGTCGAATCCCACTTCCTGAGGTGCGTGGGGGGATCCTGGGGCCCTCCCCCTCCCCCCCCCCTCTTCATCCTCTCTAGAAGGCTACTGAACTGACTTATTCTGAGCAGCTGGCTTAGTCAGCAGTTACCATGTTTTAAGTGTTATACCTCCTATGGGTTATACCTGGCCCCGCTCTCTATCTCATTTATGTATTACTGTATTGAAGCACTAAACCTTGGTTATTGTAACTCTTACTAGCTAGTTCCTATGTGTTAGCAGCTTTTCTCTCAGGTCCCGGAGTGGTCAAGGTGGATTATCATTCCAGTCAATAACTGCTCCAAAAAAGTACTAGCCATGCCTCACGCATCTAAAAGAAACCCTAGAACTCCCGCAGCAATCAAGAAAACGGTGCTCGACCATTTCTCTCAACCTCATAAAGACTCTCTTCCTCTGCGGAAGGAAGTAAGCGACCCAGAGTCGCAAGACGAGGACTCCCAATCAAGCTCCCACTCTGGAGCCCACTTAAACCACTACATTACAGAGAGCACACTACAAAAGATGCTAGCAGCCCAAACCAAATCCATCACAGCCGAGATTCAGAGGAGCTCAGCGGAACTTAGGAAAGACATCGGTGACATGGGTGACAGGATTGACACCCTAGAGAGACAACATGATGACCTAGCCACAGACAATTCCAACATCCTTGCATACGCTGAAAACCTGGCAGAACAGATCTCCCAACTCGAACTAAAGCTGGCAGATGTGGAAGATAGGGCCAGAAGAAATAATATACGATTTAGAGGTATACCCGAGTCAGTTCTGCTGGGGAACTTGCAGGAATTTCTCATAACCCTCTTCACTGCTCTGCTTGGCCCCCTAGAGGGTGATAGTCACAATATGGAGCGAGCACACAGGGCTTTGAGGCCGAGATCAATGTCTTCTGACAGACCACGAGATGTGGTGGTCTGCTTTCACAACTTCAAATTCAAAGACCGCTTGATGCAGGCATCTTATAACAAACCCAGTCTACCCGATGACTTCAAAGATATTCAATTCCTCCCTGATCTCTCATCGCATACACTACAACAGCGCAAATTGTATGCTCCTATCACTACACAACTCAGGAAGGCCAACATCAAATATAGATGGGGATTCCCCACTAAATTAATAGTGACAAAGGACAATCAGTCTCATGTTATTTCCTCTCCTTTGGTGGGCAGTACTCTTCTGGCTAACTGGGGTCTACAACCTGCGGCTGAACCTCAGACAGTTATCCAATCCAAGCTACGTGTCTCAGCCCCAGCTTGGTCTGTTAGAGAGCAGAGACCCAAACGCCAAAAACCTAATCCACCTGACCACATCCCGAGGCCTCAAGCCTCACCTACCTGATATCCCACTGGACACATGTTCATATGTTAATTGGTTTTTGCTAACACTTATTATCTGTATTCAAATGTTTGTGTTTACCTGTTCAGAGCAGTGCGGGTTGGCTGGCCTCTGGCTGGACCGCCGATTTGAAACTAGCCAACATCCACATGGAAAATTACCATGAACGATGTGGCGGTCCGGACGGATGACTAGCCTCCCTGTATTCTTTTAGAGAGTGGGGCTATGCGTTTATTAGCCCATTCTGTTGGTTTGGTTTAGCTCCCCCCCCAGACTTTGGAACCCACACTTGGGTCCCACTTAGGTGGACTACTTCCACCAGCCTCCCTCTCCTCACCTTCCCTTCCATACCCCTTACCTCCCCTACTGATCCCCCCATCTACCTTAACTTTTAAGAGTTTAAAGTGCGCAAATGGCGCCCCTTAGGTTTCTGACACTAAATGTAAGAGGTCTAAACACCTTTGGTAAACGTAGCTTGCTAACTAGAACACTAAAATTCCACAAGGCCGATGTAGCCTTTCTTCAGGAAACGCACCTCTTAGGAGATGCCTCCCCCGGCGCGTCATTCCGGGATTATCCCGTGGTAAAAGCTGCCTCTTACTCTAAGAAAGCCAGAGGCATTGCTATCCTCATTAACAAAAGAGTGGCCTTTGAACCGCTTCATGAGTTCAGAGATCCACAAGCAAGATACCTTATCCTGATATGTAACCTTGACCATGTCACTTACACCTTAGTATCTGTATATTTGCCTAACACCCTCCAGCCCAGATATCTGAAGAAAATCTTACATAAAGTGGACCAAGTTAGACAAGGCAGGGTGATAGTGGCAGGTGACCTGAATATGGTGTGGGATGGCGGCCTTGACAGACAGACAAAATTACCTAAAAAGAGCTCCTCTTGCCCAGAGACCATTAGCCGTAGATTCCGAGAGCTTATGTCCCAATTTAATTTTTTCGATGTTTGGAGATCTCTACATCCTCTGGACAGAGACTATACTCACTATTCTATACCCCACTCCACACACTCTAGACTGTATTATATGTTTTGTCACCCAGACTCCTTAGACCTTATACTTCACACAAAGATCTGTGCGTGCCCATGGTCAGACCATGACATGGTTTTAATGGACATAGAGTCGCAGAACACCATTAGGACCAGACCCAACTGGAAACTACCCCACACACTTCTATCCGACATCCCCTTTAGAGAGGAACTTAGGAAAGAGATAAACTTCACCTTACAAATTAATGACACACCTGGAATCCGGGAAGATACTCTGTGGGGAGCCTTTAAGGCCACCACTAGAGGTTTCTTTATTCAAAAACAAGCCCACTTGAGGAAACAGGCAGGCCTCTCCTTGTCTCAAGCCCATCGTAAACTTAGGGATCTTGAATCGCAAAGTCATAAAACAGATAACATACAAATTAAGGAGGAGATTAGAAATGTGAGGAGGCATATATGCAAGCTGGAATATACCAAAACCCAAAATAACTTGCTTAAATTGAAACAGCTATTCTACACTAAAGGTAATAAGGCTGACACAATCTTAGCGAATAAATTAAGACACCGCACTAGTAACTCTCGCATTCACGAGATTAAACAAGGTGCTCAGTCCTACAAACTCCCATCACATATAGGCCAACAGTTCAACAAGTATTACTCAACACTGTATAACATCCAAAATGATACCTCATTCCAGCCAGCCCCATCAGAGGCTATAGGCCCCTTCCTGCGCTCCTTAAGACTACCTACTCTAGATGAGGCTACTGCTGATAGCTTAGATGGCCCGGTCACGCCCCAAGAGATTAAATTCGTTATTAAAAATTTGAAGTCTCTCAAGGCCCCTGGACCGGACGGTTTTACCGCAATCTTCTATAAAACATACCTCCGGGAGATTGTCCCCATCCTGACCAGATTCTATAACTTAGCTAGAGACGAAGGAAAATTCCAAAGAGAGTTCCTAGAGGCCTCCATCACCACAATTCTCAAGCCCAACAAAGACCCAACACTCTGCGCTAGCTATAGGCCCATATCTTTGATTAATACCGACGTTAAAATATATGCAAAAATTTTAGCAAATAGGCTCGCAAGACTCCTCCTTATTATTAACCCTGACCAGGTTGGCTTCATACCTGGAAGGGAAGGTCCTGACAATACGAGAAGGCTCCTTAATATTCTCCTAGAAGCCAAAAGACTCAACAAACCAATTGCAGTGCTCTCTCTCGATGCTGAGAAAGCATTTGACCGGGTCAGGTGGGACTTCCTGTGGGAAGTTCTAAAGACCTTTCGCTTCCCGGCCTCCATCATCCAAGCAGTACAAGCTTTGTACTCGGCCCCTACAGCCTCAGTTAGGGGCCTGGGATTTCATTCCTCTCCCTTCCCTATCTCAAATGGCACCCGACAGGGTTGCCCTCTTTCACCCATCCTGTTTGCGCTGGCCATTGAACCGCTCGCTGCTGCCATTAGAGCTGACAAAGAGATATCTGGAGTTATCCTGCATGGAACAGTCCACAAAGTGGCTCTGTTCGCGGATGACACCACCATATTTTCCGCAAACCCCCTCAGTGAGATACCTAAACTCCTATCCACACTAGATACATTCAGTAGCCTATCCTTTTATAGGCTAAATCAATCCAAACCGAACTCTACACACAGGGTTTCCCGGAATCTGTCACTAATTCACTACGAGACAAATACAACTTTGTTATCAACAATACGTATATCTCCCACTTAGGAGTTAAACTCTCTAACTCCATCCCCAACCTTATCTTGAATAATTATAAGCCCCTTTTAACCGAATTACATACTCTGACCAGTCAATGGAATTTCCGTTCCATTTCTTGGCTGGGTCGGGTAACAGCCCTTAAAATGAGCTATCTTCCAAAACTAACATATATCATGCGTTGCCTTCCTATCAGAGTACCTAGAGCCCTACTCACTCAGTTTCAGGGCACCTGTACCAAATATATATGGCAAAATAAACCTCCACGAGTAGCCCATAGGCTTCTGCAGTATCCTAGAATGCATGGGGGAGTGGCCTCCCCGTCTATATTCAGATACTATGAGGCCGCCATGCTCACGCACATTACCCAATGGGGCGTAAAGGACTCTGATAGTAGATGGAGGTCAATTGAACAGGCCTCCCTACCCTTCGACCTTACCCTGAGGGATCTGATTTGGACCCCTCCACACTGCCGAAGAACCTTAGGTATAGAGAATCAGATAATCCGAGAATGCCTAGCCTCTTGGGAACTTCTGAGACATTACTCCCAGGTGGCCCCCCACCCATCCCCTATCACTACATTAACTGGCCTCTTATCTGGTCTTCCTGACTCCCACCCCTCGACGTGGCTGAGACTGGGTGTCTCGAGAGTAGCTGACCTCTGGTCCTCATCTTCTCACGATTCGTTTGTACCCTTTACCCAAATTGCGGCTCATCACCTCCCCCGCTTTATATGCGATTCGAATATGTAAGAGTTCTCAGCTTTCTGACTAGCTGGGGCTTTAAACCATCTCTCTCTAGACCACCAACCATCTGGGAAGCCAGATGGCAACAGGGATTGAGGCTAGGTAAGCCACTATCTCTCCATTACTCCATCATGGAGGGCGCATCCCCTACAGACAAAGCTACGCATATCACTAAATGGGAACAGAAACTTGAGTTCATTGCCCCCACCAAAGAATGGCACCGTACATTACTCCTCACAAATAAAACCCTCCACTGTGTCACTATGCATGAGAACTACATTAAATTGCTCACACAATGGTACTTTGTGCCTGCTAGATTAGCTACAATTTTCCCTGGGGCATCTCCCATCTGCTGGAGAGGTTGCGGTAGAGTAGGAGACATGGCACACATTTGGTGGACTTGTTCCAAATTGAGGCCCATTTGGAATAAGTGTTTCTCAACTCTTATGTCTATGGGCATATCCCTTCCCAATACACCGGAAGTCGCCCTACTCCACATAGGTATCTGCAAACTCCCTAGACACTATGTTTCATTAAGCATCTATTTTTTTTCTGCTATCAAACTCAATATAGCCAAAGCTTGGAAAAGAACTAGCCCCCCCATCTTGGTCTGACATCACCCAAACTATGGCCTATATCTACACCATGGAAAAACCTATCTACTACTCCAAGGGTAAAGTCGACTTTTTTGAACTGATTTGGGCAGAATGGAAAGATAGATTTGACACGACTTGGCTCCCTAGCTCTGAGACTTAGTCTATTATACCCTCACTCAGTAATGTCGGTACGACATTCCACACCTATCTAGTTTTAATTAGTGTCTATTACAGGTTTATTCCCTTGGCCTTAGACCCTATCCTCCCCCCTCCCCCTCCCCTCTCCCATGGATGATCCCCCCCCCTTTTCCCCCCCACCCCCCCCTTTTTTCTTTTCTTTTTTTTTTTTTCAGTTACTTCTGACTTAAGTGAACAATTCTGTAATACCCTTACTTTGGATATAGAGGTTACATATGTTTATTTGATCCATTAATGCATATACTGTGTTTCCTTATGTATCCATTCTTTTTGTCATGTTACTGAAATAGTACGCTTTGGTCGTACTAATGTTGTATTTGTTTATTTCATCTGAAAAATTTAATAAAAATATTTAAAAAAAATAAAAAAAAATAGTTATTAACTATTTAATAGCTACCTAGCTAAAATAAAGAGAAATTTACCTGTAAAATAAAAACTAACCTAAGTTACAATTACACCTAGCACTACACTATACTTTAATAAATTATTCCTATTTAAAACTAAATACTTACCTGTAAAATAAACCCTAAGATAGCTACAATATAATTAATAATTACATTGTAGCTATTTTAGGATTTATATTTATTTTACAGGTAACTTTGTATTTATTTTAGCTAGTTAGAATAGTTAATTATTTAATAACTACCTATGCCCTACCCTATTCTAAATTAAAAAAGTTCAAAGCTCTTTTACCTTACCAGCCCTGAACAGGGCCCTTTGCGGGACATGCCCCAAAGAATTCAGCTCTTTTGCCTGTAAAAAAAACACATACAATACCCCCCCAACATTACAACCCACCACCCACATACCCCTAATCTAACCCAAACCCCCCTTAAATAAACCTAACACTAAGCCCCTGAAGATCTTCCTACCTTATCTTCACCATACCAGGTTCACCGATCCGTCCTCGGAAGTCTTGATCCAAGCCTCGGAAGTGTTGATCCAAGCCCAAGCGGGGGGCTGAAGAGTGACGTCCATCCTCGGGCTGAAGTCTGGATCCAAGCGGCGGCTGAAGAACTCCATCATCAGGCTGAAGTCGGAAGTCCATCATCGGGATGAAGTCTTCTATCAAGCCGCATCTTCAATCTTCTTTCTTCTGGAGTGGAGCGGAGCCATCTTCTTTCCAACCGACGCGGATCCAACCTCTTCAACCGACGCCTACTCGCCGAATGACAGTTCCTTTAAATGATTGGATCAGCCAATCGGATTGAACTTGAATCTGATTGGCTGATTCCATCAGCCATTCAGAATATTCCTACCTTAATTCCGATTGGCTGATAGAATCCTATCAGCCAATCGGAATTCGAGGGACGCCATCTTGGATGACGTCATTTAAAGGAACCGTCATTCGGCTAGTAGGCGTCGGTTGAAGAGGATGTTCCGCGTCGGCTTGGAAGAAGATGGCTCTGCTCCGCTCCGGAAGAAAGAAGATTGAAGATGCGGCTTGATAGAAGACTTCATCCCGATGATGGACTTCCGACTTCAGCCCGATGATGGAGTTCTTCAGCCGCCGCTTGGATCCAGACTTCAGCCCGAGGATGGACGTCACTCTTCAGCCCCCCGCTTGGGCTTGGATCAAGACTTCGGACCCTCTTCTGGACAGATTGGGACCCGGTGAGGTGAAGACAAGGTAGGAAGATCTTCAGGGGTTTAGTGTTAGGTTTATTTAAGGGGGGTTTGGGTTAGATTAGGGGTATGTGGGTGGTGGGTTGTAATGTTGGGGGGGTATTGTATGTTTTTTCTTACAGGCAAAAGAGCTGAATTCTTTGGGGCATGCCCCGCAAAGGGCCCTTTTCAGGGCTAGTAAGGTAAAAGAGCTTTGTACTTTTTTATTTTAGAATAGGGTAGGGCATTTTTTTATTTTGGGGTCTTTGTTATTTTATTAGGGGGCTTAGAGTAGGTGTAATTAGTTTAAAATTGTTGTAATATTTTTCTAATGTTTGTAAATATTTTTTTATTTTTTGTAACTTAGTTCTTTTTTATTTTTTGTACTTTAGTTAGTTTATTTAATTGTAGTTATTTGTAGGTATTGTATTTAATTAATTTATTAATAGTGTAGTGTTAGGTTTAATTGTAGATAATTGTAGGTATTTTATTTAATTAATTTATTGATAGTGTAGTGTTAGGTTTAATTGTAACTTAGGTTAGGATTTATTTTACAGGTAATTTTGTAATTATTTTAACTAGATAGCTATTAAATAGTTCTTAACTATTTAATAGCTATTGTACCTGGTTAAAATAAATACAAAGTTGCCTGTAAAATAAATATTAATCCTAAAATAGCTACAATATAATTATAATTTATATTGTAGCTATATTAGGGTTTATTTTACAGGTAAGTATTTAGCTTTAAATAGGAATAATTTATTTAATAAGAGTTAATTTATTTCGTTAGATTTAAATTATATTTAACTTAGGGGGGTGTTAGTGTTAGGGTTAGACTTAGCTTTAGGGGTTAAAAAATTTATTAGAGTAGCGGTGAGCTCCGATCGGCAGATTAGGGGTTAATACTTGAAGTTAGGTGTCGGCGATGTTAGGGAGGGCAGATTAGGAGTTAATACTATTTATTATAGGGTTAGTGAGGCGGATTAGGGGTTAATAACTTTATTATAGTAGCGGTGCGGTCCGCTCGGCAGATTAGGGGTTAATAAGTGTAGGCAGGTGGAGGCGACGTTGTGGGGGGCAGATTAGGGGTTAATAAATATAATATAGGGGTCGGCGGTGTTAGGGGCAGCAGATTAGGGGTACACAGGGATAATGTAGGTAGCGGCGGTTTACGGAGCGGCAGATTAGGGGTTAAAAAAATATGCAGGGGTCAGCGATAGCGGGGGCGGCAGATTAGGGGTTAATAAGTGTAAGGTTAGGGGTGTTTAGACTCGGGGTACATGTTAGAGTGTTAGGTGCAGACGTAGGAAGTGTTTCCCCATAGGAAATAATGGGGCTGCGTTAAGAGCTGAACGCGGCTTTTTTGCAGGTGTTAGGGTTTTTTTCAGCTCAAACAGCCCCATTGTTTCCTATGGGGGAATCGTGCACGAGCACGTTTTTGAAGCGGGCCGCGTCCGTAAGCACCGCTGGTATCTAGAGTTGCAGTGGCGTTAAATTATGCTCTACGCTCCCTTTTTGGAGCCTAACGCACTGAAAACCCTGCCATTAAGCGAACTCTAAATACCAGCGGTATTTAAAAGGTGCGGGGAAAAAAAAGCATGCGTTAGCTACGCGGGTCGTTACCGACAAAACTCTAAATCTAGGCGTTAGGGTTTATTTTACAGGTAAGTATTTAGTTTTAAATAGGAATAATTTATTAAAGTATAGTGTAGTGTTAGGTGTAATTGTAACTTAGGCTAGTTTTTATTTTACAGGTAAATTTCTCTTTATTTTAGCTAGGTAGCTATTAAATAGTTAATAACTATTTAATAGCTATTGTACCTAGTTAAAATAAATTTAAAGATGCCTGTAAAATAAAAATAAATCCTAAGATAGCTACAATATAATTATTATTTATATTGTAGCTATATTAGGGTTTATTTTAAAGGTAAGTATTTAGTTTTAAATAGGATTAATTTAGTTAATAAGAGAAATATTATTTAGATTTATTTAATTAATATTTAAGTTAGGGGGTGTTAGGGTTAGTGTTAGACTTAGGTTTAGGGGTTAATAATTTTATTACAGTGGCGGCGATGTAGGGGGGGCAGGATAGGGGTTAATAAATTTATTATAGGTGGCGACGGTGTAGGGGGGGCAGATTAGGGGTTAATAAGTTTAATATAGGTTGCGGTGGGGTCCGGGAGTGGCGGTTTAGGGGTTAAACTATTTATTTAGTTGCGGCGAGGTCCGGGATCTGCAGGATAGGGGTTAATAACTTTATTATAGGTGGCGACGTGTATGGGGGACAGGATAGGGGTTAATAGGTATAATGTAGGTGGGGGTGGGATCCGGGAGCGGCGGTTTAGGGGTTAATAGGTATTATGTAGGTGGCGGTGGGCTCCGGGAGCGGCGGTTTAGGGGGTAATACATTTATTTAGTTGCGGCGGTGTAGGGGGGACAGATTAGGGGTGTTTAGACTCGGGGTACATGTTAGGGTGTTAGGTGTAGACAGCTCCCATAGAAATCAATAGGATGTCTGGCAGCAGCGAACATGAACTTTCGGTATGGTCAGACTCCCATTGATTTCTATGGGATCCGCCGCCTCCAGGGCGGTGGTTTGAAAACCAGGTACGCTGGGCCGGAAAAGTGCCGAGCGTACCTGCTAGTTTTTTGATAACTAGCAAAAGTAGTCAGATTGTGCCGCACTTGTGTGCGGAACATCTGGAGTGACGTAAGAATCGATCTGTGTCGGACTGAGTCCGGCGGATCGAAGCTTATGTCACTAAATTCTACTTTTGCCCGTATCTAGGGCTTGATAACTAAGGCGAATCAGCCTCGCCACAAATACGCTGCGGAATTCCAGCGTATTTGAGGTTGATGGCTTGATAACTAGGGGCCTATTTAGCTTGCCTCAATACAAAAAGAAAGCAGCTCGATCCTCCTTTTCCTACAAAGCGCCACAGTTATAGAATGACCTCCCGCACACTTTCAAACCTTCCCCAAGCCTAATATCCTTTAAGAGATCCGTCTCTACATATCTCAAAACAGAATGCACCTGTCATGGTTGATTATATATTTCCTACCTGTTCTATGTAAAATTTTTGCATATATTGTGTATTATTATTGTTTTTTAATTTTATTGTACCCTATTGTATCAATGCAATGTTTTGTGGACCCAGGACATACTTGAAAATGAGAGAAATCTCAATGTATCCTTCCTGGTAAAATATTTTATAAATAAATAAATAAAATATCTAAATAGACTCAGTAGCTGCAGATTGGTGGCTGCACATAGATGTCTCGTGTGATTGGCTCACCCATATGCATTGCTATTTTTTCAACAAAGGATATCTGAAGCTTGAAGCAAATTAAATAATAGAAGTAAACTGGAATGTTGTTTAAAATTGTGTTATCTATCTGAATCATGAAAGAAAAAACAGGAATTTTGAATTAAACATTTTGACCAATTAATTCTAGGTTCTATATATAAAATAACAGTGTGTTTATCAAATATTTATAGTTTTTCTTAATGAAAAATTACGTTTTGAAAAGGTAATAAATGTAGTATTTGTATATAATGGGACCATTTATAAATGGTTTGGCAGACAAGGGGACATCTCCACCCTGTACACCAAGCATTGTGGCTACTGCTCAGCAATACACTGCCCACAATTTATCATTGCACAAGCCACTGCTTGTGCAATGCCGCTCCATACTGGGGCTGTCAGTCACCCCGGATGGACAAGTTCGGGGGGATTGATAAACAACACTTAAATTGCCGTGATACCCAAATGTTGAAACACTTGAAAGTGATGCAGCATAGCTGTAAAAAGCTGACTAGAAACTATCACCTGAACATCTCTATGTAAAAAAGAAAGATATTTTACCTAAAAATGTCCTAAGTATTCACACCCCATTGTAAAGGACTTTAAGCAGCAAATCAGTATGTCTGTCCCGGGACAGGCAAGGGAGTGAGTCTCATGCACACTCATGTTATTTCCCTATTCAGTTGAAGGAAGTTTACTATTAAATCTCATGAGAGTTAAGTGAAATCTCATGAGATCACAGGAAAGGAGTTCATGACCTCAGCACTGCTAATGCTGATTGGCTGCTGTTCATTTCATCAATTTTTTTACCTGCAGCTGGTCAGCAGCTGAAGTATAACTTTTTACACAGAAATTACTCTGGTGAGCTGAGGAAATTGTGAGGTAAAATATCTTCTTTTTTTACATAGAGATGCTCAGGTAATATTTTCCTGTCAGCTTTTTACAGTTATGCTGTATCAGTTTCAAGTGATTTAGCATATTAATATTGTGTCCCTTTAAGAGTAGGCGTATAGGTTAAGAAGCAATAGCCAGAGGAGCTCCAGTACTGCATTTGCATCTTCTTAAATGGAGCCGTTGTCTACTCTGGGTCTTGCAGCAATGTTTTCATATATAAAGTTCCAATTTACACATAAGTGCTAAATGGTAAGAGATATAAAAATCAAAATGACACTTTCAAGATTCAAATAGAACGAACAATTAAAAAGACAACAAAAAAACACTTTCCAAATCACAATCATCAAATCTATGGCTTTCTTTTGCTATCTTTTGTTTAAAGTTAGCACTACATTTATAACACTTTTACAAACATTGTTGCAAACTTTGCTGCCATATAGTGCAACACACATCTGATATGCTCCCATGGAAAGGAGCTCACTTTCAACAAAGCCAACATACCAAGAAAACTGTTAAATCTAATAACAGAAGTAAATTGTAATTTTTTTATATCTTGTATGCTCAGAATAATGACATTTTCATTTTGATATCCATACCCCTTTATACATAAATAGATTCACACTAAATGCAGGAAATGGCACAATAAAGCAATTTATATTATATCATTACAAGTGTAGGCTCACCCCAACATCTGGGTGCTCATGGTAAATGTCTTTATAAGCTCAATGAAAGAGAAACATATTCACTAACCTTTGGCTAAATGTAGTAGTAGGGCATTTGGTACATTCTATGACGTCTATAAACGTAGCAGTAGGGCATTTGGTACATTCTATGACGTCTATAAACATAGCAGTAGGGCGTTTGGTACATTCTATGACGTCTATAAACGTAGCAGTAGGGAGTTTGGTATATTCTATGATGTCTATAAACATAGCAGTAGGGCATTTGGTACATTCTGTGATGCCTGTAAGCATAGCAGTAGGGTGTTGGGTACATTCTGTGATGCCTATAAACGTAGCAGTAGGGCATTTAGTATATTCTGTGATGCCTATAAACGTAGCAGTATGGAGTTTGGTACATTCTGTGCTGCCTGTAAACGTAGTAGTAGGGCGTTTGGTACATTCTATGATGTCTATAAACATAGCAGTAGGGCATTTTGTATATTCTGTGATGCCTATAAACGTAGCAGTATGGAGTTTGGCACATTCTGTGATGCCTGTAAACATAGCAGTAGGGCGTTTGGTACATTCTGTGATGTCTATAAACATAGCAGTAGGGCACTTGGTATATTCTGTGATGCCTATAAACGTAGCAGTATGGAGTTTGGTACATTCTGTGCTGCCTGTAAACGTAGTAGTAGGGCGTTTGGTACATTCTATGATGTCTATAAACGTAGCAGTAGGGTGTTTGGTACATTCTGTTATGCCTGTAAACGCAGTAGTAGGGCATTTGGTATATTCTGTGATGCCTATAAACATAGCAGTAGGGGGTTTGGTATATTCTGTGATGCCTATAAACATAGCAGTAGGGCGTTTGGTATATTCTGTGATGCCTATAAACATAGCAGTAGGGCGTTTGGTATATTCTGTGATGCCTTTAAACATAGCAGTAGGGGGTTTGGTATATTCTGTGATGCCTATAAACATAGCAGTAGGGTGTTTGGTACATTCTATGATGTCTATAAACGTAGTAGTAGGGCGTTTGGTATATTCTGTGATGCCTATAAACATAGCAGTAGGGCGTTTGGTATATTCTGTGATGCCTTTAAACATAGCAGTAGGGCGTTTGGTACATCCTGTGATGTCTATAAACGTAGCAGTAGGGAGTTTGGTACATTCTGTGATGTCTATAAACGTAGCAGTAGGGAGTTTGGTATATTCTGTGATGTCTATAAACGTAGCAGTAGGGCGTTTGGTACATTCTGTGATGCCTGTAAACGTAGCAGTAGGGCGTTTGGTACATCCTGTGATGTCTATAAACGTAGCAGTAGGGTGTTTGGTATATTCTGTGATGTCTATAAACGTAGCAGTAGGGAGTTTGGTATATTCTGTGATGTCTATAAACGTAGCAGTAGGGCGTTTGGTACATTCTGTGATGCCTGTAAACATAGCAGTAGGGCGTTTGGTATATTCTGTGATGTCTATAAACATAGCAGTAGGGCGTTTGGTATATTCTGTGATGCCTATAAACGTAGCAGTTGGGAGTTTGGTATATTCTGTGATGTCTATAAACGTAGCAGTAGGGCGTTTGGTATATTCTGTGATGTCTATAAACATAGTAGTAGTAGGGCGTTTGGTATATTCTGTGATGCCTATAAACATAGCAGTAGCGCGTTTGGTATATTCTGTGATGCCTATAAACGTAGCAGTTGGGAGTTTGGTATATTCTGTGATGTCTATAAACATAGCAGTAGGGCGTTTGGTATATTCTGTGATGCCTATAAACGTAGCAGTTGGGAGTTTGGTATATTCTGTGATGTCTATAAACGTAGCAGTAGGGCGTTTGGTATATTCTGTGATGTCTATAAACATAGTAGTAGTAGGGCGTTTGGTATATTCTGTGATGCCTATAAACATAGCAGTAGCGCGTTTGGTATATTCTGTGATGCCTATAAACGTAGCAGTTGGGAGTTTGGTACATTCTGTGATGACTATAAATGTAGCAGTAGGGCGTTTGGTACATTCTTTGAGGGCTATAAACGTAACATGGCTAATGCAGCTGGCACTATTAGAGCACTGATTCATTAATACTGGTCCTTTAAATACAATTATTCTTAACCCTTTCACCTCTACCCTGTAACATGTGCTTCTGCCCACCAGTATTTTGTTATCTCTACCTCTGCTCTCAACTCTGTTTAGCAACTCTACCCTCATTTCCATCTGTACCCAATTCACATCCGCGCCTTGCCTTTAATGTCAATGCGCCAACCTTTACCCTGGCATGTCTATCCTGTCATATACAGTATGTTTTTACCTACACCCTGTCATCGTAATCATTTTCTCCCCTCTACTCTATTAAATGAAGCAGGAGTCTAAAGTTAAGAAACAATGTATTAAAAATAATTTCTTAATTGTTTGGAAAGAATGCAGCTGATGCCATATTTGTGCAAAGACATTAAAGTAGCCTCTAGTCAGTGAGATTAAGAGCTTGCACTTACCCATGTCGATCTCTTGATATTTTCTCTGCCTTTGTGTCCTGTGAGAGGATATTGTCACCTTTTAATACAGCTCAAGTGCCCTCCTTCTTATCTTTAAATGTATAATACTTTCCTAAGCAACACAAATAAGTCCAAAGTTTCCATCTGTTTTTAAAGTGCTGTCCTTGTTTTAGACTAACAAATAGGTGTGTGCGTGTTGTTTATGCACTCTCTGAACTAGAATACACTTTGAACTATAATAAAGAATCTGTTAGAGAAATCACAATAAAAATGTATTAATGATTACAACGATAACAACTGCTATTTCATATTTTATTAGAGCGATTTGTTTTGGATAGACTGTATTTGAAGTTAGATTCAATCATTGTTTCATATATCCAGTGTCTCTCTTAACACAGCATTGTACTGTATGCTCATGACAAATACTATTCTGGGGCACTTGGTGCTAGGGGGTGTTAAGCAGCAGCAATTCTCAAATCTGCTTTTTACACCCCTTGAAAAGCTTCTTGAGTCTTGATTATCTTGTCCTCTTTATTTAACCAATAAGGAAAATATATATGTGAGCTATTGTACTGATCAAGCACTGTGTAGAATGGTGTCGGACCAGGGTTCTGAATCATACAAGAATCACTGCAGTCTTTCTTGGTGAAGTGAAAATCCACAATTTTCAGAGATGAATTACAGAAAAAGATTGCAAAATAAATAATGAGAAAACATTGCTTTACTGTGAGCACATTTTTTGGAGAAGTACATTTTGACTTTAAAAAGCAGTAATGGCCAACTTCCTAACACATGAGGTCTGTGGATCGATATTTTAGAAGTCTTACGATCCACACACAAATAATATATTTGTCCAGTTATACAGGGCCAGATTTAGATAACACTGTATGATCTCTTTGCTGTTCTCCTCTACAGAGTATTGTTTGCCCACCTGTAAGATGCCCTGATAGCACACATTTTACATTCCGCTTTTTCCTAGGGCAACAAAACCTATGGCACACATACTTAGTTCTGCTTTTTCCCAGGGAACACAAAAAGAAGTGCATACGAGTGCATGTGGGATCGCAAGTTGGCCAGACATCCTTTTTTTTAAATAATCAGAAACAGATCCTTATAGAAATGCATTGATGCAGCATTTTGGGAAAGTTAAATAAAACAGGCCAGATTTTCAGGATTACCTTGGATGAGAGCAGGTAAAAACACCATGGCCTAGATTACGTGTTTTGCGTTAGAGTCTGTGCGGTGCTAACAAGCAGTTTTGTCTCACCGCTCACTTACCTGCAGCGCTGGTATTACGAGTTTTCAGAAACCCAGCGTTAAAAGACAAGAAGTGAGCGTTGGAATACCACACTCCAATACCAGTGCTGCTTAAGTCAGCGGTGAGCTGGTCGTACGTGATCGTGCACAATTTCCCCATAGGAATCAACGGGGAGAGTCGGCTGAGAAAAAGTGTAACAGCTGCCAAAAAGCAGCGTAAAACTCACTAACGCAGCCCAATTGATTCCTATGGGGAAATAAAATTTATATCTACACCTAACACCCTAACATGAACCCGAGTCTAAACACCCCTAATCTTACACTTATTAACCCCTAATCTGCTGCCCCCTGACATCACGACACCTGCATAATATTTATTAACCCCTAATCTGCCAATCTGGACACCACCGCACCTACATTATACTTATAAACCCCTAATATGCTGCCCCCAACATCGCCGACACCTACATTATATTTATTAACCCCTAATCTGCCGCCTCCAATGTCGCCACAACCTACCTACACTTATTAACCACTAATCTGCCGCCCCCAACGTCTCCGCCATTATATTAAAGTTATTAACCCCTAAATCTAAGTCCAACCCTAACACCCCCTAAATTAAATATAATTAAAATAAATCTAAATAAAATTACTATAATTAACTACATTATTCCTATTTAAAACTAAATACTTACCTATAAAATAAACCCTAGCACCTAGATTTAGAGTTCTGCGGCCAAAGGGGTGCGTTAGCTACGCGTGCTTTTTTCCCCCCGCACCTTTTAAATACCGCTGGTATTTAGAGTTCACAGAAGGGCTGCGTTAGGCTCCAAAAAGGGAGCGTACAGGCATATTTACCGCCACTGCAACTCTAAATACCAGCGGTGCTTACGGACGCGGCCAGCTTCAAAAGCGTGCTCGTGCACAATTCCCCCATAGGAAACAATGGGGCCGTTTGAGCTGGAAAAAAAACTAACACCTGCAAAAAAGCAGCATTCAGCTCCTAACGCAGCCCCATTGTTTCCTATGGGAAAACACTTCCTATGCACCTAACACCCTAACATGTACCCTGAGTCTAAACACCCCTAACCTTACACTTATTAACCCCTAATCTGCCGCCCCCGCTATCTCTGACCCCTGCATATTATTATTAACCCCTAATATGCCGCTCCGTACACCGCCGCCAACTACGTTATCCCTATGTACCCCTAATCTGCTGCCCCTAACACCGCCGACCCCTATATTATATTTATTAACCCTTAATCTGCCGCCCCCAACGTCGCCGCCACTTACCTACACTTATTAAGCCCTAATCTGCCGACCGGACCTCACCGCTACTATAATAAAGTTATTAACCCCTAATCCGCCTCACTCCCGCCTCAAAAACCCTATAATAAATAGTAATAACCCCTAATCTGCACTCTCTAACATCACCGACACCTAACTTCAAGTATTAACCCCTAATCTGCCGACCGGACATCACCGCTACTCTTATAAATGAATTAACCCCTAAAGCTAAGTCTAACCCTAACCCTAGCACCCCTCTAAGTTAAATATAATTTTTATCTAACGAAATAAATTATTTCTTATTAAATAAATTATTCCTATTTAAAGCTAAATACTTACCTGTAAAATAAACCCTAATATAGCTACAATATAAATTATAATTATATTGTAGCTATTTTAGGATTAATATTTATTTTACAGGCAACATTGTATTTATTTTAACCAGGTACAATAGCTATTAAATAGTCAATAACTATTTAATAGCTACCTAGTTAAAATAATTACAAAATTACCTGTAAAATAAATCCTAACCTAAGTTACAATTAAACCTAACACTACACTATCAATAAATTAATTAAATAAAATACCTACAATTATCTACAATTAAACCTAACACTACACTATCAATAAATTTAATTACATACAAATACCTACTAATAAATACAATTAAATAAATTAGCTAAAGTACAAAAAATAAAAAAAGAACTAAGTTACAAAAAATAAAAAAATAATTTACAAACATTATAAAAATATTACAACAATTTTAAGCTAATTACACCTACTCTAAGCCCCCTAATAAAATAACAAAGCCCCCCAAAATAAAAAAATGCCCTACCCTATTCTAAAATAAAAATAGAAAAGCTCTTTTACCTTACCAGCCCTTAAAAGGGCCTTTTGCGGGGCATGCCCCAAAGAATTCTGCTCTTTTGCCTGTAAAAAAACCCATACAATACCCCCCCCAACATTACAACCCACCACCCACATACCCCTAATCTAACCCAAACCCCCCTTAAATAAACCTAACACTAAGCCCCTGAAGATCTCCCTACCTTGTCTTCACCACGCCGGGTATCACCGATCCGTCCAGAAGAGGGTCCGAAGTCTTCATCCAAGCCCAAGCGGGGGCTGAAGAGGTCCATCATCCGGCTGAAGTCTTGATCCAAGCGGGGGCTGAAGAGGTCCATCATCCGGCTGGGGGTGTTAGGGTTAGGGTTAGACTTAGCTTTAGGGGTTAATACATTTATTAGAGTAGCGGCGAGGTCCGGTCGGCAGATTAGGGGTTAATACTTGAAGTTAGGTGTCGGTGATGTTAGGGAGGGCAGATTAGGGGTTAATACTATTTATTATAGGGTTTTTGAGGCGGGAGTGAGGCGGATTAGGGGTTAATAAATTTATTATAGTAGCGGTGAGGTCCGGTCGGCAGATTAGGGGTTAATAAGTGTAGGTAGGTGGCGGTGACGTTGGGGGCGTCAGATTAGGGGTTAATAAATATAATATAGGGGTCAGTGGTGTTAGGGGCAGCAGATTAGGGGTACATAGGGATAATGTAGGTTGAGGCGGTGTGCGGTCAGCAGATTAGGGGTTAAAAAAATTAAATAGAGTGGCGGCGATGTGGGGGGGCCTCGGTTTAGGGGTACATAGGTAGTTTATGGTGTTAGTGTACTTTAGAGCACAGTAGTTAAGAGCTTTATGAACCGGCGTTAGCCCAGAAAGCTCTTAACTCCTGGCTTTTCTCTGCGGCTTGAGTCTTGTCTTTAGAGTTCTAACGCTCACTTCAGCCAAGACTCTAAATACCATTGAAAAGATAGGATACGCAAATGGCGTAGGGGGATCTGCGGTATGGAAAAGTCACGGCTGCAAAGTGAGCGTTAGACCCTTTCCTGACTGACTCTAAATACCAGCGGTAGCCCAAAACCAGTGTTAGGAGCCCCTAACGCTGGTTTTGACGGCTAACGCAGAACTCTAAATCTAGGCGTAAAATAGCTATAATATAACTAATAGTTACATTGTAGCTAGCTTAGGGTTTATTTTAGTTTTACAGGCAAATTTGTATTTATTCTAACTAGGTACAATAGTTATTAAATAGTTATTAACTATTTAATAACTACCTAGCTAAAATAAATACAAAAGTACCTGTAAAATAAAACTTAACCTAAGTTACAATAACACCTAACACTACACTAAAATTAAATAAATTAACTAAATTAAATACAATTAAATAAATTAAATTAAATTAGTAATTTTATTTAGATTTATTTTAATTATATTTAAGTTAGGGGGGGTGTTAGGGTTAGACTTAGATTTAGGGGTTAATACATTTCGTATAGTGGCAGCGACATTGGGGGCGGCAGATTAGGGGTTAGTAAGTGTCGGTAGGTTGCGGCAACATTTGGGGCTGCAGATTAGGGTTTAATAAATATAATGTAGGTGGCGGCGATGTTGGGGGGCAGCAGATTAGGGGTTCATAAATATAATGTAGGTGGCGGCGGTGTCCGGAGCAGCAGGTTAGGGGTTAAAAAATGTATTATAGTGTTTGCGATGCAGGAGGGCCTCAGTTTAGGGGTTAATAGGTAGTTTATGGGTGTTAGTGTACTTTTTAGCACTTTACTTATGAGTTTTATGTTACGGCGTTGTACCATAAAACTCATAACTACTGACTTTTAAATGCGTTAGGAGTCTTGACGGGGTAGGGTGTACCACTTACTTTTTGGCCTCCCAGGACAGACTCGTAATACCGGCGCTCTGGAAGTCCCATAGAAAAATGACTTTACTAAGTTTACGTAAGTCGTTTTGTGGTAAGGCCAAAAAGAAGTGTGCGGTGACCCTAAACCTTCAAGACTCGTAATAGCAGTGGGCGTAAAAAAGCAGCATTAGGACCTCTTAATGCTGCTTTTTTACCCTAACGCAAAACTCGTAATCTAGCTGCATGTTTCCTCAAACTACACACACAAGTTCTGCTTTTTCTTGAAGCCACACAGCATATAGCACATATACTTTTGCACAGACATTTCGCACTGTTCTAGAAATATTGCCAGCTCTATAACTCTCTTATGATCCAGTTGTCAATGTGCAGTGATGCCTTAAAGCGGGTATCTCTCTATGGGTTAGGACATGGGCTATTAATAAAACCATTAATAGTGTACACAAGGTACATGGTCATGTCTTTGATGGTACCAGGCTTTGGAAATTTGCTTTGGCAGGAGCAACTGTATATGGTGGGGTGCCTCGTACATAAGATTCCTTATTAAATTGAATGTATAGGAGATTAAAGGGACAGTCAACATTAAACTTTCATGATTCAGATAAAGCTTGCAATTTTAAAAAACTTTCCAGTTTACTTTTATCATCACATTTGCTTTGTTCTCTTGGTATTCTTTTTTGAAAGCTAAATCTAGCTAGGCTTAAACTGATTTCTAAACCATTTAACACTGCCCCTTATCTCAGTGCTTTTTAACAGTTTTGCACAGTTAGACAGTGCTAGTTTATGTGTGTCAAATAAATAACATTGTGCTCATTCCCATGGCGTTATTTAGGAGTCAGCACTGATTGGATAAAATACATGTCTGTCAAAAGCACTGAGATAAAGGGTAAGTCTGTAGAGGCTTAGATAAAAGGTAATCTCAGAGGTAATAAGTGTATTAATAGTACAGTGTTGGTTATGCAAATGGGAATTAAAGAGATTATCTATCTTTTTAAACAATATACATTTTCTAAGTGGACTGTCCCTTTAAATAATTAACTGAAATCTTAAAATTACAAAATACAACGCTGAAATGTTAAGGTGTAAGTTGGAATCGTGCATTGATTATTGTTTTTTTTTTGTTGTTTACATAGTTTTAGTTTTAAGTTATTGTTATTAGGGTTGGGAACCTACGTAGACATTCTTGCTTTTCAAATAAAGCCAGCAAGAGAATGAAGAAATATTGATAAGAGGAGTAAATTAGAAAGTTGATTAAAATTGCATGTTCTATCTGAATCATGAAAGAAACATGTTTGGTTCAGTGTCTGTTTAACTATACTAAATATCATCTGACCTGTCTTTTTCAGTTGTGTCTGCAACAGACTATTTCCTGTCTTTATCACTATCTCCAATTCTCCATTCACAGAACTGTATACAGTAGTTGATTAATATCATATCTTTATGACCTGATAAGGACTATAATGCAATGTTAGCTTTTTTTTTATCTTACCAGCTTGAAGATTATAATTATCTTCCTCCAACTAATATGTTAGAAGTAAACAGGTAAAAAACATGTTTATTTTGACACCATTGCTGCATATTAGTGCTTGTAGGTATGCTTACTATTATACACCTAGATTATGAGTTTTGCGCTATAGAGGGTGCAAAACGAATGCATAGCGCTGCCATTACGAGTTTTTAAAAAACCACCTTGTGTGTGCGATATGGTTGCGTTAAGCTCCATACTGCACAAAATACAAGCGCTGTTTTGACGTGCTTGTGCACGCTTTCCCCATAGACATCAATAGGGAGAAAGTGTTCGAAAAAAACCTGTGATCGCGGAATGAAAAGCTCCGTAACGCAACCCCATTGATGTCCATGGGGGAAAAAAGTTACGTTTAAACACCCTAACATAAACCCCACATCTAAACACCCCTAATTTTCTGCCACAGACATCGCAAACACCTACATAAATTTATTAACCCCTAATCTGCCGCCCCTGACATCGCCTTCAGGCTCACTGGAAACAGGAGTTAAGAAGCTGCGGTCTTAACTTGTATGCCACCTCTGAGGCGGCGGACAGCAATCCGCCCGATCACATACGATCGGGTTGATTGAAACCCCTGCTAGCAGCCGAATGGCAGCGAATCTGCAGGGTGTGGCATTGCACAAGCAGTTCTCCAGAACTGCTTGTGCAATGATAAATGCTCACAGCGTATGTTGTCGGCATTTATCGATGTGCGGCGGATATGATCCTCTGTAGCTCGCACTTTCATAAATCGGTCCATTGGACACAAATGCTCGTTCCAGATTACAACAAGTTCAGTGATGTAGGCTTAGGCACTTTAAAGCGCCCTCTCATGAACAAATATGTACTTAGCATGCATGGAGACCCATCCACTATAAAAACCTGTTCACGAAGGAACAATCACTTTTAATGGTCTCCTAGGTAGATACAATGTAGCAAGACAGCTGGGTCACAAATTACAGTTTAAAGAATGTTAAAAATCTAGTAAAAAAGTGATGGACTTATTGAACAGAAGAGAGTGAACTATTTGTCATAATACAATTTTATTACAGGACAGGAGATTCCTATTTTGCTTAAACTTTCTTTACTACTACCAATGCAGCCATTAAAAGTATAACAGAACATAAACAGTTAACATAACAGAGAAAAGAAATGCCAGACATAGTGAACCAATGAGAGCATTTTCTTAACGAATGTAGAAAAGAAGAACCAATCAGATTTCTTATATCCACCATAAATGGACCAATGACCCTTAATAATTCCTCTTTCTTTTGCTGCTACCACAAAGATAAGTATTGCAGCTATTTTACCTTGGTATAATTGTATTGTAATTTGTTTGTTTTCTTTTATTGTTTCTGTTTTATTTTTTCCACATTTTTTTGTCTGCCAAAATCTTTTGCACTCTCTGCGCTGTCCTTTCTAAATCATTTTTTTTTCTTTTGTTTGAATTTGTTGAGGTCTTTTTACCTTTCCCTTTCCTTCTGTTTTTGTTTCGATTTTGTTTCCTTGTATTGCCTTTCCTTTCTCCTGTCACTGAAAACTCCGGTGGCCATTTTCTTTGGTTCCCGCCCTATAATGTTGTTTTTTCCCCGCCCCCTTTTACCTCACTTCTCCATTCAGCTCTCTGTACACTTCAGCTGTCTTTTCAACATTGCAACATGGTAAATTTTCACAGAAAAAAAAAAATCCTGTTGTTTTAGTTACTTAGTTGAATTACCTATATTTGTTACAGGAAAATCTGTACAATCTATGATTGATTCCTCTATGTCTAGCATGTTTAACCATTTTAATTCACAAATAGGAGTATTATTAGAGGCTATTCAAGCTTCCCCTCCTAAGAAGTCTCCTATTTCCAAAAAATCCAGAAAAGTTTGTCATTTTACAAGTCTGCACAAATCAGACTCCTCTTTTCCCAACGGTTTGGGAACTAAAAATATTCCACCTTCTCCATAAATATTTAGACACTTCAGTTTCTCAACGTGGCAATGATTTTTCCTCAGACGATCATTTAAGTCAATCTGACTCTGATAATTATTCAGAAAACAAAAAATTTATTTCAGGTAATGTTTCCCATTCAGATGAATCCCCTGCTCCCAAAAGACCCAAAACATTTTCTAATTACATTTTACCTTATAATTTTACTGACAAAATTGGGAATCCTAGATTTAATCCAGATGAGCTCGCTTATCAGAGTGGTTCCCCTCTAAAGATGTTTCTGAATTTGTGAAACATTGGATTAGACATCCCCTCAAAAGAGAAGTTAGGAATAAGATGCGGGAGGAATGCCCTCGCCCTAATTTACCTAATAATACTGCTATTACTACGGAAGTGGACCCTAAAATAGTTAAATTTATTTCTACTCCAGGAATTAATGTAAAAAAGGGTGTTGACAGATCATGGAAGATTTGTTAGGATAAGCTACTGGATTCCATTGGCCCCCTCACAAAAATTCTGACGAAGCTTTAGAAAATAATTCTGCCCTAGACCCGGCATTGGTCAGTCATTGGCTTCAGAGAGCCTTATGTCATATTGGTAACACTAACTCGCCTATTTCTATTGAGAGAAGGAAATATATTCTCAGAAAAATTGACCCAAAACTTACAGATATGGCTCTGTCTGAATCTGGTCCCTCTGCTAATGGCCTCCTATTTGGAGATGAGTTTATTAAAGAACTTAACAATTATATTAGCACTTTTTCTTCCCTCATCAAGGCTAAGACATGTATGATTTTTTTTTTTAAATCCTAATCGTGTTTTTGACAGGGCCGGGAAAGGCAGGGGTCGCTTTCCTGGCAGATACTTTAAACACATACAGACCCCAATTTCAATATCAATACCAATCTCAATACAACAATCAGAGACACTTTTCTGAAAACTATTCCTCAACATACCCTTAGTTCTTTCCATCCTGTTCCAGACTGTGGCAGTCTAGAGGTTTTAGATCACAAACCCGCTCAAGAACACCTTCAGGTAAGTTGTCCTTTATCTCACAAAAATATTTCTCCATCAAGAATTGGATGAAGACTTTCTCTTTTTGTAAAAAATTGGGAGGTTATTTCCTCAGATCCTTGGGTTCTAAATACTATTCAGGGATTTCAAATAGAATTTTCTTCCCTTCCTATTCAGATTGCCTTACCTCATCCCATTCATTTTTCCCTTCAAGACAAACAACACTTACACTCAGAAGTAAACAATCTTATTCAAAACAGGCCATAGCGCTATCTCCCTGTCCTTTCAAATGCTTTCTAAGCTATCTCTTTTTGGTAAAAAAGAAATACGGCAAATGTCTTCCCATCATAAACTTGCGTTCCTTACATTTTTATGTAACTTATCATCATTTCAAAATGGAGGGTATCTACCTTCTCAGAGATTGCCTTCAGGACAGGGACTGGCTAGTTCGCTTAGACCTTACAGACGCTTACCTGACAGTCCCTATAGCTCAGGAATTTCGAAAATTTCTGAAATTTCAATGGAACAATCTCTCTTGGCAGTTCACATGCCTTCCCTTTAGTTTATCTTCCTCCCCTTGGGTATTTACCAAAACAATGAAACCAGTTGTTTCCTGGCTCCACCTTCGCGGAGTCAGACTCATTGTATACCTGGACGATAGCTTGATAATGAATCAAGATCGCCATTCCCTTCTTCAGCAGTCCTCTATCCTCAGTCTTCCAAAAGACAAAATAAAAAATATAGAACTAAATTTCTCGTACTTTATCCAAAGATCTTGTTTCCCTCAGGATGGTGGCTCGGATCGTAGGGTTACTATCATCCTTGATTTAAGCCATTTATCCTGCTCCCCTTCATTATTGGGCCCTTCAGAGATTACTCCCACAAAATTCCTCTCTCTCTCGAAGCCAAACAAGAACTCTCTTGGTGGCTCAATCATATAGAAGCCTGGAATGGGAGAGCCAATTTTGGTTCTATCTCAGATTTAGTAATCGAATCAGATGCCAGTCTTTCTTGCTGGGGTGTCAGATGTGGTTCTTCCATCACAGGTGGGAAATGGTCTTCCAAAGAGAAATCTCTTCACATAAACTGTCTCAAGCTTCTTGCTGGATCTTTAGCCAACAACAGTTTCTCTCACTACAACCATCCCTTATCCATTCTGTTGAGGATGGACAATGTTTCAGCGGTTCAGTATCTGAATCATCTTGGAGGTACCAAGTCAAAGGTTCTTTCAGATATTACAAAGGATTTCTTTCATTTTTGCCTAGCTCAAAACATCATGGTGAAAGCTCAATATCTTCCCGGACGTTCGAATTCCGCGGCAGACTGGGGTTCCAGATTCCTCAAGGACTCGAGCGACTGGAAATTCAATCATTTGATTTTCCTTTGCCTCCTTCATATCCGAGGCCCCTTCTTGATAGACCTGTTTGCATCTCGCCTCAATTCTCAGATTTGCCCATTCTTCAGTTGGTGTCCAGATCCAGAGGCGCAAGCAACGGATGCTTTTCTCCAACCTTGGCCTCTGTCCGGAGCTTATGCCTTCCCTCCATTCATCATTATTCCCAGGATCCTTTCAGAGTTCATCAGGAATCCCTCACCCTGCTCCTAATCTCTCCCTTTTGGCCTTCCCAACCATAATTTCCCTCCCTCCTGGAGATGGCAATAGAACTTCCCCTTCTTCTCCCATCAACTCCAGATCTCCACTTAGATCTGAACGACAATCCTCACAGGCTAGTCCTCCAAAGATCCCTTCATCTTCTAGCCTGGAAGATATCAGGAATCCCTTCCCTGTCTCTGAATTTTCGCCAAGGGCTTTACAACTATTACGAGAATCCCTGGCTCCGGGTACCCACAGATCTTACTCATCAGCCTGGTCTAAATGGAATTGTTGGTGCTTGGAAAGGAACCTGGTTTCCTTTTCAGCCACTCTAGCCCAAATTATCAATTTTCTATCCTCTCTTTTTGAGTCTGGTCTCTCATATAGAACTATTAATGTAATCAGATCAGCTATTTCTAATCGTCATTCTCTTATTAATAATTTTCCAGTGGGTCGGCATCCTCAAGTTTGAAGAATTCTCAAAGCCATCAGAATCAAACCTCCTCCTATTCCCAAACATTCTCAATTTTGAGGTGTAGATTTGGTTCTTTCTTTTTTCAACTTTTGTCCCTCTAATGATCTTCTCTCTTTAAGACAACTGACTTGCAAGCTTGCTACCCTCCTTTGCCTTCTTTCTTTTAGAAGAGTCTCGGATGTCAGAGCGATTGATTTTTAATTCTATTGCTTTCTCCCCTGAAGGTTTAACCTTTTTATATCTCGTAGGACTAAAACTTTTTCTTCCCCCTTATTTTATCCTTATTTTCCTTCTGCTCCCAATCTGTGTGTGGTCATCTGTTTTAAAGAATATCTCAAAAGAACTAATGCTTTTCGTTCTCCTTTATCATCTGATCAACTTCTTTTATCTTTTGTTCCTCCTCACAAGCCCGTTACATCTACTTCCATAGCTTGCTGGGTTAAGTGGATCATGAAAGAAGCTGGAGTGGACTCCATATTTTCTGCCCACTCTATTCGAGGTTCTGCTGCCTCTAAAGCCTTTGTCAATTCAGCTTCTCTTCAGGAAGGATATCCCTAGCACCACAGATTGGTCCTCTGACTCCACATTTCGTCAGTTTTATTTCAAACCCATTTCTCATCCTTCTTCTTCCTTTTTCCCTTGGCTTTAAACTAGCAAAATAGGAGTCTCCTCTCCTGTAATAAAATTGGGATTATCCTAGCTAAAGTGTAGGTATAATCTAGATTTTATTAAAGGGATAGTCTTCACCAGAATTGTTATTGTTTCAAAAGATAGATAATCCCTTTATTACCCATTCCCCAGTTTTGCATAACCAACACAGTTATATAAATACACATTTTACCTCTGTGATTACCTTGTATCTAAGCCTCTGCAAACTGCCCCCTTATTTCAGTTCTTTTGACAGACATCCATTTTAGCCAATCAGAGCTGGCTCCCTGGAACTCCACGTGCATGAGCACAGTGTTATATATATGACACATGTGAACTAACACCCTCTAGTGATGAAACACTGTCAAAATGCTCTGAGAGAAGAGGCAGCCTTCAAGGGTTTAGAAATTAGCATATGAACCTCCTAGGTTTAGCTTTCAACTAAAAATAGCAACGGCTAGATTACGAGTTTTGCGGTAAGAGCTGCTCGGTGCTTACTTGCAAGTTATTTCCACCGCTCACCTCCCTAAATCGCTGCTATTACAGGTTTACAAAAACCTGGCATTAGCAGGTAATAAGTGAGCGTTGAGCAAAATTGAGCTCCATACCGCACTCCAATACCAGTGCTGCTTTGAGCTGGTTTTACGTGCTCGTGTACGATTTCCCCATAGACATCAATGGGGAGAGCCGTCTGAAAAAAGTCTAACACCTGCAATATTGGAGTGTAAAGCTCCATAACGCAGCCCTATTGATTCCTATGGGAAAAAAAAGTTATGTTTACACCTAACACCCTAACATAAACCCCGAGTCTAAACACCCCTAATCTGCTGCCCCCGACATAGCAGACACCTACATTACACTTATTAACCCCTAATCTGCCACCCCTGATACCTACCTATACTTATTAACCCCTAATCTGCCACCCCAATGTCACCGCCACCCACCTACACTTATTAACCACTAATCTTCTGCCCCCAATGTCGTCGCTACCTACCTACACTTATTAACTCCTAATTTGCCATCCCCCAACATCGCTGCCACCTACATTACAGTTATTAACCCCTAATCTGCCGCCCCAATGTTGCCGCCACCTACCTACACTTATTAACCCCCTAATCTGCCGTCCCCAACATCGCTGCCACCTGCATTACAGTTATTAACCCCTAATCTGTCACCCCAATGTCGCTGCCACCTACCTACACTTATTAACCCCTAATCTGCCGTCCCCCGACATTGCAGCCACCTACGTTACAGTTATTAACCCCTAATCTTCCGTCCCCAATGTCGCCACTATACTAAAGTTATTAACCCCTAACCCTAACGTAACGCTAACCCTAACACCCCTTAACTTTAATGTAATTTTAAAAAATCTAAATAAAACCTACTATTAATAACTAAATAATTCCTATTTAAAACTAAATACTTACCTGTAAAATAAACCCTAAGCTAGCTACAATATAACTAATAGTTACATTGTAGCTAGCTTAGGTTTTATTTTTATTTCACAGCTAAGTTTGTATTTATTTTAACTAGGTAGACTAGGTAGTAAATAGTTATTAACTATTTACTAACTACCTAGTTAAAATAAATACAAATTTACCTGTAAAATAAAACATAACCTGTCTTACACTAACACCTAACCTTACACTACAATTAAATAAATTACATTAATTAAATACAATTAACTAAATTACAAAAAAAAACAAACACTAAATTACACAAAATAAAAAAGACATTATCAAATATTTAAACTAATTACACCTAATCTAAATTAAAAAAAAACCCTAGCCTACACTAAACTGCCAATAGCCCTTAAAAGGGCCTTTTGCAGGACATTGCCCCAAAGAAATCAGCTCTTTTACCTGTAAAAAAAATACAAACAACCCCCCAACAGTAAAACCCACCACTCACACAACCAACCCCCCAAATAAAATACTATCTAAAAAACCTAAGCTCCCCATTGCCCTGAAAAGGGCATTTGGATGGGCATTGCCCTTAAAAGGGCATTTAGCTCTTTTTCAGCCCAAACCCTAAGCTAAAAATAAAACCCACCCAATTAACCCTTAAGAAACCTAACACTAACCCACAAAGATCCACTTACAGTTTTGGAAGACCCGACATCCATCCTCAACGAAGTGGCAGAAGTCCTCAATGAAGCGGCAGAAGTCTTCATCCAAGCGGGCCAAAGTCTTCATCCAGATGGCATCTTCTATCTTCATCCATCCAGCACGGAGCGGCTCCATCTTCAAGAAATCCGGCGTGGAGCATCCTCTTCTTCCGACGGCTCTTCTCGAATGAAGGTTCCTTTAAGTGACGTCATCCAAGATGGTGTCCCTTGAATTCCGATTGACTGATAGAATTCTATCAGCCAATCGGAATTAAAGGTGAAAAAATCCTATTGGCTGATCCAATCAGCTAATAGGATTGAGCTCACATTCTATTGGCTGCTTTTTCACTCATACCGCAAAACTCGTAATCTAGCCGCAAGAGAGCAAAGCAAAATTGGTGATAAAAGTAAATTGGAAAATTGTTTAAAATTACATTCTATATCTAAATCATGAAAGTTTATTTTGGACTAGACTGTCCCTTTAAGGACAAGGAGATGAGTATTCCCCCCACCCATTATAAATTTCTTTTCCCTCCCTCAGGATATATTTTTAAATATGTCTTTATATATTATTATTATTATTATTATCAGGTATTTATAAAGCGCCAACAGATTATGCAGCGCTATACAAGTAATAGTAAAACATTACAAGGATGCATTACAAACACAAACAAACAAGTACAGTAATGGGGTACATTACAGTTGTAGGTACAATAATTAGTTATACAAAAGGAGAGGAATGCCCTGCCCTTGAGCACAATCAGTAGTAGTTCACTTTAAATACAAAGTGCCCTGCAGATAGAAAGGCTCTCAAGCTTACAATCTAAGGGAGAGGGAATGGACACGAAAGGTAAGGGAAATAAGTCTGATATAAGGCAGGGTAAACTGAGAGTGGGTGAAGTGTGTGGCAAGAAAATGACGGTTGGGAGAGTGTAAAAGAATATGGTAAAGTGTCAGTACAGAGGCTGTGAGGGTGAATTATTGTCTCTAACCTGGTTTGCTAGCAACAGCTGCACCTAATTGCTATTAGGAGGTGTTTATATATTAAGGTAAACACCAGGGTGGGAGGTGGAGGGAGGCTTGGGGGGCTAGTGCATGCAAATTTTCAGAGATATTGCTGTAGGTGTGAGCTTGAAAATTGCAGGGAAATTTTCAGAGATATTGCTGTAGGTGTGAGCTTGAAAATTGCAGGGAAAATTTCAGAGATATTGCTGTAGGTGTGAGCTTGAAAATTGCAGGGAAAATTTCAGAGATATTGCTGTAGGTGTGAGCTTGAAAATTAAAGGGAAAATTTCAGAGATATTGCTGTAGGTGTGAGCTTGAAAATTGCAGGGAAATTTTCAGAGATATTGCTGTAGGTGTGAGCTTGAAAATTGCAGGGAAATAGCTCGTACAGTCTAAGATGTCTCCACACTCCAAGAATCTGCATTCTTCTACAGGATCCTCCTGTCCTTCAACTGGGTTATCTACGTTTCAAGTTCCATCTCAAGCATCATCCATATTTCAAAGAAATGTTTTTTCTTCATCTTCCTCGATCAACTTTGGATTGAAATGTTTCCTCGGTTTCATCTTTATGTTTGGACTGTTCCTGTCCTATTTCTCAATGACTTTTTCCTGTTTCATCTCAGCAGCAAATCTGAAAGAGGAATTATTGGGGGTCATTGGTCCCTTTATGGTGGATATAAGAAATCTGGGGCGCGATCACATATACGGCTCAGGTTGCGGCGCAAGCATGGAAACCTGCTTCACCCGTAATTTCACCTTGAACATCGGGCTATTACATATAGGGCGCCGGCATTTCCTAAGTGGTTTAAGTCGGATAAACTAGCGATGTCCAGAAATAAGCGTAAATTCTAATTTCTGGAGTCGCCAGTGACTTACGGCACTTTAGAAACTGCCGGCGCCTAAGAAAAGTAAAGATAATTTTAAATCTCCCGTAACAGTCTAACACGCCTCCCAAAAATAAGCCCAACACGTATACCCCTATATCCGCAATCCCCCCTCTCACTACTAATAATAAATGTATTAACCCCTAGACCGACAACCCCCCACAACGCAATATGCCTATTTAAACTATTAACCCCTATATCCGCCATCAAACCCACACCGCAAGTAATAACTAAATTATTAACCCCTAAACCGCCATAGCCCAAAACGCCATTAACCTATTCAAGTATTAACCCCTAAACCGCCATAGCCCACATAGCCTATTAAATGTATTAACCCCTAATCTGCCGCCGCCAACGTCGCCGCCACTATAATAAAGTTATTAACCCCTAAACCTAAGTCTAACCCTAACCCTAACACCCCCCTAACTTAATTATAATTTAAATACATCTAAATAAATATTACAATTATTAACTAAATTATTCCTTTTTAAAACTAAATACTTACCTGTAAAATAAACCCTAAGATAGCTACAATATAACTAATAGTTACATTGTAGCTATTTTAGGATTTATTTTTATTTTACAGGTAATTTTGTATTTATTTTAGCTAGGTAGTTATTAAATAGTTAATAACTATTTAATAACTATTCTACCTAGTTAAAATAAATACAAAGTTGCCTGTAAAATAAAAATAAATCCTAAAATAGCTACAATGTAACTATTAGTTATATTGTAGCTATCTTAGGGTTTATTTTACAGGTAAGTATTTAGTTTTAAACAGGAATAATTTAATAATAATTGGATCAGCCAATAGTATTGACCTTGCATTCTATTAGCTGTTCCGATCAGCCAATAGAATGTGAGGTCAATCCTATTGGCTGATCCAATCAGCCAATCGGATTGAACTTCAATCCGATTGGCTGATTGCATCAGCCAATCGGATTTTTCCTACCTTAATTCCGATTGGCTGATAGAATCCTATCAGCCAAACGGAATTCGAGGGAGGCCATCTTGGATGACGTCATTTAAAGGAACCGTCATTTGTCGAGTAGTTGTCGTGCTGGAAGGATGCTCCGCGTCGGATGGCTTCAAGATGGACCCGCTCCTCGTCGGATGGAAGAAGATAGAAGATGCCGCCTGGATGAAGACTTCTGCCTGTCTGGAGGACCTCTTCTGCCCGTATTGGATGAAGACTTCAGACCGCCTGGAGGACCACATCGCCTGGATTGGATGAAGACTTCGGCCCGGCTGGGTGAAGACGGCTCAAGGTAGGGTGATCTTCAGGGGGTTAGTGTTAGGTTTTTTTAAGGGGGGTTTGGGTGGGTTTTAGAGTAGGGGTGTGTTGGTGGTGGGTTTTAATGTTGGGGGGTGTATTTCTTTTTTTTCAGGTAAAAGAGCTGATTACTTTGGGGCAATGCCCCACAAAAAGCCCTTTTAAGGGCTATTTGTAATTTAGTATAGGGTAGGGAATTTTATTATTTTGGGGGGCTTTTTATTTTATTAGGGGGCTTAGATTAGGTGTAATTAGTTTAAAAATCTTGTAATTTATTTTTTATTTTCTGTAATTTTGTGGGGGTTTTTTGTACTTTAGTTAATTTTAGTTAATTGTAGGTAATTGTATTTAATTAATATAATTTATTTAATTGTAGTATAGTGTTAGGTGTAATTGTAACTTAGGTTAGGATTTATTTTACAGGTAATTTTGTTTTTATTTTAGCTCGGTAGTTATTAAATAGTTAATAACTATTTAATAACTATTCTACCTAGTTAAAATAAATACAAAGTTGCCTGTAAAATAAAAATAAATCCTAAAATAGCTACAATGTAACTATTAGTGGGAGTAAATATTGCGGGCTACGGGTGAAATATGCGCACGTAACTCGTATGCTACGCCTTATATGTAATACCAAAATCGCGCAAAAACCGGCATCGCCGGCTTTTGCAGGCGACGCTGCATATGTAATGGGGGCCCTGATTGGTTCTTCTTTTCTACATTCATTAAGAAAATGCTCTCATTGGTTCAATATGCCTGGCATTTCCTTTCTCTGTAATGTTAACTGTTTATGTTCTGTTATACTTTTAATGGCTGCATTGGTACGTAGTAGTAAAGAAAGTTTAAGCAAAATACTTGTCCCCTTGTCCTTAGTAAAATCTAGATTATACCTCCACTTTAGCAAGGATAATCCCAATTCTATGTTAACAACACTGTTGATCTGTATTTCAATTGCTATGTTTTGCTTTTTGTCAAAAAGTAAAAAGAAAATTTATTTTCTAATAAAGATTATTTCAACAACAAAAAAAATCTAGTTAAAATAGGGTTTTCATAAACTCATAGTCACCATTTTGTTTTCAGTTCACGCCAGTACTGCCAGTGATGACAGTGCAATAAGATATTAAAAATTAAATATAAAATCATGCCATTTGTAGATGTTGGTGTCGTGAAGTGCCTATAGAAGTATGTTCATCATGACAAGATACATATGGCATGCATATGTTTATTAAATGTTGAGGGTGTCTTGTGATGACAATAGGTTATATTATACAAATGTCACACATGTCAAAAAGCAAAGAATAGCCTCACTTTATGCTTTCTCAGAGGGGACTGCGTCAGGAACTATTTTTGCCTTTTAACTGCTCACTATTTGTTGACTTAAAATTTTTGTAATAATTAACTAGATATGGGCTATATTACAAGTGGCGCTCTGTTAGCTTGTCTGATATTGAAATATCTTGTCTGGGCTAACTTGCACGTGCATTACAAGTTGAAAGTAAACACGACCACACAAGCTCACACTAAATTTGTGCTCATTAGGTTAGTGCTACCAAAGCCCTTGTGTAAAGGGCTAGGGCTAAATAAAAAGTTGTGCCAAGCACAACAAAAATACATTAAAATAAACAGTTACACTCATATATACACTGTCTAATAAAAATATATTCTTTTTAATATTAAAGGGACAGTCTACTCCAGAATTGTTATTGTTTTAGAAAAAAAGATAAACCCTTTATTACCCATTCCCCAGTTTTGCATAACCAACACAGTTATATTAATATACTTTTTACCTCTGTGATTACCTTGCATCTAAGCCTTTGCAGACTGCCCCCTTATTTCAGTTCTTTTGGCAGACTTGCATTTTAGCCAATCAGTGCCCTCTCATAAGTAACTCAACGAGTGTGAGCACATCTATATGGCAGACATGAACTAACGCTGTAAAAAAACTGTCAAATGCATTCAGATAAGAGGCAGTCTTCAAGGGCTTAGAAATTAGCATATGAGCCTACCTAAGTTTAGCTTTCAACAAAGAATATCAAGAGTACAAAGCAAATTTGCTTATAAAAGTAAATTTGAAAATTGTTTAAAATCATGAACGTTTAATTTTGGCTAGACTGTCCCTTTAAAAAAATTTTTTAAGGGTTAAAAGATATATGGTATATGACAAGGTACTGTATTTAAATGGAACGGGCTATAATGGAAATATACATACATATGCTTATATATATGTATTTATGTTTTTATGCTTTAAAATATCTAGGACAAAGAGCAACAAAAATACAAAACAAGCTATACATGCATATATACAGATATAACACATACACACACACACACACACACACTGATATACTACAGGAAAGTTCTTCTCTGTGAAAGACACATGTTGAGCAAAAACAACCTGCACATAGGATTGCAACTAGCCATAGAACAAGCTATTGTGCTATTGTTCATTCCCAGGTTAAAGAGACAGTTTAGTCAAAGTTAAACTTTCATGTTTCAGATAGGACATGTAATTTTAAACAACTTTCGAGATTATTTTTACCATAAAATTTGCTTTGTTCTCTTGATATTCATTGTTGAAAGCTAAACCTAGGTAGGATCATATGCTTATTTCTAAAGGCCACCTCTTATCTCAGTACATTTGAAAGTTTTTTTACAGCTAGAGGACATTAGTTCATGTGTGCCATATAGATAGCAGGTGCTGACGCTCGTGGAGTTACTTATTAGAAGGCACTGATTGGCTAAAATGCAAGTCTGCCAAAAGAACTGAAATAAGTAAGCAGTCTGCAAAGGCTTAGCAATGCCCATCTAAATACCCTTTTCAGGGCACTTTGTAATTTAGGTTCTTTAAGATATTTTTTAATTTATTTTGGGGGGTGGGAAGGTGGAGGTGTGTAATGTTAGAGGGGTTAGTGGGCTTATTTCTAAAAACAGCTGATTCGCTTTAGGGCAATGCCCTACAAGAGGCCCTTTTAAGGGTTATTGGTAGTTTAGTTTCAGAATAGGGCTTTTTTTTATTTTGGTGTGTTTTTTTGGGGGGGTATTAGAATAGGATTATTCATTTTTTTTTGTAGTAATTACTTTTTTATTTTCTGTAATGTTAGATTTTTTTATTTTTGTAATGTTAGTTTTTTTTGTTTTAAATTTAGCAATGGTAGTTTTTTTTTTAGTAATGGTAGGGTTTTTTTTAAAAAAAATGGTAGTTTTTTTAAAGGTAAGATTAGGTTTTGATTTAGTTTTACAGGTAAGTTTATTTTTTAAGGTAGTTAGGATATTTTTTGTAATTTTTGGGGTATTTTAATTTGGGTTAATTTAGGGGGTGTTAGGTTAGGGGGTTAATATGTTAGTTTATTAATTTGCGATGTAAAAAGATGAGGGGTTAATAGTTTAGTAATTGGGATGTAGGGGATGGCGGGTTAGAGGTTAATAGTTTAGATAGTTTGCAATGTGGGAGATGGCAGTTTAGGGGTTTACAGTTTATTTAGATAGTTTATGATGTGGGGGAATATCGGATTAGGAGTTAATAGTGTAGTTTAGTGTAACTGTTTCATCTAGACAGTTAACATTAAAGTTGCATAAAAAGTTTTAGTGGTAAATGCGATTGCACTTGTAATACAAGCGCTACTTAGCGCTTTACACACCCCATAGAAAACAGTGACGTGCAGTGATAGGAGGCAGGGAAGGCAGCGCCTCCACTGTCAAATCAGAAAAAAAAAGTTTTTATTAAACAATAATAAAAAAATGTTTCAGTGATTTGTGCATTAACTTTTTCTGACCACGCCCCCCCCAGGTACCCCACCCACACACCCCCTTCCAGCCAAATTAGCCAATCAGATCAGCCATCAGCCTTGCCGGGGAGGCGTACCGGACATGGACGTGAGTGACGTTGGACTCACTTATGCTGGCGCAGGCGGGAACTAATGAAGCAGGAGAAAGCTGCTGCTGCTGAGCCGACTCACATGGGTGTGCTGTGACTGACATTGAGTGCGTGTCATCGTCGTGAGAGACTGCCGACTTCTAGTAGTGAGTCTTACAATTTTTAAACTACCGCCACTATCCGCTCCCTGGTAGGACCTGCAGTTGCTATAGTATGTAGCTGCCTGCAGTTCCTACCCAGGGCAGAGGCGAGCACTTAGAGTTCTGTCACTGTCAGTCACGGAGTCCTACACAAAACTACTATCTAAACAACACACACTCACAGGCAGAATGTGCCACCGCTGCCAAGTGAAAATAAACTGTATTCAAACTAATGTGGACCGGAGTAATAGCTGTGGCCATGCAGCATATTCATGATGTGTATTAGACTGCAGTGCATTATAAGCGGTGGAAGCACATTTATTTACTGAAAAAGCAGAAACTTTCCACAACAATCAGATGTAGCCAGATAAGGCAGTTGTGAAGTGCAGATAAGGTAATGGTATACATAAAAGGAAGTCAAATACAATTAATTATGGAGGCTGTGGTCAGTAAGCAGAATACAGACTAAATATACTCTGTTGTTGATTGGTGCCAATTAATGTGTTTGTGTTTTGTTTTTTAATTTATTTTCTTCCTTTGAAGGGTTAACAGGCACAGATTTCAACAACAGTATACTAACCCTTTTAGTGCCATAATAAAGCCTGCTACACATTGCTAAGGAATGCATTGCTTGCAGGCTTCTCTGATACTCAAGGGGATTTAAATATTCTGCCCCAAATTTAACCTCTTTGCTGTAATTTGAGAATGCTTTATGTTGAACATTAGTAGAAAGCACAACTGTGCTGTTATATCCTATATTGCTATTCACTGAAACACAGGACATGTTGTCTTATGTTATCTCCCTTAGTCATGTTCTCTTTGTCACACTACTGGCCAGTTACAGTACTAGCCAAGCACTAGCTAGAAGAGTATGAGATGTGTTTAGGTTAGGTAGCGTGCCACACTAGCACAGAGACTAAGACTATAAGAAAATACCAGAGGACAGATGTGACAGAGACCAGCACTATGTGAGATAACATGAGAGGACAGCTGTGACTGAGAAGAGGACTATAGGAGATCATGTGACAGTGCAGCTGTGACTGAGAACAGGACTATGGGAGATAACATGAGAGGGCAGTTGTGACTCAGAACAGGACTATAGGAGATAACATGACAGGACAGCTGTGACTGAGACCAGTACTATGGGAGATAAAATAAGAGGGCACCTGTGACTGTGGCCAGGGCTATGGGAGATAACATAAGAGGGAACTTGTCCCTGAGACAAGGACTATGGGAAATAACATGCTAGGACAGCAGTGACTTAGACCAGTACTATGAGAGATAACGTAAGAGGGCAGCTGTGAATTAGAGTGTATATGCAATAACTAAACTACTAATGGACCCCTGTGGCCCTTCCTTCAGTTCCCATTCTTTGGGCATCCACCTTAGCTTGTACCAAACTGTTTATAAGATTGTCTGTAATACCCAGGTGTCTGCATGTTCCCCAACACACACTCTCACATACACACACTCACTAACATACACACACACACTCACTAACATTCACACACGCACACATAAACAGATACACACACTCACACATTCTCACACACTCACATTCACACACACACATACACACTCTCACACACATACATACACCCAACACTTACACAAGATACTCACATACACACATACACACACTCAACACTTACACAACAAAACACACACACACTCACATACAATTATACAATAAATTATCTGCTGCATTCTCAGAGGAACTATACAAAAAATGTGTTCATAAAAGGCTGCTATTGAAAAAGGTGATTTTTAAAAAATTTGTAGTGATTTTCTTAATGGGAAATAGAAGGTTATTGCATACAGGGAATGTTTGTAAATCATTTATGGGGGGAAAAACAAACATTTTAAATCTTACTTTGAAAATCAAAGAGGGCGGAAAAAGTTATTTTTTAAGAGAGAGGTAGTTTTGGACATAAGCGATTGTCACTATTATATAGTTTAGTCAGGACAGGTTAAAGACAAAATAGACTAGATACATGCTTACCCTCTCTCTCTTTCTCTCTTCCTTTCTCTCTCTTTCTCTCTATTTCTCTCTCTCTTTCTCTCCCCCTCTCCCTCCCTTTCTCTTTCTCTCCCCTCTCACTTTCTCTCCCCTCTCCCTCCCTCTCTCTTTCTCTCGCTCGCTCTCCCTCTTCCCCCCTCTCCCTCCCCTCTCTCCCCCTCTCCCTCCCTATCCCCTCTCTCCCCCTCCCTCCCTTTTTAAACAGCATTCCCATTTATTTCCATTATCTTACTTGCTTCATTCTTTAGATATCCTTTTTTGAAGAAATATCAATGCACAAAAATGAGCCAATCACATGAGGCATCTATGTGTTTGTGCAGCCACCAATTAGCAGCTACTGAGTCTATTTAAATATGCTTTTCAACAAAGGATATCAAGAGAATTAAGCAAATTTACCTCTATTGGGTTCATATATGTGCTACTCAGACGTATCCTGGCCAGTGCCTCACCAGACTCTGACTTCACCGCACGTCACTGATAGAAAATATCGAGAACGTAAATTACCGCAAGTTTGTGCAAACAAATTTGCAGTCATTTTGATAGCGCTCCACTTGTAATATGGATTTGAGTGTAAAGAACAACGTGACCTGCGTTTACGCTCCTAGTGCGATTGATAGCGCTCCACTTGTAATCTAGTCCAGTAACATTTATCATGGGGTGGGGGGGCGTTGTCTTGTTAATTTCATCAGAGGGGAGGCCTACCGTCTAAGACTTTAAAAACCCCTGGCTTAGATTAAATACTATAGGGGATACTCTACCTGAATGAGATAAAATCGAAACAAGGAAACGGTGGGAATTTTCCTTTTTCAAAGCGGTGTCAGTATCATAATAAATATTTAAGTTGGAGGAGGACATTGCCATGCATCTCAGATAATAATCTTGGAACAACATACACCTCCTAATCCCTACCTAAGAATAACTCTTGCTAATATTTGTAACTAATTTAATTATAACTGTTGTATCATCTGCAAATAGTGATGTGTTTTAATATAGTAAGGGCAGCAGATAGTTTGTTAAATTTAAAAAAAAATATCTATTTTTCTATTGAATATACTTAGATTCTAGTTTTGTGCTAATATGTATTCTTTGTAATACCTGTTGTCTTATAGGTTAAATACACTTTTGTTTAAACGTTTTTAATTCAACAGCACATCTCCCTATCTTCGACCGACTGCAATATATATTAATCCCACAAGGCAAACAGGAAAATATTTAATTATAGTAATTATTTCCCCACTTTGATTTATTAGTGTATTCAAAGTATGTTTCAGGTACCCCCTATGCAAGGGAGAAAATAAATACCAATGCGCTGCAAAACCTAGCTGAATTAGGAACTAAAAGACAGATACGTTATATTTCAATGAATACATTTAATATTTAACAAATAAAATGCAACAAAGTGGCACTTCCAAATTGATATACAGTGATCAAACGTATACAAAACAAGACAAGTGCAGCATCATAAAATACAATGAATTAAATGCAAAGAACAAATGTGTTCATAAAAGGCTGCTATTGAAAAAGGTGATTTTTAAAAAATTTGTAGTGATTTTCTTAATGGGAAATAGAAGGTTATTGCATACAGGGAATGTTTGTAAATCATTTATGGGGGGAAAAACAAACATTTTAAATCTTACTTTGAAAATCAAAGAGGGCGGAAAAAGTTATTTTTTAAGAGAGAGGTAGTTTTGGACATAAGCGATTGTCACTATTATATAGTTTAGTCAGGACAGGTTAAAGACAAAATAGACTAGATACATGCTTACCCTCTCTCTCTTTCTCTCTTCCTTTCTCTCTCTTTCTCTCTATTTCTCTCTCTCTTTCTCTCCCCCTCTCCCTCCCTTTCTCTTTCTCTCCCCTCTCACTTTCTCTCCCCTCTCCCTCCCTCTCTCTTTCTCTCGCTCGCTCTCCCTCTTCCCCCCTCTCCCTCCCCTCTCTCCCCCTCTCCCTCCCTATCCCCTCTCTCCCCCTCCCTCCCTTTTTAAACAGCATTCCCATTTATTTCCATTATCTTACTTGCTTCATTCTTTAGATATCCTTTTTTGAAGAAATATCAATGCACAAAAATGAGCCAATCACATGAGGCATCTATGTGTTTGTGCAGCCACCAATTAGCAGCTACCGAGTCTATTTAAATATGCTTTTCAACAAAGGATATCAAGAGAATTAAGCAAATTTACCTCTATTGGGTTCATATATGTGCTACTCAGACGTATCCTGGCCAGTGCCTCACCAGACTCTGACTTCACCGCACGTCACTGATAGAAAATATCGAGAACGTAAATTACCGCAAGTTTGTGCAAACAAATTTGCAGTCATTTTGATAGCGCTCCACTTGTAATATGGATTTGAGTGTAAAGAACAACGTGACCTGCGTTTACGCTCCTAGTGCGATTGATAGCGCTCCACTTGTAATCTAGTCCAGTAACATTTATCATGGGGTGGGGGGGCGTTGTCTTGTTAATTTCATCAGAGGGGAGGCCTACCGTCTAAGACTTTAAAAACCCCTGGCTTAGATTAAATACTATAGGGGATACTCTACCTGAATGAGATAAAATCGAAACAAGGAAACGGTGGGAATTTTCCTTTTTCAAAGCGGTGTCAGTATCATAATAAATATTTAAGTTGGAGGAGGACATTGCCATGCATCTCAGATAATAATCTTGGAACAACATACACCTCCTAATCCCTACCTAAGAATAACTCTTGCTAATATTTGTAACTAATTTAATTATAACTGTTGTATCATCTGCAAATAGTGATGTGTTTTAATATAGTAAGGGCAGCAGATAGTTTGTTAAATTTAAAAAAAAATATCTATTTTTCTATTGAATATACTTAGATTCTAGTTTTGTGCTAATATGTATTCTTTGTAATACCTGTTGTCTTATAGGTTAAATACACTTTTGTTTAAACGTTTTTAATTCAACAGCACATCTCCCTATCTTCGACCGACTGCAATATATATTAATCCCACAAGGCAAACAGGAAAATATTTAATTATAGTAATTATTTCCCCACTTTGATTTATTAGTGTATTCAAAGTATGTTTCAGGTACCCCCTATGCAAGGGAGAAAATAAATACCAATGCGCTGCAAAACCTAGCTGAATTAGGAACTAAAAGACAGATACGTTATATTTCAATGAATACATTTAATATTTAACAAATAAAATGCAACAAAGTGGCACTTCCAAATTGATATACAGTGATCAAACGTATACAAAACAAGACAAGTGCAGCATCATAAAATACAATGAATTAAATGCAAAGAACAAATGGCAGAATGATTTCATGAAATGGTTAAAAATATGGAAATCCAATGGCAGAAATAGTCCAAAAACAGAGGCTTCCACAGTGATATCGCAGGATAAAGCGCAAACTAAACATGCTTCAGGTTAGTGCAAGTGAAGACCAATCATGCACAAGCAGGGGCTGTCAATTGTCTTGATCAGATCGGATTGGGATGACTGAAACCCGTTACACTTGCAGCTTAATACAGTTGGCCAAATGTCTCTATCAAAGCTATAGGGGTGCTTTTGAGAAACTTGTGATAAATGAGTGTTTGGGGGTTTGAAAGGATTAGAATCTGTTTGAATATGAAAGGCCCTTTGCATGGGAATTCTGATGAAAAGGAATGGGAATTTTTATAGAACAAATATAATAAATAGCAGCTGCCCTTAAAAAGATTACAATTATTTTATGGAACATAAAAGTACAAAAAGAAAACAATCCTGTCATCTGGTTTTGAACTCTAGTTTCCCATGTTGTATTCCAGTGACTTTCCCCTGAACCACCAGAGGGCTCAAGTTGTGGAAGCTTTCCTGTTGGTTTTCTGCTTTCTCTTTCAGGCTCTCTGGCACCACCTCCTACCAGCTGTTGGTAATGTTCAATTATCAACAGACTATTTTACCTGCCTGGCTAATCAGTCTTTGCCCTGACATTGTGGTTCACCCCCTTTGCTTGCACCTCTGACCTGTTGATTTTCTGTCTCCTGAATCTGGTAAGTCTTCTGACCATTTTCTGGATTATCCCTGTGCTTGTCGTAAGATCTGACTGCTTCCTGGTTTCCTGACTCCTGACTTGAACCTGGACTTCGATTTTGTCTTCTGCTATATAACTTCTGCCAGTGTATACCAACCTTGTCCTGTCCTATTCCCTTGTGCAAGCATTCCTCCAGTCCTCGGTCCTGGTGTGGGCACTCCAGTCCTCAGTTCCATAGTGGGCATTCCAGTCCTCGACCCTGGTGTGGGCCCTATTCCTAGTCCTGTAGCTCCTTCCAAGTCCTGTGGTTCCTGTCGAGGCACAGACCCTGTTCCAGCGTACACTCACCTGCCAAGGTACAGACCCTGTTTCAGAGTACGCTCATCTGCAAAGGCACAGACCCTACTCAAGTTTACACTAACCTATCAAAGGCCACGGTGCGGGCATTCCTCCTGTCTAAGGTCCTGGTGCGGACATTCCTGCTACACAACATCCAAGACATGTGACTCATCATTCAAATCCTTTGTCTCCTGATGCACACCATCCAAGTCCTGTGTCTCCTGCTGCACAGCTTCCAAGTCCTGTGTCTCCTGCCATTGTCCAGGCTCAACTGTTTCTGTGTCCCAGCAACACTTTCACTTGGCCTGTACTTTTCATCAGCCCATTATGAATAAAAGTAAAAAAATCTACACTAGCTCCATTAAATAAACAAGAGCCTATAAACAAATATACCTCTGCAAATGAGCTTCACTCCCCAGACCCAAGACCGAGTGTGGCAGATCCAAAGTGTCAGAGCATTTTGTTATAGTACTATTGCTTGCATATAACTATAGGGTTTATCACAGTCCGATTGATGGCTACCAATGAACCGTTTTCAGTGTTGCATTTTTTTGAATATTTAATTTTTGTGTGAGCCATGTTTTAAAAAAATAAAAATCAATACATTTTATTTTAGCAGCTCCTATTTTGTTGTTATATACGTCCAAATTACAATGTAGATTGCATATTGGTGAGCACTAATATACATTATAATCGCTCTGCTAGAGTTTTGGAGCATTCCAGTATAGGTCACACTGTGAATGATAACTGGAGTGTCCAGTAGCGTAATACAGACAGAATGTTGGAGTCTGATTCTTATGTGTGCATCGGAATAAAGTCTTCACTAATGTCATCACGAAGACAGACCAAAGTGAGGCAAAAGACATACTTCAGGAAAGTGGTAATTTAACCGTGGTCAGAGCAGTTGGAGTCTATTAGTTTGATGCAGAACATCCAAGAGTTTAAGATCAAATGCCATAATGTCTATTTAATGTTGCATCAAAATAATTAGAAATTTAGTTTCAACCATTATATTGTCTGTTTTTGTTGATCATGTAAATCTTGAGGAATAATAGCCACCTATAAGCATTGCAAGTGATTAACACTTTAAGAGGTGGCCTGGAGTCTCTTGTGAAGGACATACATACGTTGTGACAACTATTACAGCTGGCATTTCTTTTCACTATTGTTTTGTTTAAAAATGGCTGTATACTTAGTATATGCCAGTCGTATTTTTCAGATCACAATCCGAATTCTCTATACCTTAACAACACTTTTAATGAGCCATTTTTCACATGTAAAATTCAACAGCTAAAAGGACTTGATAAACCCTAGACAGAGAGGTATATCATGGCCTAGGCCAACAAGGCCCATGCCAAGAGTTGCCGATTTAGGGAGGATGGGGGGCAGCAGTTTTTGTATACTTGAGCCATCTGTATTTATTATTAATCTTGGGCATGTTATAAGCCTGTACTGACAAGGGCTTCTGTAGGAAGGAGTAGGAGGACAGAACAAGCAGAGATGCAGGCTGTAATAGTTGTCACTTCAGCTTTTCATGTCTTCCGGAGGGCCGCAGCATGTTGAGCTGCCCCCTTCCCTCCACTGATCATGGGCAGCTCAAAAGCTAAATACGCCACTCATAGCCATGTGCAACCTATTGCATTAGGGTGTGCATCCAAAAGCACAGACACTTACACACATAGCACAGACACTTACACACATAGCACAGACAATTACACACATATATATATGTACACAAACTCACACATACACACAACACACATACAATACACACGCGCACACACACAATACACTTAAACCACACACAGAGACTAGTAATGAATGCTTTATCCAATAATAAAAAAGCACGCATACACACATATATAGATATATAGATATACAAATAGGCACCAATCTACCAATAATGTGAGGATATATATTAAATCATGGAACCCCAAGGCACGGAATGTTGGAGAAGAGGACCTTGCTGGCCAATGAGGACTACAGTTCTGTGAGGGAGGTCTGTGGAATGACTGAGAAGGAATATATGGGTCCAGGCACAAGAGGGCTAAACACTTCTGAGGTAGAACAAGGTTCCCATTGGAGCCTATGGAAACTTGCTCTCGTAAGCGCAAGGCTTCCAGGCAATGTGAACGCGAGGTCGTGTTCACGTTAAGCTTAACTTATAATACCAGTGCACATTTACATGTGCTGGTATTAATGAGTGGATGAGCAAATATTGCGCTAGCGAAAGCGCAATTTTGCGCTCCACTCTTAATCTAGGCCTCAATGTGGCCCTAAGCTGAATAAAACAGGTTTTGCAATTTAATTTATTTATGCTACTGAGAATTCCTTATTTGTTCTCACCACTTGAAAAACCAACACAACGAGGCGCACTCTCTCTTGTAGGAACTTTTTTATATGTACCCTATTGATTATAATGACTCTTTATTACATTTAGGGGCTCTACAATCATTTGAAATAATTTTGAGCACCTAATTTGAATTTGTCTGCATTGCTTTTTTATATTCTTTTTCTAAAATTAACAAATGTTAGAGATTTTTTTTAACAATGGGCTGGTGCTGCCAATATGCATGTTTTCCCTTTCTCAATTTTCCCTTTTTTTGCTAAGATAATAGTAGCATGAGTCGGATAAATCAGTAAACACAAGGGAAACTAAGGGACTTTGATACACTTTAATTGCTGCAAGGTTTTCAGTGTTGATGTGGGTGTGTGTCTATGAGGGAGGGCATTGCTTTTCTTATATATACTAATAGTCCTTTCATAGACAAATAATCACTGCATGAGCTAAGGATGGGTGAGATACTAGTAACAAGTTCCTTAACCCTTGCAGTATCTTAAAGGGCTGCAACATATTGCCAAGAATTATGTAACTACTTGAGTTAACTCACTCAGTCATGTAATGATGATGTCATAGAGTTAAAAGGATTATCTTAGCCTTAGTAATTATTCTAAACTTCACTTCTCTTTCTTCCTCTGAGTCCTTTATAATAGTTACTCTGCTTCCTTTTCAGGTTCACACTTCTTGGTGTTGGGACGGACCCTGCCAATAGCCTTTATGTGCTTCCTGGTGCTAGCTGACGAGGCTATTAAAGCAATTGATGATGATGATGACAGAGCTCAAAAAAGTGAGCACGCTATAACCTACACATATGTTTATAGAAGATATGATAAGATTGTCTCTGTGCTTGTGGGTTAATATTAGGGTTGCCACCTCAGCCATGTTTTTCTGGACACTTATGAGTTACACATGCTGCAGGGTGTGCAGGGACGAACTTGTATTTTATTTCTGGGCAGCACTATGCATTGTTGATATTCCTCCCTGCAGCTTGTGTAACTTATAAGTGTCCAGGTAATCATGGCTGAGGTGGCAACCCTAGTTAATATGGTGATCCCGTTTGTGAAACTTTATATGTACTAGTGTTAAAGTGGCAGTAAACACATTTCTGTTGTCTTATGATAAAATATCAGTCATGTTCAAACATTTTTAAAACAAATTAACATTGTGTTTGTTGCAATTGTTTTCAATAGTCAAACTTTACGCATCACTTTAACTAAAGTAGCCAATCTGGGATTGAGCCTACCGACAACAAAGCTAGCCATGGTGATTATGTTAGTATAAAAAGTGTTTTGCAGTTGTTATGTGTTAAAACCATATGTAGCAGAGTGAGCCACGAGAAGTCTTTAGTGTGCATTTCCATCTTTCAATTACTTGAAAAGGGGTCAAAATAAGTCATGAAAGTATAATGCAAGTTGTTTTACTATGCCTAACTAAACATTTTATATTATTCTCTCATGGTGTTTACTGTCCCTTTAAATATTTGTTATCACAATAGGAACATGATTAAACTTCTTGCAACAAATTCATATATTAATTAGTGTAAATCTAGAGCAATGATTTTGCCAACAAAAATGGGGAGCAAAATATAAGTACTAATATAGTGCTCATTAAAGAGACTTTAAACACTGAGGTCTAGATTACAAGTGGCGCAGTATTTTTTCCCCTGCAATCGCAAAAATACCATTAGCGTTAAGCTTTTTGCTCTACTCGGGTTGCGCTGGTATTACAAGCCCCCCCCCCAAAAAAAATTTGGGGCTAGCGGTAACCCGAATAGCGCGAAAAACCTAACTTAAGTTTTCGCGTGCTGGTGCATGTTTTCCCCCTAGAAATCAATGCAGAAAAAAAAGCGAAAAAACCCCACCCTACTCGCCTGGTAACCCGAATCACCATAAGCCCCTAGCCTTATAACTCCTAGACCGCCACAAAGCCCACCGCAAAGTTCCCACTACACTATTAACTCCCATCTCTCCTAAACTGCCATCCCCTTACATCGCAAACTATCTAAATAAACTATTAACCCCTAAACTGCCACACACCCCTACATTGCAAACTATCTAAATAAACTATTAACCCTTAAACTGCCACCCCACACTGCAAACTATCTAAATAAACTATTAACCCTTTAACTGCCACGGCGAATGGTGAACGGTTGAAACGAATAAATTAACTTTCTGCATGAAGTATCTTATACTTCATGAATAAAAGTGCCCTTTATTTTTTTCAACAGTCAACCCCAGCGTTTTAAAAACACTATGGTTGACTTTCACTTTAAGTATGCTAAAAAACTCAGGTCCTGGCTATTACTCGAGTGTTAAAGGGACATTCCAGTCAAAATTGAACTTTACATAGATGAGTTACATATTTGAATTACAAACATATTTGCAATATAGATGTATTGGTAAAAATGTGTCTAGTAAAAGTTATTACTGTTTACTGTTTTTAATGCTAACGTTTTTCTCTGCACGTGCATGTGAAGCATAGCTAGATATTCTTAGTGCACCAGCGTTTTAATTACTGCAGCTGCTCAGAGTGCCAGTGGGACTTGTATCATGTCAGCAATTAACAAATTGAATAATTACCATGATGGTCACTGAGGAATATGTGATTTATTTGCTTGGAAACACGTCTGACCTGTTTGAACTTTTGACCGGTGGAACCTGCCACCATACACTATTTGCCATGTAATGTTTTCTGAAAATACATTTCATTAAATTCACTGCATTACCAAGTTCTGTGTGCCTCTTGTCTCTATCTGCCGGGTGCGCTGACTACTTGTGCCTGTTTGAATAATTACCAGGTGGTACAAGTACATTAGGCTCTCTGAGCAAGTGCTGTGTTTAAAATGCTGGTGCACGGTGCATACTTAAATACACATTTGAAACAGCCATATCTTTTATTAGAAGCATTTTTGCTAATGCATGTATATTACAATAATGCTTCTATTCAAAACTAAAATGCATCCATGTGGATTTCAATTTTGGCTGGAATGTCCCTATAACCTGAAGGTGAAAGTTAAATAGTTCTTTACAAAGTATTCAGATATGCTGTTATATTTATATATAGCGGGGCACGCTAACACCTAATATTCAGTGTGCCTGGAGACCTGAAGTAAAGCGTTAGGGCTAGAATTAAAGTATAATGAAACATGTGCATAATATACAGGGAGTGCAGAATTATTAGGCAAATTAGTATTTTGACCACATCATCCTCTTTACGCATGTTGTCTTACTCCAAGCTGTATAGGCTTGAAAGCCTACTACCAATTAAGCATATTAGGTGATGTGCATCTCTGTAATGAGAAGGGGCGTGGTCTAATGACATCAACACCCTATATCAGGTGTGCATAATTATTAGGCAACTTCCTTTCCTTTGGCAAAATGGGTCAAAAGAAGGACTTGACAGGCTCAGAAAAGTCAAAAATAGTGAGATATCTTGCAGAGGGATGCAGCACTCTTAAAATTGCAAAGCTTCTGAAGCGTGATCATCGAACAATCAAGCGTTTCATTCAAAATAGTCAACAGGGTCGCAAGAAGCGTGTGGAAAAACCAAGGCGCAAAATAACTGCCCATGAACTGAGAAAAGTCAAGCGTGCAGCTGCCAAGATGCCACTTGCCACCAGTTTGGCCATATTTCAGAGCTGCAACATCACTGGAGTGCCCAAAAGCACAAGGTGTGCAATACTCAGAGACATGGCCAAGGTAAGAAAGGCTGAAAGACGACCACCACTGAACAAGACACACAAGCTGAAACGTCAAGACTGGGCCAAGAAATATCTCAAGACTGATTTTTCTAAGGTTTTATGGACTGATGAAATGAGAGTGAGTCTTAATGGGCCAGATGGATGGGCCCGTGGCTGGATTGGTAAAGGGCAGAGAGCTCCAGTCCGACTTAGACGCCAGCAAGGTGGAGGTGGAGTACTGGTTTGGGCTGGTATCATCAAAGATGAGCTTGTGGGGCCTTTTCGGGTTGAGGATGGAGTCAAGCTCAACTCCCAGTCCTACTGCCAGTTTCTGGAAGACACCTTCTTCAAGCAGTGGTACAGGAAGAAGTCTGCATCCTTCAAGAAAAACATGATTTTCATGCAGGACAATGCTCCATCACACGCGTCCAAGTACTCCACAGCTTGGCTGGCAAGAAAGGGTATAAAAGAAGAAAATCTAATGACATGGCCTCCTTGTTCACCTGATCTGAACCCCATTGAGAACCTGTGGTCCATCATCAAATGTGAGATTTACAAGGAGGGAAAACAGTACACCTCTCTGAACAGTGTCTGGGAGGCTGTGGTTGCTGCTGCACGCAATGTTGATGGTGAACAGATCAAAACACTGACAGAATCCATGGATGGCAGGCTTTTGAGTGTCCTTGCAAAGAAAGGTGGCTATATTGGTCACTGATTTGTTTTTGTTTTGTTTTTGAATGTCAGAAATGTATATTTGTGAATGTTGAGATGTTATATTGGTTTCACTGGTAAAAATAAATAATTGAAATGGGTATATATTTGTTTTTTGTTAAGTTGCCTAATAATTATGCACAGTAATAGTCATCTGCACACACAGATATCCCCCTAAAATAGCTATAACTAAAAACAAACTAAAAACTACTTCCAAAACTATTCAGCTTTGACATTAATGAGTTTTTTGGGTTCATTGAGAACATGGTTGTTGTTCAATAATAAAATTAATCCTCAAAAATACAACTTGCCTAATAATTCTGCACTCCCTGTATAAGATATATACATATACATAATATATACACATATTAAATGTAATATATATGTTTTTTATTATTATTAATAAAAATGTTTTAACAGTGATGTAAACAGATATAGTATATGACAAGGTGTGGAACTGGGAAGGACTCCAAGACAGTAGTAGCTCATGAAGATTTGAAATAGTGTGGCGCCAAGGCTCTTCCAAACTCCACCCCTACTGACATACCCCACCACTATGCCTGTTTAATATTTTAACATGTGCACACAAACACATACAGTCACACGCACATGTGCAACATGCACATAAACATTGACACACATAAACACCCACAGACAGACACACACACACACATACATACACACACATTCTTACATACACATGTACATAAATACAGATAAACACCCACACACATACATAAACACAGACACAGATATACATACACACACATACACACTTACGCATACATATATATATATATATACACATACATAAACATATACAAACACATATACATACAAAAAATCATACATACAGAAACATACACATATACACAAACACATATACACACTCATATAGCTACCTCCTCATTATAGTCAGCAATAGGGAAATTCAATTCCCAGGAATTATCCACCTTAAATGAACATGAAACCCAATTTCTTTCTTTCATGATTTAGATAGCGCATGTCATTTTAAACAACTTTCTAATTTACTTCTATTATCAATTTTTTGTTCTCTTGCTATCTTTTGTTGAAAAGCAGGGACATAAGCTCAGGAGCATGCACGTGTCTGAAGCACTATATGACCATGTTCAAGAACAATAGAAGGTAGCACTATTTCCTGCCATGTAGTGTTCCAGATACCTATCTAGGTAACTCTTCAACACAGAACAAAGCAAATTTGATTATAAAAGTAAATCGGAAACTTTTTTAAAACTGTATCCTTTACTTGAATCACAAAATAAATGTTTTTGGGTTTCATATTTCTTTAAGCATTTCAAGGGACATAATACTCATAAAGCTAAATCACTTTAAACTGATGCAGTATAACTGTAAAAAAAAATATCACCTGAACATCTCTTATGTAAAAAAGGAAGATATTTTACCTCACAATTTCCTCAGCTCAGCAGAGTAAGTTCTGTGTAAAAAAATTATACTTCAGCTGCTCCCAGCTGCAGGTAAAAAAAAATTAAAAAAATGAACAGCAGCCAATCAGCATCAGCAGTGGTGAGGTCATAAACTCTTTTACTGTGATCTCATGAGATTTGACTTAACTCTCAAGAGATTTCATTGTAAACTTCCTTACACTGAATAGGGAAATAACATGAGAGTGCACATGGCTCATACCTTCAGCTGTCCTAGGACAGACATACTAATATGCTGCTTAGAAATCGTTTCCAATGGGATGTGGCTACTGAGGAACTTTTGAGGTAAAAGATCTTTCTTTTTTACATAGAGATGTTCATGTGATATATGTGTAGTTTATTAAAGAATAAAGATGGCAGCATCTTTATTTTTTTAATAAAAGTACTGCACTAGGCAGTATTTTGGGGTTTAAGTTGGTGGGAGTCGGGTGTTAGAAAAAAAACGCACTGAAAAGCGCCTTTCCATTGCGGTCAATGGGAACTGTATGTTCCCAGTAAATATATATGTATATGCTTATATACATATTTATACCTGCTGCCCGACTTACCGCCTTTGCTGGCGCAGAAGTTCTTGTGTCATCTGTGATGGCATCAGAACGAGGCTCCCATAGGAGCCTATGAAAGTTTGCGTTCGCATTGCGGATATCTTGTAATACCAGTGCACATTATCATGTGCTGGTATTACCAAGTGGAGCACTAATATCGCTTTCATGAAAGTGATATTTATAATGCTCCACTTGTAGTCTAGCGCTATACATATTTTCTGTTATGCTTTTATTCTAGCCCTAACAATTTACTTCAGGTCTCTAGACACGCTCAATTTTTCATTGCTATTTTGAATTGCACTCGAAAGCATAACTAACCACGTGTAATATAAGTGATATGCATTGAAAGTATAGGGTGCACTAAAAAAGATGTCAGTCTTGCAAACATTCTCTGGTAAATCTTTTTTTTATCATTGACTTCTACCACCAGATTGTGGACTATTCTTAGTGCAGGGTCCATCTGTAATCTAGGCCATAGAAGTTAAAAATATTGGAGTGTCTGGGAATGAGTTTAGCAGTGTGCTTTAGAATTAGGAGAAATTCTGTCAATCTAAATACTGCTAACGTTTATTTTTTTTGTGCTGTTCCATTCACATTTCCTTAATGCAGGTAACTCAGATGTTTCATGCAATCCAAATTTTGTGTTTTGCAGAGTTTCCTATAGATTGTGATAAACTTTCCAAAGAGAGCCCCAGTGGGGTGTATGTAATCAAGCCTGCGTTGTCCACTCCTGTTGTCGTCTACTGTGACATGGACACAGAGGGGAAAGGTTGGACAGTAGTGCAGAGAAACTCCATTAAGACTGAAATCACTTGGCTTGAGTCTTGGACAACATATAAATATGGTTTTGGAAATGTTCTACAGGACTACTGGATGGGCAATGAATACATCCACCTTCTGACAACTCAGAGAACCTATATGGTGCGTTTTGTGTTAAAGGACAAAGCAGAGAAGGAGTGGTACGCTGACTATGATATATTCAGCCTCGACAACGAGGTAAATGGATATACTCTAAGACTGGGCAGGTACTCAGGGACTGCAGGTGACTATCTCACCACATTTGATTCAGGCATGGTGCACCACAACATGAGGTTCTCTACAAAGGACAAGGATCAGGACCGGAGTGGGTCACACTGTGCTAACAGTTATGGAGGTTGGTGGTATGATAAGTGCTACAACGCACTTCTAAATGGCAAAGGCTACATCTACTGGAGAGGAATCTGCACTGGGGATTGCTCTTTTTCCAAGATTATGGTTAGACCCTCAGGTATATGATGAATAAAATACTAATTTGATTGGTCCTGACTTGAAGTGAATGGGATTCTTGGAACCATATTTACTCTAAATAACATTGCATGTTCACTTATATAGTATGCAGTAAATTAAAAACAGAGTAAACTATTTAAATTTAGCATTTTACATCTTCTGGACTAGCAATGCAAAACAGAAATGAAGTGTCACTATTCAATGCAAAAGAAAAAGTGTTTTTTGATATATTACTGGCCCAACCTTATTGCAAAATAATTGGTTTTTAAATTAAGCAGAAACTTACAAATTATCTTATAAAACCATATACGCAAAGTGTAATGGCTAAAACCTTCTTTAATAGGATAGACTGCTGACATAATCTCCTCTTAGTTCATGTGCTAGAATTGCATTTACTAAAGATAAACAAGTAATATTGACACTAAAATAAGTAAAAATAAAGCAACAGTATCTACCTCAGATTCCTCTGCCCTCACCCCCAAATGCCATAAAAGTTTTCAAAACATCAATTGCAAACCACCAGTGTTCACAAACAGACGTTTAATCCCGAGGCATTACATCTAAATTAAATAAAGGGAGGAAATCCATTGATATATATGTTACATTTTATATTTATGCTCATTAATAAATAAACTCCACATTTCCATATATTTATGTGTATATTAGCAAAAATTGAAAACCTCAGGATACTCTTAAGACTGCAGCTATCCAACCTTTGATTCAAAACAGAAAGCTCAATATCATGACAAATTGATCAAACGATTTATTACAAATATTTACACTTTTCTTCAAAATTATGTAATAATTTATTTGTAGCCCCCAAAAAAGCGTGTCCTCTATTTGCTCAACGCATTCCAGCTACTAAAATTACTTCTTTGGGAACATAAAAAGGTTTGTTTAAAGGACCAGTCAACACTGTAGCATTGCATAATCAACAAATGAATGATAATCAGACAATGGAATAGCACTTAGTCTGAACTTGAAATGAGTAGTAGATTTTTGTTAAATAAATTACAAAGTTATATCTGTTTCCACTCCCCCTGTATCATGTGACAGCCATCAGCCAATCACAAATGCATATAAGTATATTCTGTGAATTCTTGCACATGCTCAGTAGGAGTTGGTGACTCAAAAAGTGTAAATATAAAAAGACTGTGCACATTTTGTTAATGGAAGTAAATTGGAAAGTTGTTTAAAATTGCATGCTGTATCTGAATCATGAAGTTTAATTTTGACTTGAGTGTCCCTTTAAAAACTTGAGATTTTCACTAACCAGGCTATCCTAAATCATGGACTGTGTTTGCTGCAGGTACCAGGAGTTTTTAGAACAATATTGCTAATTTACAAGGAAATAAAACTTGAAGTAAATCAGGACTAATTTCAGAAAACATTATGTTCCCTTAATTATCTTCATTACACATATTTATACATGTATCTCTTTTTGTCCAATGATATCATATAACATGATGCTACTGAGTTGGAAAGAGAAAATATATTTTAAAAATATTTTTGAAACAATTGTTAATCCCAAGCAACTTTTTACACCATAAATTTTTGTTTTTCATTTCAACAGTAAAAGTGTAAGTACATTCTTTCATCAGATGGAGCCCATGGTTTTAAGCCCAAGAAAAACCGCTAGCTCATCATAGGAAAGCAAAAGGAACCAATCACCACTCAAAGTGCAAATCTGCCATCCAATCATGGAATGCTCTCTCAATTGTATGACTCCGGCATCACTACTAAATATATTTAACTGCCCAGCTAAAGCTGGTATGTACTGAACTTTTCCTGTTAACTAATAAGCATTTTACAATTCTAGAGTGTAATTTTATTGATACAAGCAAGGAAATACAGGTTGATCTCTGTTTCTGTCTCTTGTTTACATAAGTTTTCTATAGAGAATACAGCAATAAACAAGTGTTCATGTATGTGTCAGTTATACCAGGCAAAAACGGTTATTTTAAATAAGGGTAAAGGAGCTATTTGTAAACAATTTGATACAACCCTACAGGTACAATGGATTATTGGGAACACATTAAAGGGGAGAAAATGTTACAGTACCATGTCCCTTTTTAAGTGCAGATGATGACCACATTTTGTCATCCGGGAGTTGGGGGTGCTTTTATAGCTGATTGTGTCCCCTTGCACCTAAACCCAGTAATGAGATGGCCGAGGGGGCATGGGCATGGTGACATCACCAACCTCTGGAAACCCAAAAGTGTCAGACAGACTGCTGCAGGTTGCTGGATGGGGGTGAGTATTTAAAACCCTTGGTCAAAACTCTTTAAGTCCCTAGAAACCCCCAAGACTCACCATTTTAAAAGCAATTGCTCTTTCAAATGGTATATGTCTTAGGGGCCACAACAGTAAAGGACATGTTTTGAAAATAAAATTAAAAATACACACTTTTTAATGAGGAAGTTTCTAGGCTCTTATAACAGGCCATCAAAAACTCCTAGAGGACTAAAAGACCCCATGTTTTAAGCCCAGAAGCCCCCATATAGGTTTTAATTGCCAGATGATCACTGCAGTAATAGTGATCACCTGGTATGAATAAATGTGCATTTATTTGACTAGAGGATCGTGGGAGTCCCTATATAACTAAAGACCCTTATTTATAGGATGATAACCCCTTCTACTTTTGACTATATAGTTAAGGGAAAAAATACAAACTATTGTTTAAAACCTTGATTATTAGAATTTAAATACAAATATACATGCCACACATTTGTTACAGATTCCTTACATCATTACACATATAGTACTATACTAAGGTATAGTTTGAATCTGTTGGATCTGCTGAAATAACAACATATTATATGAGTGGGTTTCTTACTGAAAATGACCTACAATAGGGCTTAAATGTGTGTAGCATCTTAAAACTCCACAACAGCTTAGCAAATGGGTGTAAATGGTTCAGTAGTTAAGGAGTTAACAGACAGTACCTATATGCCAATGACCATTATAAGGAAACTGGTACAACTTTATTAGTCTTAAACAAAGATAATTTTTGAGGGTGTCCTATCAGCCAATAAACATTAACAGGCAAAAATCCACACGCGTAAAGCTGCTCTTTTATATGGATGATAGAAAAGTTTTACTACATTGTCCATTTAATCACCATGTTCTTATCGAAAAATCTTCATTCTGCAAGATGTTTCCACCCCACAAAAAACTTTAATGAAATTATAAAACATTTTTGGCCTTATTTATACACAGGAGACAGGGCATTCCTGATCTTCATTTGTTTACAAAGTTTAAGTCAGCAAATTCTATTCAGTAGGTCTGACAATAGTTAAAAAAGGCAAGTTCAGTACTAGAGAAAAATATTAACTAATGTATGCCTTTCTGAGACATTCATTGTGTTTACAAAAGAGCGCTGTGTTATTCTAAGTATATCATTCTGCAAGCTTACTTAATTTATGTGATGGTATACACATTCAAATATATGCACTCATATTTTTTCACAGATAGATATATTTGGCTTATCGAATCGAATTGATTCGAATTTCCGAATTACCCTAGCAACAAAATTAAACTAATCCAAATGCATTTGTAATGAATAAATCCGAATTAGTTTAATTCAATACAATTCAATTCAATACAATTAAGTATAAAACTTAACAGTGAAATAATTCCATTTGTGTAACTTGGAATTCAATTCAATTCAATACAATTCAATTCAATACATTTCGATTAAATTAAATACAATTCAATACAATTCAGTATAAAATTATATTTAGTGAGATAGAACAGTGAAATACTTCCGTTTGTGTAACTTGGAATTCAATTAAATTCAATACAATTCAATACAATTCAGTATAAAAATTAAATTTAGTGAGATAGAACAGTGAAATAATTCTGTTTGTGTAACTTGGAACCATCTGAATCAACATAACACATACCGAACTTCCGAATTAATGAATCAAATTGAAACGAATACATCCGAATACATCCAAATTTATTTGAATCCAAATGAATACAAAACAAATACATTTGAATGTATTCAAATTCGAATCGATCCGAAACGAAATTAGAAACACTCAGAATCTGTCCGAAACTAACCGAAACTATTTTTTTCCGCTGTGCATATGTTTAGGATACAAAGTAATTTAGGTGTTCACTGGTACAGACTGGAATGCAAGAATTTGAACAAGGATAGAAGAAGATTATTAGATTTACAAAGACAGACATACACTCAGAACTAGCCCCCATTCAGATAAAACTGGCCCTCCTGACTAAAACTGCATAAAAATTTAACCCATTCAGACCTCACTAGGCACTGCAAAAAAACAGAGACAGATATTGCTTATTATTTTCAACACTGCCAATTCTATGCATTTTCAATTAGTAGTCGAAGTAAAAGGACTGACATTTTGGCAACAATGTAGTATGTTACTACTTATCTATCTACTACGTATCTACTTAAATTAAAAACTTCATATATATTTGTTAATTCAAGCTAATACAAAAGCCAAATATAGCACAAGAATTACAGATAAAAATATGTATATGCTTATGCAAATGAGAAATGATTATAGAGCATGGAATCCTTGCAAGTTCATATCTTTATCTGTATTGTGTTCTCCCTGTACACAACACTTCAAGTTGATACATAAAGCAAACTTATAAATATGATGAAGTAAAAGATGTTTATAGGAAACAGTAGGAGAAGTGATAGGTTTTATGTTGACTTACAGCTTTGTGCAGTATAGTAGCTATAGATGTAATAATGAAAATAGCATAGCCATATAGACTGTTATATTATACAGATCATCCATTGTGTCTCTCATCATCAAATGTATCTAACAAAAGTTACCCTTAAAGGGACAAATAAGTCAACAACTCACTTTTATTATTTAGCTAGAGCATCCAATCAAAAAATAAAACTTCCAAATTACTTTTATAATTAAATGTATCCTATTTCTTGTTGGTCCTTTCCACAGTGGTGGTGAGAAAATAATGGATAATCCTTGTTGGGGGGGGCAGCCATTATACTAATGCTCCCAGCCACCCTGGTAATTGGATTGCTTCCAAAAACAAAAATCGATATAAAATTTACAGTATAGATATATGGCTCTAATAAAGATCCATAATGATTTCACTTTTACCCCCATTCCATGTTGGAGTATCAACTAAAATGTTTTACATAATATATATCTTTTATGGACAAATGATGTAAACATTTTAACAAACCACTAGGCAGGGGATTTAGGCTTTGAATAATGTCTGACACAATAATTTATATATGGTGTATGTTGTCAATAGCACCACTAAAGCCCTGGGATTAAAACTCCACTGCAACTTCATACATAAACTAATCTGTACAAATATCTGTAAGTGATTAGAGGACTCATCCAAGGAAATATGAAAAATGAGGTGCAGCATTAGGTTAAATTTGTGCCAAATGTATTTTTTCACATTGTAAATTTGAGTCCTGACTGATATCTAAGGCACCTTAATACATTGAAAATTCCACACTCAAAAGTCATTTCATGAGTGCAGAATGGAGAGCACAGGCTAAATCGCTCGTGGTATAGCTGTACCGCCGTCATTTGTAATACAGGAGACCTGCCATTCCACGTGCAAACGCCAATTTTTCCAGCGGTATAGCCATACCGCACAACTTGTAATCTTGCCAGTTGTTACAACTGCTACTGCTATTTAGGTATCAAAACATGTGCCTGCTCCTGAGCCTATTTAGAAATGATCTAATACAAAGTAGGTAAGTTTACCATATCATACCTACCCCATTCACACCTGTACCTTGCCATTTATGAGTTTGGCCGTAAAATGTGTATGATGCATTATAGAACTGCTCTGTGTATTTTTAATATTTTTCAATAAAGATTTTTTGCATTTTAAGAACCATTTATTTTGGGGGTTTTTATATTTATTTTAATTTTTATTTAGTACATCACAATCACATCACAAAATATATACATAAAGTATGCATTCAAATTTAATTTTTTTTACTTATAATAATCATATCAATCATTATATTCCTAACAAATAGGACATATCATTTTAGTCAACAAATTAAACAATAGTATATGTCCTAAACCCAAGTTTAGCTTAAAGGGATATTCCGGTCAAAATTTAAATGCACATAGATGAATTACATCTCTGAATAAAAACATATTTGCAAAATACATGTACTGGCAAAAATGCTTCTAGTAAAAGTTATCGCTGTTTTTGTATTAACATTTTTCTCTGCACGTGCATGTGAAGCATAGCTAGATATTCTCAGTGCACCAACATTTTAAATACTACAGCTGTCCAGAGTGCCAGTGGGGTATTGTATCATAAACTGAGTAATTACCAGATGATACAAGCACCTTAGGCTCCCTGAGAAAGTGCTGTGTTTAAAATACTGGTGCACGGTGCATACTTAAATACACTTTTGTAACAGGTATAGTTTTTGTTAGAAACATTTTTGCTAATACATGTATATTACAAAAATGTTTCTATTAAAAACTGAAATGCATCCACATGGATTCCAGTTTTGGCTGACAACGTCCTATCTCCTTCGGTGAAAGAAAAAAAAAGGTGCCAAACATCATACACTATTATTCCAGGACCAATGTCCTGTGTTAAACTCCACACTCCACACAGTGATTGTTCAAGGGCCAGATAATTCTGTCCATTAGTAAAAAAAAAATACCTTCCCCTCCAATTATTCTCTTTCCCTCTCTCCTCTCCATCTCTCAATATTCGTATGAGATAAGACAATTCATTAATCTTGTAACCGTATGTCTGATATTTCTCAAAAAAAAATAAAAAATGAAGCCTCTTACCTGTCTGTTAATTTCTCCTCCATTTACCTATTAATCTGTGTTCCGTAACTGTGGAGGAATTCTCAAAGGGTCTTAAAATATATTCTATTACCTCATTTGGTTAAAATATTATATTGTGCACTCATTTCTTTTAGGAACCTAGAAATTTGTTCTTCAGAGTTAATCAGCCAATCGGAATTAAGGTAGGAAAAATCTGATTGGCTGATTGAATCAGCCAATCCGATTCAAGTTCAATCGGATTGGCTGATCCAATCAGCCAATCAGATTGAGCTTGCAATAGAATGCGAGCTCAATCTGATGGCTGATTGGATCAGCCAATCCGATTGAACTTGAATCTGATTGGCTGATTCATTCAGCCAATCAGATTTTTCCTACCTTAATTCCGATTGGCTGATAGAATCTTATCAGCCAATTGGAATTCGAGTGACGCCATCTTGGATGACGTCACTTAAAGGAACCTTCATTCGTCGGGTAGTCGTCGGGGAAGGAGGATGTTCCGCGCTGGAGGTCTTGAAGATGGAGCCGCTCCTCGTCGGATGGATGAAGATAGAAAATGCCGCTTGGATGAAGATGTCTGCCGGTCCGGATATCCTCTTCTGCCCGGATAGGATGAAGACTTCTGTCGCTCCGGATGTCCTCTTTTGGTCCATCGGTGCCCGGCTGGGTGAACACAACTCAAGGTAGGGAGATCTTCAGGGGGGTAGTGTTAGGTTTATTTAAGGGGGATTTTGGTTAGATTAGGGGTATGTGGGTGGTGGGTTGTAATGTTGGGGGGTGGTATTGTGTTTTTTTTACAGGCAAAAGAGCTGATTACTTTGGGGCATGCCCCGCAAAAAGCCCTTTTAAGGGCTGGTAAAAGAGCTAGTTACTTGGTAATGTAGAATAGGGTAGGGACCTTTATTATTTTTTTTTTTTTTAAATTTTATTAGGGGGCTTAGATTAGGTGTAATTAGTTTAAAATTCTTGTAATCTTTTTTATTTTCTGTAATTTACTGGGGGTTTTTTTGTACTTTAGTTTAGTTTATTTAATTGTATTTAATTGTAGCTACTTGTAGGTAATTTATTTAATTTATTTATTGATAGTGTAGTGTTAGGTTTAATTGTAACTTAGGTTAGGATTTATTTTACAGGTAATTTTTTATTTCTTTTAGCTAGGTAGTTATTAAATAGTTAATAACTATTTAATAGCTATTGTACCTAGTTAAAATAAATACAAAGTTGCCTGTAAAATAAATATAAATCCTAAAATAGCTACAATATAATTATTAGTTATATTGTAGCTATCTTAGGGTTTATTTTATAGGTAAGTATTTAGTTTTAAATAGGATTAATTTAGTTAATAAGAGTAATTTTTATTTAGATTTATTAAAATAATATTTAAGTTAGGGGGTGTTAGGGTTAGTGTTAGACATAGGTTTAGGGGTTAATTAGTTTAATATAGATGGCGGCGGTATAGGGGGGCAGGATAGGGGTTAATAAATGTATTATAGGTGGCGATGGTGTAGGGGGGGCAGATTAGGGGTTAATAAGTTTAATATAGGTGGCGGCGGGGTCCGGGAGCGGAGGTTTAGGGGTTAAACAATTTATTTAGTTGCGGCGGGGTACGGGATCAGCAGGATAGGGGTTAATACATTTATTATAGGTGGTGGCGGTATAGGGGGGCAGGATAGGGGTTAATAGGTATTATGTAGGTGGCGGAGGGGTCCGGGAGCGGCGGTTTAGGGGTTCATACATTTATTATAGTTGCGGTGGGCTCCAGGAGCGGCGGTTTAGGGGTTAACATGTTTAATATAGTTGCGGCGGGGTCCGGGAGCGGCGGTTTAGGGGGTAATACATTTATTTAGTTGCGGCGGTGTAGGGGGGGCAGATTAGGGGTGTTTAGACTCGGGGTACATGTTAGGGTGCTAGGTGCAGACAGCTCCCATAGGAATCAATGGGATATCGGGCAGCAGCGAACATGAACTTTCGCTATGGTCAGACTCCCATTGATTCCTATTGGATCCGCCGCCTCCAGGGCGGCAGATTGAAAACCAGGTACGCTGGGCCGGAAAAGTGCAGAGCGTACCTGCTAGTAGTTTGATAACTACCAAAAGTAGTCAGATTGTGCCGAATTTGCGTTCGGAACATCTGGAGTTACGTAAGAATCGTTTTGTGTCGGACTGAGTCCGGCGGATCGAAGCTTACGTCACTATATTCTACTTTTGCCGGTCTGTAGGGCTTGATAACTACGGCGAATCAGCCTCGCCACAAATACGCTGTGGAATTCCAGCGTATTTGAGGTTGACGGCTTGATAACTAGAGGCCTTTATCTCTAACCAATATTAAAAAATTCCAATATTGTTTTATTTTTGGACAATCATAAAAACAGTGTCTGATATAAACATTTAGGGCTAGATTACAAGTGGAGCGCTAATTTAATGTGTGCCCATAAATAGGCAAATCACGGGCGCATGTTAAATAACCAGCCATTATGAGTGGCTGGTTAATGCTACCGTGAGCTTGAGGTAGCAATGTGCGCTCCGAAAATTAACCAGAGGTCAGACCTCTGGTTCATTTAAAAATGTCCCCCGAGTGCCTCCAAAATAAACGCCTTGATTACGAGTTTGGTGTTAGCCTTAAAAAGCAGCACTGAGAGGTCCCAACGCTGCTTTTTTCCTAACGCTGGTATTACGAGTCTGACAGGTGCAGGCTCACCGCTCACTTTTCTTACGCGACTCGAGGCTACCGCAAATCCCCTTACGTCAATTGCATATCCTATCGATTTAATGGGATTTGCCTAACACTGGTATTACGAGTCTTGGAAGAAGTGAGCGGTAGACCCTCTCCTGGCAAGACTAATACTGCATTTAAAAGTCAGTAGTTAAGAATTTTATGGGCTAACGCTGGAACATAAAACTCTTAACTAAAGTGATCAAAAGTACACTAACACCCATAAACTACCTATAAACCCCTAAACCGAGTCCCCCCCCCCACATCGCAAACACTAAAATAAAAGTTTTTAACCCCTAATCTGCCGACCGGACATCGCCGCCACCTACATTATACCTATGAACCCCTAATCTGCTGCCCCTAACATCGCCAACACCTACATTATATTTATTAACCCCTAATCTGCCGCCCCCAACGTCGCCGCCACCTACCTACAGTTATTAGCCCCTAATCTGCCGACCGGACATCGCCGACACTTTAATAAATGTATTAACCCCTAAACCGCCACACTCCCGCCTTGCAAACACTAGTTACATTTTATTAACCCCTAATCTGCCCCCCTAACTTTGCCGACACGTACCTACATTTATTAACCCCTACTCTTCCGACCCCAATGTCGCCGCTACTATAATAAATGTATTAACCCCTAAACCTAATTCTAACCCTAAGTCTAACCCACCCCCTAACTTAAATATAATTTAAATTAAACTAAATTAATTTAACATAATTAAATAAATTAATCCTATTTCAAACTAAATACTTACCGATAAAATAAACCCTAAGCTAGCTACAATATAACTAATAGTTACATTGTAGCTAGCTTAGGATTTATATTTATTTTACAGGCATCTTTGTATTTATTTTAACTAGGTAGAATAGTTATTAAATAGTTATTAACTATTTAATAACTACCTAGCTAAAATAAGTACAGTGTTAGTGTTAGGTTTTTTTAAGGGGGGATTGGGTGGGTTTTAGAGTAGGGGTGTGTGGGTGGTGGGTTGTAATGTTGGGGGGTATTGTATTTATTTTTTACAGGTAAAAGAGCTGATTACTTTGGGGCAATGCCCCACAAAAGGCCCTTTTAAGGGCTATTTGTAATTTAGTATAGGGTAGGGAATTTTTTTTTATTAGTTATATTGTAGCTAGCTTAGGGTTTATTTTATCGGTAAGTATTTAGTTTTAAATAGGAATAATTTATTTAATTATGTTAAATTAATTTTGTTTAATTTAAATTATATTTAAGTTAGGGGGTGTTAGGGTTAGGGTTAGACTTAGGTTTAGGGGTTAATAACTTTATTATAGTGGCGGCAATGTTGGCGACGGCAGATTAGGGGTTAATAACTATAATGTAGGTGTCGGCGATGTTGGGGGCAGTAGATTAGGGGTTCATAGCGATAATGTCGATGGCGGCGGTGTCCGGAGCAGCAGATTAGCGGTTAACAATATAATGTAGGTGTCAGCGATAGCAGGGGCGGCAGATTAGGGGTTAATAAGTGTAAGATTAGGGGTGTTTAGACTCAGGGTTCATGTTAGGGTTTAAGGTGCAGACATAGATTTATTTTCCCCATAGGAAACAATGGGGTTGCGTTAGAAGCTGGACGCTGCTTTTTTGCAGGTGTTAGGTTTTTTTTTCAGCCAGCTCAGCCCCATTGTTTCCTATGGAGAAATCATGCACGAGCACGTTTAGCCATCTTACCGCTACCATAAGCAACGCTGGTATTGAGGTGAGATGTGGAGCTAATTCTGCTCTACGCTCACATTTTTGCGGCTAACGCCAGGTTTAAAAAGACCTGTAATACCAGTGTTGTCTTAAGGGAGCGGTGGGAACAAAAGGCTTGTTAGCCCCGCAAGCCTTACCGACAAAAACTCGTAATCTCGCCGAAAGTGTATTGTTGCTTTATAAAATAAAAAAATAGCAGCATTTTTTTATTTAAAATAACTGCACTAATAAGGGGTTAAAGTGAGGAGATGTGGGGTGTTAGAAAAGTGCCTTTAAATTGCGGTCTATGCAAACTGTGTGTTCCCTGTAAATAAAGTATATATGTTATTATCTGTATACATATATATTTTACATTTGTTGCACATCACTGCATGACTTGCCCCCTTCGATGCGCTAGGTTATGTGCCGTGTCTATCGCTTTACTTATAACACCAGCCCACAGTTGCATGCGCTGGTATTACGAGTGGAGCACAAATATCGCGCTTGTGAAAGCACAAATTTGTGCTTTAGTCGTAATCTGGCTCTTAGATGGCAACCATTGCTCCCCTTGCCATTTATGTCCATGCCCCAAGCTCTAACCTGGTATGTCTCTCCTGTCATATCTTTACTTCAGCCCTACTTGTACCGGGCCATATTTATCAGTTCCCCACCTCTACTCTGTTAAGCAAAGCAGGGTATTAACAAAAAGAATTTCATAAATGTTTGGATTTTTTTTGTTGCAGATAAAGTCATATTTGTGCAAGAACATGAATTTAACCTCTAGTCAGTGAGCTGAGAACTTGCGCTTAGCCATGTTGACCACCTGATCTTTTTTTCTGCCTTAGGTTCCTCTGAGAGGATTTTGGAACTTTTTAATACAGCCCCTCCCTCCTTATCTGTAAATTAATTATACTTTTCTAAGCAACACAAATAAATCCAAAATGTAGTTGTTTTCAAAGGGATATTCTTTTTTAGACGTGCAAGCAAATAGATGTGCGCACATTATATATACACACTTTGAACTCGAATATACTTTGAACTATAACAACCAATCTGAGAATTCACAATAAATTATCATTAATGACTGCAAAGAACTGCTATTTCATGTTTTATTAGAGCAAATGTGTTTGTTAGACTGTATATAAATGTAGAGAGATGGACAATGGAGCAGCTGTTTAATTTATCCAGTTTTCCTCTAAAACCCACATTGTACTGTAAGCCCACAACAAACTGTTTCTGGGCATTTGGTTCTAGTGGTACTAAGCAGCAACAATTCTTAAAGGTGACATTTACATTATTTTGCTCTCCAAGGAGATACCCCTTTTACGCAACTAAATATAAATATATTCCTGTAGTGATCAAGCAGTCACAGTGTAGAATGTTGCATGCCAAGTCACTGGATTATACAAGATCACCCAGTTTCTCTTGGGGCAAAGGAAAATAATTACAAAGCCCTTGACCCCCATACTAGGCACTACTACTACTAAATAAATGCATGACACAAGAACATGGTGTTATAAAGGCCGCAGGTTGTTTTATTGAACACCATAAATAATATATCCATAACATTACCAAATAAATAGTTAAACATTTCCATACAAACCCCAGGGTGCATGCCCATCCACAAAACGTGCCCTTCTTACCACTAAGAATGGCACGCACCCTTGTATAAAATGATCCCCTGTTAATCAAACAGGAGGTACCAACAATCCCCACTTTGATCAAAACCACAAAATAGGCAAGCATCCCCCGTCACCCCCAAGCTGTTACATATAGCTCAAACCACATAGAAAAAGGGGAGGGAGGACAGGAGCTTCTCACCACACATTTTGGTCCTGAACTGTCCGCACTTCCGCTCTGCTCCATCACCTACCCTTGTAAAGCCCAACCTACTGGCCCCATGATGACCCCTCAATGTTTTCCTTCCGGATTCCTCTGTCTTTGCCTATGAGTCAGGCTATACATGTACTGGGATAACATGCCACAGGCATCTTGCATTGTCCTAGAAGTATTACTAGGCCTGCAGCTTTCTTTCAGTCCAGTTGTTAATAGACAATAATTCCTTAAATTCCTAAAAAAAAAAAGGTATCTCTCTATGTGTTAGAACTGTGCTCTATTAATAAAACCATTAATGCCTTAAAGGGACACTTAAAACATTTCATGCTCCTCCCTCTAATCATAAGTGTTGCCATTTTGGAATCAAGATTACACTCCAGGCATCTGAAGGAGAGTTTATGCACATGTGCAAACATTTCAGCACTGGAATGCAGTGAAAGATAGATTTCAACATGGCGGCACCCATGACTGTATTGAGGGAACCTCAATACATAAAATGTATCTAGAATTTAATGTCCCTTTAAGTGTATATGGTACATGGTCATATATGTGTGATGGCACCAGGTTTGTGCCCAAAAATGGGATCCCTCTACTGCTTTGAAACATGCCTTAGCAAGAGCAACTGTATATGCTGGTGTGCCTCCTAGATAAAAGTCCTTATTGCATTAGATTTAGAGAAGATTAAATAAGGATTATCAGAGGTTGCTTTTAGAATTTATTATACTACAAAAGTCATTTCAGAACACACTCATTTAATTGGTCATTATCTGCTTAGTCAGGTGAATCAGTTGTATCAGCGACAGACTATTTCCTGTCTTTATCACTATCTCTAACTCCTGTTCTAGAGAACTGTATACAAAAGTTCATTAGCTATATCTTTATGACCTGATAAGGACTGTATTGTAATGTTAGCTGTTTTTGTTGTTGTATTACCTGCTTGTAGATTATAATTACCTTTATCAAACGAATATGTTAGAAGTAAACTCGTTTCACAACACTGAACAGAAAAAAATATATTTTGTGACCTCTCATGCCTGCATTTATTATTATGGTTATGATTAGGTAACCCATGAGGAGTGTCTTAACACTATTGCCTTTGTTTATTGTTATTTTTAATGATCAATTAAATCCACCATAAAAAAAAGTTTAATTAAAGGGACAGTATGGTGTAAAATAGTTTTTCTTTTAATGTATTTCTAATAGCTTGTTATACCAGCTGCAGAGTATAACATTTATGAGAAATTGCATTTTCAGGTTTATTTTCAGGTTTATGTGTTTATATCTGTCTGTAAACCAAAGCTCAATACTTAGGGCCCGATGATCAAAAGCTCTCTGGGCTGGCGAGATTATTAAAGAATGGTTGCCAGTCCTTCTATTTCCCTGGTGGAATGATCTAAAGACACTTTTTACCCTGAAAACAGGGTGTCTCGCTAAGGAGCGTATACTGCATTTTTGTATGAAAAGTGCACAATACAATTTGTATTTTAAATGTAACCATTCACACAAAATAAGCAAGGGACAATTGTATTGTTAAGGTGCTTAATAAATTATTACAAAATTCTTTGCATAAAATCGTATTTTACCAAAAACTTAAAATTTGTATGTCAATTACACAGGAATAAATCTTATTACATTTGCACAGCGTAAATTGTAATTTTAGTACACGGGATGCGAAAAAATCACTTAGAAATTCTTAAAATACCAAGCATAATTGTTGTTTTTTCGTAAAATGGGCTAAACATGGACGTTCCATGAGCGTATATGAAATTGTTTCTCTAATTCCAGCATAATTCTCTAAAGATTTTTGCACTACAGATCTCACATTTTTTTCTCGACAACTAAAAGGTGGCGAGCTTTTCTCCAGATACTCCAAATACTTAATACCCTAATAGAAAAACACATGCATACAAAAATATAGGCAAATGTAAGATGCTATACGCAGAAAGCAGCGCAATGTGATTTATATTGGTTGCAGGATTTAATGGCCCCCTGCTCTCTGCCAACTTCACTCTATGGAGGGAAGTGTCCATATCCATAGAGCTCCATTACTTACTTTATTTTTTTTATTTTTTATTGAGGTTTAAAATAGGCATACATATAGTAATTATACAAGTAAGTGAATACAGAGTAACATAAAGATGCAATTCAGGATATACATTGCCTTTAAAATTAAAACAAGGTTTAGAAAATAATAGTAAACATTAGTATAAATAGCCTAGCTTCTTGGAAACCTTCAAATATAAACTCAGGAGGTCACTCTTGGACCTCAAATAATAATATAGTGTAGGTAGTAGAAGGTTCTTGAGAATGAAAAGACCACTCTTGGGTCTTGCACAGTATAAACCTCAGTTTTTTATCATTTTAACAAACTCTCAATAATAAAAATGGAAATAGGTTGGATAACACGTGAAAAATGATGATAAATCTGAAACATAATCTAAATGGGAAGGGCAAAAAAACAAAAAACTGTTAGCGCTATCTATAAAAATATATGGATGAGCAGAGAGAAGCTAAGTGCTATCTATAAAAATATATGGATGAGCAGAGAGAATCTAAGCGCTATCTATAAAAATAAATGGATAAGCAGAGAGAAGCTAAGCGCTATCTATAAAAATATATGGATGAGCAGAGAGAAGCTAAGCTCTATCTATAAAAATAAATGGATGAGCAGAGAGAAGCTAAGTGCTATCTATAAAAATATATGGATGAGCAGAGAGAAGCTAAGCGCTATCTATAAAAATATATGGATGAGCAGAGAGAAGCTAAGTGCTATCTATAAAAATATATGGATGAGCAGAGAGAAGCTAAGCGCTATCTATAAAAATATATGGATGAGCAGAGAGAAGCTAAGCGCTATCTATAAAAATATATGGATGAGCAGAGAGAAGCTAAGCTCTATCTATAAAAATATATGGATGAGCAGAGAGAAGCTAAGCGCTATCTATAAAAATATATGGATGAGCAGAGAGAAGCTAAGCGCTATCTATAAAAATAAATGGATGAGCAGAGAGAAGCTAAGTGCTATCTATAAAAATATATGGATGAGCAGAGAGAAGCTAAGCGCTATCTATAAAAATATATGGATGAGCAGAGAGAAGCTAAGTGCTATCTATAAAAATATATGGATGAGCAGAGAGAAGCTAAGCTCTATCTATAAAAATATATGGATGAGCAGAGAGAAGCTAAGCTCTATCTATAAAAATATATGGATGAGCAGAGAGAAGCTAAGCGCTATCTATAAAAATATATGGATGAGCAGAGAGAAGCTAAGTGCTATCTATAAAAATATATGGATGAGCAGAGAGAAGCTAAGTGCTATCTATAAAAATATATGGATGAGCAGAGAGAAGCTAAGTGCTATCTATAAAAATATATGGATGAGCAGAGAGAAGCTAAGCGCTATCTATAAAAATAAATGGATGAGCAGAGAGAAGCTAAGTGCTATCTATAAAAATAAATGGATGAGCAGAGAGAAGCTAGTATTTGCATCATTAACAAACCTATATCTTAAGTTGACTTCAAATAAAGGAGATTGCAACTAAATAAAGGCCACCTTTTTTCTTTTTTTCTGTCAACTAAGCGGGGTAAAGAATAGGAATTAGTGATGTAACTAGTAAATAGGCTGAATACCATCCATATCATTGTATGTGCATATATATATATATATATATATATATATATATATATATATACTGTATATATATATATATAGATATATATATATTAATAATATTTTATATAGTGTGACAGTAACAAATCTGAAATCTCGCGCTCTGTCTGGGACATTCATCTTTTGGTCAGCCTTCTCAACTGAAGCATAGAAAAGGCCATGTAGCCCCAGCCGCAGCCAGCACAGCATGTTAAAAGGAAGGGACAGAGAGGTAAAAGTCAGTTATATATAGATCTATATTGCTGTAGTAACTTAATAGTTGCCAAAGTACATTCAGGTTACCAGAAAACATCTGATGATGGAGTAAAACTAGCATCAAAGACTATCACAGATTGACATTTCTTTTTTTAATATTAATATCCTCTTATGTAATGAAGCTGTAAAATGAACCCATCTCTGATAATGGTAGGTTACCATATGAAATGTTATTTGCATATATATAGGGGCCGATTTATCAAGGCCTGAATGGCCCCTGATGTCCCTGTTTCCGCGCGATCCTTCAGGCTTGTCGGAAACAGCAATTATGAAGCAGAGGTCTTAACACCGCTGCTCCATAACTGGTCCGCTGCCTCTGATCGCCAGGTTAGATAGGTCCGCTTAGTGATTCTTACAGAAGACAGCACAAAGCAGTATCTCTGAGTGCTAGCCAGGGTCCCCATGCAGTATATTACAGGCTTTGCCACAGACTCACCGTCCCGTGTCAGGTAAAGTGGAAACAAATGACAAAATAGGTTTGGCAGGCTAAAGGGAGTAGCGTGCTTCTTAGTGGCGTGTGGGACATTCTGACAAAGTAATATCCTCTGATTTGGGCTCGTTGTGGATGCCTTTGCCGACATGCGCTGCAGGAATCTCAAGCCCTTGACACTCTGGCTCTGAATGTTGTAGATAACAAAGGGTCACTGTGTGTATTTTATATCTCCTTTGGTTTCCTCTACATCTATGGCGGAATCATAGTTAGTGAGCTCATTGAAATTAAAACACTGACCTACAAGCCTGTGTAGTTTAAGAAAATGCTCCTCTAGAAGTACGCAACTGATTCTTGTATGTGTTGCATAATAGGTGTTGTGCCCCACAGGATTAATAGGTAGTTGCAGCTTAGTGCCGCATAACGACAGGATGAAAGAGCGCCCTACCGGGGAGGGGGTATGAAAAGGGCCTAGGCCTCGAAGTATCTCCGGGCAGTGATGCTAGAAGCAATTTCACCGATATCAAGCTCACCAGATGCGTTATCTGTAGTAGACTTCGGTTCTGCTAAGTGCTTGTATGGATGATGCCTTTACAAGGTGATATTGCAATAGTATTTCTAAAAAGCTGGAGCAGCATCTAATTATGCAACTGAACATGGCCACAGCCCGGAAGTCCCCCCCAAGCTCCATTACTTTCAATACTAGTCATCTCGCCACTCGCATTTAGGAGTGGGCGAATGTTTTGCAACATTTGAAAATTTAAACTAATTTTAACACGTTCGTTCATTTCGAATATTTGTACAACATTCTAACATTTGTTTAATGTAATAGTATTTATACGCTAATATAGAAATCACTGGTCAGCCCCTCCCCTTTCAGATTTGATTCTAATATGAAAGTTGCATTTTTAAATGGAAGAATCACTGCTTTTTGTGTATTATTATCTAAAGACTTAATATACTCTTTCCATTTTGCAAAAAAAAAATGTTTATATTACTATCAATTTCCATCTGTACTTTTACTTGTTCTAAAAATAACTGATATAGAATAGCATTCTTAAATTCTGTAAATCTGGGTTCTTTATGGGTTTGCCAATATTTAAAAAATACTTTCCTTCCAAGCAGAATAACTTCAAAAGTACTGTATTTTCACCAATTCCCTTATAAGTTGTTAAGAAAAAAATATTATGTTTGGAAAATTGAATATATTGATTTAGATGCCCAGAATGAGATTTTCCCCCAAAACCTTTGAATTATTGGGCAGAACCAGAAAAAAATTAACCATATCCACCAAACTGAATTTACATTTTATACAAGATAACTTATCGCTCTCTTTTGTCCAATATAAGAAGTATTTTGGAGTAATGAAAACTTGATACAATATTTTAATTTGCTGTTCTCTGAAGTACTCTGCTTTCATAGCTTTGGCTGTCCTAGTTAGAGAACTCATCAATAGATCAATCTCATTTTGACGTTGAATAACTTCACTTCATTTAAACTTAAGATATGTAATGTTACTAGCTTCCTGCAAATTTAATAAAGACATGTATATACTAGTAATAGATAGGTTCCCTTGCCTAAATAACGTTAAATTATATTTAATAGCTAAGTTTTCCCAATCTAAATTTCTAAGTCTCAATAATTGGTCTGCATAGTGTCATATTTATAGATATGAAAAAAAAATGTTGGTTTGAGATCCCAAACTCTCTCTTGCATTCATCAAAAGTTTTACTTTATTATTTTCTATATTAATTAACTGATTCATAAATCTTATTCCTGCCTGAGACCATTTTTCAAATCTTGCTGAGTCATACATAACCTTCAGAAAAGCTGGGTTTCCTCTAATAGTTAAAAACGTGGATACCCTAAAATGAATACCTAGTCTTGCACACATCTTACGCCAAGCCTGTATGGGTTGTGTTATTTTTTTAGGTATTGAATTAGTGGGCATATGAACAAGAGCTTTTAATGATAAAGGCGCTACCATCACTTCTTCTATTTCATAAGTTGAGAAATATCCTACCTCTAAAAACCAATCAAATATATATTTAACATTAGTTGCTATATTATAGCTTTAAAAATCTGGTATTGCCATTCCAAAACCTTTTCTTACAGCAACTAACGGATTCATGGCTATTCAAGATCTTTTATTCTTCCAGATAAATTGTCTAATAAGTTTATTGATTATAAGGATATCTTTCTTTCATATTATGAGTGGGAGAGCCTGGGATGTATATAAAAATCTAGGGAGGGTAACCATTTTAATTAAATGGATTCTGCCTGCTAGAGATAAAGGCAGATTCATCCATCTATTGATATCTCTCTTAAGGGATATAATCAGTGGAGGAATATTTAATCCGTACCAATTTTTTGGTTCTTGTGAAAATTTCAGCCCCAAATATGATATATTATTGTTTGCTTCTTTAAATGGGGTTTGGGACGAGTTCCTATGTTTAATCAACCATAGTATTTCCGTCTTGTCTTTATTAATACTGAAACCTGAGAAGGATTGGAAAACATCTAAAACCTTAATAATTAATGGTAAATTATTTTGAAGATTTTGTGTAAAAATCAGTAGATCGTCAGCATAAATAGCTTGCTGAATCTTATACTTATCTATATTAATTCCCTCAATCTTATTCCGAAAATAAATGGCTAGGGGTTCCAATGCTAAATTAAAGAGAAGGGGTGAGACAACCCTGGCGTGTTCCTCGCTGTAAAACAAAACTCTCTGTTACTGTGCCGTTAATTACTAAAGCTGAGGAGGGAGAGGTGTATAACAAATAGATCAGTGATTTTTAACCTTTTTTTTGCCGTGGCACACTTTTTTACATTAAAAAATCCTGTGGCACACTACCATCCCAAAATTTAAAAAAAATCACACATTGTAGCCTAATACAGCATATATATATACACATACACACAAACACACACATACTGTATGTATTGTGCTGTTATGCCATGCCTCCTACAAACTACCCCTGCACTGGGAGTAAAAAACAAGCAACGTTTAAAAAATATGTCACACTGTTGTCAGTCTGCCGTGGCACACCTGAGGATCTCTCACGGCACACTAGTGTGCCACGGCACACTGGTTGAAAAACACTGAAATAGATCATACTAAAAAAATGACCCATAATTCCAAACTGCCTAATAGTAGTAAACATATGGTCCCATATCAGGAAATCAAATGCTTTTTGTGTGTCCAAGGTTATAATAGCTGGGTCTTTCCCCAAAAACTTTTTTTTCCCTGCACACTATATCACAGTAATTTAACACTATCTCCAATATTCTTATGTCGGATATTAATGTTCTTCCTTTGATAAAACCCGTTTGATCTGGGTGAATCAAAGTAGTGATAACCAGTTGAAGTCTTGTAGCTAAAATATGTGTTAAGATTTTTTAGTCCACATTCAATAGGGAACTCGGCCTGTAAAATCAACACTGTTCTAGATTCATTAAAGTATCTAGATGGGTTCTCTCTCTATAAAGAAAGAATTATATATTTCCTTCAATGAAGGAGTAATTTTATCATTTAAGATTTTGTAGAGTTCTCCTGGTATATCATCCGGGCCTGAAGTTTTATTAAGCGCCAATTGTTTTATGGCCAGTTTAATTTCATCATCTGTAATTGGATAATTAAGAGTTTCTAACTCATCACTTGATATTTGAGGTAGTCTAATATTTTCCCATAATATATCTTTCTTATAATAGTCTACTTCTTTATTAGCGTATACATTTTTAAAATATTGATGAAATTCTCGCTCAATATCATATGGTTGGTTAAATATTTTGTCTTTAATTTTAATAGATGTAATATATTTTTTTTGTTTCTTTGAATTAAGTAAGTTTGCTAAATATTTCCCTATTTTGTTACCAAAAGTCATATATTTGCTATTTACCTCGGGTGGAGCTTCTCTTTGAAAACAAAAGGAGTCTCTTTGCTTTCTTGCTTCCATATATGCTTTCTAATTTTCTTTGCTACTGTTATGCAAATATTGCTGATATTTATTGATAATCTGGTTGTAAGTTGAATCCAAAATTATTATTTTTTCCTTTTAACTAAAAAAGCCAGAGTTTCCCCCTTTATTACTGCCTTAAAGGCTTGCCAAATTGTCTCCACATTGTTTACAGAAGATTTGTATCTACTATAGTTATCATGCCATTTGCTAATTAGGAAATTACAGAACTTCAAATTATTATATAAGTACTTAGGATTTTTTTTTATTATTCGGCTGATTTATTGGGTTAATTGCTAGCGAAAGCAATATAGGAGCGTGATTAGAGATAGTAATTGGAGTTATCGACGCCTTTTGAGCTATAGAGAAAAGATTTTTACTAATTAGGAACATATCAATATTTGATAGAGATTTATATGTCTTAGAGATACAAGTAAACTCTTGAGTATCTGGGTGAGCATTTCTCCAAATATCTATTAAAGCAAGATTATAACAAAGAGCCTTGAATACTTTAGTATCCTGATTTAATGGTAAGTCATTTTTTTTATTACGCTTTCTATCCAGTTGCCATGATGGGGTCAAATTAAAATCACCCCCAGGATAATATTTTTATCGAACTCTAATAACTTAGCTTGAATTCGCTTCCAAAAGGAGCCTTTTTTTTTTGTTAGGCCCATATACATTACATAACACCACTGTCCTATAAGCCAAAACAGCTTCAAGTATGAAAAACTTACCCTGTTCATCCACTTCTTTCCTAAGAATTTTATACGGCAGATTTTTCCTAAAAAGTATTGCCACTCCCCTCTTTCTACGAACACCCGGGGCAAACACAACTTCTCCCACCCAACCCCATTTCAACTTTTGGCTTTCTTTTTCATCCATGTGTGTTTCTTGTTAAAATACTATACAAACTTTTAGTTTCTTTTAATGTTGTAATACAGATTTCTTTTTAATAGGGGATGTGAATCCCCCTACATTCCAAGACCCAAAATTATACATCCCAAGTTTTATAAAGACACAGCCCAGGAGTGGTATCTTTCACCCCCCGGGCTGACCAGTGAGAGAGATGATAAGAAAAAATAAAATAAAAAAAGATCAAAAAGCAACCCCCCACCAGCAGAACACCAACCAGGGGCAGACGTGAACAACAGCTTCAAGTATGCTTCTAATATCTATTTGTTTCATCATAACAAACTTTACTAATGCTAATTTCACTTAAACCTGTTCCTTTAGTTCTACAGCTCCAATTCTTAGTTAACCTCATCTCTCAGAAAAACCTCTGCCTCTTGGGGAGTGTTGAATATTTTGAAACCTTCTTTAGTTTTTATACTAATTCTAGCAGGATATAAGAGCTTCACTATTCTACCTTCTTGAATTAATCGAGTACATATTGGTGCACACAGTTTCCTTCTGTTAGATGTTTTATAAGAAAAATCCTGAAAAAATAAAAAAAAATTATTCTGAAAAAGCTGTAGGTATTTTATCATTATAGGTCTAGGTCTATCATTTAACTCATCCTGTTTTCTAAACATACCAATCCTATGAACACGTTCCACTAATATAGGTTGATTACTATGTGTGATTTTTAAAATCGAAGGCAGCTGCACTGCAGTAAACTACATTAAATCTTTCTCTGCTAAGGTTTCTGATATTCAAATCACCCTTATATTATTTCTTAGTGATCTATTTTCAAGATCTTCAACTTTATCACTTAAAAATTGGATTTGCTTGAGCATTCCTGTAATATCATGATCTTTTTCCATATCTCTATCTTCCAGGTCTGATACCCGCTGTTCAACTTAAGCTACTCTGGAAGAAAATTGTTTAATTTCTTGTGAAATTGCTTCAATGCTGTTTTGTAAAGAATCAAATTTACGCATAAATAAAGCAATAATCTCTTTGAGAAGTTCCGTGTTCCCTATTGTCTCAGAGCTATCTTCCTGAGGGGAGTCTAAACTTAGCTCTGCACTACGTCTAACTTGCTTTTTTTCCTGCTGTCTTCTACTCGCCATAACTGATGTTTTAGAGTGAGAAACAGCTGAGATATATTTATCCATAGACATTTGGGTCAAAGAGGAGAAAGAATGGAGAAAAGAAGAGCAATACATGATACTTATAATCCTATTTCTGGACATTAGTTATTGCACTCCCCCTTTAAGTGTCAAATAAATAAACCAAGTTTCTGTATATCAGAAAAAATAGACACACCATAATTCACAATTCGTTACAGGCCACCAGCACCATGTTTAGCTAATATTCTATATCCCAATTAGACCAGTAGGCATACCAGCATGTTTCCACTAGAAGGTGTTTTTATCCCTAACTTTATACAAAGGAAGAAGAAGAAAGATTATTTATCTTTGTAAACATGGAGGAAAATTATTACCCTTTCCTTATAATATTAGTAAATGAGGTGAGTGTGTCTTCTAATCTAAGCAATTGGGGGTATTTATACCCCTAGTTTTACAAGTTAATTGTTACTTTCCTGCAACAACAGAGACAATTTCTTATATATTGGCAAAGTGAGCAATCTATGATACCAAAATTAGTTACAGGCTATTCACACAAATGTTAAATAGTTGTTTCTCTCTTTTTTAGACCAAAGTGCATATTTATACTAAAAAAATCACAGAGATCCTGAAAGGAGACAAGGGGAAGGAGATTGTCTTTCCTTATAGCTTAAATTAACCTATAAACTATTCTATTCTTAAGGCTCCGTAAGACACTTTTTAATTCTACAACATACATACATCCGGTTTAAATTAGTTTGCTCAACATTGTATTACTAAATGTTTTCTATTTTCGTTGGTTATTCGTCTTTCTAAAGTTTCCTCAGATATATGTATCCCATTTACTTCCTAATGAATACTGTATATAGATCTAATAATATTTTATATTTGATCTGTTTAACAATATATATAAAACTTGAACACAACATAAATAATACTATACTTCAGTTCTTGAACAAGGAGACGAGAGGGTCTAGATAAAACTAGACAGAATACTTAAGTGTCACAGTCCTCAACAAGTCCTAGTCTTCTTAAGAATTCCAAAATTAGGCTTCCCCTGAATTTGATAATTCCTGGGCACATAGGGATCGCTGTTCCAAAGATAGTATTCTTTACAGACCGATACTCAGATAATTCTACAGGAGGCAAAAAGCAGAGCAAAGGAGATGCCACATGTGTGTATCCATAATAAAACAACCGAGGACAGAGCAGCTGCGTGCAGGGTACTCACATGTTCTGGCAGCACTCCATTGTGCCAATAGATACAGGCTGGACCTTCCACAGCAGCCCAGCTCACAGACTTCTTATTCCTCAAGCCCCTAGTCCTCATGTGTTAAGAATACATAAGGAAAAAAAACACAAATAGAGAAGCCACATGTGTGTATCTGTAACATATAGTATGGGTGTAGGGAAAGAAAACAGATACAGGGTACTCACAAAATGAGCGACACTCAAATGTGCCGAGTAGTGCAGGCTGGGCCTTTAAAAGCAGCCCAGCTTGCTGTGTTCAAATAGATCCAAGATGCAGTTTCTCTCTATATATAACTTTGCTTTCAGAGTCCAGGTATACTTCTTAGGCGTTATAATTAATGGTGAAAATAAAATTGTATTTTACAATGGATACTTCTATATCTCTCACAATTCCACAGCCCCAATGTTGCTTATAGGCTCTGGGGTGCACAGAATATGATGTGTGCTTTAGGGGTTCTTTGATGCCACCATAACGGCGGTAAATTATAACCCAGCTATTAAGCATGACCAAAAGGGGAGCAGGGCAAGGCAAATTTCAAAAGCTTTATTTGGTAAAAATCACGCCCAGCTAATCCCATAGCCCTAACTTCCTACTTTTGGCATGGTCTGCCTAGGGAACTGCTGCGCTGGATTAGAGCAGGCATCAAGACGTCCACCTTCCGTCTCGTCTTACTCGCCTCACCGATCCGTCCTCTATTCGGAGGGTCCCGTGTATCGGCTGCGCCTCACAGACTCTCCTCCTGCATGTCATCAAAGACTCCACCCCCAATGCAATAGTATTTCTAATGCTTTCTTTAAATATAATATTCGATTCTAATTTTCTAATAATTCGATTCGAATTATGCAATATTCAAATTCGAAAAATTTGAATTTATATATTTGTAATAGTATTTCTAATGCTTTCTTTAAACATAATATTCAAATTATGCAATATTCGAAATAGAAACATTCAAATTGATATAATTGTTTCTATTATGTATCAATTTACTAAATTCCCTACCACATGAACTATTGAATTTCTGAATAGTATTTGTTAAATCGAATGTTACATTTGAAATTTTGAATGTGGGCATTCGATCTAATTATAAACATTCGAATTCAAAAGTGAAATTCGAAAACTGTAAATAGCATTCACTTAGAATAGAATTTTTAAGAACATTTGTTCTTATCAATATTCGATTATGAAAATCAAATTTCTACAATAACATTCGTTCTAACATTCAAATTTGAATATAAATGTGCCCATACCTACTCACAGGGACTGCCCCTTTTTTACAATCATTCCACCAGGGCAGCCCCTGCGAGGGTCGTCGAGAAAAAACACGTCTCATCTATCAAAGTTTAGATCATCAAAAATTAAAATCTTGTTACTTAACTCTTACTTAAAGGGACAGTAAAGTAACGTTCATGATTTACACAGGGCATGTAATTTTAAACAACTTTCCCATTTACTTTTATTACCAATTTTGCTTTGTTCTCTTGGTATTTTTAGTTGAAAGCTAAATCTAGGAGGTACATATGCTAAGTTCTTAGACCTTGAAGGCCGCCTCTAATCTGAAAGCATTTTGACAGTTTTTCCCCACTAGAGGGCATTAGTTCATGTGTTTCATATAGATAACATTGAGCTCAGACACGTGAAGCTCCTAGGAGTCAGCACTGATTGGCTAAAAATGCAAGTCTGTCAAAAGAACTGAAATAAAGGGGCAGTTTGCAGAGGCATAGATACAAGGTAATCACAGAGGTAAAAAGTATATTATTATAACTGTGTTGGTTATGCAAAATTTGGGAAAGGGTAATAAAGGGATTATCTACCTTTTTAAACAACAAAAATTCTGGTGTTTACTGTCCCTTTAACTGTAAATAGAATTCACATATAGAATTTTTAAGAACATTTATTCTTATCAATATTCAGTTATGAAAATCAAATTTCTACAATTACATTCGTTCTAACATTCAAATTGGAATATAAATTTGCCCATACCTACTTGCAGGGACTGCCCCTTTTTTACCATCATTCCACCAGGGCAGCCCCTGCGAGGGTTGTCGAGAAAATCCACGTCTCATCTATCGAGGTTTAGATCATCAAAAATTAACATCTTGTTACTTAACTCTTCTACACCCGACTGGAAGTGAAATTTCTTCTGTTGGCTGTGTTTACATAGGCTTGTCAATAGCCTAGACTTTAGTATAGGTTGGGACACCACAGGCTAAATCAGCTATTTCAAATGCTGAAATAAAGTAAAACAAGCTATTTGTAAACAATTTAATACACTCCAGCAGGTAACATGAAACGTTGGGAACAATTTAAAGGGGAGAACATTTTTAGGTAAACTGTCTCTTTAAGCATATACAAAGAAAAATGTCATGTGCATTTATGAATTATTTTGCATAGTTTCCCTGTAATTTACCTTTGGGAATTGTGCTTTTAGCACCCCAACCAGAGAGGTTGTTAAAGAGCTATTCTACAGTCAAAATAAAATGTTCTATTTCATTATTTTGCTATGCGTTTAAACGCTGAAAAGAAGATTAATACATAGTCAAAGCTGTGCCCATGTGCCCTTCTAGAGGAGGATACAGCTGGTGATCAAATCAGAAGCATACTGTGTTATCCTCAGGCCCTTTTTATAGGGTGCAACTGCACCACTTCACTGAGTTTACTTACCACCAGTAAACATTATAACCAAAATAAAGCTAAAATATTATGTATTTCAATGTAAATTGCTCAAATTATGATTAAATAAATTATTTTTTGCAATTAATCTGTGCTTTGGATAGCTGAAAACATTATAATTATAGAAAGTATTACACTTCCCCCACCCATACTTTCTAATGCCCTCTGGCTAGCACAATTTATTGTGGAGAACACTGAGCTTGTGCATGCATACGCCTAGATTACGAGTTTTGTCAGTAAAGACCCGCGGTGCTAACAAGCCTTTTTTTCCAGCACATCCTTAAGCCAACGCTGGTATTATGAGTTGTCTGAGTGGCTGCGTTAGCCTCAGAAAAGGGAGCGTTGAGCAAATTTAGCTTCCCTTCAACTCTCAATACCAGCGTTGCCTACGGTAGCGGTAAGTTGGCTAAAACGTGCTCGTGCACAATTTCCCCATAGGATACAATGGGGCTGAGCTGGCTGGAAAAAAACTAACACCTGCAAAAAAGCAGCGTTCAGCTCCTAACGCAGCCCCATTGTTTCCTATGGGGAAACATTTTGTAAGTCTACACCTAACACCCTAACATGAACCCCAAGTCTAAACACCCCTAATCTTACACTTATTAACTCCTAATCTTCCGCCCGGCTATCGCTGACACCTGCATTATACTATTAACCCCTAATCTGCCGCTCCGGACACCGCCGCAACCTACATTATAGCTATGAACCCCTAATCTGCTGTCTCTAACATCGCAGACACCTACATTATATTTATTACCCTAATCTGCCCCCCCCAACCTCGCCGCCACCTACCTACACTAATTAACTCCTAATCTGTCGACTGGACATCGCCGCCACTATAATAAATGTATTAACCCCTAAACCGCTGCACTCCCGCCTCGCAAACACTATAATAAATTTTATTAACCCCTAATCTGCTGTCCCTAACATCGCCGACACCTATATTATATGTATTAACCCCTAATCTGCCCCCCCCCCAACCTCACCGCCCCTACCTACACTTATTAACCCCTAATTTGTCGACCGGACATCGCCGCCACTATAATAAATGTATTAACCCCTAAACCGCCGCACTCCCACCTCGCAAACACTATAATAAATTTTATTAACATCTAATCTGCCCTCCCTAACATCGCCGCCACCTACCTACAATTATTAACCCCTAATCTTCCTCCCCCAACGTCGCCGCTACTATAATAAAGTTATTAACCCCTAAACCTAAGTCTAACCCTAACACCCCCCTAAATTAAATATAATTTAAATATAACGAACTAAAATGACTATCATTAAATAAATTAATCCTATTTAAAAATAAATACTTACCTATAAAATAAACCCTAATATAGCTACAATACAATTAATAATTACATTGTAGCTATTTTAGGGTTTATATTAGAATGCAATGTCAATTCTATATAGAATGCGATGTCAATTCTATTGGCTCATCCAATCAGCCAATCGGATTGGACTGCAATCTGATTGGCTGATAGCATCAACCAATCAGATTTTTCCTACCTTAATTCCGATTGGCTGATAGAATCCTATCAGCCAATCGGAATTTGAGGGACGCCATCTTGGATGACGTCATTTAAAGGAACGATCATTCGTCGTTAGTCCGTCGGAAGAAGAGGATGGCTCCGCGTCGGCTGGATAGAAGATAGCTCCGCTCCGGAAGGATGAAGATAGAAGATGCCGCCTGGATGAAGATGTCTGCCGGTCCGGATGTCCTCTTCTGCCTGGATAGGATGAAGACTTCTGCCGGTCCGGATGTCCTCTTCTGCCCTATCGGTGCCCGGCTGGGTGAACACGGCTCAAGGTAGGGAGATCTTCAAGGGGGTAGTGTTAGGTTTATTTAAGGGGGGATCGGGTGGGTTTTACAGTAGGGGTGTGTGGGTGGTGGGTTGTAATGTTGGGGGGGGATTGTATTTTTTTTTACAGGTAAAAGAGCTGATTACTTTGGGGCAATGCCCTGCAAAAAGCCCTTTCAAGGGCTGGTAATAGAGCTGATTACTTTTGTAATTTAGTATAGGATAGGGAATTTTATTATTTTGGGGGGCTTTTTTATTTTATTAGGGGGCTTAGATTAGGTGTAATTAGATTAAAATTCTTGTAATTTTTTTTATTTTTTGTAATTTAGTGTTTGTTTTTTTTTGTACTATAGCTTAGTTAATTTAATTGTATTTGAGTTTAGATAATTTTAGTTAATTTATTTAATTAATTTAATGATAGTGTAGTGTTAGGTGTATTTGTAACTTAGGTTAAGATTTATTTTACAGGTAATTTTGTAATTATTTTAACTAGGTAGCTATTAAATAGTTATTAACTATTTAATAGCTATTGTACCTAGTTAAAATAAATACAAAGTTGCCTGTAAAATAAATATAAACCCTAAAATAGCTACAATGTAATTATTAATTATATTGTAGCTATATTAGGGTTTATTTTATAGGTAAGTATTTATTTTTAAATAGGATTAATTTATTTAATGATAGTAATTTTAGTTCGTTACATTTAACTTAGGGGGGTGTTAGGGTTAGACTTAGGTTTAGGGGTTAATAACTTTATTATAGTAGCGGCGACGTTGGGGGCGGGAGATTAGGGGTTAATAATTGTAGGTAGGTGGCAGCGATGTTAGGGAGGGCAGATTAGGGGTTAATAAAATTTATTATAGTGTTTGCGAGGCGGGAGTGCGGCGGTTTAGGGGTTAATACATTTATTATAGTGGCGGCGATGTCCGGTCGGCAGATTAGGGGTTAATAAGTGTAGGTAGGTGGCGGCGAGGTTGGGGGGGGCAGATTAGGGGTTAATAAATATAATATAGGTGTCGGCGATGTTAGGGGCAGCAGATTAGGGGTTCATAGGTATAATGTAGGTGGTGGCGATGTCCGGTCAGAAGATTAGGGGTTAAAAAATATTTATTTTAGTGTTTGCGATGTGGGGGGGCCTCGGTTTAGGGGTTAATAGGTAGTTTATGGGTGTTAGTGTACTTTTAGCACTGTAGTTAAGAGCTTTATGTTCCGGCGTTAGCCCATAAAACTCTTAACTACTGACTTTTTTTTTTTGCGGTTGGAGTCTTGGAGGTAGAGGCTCTACCGCTCACTTTCTCCAAGACTCGTAATACCAGCGTTAGGCAAATCCCATTAAAAAGATAGGATACGCAATTGACGTAAGGGGATTTGTGGTAGCCTCGACTCGCGGAAAAAAAGTGAGCGGTGAGCCTGTACCTGTCAGACTCGTAATACCAGCGTTAGGTAAAAAGCAGCGTTAGGACCCCCTAACGCTGCTTTTTAAAGCTAACGCAGAACTCGTAATCTAGGCGTTAGTCTTTTGCCGTATCCTCATCTAGACTAACATGGAAGTGTTCCAGGAGTGCTACTTTAACTTCATGGTGAATAAAGAGAAAAATAACTATAGCAAAACTATAAAATAAACTAATAAAGGGCTAGATTATGAGTGGCACGCTAACTCTAGCGCACAAGCTATATTGGTTTTTTTTTCGTTTTTTGCCCGCAATGGAAATAGCGCCTGTATTATGAGTAAACACGTTTGTTTGAGTGCTTTTGAATTTAACGTGCTTCAGGTAAAAAAGTTATAAGGACTCATTGAGTGTGGTATAATGTGTTTGTAAATATATATATATGCATACATAGACATGTTTAAATATGTGTGTGTGAATATATATATATCATTTTATATATATATATATATATATATACACAGAGAAAAGTGCACTCACAGGAACGAACAACCAGCTCAATACCATTCTTAGCCTGTTCTATGGCGATTTACCACCTGGGCCGAAACGATCATCTGGGGTTGCTGTGTTCCTTGTTCAGAGAGAAGTTGCTTGGTATTTCGGTGCTGGACTGGCCGTAATGGGCAGGGTCAGACTGATATACTACAGGAGAACTCTACTCTGTGAAAAGCATTACTGGGCTAAAAGAAGTTGCACCCAGGTGGTGAATCGCCATAGAACAGGCTAACAATGATATTGAGCTGGTTGTTCGTTCCTGTGAGTGCATTTCTCTCTAGTCTCCCTATGTGAAAAAGGGTAACCCAGACGTGGACCCCTTGCTCAGTGTGCTTAGAGGAATACTGCTACACCTCACTGATGAGGCCCAATGAAGGCCGAAACGATCGTCTGGGGTTGCTGTGTTCCTTGTTCAGAGAGGAGTTGCTTGGTATTTTGGCGCTGGACTGGCCGTAATGGGCGGGGTCAGACTGATATACTACAGGAGAATTCTACTCTGTGAAAGGCATTACTGGGCTAAAAGAAGTTGCACCCAGGTGGTGAATCGCCATAGAACAGGCTAACAATGATATTGAGCTGGTTGTTCATTCCTGTGAGTGCATTTCTCTCTAGTCTCCCTATGTGAAAAAGGGTAACCCAGACGTGGACCCCTTGCTCAGTGTGCTTAGAGGAACACTGCTACACCTCACTGACGAGGCCTAATGAAGGCCGAAACGATAGTCTGGGGTTGCTTGGTATTTCGGCGCTGGACTGGCCGTAATGGGCGGGGTCAGACTGATATACTACAGGAGAATTCTACTCTGTGAAAAGCATTACTGGGCTAAAAGAAGTTGCACCCAGGTGGTGAATCGCCATAGAACAGGCTAACAATGATATTGAGCTGGTTGTTCGTTCTTGTGAGTGTATTTCTCTCTAGTCTCCCTATGTGAAAAAGGGTAACCCAGACGTGGACCCCTTGCTCAGTGTGCTTAGAGGAATACTGCTACACCTCACTGACGAGGCCCAATGAAGGCCGAAACGATCGTCTGGGGTTGCTGTGTTCCTTGTTCAGAGAGGAGTTGCTTGGTATTTTGGCGCTGGACTGGCCGTAATGAGCGTGGTCAGACTGATATACTACAGGAGAATTCTACTCTGTGAAAAGCATTACTGGGCTAAAAGAAGTTGCACCCAGGTGGTAAATCGCCATAGAACAGGCTAACAATGATATTGAGCTGGTTGTTCGTTCCTGTGAGTGCATTTCTCTCTAGTCTCCCTATGTGAAAAAGGGTAACCCAGATGTGGACCCCTTGCTCAGTGTGCTTAGAGGAATACTGCTACACCTCATTGACGAGGCCCAATGAAGGCCGAAACGATCGTCTGGGGTTGCTGTGTTCCTTGTTCAGAGAGGAGTTGCTTGGTATTTTGGCGCTGGACTGGCCGGAATGGGCGGGGTCAGACTGATATACTACAGGAGAATTCTACTCTGTGAAAAGCATTACTGGGCTAAAAGAAGTTGCACCCAGGTGGTGAATCGCCATAGAACAGGCTAACAATGATATTGAGCTGGTTGTTCGTTCCTGTGAGTGCATTTCTCTCTAGTCTCCCTATGTGAAAAAGGGTAACCCAGACGTGGACCCCTTGCTCAGTGTGCTTAGAGGAATACTACTACACCTCACTGACGAGGCCCAATGAAGGCCGAAACGATCGTCTGGGGTTGCTGTGTTCCTTGTTCAGAGAGGAGTTGCTTGGTATTTCGGCGCTGGACTGGCTGTAATGGGCGGGGTCAGACTGATATACTACAGGAGAATTCTACTCTGTGAAAAGCATTACTGGGCTAAAAGAAGTTGCACTCAGGTGGTGAATCGCCATAGAACAGGCTAACAATGATATTGAGCTGGTTGTTCGTTCCTGTGAGTGCATTTCTCTCTAGTCTCCCTATATATATATATATATATATATATATATATATATATATATATATATATATATATATATATATATGTATATACACACTGTATATATGTATATATGTGTGTAGAGATGTATTTAAGTATATGTGTATATATGTACTTAAATACCTTTTTATAAATACTTTTTATAAATACTTATTCTCCCTCTCTCTCTCTCTCTCTATATATATATATATACATACAGTGGATATAAAAAGTCTACACACCCCTGTTAAAATGTCAGGTTTCTGTGATGTAAAAAAATGAGACAAAGATAAATCATTTCAGAACTTTTTCCACCTTTAATGTGACCTATAAACTGTACAACGCAATTGAAAAACAAACTGAAATCTTTTAGGTAAAGGGAAATAAAAATAAAAAAATAAAATAATATGGTTGCATAAGTGTGAACACCCTTAAACTAATACTTTATTGAAGCACCTTTTGATTTTATTGCAGCACTCAGTCTTTTTGGGTATGAGTTTTTCAGCATGGCACATCTTGACTTGGCAAGATTTGCCCACTCTTCTTTGCAAAAACACTCTAAATCTGTCAGAATGAGAGGGCATCTCCTGTGCACAGCCCTCTTCAGATCACCCCACAGATTTTGAATTGGATTCAGGTCTGGGCTCTGGCTGGGCCATCCCAAAACTTTAATCTTCTTCTGGTGAAGCCATTCCTTTGTTGATTTGGATGTATACCTTGGGTCGTTGTCATGCTGAAAGATGAAGTTCCTCTTCATGTTCAGCTTTCTAGAAGAAGCCTGAAGGTTTTGTGCCAATATTGTCTGGTATTTGGAACTGTTCATTATTACCTCTACCTTGACTAAGGCCCCAGTTCCAGCTGAAGAAAAACAGCCCCAAAGCATGATGCTGACACCACCATGCTTCACTGTGGGTATGGTGTTCTTTTGGTGATATGCAGTGTTGTTTTTGCGCCAAACATATTTTTTGGAATTATGGCCAAAAAGTTAAACTTTGGTTTCATCAGACCAGAACACCTTTTGCAACATGCTTTTGGGAAACTTCAGATGTGTTTTTGCAAAATGTAGCCGGGCTTGGATGTTTTTTTTTGTAAGAGAAGGCTTCCATCTTGCCACTCTACCCCATAGCCCAGACATATGAAGAATACGGGCAATTGTTGTCACATGTACCACACAGCCAGTACTTGCCAGATATTCCTGCAGCTCCTTTAATGTTACTGTAGGCCTCTTGGCAGCCTCCCAGACCAGTTTTCTTCTCGTCTTTTCATCAATTTTGGAGGGACATCCAGTTCTTGGTAATGTCACTGTTGCACCATATTTTCTTCACTTGATGATGACTGTCTTCACTGTGTTCCATGGTATATCTAATGCCTTGGAAATTCTTTCGTACCCTTCTCCTGACTGATACCTTTTAAAAATTAGATCCCTCTGATGCTTTAGAAGCTCTCTGCGGACCATGGCTTTTGCTGTAGGATGCGACTAACAAAATGTCAGGAAAGACCTACTAGAACAGCTGAACTTTATTTGGGGTTAATCAGAGGCACTTTAAATGATGACAGGTGTATACTGACTCCTATTTAACATGATTTTGAATGTGATTGCTTAATTCTGAACACAACTACATCCCCAGTTATAAAAGGGTGTTCACACTTATGCAACCATATTATTTTAGTTTTTTATTTTTATTTCCCTTTACCTAAAAGATTTCAGTTTGTTTTTCAATTGAGTTGTACAGTTTATAGGTCACAAGAGGATTGGTTGAGATCGATTTGACTCCAATCAGGAGGGAGTGTCTGAACAGAGGACGTCTTCTAACCAATCACAGCAAAGGAAAAATACAGGGAAGTGTTTGGTGGTTCCCGCCCCCCTACCTCCAGAAACGTCTGACGAGGGAGTACAGGCACCAACAGCGGATGCAGTTTGAAAGCCATACCGGACAGGCTGAAGGAGAAGAGCCACCGGCACACCGCGCATACCGCTTACAGGTTTCAGTGATCCTGCCCCCAGGACCGGATGTAACAGAGGTGAGAGGAGGGGGTCATAATTGCACCAGTAACGACTGTTTGGTCATATATTATCCGATTGGGTCTGTGAAGTTTCTGTTTACTACAGTGACTATAGCTCCTTTTTAACTCTTGACACACCGTACAGGGACATCCCACTTTCTTGTACACACTTATGCAACCATATTATTTTAGTTTTTTATTTTTATTTCCCTTTACCTAAAAGATTTCAGTTTGTTTTTCAATTGAGTTGTACAGTTTATAGGTCACATTAAAGGTGGAAAAAGTTCTGAAATGATTTATCTTTGTCTCATTTTTTTACATCACAGAAACCTGACATTTTAACAGGGGTGTGTAGACTTTTTATATCCACTGTATATATATATATATATATATATATATATATATATATATATATATATATATATATATATATAGAGAGAGAGAGAGAGAGAGAGAGAGAGAGAGAGAGAGAGAGAGAGAGACAGAGAGAGAATATATATATATCTATCTATATATAGAAATATTTATATATACGTGTGTGTGTGTATGTGTGTGTGTGCATTGGAGCCCTTGGCAGTCAAATACCTGAAAACATGAAAAAGCATTTTTAATCAATATTAATATTTAATAATGGTTTTAACTATGTATTTACTGTAAATATTTCACATTCCAATATTCTTCACATAGAAGAATAAGTATTTATAAAAAGATATTCCTATATATATCTATATATATATATAAAACTGTACAGTAGATCAGCATTTACCAACAATTGCAACCACTCTGTGCTCGGCCAATATGAATCCAAACAATGAACAATGAAATAGGAAAGGATCCGGTGTTGATCCGTAGCATCCCACAACAAAAACAGCCAGCACCAGAGATGAGATGAATCACCAATTTAATGCAAACAAAGCATAACGTTTCAGCCCCCCACAGGAGCCTTGGTCACATGCAGCAGGTCATAACAACCAGGCATAAAATATGGCCCAGCAAAAGTGCCTTAAATACCCCCACCCACCAATCAGATACGTAACACAGAACCGCCAAAACAAAGCATATCAAACACAGCTGAATGGCATATCTGACTAAACTGACCGTGAACGGCCACTCGTAACCAAGACGACAGTGCGTCTGCAAACAAAAGTAAACAGCACGTAAGCCAATGCACATGCGTGCGTAGTGATTTCATCGTGCCAAACGTGCGTAGCCATGGAAATCCGAACACAAAGACATCAAACCACAACACTGGGGTAACATCTGTCCAATCGGATATGAGCAGTCAGCTCAACCAATAGCAATCAGGCAAGTAACCATGGCAACAACACGAAGCACGATACACACTAGATTACTTGCTAATACGAGAAGACCGGACACAAATGTGTCAAAAGCTGTTAACCTAGGCAGATAACATGTTAGCGCATACAGTGGTAACAACCAAAAGACAATGTATATTTATGTCAGCATGTCACATCATGTAACCATGACAACAGATCTATTGGTTCTGTGTTATTGAAAACGTGTCTGATCCTATTACATCCTAAAATTAAAAACATGAACTGGCGTGGTACATCGACACAGGAATGGTATTCCACAAATAATTCTTATTAAGCTAACCTCAGCTAAATAGTGTTAGTCACACCAGTCAAAATTAAGTATATTATAGAACATCAGTACCTTATATTCTCATGTACCAGCCAGTATACATTAACATACAACAATCAGCAGTGTACTCAGGGAAAATGGTAGAAACTAGTAAAAGAGATGAGAGAAAGCCCACAGTCACTTGTAGAAACAACTGTAATCAATCATCACATTAAGGCCTCTGGGAGTGATGGTGTCTAAACGATGAATCCACGTCTAGATTTAGTGATGTGATCAATGAATATTGTTCTCAGAGTAGAAATGGGATGTCCCACTTGTTGAAAGTGGCGTGCCACCGGTTGGTCAGAGGACCCTTTATCAAGAGCTAATCTAATAGCTGATTTGTGATTAGCCAACCTCTCTCTGAAGGAGGTAATGGTTTTTCCCACATAGTACAAGGAACAAGGACAAATGATCACATAGATGACACGGTCTGAAGTACAAGTCAAACGATGACGTATATTAAAGGTCTTATTAGTATGAGGGTGATGGAACCTGTTGCTAACGATCATACCATTGCAAGTAATGCAGTTGCCACATCTGTAGCACCCCTTTTTTCCTGGGGGTAACCAGGTTCGATTCTGATAGCTCGCAATGGGATCAGTCCTCACCAGGACGTCCCCTGGGTTCTGCGCCCTCTTGTACACCAATCTTGGGGGAGGCAAATCGCCAAATGGTAAAGAAGTATCAGTTGATACAATGGGCCAATGCTGTTTGATCGCTTCCTAGACCTTGTGTGATGCTGGTGTATATGTGGTAATGAAATTCATCCACTGTTCGACCGGCTTGAGTGGTTTAATACTCAGCGTTTGTTGGCTAAGTGAATGTGCATTCTTGCATTGTGCCATAATTAATGGTTTAGGGTAGCCTCTGTCAATGAATTTCTGAGCCATTGTTTCAGGTTGTTTCTTCTTGTGGGCCTCCTCGGTGTTGTTGCGTACAACATGCAGGAGCTGGGAGGAACTGACTCCTTTTTTTTGGAAATTAGGGTGAAAACTATTGTAGTGAAGTATTGAGTTTCTGTCAGTGGGTTTATTATAAAGTGTTGTGTAAAGCCTTAAGCCAGATGGTGTCTCTTTCTTATAAATCTCAAGGTCTAGAAAATGTATTCTCACATCATCAATGTCCATCTTGAACTGCATAGTAGAATTCAGGGCATTAAGATGGTTAAACCAAGAGGTCAAAGACTCCCTATCACCCCTCCATAATAGGAACACATCATCTATGTAGCGCCGAAAGATCTGATGGAGCTCTGATCAGCTGTGAAAATATGTTCATGCTCATGCATGGACATATAGATATTGGCATATGATGGGGCCATATTAGACCCCATCGCCGTGCCTAATGTTTGCAAATAGAAAACATTTTCAAAATGGAAATAATTCTTAACCAAACAGAGCTCCAACAGTTCTAACAGAAACGCAATAGGTGGTCCACAGTAATGGGGGTTAACAGATAGGATTCTCCTGACCATCTCCACCCCATGTGTATGTGGGATCATGGTGTATAAGTTTATGACATCCATCATGACCAAAATGTCAGTAGATTGAATGTCTTCCATCAGACCCAAAAGGTGGATAAGTTCAGAAGAGTCCCTTAAGTATGAAACAGTTGATTTGACCACAGGTTGTAGGAAGTAGTCAATATATTCCGCGAGGGGTTGAAACAAAGAACCCCTCGCTGAAACAATCGGACGACCTGGGACAAACTCTTGTGTATTTTCGGTAATAAGTAAAGGATAGGACTAATGGGGTTATCAACCCTTAAAAACCTAAAGGTGTCCTCATCAATAAAACCAGCATCCAAAGACATACACAAGAGATTGTCAACCTGTTGTTTAAAATGATAGTCGGATTGAACGTTAATTTACGGTAAGTGAGTCCATCATCCAATTGCCTAAGGGCCTCTAGCCTATACAGGGAATAGTCTAACACCACAATGGCTCCGCCCTTGTCGGCTTGTCTGATCAAAATAGAACTATCGTCGGTCAGGGTTTTCAAAGCTCTTCTATCTAGTGGTGTGAGGTTATCCCATGTATCAGCTGTAGGAATATCACTTGAACCAATATCAGTGTTAACCATACGTGTGAAAGTTGTTGTTTTTTTTTTATTGAGGTTTTGCATAACAAACATAAAACACAGATCGCCTTTTAGCAGCAGAAAAAGAAAAAAAAAGAAAAAAAAATACAAATAGAATTGAGCCAAGTATTTTGACAATTATAAAATATACAGTAAGTAGGCTAATGAAACCTCGATTTTGCAATGAAATAGCATATGTGATTGACCAGTTAAGAACCAACTTTTAGGCCAAGTGGCCTATGAATATAAAAGATAACTGATGGTCTGATAGAGAGCTCTATGTGAGCTTCAAAAAGGAAAAGGAATGAATATATAATATGGGGGGGGGGAATTTCAGCGGGTAAGCACCGCTATTTAAATGAGGGAGGGGATGGTGGAGGGGCAGAGCCTTATATAAAGGTAACTTGGGGGATATGACGGGACCTCTAAAGTTGTTATTAGTGAATTAGTTGCAGGACATAATGTCAGTGCAGATCATATGACATTTGTCAGCTTGAAATGTATGGGCACGAAAAAGAGAGTACATCAACAGGGGGATAAAACTGTATATATAGGTTGATGACTGTAAGGGTCATATAGTGAAACATTAAGGGATATCTGGAGCATATTTTAATATTAAGCATATGGAGTTAGGCAAGTATTATGCTGGTTTCTAGACTAGGAGGAGATAGGTAACTAAGCTAATTTTCTTAAGATTGGAGGAGGGTGGCGTGGGAAATAGGGAAGAGGTAATTGTTATAATATATTGCAAGAGAAAATTTCAATGTACAATAGCACCTATGTTATATAAAGTATGATTATTGCATGCTATAGTGGCTCAAAAAAAAATAGCTATATCCATAGTATAAACTAGCTCTGACAGGTGTTATAGTAAAAGTGTGTAAGGGTTACTCAAACCTAGTCCTTAAGCGAATTTCTTATATTAGGTATAGGAACATTTTGATTATCCTAGTGCGTCTATAATTGGATTATAGATTTGTTGTATTTTTCTCAGGTTATCCTAATATAAAATAGGCCTTAGCGTGAAATAAAGTTTAGGTATAGATTGGGAGTTTTGTCATATTAAATATATGGTATCTATAAATATCTATGGAAGGATATAGTGAGGTTTACCACAAGGTCTAGACTGTCGAACTCTTAAGTGTCGAAAACTGATCATTAACCCTCAATATAGTATCAACAATAGTATATAACAAAGGGTAATAACGATATTATGAAGTCAGTTGTAGACAGGGAAAACATAGGTATGGCACATTTAATATTCATAAAGATATATAGTAGTTCATGAAGGATATAGGGCTTGATGGTGAGAAACAGAGGCATCGCCACAGTCATCTCTCTATAGCAATAACTTTAAGTACTAATCTATAAAGTATGTTCAGCGCTAACAAAAATAGTGTAAAGGCTACCAGTATAACTATAGTAGACTTCCAGTTTAACAAGAAATGTAAAAATACAATCAGCAAACTAGGGATGTTGCAACAGGAGGGTAAGGGGTGAGAATTGATCTCATGTAAAGATTGGTTACAAGGTAAAAAATTTTAACTTAGTAAAAACATATAATTTGCAGGCTATATTAGTAAAAGTTAAAACCTCTGCTGCAAGTATCTTACTATAATAACATTATAAACACATGATAATAAAACATGCACAGCTACCTCGGAGATAGCCTGGTATCTAAAACTGCTATTTTAAGAAATTATTCAACTAACATTATCCATATAGGACCGTAAACAAAGGTAGGCGTAGTAGGGAAAGAAAACTAACTAACATAATACAAATGGGCAAATGTATTACAATAGGACTGCAGAGCAATTATCCACCAGTGTGTACATAATATTATGGCATCAAACCCAAGAGTTATCATCAATATGTGCCCTTCAGTAGGAACAAGTGAGTGCAGTGTGTAAATATATGCTTATATGCGCAGATAGTAGTAGAATTGACACTATCCAACCCCAGCTCTAAAGACACTAAGCACATATCTGGGATGACTAAAACAGAGTTTATGATGGATGCGTTGGTGGTGTAGATTCAGCCATTCAATCACCCACTGGCTTTTGCGGATACCAGAATAGCGTTGGGTACTTTCTTGAAATTTCTGTACCGCAATAGTCCAACTGCCAATCCTCTTCTCTTTAGCTACCTTACTGTTATACATCAGGAGGCCTGTCGCACCATCCGGAATATCGGACAAAAAGGAGTCAGTGGAGAGTCCGCCCTGTCATGTCACCGTGCTAGATTCAGCTGTAAGATACAGATCTCTAAGTCTCCCATTAGGTAATGTGGATTTCAGCTTGGGTTCCTTCTCTTCGGTCTTCAAAGAACAGCTCCGATGTGTTTCCTCTGTGGGAGAATGAATATCAGCGTCATCTTGTGAACTGTGTGAAACGGCAACCTCCCACTCAGCCATCTTAGGAGCGCTGAGATCTCCCATCCCACATGGCTCTTTGATGATACGCACAAGATCTGTGAAGTTGCTGTGCATTTGCTGGTCCAGCCTCAAAAGAAGTAATTGTATCTGACCATGTCCGTTCTCCTCCATAGTCATAGCAAAACGTATAGTCAGCTTAGGTATTCCTATAGCATATATTATAGTCCAGTTAGTTGGTGTGGTGGTGCTACAGCATCTGCAGGCGGATCAGTGAGGAGCCGTGTAGATATCACCGCATTATGTGGTCAATTAACCATAGTGGAATCATGTCAAACAAAACAGTTCCTGTGCACTCCTCTGAAGTTTATGTGTGAGCGATCTATTGAGTAAGTGGAGTAGGTCTGTAATGGCCGCTCAATACCGATCAGATCAACTTCAAAGAGGAGTATTATATCATAGCTCCTACTCATCAAGCCATCTCAAAAGTTCAATTCCTGAGGTCTCTGTAGTATGTGAGTAACGTTATAGCAGATATTTTAGTAGTTTACCCAGAGGAAAAAGAATATAATATAGTCATAAGCAGGAGCTACTAGAAAACACATCTGTGCTCTCAAATGGCTAGCTCGGCCCCCCCAGATGTGTGAAAGTTTTAATCGTAGAGTGAGTATTGGGTGGTTCAAAAGAACTCTTACCCTTAAAGGGTTTAGGCTCATATTCAGCTGTATTTTTAAAAAATCTTTCAACTTCAGTTGACGCTGGAAATGATGTAAATCGACCCGTAGGTCAAATATATTGGTTCTAGGAGTAGGAATAAAAGATAGCCCTTTGTTAAGTAGTGAGTGTTCATAAGCAGAGAGTGTACGTTAACTCAAATTGTACACTATTGTTTCAGTTTGCATGTTGTACCTTTTTTAGTGTTTCCTCCCCCCCCCTCCTATGGTGTCTGTGTCTGAACCCATGGGTAAAGGGGGTCTCTGTGATGATCTTGTGGAAACACCGCTATTGATAGTCACCTTCAGTACGGTACTAGCCTATTCACTCCCTGAGGACTCACCTCCACTACTGTCAATCGTATCAAAATTGACTCGTTTGTTCTTAGTGAACTTACCCTTCCTCTGGTACGATGTCTCACTTTTACCATATAACCACCTATAGACCTTCCTATCTCTGTAATCATTCTCCACTGTATTATACTTTTTGTTATACACCATCATCCCACATACACATGGGGTGGAGATGGTCAGGAGAATCCTATCTGGTAACCCCCATTACTGTGGTCCACCTATTGAGTTTCTGCTAGAACTGTTGGAGCTCTGTTTGGTTAAGAACTATTTCCGTTTTGAAAATGTTTTCTATTTGCAAACATTAGGCACGGTGATGGGGTCTAATATGGCCCCATCATACGCCAATATCTATATGTCCATGTATGAGCATGAACATGTTTTCACAGCTGATCAGAGCTCCATCAGATTCTTTCGGCGCTACATAGATGATGTGTTCCTATTATGGAGGGGTGATAGGGAGTCTTTGACCTCATGGTTCAACCATCTTAATTCCCTGAATTCTACTGTATGGTTCAAGATGGACATTGATGATGTGAGAATACATTTTCTAGACCTTGAGATTTATAAGAAGGAGACACCATCTGGCTTAAGGCTTTACACAACAATTTATAATAAACCCACTGACAGAAACTCAATACTTCACTAAAATAGTTTTCACCCTAATTTCCAAAAAAAAGGAGTCAGTTCCTCCCAGCTCCTGTGTGTTGTACGCAACAACACCGAGGAGGTCCACAAGAAAAAACAACTTGAAACAATGGCTCAGAAATTCATTGACAGAGGCTACCCTAAACCGTTAATTACGGCACAATGCGAGAATGCACATTCACTTAGCCAACAAACGCTGAGTATTAAACCACTCAAGCCGGTCGAACAGCGGATGAATTTCATTACGCTCTTGATAAAGGGTCCTCTGACCAATCGGTGGCACGCCACTTTCAACAAGCGGGACATCCCATTTCTACTCTGAGAACAATACTCATTGATCACATCGCTAAATCTAGACATGGGGGGGACCGGGCTAAGGCCCTATTGAAGATGGAGTTACGTTGGATTCATCGTTTAGACACCATCACTCCCAGAAGCCTTAATGTGATGATTGATTACAGTTGTTTCTACAAATGACTGTGGGCTTTCTCTCATCTCTTTCACTAGTTTCAACCATTTTCCCTGAGTATGCTGCTGATTGTTGTATGTTAATGTATACTGGCTGGTACATGAAGATATAAGGTACTGATGTTCTATAATATACTTAATTTTGACTGGTGTGACTAACACTATTTAGCTGAGGTTGGCTTACTAAGTATTATTTGTGGGATACCATTCCTGTGTCGATGTACCACGCCAGTTCATGTTTTTAATTTTAGGATGTAATAAGATCAGACACGTTTTCAATAACACAGAACCAATAGATCTGTTGTCATGGTTACATGATGTGACATGCTGACATAAATATACATTGCCTTTTGGTTGTTACCACTATATGCGCAAACATGTTATCTGCCTAGGTTAACAGCTTTTGACACATTTGTGTCCGGTCTTCTCGTATTAGCAAGTAATCTAGTGTGTATCGTGCCTCGTGTGGTTGCCATGGTTACTTGCCTGATTGCTATTGGTTGAGCTGACTGCTCATATCCGATTGGACAGATGTTACCCCAGTGTTGTGGTTTGATGTCTTTGTGTTCGGGTTTCCATGGCTACGCACGTTTGGCGCGATGACATCACTACGCACACACGTGCATTGGCTTACGTGCTGTTTACTGTTGTTTGCAGACACACTGTCGTCTTGGTTTTGAGTGGCTATTCACGGTCAGTTTAGTTAGATATGCCATTCAGCTGTGCTTGATATACTTTGTTTTGGCGGTTCTGTGTTACGTATCTGATTGGTGGGTGGGGGTATTTAAGGCACTTTTGCTGGGTCATATTGTATGCCTGTTTGTTATGACCTGCTGCATGTGACCAAGGCTCCTGTGGGGGGCTGAAACGTTATGATTTGTTTGCATTAAATTGGTGATTCATCTCATCTCTGGTGCTGGCTGTTTTTGTTGTGGGATGCTACGGATAAACACCGGATCCTTTTCAATTTGAGTATGCACCTACTTTGTTTCATTTTTTGTTGCTCATATTTTCTTTTCCTACCTTCTTCTTTTCTGGCTTGGCTATACGTCAGACTAGTTTTCATTAAGGGTTTTAGGGGCTCTTGGAGTTTTAAGATCTTTGCCTCCTCCTAATTGACAGGAGTATAATTTTCATGAGTAATGGATCATGGACTCTCACCACCATGAAAGTAATGATAAGCATAAATTATATTTTTATTTACATAAAGCATCATTTTATTTTTGGCCCAGTTAAAGATTTCCTCTTTTTTAAGTCTCTAGGCACACACGTAAAAAAAAAAATGTACTTAGAATTTAAAACAAAAATGGTTAAAATATCAGAAAAAAACACAACATTAAAATAAAAACATTCTATTTTATCTGCTTGTTGTTTTTAAGCACTGCTTGAAAGCTTGCTGGCAATTGCATGTATATAGGCAGCGTATTCTCCCTGCATTTCTTTTTGAATATGCGTGAAAATACAACATGAATACACACTTGAAAATATGTGGCATATCTTTTTGAGTAAAGTCCTTAGTAGTAAAAGGCTGACTTGCAGAAGCACTGTATTTTTCTATTTATTAAATAAAGATCATGACTAAAAGTTATATTCATGTGGTAAGCTATATTTTGGCAGATATTGGCCTTGGATAAAGCAGTAAACACAAGGGAAACTAATGGACTTTGATACATTTTAATTGCTACAGTGTTTTCAGTGTTGTTGATATGGGTGTGTATACAAGGGAGGGCTTTTCTTTTCTTATATATACTGAAGGTCCTTTACCAAGACAAATAATCACTGCTTGAGCTAAGGATGGGTGAGATACGAGTAACAAGTTCCTTAACCCTTATGATTTCATAGGGGCTGAAGCATTCTTCCACAAATCAACAAAATGAGTTAACTGCTTATAAAGTCATTTAATGATGACATGATAGAGTTGAAAAGTTTATGTTGCAGGGGAAAAAAAGCCACTTTTCTTTCTTCTGTGTCACTTATAATATTTATTCTGCTTCCTTTTCAGGTTCACGCTTCTTGGTGTTGGGATGGGGCTTGACGATGGCCTTTATGTGCATCCTGGTGTTGGCTGACGTGGAAATTAAAGAGATTATTGATGACGAAGCACAAAAAAGTGAGCATTTTTTGTTTCAGAAAACTTTTTATTTTTTGGAATTACATATTATGATCTCAAAAATACAGTCTAACCTGCAAGTAGTTCATTTAATTGTTTATTTATTAGTTCATTATAGAATATAAACAAGATGGTCTTTGTGGCCCCATAGGATAATGGTTCAGTATGTGAATTATTTTACTTACTAATGTTAAACCTTTATTGTAACACAGGGTTATAAAGCGGAGTTGTTCTCTACACAGCTGAGATAACTTGAATGACAATTCCTTTATACTGAAATATTTCTATTATATTCATAATATAACTTTTTCATTTGATTGCCCTTTAACCTCAAATATAGATTATTACAAAGTGTATATAATTTTGTGTTCAGCTTTAGAAGTATTTCAGTATAGATAGTTAAGGGACATGAAATATCCACATTCCACTATGTAAAAGCTTTCATGGATGAAACGTGTTATCAAGGCCGGTGCTACAATTGAGGTAGACTAGGTGTCCCTGCAGGAGGGGGTGAAAATTGGTTTCATGTCTTTTTTGTTATGTATATCTATTTTTTTGCTCACTAACTTGGGCTTAATAATTGGGGAGATATGTGGTGGCATAATGGCTAGTCACATACTTTATAACCATACACAGCACCAGAAACATAGCAGGGAGTAGCATGACTTGCCACCGCAGGAAGATCAGTGGGGAATTGCTGCAGTGTTGTGGGGAAAAAAAACAATTACCTCAGCTTCCCATCTCAAGTCTAGGCTTTTGCAGTAACATCACTATGAGGCTGGTTGGGGACAAGAGCCCTTCCTGCACAATGACTTACCCTCCTCATGTGTCCTCAAATATAGCTGTTGCTTCCAATACTGGGTCCCAATGAACTGATCTCCACTCTAGGGACCGGAGTGCGAAGGGGGTCCACAGTTTATTTACTTAATAGTTTGTCTGCCTGTTATAGCCTGCTGAGCTGTGACACACCCTGCTCTGAAGAAATAACACGAAGAGCTACTGATAGGAACTCACCTGCCCCAGAGATTTAGGGGGCTAAGCCTAGCACAACGATGACTGCTCCCAGGTACATCCTAATGTCAGGGCTGCTCTGCACAGTGTTGAAAATCTTGGGTGTGTAATGATTCTACCCTGAAGCCTTTGGGACTAGCTCAGGTAAAAAGATTTTCACTTTTTTGCCAAATATACATTGAACTTGTTGCTGAGATCCAGTCAGCAGCAAGGGGACCTAGGACTGCAGTAAAAGTGCACAGAAGGTTTGCTAGCTGTTTCTCCACCGTATCCCTCCCACTGTTTACGAGGGAAAGCAGCACTGAGCAGGGAAGCAGAAGGCAAGTGAAGTGTTTTTGACTGAGTATTTTGTTATTTTAACATTGGTATTGTAGTTCATTTTCAGGTTATTTAGCTGGTCTGTGGTCTAAAGGAGGTTTACTTATATAGCTAGAATAGAATGGAATGAGATTTTTGTCAAAACGGCATGTGTGCATGATTCTTTATCATTCTACATAAATTGTGACGTACAAATACAAATCTTTAATTACAAATACAGGGCATTTGGAGAGCAAATTAACGCTCCCGCTTGAATGTTAATTGCGTAGAAGTAAGATTTTTGCGCTCGTCCTATTATGAGTTGAAAGTAAAACTGTTTTCACTCTTGCGGTAACCCGATAGGGGCGAAAATCAGAAGTAAGAATATTGCATTCATGTATTCCCTCATAGAAGTCAAAGGAGAAAAAAAGTGTAATTGGCTCTAACCTGACATGAAAATAGGAATAGAATATTTCACTTTCCAATGTTCTGCACGTGGAAGAATATGTTATTTATATATATATATATATATATATATATATGATTATATATAGGTATAGATATAAACAGATATAGAAAGTAATATCTATTTAAAAATACATAAAACATATTCTGCTATGTGCAGAACATTGGAATGTGAAATATGTACAGTAAATACATAGTTAAAATCTTTATTAAATATGAATATTGCATAAATATGCTTTTACATGCTTTCATCTACTTAAAGGGACATTGAACACTTTGAGATGGTAAAATAAAATGATAAATCGTTCATTAAAAAAACCTCTGCAATACACTTTCATTATTTAAATTATTTTGTCCACTTTTCCTGTAATTCCATTCTTAAACTGTGAGCTTTTCAGTTTCTGTTAGAAATGGAAGTGCAGAGCACTGTTATATTATTCACAGTCATTGGCTGAACACTCTAGTGACCTATTTATAACTGTCTCTAATTGGCCACAGCAGAGAAGATAACCTAAGTTACAACATGGCAGCTCCCATTTATTTTATAGACACTAAAACATTACACTTATTTTGTCAATATTTAAACAGCTACTGAAGCTTTAAAAAATACATCTACATGTTATTCTCAGACTAATATTTTCTTTGAAGCATCAATATATCTAGCATGTATTTAGTGTTTAATGTCCTTTTAACCCCTTAATGACAGAGGACGTACCAGGTACGTCATAGAAAAAACTCCCCTTAACAACAATTGACGTACCTGGCACGTCCTCTGTTGTTTGAAGTGCTGAAAGCGATCATGATCGCTTCCAGCTGCTTACAAGGGATTGTAGTGATGCCTCAATATTGAGGCATCACTGCAATCCCATATTTTACCCACCGATGCAGAAAGGGCCACTCTGTGGCCCTCTCTGCATCGGCCATTGATGTGTTTATGTGTTTATATGTGTATATATCTCTGTAAATACATATATACACATATAAAGACACAAATACACATATATAGACACAAATACACACACACATATATATATATATACATCTTTAGACATGTATACAGTATGTATGTATCTCAATGCTTGTTGCCTGCCTTTTTTCTAACACCTGAGACCTCCTATATTTGAGCCTTTATAGCTATTGCGTGCAATATTATTACTGAATATGTTTTATTAGATAGTATTATTATGAGTGTAACTATACCTTGTAATGTATTTTTGATGTGTATTGTGCAACTTTTTGTTTTGCAAAACAGTTAACCAGAGTTCTGAAGTCGCATACCCCCCAACTGTCCCGATTTTAGGGGTCTGTCCCGCTGTCCCGGGTTGCTAGCCATCTGTCCCACATTGCCCCATGCATTAAAAAAAAGAAATTATTTTATTTTGTTATTGTTTTTAATTCTATTGGGCCCATACTCAGAAGCAGCTGGCTTTTCTCTCCCAGGGTTATATACCTGTTAGATTCCTTGTGGAAAAGTAATGGTTTGTGGGTTAAGCAGTAGTAGGCAGGCTGTATACCCTCTGACCTCAGGTAATGGTGACCTATAACCCCTGGTAGTGATGACGTCTAACCCCTGGTGATAATACTAGCATGCCTTCAGTTTTATATGATGAGCAGTGCTAACAACAGGGTTATGAACAGTGGCAGCCTCAGACTGCCAGCTAATGTGCTTGCCAACCCCATGACCCCAATGAGTTACAGATACCCATATATGAAGTAGTGTGTGTCTATCTGTATCTATAAGTGTGTATGTGTGTGTATCTGCATGTATAAGTGTAAGCTGTGTAGTGTGTGTATATCTGTATGTATAAGTGTGTGTGTATCTGCATGTATAAGTGTATGCTATGTAGTGTGTGTGTGTATCAGCATGTATAAGTGTATGTTATGTAGTGTGTGTGTATCTGCATGTATAAGTGTATGCTATGTAGTGTGTGTGTGTATCTACATGTATATGTGTATGCCATGTAGTGTGTGTGTGTGTGTATCTGCATGTATAAGTGTATGCTATGTAGTGTGTGTGTGTCTGCATGCATAAATGTAAGCTATGAAGTGTGTGTATCTGCATGTATAAGTGTATACTATGTAGTGTGTGTGTATCTGCATGTATAAGTGTATACTATGTAGTGTGTGTGTATCTGCATGTATAAGTGTATGCTATCTAGTGTGTGTGTGTATCTGCATGTATATGTGTATGCTATGTAGTGTGTGTGTGTATCTGCATGTATAAGTGTATGCTATGTAGTGTGTGTGTCTGCATGTATAAATGTAAGCTATGAAGTGTGTGTATCTGCATGTATAAGTGTATACTATGTAGTGTGTGTGTATCTGCATGTATATGTGTATGCTATGTAGTGTGTGTGTGTGTATCTGCATGTATAAGTGTATGCTATGTAGTGTGTGTGTCTGCATGTATAAATGAAAGCTATGAAGTGTGTGTATCTGCATGTATAAGTGTATAATATGTAGTGTGTGTGTATCTGCATGTGTAAGTGTATGCTATGTAGTTTGTGTGTGTGTGTATCTGCCTGTATAAGTGTATGATATTTAGTGTGTGTCTGCATGTGTAGGTGTATGCTATGTAGTATATGTGTGTATCTGTATGTATAAGTGTATGCGATGTAGTGTGTTTGTATGTGCATGTGTAACTGTATGCTATGTAGTGTGTGTGTGTGTATCTGCATGTGTAAGTGTATGCTATGTAGTGTTTTTGTGTCTGCATGTGTAAGTGTAAGCTATGTAGTGTGTGTGTGTATGTGCTTGTTTAAGTGTATGCTATGTAGTGTGTGTGTCTGCATGTATAAATGTAAGCTATGAAGTGTGTGTATCTGCATGTGTAAGTGTATGCTATGTAGTGTGTGTGTGTCTGCATGTGTAAGTGTAAGCTATATAGTGTGTGTATGTGCATGTGTAAGTGTATGCTATGTAGTGTGTGTGTGTGTGTGTGTATCTGTATGTATAAGTGTATGCTATGTAGTGTGTGTGAATCTGCCTGTATAAGTGTATGATATGTAGTTTGTGTCTGCATGTGTAAGTGTATGCTATGTAGTGTGTGTGTGTGTGTAAGTGTATGCAATGTAGTGTGTGTGTATCTGCATGTGTAAGTGTATGCTATGTAGTGTGTGTGTGTGTATCTGCATGTGTAAGTGTATGCTATGTAGTGTGTGTATCTGCCTGTATAAGTGTATGCTATGTAGTGTGTTACTGTGCATTTTTGCTAACTTTAAAGGCCAGAATCTAGAATATTAATGGGGAATGCAGAGAGCAGTTTTAAAGAGTCTATTATTAAATGTCCAATTAAGATAAACATATTTAGCACTGTCTCTGCAAAGCGCAAATTAAATACAGAGCTCACATAGCTATACCAGTGGTTTGAGCTTGTGTTTGAATTGCTGCCTAAGAGTATTAAAAGATATGACTTTATTTGGAATTTTATTTTTTATTACTTTGGTCTTATGATTTTTTTAAGCCCTGCCCCTGCTCCTGCCCACCACATTTCAAATTTTTGCCGCGGGGGTGGGGTGGGGGGGTGTCCCTCTTGTGATAAACCCCTTCTCCCTGGGGCGCAAACGTTTGCGCTACACTCGTAATCTAGCCCACAATTCTTTATTTTTTGGGAGTACAATCTTGTTTTTTTGGAAGTAAACTTTTCTTTTTTGGAAATAAAATAAAATTTTTCTTTAATTGGAAGTACTTTTTTTTGTGTGAATACACAACCAGCATGTCTCAAAACACTATAAAAAAAAAAACTAGTTACTGCTTTGCTTTCAATTAAATGTGGAGAAATGGCTGACAACCCCAGTGCATCAGCATCTCAGGTAAACTTTTTAAATGTATTATGTAACATACAACATGGCTTAACATGTCTAAAATGATTATTCTAATTTGCATAATAGCACTATACAGATGAATATTGATTTTGAGGTTTTAAATACAGTTTTCAAATCAGCAGAAAATCTGTAGCATGTGCTTTTCTTTCAGAATTTATTTTGTACTAACAATAACTGTACTTTTTAAATTTTCATATCTATAAATAAAAAAATAGAAAAAAAAGTTTACCTAAGAGGCTGAGTTGCTGGGGTTAGGGTTGCCACCTCGGCTATGTTTTCCTAGGAACTTATGAGATACACATGCTGTAGGGTAAGCAGGGAGGAACATGTATTGTGTTTGTGCTGTTCATCAGCACTATTCATGTAATGTCCAGAGGTTCAATATATGTTCCGCCCTGCTTACCCTGCAGCATGCGTAACTTATAAATTGACCAGGAAACATGGCTGAGTTGGCAATAGTGTTGCCACCTCGGCCATGTTTTACTGGACACTTATGAGTTACACATGCTGCAGGGTATGCAGAGAGGAACATGAATTTCCAGGATCAATATTTGTGCGCAATTCATGTATTTCATTTCCAAAAAAGAAAAGTGGACTTCCAAAAAAAAAAAAAAAAGGTTGTACTTCCAAAAAACACAATTTTACTTCCATAAAAGAATTGTATTTGTAATTAACGATTTGTATTACAAAAAAAATATATATATTTTTTTTTAAAAAAAAACATGGTATTTGTAAATTTAGATTTCTATTCATATGTCATAATTTATGTACAATGATAAAGAATTATACACACTTGCCTTGTAGAAAAGTGGAGAGGGCTAGGAATATATTTGATGTTTTGAAGTGATAGGTAGTGGGCACCAAGCAGAAAAAGATAGTGAAAAGCCCTGAAATGGGCTTGCAGCACCCTAAGGGCTAAGACTGCAAGGAAGTGGAAGAGAAGAAGAGAATTTGGAGAGCTGGGAGTGTCCTATCTTCTATAATCAGCCTGCAACCGTTCCTGTTTTAGCCCACTATCTTGATGTTTTCTTACTCATTGGGGAGGATGGGTCTGATAGGTGTGCTCAGTTAATGGTGGAAACGAGGCACTTAATGGCTCAGTTTGAGGTCCCCTTGGTAGAAGACAAAACCCAGGGTTGTGTACGAAACAGACTTTTCAGAGATGCTTTGTAGATTGCCTCTTGAAAAAGTCCAAAGTATGTTAGATTCAGTAAGAGCAGCTGTTTCAAAAAAATATTTATCTTTGAAGGAGCTTCAATCTCTACTTTGATTGTTGAATTTTGCTTGCCGGGTTATTCCTATGGGTAGAGTCTTTAACAGGAGACTGGAAAGACAACTGTCAGGCAGCTTTAGAGTCTCAAATAGAATTTTCATCTCTAGGCACATGATTGAAGATTTGAAAGTGTGGGAGTCATTCCTGATTAATTTCAATGGGGCCTTGAGAAAGTGAGATTCCTAATGAGACCTTTCTACCCCCACGCCAACAGTCAAGGTTTTGCACACCACTCTCCTTGAAAGTAAGCGACATTATCCTGAGAACCTGCAGCATCAGTAAACATGTGGAGTTGACTAGATACTGGGTTAGAGTATCTAGTCAACTCCACTTGTTTACTGATGCTGCAGATTCTCAGGATAATGTCGCTTACTTTCAAGGAGAGTGCTGTGCAAGACCTTGACTGTTGGCGTGGGGGTAGAAAGGTCTCATTAGGAATCTCACTTTCTCAAGCTATTCCCCTTTGTGATGGCAGTGGAACTGTGGGGGCAGAGGTTTCAGAAGCAATCTGTGATTTTGGGATGGACAACCTTAGGCCTAGATTTAGAGTTTGGCGGTAGCCATGAAAACCAGCGTTAGAGGCTCCTAACGCTGGTTTTAGGCTACCGCCGGTATTTGGAGTCATTCAAAAAAGGGTCTAACGCTCACTTTTCAGCCGCGACTTTTCCATACCGCAGATCCCCTTACGTAAATTGCGTATCCTATCTTTTCAATGGGATCTTTCTAACTCCGGTATTTAGAGTCGTGGCTGAAGTGAGCGTTAGAAATCTAACGACAAAACTCCAGCCGCAGAAAAAGTCAGGAGTTAAGAGCTTTTTGGGCTAACGCCGGTTCATAAAGCTCTTAACTACTGTACTCTAAAGTACACTAACACCCATAAACTACCTATGTACCCCTAAACCGAGGTCCCCCCACATCGCCGCCACTCGATTACATTTTTTTAACCCCTAATCTGCCGACCGCCACCTACGTTATACTTATGTACCCCTAATCTGCTGCCCCTAACACCGCCGACCCCTGTATTATATTTATTGACCCCTAATCTGCCCCCCACAACGTCGCCGCCAACTACCTACAATAATTAACCCCTAATCTGCCGACCGCAAAGCGCCGCTACTTAAGTTATCCTTATGTACCCCTAATCTGCTGCCCCTAACACCGCCGACCCCTATATTATATTTATTAACCCCTAATATGCCGCCCACAACTTCGCCCCCACCTGCCTACACTTATTAACCCCTAATCTGCCGAGCGGACCGCACCGCTACTATAATAAAGTTATTAACCCCTAATCCGCCTCACTAACCCTATAATAAATAGTATTAACCCCTAATCTGCCCTCCCTAACATCGCCGACACCTAACTTCAATTATTAACCCCTAATCTGCCGACTGGAGCTCACCGCTATTCTAATAAATGTATTAACCCCTAAAGCTAAGTCTAACCCTAACACTAACACCCCCCTAAGTTAAATATAATTTTAATCTAACGAAATTAATTAACTCTTATTAAATAAATTATTCCTATTTAAAGCTAAATACTTACCTGTAAAATAAATCCTTATATAGCTACAATATAAATTATAATTACATTGTAGCTATTTTAGGATTAATATTTATTTTACAGGCAACTTTGTAATTATTTTAACCAGGTACAATAGCTATTAAATAGTTAAGAACTATTTAATAGTTACCTAGTTAAAATAATAACAAAATTACCTGTAAAATAAATCCTAACCTAAGTTATAATTAAACCTAACACTACACTATCATTAAATTAATTAAATACAATATCTACAAATAACTACAATGAAATAAACTAACTAAAGTACAAAAAATAAAAAAGAACTAAGTTACAAAAAATAAAAAAATATTTACAAACATAAGAAAAATCTTACAACAATTTTAAACTAATTACACCTACTCTAAGCCCCCTAATAAAATAACAAAGCCCCCCAAAATAAAAAATGCCCTACCCTATTCTAAATTACTAAAGTTCAAAGCTCTTTTACCTTACCAGCCCTGAACAGGGCCCTTTGCGGGGCATGCCCCAAGAAGTTCAGCTCTTTTGCCTGTAAAAAAAACCATACAATACCCCCCCCAACATTACAACCCACCACCCACATACCCCTAATCTAACCCAAACCCCCCTTAAATAAACCTAACACTAAGCCCCTGAAGATCTTCCTACCTTATCTTCACCATACCAGGTTCACCGATCGGTCCAGAAGAGCTCCTCCGATGTCCTGATCCAAGCCCAAGCGGGGGGCTGAAGATGTCCATGATCCGGTAGAAGTCTTCATCCAAGCGGGGCAGAAGAGGTCTTCCATCCGATTGAAGTCTTCATCCAAGCGGCATCTTCTATCGTCATCCATCTGGAGCGGAGCGGCAGCATCCTGAAGACCTCCGACGCAGAACATCCATCCTGGCTGACGACTGAACGACGAATGACGGTTCCTTTAAATGATGTCATCCAAGATGGCGTCCCTCGAATTCCGATCGGAACAGCCAATAGAATGTGAGCTCAATCTGATTGGCTGATTGGATCAGCCAATCGGATTGAACTTGATTCTGATTGGCTGATTCCATCGAATGGAAGACCTCTTCTGCCCCGCTTGGATGAAGACTTCTACCGGATCATGGACATCTTCAGCCCCCCGCTTGGGCTTGGATCAGGACATCGGAGGAGCTCTTCTGGACCGATCGGTGAACCTGGTATGGTGAAGATAAGGTAGGAAGATCTTCAGGGGCTTAGTGTTAGGTTTATTTAAGGGGGGTTTGTGTTAGATTAGGGGTATGTGGGTGGTGGGTTGTAATGTTGTGGGGGGGGTATTGTATGTTTTTTTTTACAGGCAAAAGAGCTGAGATTTTTTTTATTTTGGGGGGCTTTGTTATTTTATTAGGGGGCTTAGAGTAGGTGTAATTAGTTTAAAATTGTTGTAAGATTTTTCTTATGTTTGTAAATATTTTTTTATTTTTTGTAACTTAGTTCTTTTTTATTTTTTGTACTTTAGTTAGTTTATTTCATTGTAGTTATTTGTAGATATTGTATTTAATTAATGTATTGATAGTGTAGTGTTAGATTTAATTGTAGATAATTGTAGATATTGTATTTAATTAATTTAATGATAGTGTAGTGTTATGTTTAATTATAACTTAGGTTAGGATTTATTTTACAGGTAATTTTGTTATTATTTTAACTAGGTAACTATTAAATAGTTCTTAACTATTTAATAGCTATTGTACCTGGTTAAAATAATTAAAAAGTTGCCTGTAAAATAAATATTAATCCTAAAATAGCTACAATGTAATTATAATTTATATTGTAGCTATATTAGGATTTATTTTACAGGTAAGTATTTAGCTTTAAATAGGAATAATTTATTTAATAAGAGTTAATTAATTTCGTTAGATTAAAATTATATTTAATTTAGGGGGGTGTTAGTGTTAGGGTTAGACTTAGCTTTAGGGGTTAATACATTTATTAGAATAGCGGTGAGCTCCAGTCGGCAGATTAGGGGTTAATAATTGAAGTTAGGTGTCGGCGATGTTAGGGAGGGCAGATTAGGGGTTAATACTATTTATTATAGGGTTAGTGAGGCGGATTAGGGGTTAATAACTTTATTATAGTAGCGGTGCGGTCCGCTCGACAGATTAGGGGTTAATAAGTGTAGGCAGGTGGGGGCGACGTTGTGGGCGGCAGATTAGGGGTTAATAAATATAATATAGGGGTCGGCGGTGTTAGGGACAGCAGATTAGGGGTACATAGCTATAATGTAGGTTGCGGCGGTTTACGGAGCGGCAGATTAGGGGTTAATAATAATATGCAGGGGTCAGCGATAGCGGGGGCGGCAGATTGGTGGTTAATAAGTGTAAGGTTAGTGGTGTTTAGACTCGGGGTACATGTTAGGGTGTTAGGTGCAGACGTAGGAAGTGTTTCCCCATAGCAAACAATGGGGCTGCGTTAGGAGCTGAACGCGGCTTTTTTGCAGGTGTTAGGTTTTTTTTCAGCTCAAACAGCCCCATTGTTTCCTATGGGGGAATCGTGCACGAGCACGTTTTTGAGGCTGGCCGTGTCCGTAAGCAACTCTGGTATCGAGAGTTGCAGTAGCGTTAAATTATGCTCTACGCTCTCTTTTTGGAGCCTAACGCAGCCATTCTGTGGACTCTCAATACCAGAGTTATTTTAGAGGTGCGGCCAGAAAAAAGCCACCGTTAGCTACGCGGGTCGTTACCGACAAAACTCTAAATCTAGCCGTTAGTGTTTTCCATGCGATTACCAGGCTATCTGCTACTTTTGGCCACTGTTTGACTTTTTTCTGCATCTAGTGTTGAAATATTTAGAGCTTAAAATACAATTTTAGACTAGTCATGTCCCTGGGGGTAACAATGTTCTAGCAGGTGCTCTCTCTTGGTTTGATTGGGTGACTTTTAGGAGATTAGCTCCTAATGCAGCAAAGGACGGTTAACTTGTCTTGGTTTTCTTTGGCAGTTAGTGGATCCTGGCTCACATTGTTTCCTTAAGTTTTGTGGCGAACTTACGTTAGGATTTGGCAAGAGTAGGATCAGTTTTTCAGCACTCTCAGGGTAGAGTCGCAAGAGATGTTGTGTGAATGGTTGGCGAGTTTACATGCAGCAGGTTTGCGTAAGGGAGCAATTCACTCTTGGTAGGCATCTTTATCCTTTTTCTACAGGATGCTTGGGTTACTGGATACTACAAGGTTTTTCTTTGTCAGACAGATAGTGAAAGGTTGAAGTCATTCACAGAACAGATATCAGGATGTTTGTGAGTCAATCACTTTAGACCAGTTTGAACAGCTGTTTGCAGTACTACCAAAGGTTTGTTCTTCCTATTATGATGCTTTACTCTTTAAGGCAGTTTTTGTCTTAGCTTTTTCATGAGCATTGAGAATTGGTAAATTAGTATCCCCCTCTAAAAACATTTAGGTAAGGGAGTTCAGTTCCATCAGAGTTTAATCCTTCCTCAATCTTACTTTTCATTCCAAAACAGATCAAGAAGATAAGGGGATCTGGTTAACTTTTCCCATGAAAATAAATAACAAATGAAAAAGGTAATACCTCTTGTGCTGTAGCTACTTTACAGGAATTTTGGGGGCACAGACCAGCGCCCCCAGGCCAGTTTCTTATTTACAAGGATGGCTCAGCTCTTTCAGTTTTTCAATTACGTAGACTCTTAGAGCATTCAGCTAAAAGCATCGGCTTTGATGCTTCAAAAATTGCACCACAATCCTTTCGAACTGGAGCTGCCACTAATGCTGATCTCCAAGAAACTTCTGCTGATGGTATTCACCATATTGGGCACTGGCGGTCTAACCATTATAAGTTATAGGTTCATCCACTTATCGGCAATTTGATTTAGTTTATGTTTGGGTCCATGTCCAGTTGTCGGTGGGGAATGGCACAGTTGGTTGCCGTAATGTTGTTCAATTTTTTGTTATTAATTTCATTTTTGTTTTACAGGTGATCACAGAGCTTCCTCCAGAATCTGGATTGTTGGTTATTCCTTTGTCCATTGGGCCTCTATTAGGGTGTTAGCTTGTCCAGGGTGTCAGAATTTAGGCTTTCCTAGCTCCTGAGTGTCAGGTGGTTTGGTTATAGAGGAATGTGCTGGTGCCAGTTACCAGGCGTTTTGCAGGATGCTCATAGGCATTCGGGTAGACCCCACATTATCCTTTTTCATCTGGGAGGGAACTATTTAGGTGCAATTTCAGCCATAGACTTAACTAAAATTATTCAATTGGTGAATATAGGTGGCGCTATATGGGGCCAGCTAGTGCAGCTTACAGGATCCGTAATAACTTGAACATGAATGTGGGGAAGACTGTCACTGGATCACAGGGCTTCATAGTACGGCACAATGCAATTGTGGCTAACAAGCATGAGCTCTATAGACCCATTGTAGTGCATTTGCATGCATTTAATGTAGGGTTATATATGTTCCTATGTAATATTAGGAATGCTCTCGCTCCCTTCCTGTAAGTCAGACTGGGTGGGTGGCGCAAATGATACCACTGAGATGCTATCTCTTGTAGCAGGAGGACACAGCCTTGGGGCCTATGGAGAGGGAGAAAAGGGGTAGTGATGGCCAGGCTGATTAAAGGGAGAGGAGGATTGCTTCAGGTGTACCTGGAGTGTCCCTCCCTCCATGTAGGTAGGCCATAAGAACATGCAAACACCTTATTATTGTTTCCAGGGAGCAGAGTGACTCTGCTGTTGTGTGGATTGGGCCACTGACCTCTGGAGCTCTGCGTAGACTTAGCTTCTCATTTGCCGCCATCTTAGTTTATAGTATTTTGTTAGCTTAAAAAGGTAATTTATTTTTTGTTAATAAAAGTGATGACCAGGGATGGTCTATTATTTTTCCAACACGTTGTAGTGTGTTTATTTAAGGTGGGTGCTGGTATAGATTAGTTGGCCTTCTTCTGGAAAAGACCTGCTAGGCCTTTTATCCCTTATGACATTTTTGTAATTCATTGTGCTCCTGGCTTAAGCTCTTATAATTCTTTATGTATTCAGAATGTTTTTCTGTAAGATTGTTAGTCATATAACAAGCAGAGAGTACTGTGTGTCTGCAAAATGCAAAGGTCTGAATGTTCTTAAACTGTATAAGGTAACAGTTCCCTCCAGCAGCTAAGGTTTTAACTCTGCTGCATTTTTTTTCATTGGACCTTCTCAGTGGTATATGGACACTTATAAACTGTAATATTTGTTCCTAATATTTTGTTTTTTCCTAATTATAATTGTGTGGTTTTATATGTGCATTCTCATAATATGGGCTTAATTACAAGTGGCGCGCTAACCTTATCTTTCGCAAATGATCTCACAACTTGCCAGCCATCACTAATATAATATGTTTTACACATTAATAAAATATACTTTAAAAAGTACTGAATTGCTTTTATTTTTTTTCTTTAAAATGTAATAACAATAGTTAAAATAAATCAGATGTTATTATGGTAATGTTAGTCATTCTTTATATAATTACAGATAAAATAGTTATCGTTATCTGTTTTAGCAAATCTCTAGACGATCGTGTGAAGAAGCAGCACTGGCAGTCAGGGCCAGCTCTAGGGTTTATGAGACCAGGTGTAAATTAAAGTGAGGGTAAACTTTGATGAATGAAAGCCCGTTTTTTAAAAATACTATTAAAAACAGGGGCCCTTTCATTCATCGAAGTTTGCAAAGCAGCCGTTTTTACCACTCCTGCTCGTGTGCTAACTTTAGCTAGAAGTAAGCTTTTTGCTTGTGTCGGGTAGCACTCATATTACAAGTTGAAAGTAAACTGTTTTGCACGAGCGCTAACCCAATGCGTGCCAAAAGCCAAACTTAGGATATCACACGCGCAAACAAGATTGTATATTCTCAAGTGGCCCTAAATAAACAAAATATGTTTTAAAAAATGACTTTTCGTCTTAGAGATCAACATAACTGAGTAATGCCTTCATTTAATCTCAATGGCTGCAGTGACAAAGATGTTTTGTGTAATCCAGATTTTGTGTTTTGTAGAGTTCCCTATAGATTGTGATAAACTCCCCAAGGACAGCCCCAGTGGTGTGTATGTAATCAAGCCTGAGTCATCCCCCCCTCTTGTGGTCTACTGTGACATGGACACAGAGGGGAAAGGTTGGACAGTGGTGCAGAGAAACTCCATTAAGTCTGAAATCACTTGGCTTGAGTCCTGGACAACATATAAGTATGGTTTTGGAAATGTTCTACAGGACTTCTGGTTGGGCAATGAATACATCCACCTGCTGACAACTCAGAGGACCTATATGGTGCGTTTTGTGTTAAAAGACAAAGCAGAGAATGAGTGGTACGCTGACTATGATATATTCAGCCTCGATAATGAGGTCAATGGATATAATCTTAGACTGGGTAGGCACTCAGGAACTGCAGGAGATTATCTAACTACCTTTGACGCTGGCATGGTGCACGATAACATGAGATTCTCTACAAAAGACAAGGATCAGGACAGAAGTGGATCACACTGTGCCGCCAGTTATGGGGGATGGTGGTATGATAACTGCCATATTGTCCACCTGAATGGAAAGGGTTACATCTACTGGAAAGGAATATGCACTGGAGATTGTTTATTTTCCAAGATTATGGTCAAGCCCTCAAATATCTGCTGAATAAAAATCTAATCTGACTGGTTCTGACTTTAAGATTATGGCATACTTGGCACCTGCTCACTCTAGATAGCACTGCACATTCACTGATGAAGTATGCAGTTCAGTATTAAAAAGAAAAAGACCATCAATAAAATACAATAAATTAAAATGAAATACAGTAAACTATTTACATTTAGCATTTTACATCTTCTGGACTGGCAATGCACAACATAAATTAACAATATCCAAGATCCAATGCAAAAGAAAAAAACCCCATAATATTTACTGCAAAATTTGATTATCAGCTTAAGCAGAAAATGACAAATAATCATGTAAAAACCATATATACACAAAGTATGATTGCTAAAGCTTATGTTAATAGGATAGGATGATGAGATCACCTTCTCTTGGTTCAGGTGTAAGATTTGCAATAACCTTGAAAAACAAAAAACAAATAATAGTGTTACTTAAAGACTAGTAACAAGGATATAACAAAATCCACATCAAGAGTTGTTGCCATCACCCACAAGGGTTCCAAGCAGTGGCGGCTTGTGGGTTATTCAAATGGGGGTTCATGGACCAGTTATGTAAAATAGTTTTATAAATATAATGGTTTAAAAAAATACAATTATATATATAGTTAATGTGTAACAGAGATCTAGTAACAACTTATTTATATTCTTCTAGTTTCCCTGGTTATTAGTAGTGGCTGTTTAAAGAGATGCCCTGCAAGGTTATAGTACCTATTTACTACAATTTTATCTAGCTGCACTTGCACTCCGTTATAAGACTCTTACAATAAGCACATAGACGTTTAGAAAAAAAAAAGTCAAACCTCTTTTCTAAAGGAACAGTGATTACAGAGAGATGGTTATTAACACTAAAAGCAAGTACAAAAAATACTATTTGTGATATGTCTAGGCTACAATTAGAGTCTTAATGTAAAAAGTTTTTAAACGTTTATTTAGGCACAGACATTTGTATAAGGGTTTGCTCTACTTGTTAAACCAAGCCGTGTCCGTTATATTACAGACAAGAGAGTCCAATACAGCAAAGTAGTAAAATTTAATTTTCTATATATTCATAGCCATGAGTTTTATTTTAATTTCGTCTTTGTTTTCAATCAATGTGTGACCCACCCCCTTGCCCATAGCAGACAAACGTGAGCAGATTGGAATACATATCACATGAATTAATCATTGTATGCAGTTGCGACTCGTGGGCTCCATAAAAAGAGGTATTTTCTTTAAAGCAGACAGACAGGCTAAATCAGGCTTTATTAGATCAATAGTTCACTCAGAAAATAAATCAGTGATTTATTTTCTTAGGCCTAGATTTAGAGTTTGGCGGTAGCCGTGAAAACCAGCGTTAGAGGCTCCTAACGCTGGTTTTAGGCTACCGCCGGTATTTGGAGTCAGTCAGGAAAGGGTCTAACGCTCACTTTTCAGCCGCGACTTTTCCATACCGCAGATCCCCTACGTAAATTGCGTATCCTTTTCAATGGGATCTTCCTAACTCCGGTATTTAGAGTCGTGTCTGAAGTGAGCGTTAGAAATCTAACGACAAAACTCCAGCCGCAGAAAAAAGTCAGTAGTTAAGAGCTTTCTGGGCTAACGCCGGTTCATAAAGCTCTTAACTACTGTGCTCTACAGTACACTAACACCCATAAACTACCTATGTACCCCTAAACCGAGGCCCCCCCACATCGCCGCCACTCGATTAAATTTGTTTAACCCCTAATCTGCCGACCGCCACCTACGTTATACTTATGTAGCCCTAATCTGCTGCCCCTAACACCGCCGACCCTATATTATATTTATTAACCCCTAACCTGCCCCCCACAACGTCGCCGCCAGCTACCTACAATAATTAACCCCTAATCTGCCGACCGCAAAGCGCCGCTACTTACGTTATCCTTATGTACCCCTAATCTGTTGTTTTTAGGTATAGCTATTTTAGGGGGATATCTGTGTGTGCAGGTGACTATTACTGTGCATAATTATTAGGCAACTTAACAAAAAACAAATATATACCCATTTCAATTATTTATTTTTACCAGTGAAACCAATATAACATCTCAACATTCACAAATATACATTTCTGACATTCAAAAACAAAACAAAAACAAATCAGTGACCAATATAGCCACCTTTCTTTGCAAGGACACTCAAAAGCCTGCCATCCATGGATTCTGTCAGTGTTTTGATCTGTTCACCATCAACATTGCGTGCAGCAGCAACCACAGCCTCCCAGACACTGTTCAGAGAGGTGTACTGTTTTCCCTCCTTGTAAATCTCACATTTGATGATGGACCACAGGTTCTCAATGGGGTTCAACAAGGAGGCCATGTCATTAGATTTTCTTCTTTTATACCCTTTCTTGCCAGCCACGCTGTGGAGTACTTGGACGCGTGTGATGGAGCATTGTCCTGCATGAAAATCATGTTTTTCTTGAAGGATGCAGATTTCTTCCTGTACCACTGCTTGAAGAAGGTGTCTTCCAGAAACTGGCAGTAGGACTGGGAGTTGAGCTTGACTCCATCCTCAACCCAAAAAGGCCCCACAAGCTCATCTTTGATGATACCAGCCCAAACCAGTACTCCACCTCCACCTTGCTGGCGTCTGAGTCGGACTGGAGCTCTCTGCCCTTTACCAATCCAGCCACGGGCCCATCCATCTGGCCCATCAAGACTCACTCTCATTTCATCAGTCCATAAAACCTTAGAAAAATCAGTCTTGAGATATTTCTTGGCCCAGTCTTGACGTTTCAGCTTGTGTGTCTTGTTCAGTGGTGGTCGTCTTTCAGCCTTTCTTACCTTGGCCATGTCTCTGAGTATTGCACACCTTGTGCTTTTGGGCACTCCAGTGATGTTGCAGCTCTGAAATATGGCCAAACTGGTGGCAAGTGGCATCTTGGCAGCTGCACGCTTGACTTTTCTCAGTTCATGGGCAGTTATTTTGCGCCTTGGTTTTTCCACACGCTTCTTGCGACCCTGTTGACTATTTTGAATGAAACGCTTGATTGTTCGATGATCACGCTTCAGAAGCTTTGCAATTTTAAGAGTGCTGCATCCCTCTGCAAGATATCTCACTATTTTTGACTTTTCTGAGCCTGTCAAGTCCTTCTTTTGACCCATTTTGCCAAAGGAAAGGAAGTTGCCTAATAATTATGCACACCTGATATAGGGTGTTGATGTCATTAGACCACACCCCTTCTCATTACAGAGATGCACATCACCTAATATGCTTTATTGGTAGTAGGCTTTCGAGCCTATACAGCTTGGAGTAAGACAACATGCATAAAGAGGATGATGTGGTCAAAATACTCATTTGCCTAATAATTCTGCACTCCCTGTAGCTACAATATAAATTATAATTATATTATAGCTATTTTAGGATTAATATTTATTTTACAGGTAACTTTGTATTTATTTTAACCAGGTACAATAGCTATTAAATAGTTAAGAACTATTTAATAGCTAAAATAGTTAAAATAATTAAAAAATTACCTGTAAAATAAATCCTAACCTAAGTTACAATTAAACCTAAATAAATTAATTAAATAAAATACCTACAATTACCTACAATTAAACCTAACACTACACTATCAATAAATTAATTAAATACAATATCTACAAATAAATACAATGAAATAAACTAACTAAAGTACAAAAAATAAAAAAGAACTAAGTTACAAAAAATAAAAAAATATTTACAAACATCAGAAAAATATTACAACAATTTTAAACTAATTACACCTACTCTAAGCCCCCTAATAAAATAACAAAGACCCCCAAAATAAAAAAATGCCCTACCCTATTCTAAATTACTAAAGTTCAAAGCTCTTTTACCTTACCAGCCCTGAACAGGGCCCTTTGCGGGGCATGCCCCAAAGAATTCAGCTCTTTTGCCTGTAAAAAAAACACATACAATAACCCCCCCCAACATTACAACCCACCACCCACATACCCCTAATCTAACCCAAACCCCCCTTAAATAAACCTAACACTAAGCCCCTGAAGATCTTCCTACCTTATCTTCACCATACCAGGTTCACCGATCGATACAGAAGAGCTCCTCCGATGTCCTGATCCAAGCCCAAGCGGGGGGCTGAAGAGGTCCATGATCCGGCTGAAGTCATCATCCAAGCGGGAGCTGAAGAGGTCCATGATCCGGCTGAAGTCTTCATCCAAGCGGGAGCTGAAGAGGTCCATGATCCGGCTGAAGTCTTCTATCAACGGCATCTTCAATCTTCTTTCTTCGGGAGCCATCATCTTCCAGCCGACGCGGAACATCCTCTTCTCCCGACGCCTACTCGCCGAATGATGGTTCCTTTAAATGACGTCATCCAAGATGGCGTCCCTCGAATTCCGATTGGCTGATAGGCTTCTATCAGCCAATCGGAATTAAGGTAGGAATATTCTGATTGGCTGATGGAATCAGCCAATCAGAATCAAGTTCAATCCAATTGGCTGATCCAATCAGCCAATCAGATTGAGCTCGCATTCTATTGGCTGTTCCGATCAGCCAATAGAATGCGAGCTCAATCTGATTGGCTGACTATTTAATAGCTATTGTACCTGGTTAAAATAAATACAAAGTTACCTGTAAAATAAATATTAATCCTAAAATAGCTATAATATAATTATAATTTATATTGTAGCTATATTAGGATTTATTTTACAGGTAAGTATTTAGCTTTAAATAGGAATAATTTATTTAATAAGAGTTATTTTATTTAGTTAGATTTAAATTATATTTAATTTAGGGGGGTGTTAGTGTTAGGGTTAGACTTAGCTTTAGGGGTTAATACATTTATTAGAATAGCGGTGAGCTCCGGTCAGCAGATTAGGGGTTAATGTTAGAAGTTAGGTGTCGGCGATGTTAGGGAGGGCAGATTAGGGGTTAATACTATTTATTATATGGTTAGTGAGGCGGATTAGGGGTTAATAACTTTATTATAATAGCGGTGCGGTCCGCTCGGCAGATTAGGGGTAAATAAGTGTAGGCAGGTGGAGGCGACGTTGTGGGGGGCAGATTAGGGGTTGATAAATATAATATAGGGGTCGCGGTGTTAGGGGCAGCAGATTAGGGGTACATAGGGATAATGTAAGTAGCGGCGGTTTACGGAGCGGCAGATTAGGGGTCAATAATAATATGCAGGGGTCAGCGATAGCGGGGGCGGCAGATTAGGGGTTAATAAGTGTAAGGTTAGGGGTGTTTAGACTCGGGGTACATGTTAGGGTGTTAGGTGCAGACGTAGGAAGTGTTTCCCCATAGACAACAATGGGGCTGCGTTAGGAGCTGAACGCGGCTTTTTTGCAGGTGTTAGGTTTTTTTTCAGCTCAAACAGCCCCATTGTTTTCTATGGGGGAATCGTGCACGAGCACGTTTTTGAGGCTGGCCGCGTCCGTAAGCAACTCTGGTATCGAGAGTTGAAGTTGCGTTAAATATGCTGTACGCTCCTTTTTTTAGCCTAACGCAGCCATTCTGTGGACTCTCAATACCAGAGCTATTTTAAAGGTGCGGCCAGAAAAAAGCCAGCGTTAGCTACGCGGGTCGTTACCGACAAAACTCTAAATCTAGCCGTGAGTGAATTATTGATCTAATAAAGCCTGATTTGCCTGTCTGTCTGCTTTAGAAAAAATACCTCTTTTTATGGAGCCCACGAGTCGCAACTGCAAGCTGGCTGCAGAAACAGGAGTCCCGTTGCTGCCAGTTTACTTTTTCCTTGCTTGATGTGATCATGGATGGTGTCATGGGGGAGACAGTTAGCTCCTATAAAGTTTAAACTAGGGAGGGAGGAATAACACAAGTCACAAGCATAGTAACACTGGTACAGTAAGGTATCACCTTCTCAATGCTGTCTACCCATGCAAGGAGACTGTCACCGCCCGGCTTTTTCCTGTCCCCCTGTCACCGCCCGGCTTTTTCCTGTCCCCCTGTCACCGCCCGGCTTTTTCCTGTCCCCCTGTCACCGCCCGGCTTTTTCCTGTCCCCCTGTCACCACCCGGCTTTTTCCTGTCCCCCTGTCACCTCCCGGCTTTTTCCTGTCCCCCTGTCACCGCCCGGCTTTTTCCTGTGCCCCTGTCACTGCCCGGCTTTTTCCTGTCCTGCTCCAATTCCGTCCCTCAGAAACAAAGACTGCAAAATATTTGTACACCCTATAGTTCCCAATGTGCACCTCCCAGTCCCACACACACAGCTCTCAGTGTGCGAGTGTCACGTGACAGCTAGCTCTCACTTGCACACTGAAAGCTGTGCGATTAGCAAGGCTATGGACTGGGTTGTGGGTGGCACTGCAGGCACTGCAGACAGAAAGAGGAAAGTGCTTTTCCCTATACTTCTATCTATCGCACATGCGGTGCGGTGCGATAGATAGCAGTAAACGTGTCAATTCTGTGATTAAATGATATCTGTGACATGAAAAAGGGGGGATGGAAAATAAGAAAAAAAAATTGTCAGAAAAAAAAATATTATTGTGTACTTGTTAATTATGTAATTCTATTGCATTGAGTAGTCCTTTAAAGTAAAGCAAGGGTGATTTTTAGAGAACCAAACAGTATATTCTCTTAAAGGGACAGAAAGGTCAACATTGAAATGTGAATGGGTATATTCCAACTTTAAATAGAAGCATTTTTGCAATATATTTCCATCAACAAAAATTCTTCTTGTAAAAGTAATTGTTTTACAGCGGCATACGCACCTAGGTTATGAGGACCCTGCACCAGTATTAAAACACCACACCTGCTCATGAGCAGGGCCGGCCCTAGCCATTGCGGGGGCCAAGGCAGGATGACAAAATAGGACCCCCCTTTATCCCCGCCCCAACCCGCCCAATCTCCGCCCCCAACCCCGCCCCATCTCTGACCCCAAATCCGCCCAATCTCCGCCCCCAATCTCCGCCCCCAACCCCACCCCTGCCATTTTTACAAATAAAAAAAAATGGGAGAAAAATCATTTAAGGTAATGCACATTTTAAATAAAAACAAACAAACATAAATCCACTAAAGTGGAGCACTATAACATTGTATATATTGCAATATACCATTTGTAATATTGCAACAACGGTTTATGTATATAATGAAGAATTATGCTGACAATTAGGAACAGTTGAGTTGAACTGGGCCTTATTTTTATGTGTTTTCTTATGATAACAAGAACATTACAGAGATGCCAGGGCCGCCTCAGCAAGTGCAGGTCCCTAGGCAGAATGACAGCACGGGGCCTCTACCCAGAACAAAAAAAATACTTAAAAGAAATGGGGCAATGCACTGTACCACACAAACACAGTGCACAGATATAATACACACACAGACTTATATACACATACATACACACACAGCCCCCACACACATACTCAGACAGCCCACAGACACACACACTCAGACAGCCCCCCCACACACACACTCAGACAGCCCCCCCACACACACACTCAGACAGCCCCCCACACACACACTCAGACAGCCCACACACACACACACACTCAGACATCCCCCACACACACACTCAGACAGCCGCCACACACACACTCAGACAGCTGCCACACACACACTCAGACAGCCCCCACACACACACTCAGACAGCCCCCCCACACACACTCAGACAGCCCCCACACACACTCCGACAGCCCCCACACACACACACTCAGACAGCCCACACACACAGACAGTCCCCTCACACACACACAGACAGCCCCCACACACACACAGACAGCCCCCACACACACAGACAGACCCCACACACACAGACAGCCCACACACACACAGACAGCCCCCCCACACACACACACACAGCCACCCCACACACAGACATCCCCCCCACACACATACACACACTCAGACAGCCCCCCCACACACACACACACTCAGACAGCCCCCACACACACACTCAGACAGCCCCCACACACACACTCAGACAGCCCCCACACACACACTCAGACAGCCCCCCCACACACACACAAAAATGTCAGTGCAACAATAAAAAAAAATGTCAGTGCAACAGTTTTTAAAAAAAATTTCATTAAAAAAAACAAACAGTTTGCACCAGCGCGGGGCCCCCCTAACCGCGGCGCACAAGGCCTTGCCCAAAGGCCGGCCCTGCTTATCAGTGGCTTGTATGACACAAATTAAACAGACATTGTACATTAGATTCTTCTTTTTTTGTAGTTGTTCCATTTATATAGCACATCTGGGAGTATTTTTGTAAAAATGTATATTTTTAAATAACATTGTGCTAATTTTCAGACTCTTAACCAAGTCCCAACGTTATAGATGTATACTGATGTCTATATACTCCAGCTTGTGTAATCTTTTCATATGCAGAGGAGGGGGGAGTGTCTGCTCTTGCTGCTTTCTCAGCCCCTTTCAGTTGGTGTCCCAGCCTAACCTCATCAACAGTGCTAAACTGGGAGCTTCTAAGTAAGTTTTTAAAAGGTTTTATACTGGATTTTTATATCAGTATCTGTGTATATTCTTCTTTATAGTAGTGTCTATTACATGCAGTTATATGATAATTGGTGTATACTGTCCCTTTAAGTCTTCATAGACTCAATACACATAACTGCCATCTTTCTGACCTTGAATACTGGTGCATGGGCATATGTTTATATGCGATCAAAAACTTTTTGCTAATGGTAGTATATTGCAAAAAATGTTTCTACTTAAAACTGAAATACCCATTTTAGTTTTGCCCTTTCTTTCCCTTTAATTATCATAAATTAAAAAATTATATTCACATAATAAATGTGTGTCTTTAATTTAAACACTAATCATGTAGGGATGGGAATACAGTGTTTTTGATGGAGCTTGTTTTTAAACCCAAGAAAATAAAAATGCTTTCTCATCATAGAAAAGCAAAAGGATCCAATCACCTCCCAAAGTGCAAATCCCCTTTCCAATCATGGAATTCTCTCAATTATCAGGCATGAGAGAACGTAGGTTTCTTATTACTAACATTTAATTGCTTAGCTGGGGCGCGATCCGATATAGATCGTAGTTTGCGGCGCAAGCGAGGGAACCCGCGTGGCCCGCAGTTTCAGCTCGCAACTCAAGCTATCCCATATACTTCGCCTTCAGATGCTAAAGTGCCGTAAGTCAGATAAACCAGCGATGTCCAGAAATCTGCGCAAGTACAAATTTCTGGCATCGCCAGTGACTTACGGCACGTTAGAAACTGCCGGCGCCTACAAAACCTGACTAGAGTCTAAATCACCCGCACTGTCTAACACGCCTCCCTAACATAGCCCGACAAGTCTAACACGCCTCCCTAACATAGCCCGACACGTCTACCCCTCTATCCGCTATCCCCCCTCACTATCCTAACAATAACAATGTATTAACCCCTAAACCGCCGCTACCTAATAAAGTTATTAACCCCTAAACCGCCGCCAGCTATATTAAATCTATAACCCCCTAAAGTGAGCCCCTAACACCGCCGCCATCTACCTTACCTACCCCCTAAAGTGAGCCCCTACCCCGCCGCTATCTATTTTAAAATTATTAACCCCTAATCTAATCCCCCTACCCCGCCGCCATCTATATTAAATTATTTAACCCCTAAAATACTAAACTATCCCTACCACTAAACCTAAGTCTAACCCTACAAATAGCCCTGAAAAGGGCTTTTTGCGTGGCATTGCCCCAAAGTAACAGCTCTTTTGCCAGTTCTTAAAAGGGCTTTTTGCGGGGCATGCCCCAAAGAATTCAGCTCTTTTGCCAGCCCTTAAAAGGACTTTTGGCGGGCTTTGTCACAAAGTAAACTGCTCTTTTGCCTACAATCTACATCCCCCTACACCGCGGCCACCTATAATAAATGTATTAACCCCTAATCTAATCCCCCTATACCGCCGCCAGCTATAATAAATGTATTAACCCCTAATCTAATCCCCCTACACCGCCGCCAGCTATATTAACTATATTAACCCTAATTATATTAGGGTTAATATAGTTAATATAGTTATTATATTATATATATATATATAAAGTATAATAACCCTATCTAACTCTAACATCCCTAACTAAACTCTTATTAAAATAAATCTAATATTAATATTATTAATTAAAATATTCCTATTTAAATCTAAATACTTACCTATAAAATAAACCCTAAGATAGCTACAATATAATTAATAATTACATTGTAGCTATGTTAGGGTTTATATTTATTTTACAGGTAAATTGTTAATTATTTTAACTAGGTATAATAGCTATTAAATAGTTATGAACTATTTAAGAGCTACCTAGTTAAAATAATTACCCAATTACCTGTAAAATAAATCCTAACCTAAGTTACAAATACACCTACACTATCAATAAATTAAATAAACTACAAATATCTATCTAAAAATACAATTAAATAAACTAAACTAAATTACAAAAAAAAACAAACACTAAATTACAAAAAATAAAAAAAAGATTACAAGATTTTTAAGCTAATTACACCTATTCTAAGCCCCCTAATAAAATAATAAACCCCCAAAATAAAAAAAATTCCCTACCCTATTCTAAATTAAAAATAGTTCAAAGCTCTTTTACCTTACCAGCCCTTAAAAAGGCCTTTTGTGGGGGCATGCCCCAAAGAAAACTGCTCTTTTGCCTGCAAAAAAAACACAATACCACCCCCCAACATTACAACCCACCACCCACATACCCCTAATCTAACCCAAACCCCCCTTAAATAAACCTAACACTACCCCCCCTGAAGATCTCCCTACCTTGTATTCACCCCGCCGGGCAGAACTCCTCATCCGATCCGGGCGATGTCTTCCAGCAAGCGGCAGTGAAGTCTTCTTCCATCCGGGCGATGTCTTGAAGCAAGCGGCAGAGAGTCTTCTTCCATCGGCGATGTCTTCAAGCAAATCGGCATCTTCAATCTTCTTTCTTCGCACCTCCGCCGCGGAGCATCCATCCAGCACGATGACTTCCCGACGAATGAGGTTCCTTCAAATGACGTCATCCATCGAATTCCGATTGGCTGATAGGATTCTATCAGCCAATCGGAATTAAGGTAGAAAAATCTGATTGGCTGATTGAATCAGCCAATCAGATTCAAGTTCAATCTTTAAGATAGCTACAATATAATTATTATTTATATTGTAGCTATATTAGGGTTTATTTTAAAGGTAAGTATTTAGTTTTAAATAGGAATAATTAATTTAATAAGAGTTACATTTATTTAGATGTATTTAATTAATATATAAATTAGGGGGGTGTTAGGGTTAGACTTAGGTTTAGGGGTTAATAATTTCATTATAGTTGCGGCGGTATAGGGGGGTAGGATAGGGGTTAATAAATTTATTATAGGTGGCGACGGTGTAGGGGGGGCAGATTAGGGGTTAATACGTTTAATATAGGTGGCAACGGGGTCCGGGAGCAGCGGTTTAGGGGTTAAACAATTTATTTAGTTGCGGCGGGGTCCAGGATTGGCAGGATAGGGGTTAATAAATTTATTATAGGTGGCGGCGGTATAGGGAGGGCAGGATAGGGGTTACTAGGTATAATGTAGGTGGCGGCGGGGTCTGGGAGCGGTGGTTTAGGGGTTAATACATTTATTATAGTTGCGGCGGTGTCCGGGAGCGGCGGTTTAGGGGTTAATAACTTTATTTAGTTGCAGCAGTGTAGGGGGGACAGATTAGGGGTTAATATGTATAATGTAGCTTGCAGTGGGCTCCGGGAGCGGCGGTTTAGGGGGTAATAAATTTATTTTGTTGCGGTGTAGGGGGGGCAGATTAGGGGTGTTTAGACTCGGGGTACATGTTAGGGTGTTAGGTGTACACATTTCCCATAGGAATCAATGGGATGTCGGGCAGCAGCGAACATGAGCTTTCGCTATGGTCAGACTCCCATTGATTCCTATGGGATCCGCCGCCTCCAGGGTTTGAAACCAGGTACGCTGGGCCGGAAAAGTGCAGAGCGTACCTGCTAGTTTTTTGATAACTAGCAAAAGTAGTCAGATTGTGCCGAACTTGTGTGCGGAACATCTGGAGTGACGTAAGAATCGATCTGTGTCGGACTGAGTCCGGCGGATCGAAGCTTATGTCACAAAATTCTACTTTTGCCGGTGTAAAGGGCTTGATAACTAAGGCGAATCAGCCTCGCCACAAATAGGCTGCGGAATTCCAGCGTATTTGAGGTTCACGGCTTGATAACTAGGGGCCTTTGTGTGTATATTGCACATATTGGCATATGGCACACTATTCACCTTTAATTAATCTACCTTGTTATATACGCACCCCTCTAGTCCCAGCTTATTACTACCCAGCTGATATGACTGTATACGTTTCACATAATTGCTAGATTCAATAAAACTTGTTTGTAAAACTAATATCTTGCTGGAAACATTTGCAGCAACATCAAAATTTGAAAATAGCAGTATTTATAAAGATAAGAAAATTTTAATTGAGATAACCTCCTCTATTTTGAAACAGGGATATCAGACGACGAGACAACTTACATTACAAGGGCAGTAGAGTCTTTATTAATTCTGCTTGAATTAAGTTTAGATGAAAAAAACTGGTCATTCCTCTACGAGGGTTGCTAACGTTTTTGGAAGAAAATAAGGAAGACAAAGGAATCAACACATTTCTTGTATAAAAACTGATAAATTACACAGTAGTTACAGAAAAAAAAAAACTTTATTTTATAGTTTGATACAATTTGTTATAACCAATCCCATCTTCAATCACACAGTCTTCTAGTTTAATATATTCAACAACTTTCTGCAAATCTATAAATTCTATTTCTCATTTAAAAGGACATGAAACCCATTTTTTTTTCTTTCATGATTCAGATAGAGCATGCAATTTTAAACAACTTTCTAATTTGCTTCTATTAACTATCTTTTGTTGAAAAGTAGAGCGATAAATTCAAGAGCCTGTCCATTTCTGGAGCACAATATGGCAGCAGTTTTGCAAGAATCGTATCCATTTGCAAGAGCACTAGATGTCAGCGCTATATCCTGCCATGTAATGCTCCAGACAGCTACCTAGGTATCTCTTCAATAAAGAACAGAGCAAAATTGATAATAGAAGTAAATTGCAAAGTTTTTAAAAATTTGAATGCTCTGTCTGCATCCCAAAAGAAAATGTTGTGGTTTTATATCCCTTTAAGGCACAGTGAGAGTAAAGATATTAAACTGTCAGTTACATCAAAATGATTAACTGACTAAGCGTACAATATTAAATGTTTAAAATGAAGATTTAATAAGGTGCAGAAAATAGGAAGAACAATGTTCTAAGAGCAGATAAATAATCCCTGGAATTAATGGAGGGTTGGCAACCCTATCTAGAACGGCCTCCACAATGCCCACATCCTGTCAGGGCAGGACATGGAATGACTGAAACGCAACCCTAGAAAAATTAAAGAGCCCTTAATTGGCAAAAAAAAATAAAACCAGAGTTTAAGTTTGTTTTATTTCAAACGTTGTATTGGACGGTCACCTAAGGGGAATTTTTTACGGTGAGTAAAAGCTTCAATAAGCCAAATAGCCCACCAGTTTTAGAGTGGCCTTGTAAAGAATGGCCTTAAGAACTGGTGTGCACTGCACACAATGTGACCTCCTTCTTACATTTGTCCCCACCTCCAGAGAGCCTGTGGCCTGTTCCTCAAGACAAGTAATTGGCTGATGTTCAGTGGCTTTGCAAAGAATGGGCTCAAGGTGTTCTGGCAGGCCAGTTGGGGTCTGCATCCAGTCCGTCTTGTCCGAGAGATTTCTGAGACACATCTCCTTTAATCCATTGAGACTTCTCTACCCTAATAAAACAGACGTTAATATTTTACATTTAGAAACATTTACATAATGCATGTTACATGTGTGTTTCTTACATGTTGCATTTGTAATGATTCCTTTTCTATTATTCTAACAATTCTCGTTTAATGTGCAAGAGTTAATGTGCTGGGGCAGTTAACACAGTTATTCACTCTGCTCTCATATTACAAGTTAAAAGTAAACGCTAACGTGAGAGCACAATCGCATTTTATGGTTGTTGGGTTAGCGTAAACCTTGGATAAAGGGAATGCGTTAAAAACAAAGTTACACCAAACACAACATAAATACATCTAAAATTACAGTTACAATCAAATAAACACCATGCAATAAAAATGATTCACGTAAATAGAAAAAAAAAAGTTATAAGGGTTAAAAGGGATATGGTATATGGCCATGCATTTGACTGCAAAGGGATATATATATATATATATATATATATATATATATATATATATATATATATATATATATATATATATATATAATTCAATAATAATATGTAATGTGTTTTACTGTGTATTTACTATAAATATTTCACATTCCGATGTTCTTCACATACAGGAATATGTTATTTTTATTGTAAATACATATTTTTATATATATATCTGTATAAACTTATGCCTGCATATCTATTCCTATAGATATATAGGTATAGATATTTATTTGACATTACCATTTTAGATATATATAGAAATATATATTTAATAATAAAAATTACATGTTTTTCTATGTGTACACTGGCTCATTTCCAGCTTGGTTCTCAAAGCAACTGGCTTGTTGTATGACGCAAAGCAGGTATCTGGAATTGGAACTCTATTGATTGGCGTGAGCCGAATCACATGGGAAGGAGGAGCCTAAGCTTGCCACAGGTCTGCACTGACACCCGCCAGCCACAGCAGGAGGATTACAGAGAGATCCACTGGTGCTTGCAAGGCAGAGGGAATGCGTTGTGACATAAAGGTACCGGTACAGGGACAGAGGCTAGCAGATTAATGTGCAGCAGGTTTCAACATACTTCCCTTAGTCTAAAGAGACGCCATTGATACCTTCTTACTCATTTGATACATTTTGTTGACTAACTTAAGAGTGTATGGTTTACTGACTGTGTGTTTCTATGTGAAGGACATAGGAATGTAAAATATGCGTAACACTCTTCATGTGATGTTTCGCACTTTAGGTCTAAGGTGGTGCACACAAAAACTTATCTTAAGGCATGTTATTGAAATCTTAAATATAAAATATAAATAATTATGAATAAAATTATTATATATACTGTAAAAAAAAAATTAGTGTTAGTTTTTTTTGTCTTTGCTCTCCATTGAAGTCAATGGGGAAATGCATTAGTGCAGTTGTGACATTCGAAGTCTTCAAGTTAGCGCACAACGAGTATTGCTCGCGTGCAAACTTTTTACTTTCAAGCTGTAATACGTACGCTACCCGACGCACAAAAAGCTTACTTCTAGCAAAGTTTACACTCAAGCGTGCTACTTGTAATCTAGCCCTTTGAAGGCATGGAAACACCAATGAAATTCTAGGTGAAGGGAGCCTAAATGAATGTCAGACCTTGCCTTTCCAACAGCACTCCTCTGCAGCATAACAAGGATCTTTGAATCTAGCCAAATAGTAGGATGTCCTCTTAGCCAATGACCATTAACAGGAAACACACAAATGATACTGCTGTATTAGTTTTAGTTTAATTTTAATAAAAATGTTGATTTCACATTTTTTAAGCCAAAAAAAAATCCTTATGTATAAAGTTGCTCTTTTATATGGCTGATAGATAGTTTGAGTCAATGGGGCCGAATTATCAAGTGTCTGGTGGACATGATCCGCTGTAGTGATCATGTACGCCATACGTCGATAAATGCTGACAGCATACGCTGTCAGCATTTATCATTGCACAAGCAGTTCTGGTGAACTGCTTGTGCAATGCCGCCCCCTGCAGATTTGTGGCCGCTAGCAGGGGGTGTCAATCAACCCGTATGACATCGGGTGGATTGATGTCCGCAGCCTCAGAGGCAGCGGACGAGTTAAGGAGCAGCAGTCTTAAGACCGCTGCTTCTTAACTACTGTTTCCGGCGAGCCTGAAGGCTCACACGGAAACAGGTGCATTGGGCACAATACGGGCCATGATCAATCGGCCACAATGTCTTAGTTTGAGTCAATGGGGCTGATTTATCAGGGGGCGAATGCCCCTGTTTCTGCGCAAGCCTTCAGGCTCGCCGGAAACAGCAGTTATGAAGCAGCGGTCTTAAGACCACTGCTCCTTTACTGGTCCACCGCCTCTGAGGCAGGCTGCGGTCTGCAATCCGCACAATCCTATACGATTGGGTTGATTGACACCCCTTGCTAGCAGGCAATTGCCCGTGAATCTGCAGGGGGCGGTATTGCACAAGCAGTTCACCAGAACTGCTTGTGCAATGTTAAATGCCGACAGCGTATGCTGTCGGCATTCAGCGATATCTGTCAAACATAATACGCTAGAGCGTATCATGTCGGACAGACATTGATAAATCGGCCCCATTGTCTCCTTAAGCACCATGTTCCTATTGAAAAATCTTGATGCTGCAAGATTTTACCGTGCTGTAAAAAGTTGACCATTAATGTCAAGGCTTTCATGAAATGACAAAACTTTAAAAAAAAAAGTATTACATTAGTACCCAAAGTGAAAGGACTGACATTGGCAACAATGCAGTATGTAAAATCTACTTAAATTGAACACTTAGGGCTAGATTACAAGTGGCGCTAACGTTAGCGTGCATGATATAGAAATATCACACCTGTGCTAAATTGAGTTATATTGCAAGTTGAAAGTAAACACGAACGCACAAGCTCAAACTAAATCTGCGCTTGTTGAGTTAGCGCGACTGAAGACTTGCCGTAAACGGTTAGGGCAAAAATGAAAGTTGCACTAAAAACAACAAAAATACATTTAAACATACATGTACACTCATATATACACTTATAAAAATTATACATATAAATATTTTTAAAAAAAAATAAGAGTTCAATGGTATATGAGAAGGTATTTGACTGCAAAAGGCTATAATGTGTGTGTGTATATATATATATATATATATATATATATATATATATATGTACTGTATATATATAAGCAACAATGTAGCGGTTCCAAAATCATAAGTCAGGAGAGAATAGGCTGGTTAAAACATCTATTTTATTGGAAAAATCTTAAAAAGAATGAAAGGGCACAGCAAACAGAAACTGCAGCTGATGCGTTTCCTGCCTTAACGGCACTTCATCAGAGCTGTAGGAAAGGTGAAGTTGTGAGCATTAAATTGCAGGAGGAGTTGTTCAACAGAACCAATCACTACACAGATACATGGGACTCTAGTTATCAAGCCGTCAACCTCAAATACGCTAGAATTCCGCAGCGTATTTGTGGCGAGGCTGATTCGCCTAAGTTATCAAGCCCTACACACCGGCAAAAGTAGAATTTTGTGACGTAAGCTTCGATCCGCCGGACTCAGTCCGACACAGATCGATTCTTACGTCACTCCAGATGTTCCGCACACAAGTTCGGCACAATCTGACTACTTTTGGGAGTTATCAAAAAACTAGCAGGTACGTTCGTCACTTTTCCGGCCCAGCGTACCAGGTTTTCAATCCGCCACCCAGGAGGCGGCGGATCCCATAGGAATCAATGGGAGTCTGACCATAGCGAAAGTTCATGTTCGCTGCTGCCCGACATCCCATTGATTCCTATAGGAGCTGTCTACACCTAACACCCTAACATGTACCCCGAGTCTAAACACCCTTAATCTGTTCCCCCCTACACCGCCGCAACTAAATAAAGTTATTACCCCCTAATCCGCCGCACCCGGAGCCCACCGCCACTCTAATAAATTGATTAACCCTAAACCGCCACTCCCGGACCCCGCCACCACTATAATAAATATGTTAACCCCTAAACCGCCGCTCCCGGACCCTGCCGCCACTATAATAAATTTATTAACCCCTATCCTGCCCCCCCTACACCGCCGCTACCTATAATACATTTATTAAACCCTATCCTGCCCCCCCTACACCGCCGCCACCTATAATACATTTATTAACCCCTATCCTGATCCCCTCTACACCACCGCCACTATAATACATTTATTAACCCCTATCCTGCCCCCCTACACCGCCGCCACCTATAATACATTTATTAACCCCTATCCTGCCCCCCTACACCGCCGCAACCTATAATACATTTATTAACCCCTATCCTGCCCCCCCTACACCGCCGCCACTATAATAAAATTATTAACCCCTAAACCTAAGTCTAACCCTAACACCCCCCTAACTTAAATATTAATTAAATACATCTAAATATTATAACTCTTATTAACTAAATTAATCCTATTTAAAACTAAATACTTACCTTTAAAATAAACCCTGATATAGCTACAATATAAAACATAATTTATGTAAGAACTTACCTGATAAATTCATTTCTTTCATATTGGCAAGAGTCCATGAGCTAGTGACATATGGGATATACAATCCTACCAGGAGGGGCAAAGTTTCCCAAACCTCGAAATTCCTATAAATACACCCCTCACCACATCCACAATTCAGTTTAATGAATAGCCAAGCAGTGGGGTGATAAAGAAAGGAGTAGAAAGCATCAACAAAGGAAATTTGGAAATAATTGTGCTTTATACAAAAAATCATAACCACCATAAAAGGGTGGGCCTCATGGACTCTTGCCAATATGAAAGAAATTAATTTATCAGGTAAGTTCTTACATAAATTATGTTTTCTTTCATGTAATTGGCAAGAGTCCATGAGCTAGTGACATATGGGATATCAATACCCAAGATATGGAGTCTTCCACTTAAGAGTCACTAGAGAGGGAGGGAATAAAAATAAAAACAGCCATATTTCGCTGAACAAATTAATCCACAACCCAAAAAAATAAGTTTATTTTCATTTTTGAAAGAAAAAAACTTAAATAAAAAAGCAGAAGAATCAAACTGAAACAGCTGCCTGAAGAACTTTTCTACCAAAAACTGCTTCCGAAGAAGCAAATACATCAAAACGGTAGAATTTAGTAAATGTATGCAAAGAGGACCAAGTCGCCGCTTTGCAAATCTGATCAACTGAAGCTTCATTCTTAAAAGCCCACGAAGTGGAAACTGATCTAGTAGAATGAGCTGTAATTCTCTGAGGAGGGGCCTGACCTGACTCCAAATAAGCTTGTTGAATCAAAAGTTTCAACCAAGAAGCCAAGGAACTAGCAGAAGCCTTCTGGCCTTTCCTAGGACCAGAAAATAAAACAAATAGACTAGAAGTCTTCCTGAAATCTTTAGTAGCTTCCACATAATATTTCAAAGCTCTTACCACATCCAAAGAATGTAAGGATCTCTCCAAAGAATTCTTAGGATTAGGACATAAGGAAGGGACAACAATTTCTCTACTAATGTTGTTAGAATTCACAACCTTAGGTAAAAATCTAAAAGAAGTCCGCAAAACTGCCTTATCCTGATGAAAAATCAGAAAAGGAGACTCACAAGAAAGAGCAGATAGCTCAGAAACTCTTCTAGCAGAAGAGATAGCCAAAAGCAACAACACTTTCCAAGAAAGTAGTTTAATGTCCAAAGAATACATAGGCTCAAATGGAGGAGCCTGTAACGCCTTCAGAACCAAATTAAGACTCCAAGGAGGAGAAATTGATTTAATGACAGGCTTAATACGAACTAAAGCCTGTACAAAACAGTGAATATCAGGAAGTATAGCAATCTTTCTGTGAAATAAAACAGAAAGAGCAGAGATTTGTCCTTTCAAGGAACTTGCAGACAAACCCTTATCCAAACCATCCGGAAGAAACTGTAAAATTCTAGGAATTCTAAAAGAATTCCAGGAGAATTTATGAGAAGAACACCATGAAATGTAAGTCTTCCAAACTCTATAATAAATCTTCCTAGAGACAGATTTACGAGCTTGTAACATAGTATTAATCACTGAGTCAGAGAAACCTCTATGACTCAGAACTAATCGTTCAATTTCCACACCTTCAAATTTAATGATTTGAGATCCTGATGGAAAAATGAACCTTGAGATAGTAGGTCCAGCCGTAACGGAAGTGGCCAAGGCGGGCAACTGGACATCCGAACCAGATCCGCATACCAAAACCTGTGTGGCCATGCTGGAGCAACCAGCAACACAAAAGACTGTTCCATGATGATTTTGGAGATCACTCTTGGAAGGAGAACTAGAGGCGGGAAGATGTAAGCAGGTTGATAACACCAAGGAAGTGTCAGCACATCCACTGCTTTCGCCTGAACATCCCTGGACCTGGACAGGTATCTGGGAAGTTTCTTGTTTAGATGAGAGGCCATGAGATCTATCTCTGGAAGCCCCCACATCTGAACAATCTGAGAAAACACATCTGGATGGAGAGACCACTCCCCTGGATGTAAAGTCTGGCAGCTGAGATAATCCGCCTCCCAATTGTCTACACCTGGGATATGCACCGCAGAGATTAGACAGGAGCTGGATTCCACCCAGGCAAGTATCCGAGATACTTCTTTCATAGCTTGGGGACTGTGAGTCCCACCCTGATGATTGACATAAGCCACAGTTGTGATATTGTCTGTCTGAAAACAAATGAACGGTTCTCTCTTTAGTAGAGGCCAGAACTGAAGAGCCCTGAGAATTGCACAGAGTTCTAATATATTTATTGGTAATCTCGCCTCTTGAGATTTCCAAACCCCTTGTGCTGTCAGAGATCCCCAAACAGCTCCCCAACCTGAAAGACTCGCATCTGTTGTGATCACAGTCTAGGTTGGGCGAACAAAAGAAGCCCCTTGAACCAAACAATGGTGATCTATCCACCATGTCAGAGAGTGTCGTACATTGGGATTCAAGGATATTAATTGTGATATCTTTGTATAATCCCTGCACCATTGATTCAGCATACAAAGCTGTAGAGGTCTCATATGAAAACGAGCAAAGGGGATTGCATCCGATGCTGCAGTCATGAGACCTAAAACTTCCATGCACATAGCCACTGAAGGGAATGACTGAGACTGAAGGAGCGGGCATGCTGCAACCAATTTTAAACGTCTCTTGTCTGTTAGAGACAAGAGTCATGGACACTGAATCTATCTGGAAGCCTAAAAAGGTGACCCTTGTCGGAGGAATCAAGAAACTTTTTGGTAAATTGATCCTCCAACCATGTTTCCGAAGAAACAACACTAGTTGATTCGTGTGAGATTCTGCAGTATGTAAAGACTGAGCTAGTACCAAGATATCATCCAAATAAGGAAACACCGCAATACCCTGTTCTCTGATTACAGATAGTAGGGCACACAGAACCATTGAAAAGATTCTTGGAGCTGTTGCTAGGCCAAATGGAAGAGCAAAAAATTGGTAATGCTTGTCTAGAAAAGAGAATCTCAGAAACTGATAGTGTTCTGGATGAATCAGAATATGAAGGTATGCATCCTGCAAGTCTATTGTGGACATAAAATGTCCTTGCTGAACAAAAGGCAGAATAGTCCTTATAGTCACCATCTTGAAAGTTGGTACTCTTACATAACGATTCAAAATTTTCAGATCCAGAACTCGTCTGAACAAATTTTCTTTCTTTGGTACAATGAATAGGTTTGAATAAAACCCCAAACCTTGTTCCTGAGGAGGAACTGGCATGAATACCCCTGAAGACTCCAGGTCTGAAACACACTTCAGAAAAGCCTGAGCTTTTACTGGATTTACAGGGATACGTGAGAGAAAAAATCTTCTCACAGGAGGTCTTACTTTGAATCCTATTCGATACCCTTGAGAGACAATGCTCTGAATCCAATGATTTTGGACAGATTTTATCCAAAAATCATTGAAAAACCTTAATCTGCCCCCTACCAGCTGAGCTGGAATGAGGGCCGCACCTTCATGCAGACTTAGGGGCAGACTTTGGTTTCCTAAATGGCTTGGATTTATTCCAATTTGAGGAAGGCTTCCAACTGGAAGCAGATTCCTTGGGAGGAGGATTGAGTTTTTGTTCCTTATTCTGACGAAAGGAACGAAAACGGTTAGAAGCCTTAGATTTACCCTTAGGTTTTTTATCCTGAGGCAAAAAAACTCCTTTTCCTCCAGTGATAGTTGAAATAATAGAATCCAACTGAGAACCAAATAAATTATTACCTTGGAAAGAAAGAGATAGTAATCTAGATTTAGATGTCATATCAGCATTCCAAGATTTAAGCCACAAAGCTCTTCTAGCTAATACAGCTAAAGACATGGATCTAACATCAATTTTGATAATATCAAAAATGGCATCACAAATAAAATGATTAGCATGTTGCAGTAAGCGAACAATGCTAGATATGTCAAAATCCAATTCATGTTGCGCTAAATTTTCCAACCAGAAAGTTGATGCAGCTGCAACATCACCCAAAGAAATAGCAGGTCTGAGAAGATGACCTGAATATAAATAGGCCTTCCTTAGATAAGATTCAAGCTTCCTATCTAAAGGATCCTTAAAGAAAGTGCTATCTTCCATAGGAATAGTGGTACGTTTAGCAAGAGTAGAAATAGCCCCATCAACTTTGGGGATCTTTTCCCAAAACTCTATAGATTTTGCTTGTGAAGGATACAATCTCTTAAACCTTGAAGAAGGAATAAAGGAAGTACCTGGCTTATTCCATTCCCTAGAAATCATATCAGAAATAGGGGAAAATGGGGAAACCACAGGAGGTTTAAAAACAGCATTTAAACGTTTATTAGACTGAACGTCAATAGGACTGGTTACCTCAATATCCAAAGTAATTAACACTTCTTTTAATAAAGAACGCATATACTCTATTTTAAATAAATAAGTAGATTTGTCAGTGTCAATATCTGAGAAAGGATCTTCTGTTTCAGATAGATCCTCATCAGAAGAGGATTAATTATTATGTTGTTGGTCATTTGAAATTTCATCAGCTAAATGAGAAGTTTTAAAAGACCTTTTACGTTTATTAGAAGGTGGAAATGCAGACAAAGCCTTCATAATAGAATCAGAAACAAATTCTTTAAAATTTACAGGTATATCACGCACATTAGAAGTTGAAGGAAAAGTTTATCATGACAACTATTACAAATGACATTCGGTGGAATAATTTCTACAATTTTACAGCAAATGCACTTAGCTTTGGTAGAAACGATGTCAGGCAGCAATGTTCCAGCAGAAACTTCAGAGGCAGGATCAGATTGGGACATCTTGCTCAATGTAAGAGAAAAAACAACATATAAAGCAAAATTATCTATTTCCTTAAATGACAGTTTCAGGAATGGGAAAAAATGCAAAAGCATAGGCCTCTTGATAGAAAAAGAAAGCAGGAGGCAAACAACAATGGGGTATTGAAATAATGAAAAAAAAAAATTTGGCGCCAAGTATGACGCACAACGTAACGTAAACTTTTTTGCCGCCAAAAATGACGGGAAATGACACACTTGTGTCACTAATGACGCCGCCGTGTGAAAGGTCTCTGCGTCACGTATGACGCCGGAAATGACGAAGTTGCGTAAAAAAAAACGTATTTTTCCGCGCCAAAAAAGTTTGCACCAAAAATGACGCAATAAAGACTAACATTTGACGCACCCGCAGGCCTAACACCCGCAATTGCAAAAAGTAGTCAAATTGAAAAAAGACTAAACCCCAGGTAAGAAATACATTTCTTAAAGTGTTTATATTCCCAAATATGAAACTGACAGTCTGCAGAAGGAAATACATGAACCTGACTCATGGCAAATATAAGTACAATACATATATTTAGAACTTTATATAATTTGCATAAAGTGCCAAAACATAGCTGAGAGTGTCTTAAGTAATGAAAACATACTTACCAAAAGACACCCATCCACATATAGCAGATAGCCAAACCAGTACTAAAACAGTTATTAGTAGAGGTAATGGTAAATTGAGAGTATATCGTCGATCTGAAAAGGGAGGTAGGAGATGAATCTCTACGATCGATAACAGAGAACCCATGAAAAAGACCCCCGTTAGAGAAATCATCGTATTCAATAGGTGATACTCCCTTCACGTCCCTCTGACATTCGCTGTACTCTGAGAGGAATCGGGCTTCAACAATACTGAGAAGCACATATCAACGTAGAAATCTTAGCACAAACTTACTTCACCACCTCCATAGGAGGCAAAGTTTGTAAAACTGAATTGTGGGTGTGGTGAGGGGTGTATTTATAGGCATTTTGAGGTTTGGTAAACTTTGCCCCTCCTGGTAGGATTGTATATCCCATATGTCACTAGCTCATGGACTCTTGCCAATTACATGAAAGAAATAATAATTATATTGTAGCTATCTTAGGATTTATTTTTATTTTACAGGCAACTTTCAATTTATTTTAACTAGGTACAATAGCTATTAAATAGTTATTAACTATTTAATAGCTACCTAGTTAAAATAAAGAGAAATTTACCTGTAAAATAAAAACTAACCTAAGTTACAATTACACCTAACACTACACTATACTTAAATTAATTATTCCTATTTAAAACTAAATACTTACCTGTAAAATAAACCCTAAGATAGCTACAATGTAATTAATAATTACATTGTAGCTATTTTAGGATTTATATTTATTTTACAGGTAACTTTGTATTTATTTTAGCTAGTTAGAATAGTTATTAAATAGTTATTAACTATTTAATAACTACCTAGCTAAAAGAAATACAAAATTACCTGTAAAATAAATCATAACCTAAGTTACAATTAAACCTAACACTACACTATCATTAAATTAAAGGGCCATAATACCCAAATGTTTAAACACTTGAAAGTGATGCAGCATAGCTGTAAAAAGCTGATTAGAAAATATCTCCTGAACATCTCTATGTAAAAAAGAAAGATATTTTACCTCAAAAGTTCCTCAGTAGCCACCTCCCATTGTAAAGGATTTCTAAGCAGCATTTTAGTGTGTTTGTCCTGGGACATCTGAAGGGACTAGCATCGTGCACTCTCATATTATTTCACCAATCAGGTAAAGGAAGCTTACTATGAAATCTCATGAGAGTTAAGTCAAATCTCATGAGATCACAGTAAGAGTTCATGACCTCAGCACTGCTGATGCTGATTGGCTGTGGTTCATTTCTTCATTTTTTTTACCTGCAGCTGGGAGCAGCTGAGTATAACTTTTTACACAGAACTTACTCTGCTGAGCTGAGGAAATTGTGAGGTAAAATATCTTCCTTTTTTACATAGAGATGCTCAGGTGATATTTTCCTGTCAGCTTTTTACAGTTATACTGCATCAGATTCAAGTGATTTAGCATATGAGTATTATGTCCCTTTAAGTAAATAAATTACCAACAAATAACTACAATTAAATTCAATTAAATAAACTAACTAAAGTACAAAAAATAAAAAAACTAAGTTACAAAAAATAAAAATAAATAAGTTACAAACATTTCAAAAATATTACAACAATTTTAAGCTACTTACACCTAAACTAAGCCCCCTAATAAAATAACAAAGCCCCCCAAAATAAAAAAAATGCCCTACCCTATTCTACATTAAAAAGTTAACAGCTCTATTACCTTACCAGCCCTTAAAAGGGCCTTTTGCGGGGCATGCCCCAAAGAAAACAGCTCTTTTGCCTGTAAAATAAAAATACACACCCCCCAACATTAAAACCCACCACCCACACACCCCTACTCTAACCCAAATCCCCCTTAAATAAACCTAACACTGCCCCCCTGAAGATCATCCTACCTTTAGCCGTCTTCAGCCAGCCGACCACCGATGGAACAGAAGAGGACATCCGCAGCGGGCGAAGTCTTCATCCAAGGGGCGCTGAAGAAGTCTTCCATCCGATTGAAGTCATCATCCAAGGGGCACTGAAGAAGTCTTCCATCCGATTGAAGTCATCATCCAGATGGCGTCTTCAATCTTCATCCATCTGGAGCGGAGCCATCTTCAGACGAGCTGACGCGGAGCCATCCTCTTCTACCGACGGACTAACGAGGAATGACGGTTCCTTTAAGTGATGTCATCCAAGATGGCGTCCCTCGAATTCCTATTGGCTGATAGGATTCTATCAGCCAATCGGAATTAAGGTAGGAAAAATCTGATTGGCTGATTCAATCAGCCAATCAGATTGAAGTTCAATCCGATTGGCTGATCCAATCAGCCAATCAGATTGAGCTCGCATTCTATTGGCTGATCGGAACAGCCAATAGAATGCAAGCTCAATCTGATCGGCTGATTGGATCAGCCAATCGGATTGAACTTCAATCTGATTGGCTGATTCAATCAGCCAATCAGATTTTTCCTACCTTAATTCCGATTGGCTGATAGAATCCTATCAGCCAATAGGAATTCAAGGGACACCATCTTGGATGACGTCACTTAAAGTAACCGTCATTCATCGTTAATCCGTCTGTAGAAGAGGATGGGTCCGTGTCGGCTCGTCTGAAGATGGCTTCGCTCTGCTCCGGATGGATGAAGATTGAAGACGCCGCCTGGATGATGACTTCAATCGGATGGAAGACTTCTTCAGCGCCCCTTGGATGATGACTTCAATCGGATGGAAGACTTCTTCAGCGCCCCTTGGATGAAGACTTCGGCCGCTGCAGATGTCCTCTTCTGTTCCATCGGTGGTCGGCTGGCTGAAGACGGCTAAAGGTAGGATGATCTTCAGGGGGGTAGTGTTAGGTTTATTTAAGGGGGGTTTGGGTTAGAGTAGGGGTGTGTGGGTGGTGGGTTTTAATGTTGGGGGCGGTTGTATTTTTATTTTACAGGCAAAAGAGCTGTTTTCTTTGGGGCATGCCCCGCAAAAGGCCCTTTTAAGGGCTGGTAAGGTAATAGAGCTGTTAACTTTTTAATGTAGAATAGGGTAGGGCATTTTTTTTATTTTGGGGGGCTTTGTTATTTTATTAGGGGGCTTAGATTAGGTGTAAGTAGCTTAAAATTGTTGTAATATTTTTGAAATGTTTGTAACTTATTTTTTTTTATTTTTTGTAACTTATTTTTTTTATTTTTTGTACTTTAGTTAGTTTATTTAATTGTAGTTATTTGTAGGTAATTTATTTTATTAATTTAATGATAGTGTAGTGTTAGGTTTAATTGTAACTTAGATTATGATTTATTTTACAGGTAATTTTGTATTTCTTTTAGCTAGGTAGTTATTAAATAGTTAATAACTATTTAATAACTATTCTAACTAGCTAAAATAAATACAAAGTTACCTGTAAAATAAATATAAATCCTAAAATAGCTACAATGTAATTATTAATTACATTGTAGCTATCTTAGGGTTTATTTTACAGGTAAGTATTTAGTTTTAAATAGGAATAAGTATAGTGTAGTGTTAGGTGTAATTGTAACTTAGGTTAGTTTTTTTTTTACAGGTAAATTTCTCTTTATTTTAACTAGGCAGCTATTAAATAGTTAATAACTATTTAATAGCTATTGTACCTAGTTAAAATAAATTGAAAGTTGCCTGTAAAATAAAAATAAATCCTAAGATAGCTACAATATAATTATTATTTATATTGTAGCTATATTATGGTTTATTTTAAAGGTAAGTATTTAGTTTTAAATAGGATTTATTTAGTTAATAAGAGTTATAATATTTAGATGTATTTAATTAATATTTAAGTTAGGGGGGTGTTAGGGTTAGACTTAGGTTTAGGGGTTAATAATTTTATTATAGAGGCAGCGGTATAGGGGGGCAGGATAGGGGGTTAATAAATTTATTATAGGTGGCGACGGTGTGGGGGGGCAGATTAGGGGTTAATAAGTTTAATATAGGTGGCGGTGGGGTCCGTGAGCGGCGGTTTAGGGGTTAAACAATTTATTTAGTTGCGGCGGGGTCCGGGATTGGCAGGATAGGGGTTAATAAATTTATTATAGGTGGCGGCGGTATAGGGGGGGCAGGATAGGGGTTACTAGGTATAATGTAGGTGGCGGTGGGCTCCGGGAGCGGCGGTTTAGGGGTTAATACATTTATTATAGTTGCGGCAGTGTCCATGAGCGGCGGTTTAGGGGTTAATAACTTTATTTAGTTGCGGGGGCTCCGGGGGCGCCGGTATAGGGGGTAGAACAGTGTAGTTTATTGTGGGTGCTTAGTGACAGCTTGTCAATAAAGCTGTCAAAAAGCCGAAGAGCAGCGAGATCGGATGAGTGATAACTATCACAGTCCGCTGCTCATCGCCCCGTACTTGGTGCGCAGCTTTTTGACAGCTTTATTGATAACTTTGGAGAGCGTATTCAGGTCTGCAACGGCGATGGTAGGTGAGCTTAGGCGGGCGTATTGGGGCCGGCGATGGCAGGTAAGTAGACACGTTGATAACTAGAGGCCATTGTCTCTGTATATTCAAACCATGGTGAAACAACTACACCTGCAATTGCAAGTATATAATGACACTACAATAGCGCACATATTAAAAATACCTGATAAATAACAACACACTGTGAAATGTTGAACAATGTATATACATATCTAAATTCATATATACACAGATCACACAAAGGGCCGGGTTACTAACAATTGATGTGCTACCAACAATGGTGATATATATAGAAATTAAGTTGCGGTTCTATAATAAAAGCTATCATAAAGGGTTTAAACATAATACTGTATAAAAGATAAATGCACCTAATAATTATATATCGCCCTTATATAGCATACTTATTGCACTCAATTAGACCCTTAGTTCTAATTACTACGTAGGAGAGAAGACAGAAGATGTATTCCTGAGTTAAATGATGTAGAATATTTAGCTCCGATCTATGAATAACTTGACGTCACTAATCTTATTAATACCTATAGGATGTCCTGTTCTAAGGGTGTATATCTAAAAGACCCCCACTCACATTTAACATCACTTGTTCTATACCTTGAAACTTAAAGAGAGTAGCACCCCCAACATGTTTGGCAAAATGTTTTGCCACTGGAGTTTTAGGAACATCTGCTTCTAGTGACAGCAGATGTCCTCTAATTCTATCCTTTAGAAATCTTGAGGTGAATCCTACATATTGGAAATTGCAACACCCACAAATTATTAGATATACAACATACGTTGAATTACAGTTAATTCTATTTCTAATCTTATACACTTTGCCTGTATTAGTAGAAGTAAAAGTATCACCAGTTATGGCATAACTGCAACTTTTACAGGGTTTGCCACATTTGTAAAAAAACTGCTTTTTTTGAAAGCCAGTTACTAGTATTAGTTTCTTTTTTTGTGGTATTTGTTGCAAAATTGTTAGCAATTTAATCTCCTATTGTTTCTGATCTACATGAGACAAACTTGCAATTCATCAAAACTGTTTGGAGATCACTATCCTTTTCTAATATCTGAAGTGTCTTCTTAACAATGTTACAGATCACATTTGGGAATAATTGCTGTTAAAAATATGCTGGTAAGATATTCTGATTATGGTCCAGATCTCATTGAGTTTATATTGGAGGTGATCTCCTTTCTACTGGATCATAACTACTTTATCTTTAACAGTGATATTTTTATGCAATTAAGAGGCACTGCGATGGGGGCAAAATGTGCCCCATCGTATGCCAATCTTTGAAAGATTAGCAATTTTTTGTGAGAACAACATTTATAAGGATAACATCAAATTTTAAACAAGATTCATAGATGATGTATTAATGATATGAGAGGGACCTAGTGCTATCTTGAATGATTTTGTAAAATATCTGAATGACAATACTGGTAATCTGCATTTCAAAACCAGTATGCCTTATTTGGATTTATTACTGACTAATGACAACAAAAATATAGTCACTGAAGTTTATAGGAAGGAGGTCAGTGGTAATACCATATTAAAAACCGATTCATTACATCCCCATCATTTAAAGAAGGGTTAGGGCATACCTAAAGGCCAGTATATCTGGTTAAGACATAATTGTACTAATCTAGATTTTTATTGGCGAGATGCAAAAGATTTAACAACACATCTGATAGATAGGGGCTATGACCCTTTGCTATTAAAAAATGTCTCTGAAGTTGCCAAATTGGATAAAAATAACCTTTTAAAGGATAAAGTAAAGGAAACGGCTAGCTATGGTGACATTCATTTTAAAACCACTTACAGTAGACAATTTAATGTGATCTGTAACATTGTCAAGAAGAGACTTCTGATATTAGAAAAGGATAGTGATCTCCAAACAGTTACGATGAATTGCAAGTTTGTCTCATGTAAAACAATAGAAGATAAAATTGCTAAACATTTTGCAACAAATACCACAAAAAAAGAAACTAATACTAGTAACTGACTTTCAAAAAAAGCAAACCCTGTGAAATGTGCAGTTATGCCATAACTGGTGATACTTTTACATCTACTAATACAGGGCCAGGCAAAGTATATAAGATTAGAAATAGAATGAACTGTAATTCAACGTATGTTGTATATCTAATAACTTGTGGATGTTGCCATTTCCAATATGTAGGACTCACCTCAAGATTTCTAAAGGATAGAATTAGAGAACATCTGCTGTCACTAGAAGCAGATGTTCCCAAATCTCCAGTGGCAAAACATTTTTCCAAACATGTTGGGGGTGCTACTCTCTTTAAGTTTCAAGGTATAGAACAAGTGATGTTAAATGTGAGAGGTGGAGATAGATACTTGGCTCTTAGTAGAAAATAAGTCTTTTGGATATACACCCTTAGAACAGGACATACTATAGGTATTAATAAGATTAGTGACGTCAAGTTATTCATAGATCGAAGCTAAATATTCTACATCATTTAACTCAGGAATACATCTTCTGTCTTCTCTCCTACGTAGTAATTAGAACTAAGGGTCTAATTAAGTGCAATAAGTATGCTATATAAGGGTGATATATAATTATTAGGGAACATAATTTATCTTTTATACAGTATTATGTTTAAACCCTTATGATAGCTTTTCTTATAGAACCACAACTTAATTTCTATATATAACAGCATTGTTGGTAGTACATCAATTGTTAGTTACCCGGCCCTTTGTGTGATCTGTGCATATATGAATTTCATTTCCAATATATTAGATAGGTATATACATTGTTCAACATTTTTACAGTGTGTTGTTATTTATCAGGTATTTTTAATATGTGCGCTATTGTAGTGTCATCATATACTTGCAATTGCAGGTGTAGTTGTTTCCCCATGAATATACCGAGTCAATGTATCTGTGTAGGGATTGGTTCTGTTGAACAATTACTCCTGCAATTTAATGTTCACAACTTTACCTGTCCTACAGCTCTGATGAAGTGCTGTTAAGGCAGGAAACGCTTCAGCTGTAGTTTCTGTTTCCTGTCCCCTTTCATTCTTTTTAAGATTTTTCCAATAAAATGGACGTTTTAACCAGCTTATTCTCTCCTGACATGATTTTGGAACCGCTACTTTGTTGCTTCTACTTTGTTGCTTCTACTTTGGATAATTTCTTAGGGGCAGAGTGGCGAGCCCCAGCGCTTCCAGCATCACAGCCTGTGCCGTTGACACAGTGCCAGCACCACAACGAGGTCTTACGCTCTCTGTGAGTACTGGCAGTACATGCTAACCAGGACTGGCTACTGTGATTACACAGTGGGTGCTCATTTGGACTTTCTGAATCCCTGAAGCCTTTGTCGATTACACCAAGCAAGTCCTGGCAGAAGAGGGGTAAGCCTTTCGATAATTGCATACTTCTATTGTGAGAGATTCTTTAACAGTCAGCCTTGTGATAGCCGCTACAGGTGGAACTCAGAGTGAGTTGCCATCAAAGGGAATTACTTATACACATTTACAAGTGGTTACACTCTAAAGGTCTGTGAATAATACTGGTGGTTATATGTATGTATATATATATATATATATATATATATATATATATATATATATATATATATATATAAATATATATATACAGTATCTCACGAAAGTGAGTACACCCCTCACATTTTTGTAAATATTTTATATCTTTTCATTTGACAACACTGAAGAAATTACACTTTGCTACAATGTAAAGTAGTGAGTGTACAGCCTGTATAACAGTGTAAATTTGCTGTCCCCTCAAAATAACTCAACACACAGCCACTAATGTCTAAACCATTGGCAACGAAAGTGAGTACACCCCTAAGTGGAAATGTCCAAATTGGGCCCAATTAGCCATTTTCCCTCCCCTGTGTCATGTGACTTGTTAGTGTTACAAGGTCTCAGGTGTGAATGGGGAGCAGGTGTGTTAAATTTGGTGTTATTGCTCTCACACTCTCTCATACTGGTCACTGGAAGTTCAACATGGCACCTCATGGCAAAGAACTCTCTGAGGATCTAAAAAAAGAATTGTTGCTCTACATAAAGATGGCCTAGGCTATAAGAAGATTGCCAAGACCCTGAAACCAAGTTTCGGAAGACCATACAGCGGGTTTCACGGAACAGGTTCCACTCAGAACAGACCTTGTCACGGTCAACCCAAGGAGTTGAGTGCACATGCTCAGCATCATATCCAGATGTTGTCTTTGGGAAATAGACGTATGAGTGTTGCCAGCATTGCTGCAGAGGTTAAATTGGTGGGGGGTCAGCTTGTCAGTACTCAGACCATACGCCGCACACTGCATCAAATTGGTCTGCATGGCTGTCATCCAAGAAGGAAGCCTTTTCTAAAGATGATGCACAAGAAAGCCCACAAACAGTTTGCTGAAGACAAGCAGACTAAGGACATGGATTACTGTAACCATGTCCTGTTGTCTGATGAGACCAAGATAAACTTATTTGGTTCAGATGGTGTCAAGAGTGTTTGGCGGCAACAATGTGAGGAGTACAAAGACAAGTGTGTCTTGCCTACAATCAAGCATGGTGGTGAGAGTGCCATGGTCTGGGCCTGCATGACTGCTGCCGGCACTGGGGAGCTACAGTTCATTGAGGGAACCATGAATGCCAACATGTACTGTGACAACTTGAAGCAGAGCATAATCCTCTCCCTTCAGAGACTGGACTGCAGGGCAGTATTCCAACATGATAACGACCCTAAACACACCTCCAAGATGACCATGGCCTAAAGAAGCTGAGGGTAAAGGCGATGGACTGGCGAAACATGTCTCCAGACCTAAACCCTAAATAATGATGACCACACAAAATATTGACACTTTGGGCCTAATTTGGACAATTCCACTTAGGGGTGTTGTCACTTTTGTTGCCAACGGTTTAGACATTAATGGCTGTATGTTGAGTTATTTTGAGAGGACAGAAAATGTACACTGTTATACAGCCTGTACACTAACTACTTTACATTGTAGCAAAGTTTCATTTCTTCAGTGTTGTCACATGAAAAGATATAATAAAATATTTACAAAAATGTGAGGGGTGTACTCACTTTTGTGAGATACTTTATATGTCTAAATATGTGATTGTAATGTATATACAAATAAACATATATATGCACATGTGTACATATACATATATATACAGTATTTGTTTGTGTGTATGTACAGTATATATATATAATATATATATATATATATATATATATATATATACTGTATACACACACACACAAATTGGAGCCATTTCCACTCAAATACCTTTAAACATGAAATATAATTTTTGATCAATATTAATATTTAGTTATTTATTTTAGAGTGTATGTACTTTAAATATTTTACATTCCAATGTTTTTCACATAGGAAAAAATGTTCTATACATCTTTAAATAGATATTCCTATGTACTGTATATATCTTTATATACCTATACCTATATATATTCATATAGGTATAGATATATATTTTACAAAATAATAATCAGATATTTATATAGAAATGTCTATTTAAAAATAAATAGAACATTTTCTTCTATGTGAAGAGCATTGGACTAAACCAACCGATAAAAATAGAAGAAATATTGAAAGCTATAAATAAAGCCCAATTAAAAAAAGTGCCAGGACCGTACCAAATCCCCGCTGAATTTTATAGAGTTCTTAGAGAGGAAATTAGTTCCACTCTAAGAGATTTATTTAATCAATATTTTGTTAAGAATTCTGCAGAATCCAGCTTATTTTTCGCCTCTACAGTTACTTTTATACATAAAAAAGACAAAGATCCAGAAAACCTGAGCACATATAGACCAATATCATTACTTAATAATTATTATAAACTCCTTACGTCTATAATAGCAGACCAGTTGAAAAAATATATTAATAATTTGATTCATGAAGATCAAACTGGATTCATGCCAGGGAGAAATCCAACCAAAAATATACGGAAAGTTCAATTGGTCTTGAGCCATTATTGGAACCAAATTAAGAAGAACAATAAAAACTCTGAGTTAGATCTAGCCCTCTTAACGTTAGACGCCGAAAAAACGTTCAACGCTATAGTGTGGGACCTTTTATTTGCCTCACTATCCAGTTTCGGCCTAACAGGTAATTTCCTCAACTTCGTAAAATTTATTTATAAAGAACCTTATTCCTGTCTTTGGGTAAATGGGCAGCTTTCCCCAAAAATTGTTTTAACTAAAGGGACTAGACAGGGTTGTCCCCTGTCACCACTTCTCTTTAATCTATCAATTGAACCCCCTAACGGTCAGACTTAGACAAACATTAGAAGGTATCAAGATGGGAGATGGTAAGGTAATTTTATCATTATACGCAGACGATCTAATTCTCTTTTTATCTAAAACATCCCAAAGTATCCCAACATTAATAAATATAATTATTGAATTTGGTTCATTTTCAGCTTATAAGGTTAACCAAGGAAAATCTGAATTACTATGGATTCAGCTCCCCATAAAAAACACTTCTAGCCACCCGTTCCAAGAGGTTGAGCAAATTAAATATATAGGATTATATTTAAGTTTAAATCCAGGGCTTTAATATATATTAAACAACGTTAAATTCTTTCAGGATAGCAAAACTTCACTAGAAAAATGGAGACCATTACCCATATCCATGACCGCAAGGATTATGATATTAAAAATATTCTTATTCCCTCGTCTATTGTATATCTTGCAAAAAATTCCAATTTTTATTAAAAATATAGATCTAAAAAAGTATGACAAAGAATGTAACCTTTTTATATGGGGAAAGAGGAGGGTGCACCTTTCTAAAAATATTTTATATTTAGATAAGGAATTTGGAGGGTTTGGGCTTCCAAACCTTAAACTATATAATCAAGTTTCAATTCTTAAAATAGCAATTGATTGGATAACAGGAAAAAAACAATTGTTCCTTATTGGAAATAGAATCCAGCCTAATAAAACCTTTTACGTTAAAGGCTATTTTACACATCCCTGTAGTGAAGTTACCACCTTCTATACTGAATATCAAAGTTGTTGCAATGTTGTTAAAGCCTGGCAAAAGTACTGTGCAGACCTCAAGGTAAACTTCAGCTTATCTAATTTCCTTCACATAATAGGACATCCTGATTTTACACCAGGCTTGAGCTTTGGTATTTTTCATCTCTGGAAAAGGAAAGGGTTAGAATATTTAGTTCAACTAACCGACAAAGAGACCGGTGTTCTTAAATCCTTTACTCAAATCCAAGAGGAATTTGATCTCCCTAGACAGAACTTTTATGCGTTCTTGCAGATTAGACAATTTTATAACAACCTAACATTAAATCAACTCAGTAGATGGGACCTTGGGATAATAGACATTGGCATACAAATTTATCAAGCTCTATATCGATCTGGTATAAAATGATTATGAAAGACCATGGTAAAATACATTTAGATATCCTTACTAATAAGTGGCAAAAAAAATTCCCATGATTAGTAGCGCAAAACATTATACAAAGTGTGGAGATAGTGGGTTTTAAGTACACGTCCTGGAAAGAAACGCATACTTATCTGATAAATATGTCATATATTACCCCTAGACTACTCACCAAATTGGATAAGAGGGCTCAGAGGAGCTGCTTTCATTGTTTCGTTCCTCAAGCAGATATTCTCCTCTGTTTCTGGTATTGCCCGAAGATCGGGCAGTTCTGGAAAAAGGTTGCGCTTTGGCTTAATACATTTTTGAGATTTCTAAACAATACGCAAAGGAAGAATTCCTTTTAATTATTACGGCAATACAGATTGCCAGAACTTTAATTTTACAATATTGGAAAGCCAAAAATTATTCAAGTATAGCGGAATTTGGCCAAAAAATTATTTTACAACATCATAGAACAGCTGAATGTTGAGCCAAACAGTGAGAAACAGTTCAGAGTTTTTTTTTCCAAATGGTCAGATATCATTAGATATCAATTGTTGGATATGCAATTAGAGATTCTGAAACCTTTTGTTAAAGCTGGATATCTACTACCTGGGGATGTCTTGAATCCCAGTTAGTGTTTCATTATTTAAATGGCCTGGGAGGAAACTCTCTACTGATGTGTAAAGTGCATACAACTTAATGAAATGATTAACCTATACCTTTACATTTTTTTTGTTTTTGTTTTGTTTTGTTTGATGTTTATAAAAAAAAAAGTTGATAGTTATTACGCAAGATATGAGATAAATGAAATGTTGGATTTTTTGCCTCTCTATGGGTATTCTTATGTTAAAATTACTTTTTACCGTAGAGATTGTATTTCTTTGTTCTTTTATTTCTTTTTCTTGCTCTTTGACTCTGCCATGTATTGATGTATTATTTCTGTTCAACTAATAATAAAAAATAAAAAAAGAAGAACATTGGAATGTAAAATATTCATAATTCATGTCGGGTATAGCACACTTAATTAAACGCAATTGGGTTTGCATGTGAGCGATAGTTTTTTTATGATTTGCGCACTCCATTAAAGTCTATGGGGTATATTTATCAAAGAGTCAACTGAAAATACGCTTGAATCACGCTTCTTATTTGTCACGAGATTGATTCGCCATAGCTATCAAAGCGTCAAGATTGGCAAATGTTGAAATTTGTGATGCAATATACGCTCCCACAATCTCAATCCAATGCAGATTAATGTCTGCGTCATTACAGATGTTTCAAATTCAGATTTGACTCTATTTGACCCTATACCAAATGTATATATATATATATATATATATATATATATATATATACTGTGTATATATATATATATATATTGGGTACTTGTAAAGCGCGGCTAATCACCCGTAAGGGTCTCAAGGCGCTGCTCATTTTATCGACCTCGGAAGGATGAAAGGCTGAGTGGACCTCACCGGGGATCGAACATGCAACCTTTGGGTTGCTACAGAGCTCATCTAAAAAATACTAAGTTCAGCGCCCAATAAGTTACCCCTAAGCTCCCTTACAGGCAATCTTCCCTAAAATTACCAATGAATACAGAAACTGAAATCAAATAAAATAGTGCAGGAGCGCTAAAAAAGCTCTAAGGGTAATATGGAGAACAATACAATAAACTACACATATGTATATAAATCTAATTTATTTTATAAAATATACACAGGACATATGGGACGTCTCCCTTAAGATATTCTTACTTAAAATATTTAACAGACTTTTAAAATTAAACACACTATCACATTCTTAGAAGCATATGTTATACAGACAGAAATATGCAAAACTCGTAGTTAAATCAGCTTATAGCTTTTAACGGTCTCAAATCTTAAATGCACATGCTGTATAAACAAAAGTAATTTAAAAATTTCAAGCTACAGCAGTTTATAGCTGTGAGAACAGCGGAACAGAAGGAACAAAGTAAGCAAGAAAGATATTTATCGAATCTACCCCACAAAAACCGGTAAGGGAAAGATCCAGCAATAGACACTTAAGAGTGTCAGAAGATCCGGTAAGCTATATCTCTTGCTTACAACACATCTAAAAGTTAAGTAAACATTAAACTATCTCTAGAGATATTAAGACATTTACATTGAATGAGACTGTGAATTCCTACTGTGTCTTATTCGTCACAAAAAAGATACATTGAAACGCTCTGACATAGAATCGAGCATTTGAGGATCTCTGGCTAAATTCTGGAGTTTCGTTTTAAGGTGGAATAGCTATAAACCGCTGTAGCTTGAAATGTTTAAACTACTTTTGTTTATACAGCATGTGCATTTAAGATTTGAGACCGTTAAAAGCTATAAGCTGATTTAACTACGAGTTTTGCATATTTCTGTCTGTATAACATATGCTTCTAAGAATTTGATACTGTGTTTAATTTTAAAAGTCTGTTAAATATTTTAAGTAAGAATATCTTAAGGGAGACGTCCCCTATGTCCTGTGTATATTTTATAAAATAAATTAGATTTATATACATATGTGTAGTTTATTGTATTGTTCTCCATATTACCCTTAGAGCTTTTTTAGCGCTCCTGCACTATTTTATCTGATTTCAGTTGCTACAGAGCTCAGCCACAGTGCCTTAGCATGCTGAGCTATCAAACATTTAACAGGTACGCTTGCGTCTATTCCGACGTAGCGTACCTAGTTTTCAATCCGCCACCCTTTAGGCCGCGGGCGCCATAGAAATCAATAGGAGTCTGAAAACAAAGAAAGCTTATGTTCGATGCTGCAAGAGAATGAAGTATATTACATAATAAAAGTAAATTAGAAACTCTATTAAAATTGTATAACCTTTCTAAATCAAACAATATTATTGCTCCACATTTGATGCACTAGTAGATATAGGGATAAAAATGAAAAATACTTTACTATTAATGGATTATGCTACAAATTTGTCTCTCATTACAAAGCAAGGGGTCAATATTATTTCTCCAAATTTGTTAAAAGTTTAGCCCCAAACTTGTTGCACTAAAAGATATAGAGATAAAAAATTAAATAAATACACAACATAATATAGCTAACTTCCCTTTTATTTTTTGTGAAAAATCTATATGCACCATGTTTAAGCCATGTAATACAAGTCACAGGCCTCTAGTTATCAACGTGTCTACTTACCTGCCTTCGCCGGCCCAATACGCCGCCTAAGCTCGCCTACCATCGCCGCCGCGGACCTGAAAAATCTCGCCAAAGTTATCAATAAATCTGTCAAAAAAACGCGCACCAAGTACGGGGCGATGAGCAGCGGACTGTTATAGTTATCACTCATCCGATCTCGCTGCTCTTCGGCTTTTTGACAGCTTTATTGACAAGCTATCACTAAGCACCCACACTAAACTACACTTTTCTACACCCTATACCGGCGCCCCCGGAGCCCCCCGCAACTAAATAAAGTTACTAACCCCTAAACCGCCACTCCTAGACCCCACCGCAACTCTTATAAATGTATTAACCCCTAAACCGCCGCTCCCGGTGCCCACTGCCACTCTAATAAACTGATTAACCCCTAAACTGCCGCTCCCGGACCCCGCTGCCACCTGCATAATACCTATTAACCCCTATACTGCTGCCACCTATAATACATTTATTAACCCCTATCCTGCCGATCCCATACCCCGCCGCAACTAAATAAATTGTTTAACCCCTAAACCACCTCTCCCGGACCCCGCCGCCACCTATGTTAAACGTATTAACCCCTAATCTGCCCCCCCTACACCGTCGCCACCTATAATAAATTTATTAACCCCTATCCTGCCCCCCTACACCGCCGCCACTATAATAAAATTATTAACCCCTAAACCTAAGTCTAACCCTAACCCTAACACCCCCCTAACTTAAATATTAATTAAATACATCTAAATATTATAACTCTTATTAACTAAATTAATCCTATTTAAAACTAAATACTTACCTTTAAAATAAACCCTAATATAGCTACAATATAATAATAATTATTATATTGTAGCTATCTTAGGATTTATTTCTATTTTACAGGCAAATTTCAATTTATTTTAACTAGGTACAATAGCTATTAAATAGTTATTAACTATTTAATAGCTACCTAGTTAAAATAAAGAGAAATTTACCTGTAAAATAAAAACTAACCTAAGTTACAATTATACCTAACACTACACTATACAGGTGGCCCTCGTTTTACAACGGTTCATTTTACACCGTTTCAGAATAACAACCTTTTTTTCCAGTCATGTGACTGCTATTGAAAAGCATTGAGAAGCAGTGCATTTATTAAAATAGCCAGTAGGTGGAGCTGTCCGCTTGTGTTGCAGCAAAGCCAAGCAAGCTGAAATTAATCAGTTTAACCAGACCTAAGCTATCGAGCAGATTTCAAAGGAACAAGATCTTCCTGTCTATAAATCAGTCCAGATTGGAATGCATAGAAAGAACTGTTTGCAGAAAAATGCAAGTGAAGTCTGTGTTGTGTGATTATTTTATTAGGTTTATAATGCTGTTTAGCAAATGTTTTTGTTCATTTAACTTAGTTTAATTATATATTCTGTGTTGTGTGATTATTTTATTAGGTTTATAATGCTGTTTAGCATTTAAAGTCTTCATTTCAAAGCTTTAAAAATAATGTATTAGGTGTTTCTTATGACAATTTTGAGAGGGGCCTGGAACCTATCTACCTCACTTCCCATTGACATTATAAACTGGGTTTCAATTTACAACGGTTTCGATTTACAACCATTCCTTCTGGAACCTAACCCCGGCGTAAACTGAGGGCTACCTGTACTTAAATAAATTATTCCTATTTAAAACTAAATACTTACCTGTAAAATAAACCCTAAGATAGCTACAATGTAATTAATAATTACATTGTAGCTATTTTAGGATTTATATTTATTTTACAGGTAACTTTGTATTTATTTTAGCTAGTTAGAATAGTTATTAAATATTTATTAACTATTTAATAACTACCTAGCTAAAAGAAATACAAAATGACCTGTAAAATAAATCCTAACCTAAGTTACAATTAAACCTAACACTACACTATCATTAAATTAATTAAATAAATTACCTACAAATAACTACAATTAAATACAATTAAATAAACTAACTAAAGAACAAAAAATAAAAAAAACTAAGTTACAAAAAATAAAAAAATAAGTTACAAACATTTAAAAAATATTACAACAATTTTAAGCTACTTACACCTAATCTAAGCCCCCTAATAAAATAACAAAGCCCCCCAAAATAAAAAAATTCCCTACCCTATTCTACATTAAAAAGTTACCAGCTCTATTACCTTACCAGCCCTTAAAAGGGCCTTTTGCGGGGCATGCCCCAAAGAAAACAGCTCTTTTGCCTGTAAAAAAGAAATACAACCCCCCCAACATTAAAACCCACCACCCACATACCCCTAATCTAACCCAAACCCCCCTTAAATAAACCTAACACTACCCCCCTGAAGATCATCCTACCTTTAGCCGTCTTAAGCCAGCCGACCACCGATGAAACAGAAGAGGAGATCCGCAGCGGCCAAAGTCTTCATCCAAGGGGCGCTGAAAAAGTCTTCCATCCGATTGAAGTCATCATCCAAGGGGCGCTGAAGAAGTCTTCCATCCGACTGAAGTCATCATCCAAGGGGCGCTGAAGAAGTCTTCCATCCGATTGAAGTCATCATCCAGGCGGCGTCTTCAATCTTCATCCATCTGGAGCGGAGCGGAGCCATCTTCAGACGAGCCGATGCATAGCCATCCTCTTCTACCGATGGACTAACGACGAATGACGGTTCCTTTAAGTGACGTCATCCAAGATGGCGTCCCTCGATTTCCGATTGGCTGATAGGATTCTATCAGCCAATCGGAATTAAGGTAGGAAAAATCTGATTGGCTGATTGAATCAGCCAATCAGATTGAAGTTCAATCGGATTGGCTGATCCAATCAGCCAATCAGATTGAGCTCGCATTCTATTGGCTGATCAGAACAGCCAATAGAATGCAAGCTCAATCTGATTGGCTGATAGAATCCTATTAGCCAATCAGAATTCGAGGGACGCCATTTTGGATGACGTCACTTAAAGGAACCGTCATTCGTCGTTAGTTCGTCGGTAGAAGAGGATGGCTCCGCATCGGCTCGTCTGAAGATGGCTCCACTCCGGATGGATGAAGATTGAAGACGCCGCCTGGATGATGACTTCAATCGGATGGAAGACTTCTTCAGCGCCCCTTGGATGATGACTTCAGTCGGATGGAAGACTTCTTCAGCGCCCCTTGGATGAAGACTTCGGCCGCTGCGGAACTCCTCTTCTGTTCCATCGGTGGTCGGCTGGCTGAAGACGGCTTAAGTTAGGATGATCTTCAGGGGGGTAGTGTTAGGTTTATTTAAGGGGGGTTTGGGTTAGATTAGGGGTATGTGGGTGGTGGGTTTTAATGTTGGGGGGGTTGTATTTTTTTTTTTTACAGGCAAAAGAGCTGTTTTCTTTGGGGCATGCCCCGCAAAAGGCCCTTTTAAGGGCTGGTAAGGTAATAGAGGTGGTAACTTTTTAATGTAGAATAGGGTAGGGCATTTTTTTATTTTGGGGGGCTTTGTTATTTTATTAGGGGGCTTAGATTAGGTGTAAGTAGCTTAAAATTGTTGTAATATTTTTTAAATGTTTATTTATTTATTTTTATTTTTTGTAACTTAGTTTTTTTATTTTTTGTACTTTAGTTAGTTTATTTAATTGTATTTAATTGTAGTTATTTGTAGGTAATTTATTTAATTAATTTAATGATAGTGTAGTGTTAGGTTTAATTGTAACTTAGGTTAGGATTTATTTTACAGGTAATTTTGTATTTCTTTTAGCTAGGTAGTTATTAAATAGTTAATAACTATTTAATAACTATTCTAACTAGCTAAAATAAATACAAAGTTACCGGTAAAATAAATATAAATCCTACAATAGCTACAATGTAATTATTAATTACATTGTAGCTATCTTAGGGTTTATTTTACAGGTAAGTATTTAGTTTTAAATAGGAATAATTTATTTAAGTATAGTGTAGTGTTAGGTGTAATTGTAACTTAGGTTAGTTTTTATTTTACAGGTAAATTTTTCTTTATTTTAACTAGGTAGCTATTAAATAGTTAATAACTATTTAACAGCTATTGTACCTAGTTAAAATAAATTGAAATTTACCTGTAAAATAAAAATAAATCCTAAAATAGCTACAATATAATTATTATTTATATTGTAGCTATATTAGGGTTTATTTTAAAGGTAAGTATTTAGTTTTAAATAGGATTAATTTTTTTTTTTTTTTTTATTGAGGCATAAGATGTGGCAACAATATCACAGATAACAATAATATGAAAATAAAACTGTTATATAAAGTACAACAATTTCCAATAAAATTCAGTCAGTTACATAACATAAGTGAAAAGTAAGCCTCACATTTTTAGTTTTTGTCCAATATTTGGTTACATTTGAAACAATCTGTAGATATTTTTGATATATATTTGCAGCAGTGATGACATTAAAGAATTCTTCATTAAGTTTATGAGCATACATAAAAATATACAGAAAACTCCTCTTATATAATAATATGTGCTACTGCCTTTAGCTAAATTGCAAATATTCAACACATAAACCATATATCTAAAACATAATGATATAGAATGATCAACCATCTTTATAGTATTCTAAATGAATAGTCTACTAGGTAAATGATTACATATGCGGTGTCATACAAGAAAAACCGCGAAAAACACTCTGGATATAAACACAGATAACAGAGTGTATTGGTGGATGGGGGGGGGGAGTGTAAAGTGGCAATATAGGTAAGGAGCATAAAGCACCAGACCAGTGACTAGTAAGGAGCACTGTGGAGAACATAGATGTTAATACTAAAAAAGAAACATACTGCTAAGACAGACCAATAAAATACATAGCATTGCCTCGGCCGCTAGCAACCTCCATGCATTAACCATAGAAGAAGCAGCCTTAGAAATAAAAGTACATGGAGGGAGGAGATTTAATCAGTAAAGGTAATTGGTATTTCTGGAACTAGCTAAATGTAAAGTTTGTGTCCATGAACATATAGCATACGTAATAACTATAAAAGTGTTGGATCATATAAACAAACATATATACATATAATTGTATGCATATATGTATAGAGCCAGCTGTAAAATATTTCCATGACAAAAGCCCATCAACATCAGTAACAAGAGTGAAGGGATCTTTTCAAACAAACTATAAAAGCACCTCTTAATGCGGAATGACCATATGAGATCCCTCAGATGCTTAAAATACCTATGCTCCAACCATCCAGCACTATTAGGAACCACACATTGTTAATTTTGAGTAAAAGGCTTTTAGCGCAATTTCTACTAACCCATAAAGCTACACTAAAAGCAGAAACAATGAATAAGTGGGCAATATGTGCATACTTAAGTAACCCCAGGAATGAGTTTGAATCTGGTACTATTTTTGTAAGGATTAACTAAAATGTCTCCCTCTCATAGACCTAAGTCCTGTCTTCTGGGCACGGGCCCTATACCCAGTGACAGGTGAGTTAGACCAGGTAGCAATAGTAATGAGGGATTACAAGTACAAGTTAATCGACCAATCCTTGGTATACTACAGGCGGAGATATTGTACCATAAGCTCATTTGTGTGCTTCAATATAAAGATAGTAATAATGCTCAAGTTATGCTTTTAAACTATCACTCTGTATAATCAAGTAGGGGCTGCCCATGACTTATAATGAAATACCCCATAAGGGGGTTGTGATAATAAGATATAAAATACCTGCTGAGTGGTATATATATACATTGAATGTATGGGAGAGACATAATGACTTGCCAAACATTGCAGTACAACTGTTATATTCCAATGCAATATTTATTATTGAGGCAATGTTGAAGTCAATGAAAAACAGCTATTAGTATGAAGCTATACCCAGGGAAACATTTATGTGTTGCTGTAAGCAGCAATTACAGTAGCCATACTGTCACCACACAGTAAGTAAACATGTGTATATATGCAAACTTGAATGCCAAGCCTATATAGGTGTCCTGTGTCTCAAGCTGAAGGCCTTAAAAATAACTTAAATAACTTTCACTTAAGATCACTAGTGTATTGTGACAAAACTGATCAGAAAAGATTGAAGGTGTAACATTCTACTAAACATTAAACATAAGCTAGTCATAAGCATACAATTATTTTTATAGGGTATTGCAAAGAAATATTTTACTTAGTGAACATGCCCACTGTTAGTAAATCACTAAGAGAGACAGCAAATTACCAAGTGGGAGGTTAGATAAAAGTATATCAAACAGACACATATTAATGGAGCAGTAGTGTTATCCTACTTGGACATCCACATGACAAGAATTGTAACCTAACTACAGCTGTAATATCATTAGAAAATAGGATTAATTTAGCTAATAAGAGTTATAATATTTAGATGTATTTAATTAATATTTAAGTTACGGGGGTGTTAGGGTTAGGGTTAGACTTAGGCTTAGGGGTTAATAATTTTATTATAGTGGCGGCGGTGTAGGGGGGGCAGGATAGGGGTTAATAAATGTATTATAGGTGGCAGCGGTGTAGGGGGGGCAGGATAAGGGTTAATAAATTTATTATAGTGGGGGCGGGGTCTGGGAGCGGTGGTTTAGGGGTTAATCAGTTTATTATAGTGGCAGCGGGGTCCGGAAGCGGCGGTTTAGGGGTTAATCAGTTTATTAGAGTGGCGGCGGGGTCCGGGAGCAGCGGTTTAGGGGTTAATCAGTTTATTAGAGTGGCAGTGGGCTCCGGGAGCAGCGGTTTAGGGGTAATAACTTTATTTAGTTGTGGCGGTGTAGGGGGGGGACAGATTAGGGGTGTTTAGACTCGGGGTACATGTTAGGGTGTTAGGTGCAGACAATTCCCATAGGAATCAATGGGATGTCGGGCGGCAGCGAACATGAACTTTCGCTATGGTCAGACTCCCATTGATTCCTATGGGATCCGCCGCCTCCAGGGCGGCAGATTGAAAACCAGGTACGCTGGGCCGGAAAAGTGCCGAGCGTACCTGCTAGTTTTTTGATAACTCCCAAAAGTAGTCAGATTGTGCCGAACTTGTGTGCGGAACATCTGGAGTGACGTAAGAATCAATCTGTGTCGGACTGAGTCCGGCGGATCGAAGCTTACGTCACAAAATTCTACTTTTGCCGGTGTAATGGGCTTGATAACTTAGGCAAATCAGCCTCTCTACAAATACGCTGCGGAATTCCAGCGTATTTGAGGTTGACTGCTTGATAACTAGAGGCCATACTCTCCACTTTGCACCAATTTTGATGCAACACTTTTCGCACCAATTATGACACAAACTCCTAAACAACCCAACCACTTTTAATATGCATTATCACATGATTTATGAAAAAAATGGAGAACCTATCAAAAGATGACAAAGCAGTTAATCAGAAAGGCTAAAGCTGATGCAGAAGAGAAAATAGCACAATCTGTAAAAAACGGTGACAAAACCTTCTTTAGATATATTAGTGAAAAGAGAAAAAACTAAAGGTGAGATAGTTAGACTCAAGAATGATGATAGATTAGTGGAAGAAGATAAAAAATAGCAAACTGTTTAAATGATTACTTTTGTTCAGTCTTTACAACAGATGGTAAAGATAATGAGATTCTATTAAGGGATGTTACTGTAAATAATAATGTGTGTAGTACTTTTCTTTTTTACAGAGGAAGAGGTTTCAAGGACTTTATCAAAAATAAAAGTAAATAAGTCTGTGGGTCCAGATAATATTCATCCAAGGGTTCTAAGAGAACTTTGATCCGTAATAGCTACTCCATTAGCTGATTTATTTAATCAGTCACTTCTAACAGGAGTTGTTCCAAAAGACTGGAAAATTGCCAATGTAGTCCGTCTTCATAAAAAGGGTAGTAGGGAAGATTCTGCTAACTATGGGCAAGTCAGTTTGACCTCAATTGCAGGGAAATTAATGGAAACTATTTTAAAGGAAAGACTTCTATCTTTCCTTCAGACAAACAACTTAGAAGATAAAGGACAGCATTGTTTCACTGCTGGAAGATCATGTCAGACTAATCTAATTGATTTATTTGACCATGTAACTAAAATAATAGACCAGGGAGGAGCCATAGATGTTGCATATCTAGACTTTAGCAAAGCATTTGACACTGTCCGACGCAACAAACTTATTCACAAAATGTATTGCCCTGGAATAGATGCTAAGATTGTTAAGTGGGTAGAATGCTGGCTTAACGATAGACGACAGAGGGTTTTAATTAATGGAGTACATTCAAATGAGGCATCAGTTACTAGTGATGTTCCCCAAGGGTCAGTTCTTGGGCCTGTTTTGTTTAACATGTTGATAAGCTTAAGGGGAAGGTTTGCTTGTTTGCTGATGATACAAATATTTATAACAGGGTAAATGTTCCAGGATCAAATGAACTGTGATATTAAAAATCTAGAGGACTGGTGAAATAAATGGGATCTGAAATTTAATATTACCAAGAGCAAAATTATGCATATAGGATCCAAAAACCCAAAGGCCAATTATAGTCTCAATGGTACATGACTGACTGTAGCTAAAGCAGAAAGGGACTTGGGAAATATTATTTCAGATGATTTAACATTTGGTACAGCAATGCAGCCAGTAAGGCCAGTTGAATACTTGGTTGCATTGGAAGAGGTATTAGTAGCAGAAATTACAAGGTTCTTATGCCATTTTACAGATCATTAGTTAGACCAAATCTGGAATACTGTGTACAGTTCTGTAGACCATATCTTCAGAAAGATATAAATAAACTAGAAGCTGTTCAAAGGAGGGCTACTAAAATGGTACATGGACTAAAATATAAAACGTACAAAGAAAGACTTTATGATCTAAATATGTATAGTTTAGAAGATAGAAGGGAAAGAGGTGACATGATAGAAACCTTCAAATATATGAAGGGACTTAATAAAATAGAAGCTGAAAGCATTTTTCACAAAAAAGTAAATGCCAAAACAAGGGGTCACAATCTAAAGTTAGAGGGTAGCAGATTCAGGAGGAATTTGAGAAAGCAAGGGTGGTGGATTCATGGAATAAACTTCCATTTGAGGTGGTAGACACAAAGACTGTAAAGGAATTTAAAAATGCCTGGGACATGCATAAGGCTATCCTAAGGAAAAAGTAACATGTAATATGGGTAGACTTGATGGGCCTTTTTGGTTCTTATCTACCGTCAAATTCTTTCGCCTAGATTAACGGCTAGATTTAGAGTTCGGCGGTAGATGGGCTGTTAACGCCACGCGTGTTTTATGTCTAACGCACGGCATTGTTTGACTCCGGTATTTAGAGTTAATATAAGACCATCTAACGATGCTCCTAACGCGTGTATGTCACACGCGTAATCCTGCCCGCGTTAGACAGTCTCCCATAGAGAACAATGGGAAAGGCAAAAAATAGCTTTTTTCACCTAACACTCGATCTCGCGAGAAATACGCACAGCTCGGTCATATGACGCATACCACATCATGCACAACAATAACACGCCGCAAATGTCACAACATCAATCAATCAACAAAGCACACAAGCATTACACATTCACAAGCGGGGGAAGTTTTAATACTATTTATACGGGGAATACGCATATACTTTAAGATGCGGAAAATCGCACAATAACAACAAGGATTAAAAAATATATACATACACTAAAAAAAAAATCGCATTCAATATCATTATATATTATGAAAAACATACATATACAACACTTCACGAAGAACACACCATCGCAAATTCACATTTAAAAAGAATACTATTGGACAATGTTAGAGAAAACGACCACTATGACATCATCGCATTCTACACATTCCACAAATACCAACTCAAAATGAGCATGCGCAAATTAACACACCTAATACACATTGCAATAATATTAATTGCTAATAAAGCACACCTGAACACTAATTACAATGGAAATTGGGACATCATTAAACATTTACACAGGGTATATAAGCACCACACAAGCAGGGCTTCTTTGACTGTGTTGCTGGTGGGTCTTTGGAGAGTTAAGAATAGAGATTTTGCGATTTTTTGAGAGTGAGTTAGTGTTAGTGTGAGAGAGTCAGTTGGTAGTGTTAGCGTGAGAGAGTCAGTTGGTAGTGTTAGCGTGAGATAGTCAGTTGGTAGTGTTAGCGTGAGAGAGTGAGTGAGTTAGTGGGAGGTAGCGGGAGTGGGAGAGAGTCTGTTAGTGGGAGCGTGAGTGAGTTAGTGGGAGTTATTAGTGATAGTTGTTAGTGTGAGCGTCAGTTAGTGGTAGTTAGTGAGCGTTAGTGGGAGTGTTTGTTATTGAGAATTAGAAGTAGTGTTAGTTAGCGAGCGAGTGATTTATCTGTACACTTAACACATTTACACGCAAACACATTCAATACATACATACACTTATCAATAACACTACATACACTCCATACCCCCTACCCCCTCATACTACACTCCATACCCCATTCCTTGTAGTCCCATTCCCTTTCATCCCATTTACTCTTATCCCATACCCCATACCCATCCCATACCCATCCCCTAGTTACATTTAGTTTACATATCCTCCTTTTAGTCTTATTCTTTTCGTTTATTTAAATACTCCTTACCCTCTTTGTTTTTTTTTACATCCCTCACACTTTAAGCACCTTTTTTGTCTTTTTAGTTCTTTATTTTGACCCCCTTTCATTTCATCACACTCACTTTTTTTTGATTATTTGGGGTTTAGTTTAGGGAGGAGATGGAGGCCAGGCAGGGGACAGGTAGAGGGGGGAGTAGAGGGAGGGGGAGAGGAACAGGGCAGGAAGGGGGGCAGGAAGGGGGGCAGGAAGCGGGGGTGGAAGCGGTGGGTGGACCCAGCCACTTGGTTCAAGATGACCAAGTGGCTGGGCCCAGTGGCGGTCAGAGTAGGGCTTCACAGTCCGGGAAACAGAGGGCATCGTCACAGGGGAAGGCCAAGGCGACTAGGGAGGCGAGGTTTACGATGGAGGAGAAGGAGGCCCTCGTAGAGGCCTATATGGCCAGGTATAGGATGCTGCAGCACCAGAAGACTACCCCGACTGACAGGAGGAGGCTCTGGAACGAGATTCGGAATGCAGTCAATGCAGTGGGTTGCCGGAACAGGGATATGGATTCCATCAAACATCGGTACCGGGACTGTAAACTTGAACTTAAAAAAAAGTTAAGCCTGGAGGCCCGACATGCCGCAGGGACCGGTGGCGGCCCTGCCCTTGAAATGGAGTACTGCAGATGGGAGGAAATGTTGCGGCCCAGCATCTCCGAGGTGGAAGTAGTCGGTATCGGAGGAATCGATACCGGGAACCTGCCACTCTCATCTGACGGTAAGCTCATTTAACAATAATTTCACATACGAATGTATTTCAATGGACACTATACGCAAACATTTACTTTCATGATTGAGGTAGCGAATACAATTTGACAAAACATTCAAATGTACTTATATTACATAATTTGATTCATTCTTGAGATATATTTTAATGAAGAAATAGCCATGCACACGGTGAAACAATCACAGGAGGCAGCTATATTCAGCTAACAATCAGAATCTTATAAACATATTTAGATATGCTTTTCAGCAAAGAATATCCAGAGAATGAAGCTAATTAGATAACAAAAGTACATTCGAAAGTTGATACTAAATGTATGCTTATAAATCATGAAAGATAAAACATTGGGTTTCATGTGTTAAGGATCCGATTAATGCTATTACGCTGTTTACACGCATTCTATTACTTAGCGGTTACATCAGTATCTAGGCTATAGGTTAGGTGTGCATTTAAACAGACTGAAAACAAACGCAAAAACATTCACATTGACCAGATATCACAAACACTGTTTAGAAAAAGCGGAAATCGTATTGATTGTTTGTTAGATTTCAAAGTGGATTAATGATTCTGCATTTGTAATTGTATCGTAAGCTAAGTCATTTAAACCTTTATTTGCAAATATGCTAATATATACATTTCTTTTTTTATTTTTTTTTTAATATACAGAGTCTGGGGACGAGGCAGCACAGCCTCCTGCATCTCCCCGGGATGAGAGTGGTGGTGAGGAATTCCCACTTCGGAGGGAAGAGGCCCCCCGTGACGAACAGCGCACGGGAGATGATCAAGAGGCCCCGGAAGCACAGGAGGATGCCGCTGAAGCCGCGGAACCCGAGGTCCCTCAAAGACCCGCACTCCGCCGTGCACGGGCACCCCGCCGTGCACGGGTTCAACAGGCACAACAAGAAGAAATAGCGGAGGTGCGGGTTCTACTGGAGTACATAGACCAGATGCGTACCTCCCGGATAGAAAACATAGAAGGACGACGCAGAATACTTGATGGGCAGAATCAAATAATTCAAGGCCAAAACGAAATAATCAGTATACTGAATACAATACAAGAAGGACAAACAAGAATGTTCAATCTTCATCAGGAAATGTTCACATTTTTCCGGGAGGCGCATGCTGGTCTACCTCCTGTTGCTGGGCCTCTTGTTGCTGGGCCTCTTGCTGCTGGGCCATCTCCTCCTGCCGGCCCATCTCCTCCTCCTCCTCAGCCATCTACTCCTCCTCCTCCTCAGCCATCTTCTCCTCCTCCTCCTCAGCCATCTTCTCCTCCTCCTCCTCAGCCATCTACTCCTCACCTTGGTCGTCCCAGTACTCTTCCTTCCACTCCTCCCACAACAGCTCCAAGGAGGACTCTTCGGAGTCGGCAGTTGCCTCTCCCAGAGCCTCAGCCCCGTGGGAAGAGGGGAAGGAAGAGGAAGTAATTTTTTTTTTCCATCTTAAATTTTGTTTTTTGTGTAATGGATAGGTATGTGATGATGTGGTTTTCATACACTTGTGGACCACACTCTGTATATAATCGACTTCTATGGGACCGGGTCCATGGAGGAAGATTCTTTGCAGAGTGTGGGTTATAAGTGTGTGAAAACCACATCATCACATACCTATCCTTGTTCATGATATTGATTGGTTTCTGTGATGTGATGTCCAAACTGTTTCCCGAATCGCTAACTAAATTACCATAACAATTATCCATGATGGCATATTACTGTTTGAATGCCAATAACACAGCTTAAAGGGACAGTCAGAAAATTATTGATTACAAAGAAAACACTGTATTACGCATTATAAAGTTTGAAACAACAAAACATGGAGAAATACATGTGTGACTTATGTGCTTACCCTTGTATCTATGACTATGAAAAATGACCACTTATTTGTTGTTCTGACATAACAACATTTTAGATATCAATGATCAATACATGGTCAATAATATGCTGTATGAGCACAAGATTTTACATATACAAATGCTATCCAAATGCCCTCTAGTGCTCAAATTGTATAATGATTACAAGCACTCTTCAAGATTTAAGAAATGAGCACACCAACCTCATAGGTTTAGATAGCAAATTTAGATAGCAAATGTTCAATTGTTGAGAAACATTTGATATCCTTGTTATTACAGAATTGACTTTTCGAATAATGTAAAAATATTTTTTTTCGAAACTGTCCCTTTAACAACATTACATATGCTAACACATTTTAAGCTTGTTGCTATATCTACATGTACTTTGTAAAAAAAAATATTTGAAAATCACATTTATATTGACGTGTTAAATAAAGTCTATTTTCTTTAAGAGACATTATTGTGTTAATATTTTATTGTAACTATTTTTATTTTAACAATGAATATGGTTTAAAGTCCTTTTAGGAGTGGGGGGGTGAAATATGCTAACAAAAATATATTTGAAGATTAAACTATGTGGATCTCATACATGATACAAAAAAACAACATTTGCATTCAAGGGACAGTATCCTATATTTTTTACATAACTGTATGTAATAGACACTACTACAAACAACAAGATTACCATATACTGATAGCAATATTAAAAATCTTCAAACACTTGCAAATAAAATAGGGTTAGCTATATTTTAAATATAGATGAACCACCATTACAACCGTAAAACACAATACCCCATCATTAACATATGAAAAGAACCTTTACACAAACTGGACAAAGCTGGAGATGGTACTCACATGAAACTCATTGGCTTTGCGAGGAGTAAGAAAATTACTTACATTTTCTTACAACACAAGACAAAATAAACCTATTGGTTAAACAATGGACTATCTAACTAGAGACAAAATCAAATATTTTTATTTATAATGTGAGTGTCTAATGAACCTTTCATAAAATATACAACGAAATTACATTTAGAAGAAGTCGGCATCATATATTTAGCATATGATAAATGCATATTGATTACTTTATTCAAACACAATAGCGCATATTTATTAATTAGATATGTTCAACATTAAACACAACATTAATTTTTAAGAAAAAGGAACATTGTTGACAAACATATTAAACATGGACTGTAGAGATTTGCACTTGCCTAGAAATATCCTATGCATGAAAACATTTTGCTTTCGTTCGTTGATTCAACCAGACATCCAGCAAAAGAGAATGTGTTGGTCTTTATCAGCTACGGGTCAACAATGTAACATGATGCAAATAATACATATTCGCAAGCTTTTTAAAATTGCATGCAGTCACAAACGTTTTTAACGTGCACAAATATTGCGGGACTACGCAATCCAATCACACGTTTTTTTAACTTTACATGTGCCGTCTTAACATGGCGCTTCCTTGATCACGTAAGAACGCCATCCAATGAAAGGCACATTATTGATCACGTAAGAACGCCCAAAAAAAAAAGGCGCATCCTTGATCGCGTCAAAACGCAATCCAATAAAAGGCATATTCCTGATCACGTAAGAACGTCAGTCAATACAAGGAATCATTGGACAGCCTGGCAGGTGACGTCTTAAGCAACATGGCGCATCCGAGATCGCTGAAAAACCGCAGACAATACAAGGACTCAGTGACATCTTGGCATATCATTAAGAAACGTATTTATATTTTAGGAACTAGTATGTGTGTAGATTGCTATCTAGGAATGTCACCAAATCATGAATCATCTTTTCGGACTTGACTGTCCCTTGAACTATAGCTATGGTGTATATCTTTAACATTTAAAAGATACACATGAGAAATACATATGCCATTGATGTTTTAAGATATCTTTGGATTGTTGTTGAATAACAATAGTTATACATGTATTGATTAAACGTGTCATTTATTCAAGTTTAATTATGGTCAGCCTACCTATAGCCATATATGGGAGGAGATGTATTTTGTTAACATATTAGTTAACTAATATTCATCATCTACATTATTTGTATTACACACAGAGATTGATTTGGTTACACTTTGACAATAATATAGATTAGAAAATGAAATACAGGTGCTGTCAACATTACAATAAGATTGTTTATTAATAAAACTATATGTCCTTGTTCTTGTAAAAAGGACAAAAACGCTTTACAAATGGAAATACATTCATTTACAATAGTGATCAACATCACTTAAAGGGACATTATTTTGTTTTTAAAAAGAGCATACACATAGTCAATACTATTTAAATAAAATGAACACTTTACAGGGATTATATCATTGTATCAATACTCAGATCATTTGGTAAAGGTGCATCAATTCATGCAGAGTTTATAAATACACACATGGATATGAACATTTAAATATACATATATACACAAATACAAAAATATATATACATATATAAAGAAATTACTCTGCTAATCATAATCAGGCAATGATAGAGCTAAGAGAAAATAATATAAACACAAATAATAAGATTACATTGGAGATGTTAATCTTAAAGTCATTTACTATTGTCTTACATATATGATTTCATTATAACAAATAGATTTGTTAGGTCCCTTTAAGGATAAACAACATAAACTAGAGCTTGCAAAAAATAACAGGAAGAATGAGGACAAATATTTGTGAAATAAAATTTATTTTATTAGTATGTAAGAAAACATACACAACGTTTATAAATAATCTTGTAAAAATAAGGAATATATGAGCCATATGACAAGGTAACACAGTGCATCACAGTCCATGAAGAGAGTTGCCAAGGGCCAGCATAGCCCCATTGGAGACACATGACAAGGTAACACAGTGCATCACAGTCCATGAAGAGAGTTGCCAAGGGCCAGCATAGCCCCATTGGAGACACATGACAAGGTAACACAGTGCATCACAGTCCATGAAGAGAGTTGCCAAGGGCCAGCATAGCCCCATTGGAGACACATGACAAGGTAACACAGTGCATCACAGTCCATGAAGAGAGTTGCCAAGGGCCAGCATAGCCCCATTGGAGACACATGACAAGGTAACACAGTGCATCACAGTCCATGAAGAGAGTTGCCAAGGGCCAGCATAGCCTCATTGGAGACACATGACAAGGTAACACAGTGCATCACAGTCCATGAAGAGAGTTGCCAAGGGCCAGCATAGCCTCATTGGAGACACATGACAAGGTAACACAGTGCATCACAGTCCATGAAGAGAGTTGCCAAGGGCCAGCATAGCCTCATTGGAGACACATGACAAGGTAAAAGAGTGCAACAGGCACAACAAAAAACTCATAAAAAGGCCAAATGGCAACAATATAAATACAAATTCAACATGTGGACAGAGGATTATTATCTGCCACCATGGAGCATATCCAGATCCTCCACTTACTGGTCATCCTCTTCATTGTCCTGTGCATGTCCAGCTCCAGATTCAGGCCTTGAACGTAATTGCATAATTTCACGCAGAGTCAAGTCCTGAACCCGGAGCTGGGCCTGCATGGTGTCGTTCATCCCTCTCAGGACAGCTGCGTTCCTCAACACGGCCTGCTCTACTCTTGCTATCCCTTCTAGCATGAGCCATGCTGAGTCACAGCCTAAAATAAAATAAAAATTAATATTAAGGATAATTACACAACAGAATAAAAGATTTTAATACATACATTGTCATCATAAAGACAAATAATTATTTACATCAATTATTTTTCATATATTCTTTACACATGAATTAGGTTATTCAGACAGACAGAAATCATTAAAGGCTCATGTTACTCAAACATGTTGAACCCTTTAATTGGTTTTAGATGATCCACTTATACAGCTTGAGTGTATCAAATCTTGTTAAAGGATTTACATTGTACTTACATTAGCAATTTAAAAATTCAATTTAGACTGTGGTAGGCACACATATCCTTAAACATTTTGGCATTGAGGACAAGCTGTGTAAACATAGCAACCAGAAGAAATTACATTCCCACTGGGTTAGACAAGAGATAATGTATCCACATTTGGACATAAAATTTTGTATCCAAGTAGTGGTGTTTGGTATATGTAGTGATATCCAATTAAAGGGACACTGAACCTAAATATTTAATGGACTGATTCAGATAGAGCATGACATGACAAATCTTTAGAAATTACACATATTCATTATATGTTTTAATTGTCAAGCTATATTTTGAATGCAAGAATGTTGGTTTTTATGGAAGCCAATATTTGTTGATGAACCTTGTTTGTGCATGCTGGTTGATGGATACATTCATCCAACAATAAAGAAATGATGGCCACATTTATTTTATTGTTTAAACTAATTATAGGAATAAGTTGTTTTCAATTAATATATCAAGAGAATGACGAATAATTCATAAGAGTATTCTATTATACATTGGCTTAACATTGCATGCTGGATTTGAATCACAATTTAACCAATTTAACTTCACTGTACCTTTAAGTATCTTATAAAGTGTATTTAGAATGATACTTACAGCTGTGCCTGGGAAGGACAATCTGACACCCAGGACAATGAAGGTTTAAACAGGGGGGAGGGATGGGATTGGCTCGGGGAGGGATGGGAATGGCTTGGGGAGTGGTGAGCTGCTGCTCCAGGGTAGGCCGTACAGCTGGGGAGTGGGGAGTTTGGGTCTGGGCAGCTGTACGGGCCAGAATACGGGGAGAGCGGCGAAGGGGGGTGTATGGGCGTTTTTTGGGAGGGACAGGATATGAAATATGGGAAGGGCTGGCAGTGGTCGGGGCATGGTCATGGGTTTGGTGATGGGAAGGGCTCTGGGTGTGTGCAGAGGTGTGGCCATGGTCAGGGGTGTGTGCACGGGGAGGGGTCTGTGACTGGGCAGGGGCGGAATCCAGATGACCAGAAGTGGTGGATCCATCTGAAAATGTAAAATAAATATATTAACATCTCATACATCCTGACATCAAATCAACGCATTTAAAATTGATTATGTTTTCAATATACCTCGAAGTGTGTTTGAATCTGTAAACTATTCTGAAATGAGGATATGGTATCTATATAGGCACTCAGATGAATCTCAATGACTGTCTGTACAATGTGAAACTTATTATTGTGTTTTGGCATGGAATATGCATGTGACATAATGATGTCATGAATTATATATTCTTAAAAAAATATATACAAGCAGATTTTCATGCTGCCTGATATAGAAAGGGGGCAGTAGTGTATTTGAACAGACAAATAATATTCCTTTTTAAAGGGAAAAAGCTGTAGACTTTGAATGTCTTCAATAAAATGATTTCAAAAAAAGAAACATGTTGGAAACATGATAGATATATTTCACATACCATCAGACTCCAAGGCAGCCTCTTCCTCCTCCATCCCACATGTGACATCAATCTCTGTAAAACATAACATGTTGTGTACACCTTAAGATCAGATATTATAACATATGTTACTGTTGCTCAAATACGCACATCAATGTTGCATTAAAGATATACACACACAAAGTTATGATTTACATCATTTTGATGGAGCATACAAATGACAATAGATTTGTTATTGTCAATAAATCAGAATATTAATGTATTGTTTGTCTTAATGTTAAATTCATAAAAGCATAGTACATAGAACATTTAAGATTTCTCATGTGTGTATCACTTGATGACTGTTGTTAAAAAAAAAAAATTTAAAAAAACATATGTTAGACATCTTATGAATAACAAATGTGTAGAATAATAAAGTAGAAATTATTAATCGCTCAATATAAAAAATAAATATATAATCAGAAGATAAATTCTATGATTTTTTATAATGTTATGCTTCATCGGAATCATGATCATAATATTGATTAGCAATACACCTTCAATTACATATAAATGAGTCAATGGACTTACCAGGAGACCGCAAAGGCGGCTCTATGTCACTGCTGGATTCCTGTGGGCTCCCCACACCAACTCTCTCTATGAATGATATAGATATATATTATTAAACACATTTTGGATATCACTAAATCACATCTGTCTAGAATTTTAACATTAATCAACTTTAAAATGTGAAGAATAGAGCAGTCATTACACCAGAAAATGCTTGATTGAATCAAGGGGATTCTGTAAACATATCTGTATTCAACATATGTTTAATGTCAGACTACATTAGACATCAAATTCATCTCAGATGCTGCTATTGCATATCTAAATATACCCAATGATCAATGTTCTTAACCCTTTAAGGACACAGCTTTCACTTAGCTCAATTGTTTTATGACGGAATAATTCCGTCATATGTCCTTAAGAAGTTACAAGAATACACACAAACCACATATTGAGGAGCATCTGTTGACAAATCTAAACAAACATGTGTCACATCGAGCCATTTTTTCAATGTACAGTAATCTTGTTTAGGACACAACACATATTTATCACAATACATAACAAACTTTATTATTACAAATATGTAATCATGGTGCTGTTAGAGTATGCAGATATATATAAAGTAACTCCAACAGATAATTAGATTTATATATCAATAGTTTTTAATAAAAATAATGTAATGATGAATGAATCTATTTTGTCTTAAAGGGACACTGACATGATTAATTTAAATAATTGATTTCTATGTTCAAACTGTAAAAAATGATTTAACATTGACTCCTATTATAATTCGAATGTTGTTCGATATTAATCTTAAAGGCAGATAAGGAATATTGGATTCAATAAATATTGTTTGTTGAAGGTATCCACCAATCATCAATATAAACCCAGGTTGGTCAACAAATATTTAGATGCACATAAACGTACTTTATTTATTTTAAAATACATTTAGCAATAGAATATGTCACATATGATGATAGTATTATATTTTATGTTTATTAATATTGCATACTGTATGTGAAAGACAATATTAATAATTGTAGTTCAGTATCCCTTTAATCTAAAATTAAATAGATTCCACAATGTTGTTGTTTGTTAATGAATTATCTACTCCATATGTTGATGTAATGAATGGTATTGAGCATGCAATTAAAATCAAATATGTTATTTAAGTATATCCGAATAATTATATAATTTTCATCTATTAAATAGACATTACATATAAATATAGAACAATGTGTATTTAGTATGTAATGTTCATTCCATGTTTCTAAGACAAATGTCAATTAAAATGAGACATACCATACTGTGACAAGCCCTGGCTTGAGGATCCAGCAGCCACATCCATATCTGTAATATATTAAATGAGGATTGCATATCATTAATACTAATCATGCCATGTTTAAAATATTTACATTAATAACAAATCAATAGAAAAATATTAATCCTTTGGTAGTCCCATGAGTTAATAGTTTCCGCAATTAAATGAATGATAAATATATCCTGGACTCTTATTTTCAATCAGTTGTGTTGTTTACTGTATCTTTAAGAATATATGCTTGTTATTACATAATCATCAATTGATGGCCATATGTTATAATTTATTAGTATTATTCGTTTTTTATTAGATATAATATTTAAAATAAGAATACTGTATTCTTCACTAATCTAAGATTTTCCATTTAATTTTTAACAACATGTATAAAGCAATGCCACTTTCCGCAAACCCATGTTAACGTGGATGAGAAATGCCATTTTCGCGATCATTGCGCAATGATTCCAAGCGGAATTACGCATCCGTCATTTGACCAACATGTATAAAGCAATGCCACTTTCCGCAAACCCATGTTAACGTGGATGCGAAATTAGATTTCCGCTCTGTGACGCATATTCTGTAGAGCGCAATAAACATCATTCCAATTTCATGTATCACTAATGTAAAATCAGATATCTAAACATCATATGTAGTGTATGTTGTGAGATCTGTATAGGTTTAGTATCTGACTAAATACACATTTTGGATTTTTAACATTATAAATATTATATGAAGTTGGATAATTACCTGGTTCAGATTCTCTATCGGGTCCTCCCAGGCCACCGGACGGAGAAGCATCTGCCCTGTCCCCCGCGTCAGGACTTTCAGATCCCGCAGCTGGGAGGGAAGAAGAGGAGGCCGAGGATGGCGAGGATCTAAATCTTTTGGGGACCCGGAGATTGAGGAGCTCGCATAAAGTCACCTCATAAGGGAGTAGGTACAGTTTCCGCGGGGCCTTTCTTTGGCCCCCTCTTTTACGGGCTTGTACCCAGTCCCTTATGAGGTTGACTTTTTTCGATAAACGCAACCTCATATCTCCGAATCTCCTCATGATCTGATCCTGGGTCCTCTGGACGTCACACACCAATCTAACCGCATTGGTGATAGACTCCCAGAGGGCCTTCTTAACAGGCGCATCTGTCGAGCTCCTCTTGTTCCCAAACAGCTGGGGATAAAAGTCCTTGACGGCGTGGACCAGTGCAGCGCTCTCCTCCTTGGTGAACCTGGGAACTGACATGCCTGCTCGGTTGGCTACTAAATATATTATAATAATATTAATATATAAGACTGCCTGCATGCATTAGAGAACTGACAAAGATGGCAACGTGTAATGGACTTTTATATGGTGAAGTAAACATGAGATGCACCATGGGACAATTTATCTGTACATCTGATTGGATAAAAGTTTGAAATATTGTTATAATGTCTGTGAGACCATCCTGACTCAAGTTGTGTTTGTGTGATGAACTCTGATTGGCCGTTCCTTAATGTTTCATATCTTAGTAACTTCCTTACACATACCGCTTGGTGGTGCTGTAACTTCATTTTTCATGTAGACTTATTTGTAACTCATGGGCCTGTCATGCGGATATGTGTGACGCAGATTTAATATCCGTGATCCGTGAAATATTAATGATTAAATACTCTTTAAAATCTCATCCTGTCACATTATTAATGTTGTAGACATTTCTCGGTTTAATAACGGTCTGTTTCTTTAATACAAATACACATTTAATATTGTATGTCTTTATTGTTCTTTAAATAAATTGATTGTGAAGTATTGACATTGCTCTATTAAATGTATTTATAATGCACATTGATTGTGTGCTATTGCGTGACATTACACTAATGTTTAAATATGCTAATCTGGTGTTTGAAGATGCGTTTCCAACGCAATATTTATTAATGTTAAAATTCCGGGAAGAATGTCAGTAACTTTGATAATCTGTTTATAAATGTTAAACTACAGCTTTGTTATTCGCAAATAAACCTCGAGCTTGTATTTCTCTGAAGTGCTCATATATGTTATTGTGCAATGGCGTCTTTAGTTTTAAAGAGACATTACAAACAATTGTATCAAATGATCTGTAGAGATAGAAGATTGTTTAGACTTTAAAATGTAAATCATTTTCTCTTAGTATTTATATATCCTCAACATAAGAAATTTAAATGCACATGGTTGAGCCAATCACATAAGGCATCTCTGTGCATCCACCAATCTTCATCTACTGAGCCTATCTCGATATGCTTTTCAAGCAAAGTATGTCAAGATAGGAAGAGAAGTAAATACACTATTTCAAGCTCTTAAAGGGACACTGTCCAAACAAATTTACCATTGGTGATTGAGCATTAAATTTTAATCAACTTTATTATTTAATACGATTATCAAATGTTAAGTTATCTTGTTATGTTTCTTTGAAAATCAATAATGATATTTTATATTACGGACAATTGTTTAATAAAAACCTGGGTTGTCCTTGACGATTGTTGCATCAATTATTCCAAACAATCAAGTTCTGTCCAGAGTACTGAAGCAAATAAATTAGCTATTTACTGCCTTATTTCTAAAGTAATGATAGCAACATCACAATGAGCATTCATAATATGAGACAAGTTTTAAAGTTGATTAAAATAGAATACTCATTCAGAATGTATAAATCATTGTTTTTTTAAATGGCTACCTTTAAGTATATTTTGAGTTCATGTCCCTTTAAATAAACATTTCACAATAATGCTTAATATATCATAAACCTAGGCACCTTCCTTTTGCTAAATGAGTCTAACATATGAGTAAAGCAAATTTAGATTAACTTCTAGATTGTTTTACACACTGACTGAAATATATTTATTAAATGAGGTATTTTTTAGCCTTCAGCGTAGAGGGACATTAAGCTATATGTTATGTATGCATTTTGTATCATAATCTTATATTTGACCAACTTAATATGTTTTGTTATTCAATCATTATATTGTAATTATATATATTCGTGGATTAAATACATCTCTACATAGGCTATTTTGATGCTGATTGTTGTTTGCATATAGATGCCTTATATCATTCACTAAGATATGTGCATTTATTTTTATTTTAACAAGTATATTTAAAGACTGAATGTAATTCTATAGTACATTCTAAATATGTTTAAATTCTTGTATGATATTTGTAACAATGTATACAAAATATACATTTTGAATGACCCCTTTAAGGACCCAAACATATTGTATTTTTATTTAACATTGACAAAATAAACTAAAGGGGAAATTACATTCTATATAGATATTTGATGTCTAACCCAAGAGGTAAGATTGTAATAAATACATAATATTACTAAGTATAGTTAAATGACTCCACTAGAAAATTACATAGATTAACCTGGCATCCAATAACTAATTATTAAAAATTATAAAGTTAAATGACCTACCATTTATAAATGTAATAATTGTAAAATATTTTCTAATAATGTTTTGAGATACCTAAGGAAGATACATGATCTTATACAATTCTTTTTACATTCAACAACACTGTCACTTTCATGTAATTGAACCACTTCACCTTATTAAATGTTAAAACAATCATAATATTAATACATATCCTAAATATTTTTAATATATACTTTTTCAATATAAAAGCATTGAAGAATATGACTCCCCAATTAATGTTAAAATATATCTTTTAATATTCTCTGAAGAATTTTATTTTCTACTATTAATGCATTATTTTCTCTTATGCATGTGCTTGTCAAATAGCCAACTACCAGTCATGGGAGTCCAAGTTTTATTTATTTACAGATTATATTGATATATATTAGAATCTGCTAAAAAAAAAATATATATTTAATAGAAAATAAATAAATATTCCATGAAGTCATCAGATGCCAATCTGAAATGACAAATAATAAAAATGGAACAAAGTTAATACACACGTTGTAAAATATTCATAAAATACATTTAAAATCATATGGTGTCTATGCTCTAACTTTGATCAACATTTTTTAAAGATAATCATTACATTCATTTTAAATTAATGAAATACATACACCATTATATTGTTGATTAAAAATAATATTTAAATTTCAAAAATTAAATTTATACATAATAATGTATATCACATGTAAACAATATATGTATGCTGAACATAAATGTAATATTTCATGTCCATTCAAATACCTCTATATCAACTATAATATGTATTCCTTTTTCTGATTGTGATCCCTAAATATCTAATTAAGAACTAAATATGACTAATGTATGTAAGCTACTAATATTCTACAGTCTTCACTAGCATGCATTGGTACACCAACCTGGACAATGCATGGTCTTTGAAAGTCAATTCAGGGGTAAACAGTTGATCTTCAATAGGTGTCTTATTCATCAGTTCATTAAATAGAGGACTGGGAAATACCATCTAAAAAAGTAAAATCATCTAAGTGTCTGATTGTGATCCCTAAATATCTAATTAAGAACTAAATATGACTAATGTATGTAAGCTACTAATATTCTACAGTCTTCACTAGCATGCATTGGTACACCAACCTGGACAATGCATGGTCTTTGAATGTCAATTCAGGGGTAAACAGTTGATCTTCAATAGGTGTCTTATTCATCAGTTCATTAAATAGAGGACTGGGAAATACCATCTACAAAATAGAAAATCATCTAAGTGTCTCCAATAGGATGTCTCCACAGCCTTATTCTATCAAATAGTTTGCACTTACCATGTGAACATGTCTTTGTATGGTTTTCAAGGTCAGCAGAATTTAAATATGCCAGACATGATCCCATTGGTATACTTCAATTTCAATCTTGGCTTTTTCCCCACTGTCAGTCTTGGAAATCTTCACTGTCAGGCTTCAAATTGTTCCCTTTCAGTCTTTATATTAAGTCATCTCCCTAATGTAAGAAATTATATATAAAGATTTCATACAAGTGTGTGAATCAGTTCTGTACCCCTCTCCCACCCCCCATTTCATAATAAATATCTATCACTAGCTTACTAAGCCTGTGTATGAACCTGTGTTATTTTCTATCAAGTGTGAAGATGAGTCATATTGAGCAGAACAAACCTCTGTGTGACATTGAACCATAGTCATTCTAGAGTATCCCTTTCTGATTATGTACATAAGTAATGTGTAAACAAAGTTATATTTTTAAAAATTTATGCCATATTATGTATTTGTGTACAAATCATGCCAGCAACAGTCCATACATTTCTACTTACCATCTGATGTCCTCTATAAAAACCAGGTGGCAAAGACTCGCTATAGGACCCAATGCCCAGAGCATCACCTATATTATGAGAAATAAATATTATTATAACATTTTATCAATACTAACATGTTTGCACAATTCTCTACTTGTCATTTCCCTAGAGTTCACATCTATTGAAAATACTCCAGTGTAACTTCTATTATTTACCGTCTAAAGTGGCGGTTGATGACGTCTGCTCTGACATCAAGTCCCTCGTCCTGGAATTCCCCCTCTAGAACAGGATCATCCTCCTCATCTCTGAGGAGGTCTCTGTCCACCGGGACGGCCTGCAGCATCCCAGCCCGCTGTGCAATATTATGCAGGACGCTACAGGCTACAACGATCTTAGCCACCTTCTTTGGGTTGTACTGGAGTGCTCCTCCAGAACGGTCCAGGCACCTGAATCTCATCTTCAGGAGCCCGAACATCCTTTCAACCACCGCCCTGGTTCTCTTATGAGCCCTATTGTAGCGCTCCTCAGACACATCAGTTGGGCTACGCAAGGGGGTAATGAGCCAAGGCCGGCTCATGTACCCAGAATCACCTATAAATTTAGAACAGAACATAATTCAAACAGAATACTTAAACTAGTATATTGTTGTATAAATATATTTTTTAAAAACCATAATCCATATTAAAAGTTGTCAGAAACATAAAAAAAAAATAAAAAATTATATCTAAATCTGTATCTAGCCATTTCATCGAAGACATGCTACATATGCGTATTTCTCCTAAACCAAACCTTGTGTAAAATGCTAACTACATGTTTACATTGCATTCTCTATATGAACACTTAAGGTAAGACATGCTACATATCTGCATTTCAATAAAACTAGACATTAGCAGAAAAATAAAATGACAGGGTTAAATTGCATGAGATAATATATTGCCATTTCATCTAAGACATGCTACATATGCGTATTTCTCCTAAACCAAACCTTGTGTAAAATGCTAACTACATGTTTACATTGCATTCTCTATATGAACACTTAAGGTAAGACATGCTACATATCTGCTTTTCAATAAAAATAGACATTAGCAGAAAAATACAATGACAGGGTTAAATTGCATGAGATAATATCTTGCCATTTCATCTAAGACATGCTACATATGCGTATTTCTCCTAAACCAAACCTTGTGTAAAATGCTAACTACATGTTTACATTGCATTCTCTATATGAACACTTAAGGTAAGACATGCTACATATCTGCATTTCAATAAAAATAGAAATTAGCAGAAAAAGACAATGACAGGGTTAAATTGCATGAGATAATATCTTGCCATTTCATCTAAGACATGCTACATATGCGTATTTCTCCTAAACCAAACCTTGTGTAAAATGCTAACTACATGTTTACATTGCATTCTCTATATGAACACTTAAGGTAAGACATGCTACATATCTGCATTTCAATAAAAATAGACATTAGCAGAAAAAGACAATGACAGGGTTAAATTGCATGAGATAATATCTTGCCATTTCATCTAAGACATGCTACATATGCGTATTTCTCCTAAACCAAACCTTGTGTAAAATGCTAACTACATGTTTACATTGCATTCTCTATATGAACACTTAAGGTAAGACATGCTACATATCTGCATTTCAATAAAAATAGACATTAGCAGAAAAAGACAATGACAGGGTTAAATTGCATGAGATAATATCTTGCCATTTCATCTAAGACATGCTACATATGCGTATTTCTCCTAAACCAAACCTTGTGTAAAATGCTAACTACATGTTTACATTGCATTCTCTATCTGAACACTTAAGGTAAGACATGCTACATATCTGCATTTCAATAAAAATAGACATTAGCGTCGGTAAATAACAAATGGTTAAATTTAATCCTATAGCTGAACATGACGCTAACAGTTAAAAAATACAGGGGCAATTGTCAAAATAATTAACCATGTTGTGCACAAATACTCACCAACGAGATAACCAGGGGGCATTTGTCTTTCCTCAAACTGTCTCCACAGGGACGACAGAGAGAGGATGCGGGCATCATGACAAGCACCTCCAAAATTCGCATACACATGCATAATCCTCATCCGTGCGTCACAAACATACTGCACGTTGAGGCTATGAAAATGTTTGCGATTTCTGAAGGGCAAGTCATCAATTGGAGCACGCAGCGCAATGTGGGTACAATCAATGGCTCCCAAGACATTGGGCAATTGAGCAATATCAAAGAATTCCCGCTTCAGGCGCCTCCAATCACCATCATTCTGTGGGAATCCTATGTATTGCTTACTGATACATACCATGGCGTTCAGAAAGTTATCAAACACCCCAGAGAATGTACCTTGAGCCAGGCCATGCATGTACAGTTCTCCGGATTGAAAACTCCCGGAGGCCAGGACGTATAGACAGCTTAGCATCTTACTCATGGGGGGAACAGCAGTCCTTATTTGTATACGTGGCTCCAAATGAGGTTTAAGAAGCTCGTAAAGGCCAATGAGCTGTTCGCGATCGAGCCGATACTTATCAAAAACCTCAAAGTCACTCATGTTTTCCAAGGTGGGTCTCACCCTGTAGACACGAGGACCTCGAACCAGACGACCCCTTCGTCTCGGTCTGAGCCGCCGAGGCTGCCTGATTCGACCAACAGCTAGTTCGCCAATAGCACCACCAGCAGCGTCTACCATGTCATCGTCATCCATCTTTCAAAACAGCGTAACAAGGTAAGCACTTGATCTGATGTGGATCACAAGTGATGCATTGGCCATGTTGTTTGGGGGATTTATAGTACAATTAGTCCAATGGTAGTGAGTTTGTAATGATTGCTGATTGTATTCACCTGTTTGTATGTGAGCGGCGCGAATGCTTTCACAGTGGGCGTTTATTTGTTGTTTGCTGAAATGTTATTTTCAAACAATGATTCTCAATGTGAAAGTGTCAAATATCACACATACAGTGCATGTTTGTAATGTTTGTTCATATGCGTAATCAATATTTCCTAAACGCGATGTTATAGTAACAAGCACACGTCCAGGCTAACATGAATGAAAGTGCATAGTTGTGTATAATGTGCATCAAATGTGATCGATCAATGTTGCTGCAATATTGTTTGTAAATGATAAAGGAACATCTGCCATCTGTAGGATTGTATATATAAGTTATTGCCGAGCTGTCAATATTGTATGCGTCCCTTTAAAATCGCAATAATAATTCAGAACTTCCCGTCTGCCATCTGTAGTATTATATATATAAGTGATTGCCGAGCTGTCAATATTGTACGCGTCCCTTTAAAATCGCAATAATAATTCCGAACTTCCCGTCTGCCATCTGTAGTATTGTATATATAAGTGATTGCCGAGCTGTAAAATATTGTACGCGTCCCTTTCAAATCGCAATAATAATTCCGAAATTCCCGTCTGCCATCTGTAGTATTGTATATATAAGTGATTGCCGAGCTGTAAAATATTGTACGCGTCCCTTTCAAATCGCAATAATAATTCCGAAATTCCCGTCTGCCATCTGTAGTATTGTATATATAAGTGATTGCCGAGCTGTCAATATTGTATGCGTCCCTTTCAAATGGCACTAATACTGAATAACTTCCGGCTGTCATCTGTAGTATTGTATATATAAGTGATTGCCGAGATGTGAATATTGTACGCGTCCCTTTCAAATCGCACTAATACTGAATAACTTCCGGCTGTCATCTGTAGTATTGTATATATAAGTGATTGCCGAGATGTGAATATTGTACGCGTCCCTTTAAAATCGCAATAATAATTCCGAACTTCCCGTCTGTCATCTGTAGTATTATATATATAAGTGATTTTCGATCTGACGATATTGTATGCGTCCCATAAAAATTGCACGAATACTGAATAACTTCCGGCTGCCATCTGTAGTATTATATATATATAATTGATGTGCGATCTGACAATATTTCTGAATTGTCCCATTGAAATCTCCATAATAATGCTGTTCAAAAGTGTGTTTTACGTATATGTTGTATTGTAGTATTGAGTGTTAAAGTTCCTAAAGGGGCGGTACAGTGGTGAATCTGTGATGTGTATGGTTGAATCTTGTAATGACGTCATGATATTATTAACCTGCCTATGTAGTTGTGAAATCCTCATTGTGTTGTTGTATTGTGCTACATTGTTATTGTGTGCTGAATAAAATCTAAATGTGTGCTTTGTGGTTGCGTGATGGGTGATGCGTGTTATGTACATGTACGTATATATTGTGATTGTGTCCCACATATGCTGACTTCTATATAGCGGTCTGGCATTGTTGTTCCTTCCCATAAAGTGACATCTGTAATCTGGTGTAATGATGTTATTGTTGTAGGTAATTCCTAATGGTTTCTGGTGATGGAATCATGATGTTAAAAGTACAGTAAAATCCATATGTTGTGTTTTGTGATTCCTCGAGAGAATGTAATGTGTTTTTCCCCCATCATTTGAATGCACATGTATGAGTGAATGTTAAAAGTAATGTATGTGCATCCATGAGTGATCATGTGTTAAGCCTATGTAGATATGCAGTTGCTGCAAGCATATGAGTTGAATAACAGAAATGCAATAATAAAGGTAAATGAGAGATGTTTCCCATTGTGTAGTGTTTGTGAATCCAGAAATGTGTATTGAATTTTATTTTAATTGTAAATGTAATTTTATTGAAATAATAATGTGTTACTAGTGATGGGGATTTGTAGTTGATGTAATCTAAAAGTGTTAAAAATATTTATGGTGTGGTGAATATTTAATATTAAAAAACATAAATCCACCATAGGGAAATAGTCATTTCTTGATCTATTTATCATAGCTGGGTCTAACGCATAAAAGCATGTATTTTCTAGCGCTGGTATTTGGAGTTTTTCCGTCTACGCTATTTGCGTGCGTTAGGGAAATGAGGGTTTCGCGTGCACGAGCACGTCTTCCCAATAGAAGTCAATGGAGGCTCCAAAGATTTCTATATTTTTTTTTCTAAGACTGGTTTTCCTCGTAAAGTGAGTGACGTCATGAGCTTGTGTGAAAAAGTAACTAAATCGTGTTCTTTTTGTAATAAATAAATATTTTGTGTATGTAATGTGGTGTATATTGTTTGTATGCATCGATGAGTGTATGTTTGTGATAATGTTATTCGTTAGATGTAGGTATATGAGGGTCTTTTCCCGTATGTCCATGTAAGTCAATGGGAAAATGGATTTGTGTGGATTTTTTTCAAACACCCGAGATCTCGCAACTTTAATCCTTTGTATTTTAAAGAAAAAATAACAATTCCGAAAAATAAAGATAGTGTTGTGTTTGTATGAGTGTAAGTGTACTTTGTGTAATATTTGTTTTGTGATTCGTGGATGTTTTTTTGTGCGGTATATGTTTACTACTGGGTCTGAGGTGGCGGTAGAAAGTTGAGCGTTAGGTGTATTTTGAGTCGCGGTAAATAAACTCTAAATACCGGAGTGCGTAAAAAACCCGCGTTAGGAGCCTCTAACGCTGGTTTTGACGGCTACCGCCGAACTCTAAATCTAGCCGTTAGAGTTTTGTTGGTAAAGACCCGCAGTGCTAACGAGGATTTTTTTTCCAGCGCACCCTTAAGCCAACGCTGGTATTACGAGTTGTCTGAATGGCTGCGTTAGCCTCAGAAAAGGGAGCGTTGAGCATAATTTAGCTCCACTTCAACCCTCAATACCAGCGTTGCTTACGGGAGCGGTAAGCTGGAAAAACGTGCTCGTGCATGATATCCCCATAGGAAACAATGGGGCTGAGCTGGCTGAAAAAAAAACTAACACCTGCAAAAAAGCAGTGTTCAGCTCCTAACGCAGCCCCATTGTTTCCTATGGGGAGACACTCTCTAAGTCTACACCTAACACCCTAACATGAACCCAGAGTCTAAACACCCCTAACCTTACACTTATAAACCACTAATCTGCTGCCCCCGCTATCGCTGACACCTGAATTTTATTATTAACCCCTAATCTGCCGCTTCGGACACCGCCGCAACCTACATTATAGCTATGAACCCCTAATCTGCTGCCCCTAACATCGCAGACACCTATATTATATTTATTAACCCCTAATCTGCCCCCCCAACGTCGCCGCCACCTACCTACACTTATTAACCCCTAATCTGCCGACCGGACATCGCCGCCACTATAATAAATGTATTAACCCCTAAACCGCCGAACTCCCGCCTTGCAAACACTATAATAAATTTTATTAACCCCTAATCTGCCCTCCCTAACATCGCCGCCACCTACCTACAATTATTAACCCCTAATCTGCTGCCCCCAATGTCTCTGCTACTATAGTAAATTTATTAACTCCTAAACCTAAGTCTAACGCTAACCCTAACACCCCCTAACTTAAATATAATTTAAATTAAACAAACTAAATTTACTATCATTAAATAAATTAATCCTATTTAAAACTAAATACTTACCTATAAAATAAACCCTAATATAGCTACAATATAACTAATAGTTACATTGTAGCTACCTTAGGATTTATATTTATTTTACAGGCATTTTTGTATTTCTTTTAACTAGGTACAATAGCTATTAAATAGTTAATAACTATTTAATAGCTACCTAGTTAAAATAATTACAAAATTACCTGTTAAAATAAATCCTAACCTAAGTTACAAATACACCTAATACTACACTATCATTAAACTAATTAAATAAATTACCTACAATTATGTAAACTAAAATACAATTAAATAAACTAAACTATAATACAAAAAACCCCACTAAATTACAGAAAATAAAAAAAATTACAAGAAGTTTAAACTAATTACACTTAATCTAAGCCCCCTAATAAAATAAAAAAGCCCCCAAAATAATAAAATGCCCTACCCTATCCTAAATTACAAAGTAATCAGCTCTTTTACCAGCCCTTAAAAGGGCTTTTTGCGGGGCATTGCCCCAAAGTAATCAGCTCTTTTACCTGTAAATAAAAATACAATACCCCCCCAACATTACAACCCACCACCCACATACCCCTACTCTAAAACCCACCCGATCCCCCCTTAAAAAACCTAACACTACCCCCCCTGAAGATCACCCTACCTGGAGCCGTGTTCACCCAGCTGGGCACCGATGGGCCAGAAGTGGACATCCGGAGCGGCAGAAGTCTTCATCCAATCAGGGCAGAAGAGGTCCTCCAAGCGGCAGATGTCTTCATCCAAGCGGCATCTTCAATCTTCAATCAACCGGAGCGGAGCCATCTTGAATCCATCCGACGCGGAGCCATTTTCTTCGTACAATGTCCTAAGGCCGAATGAAGGTTCATTTAAATGACGTCATCCAAGATGGCGTCCCTTGAATTCCGATTGGCTGATAGGATTCTATCAGCCAATCGGAATTAAGGTAGGAAAATCGGATTGGCTGATGCAATCAGCCAATCAGATTGAAGTTCAATCCGATTGGCTGATCCAATCAGCCAATCGGATTGACCTCGCATTCTATTGGCTGATCGGAACAGGCAATAGAATGCGAGATTAAATATATCTAATGAGCGCAGAGTAAAACCACCAAGCTCCTGAAATAACCTAGGAGTCCCTATCATAGGTCGTACATTAAACACAGGAAATAAAAAACAGGAGCGCTATAGCTGAAGGTGGATAAAACTGTGTCAGTCCAAATGAGTGACTAGTGCATATAAATAATAAAAGCGACCAAGCATAAATGAATTATACAATGGAGAATAAATGATAATAGTTACTGATAATAAGTATCAGGTGTGGGGAATAACAAACCCCAAATCAATACATATAGTGTGATTCAAAAAAATAAGTAAGTCGTTCATAAAACAATGAAAACAGTGAGATAAATAAGTCAGTGACTAGTGAGGATAGTGATTAATAGTGGCTATGCCACAATTTAATAAACACATATAAAGTAATAAAAACACAAATGATAAAAATGCTAGCAGTACTTCATAGAACGGACGTCTCTGTTATATTAAATAGAGGTTGCCACCACATAAAGATGTAAAATTGAATTAAAAACCAGTGCAATAGTCTTAGTCTCTAGACAGTGTCTAAATGAATCCACATTAGGAATCCAAATGAATGGATATGCGCTCAAGCGGCAAGCTTACCCACAGGCTGTACTCACTCTGTTGTCTCTGTGAGTGAGATTACAGCCGTCGCGGGATGATGTCACTTATGTGGGCGCTGTCTTTGAGGAGCAGTCCGATTGGTCCTTTTTCGGAACAGTAGAAAGAATGCGGCTGCCCTAATTCACAACACAGAGTAACTGCACTTGAGTGCCTTACAGCACGCACGATACTCTTAGGTAGTGTGGTGTGGAATAGGCAGATTGAGGTATAGTCAGTCTTTCAGAAGTAAAGGGACAATGATCTTACTGCAAACTGGATTGTTCGTATCCAAGGTATACCAGGCATGCACTTTGTCTTTATGGCTCGTGAGACCAAACTGGCTTTGAAAGCAATTATCCCAATTTTCAGGCAGGGTTTCCAACCAGTGTCGGTTTGTAGACAGTAATCACAAATATCAGAGTCCCAAAGTGATAAAAAATAAAGGTTGTAGCTCCAGCTACATAAGGAATAAATAAGTTCTTTAAGTTGCAACTACATCAACGCGTTTCTCCCTATACAGGGCTTTTTCAAGATAAATCAGTTGCAACAAGTGCACCTTTTTAAAGGTGTATCCCAATTCTTTTTGGTCAAATCTAATTGGTAGCTTTAAGGTGGTATGGTCAAAAGGTGGTAATGGCAACCAATATATTTAAGGCAACCAAATAATTGCTATTTCTCCACATAGGATTTATAATAGTTAAACAGATATAATTAAAAGATATATATCTAAGATTCTTTAAAATGAAAAAGTGTCATTTCATAAAGTGCAATAGTGAGGTGTTTTACAGCTATTAAAAATCGAATAGCCACAAAAAAATGTTTTAAATTTATCATTTAAAATATAAATATGATAAATTTACAAATAGCAGTCTATTACAAAATGATAATAAAAATAAGCCCGAAATATGAAAATGAAAAATTAAATTATTTCGTCTATTTTAAAAAAAAAAAATTTTGTTCCAGGCTTTTAGACTTTGAGAATCAAATTGGAATTTGAATTGAAAAATTTAAAGATAGGGGCTATAATGATGAGGTTGTTAATAAGGCCGTGATAAGGGCAAGAGAAACTGACAGTAAATCTCTCCTATCATATAAACAAAAGAACTCTAAGAAAAATCCAGATGCCTTTTGTCATGGAATACAGTGCAGATCATGGCATAATGAGAAGGATTTTAAATAAGCACTGGGCTATACTTAGAGCAGATCCCATATTGGGGGAATTACTCCCACCAAAACCAAGATTGATTTTTAGAAAAACAAAACATTTTAAATCTATTCTTGCACCTAGTGCTCTTGATGTAAATAAAAAACAATGTTCCACACAAACATTTTTTACATGGAGAGAGGATATCAGGCTTCTTTCCCTTCTACTCTTACAAGACCTGTAAGCACTTTGATATAAGAAGCATAGTTCGTACTCATAAGGCAGGAGGAGAAATTATTATCAAAGATTGCATTAGATGCACTACTAAGGGGGTCATCTATGTCCTCACTTGCACATGTAATTTGCTATATTTTAGCGAAACCAAAAGAATGATCAGGGACAGAATAAGGGAGCATCTCCTGTTTATTGAGAAGGGTTCTGAGGACACTAACCTCTATAAACACTTTAAACAAGTACATAGTGGCAGAACGAAAGATTTAAAATATTGGAGATATTACAAGTGAAGCAGAATTGGAGAGGTGGCAACATAGAAAAAAAATTGAAATTAAAAGAGGCTGAATTTATTTATAGATATGACACAATATTTCCTGCTGGCCTAAATTCTGAGTTAGACATTTCCCCATTTCTGTTGGATTAATATTTATTTGATAGAAAATTGAGAAATAATGATTGATTTTATATTTGTCACATTATGAAGCTATTGTGATGTGAGATCCCTTTGCCTTCTACACCTTCCCTTCCTGTTTGAAACAGAATAAATTATGAAATAGACTAAATAATTTAATTTTTAATTTTCATATTTCAGGCTTATTTTTATTATCATTTTGTAATAGACTGCTATTTGTAAATTTATCATATTTATATTTTAAATGATAAATTTAAAAAAAAATTTGTGGCTATGCGATTTTTAATAGCTGTAAAACACCTCACTATTGCACTTTATGAAATGACACTTTTTCATTTTAAAGAATCTTAGATATATATCTTTTAATTATATCTGTTTAACTATTATAAATCCTATGTGGAGAAATAGCAATTATTTGGTTGCCTTAAAGGACCAGTCAACACTGTAGATTTGCATAATCAACAAATGCATGATAAGACGACAATGCAATAGCACTTAGTCTGAACTTTAAATGAGTAATAGATTTTTGTTAAATAAATTGAAAAGTTATGTCTATTTCCACTCCTCCTGTATCATGTGACAGCCATCAGCCAATCACAAATGCATATACGTATATGCAGTGAATTCTTGCACATGCTCAGTAGGAGTTGGTGACTCAAAAAGTGTAAATATAAAAAGACTGTGCACATTTTGTTAATGGAAGTAAATTGGAAAGTTGTTTAAAATTGCTGCTCTATCTGAATAATGAAGTTTAATTTTGACTTGAGTGTCCCTTTAAATATATTGGTTGCGGAGGGCGGAGCCTGGTGGAGCTGGAAAATGGCAGCTTAGCTAGAGAGCTCTGTGCAGGTTAATAGCTACTAAGGCAATTATTAGGTAGCGGAGAGGGGACTCAGAGTGAAAAAGGGGCCACTGACTGGTGGGAACACCTGAGCATAAATGCGGCTGGGAGGAGTGTGACATTGTGGCTCACACACCGCAAATCTGAGAGGAATCGGGCTAGACGCCATTCACACAGGCCACGTGGAGCTACTAATGCCGCGGCTCCGGCAACTGTTATAATCCTGAGGAGAAGAACGGCGGTCAACACAGACACGCTGGCGGCATAGTAGTGTGCCGATTGTGGAGAAGAGGGCAAGGACTGATGTGAGGACTACACAAGCAGAGATGTTAGTCGGCGCCTGCAGCTCCTAAGCAGCGGAACTCCAGGTAAACATGGAGGGCTGACAAAAACCGGCCTGCAAATTCTGAGGCTAGAGACTTACAAGTTTTTGAGACCCTAAGGCAGAATAGCACAGCGGGTTACAAAGGATGGTGCTAGAGAATTTTAAATAGAGGCTTATGACACACAATGAATCAAGTCTGAAAAGCACAGGTTCTCTATTTTCTCAGGGAGGCTCACATGCTGAAATTCATAGCTGCATATTACAGTTATTTTGTGTATAGAGACTGGTTATAGCAACCACTAGGCCACGGGCCTTTTAGGATGGCATAGATAATTGCATACCTGGGCTAAGGATAACATCCTACTGATACACAGATGAAGACATGATTAAATATAGGCATCAGCTAACTAAGAAAATGCTATACATGTCACTGCAGAAGGGGATCGGAGAGATGCGTTATATTTTACATGTGCCAGCTCCTTCTTCCTCTATATACCTGGCGATGTTATGAAGATTATCTAGGGGCCTATATCTCATGTGAACCATAGCTTCTCCCTTTTATATCAAATCTGACTCTCTCATCCGGGGTCATTCCTAACACTTTTTCAAGATATCCTATAAGGAGCTGACCTCCCTGGGCAGGTTAAAAGTTAAAGGACAGATAACGGTGGGCAGCCTGCTCCTAGTTTGAAATTTTAGACCTTGGAATACTGGGAACCTTTTGGGTAAGCAAGGAGCAGTCAAAATGGCGGTCAGGAAAAATACCAAACTGACCTCACTAAACAAGCAATCCACACCTAATCTCTTTTTTAAGCCTCAGAGGGGTGATAAATTATCTGACACACAATCACAACATTCAGAAGAGGAGGGGGAAGTGGATGAGAGACCCAAAGAAAAAAGGAGTGATTCTAGTCCAGTCACTAAAGCAGATCTAATGCATTTGGTCTCTAAGAAGGACATTAACGAAAATTTTGAAAGGCTGTTAGAAAAGATGGAGAGTCTTCAGAATTCTGTGACTAGCAGCTTGGCAGAATTGAAACAGGAAGTAGTGGATTTAGGCTCACGAGTAAATTCTTTAGAAGAAAGTGGAGATTCTATGGTAGAGGGTTTGAATGCAGTAACGGACACGGTCACTTCTCAACAAAAGGAAATTGAAGACATATATGATAAGCTGGAGGACCTAGAGAACCGCAGCCGAAGATCCAATTTAAGATTAAAGGGAGTTCCAGAGTCAATAGGTCCTAGAGAGTTAAACACATACCTTCTCAGTCTTTTTCAAAGTATTACTGCTTCAGTAGGAGAGGATAAATTCCAGATGGAAAGGGCACATAGGGCATTGCGCCCCAAACCCAAGGGGGAAGACCCCCCAGGGATGTTATTATAAAAATGCTTCGCTTTCAAGACAAGGAGGAAATTCTCGCTGCTGCGAGGAAAAATCCTACGTTTAAACATCAAGGGAACATTATTCAGTTTTTTCAGGATCTTTGCCTCAGGACCCTGCAAAGAAGAAGTTCTCTCCGGCCTCTCACCACCTTACTGAGGAAAAACCAAGTCCCATACCGGTGGGGCTTCCCCTTTGCACTACACATAACATGGGAAAATAGATCATTCTTCATTAAAGAACCCCACGAGATTCCGGAGGCATGCCGGAGGCTGAGATTGGACCCTCCGGCTCTATTGCAACAGGAGACAAATCCGGATCAAAGTCTACAAGGGGGAAAGCCACGCCAAAAGCAATGGTCCAAGATTCCGGAGAAGAAGCGGAAAACTTGAACTACCTTAAACCTGCTGAGGACTTCTACAGTCGGAAAGATTGGGTGTTTTCTGGGACATACGCTGTACAATGCAGTGGACTTATCCTTTATCATTTCCAACCCATAGATCTGCTTAATGAGGGACAGATAAGTATAACTCTGTTATGATGATTATAGATGATTATATATGTTTTGTTATCCCACTTTCAGGAGACATAGCATAGGGGATTTGGAAACAAAAAGTAGAAGAATTAGTTTCGTGGAAAGGATGTGTTTTCTCTTTTTTTTCATTACAGGTTGAATCCAGAGACACTTCAATACAATGATTGTTTTTGTTTGTAATGTTCATAAGATCCGAGAGTTTTACTTTTAGGAATAGGCCAGAAGAGGCCTCTAACTGTTGATATCATTGTCGCTTTTGTTGTGATTGTTGTAAATTTTTTGTTCAGCTCTGCATCCTCTTTCATGCTCGTATACTCCATAAACATGCGATAGGGGTATTGCCATGATAAGTAAGAGATGTAAATTACTGCACTAAGGAAAAACATGTTGTGGACTTTGGACAAGAGCATCAAAGTTTACGGTTATGTGTTTTATGTTTACTGTTTTTTAACTGTTTTTTTTTCAAACCAGGTGTTTCCTAACAGGGAGGGAGGTAGGACAAAAGGGAGGGGTCGAGAGGTCTGGACGACGCTAATCTCAAAGGTAACGGGGGGGAGAAATGTCTTTCAGGGCACTTACAAACTGCTTGAGTTGAGGCACATAGCGAAGCAAGGGAGTGGTACACTGTGTTACATAAATGACCCATAAGATAAGACTCATTTCACATAATGTTAGGGGCTTGAACTCAGACACTAAGAGACGCACTGCACTCACTCATTACCTGAAAGAAAAGGCAAGTATCATATTTCTTCAAGAGACACATTTTATATCACAGACAGTTCCGAAATACTGGTCACACCAGTTCCCCCATCACTTCCACTCTACGACGGACTCAAAAAAAAGAGGGGTCTCAATTTTGTTGCATAAATCCTTAGATTTTATACTTGATAGTGAAATAAAAGACAAAGAAGGCAGGTACGTGATAGTTAGAGGCACAATTCAGAATACCAGAGTTACTCTCTGTAATATATACGCACCGAACGAAACACAGAATGCCTTCTTTGGAACAATCTCACAACTTCTAACCCAATGGTCTCAAGATAGAATTATATTAGCGGGGGACTTTAATGTAGTTATGGCCCCATTTTCAGGGGGAGAATCCGGGGGATTAACAAGTAAACAGCACCGACATAACTCTATTGTCAAATCAATCAAGGAATCACTAGGGACACACAACCTTATTGACTCTTGGGAGGCGATGGGTAATTCTAAACACGAATACACTTATTTCTCGCCAGCACATAATTCCTACTCAACACTGGACTACATTTATGTGAGTCAAATTCTGACCCCTAATCTAGTTTCAACCGCTACACAGCCATGTGTGTGGTCGGATCACTCACTAGTGCTCTTGGATCTATCGGGCATATTGAATTACTTACGCCCCAGATCGTGGACATATAATCCAACACTACTTAAGAGACCTGAAATATATGAGAAGGTACAAGCAGCAATGAGGGAATATTGGCAGTTAAATGTAGGATCTACATGCAATCCACTGATGACATGGGCGGCACATAAATCGGTCCTACGGGGCCTACTAATTAAAGAAAAATCAATAGCGACGAGACACTCTGCACAGGTAGTTAGAACACTCCAGAAAGAGGTTGAAACACTTGAGATAGAACACAGACGCACCCTAGCCAAGGGGGTATATAAATTCCTCCAGTCCAAGAGACAGGAGTTATCCAAGATCTTAAATGAGTCCTCAATCCGAGCGGCATTGAGACTGAAAGCACACTATTATGTGTACGCCAATAAGCCGGATAAATATCTTGCTTATAAATTAAGGGAAAGAATTAAATCCTTTGCTATACCCTCTATTCATAGACACAATGGCACCTCCACTTCCAACCCTCATGAAATAACTGAAACCTTTGCTCAATTTTATGAAAACCTTTATGATGGGAAAAAGGTTCCCCCGGGGGATCTGGGTCGGCAGACAGAGGAGTTTCTCAGACAGGCTAACTTACCGAGCATTCAGGAGGCAGATCTGGCAAAACTCAATGCAGACATTTCAGCTATGGAAATATTAGCAGTAATTAAAGACCTTAAGTCAGGCAAAGCGGCTGGCCCAGACGGCCTTACAGGGGAATATTACAAATCATTTAAGAAAGAGCTGCTGCCCCACCTATTAATCTTTTGTAACAGAATATTGGTGGGAGGGGAGTTGCCTAAAGACATATTACAAGCTAAGATAGTGGTAATACCCAAGGAGGGGAAAAATCTGAAATATTGTGGTAATTATAGACCCATATCTCTAATTAACACGGATCTTAAGATCTTCACGAAGATCATGGCAAATAGACTTAAATTATTCCTACCCTCATTGATACATAAGGACCAAGTGGGGTTTATTAAAGATAGAGAAGCCCCTGACAATATTAGGAGAACTCTGACCCTGGTTGACTACCTATCACAGACCAAGACGCCATCCATACTCCTGTCACTTGACGCGGAAAAGGCGTTCGATAGGGTGGATTGGAAGTTTATGTTTAGGGTTTTAGATAAAAGGGGATTCAAGGGGGCCTTTATAAAAGCACTTACAACTATATATTCCAGACCAACGGCAGTAGTGGGGGCAGCAGGATATAACTCAAGGCTTATAGATATCTTAAATGGGACTCGTCAGGGGTGTCCACTCTCCCCACTATTATTTGCCATTAGCATTGAACCATTGGCAGCTTTCATTAGGCAATCAATGGATATAAGGGGGGTGGAGATAACAGGGGAAGAATATAAACTAACACTATTTGCTGACGATGTGTTGCTGACTTTAACCAGACCATTGGTATCATTGACTAACTTGTATAGTGTTCTGGGAAAATTCTCAGACATTTCTGGATATAAGATTAACCTCGATAAATGCGAGGCTTTGCCGATCTGCCTTCCGCCACATACAAAAAAAACGGTTGAACTGAATTTCAATCTAACATGGGCAAAGAGCCATATTACATATTTGGGGATTAAATTAAACAGTACTTTTTCAGACTTATACAGACTAAACTATCTACCCATATATAAAACCATCAGGAGGGACCTAAACAACTGGAAAAAGGGTAGATTTTCGTGGTATGGGAGACTATCAGCCATTAAAATGAACGTTCTACCTAGATTATTGTACCTTTTTAGGGCCTTGCCGATTGGGATTCCCCGGGCGGACTTAAACACTTTACAAACTGATATATCTCGCTTTCTGAGAGCAGATGGGAAAGCTAGGATTGCTTCACAACTGCTGAAACAACATAGACAGCTGGGGGGAGTGGGGGTGCCAAACCTGGCGGAATACTATCAGGCCGCTAGGTTGGCGCAATCCATCATCCTTGAGAAAAACCTATGAGAGCTCTCTTGGCCAAAAATTGAAGCAGATATGGCGGGTTGTGAGAGCCCGTCCGATTTGCTGTGGGACCCAACATTGAAGCTGAAATCACACACCTACAGATCTCCAGTAACAATGGAGACTATACACAATTGGCATAAGGTCACCAAACAGTTGGGGTTGATTACTTCACAATCCATATTCCTACCCTTGAAGTTTTTACTACCCTTGGACCTCAGAAAGGTAGTGGGGAAGTGGGAAAATAAAGGATTATATAGGGTGGCAGATTTTCTAGACAAAACCATGATTCTCACCTTTAATCAGATCAGAGACAAAATCCAACCATACACTTTACATTGGTTTCTTTACTTACAGATAACCTCAGCTATAACTAAATATACCCTTAATAGAAGAGTCCAACCTCTGTCCTCTCTAGAACGAATATGCAGTACACAGTCCAGAGGGAAACATATGATTTCACAGATATACTTATTGCTACAAGAACGGAAAATTACCCTCAAATCTTCCCTTATGGAAAGATGGGAGAATGATACAGGGGAGACAAGAGAAAGGGGAGTTTGGGAGAAAATTTTATTTGAAACTAGTAAGGGAATGATCAGTGCAGATATGAGGGAAAATTGCTTGAAGGTAGCCTTTAGGTGGTATCTAACGCCGGAGCGGACAGCCCATATTCCCCCTCTAAGCACGGTAGCATGTTATAGAGGCTGTGGGGCGAGGGGGTCCTAAAGACACATGTGGTGGGACTGCCCAAAAGTACGCCCACTATGGACAAGACTCTCGAAATTACTTTGTGACACACTAGACGAGAACATTGAGTTAACTATAACTCAAGGTCTTTTGAATGAACGGGTAAGAAGGTTAAATTCGGTGACCAACACCTTTATTAAAACTCTGTGTACATGTTTACGTGTCTGTATTGCGAGACATTGGAAGGTGGGGGCCCCAAACTGGTCAGAAGTGTTAGCTAAGATAAAAGATACCTATACAATGTCAGAACTGGTGGCATGGTCTCAAGGGACTACTGATCACTTTCAGAAAGTATGGTTTTATTGGATTCTAGGGGGGAACTCTTAACCTACTATTACCCATGCAGAAAAAGAGTAGGGGGAGGCGACTTGAAAGGGTGGAGATAAGGGGAACAGACGGAGATTCACTTCTTTAGTTATCTATAACCCAGAGTACGACAGATACTTTTGGCATTACAATGAGAGATAATCATTAGACCTGTTAGATGCTAAAAAGTTTTAGAGGAAACACCTGGTTTGGGGGGGCGGGGGGGGGGGAGGCGGGTATGTTCATTGATTTATAAAGTTTAGCTTGATTCATTAATTGTTAAAATAACAGATATTGAAGTTATAATTTTACAGTCTGTGTACTCTATATAATGATCATTTGTTATATGTGCAGAAAGCTATCTGTATCCTTTTTTTTTTTTTTTTTTTTTTTTGAGATAATCAAGTGCTCTGTAACTCATTTCCATTTGATCTACACGACTTGTACTTTAATTGCATTATATCCAATAAAAAGTATTTCAACTAAATATATTGGTTGCCATTACCACCTTTTGACCATACCACCTTAAAGCTACCAATTAGATTTGACCAATAAGAATTGGGATACACCTTTAAAAAGGTGCACTTGTTGCAACTGATTTATCTTGAAAAAGCCCTGTATAGGGAGAAACGCGTTGATGTAGTTGCAACTTAAAGAGCTTATTTATTCCTTATGTAGCTGGAGCTACAACCTTTATTTTTATCACTTTGGGACTCTGATATTTGTGATTACTGTCTACAAACCGACACTGGTTGGAAACCCTGCCTGAAAATTGGGATAATTGCTTTCAAAGCCAGTTTGATCTCACGAGCCATAAAGACAAAGTGGATGTCTGGTATACCTTGGATACGAACAATCCGGTTTGCAGTAAGATCATTGTCCCTTTACTTCTGAAAGACTGACTATACCTCAATCTGCCTATTCCACACCACACTACCTAAGAGTATCGTGCGGGCTGTAAGGCACTCAAGTGCAGTTACTCTGTGTTGTGAATTAGGGCAGCCGCATTCTTTCTACTGTTCCGAAAAAGGACCAATGGGACTGCTCCTCAAAGACAGCGCTCACATAAGTGACGTCATCCCGCGACGGCTGTAATCTCACTCGCAGAGACAACAGAGTGTGTACAGCCTGTGGGTAAGCTTGCCGCTTGAGCGCATATCCATTCATTTGGATTCCTAATGTGGATTCATTTAGACACTGTCTAGAGACTAAGACTATTGCACTGGTTTTATCCCGTGAAGTTTTTAATTCAATTTTACATCTTTATGTGGTGGCAACCTCTATTTAATATAACGGAGACGTCCGTTCTATGAAGTACTGCTAGCATTTTTATCATTTGTGTTTTTATTACTTTATATGTGTTTATTAAATTGTGGCATAGCCACTATTAATCACTATCCTCACTAGTCACTGACTTTTTTGTCTCACTGTTTTCATTGTTTTATGAACGACTTACTTATTTTTTTGAATCACACTATATGTATTGATTTGGGGTTTGTTATTCCCCACACCTGATACTTATTATCAGTAACTATTATCATTAATTCTCCATTGTATATTTCATTTATGCTTGGTCACTTTTATTATTTATATGCACTAGTCACTCATTTGGACTGACACAGTTTTATCCACCTTCAGCTATAGCACCCCTTTTTTATTTCCTGTGTTTAATAGAATGCGAGGTCAATCCTATTGGCTGATTGGATCAGCCAATCGGATTGAACTTCAATCTGATTGGCTGATTGCATCAGCCAATCAGATTTTTCCTACCTTAATTCCGATTGGCTGATAGAATCCTATCAGCCAATCGGAATTCGAGGGACGCCATCTTGGATTACGTCATTTAAAGTAACCTTCATTCGGCCTTAGGACATCGTACGAAGAGGATGGCTCTGCGTCGGATGGATTCAAGATGGCTCCGCTCCGGTTGATTGAAGATGCCACTTGGATGAAGACATCTGCCGCTTGGAGGACCTCTTCTGCCCCGATCGGATGAAGACTTCTGCTGCTCCGGATGTCCACTTCTGGCCCATCGGTGCCCGGCTGGGTGAACACGGCTCCAGGTAGGGGGGGTAGTGTTAGGTTTTTTTAAGGGGGGATCTGGTGGGTTTTAGAGTAGGGGTATGTGGGTGGTGGGTTGTAATGTTGGGGGGGTTTGTATTTTTATTTACAGGTAAAAGAGCTGATTACTTTGGGGCAATGCCCCGCAAAAAGCCCTTTTAAGGGCTGGTAAATTAGCTGATTACAAATAGGATAGGTTAGGGCATTTTATTATTTTGGGGGCTTAGATTAGGTGTAATTAGTTTAAACTTCTTGTAATTTTTTTTTATTTTATGTAATTTAGTGTTTGTTTTTTTTGTATTATAGTTTAGTTTATTTAATTGTATTTTAGTTTACATAATTGTAGGTAATTTATTTAATTAGTTTAATGATAGTGTAGTGTTAGGTGTATTTGTAACTTAGGTTAGGATTTATTTTACAGGTAATTTTGTAATTATTTTAACTAGGTAGCTATTAAATAGTTATTAACTATTTAATAGCTATTGTACCAAGTTAAAATAAATACAAAGTTGCCTGTAAAATAAATATAAATCCTAACCTAGCTACAATGTAACTATTAGTTATATTGTAACTATATTAGGGTTTATTTTATAGGTAAGTGTTTAGTTTTAAATAGGAATAATTTTTTTAATGATAGTAAATTTAGTTTGTTTAATTTAAATTATATTTAAGTTAGGGGGGTGTTAGGGTTAGGGTTAGACTTAGGTTTAGGGGTTAATAACTTTATTATAGTAGCGGTGATGTTGGGGGCGGCAGATTAGGGGTTAATAATTGTAGGTAGGTGGCGGCGATGTTAGGGAGGGCAGATTAGGGGTTAATAAAATTTATTATAGTGTTTGTGAGGCGGGAGTGCAGCGGTTTAGGGGTTAATACATTTATTATAGTGGCGGCGATGTCCGGTAGGCAGATTAGGGGTTAATAAGTGTAGGTAGGTGGCGGCGACGTTGGGGGGGCAGATTAGAGGGTAATAAATATAATGTAGGTTTCGGCGATGTTAGGGGCAGCAGATTAGGGGTTCATAGGTATAATGTAGGTTGCGGCGGTGTCCAGAGCGCCATATTAGGGGTTAAAAAAAAATTATTATAGGGTTTGCAATGTAGGGGGGCCTCGGTTTAGGGGTTCATAGGTAGTTTATGGGTGTTAGTGTACTTTATAGCACAGTAGTTAAGAGCTTTATGTTCCCACGTTAGCCCATAAAACTCTTAACTACTGACTTTTTTTTGCGGTTGGAGTCTTGTCGGTAGAGGCTCTACCGCTCACTTCTTCCAAGACTCGTAATACCAGCGTTAGGCAAATCCCATAGAAAAGATAGGATACGCAATTGACGTAAGGGGATCTGCTGTAGTCTCGAGTCGCGGAAAGAAAGTGAGCGGTAGACCCTTTCCTTCCTGACTCTAAATACCAGCGGGCATTAAAAAGCAGCGTTAGGACCCCTTAACGCTGCTTTTTAGCCCTAACGCAGAACTCTAAATCTAGGCGTATGTTTCTATGACATCAGCCAATCTGATTCAAATATACATTTTAAACTATCACTAACAAATCAAATTGCTTGATACTTGTGTCAATGATCACTCATCAGAACTTGTAAGTGCCATTTGTTACATTGTGTATTATACTTTGAAAGTATGTATATGGGAAATTAGTATTAAAGATAAACATTGACGCTGACATTAGGACACACAGTGTAATATTTCAGACAATGATTTTAAAATTCGAATTGATGTTTGAGTCAATATAATCTTAAACTGATAGCTCAAAGGGATAGCCCACCTAACATTAAACTGTCATGATTCAGATAAAGCAGAAATTAAAATAATTTCTTTACTGTCATTGTATTTTCAGTGTATTTCTTCCTTCTCTTGAATTTCTTTTTCAGTAAGAAATGTCATCTTATATGCCAGCCCATTTTATAACACCTGTGTAGGGGTAGTTTTTGAAACTAGATTGCAATCAGGAGGGGTTACACAGGTACAGAGAGAAAACTGGCCCAGCTCTTAAAAAATCCATTGATTGCAAATAAATTCATGTGATACCCTGATTACATGCTATATGTGCAGTTATTCCTGCTCAGAATAATAATAAATTTACACTATATACATATAGTGGTATAAAAAAACACAGAGATATGACAGACAATATTGTTTAGAACAAAAAAAGGAACTTAGGGACATGTAAATTAGTGATGTCGCGAACTGAAAATATTCCGTTCGCGAACGGCGGACTCGAACTTCCGCAACTGTTCGCGAATGGGCGAACCGGGCGAACCGCCATTGACTTCAATAGGCAGGCGAATTTTAAAACCCACAGGGACTCTTTCTGGCCACAATAGTGATGGAAAAGTTGTTTCAAGGGGACTAACACCTGGACTGTGGCATGCCGGAGGGAGATCCATGGCAAAACTCCCACGGAAAATTACATAGTTGATGCAGAGTCTGGTTTTAATCCATAAAGGGCATAAATCACCTAACATTCCTAAATTGTTTGGAATAACGTGCTTTAAAACATCAAGTATGATGTTGTATCGATCAGGTAGTGTAAGGGTTATGCCCGCTTCACAGTGACACAGTGACACAGTCCAAAAAGTTTTTTTTTACAAAATTTACACTACTGTTACAACAGATATGAGTGGTGGCACTAGTTGGCAAGTGGGCCAGGCACACACGCTGGCAGGCAGGCAACTGCAATTAGATTACACTAGCAGACTGATGTTTCACAGTCAAAAAAATTATTATTTTTTAAATTTACACTACTGTTTCAACAGATATGAGTGGTGGCACTAGTTGGCAAGTGGGCCTGGCACACACGCTGGCAGGCAGGCAAGATTACACTAGCAGACTGACGTTTCACAGTCAAAAAAGTTTTTTTTTAAAAAATTTACACTACTGTTACAACAGATATGAGTGGTGGCATTTAGCAAGTGGGCCTGGCACACACGCTGGCAGGCAGGCAACTGCAATTAGATTACACTAGCAGACTGATGTTTCACAGTCAAAAAAGGTTTTTTTTTTAAAAAAAATACACTACTGTTACAACAGATATGAGTGGCGGCACTAGCTGGCAAGTGGGCCTGGCACACACGCTGGCAGGCAGGCAACTGCAATTAGATTACACTAGCAGACTGATGTTTCACAGTCAAAAAAGTTTTTTTTTAAAAAAAAATTTACACTACTGTTACAACAGATATGAGTGGTGGCACTAGTTGGCAAGTGGGCCTGGCACACACGCCGGCAGGCAGACAACTGCTATTAGATTGCACTAGCAGACTGATGTTTCACAGTCAAAAAAGTTTTAGTTTTTTTAAATTTACACTACTGTTACAACAGATATGAGTGGTGGCACTAGTTGGCAAGTGGGCCTTGCACATACACTGGCAGGCAGGCAACTGCAATTAGATTACACTAGCAGACTGATGTTTCACAGTCAAAAAAGATAATTTTTTTTTAAATTTACACTACTGTTTCAACAGATATGAGTGGTGGCACTAGTTGGCAAGTGGGCCTGGCACACACGCTGGCAGGCAGGCAACTGCAATTAGATTACACTAGCAGACTGACGTTTCACAGTCAAAAAAGTTTTTTTTAAAAAAATTTACACTACTGTTACAACAGATATGAGTGGTGGCATTTAGCAAGTGGGCCTGGCACACACGCTGGCAGGCAGGCAACTGCAATTAGATTACACTAGCAGACTGATGTTTCACAGTCAAAAAAGTTTTTTTTAAAAAAAAAATTTACACTACTGTTACAACAGATATGAGTGGTGGCACTAGTTGGCAAGTGGGCCTGGCACACACGCCGGCAGGCAGGCAACTGCTATTAGATTACACTAGCAGACTGATGTTTCACAGTCAAAAAAGTTTTTGTTTTTTTAAATTTACACTACTGTTACAACAGATATGAGTGGTGGCACTAGTTGGCAAGTGGGCCTTGCACATACACTGGCAGGCAGGCAACTGCAATTAGATTACACTAGCAGACTGATGTTTCACAGTCAAAAAAGATTTTTTTTTTTTAAATTTACACTACTGTTACAACAGATATGAGTGGTGGCACTAGTTGGCAAGTGGGCCTGGCACACACGCTGGCAGGCAGACAACTGCAATTAGATTACACTAGCAGACTGATGTTTCACAGTCAAAAAAGTTTTTTTTTTTTTAATTTACACTACTGTTACAACAGATATGAGTGGTGGCACTTAGCAAGTGGGCCTGGCACACACGCTGGCAGGCAGGCAACTGCAATTAGATTACACTAGCAGACTGACGTTTCACAGTCAAAAAAGTTTTTTTTATAAAAATTAACACTACTGTTACAACAGATATGAGTGGTGGCACTAGCTGGCAAGTGGGCCTGGCACACACGCTGGCAGGCAGGCAACTACTATTAGATTACACTAGCAGACTGATGTTTCACAGTAAAAAAAGTTTTTTTTTTTTTTTAATTTACACTACTGTTACAACAGATATGAGTGGTGGCACTGCAGGCAGGCAACTGCAATTAGATTACACTAGCAGACTGATGTTTCACAGTCAAAATTACACAGGCAAAAAAAAAAAAAGACTGATGTTCTAGCCCTAAAAAGGGCTATTTGGGGTGCTGTCCTTACAGCAGAGATCAGATGAGTCCTTCAGGACTGTAGTGGACACCGAATACACTAGCCTAGCTATCAATCTCCCTATAAAATCAGCAGCAGCTACACTATCCCTCCTCTCACTAAGAATGCAGGATCAGAATGAATCTAAAATGGCTGCTGTCCAGGAGCTGGGAGGGTCTGGGAGGGAGTGTCTGCTGCTGATTGGCTGAAATGTGTCTGCAGACTGTGAGATACAGGGTCAAAGTTTACTCAATGATGACGAATAGGGGGCGGATCAATCATCGCATATGTTCGCCCGCCGCGGTGAACGCAAACAAGCTATGTTTGCCGGGAACTATTCGCCACCGAACAATTCGCGACATCACTAATGTAAATATGTTTGCAAAAGATTTCTGACATGGCACACATATGTACTGTATATATATATATATATATATATATATACATATACACACACACAAGTATGTGCAAAGATATATGTACAAATTCAAGCATTAATAATCATTTATTAAAAAAAACATGAGATAAAAGCATATCATGACACATTCATTTATGTGAAAGTATCATATAACAAATAAATATAAAAATAACTTTCCATGAGATATTGTTTGTTGAGGTATAAATCTATCTATTTCTTAGACATTAACAGATGAAAACTAAAAGATTAGCTTTAGAGAAATGTGCTTGCTCATGGACAGTAGTGAAATGGTATAAATAAAGTTGGGAAAAACCCAAATAACTGCTAAATAAGGGTATCATATGTGGATCCGTGGCAGCGATGTCTGGCGAGCATATTGACGCTGGCGAATGCACTGAGATTGACGCTTTGATAAATATGCCCCTTTGGGGAGAAGTGAGCACATGTTAAAATTACTTTTAACAATGTTTGCGTGTGAGTGAAACCATTTCTAATCTGGCAACAGTGTGACTCTAGGCAGGGCCCTCTACTCATTTGATCCCAATAATTGCTACCTTGAATACCACCTATGTTTATAGCGCTGCGGAATCTGTTGGTGCTCTACAAATAACCGATAATAATAATAATCAAGTTATAACAAAATCTATAAAAAAAATTAAGAGATTACAGATATGCATATGGTTCTAGGGTACAGTTTTCTTAGCCACTGTGAGAACTGGTTTAATGAAATAAACTGATTTATAGAGCATGGATTCCTTGCATGTTTGTATCTCTATATGTATTGTGATCTCCATGTACACATATAGCAAGTGTGCAAGTGTTTTCTTTTAACATGGAGAGTAAAGTGCTTATACAATCCTATCCCTGAAGGTCTTATAGGCTAACTGGGAGTGAGGATGGTTAGGTATATTTGGTGTTAACTGTATCTGAAATAACTGCATTAACATGTGAGCTATGCAAACACAATGGGGACCATCCGATAAAAATTGTCGCCCGCAAAAGCCGGCGACGCCAATATTTGCGCGGGTTTGGTATCACATATATGGCGTAACCTAGAAGTTACGCGCGTATATTTCTGCCGTCGCCCGTAGTTTTTTGGGCTATAGGCAGGTATACCAAACCAGCGCAGTTTGGTATCCAATATGCAGCGTAAGGACTTACGTGGCGAAAATGGAGAAAACTTACTCCATTTTCACCTCGCCACAAAAAGCAGCCGTAAGAAGCCTTACGCTGACTATTGGAGCCCCGTAACTCCCTAAACTGGCTGCTAAAATAAACCTAACACCTAACGCATGCGCAATGTCTATCTCCCTGTCAACCGCGATCTTCTAAAATAAACCTAACACCTAACGCATGCGCAATGTCTATCTCCCTGTCAACCGCGATCTTCTAAAATAAACCTAACACCTAACGCATGCGCAATGTCTATCTACCTGTCAACCGCGATCCCCCCCCCGAAATCCCTAATAAAGTTATTAACCCCTAAACCGCCGCTCCCGGACCCCGCCGCCATCTACATAAACTAACCCCCTACTGTGAGCCCCTAAAACTGCCGCCATCTACCTTATCTATCCCCTAATTAGAACCCCTTACACCGCTGTCATCTACCTTATCTATCCCCTAATCTGACCCCTTACACCGCCGCCACCTATATAAAAATTATTAACCCCTAATCTAATCCCCCTATACCGCCGCCAGCTATATTAATATTATTAACCCCTAATGTAAGCCCCTTACACCGCCGCCATCTCTATTAAAATGATTAACCCCTAATTTAATCTACCTACCCCGCCGCCAGCTATATTATCTATATTAACCCTAAGTATATTATAGTTAATATAGGTATTACATTATATATATTAACTATATTAACCCTAATTATATTAGGGTTAATATAGTTAATATAGTTACTATAGTATTTATATTAACTATATTAACTCTGTCTAACCCTAACACCCCTAACTAAATTTATATTAAATTAATCTAATTCATTTATAAACTAAAATATTCCTATTTAAATCTAAATACTTACCTATAAAATAAACCCTAAGATAGCTACAATATAATTAATAATTACATTGTAGCTATGTTAGGGTTAATATTTATTTTACAGGTAAATTGTTAATTATTTTAACTAGGTATAATAGCTATTAAATAGTTATTAACTATTTAATATCTACCTAGTTAAAATAATTACCCAATTACCTGTAAAATAAATCCTAACCTAAGTTACAAATACACCTACACTATCAATAAATTAAATAAACTACAAACATCTATCTAAAAATACAATTAAATTAACTAAACTAAATTACAAAAAAAAAAAAACACTAAATTACAAAAAATAAAAAAAAGATTACAAGATTTTTAAGCTAATTACACCTATTCTAAGCCCCCTAATAAAATAATAAACCTCCAAAATAAAAAAAATTCCCTGCCCTATTCTAAATTAAAAAAATGTCAAAGCTCTTTACCTTACCAGACCTTAAAAGGGCCTTTTGTGGGGCATGCCCCAAAGAATTCAGCTCTTTTGCATACAAATACAATACCCCCCCATTACAACCCACCACCCACATACCCCTATTCTAAAACCACCCAAACCCCCCTTAAAAAAGCCTAACACTACCCCCCTGAAGATCTCCCTACCTTGTCTTCACCACACCGGGCCGAACTCCTGATCCGATCCGGGCGATGTCTTCCTCCAAGCGGCAAAAAAGAAGAATTCTTCCTCCGGTGATGTCTTCCTCCAAGCGGCAAAGAAGAATTCTTCCTCCGGCGACGTCTTCCTCCAAGCGGCAGCAAAGTCTTCATTCTTCCGGCGGCATCTTCAATCTTCTTTCTTCGCTCCGCCACCGCAGAGCATCCATCCCGGACGACGACTGAACGACGAATGAGGTACCTTTAAATGACGTCATCCAAGATGGCGTCCGCCGAATTCCGATTGGCTGATAGAATCGGAACAGCCAATAGAATTCAAGCTCAATCTGATTGGCTGATTGGATCAGCCAATCGGATTGAACTTGAATCTGATTGGCTGATTCAATCAGCCAATCAGATTTTTCTAACTTAATTCCGATTGGCTGATAGAATCCTATCAGCCAATCGGAATTCGGCGGATGCCATCTTGGATGACGTCATTTAAAGGTACCTCATTCGTCGTTCAGTCGTCGTCCGGGATGGATGCTCCGCGGCGGCGGAGCGAAGAAAGAAGATTGAAGATGCCCCCGGAAGAATGAAGACTTTGCTGTCGCTTGGAGGAAGACGTCGCCGGAGGAAGAATTCTTCTTTGCCGCTTGGAGGAAGACATCGCCGGAGGAAGAATTCTTCTTTGCCGCTTGGAGGAAGACATCGCCCGGATCGGATCAGGAGTTCGGCCCGGTGTGGTGAAGACAAGGTAGGGAGATCTTCAGGGGGGTAGTGTTAGGCTTTTTTAAGGGGGGTTTGGGTGGTTTTAGAATAGGGGTATGTGGGTGGTGGGTTGTAATGGGGGGGGGTATTGTATATGTTTTTAAATGCAAAAGAGCTGAATTCTTTGGGGCATGCCCCACAAAAGGCCCTTTTAAGGGCTGGTAAGGTAAAGAGCTTTGAAATTTTTTTAATTTAGAATAGGGCAGGGAATTTTTTTTATTTTGGGGGTTTATTATTTTATTAGGGGGCTTAGAATAGGTGTAATTAGCTTAAAAATCTTGTAATCTTTTTTTTATTTTTTGTAATTTAGGGTTTGTTTTTTTTTGTAATTTAGTTTAGTTAATTTAATTGTATATTTAGATAGATGTTTGTAGTTTATTTAATTTATTGATAGTGTAGGTGTATTTGTAACTTAGGTTAGGATTTATTTTACAGGTAATTGGGTAATTATTTTAACTAGGTAGATATTAAATAGTTAATAACTATTTAATAGCTATTATACCTAGTTAAAATAATTAACAATTTACCTGTAAAATAAATATTAACCCTAACATAGCTACAATGTAATTATTAATTATATTGTAGCTATCTTAGGTTTTATTTTATAGGTAAGTATTAAGATTTAAATAGGAATATTTTAGTTTATAAATGAATTAGATTAATTTAATATAAATTTAGTTAGGGGTGTTAGGGTTAGATAGAGTTAATATAGTTAATATAAATACTATAGTAACTATATTAACTATATTAACCCTAATATAATTATAATCTGGATTCATGTCCAATACGTGAAATTGTGAAGCAATATGTTGTCAGAAAAGTTAATTCATCCACTGTGGGTACAGCACAGTCCCAGCACAGCCATAGGTGTTTGGCAGCACTCTTCTCACACCTTGATGTCGGGTGATCTAAAGCAGGATATCGAAAGACAAAAAAAAAAAAAAGAGGCGCCTGTGTATCAATAGCAGACAAAATGTGGACACAAAGAAACCCCTGATACAGGGTACTCACATTTTATCCAAGCACTCATACAGTGCTATCAGGAACAGACTGGGTTTTTATACAGCTAGCTTGGGTTTTTATATTATCCTAGCTTGATACTCCCAATGGGAGTGATTGGTATTAAAAGGAAATACAGGGTTCCAGTTTAAAAAGTAAAAACGAATCAATGGGAATCATATATTATGTATCATGGGGCCAAACAGCAGAGATTGGCCCAGAGAGCTGAGCTACAGAGGTAGAGAAATAACTGCATGCATTAGTTAGACCCATGGGAATAACATAATAATTGAAATATGTGACTTTCTATTACGGTGATCCATTTTGTGCTGTGATATCTGTAACTGTCATTAATAATAACCTTAGAAAGGCATTAGGCTAGATTAAGAGTTGTGCGTTAGGCTTAAAAAGCAGCGTTGGCCGGTCCTAATGCTGCTTTTTAACGCCCGCTGCTATTACGAGTCTTGGAGGTACAGGTCTACCGCTCACTTTTTTGGCCAGACTTGGAAAATACCGCAAATCCATTTACGTAAATTGTGTATCCTATTTTTTCAATGGGACTTGCATAGCGCCGGTATTACGAGTCTGACAAAAAGTGAACGGTAGACCCTCTCCTGTCAAGACTGGTACCGCATTTTAAAGTCAGTAGTTAAGAGTTTTATGGTACAACGCCGTAGCATAAAACTCTTAACTAAAGTGCTAAAAAGTACACTAACACCCATAAACTACCTATTAACCCCTAAACCGAGGCCCTCCCACATCGCAAACACTAAAAATTTTAACCCCTAATCTGCCGAACCGGACATCGCTGCCCCAATAATAGATATATTAACCCCTAAGCCGCCGCACTCCCGCATCGCAAACACTAGTTAAATATTATTAACCCCTAATCTGCTGTCCCTAACATCGTCGACACCTACCTACATTTATTAACCCCTAATCTGCCACCCCCAATGTCACCGCCACTATATTAAAGTTATTAACCCCTAAATCTAGGTCTAACCCTAACACCCCCTAACTTAAATATAATTTAAATAAATCTAAATAAAAATAACTATCATTAACTAAATTATTCCTATTTAAAAATAAATACTTACCTATAAAATAAACCCTAAGCTAGCTACAATATAACTAATAGTTACATTGTAGCTAGCTTAGGGTTTATTTTTATTTTACAGGCAAGTTTGTATTTATTTTAACTAGGTAGAATAGTTATTAAATAGTTATTAACTACTTAATAACTACCTAGTTAAAATAAAGACAAATTTACCTGTAAATTAAAACCTAACCTAAGTTACACTAACACCTAACACTACACTATAATTAAATTAATTCCCTAAAATAAATACAATTAAATAAAATTATCTTAAGTACAACCCCCCCCACTAAATTACAGAAAATAATAAACAAATTACAATATTTTTAAACTAATTACACCTAATCTAATCCCCCTAACAAAATAAAAAAGCCCCCCCAAAATAAAAAAGCCCTACCCTACACTAAATTACAAATAGCCCTTAAAAGGGCCTTTTGCGGGGCATTGCCCCAAAGTAATCAGCTCTTTTACCTGTAAAAAAAGTACAAATCCCCCCCAACATTAAAACCCACCACCCACACAACCAACCCTACTCTAAAACCCACCAAATACCCCCTTAAAAAAACCTAACACTAACCCCTTGAAGATCACCTTACCGGGAGAAGTCTTCATCCAACCGGGCCGAAGTCCTCAACGAAGCCGGGAGAAGTCTTCATTCAAGCCGGGCGAAGTGGTCCTCCAGACGGGCAGAAGTCTTCATCCAGACGGAATATTCTATCTTCATACATCCGGCGCGGAGCGGGTCCATCTTCAAGACATCTGGCGCGTAGCATCCTCTTCCAACGAAGTCTTCTTACTAAATGACGGTTCCTTTAAGTGACGTCATCCAAGATGGAGTCCCTTCAATTCCGATTGGCTGATAGAATTCTATCAGCCAATCGGAATTAAGGTAGAAAAAATTCTATTGGCTGATGCAATCAGCCAATAGGATTGAGTTGGCATTCTATTGGCTGATTGGAACAGCCAATCGAATGCCAGCTCAATCCTATTGGCTGATGCAATCAGCCAATAGGATTGAGTTGGCATTCTATTGGCTGATTGGAACAGCCAATAGAATGCCAGCTCAATCCTATTGGCTGATTGGATCAGCCAATAGGATTGAAGTTCAATCCTATTGGCTGATTGCATCAGCCAATAGGATTTTTTCTACCTTAATTCCGATTGGCTGATAGAATTCTATCAGTCAATCGGAATTGAAGGGAAGCCATCTTGGATGACGTCACTTAAAGGAACCGTCATTTACTACGAAGACTTCGTTGGAAGAGGATGCTCTGCGCCGGATGGATGAAGATAGAAGATGCCGTCTGGATGAAGACTTCTGCCCGTCTGGAGGACCACTTCGCCCGGCTTGGATGAAGACTTCTCCCGGCTTCATTGAGGCCTTTGGCCCGGTTGGGTGAAGACTTCTCCCGGTAAGGTGATCTTCAAGGGGTTAGTGTTAGGTTTTTTTAAGGGGGTATTGGGTGGGTTTTAGAGTAGGGTTGGTTGTGTGGATGGTGGGTTTTAATGTTGGGGGGGATTTGTACTTTTTTTTACAGGTAAAAGAGCTGATTACTTTGGGGCAATGCCCCGCAAAAGGCCCTTTTAAGGGCTATTTGTAATTCAGGGTAGGGTAGTGCTTTTTTTATTTTGGGGGGGCTTTTTTATTTTGTTAGGGGGATTAGATTAGGTGTAATTAGTTTAAAAATCTTGTAATTTGTTTATTTTTTTCTGTAATTTAGTGTTTGTTTGTTTTTGTACTTTAGATAATTTTATTTAATTGTATTTAATTTAGGTAATTAATTTAATTATAGTGTACTGTTAGGTGTTATTGTAACTTAGGTTAGGTTTTATTTTACAGGTACTTTTGTATTAATTTTAGCTAGGTAGTTATTAAATAGTTAATAACTATTTACTAACTAGTCTACCTAGTTAAAATAAATACAAACTTGCCTGTAAAATAAAAATAAACCCTAAGATAGATACAAATGTAACTATTATTTATATTGTAGCTATCTTAGGGTTTATTTTACAGGTAAGTATTTAGTTTTAAATAGGAATAATTTAGTTAATGATAGGAATTTTATTTAGATTTATTTAAATTATATTTAAGTTAGGGGGGTTAGGGTTAGGGTTAGACTTAGGTTTAGGGGTTAATAAATTTAAAATAGTGGCGGCGACGTTGGGGGCAGCAGATTAGGGGTTAATAAATATAATGTAGATGTTGGCGATGTTGGGGGCAGCAGATTAGGGGTTCATAAGTATAATGTAGGTGGCGGCGGTGTCCGGAGCGGCAGATTAGGGTTAATCAATATAATGTAGGTGTCGGCGATGTCGGGAGCAGCAGATTAGGGGTTAATAAGTGTAATATTAGGGGTGTTTAGACTCGGGGTTCATGTTAGGGTGTAGACATAAATGTATTTTCCCCATAGGAATCAATGGGGCTGCGTTAGGAGCTAAACGCTGCTTTTTTGCCGGTGTTAGGTTTTTTTTCAGCCGGCTCTCCCCCATTGATTACTATGGGGAAATCGTGCATGAGCACGTTCAGCCAGCTCACCGCTAACGTAAGCAGCGCTGGTATTGAGGTGAGATGTGGAGCAAAATTTTGCGCTACGATCACTTTTTTGCGGTTAACGCCGGGTTTCTAAAAACCCGTAATACCAGTGCTGCATGTAAGTGAGCGGTGAGCATAAACTGCTCGTTAGCACCGCATAGCTTCTAACGCAAAACTCGTAATCTAGGTGAGAGTTAGCTGATAAATTGACTGTGCTGAATGGAAAACTTGTAAAAGAACAATAAAAAATATTATAACATAAAAAGTAAAAACTATTTATTTAAAACCACAATATTATAAAAACAAGAACCAAGAGGTAGGGTATGCTAGCTAGCCCTCCTCACAGTGTTCAACGCGTTTCTCAGCGCTTCAGAAAATCAGCTAAGTTTGACCTTTAAATACCTATGCCTTACCAATCAAGAAGAATACATCTTGGTGCCTCTCTTACAGGGGAGGGAACCCAGACACTTTAACCCTTTGTTTAGAGCACATATTGGTAGTATAAAAATACTAGCTACTCGGGCTGTATTGTGTGTCAATGAATACAGTAAAGTAATAAAAAAATAAAAAAATTCTATATTGTTTATGTTAATGTCATGCAAGTAATGTGTCATACAAAGCAGAAATCAATCTAATCTATACATATCATTCCATACCTCTGCCATGTAGAAAGAAAGTAGAGTCATAGGAAGTGTATATGAAGTAGAGATCTCATCTAGAATAAAACTGACAAATACAGATGTCTACTAAATATCATATCACATAAAATATATTTTGTATCTAAATAATGAAAAAATAGAGGGCGTTTACAATACGCAACTCTGGTTGGTGATTGGAGAACACACACAGAGCTAAGTGTTACAATGGGATTGTAGAAAGAAAGGGGGGGCGTGCACTATGTGACATGGAAGTCTGCGATAGGAGTTCTGACCATAACAACCAGTCTCAAGAAGAGGTGTGTGCTATGCCTAATATGTGACAGGCTGTGGTGTCTATGCCTCAGGATATGTGTTTGGTCTAAGATTAAAAAAACTGAATAATCTATATGAAAACATAATGAGGTTGTAAGAAAAAAAGAGGCATATACTATGTAATTACTTAAAAAATGATCAGAGCTCTATTCCTAGCATTCAAATTCATAGGGGGGCACTGTGTCTAGTGTGTGATGAGCAATAGTATCAATGTGTTAAAAAATAATAATATTACTATGAAAAAACACAGACCAAACGAATAATGTGAACACTGTAGGGTTATCTGATCATAAAGTCCATAGTCATTATGGACCGGTCAAAGGGTTCAAAATCAATATATATAACCATGTGTGTCAATTAATGTACTTTGATATGCTAGGGTGATAATATAAGGCAATATAGTCTATGTGTGAAAATAAGTATATAAAAATTATCTTAATATGTGTGTCAACAGCTTATACGAGACTTGTGGTGAGTAAAAGGGATAATCCTATGATAACAATAGAAGGATATGTGATAGACAAAGTATACCTTATCTGCAGTCTGTGCTTCCGTGCGAGAGAGACAGATCAAAAGAGAGGGGGGAGAGAGAGCAAAAGAGATGGGAAAGAGCAAAAGAGAAGGGTGAGAGAGCAAAAGAGAGGAGAGAGAGCAAAAGAGAGGGGAAAGAGCAAAAGAGAGGGAAGAGAGAGCAAAAGAGACGGGGAGAGAGAGAACAAAAGAGAGGAGGGGAGAGAGAGCAAAAGAGAGGGCAAGAGAGAAAAATAGAGGGGGGAAGAGAGAGCAAAAGAGAGGGGGAGAGAGAGAGAGCAAAAGAGACGGGGAGAATGAAAAAGAGAGGGGGGAAGGAGCAAAAGAGAGGGGGGATTGAAAGCAAAAGAGAGGGGGGAGAGAGAGAGCAAACGAGGGGGAGAGAGAGAGAGCGCAAAAGAGAGGGGGGAGAGAGCGCACACTGCTAGGAGCTAGCTGAACACATCTGGTGACCTGAAGGAGAGACTCAAAATGGTGTGTCACATTATCTGTTGCAGTGACTTGATATTTCTGGTGCCATCATTTACTGATTTGTGGGATACATAGGGACCTATTTAACAAATGTCTTGCGGACCTTATTCGACAGTGCGAATCAGGTCCGCAAGACCTCGCTGAATGCGGAGAGCAATACGCTCTCCGTATTCAGCATTGCACCAGCAGCTCACAAGAGCTGCTGGTGCAACACCGCTCCCTGCAGACTCGATGCCAATGGGCCGCCAGCAGGGGATGTCAATCAACCCGATCGTACTCGATCAGGTTGAATTCCGGCGATTCCTGTCCGCCTGCTCAGGCCCCATAGAGTTAATATTTAAATGTTATATTTAATTTATTTTTCAGGGTTTTGAAAGCAAAAGTGTTAATTGTATGTTGTTTACTGTAAGTAAAAGAAGTTTTTATGAACACTCAATATGTATTGTTAATATTACTAATATCAGTAGCATAACCACCTAGGAATATGTATTGTTAATATTACTAATATCTGTAGCATATCTACCTAGGAATATCTATGGTTAATATTACTAATATCTGTAGCATATCTACCTAGGATATCTGTAGCATATCTACCTAGGAACATGTATTGTTAATATTACTAATATCTGTAGCATATCTTCCTAGGAATATGTATTGTTAATAATACTGATATCTGTAACATATCTACCTAGGAATATGTATTGTTAATATTACTAATATCTGTAGCATATCTGCCTAGGATATCTGTAGCATATCTACCTAGGAACATGTATTGTTAATATTACTAATATCTGTAACATATCTACCTAGGAATATGTATTGTTAATATTACTAATATCTGTAGCATATCTGCCTAGGATATCTGTAGCATATCTACCTAGGAACATGTATTGTTAATATTACTATTATCTGTAGCATATCTTCCTAGGAATATGTATTGTTAATAATACTAATATCAGTAGCATATCTACCTAGGAATATGTATTGTTAATATTACTAATATCTGTAGCATATCTTCCTAGAAATATGTATTGTTAATAATACTAATATCAGTAGCATATCTACCTAGGAATATGTATTGTTAATATTACTAATATCTGTAGCATATCTACCTAGGAATATGTATTGTTAATATTACTTAATATCTGTAGCATATCTACCTAGGAACATGTATTGTTAATATTACTAATATCTGTAGCATATCTACCTAGGAACATGTATTGTTAATATTACTAATATCTGTAGCATATCTGCCTAGGAACATGTATTGTTAATATTACTAATATCTGTAGCATATCTGCCTAGGAACATGTATTGCTAATATTACTAATATCTGTAGCATATCTGCATAGGAATATGTATTGTTAATATTACTAATATCTGTAGCATATCTACCTAGGAATATGTATTGTTAATATTACTGATATCTGTAGCATATCTACCTAGGAATATGTATTGTTAATATTACTAATATCAGTAGCATATCTACCTAGGAATATGTATTGTTAATATTACTAATATCTGTAGCATATCTACCTAGGAATATGTATTGTTAATATTACTAATATCTGTAGCATATCTACCTAGGAATATGTATTGTTAATATTACTAATATCTGTAGCATACCTACCTAGGAACATGTATTGTTAATATTACTAATATCTGTAGCATATCTACCTAGGAATATGTATTGTTAATATTACTAATATCTGTAGCATATCTACCTAGGGACATGTATTGTTAATATTACTAATATCTGTAGCATATCTACCTAGAAACATGTATTGTTAATATTACTAATATCTGTAGCATATCTACCTAGGAACATGTATTGTTAATATTACTAATATATGTAGCATATCTGCCTAGGAATATGTATTGTTAATATTACTAATATCTGTAGCATATCTGCCTAGGAATATGTATTGCTAATATTACTAATATCTGTAGCATATCTGCCTAGGAATATGTATTGTTAATATTACTAATATCTGTAACATATCTACCTAGGAATATGTATTGTCAATATTACTAATATCTGTAGCATATCTACCTAGGAATATGTATTGTTAATATTACTAATATATGTAGCATATCTACCTAGGAATATGTATTGTTAATATTACTAATATCTGTAGCATATCTACCTAGGAATATGTATTGTTAATATTACTAATATCTGTAGCATATCTACCTAGGAATATGTATTGTTAATATTACTAATATCTGTAGCATATCTACCTAGGAATATGTATTGTTAATATTACTAATATCTGTAGCATATCTGCCTAGGAATATGTATTGTTAATATTACTAATATCTGTAGCATATCTGCCTAGGAATATGTATTGCTAATATTACTAATATCTGTAGCATATCTGCATAGGAACATGTATTGTTACTATTACTAATATATGTAGCATATCTACCTAGGAACATGTATTGTTAATATTACTAATATCTGTAGCATATCTACCTAGAAACATGTATTGTTAATATTACTAATATCTGTAGCATATCTACCTAGGAATATGTATTGTTAATATTACATACATGCACATAGCCAGATAAAAAAGGAAAGCAGGGCTTCATGTGCTTAAGGTTCTTAATAGATGCACTGTTTTATTCAGTTTGCCCTCTAATTGCAGGCTAATAGGTATACAAAATGGTGTGATGTGCACTAAAAGTGAAAGTTTACATTCTATTAATTTTTACATGAAAAATAAATAAACCAGTTGTAGAAAAAGTTCTTTAAGACTACAACATTGTAAATGCATTGCATTACCACTAAACAAGGTAAAATGCGTATTGTTACAAATGGTAGTGATATGCCCAGCCTACAAGAGACAATATGGAATACTCCATTTGAATTATGGTAGAACCGATGTACTAACTGTGAAAAAGCTTATAAAGTGTTGATGTTCACAGTATCATTTGTTCAATTAAACACAATAGTCTGCAGGCCGGATAAGCATGGACGATGCTTTACAGTTTCCATTGCACAGTCCAGACCAGTAGATGCCATTTTTAATGTTAAGTCTGGAGGCATAACAGGCAGCGTACCACCATGCTCCCCCATTACTTGCAGCACAGTTGGCACTATGTATGTCCTGGTCTTTGTCCTTGGCTGTGAATTTCATATTGTCATGTGTGGTTCCAGTAGTCATAGAAGACATGGCATCCCCTGCTGTGCCCGTGTAACTGCCCAGTCGCAATGTGTAGCCATGGGCTTCATCCTCCACACTGAAAAAGTTGTAGTCAGCATACTTCTCTATATTGTTAGTGTCATTGATGATAAAACGTACTTGATACACCTTTTGCTTGGTGATATAATGAAGATACTCTGCCCCCAACCAGTAATCACTCTGCACATTGCCAAAGCCATACTTGTAAGTGCTCCAGGACTCATCCCAGGTAATCTCTGAGTTAAAACTGTTGCGCTGAATGACAATCCATCCTCCGCTCTTGGTTTTCATATCACAGTATACAACCAATGGATGCAATCCCTTGGGTTGAATAACATACACTCCGCTTTCCTTGTAGAGGGGAATCTCACTGCAATCTTTTGGTAACTCTATTGTAGAAAAAAGCAAAGGCTGAAATTAATTGTGTAACGCATCTCCATTCTCTACAACCTTTATCATGAATTGGTCTCACTGATACTCGTACCATATGAAGATGTATATTTTGCTATTGATGTAAATCCTTCTACAGCTTTGCTTATAAGTTTTAGCTGAAGTAAAAAATCTTCAAGGAAATAAAACCCTCTCTCCTCATCATCAACTTACTACTGTGTCTTTCTTAGATGTCAAATGCTTTTTTTTTCTTTTTTTAAATTATTTTTATAATTAAACAACATATAAATCTGAACAAGAAATATTTTGCATAAATAGCTCATTTTTAAACAAAATCTTCCTGTGTGTGATGTTTTAAGTTTTCTTACTTGCTCATGTAATGTCATAAAATGGAAAGCTGAAAAGGGAACTGTTAAGTGGTTAAAGGGATAGTAAAGTAATAATTAAACTTTCATAATTAAAAAAAAATACATAACTTCCAATGGCCGTCACATGATACAGGGGTAGGTAAAATAGAAGTAAACTGAAATTTGTCAGAAAAAAAATCTACTGCTCTTTTTAAATTCAGCTCCAATTATAAAAAACTTTGAGGCATGGAGAGAAATGATCATCTTATTTTACTTAGCATAAATTAGGTTCGCCATGTTTTCCTACACAGGTATGAGTTACACGCGCTGCAGGGTGTGCGGTAGACATGTGCATGGCGAAAAAATTCGGTTCGGTTCGATTCGGATTTTTTCGAATTTCGGTTTGGAGCGATTCGAATTCGGAAAAATTTGAATCAATTCGGTTCGGATTTGTTTCGGATTCATTCGGATTCGAATAAATTTGTTTTGGATTTGTTTCGGATTCATTCGGATTCGAATACATTCGGCTGGATTCGGTTCGATTCGGTTCGGAAATTCGGAATTTCGGTAAGTGTTAGGTGGGATTAGACTAGTATTATGTACTGTACATTAGGTGTAACCCATAGCAGAGTGATATAACCTAATATATTGTACAATACTAGTGTAATCCATGGCCATCCGAATCTACCGAATAAATCCGAAGTTATTCGGATTTATTCGGTAGATTCGGCACTATTTTAATTTTCCGAATTTTCCGAATTTCCGAATCGAACCGAACCGAATCGCACATGTCTAGTGTGCGGGGAGGAACATGTATTGTACCTCGGGACAGCACATAAATATTGCTGCTGAACAGCACTAGTCATGTTCCTGCAATTTTAAATAATTTTCCATTTTACTTTTATCACCAATTTTGCTTTGTTCTCTTGGTATTCTTAGTTGAAAGCTAAACCTAGGATGTTCATATGCTAATTTCTAAGCCCTTGAAGGCCGCCTCTTCTCTCAGGGCATTTTAACAGTTTTTCACCACTAGAGGGTATTAGTTCATGTGTGTCATATAGATAACACTGTGATCACGCACGTGGAGTTTCAGGGAGCCTGCTCTGATTGGCTAAAATGGATGTCTGTCAAAAGAACTGAAATAAGGGGGCAGTTTGCAGAGGCTTAGATACAAGGTAATCACAGAGGTAAAACGTGTATTAATATAAACGTGTTGGTTATGCAAAACTTGTGAATGGGCAATAAAGGGATTATTATAATTTATAATGGTTTATGCAAGTTAAAGTGAACATTTAAATCACAGAATATCATGTATATTTAACTGCATTTTAAAAGAAAGCAGATAAAATTCATAAACATTTTAAGGTGTATTCCTTTTAGATTAAAGGGACATAAAACCCAAAATCTGTCTTTCATGACTCAGAGAGCATACAATTTTAAACAACATTTCAATTTATCTTTATTATCAGATTTGCTTCATTCTCTTGGTATGCTTTGTTGAAAGAGCTGCAGTACACTACTGGGAGCTAGCTGAACACATCAGATGAGCCAATGGCAAAATACATATATTTGCAGCCACCAATCAGCAGCTAGCTCCCAGTAGTCCATTTCTACTATAAACCCTATCTAGTTATGCTTTTCAACAAAGGATGCCAAGAGAACAGAGCAAATTAGATAAAATAATTAAATTAGAAAGTTGTTTAAACCGTCACGCTCTGTCTGAATCACAAAATATTTTTTTAGGTTCCTTGGCCCTTTAAATGTAATTATTTATAATATCACCTATATTTGTACAAAAACAATTGCATATTATCATAATAGACATTGAACAAACAATCCAAATATAACACTAATATATTAAACAATCAATATCTTAAAGGGACATTAACACCTTCAGTACTAACGACGGCTCTGAGCCGTCTCAGAGTTTACCACTCATGTGCTAACGACGGCTCAGAACCGTCGCTAGCACTCTCCCACCTTGAGGGAGATCTGGGGGCTCCCACCCGCTCCTACCCCGGCAATCGGGCCTGCATAGTGGCAGGCATCACCGGGGCCTCACGTTTTTCGTGGTGACGCCACGCGCAATGATGTGATAACATCACCACGCAACTTTGTTAAAAATAGACAATGGACAATATAGGGAAAGGGGGCATGCTGCTTAGAAGCCTGTATCTCAGGCATCTAAGCAGCTACAGAGGGATCTAAAAAGAAAAAAAAATGTAAAAAAAAGTTTTTTATAAAATGTAAAATTAAAAAACTCTCAAATGTGCTTAGCACCCAGGTGGGAAAGTGCTTAGCACTCAAAGGGTTAAACCTAATCCTTAAACCACCAAACATTGAAAAGCACTCTGCAATATAATTTGATTATTTATTTTACCAGTTTTTTGTATAATTTAAATTTAAAAAGTGCAGTTTTCTCACTTCCCCTGTGGAGGCTGGAGTGACATCAGTGGAATTAAGAACCCTGTACCTCATACACCTTGAAAAGTGATTGCTTGATATATGCAGGGGTGTATGTATACTTGTTCCTTATTGGCCACATTTAAGTGGATGAGAATAACATTAAAGGGAAGCTTAAGTCAAATTTAAACTTTCATGATTCCGGAAGAGCTTACAACTTTCCAATTTGCTTCTATTATCAAATTTGTTTTGTCCTCTTTTTATCCTTTTTTGAAGTGTAAACCTAGTTAGGCTTATAGGAGCTTAGGAGTGCATGTTTCTTTAACAGTCAATGCAGCAGTGTTTGCAACCATGTTTAGCATTGCTATAAACATTGTTGCAAACATTGCTGCCAGATGACGTGATCTCTCCTAGGATTAATTTAACAACTTATACAAACAAAATTGATCATATAAGCAAATTGAAAAGTTGCTTAAAATGCTATGTTCTTCCCAAATGATTTAAGTTTAATTCTGCCTTTACTGTTCATTTAAACAACACTAAAGAGGATTTTCCTAAAAAAAAAAAAGCACAATTTAAAATTATTTGTATGTATTCAAATTTTTCTAACGCAGTGATTAATTTCTGATACATACATAAAATGAATTTATTGTCCCATTCATCTTTTTTGTTTTATATAATTTCTCCACCATTTCTTTCTATTATGACCAGCACATACTTGCCACAGCATCCTCGTCTCTTGGTCTCCGGGGGCTGCGAAGTGCTGACACAATCAGTGGAATCACAAATACCCACAGAAGAAGATGTAACCACCCTAATAATGAGATAAGTACGTTTATGAGACTACAATGCTGTAGTAAATAAGCTGTGAAAGGTGCATTGCTGCAACCCAACTACTAAATCAGTGGTTCTGATTGTGATATTCAGTTACATTATTACAATTTATTTTATCCCACTATTTTGTTTTGTATAAATTAATGTAATAAAATATAACCCTATAAGGGCTAGATTACGAGTGGGGCACTATTTATCGCTCCCGTTCGTGAGTTAACTGCGCTCGACTTCGGCTTTTTGCATACGGGTGCTGCGCATATTAGAAGTTAAAAGTAAAAAGTTCGCTTGATCAAAAAGCGGACTTTGAATATTGCAACTGCGTTAACGTATTCCTTCATATATATATTTATAGGTATAGATGTTTACAGATATATATAGGAATATCTATTTATAAATACATAGAACATATTTCCCTATGTGCAGAACATTTGAATGTAAAATATTTACAGTAAATGCACAGTAAAACAATTTATTAAATATGAATATTGCATAAATATTCTTTTACGTGTTTTCAGCTACTTGACTGCAAAGGGCTCCAATGCACTTATACTGTATATATGTCTATATTTGTATACGTATGTTTTTATGTGTTTATATTGCAATGCTTTTTATTGTCCCACATTTATATTTATCATCTCCTTCCAAAATCAGTAACATTTATGATTTTATACTTTAATTAAAATTAACAATTAAAAATCAGAACAATTTTTTTTTTTTTTTTTTTTACAGTATTCACCATATTGCAATTTATGCAAAAAATCTGTAGGTATAAAATATGTAACCATACGAATATTACTTACTTTTAAAATTACACAAAATTCTTAATTCCCAGATGGTAGCTTAACCCACTTTGACAATGTTGCATGTTTGTACCCCTGCCTCAAATCACGCATCATAGCAAAAAAAAATTACAAAGACAGTAACAACAACAAAAACATTAAAGTTGTACCAAAAGTCATCTAATATAGAATTCCACAAAATATCACCAATTTTTACATTATGAACCATAACATCAAAAGTACAAAAAAAATGAAACCCCTTATTTGATTTGAGATATCTCACTCTTTCAAATGTGGGGTATTTTGATATATTACAATGGTGAGGGTGTAATAAAGTCCTCTTAAAAAGTATTAGAGCCCCACAAATATTACCAAAGTTGAGATGTAATTGTCATTGACACAATATTGTTGCTTTCACATAAGGGGGTCTTATGTTTATGTATGTATTGTGGGGAGCAGCATTGGGCCTGATACTTTTCTATATGCTTTTTTTCTAACAGGTGATCACTGTTAACACAGTGGTCAGTGGATAACTGCTAAGGCATGTGACCATGTGAGGCAGCGCTTTCAAAGGAGGGTGTCACTTGCCTTGGTGTAGAGCATATATTGGAGGGCAAGGGTACCTTATATGGCGAAAATGATTGTAAAAGGGAGCAAGTATACAGATGATTGCCATTTCTATGGCAATAACCTGCTATTTAAAGGGGCATAAGCTCACTTATTTGATTATGGGCAATACTCTCTTTCCTACATATTGTATGTGTGTATGTATGTTGCATGCTGTATGTAGGGGATACATTCAATACATAAAATGGCAATCACTTTTAAACTGGGGTGTCATACCCCTTTGTGCTTTATGGGGGAGGAATGGGGTTCTAATGGTTCCCCCTTCCCCTTCTCAAACACAGTATATCTACTTGGGGCTGGTGATAGACATTACCATGCGGATTACATGAAAACTAGAGAGGGTTGTGACACCTCATTTGAAAGAGGGAAATCCCAAATTTTTACATGAGTTGTCTCATACCTTTCTAATTAAAGCAGAAGGGGAGATAAGGGCTTTGTAGTAGCGCCCTCTCCTCCACCACTGAACTACAGCTTTGTTTCTAGTGGGGCAGGTGATCCCTATTTTTAATTTAAACCATCTGCATCCTAGGGGGATAAGTAGCCCATTATTTAAAAGAGGGGGTATACCCTATAAAATGAAGAATCTCCTATCGTCTTGACAGCGTCCCATGCACTTTTAAATGACCATATGCCACCATTCAATGCAGCTACAAATACATTTATTCGCACACTGTGCACAGCTACGAGAATTTGTGTTGCTAGGTATTGGAAGATGGGGGTGCCCTCTTGGGGGGAGGTAAGGGAGAAGATACAATCAGTGTATAATATGTCGGAAACTGTTGCCTCCATCCAAAGCAATCAAGACCAGGTCCTGAAGATCTGGTACTACTGGATTATGAAAGGTTACTGACAAAATAAAAAATGGTAAACTACTCAATGAGTGTAAGAAAACTCTGATGTTGGGGTAGGAGTTTCTCCTACCACATGACATAGACAAGACTAAATCATAACAGTATTGATTCACAAAGACAGCGACAGGGGCTCCTCTCTCGGATCTGGCAACAAAGAAATAATGAGACAAGCAAGTTGAAATTAGTTATTTGTTTGTTTCTGTTATGAATAATATGATTAGATTATTCATTAATGTTCTTAGAAATATAAAATAGTAAAGGAAAGGAGGAGATGGTGGTTCTGAGATTTTCTCCACCACCTAACATCCTTCAACGTGATCTTCTGTTATATATTCAGACACGGACAAAGGCAGAACTCCTGTACTATCAAAAAGTAGAAACTTATGTTCAAATACAGTACTCACTGAACACAATGTATCACCCGAAAAAAAAGAGGAGATAGCTCGATTAGAGCTGTCAAGGACATTGGTGAAAGAAGGAGGGGTTGTATTTTTATGAGCAATATAATCTGTCATTTATGTCTGAATTGCAATAAAAATGTATTTCAATTAAAATGAAGAATCTCTTGTCTCTCCCTCCCCCAAATGCGGAGATATCTTGCAGATATTTTCCAATTGCTTGTGATCACCTGCAACCTAAATGAGAATGTAGCCCATAATTTGAAAGGGCAGACTGATCTCTGTCAAATGAGGGGTCACTTGCCCCTCTAGCTCTTATAGGAGTGGACATAGGGACTCCATTAGCGTACACTTCCTTTCTGGTTAAACAGCATTTTAAATACTGCTACAGCTATTTGCTATTTTTACAGTGATTGCCTGCAATGTACAGGGACATGTGATCCATCATTTTAAAATGGAAGATTCCCCTCTTTCAAATAAGGGGTCAATTGTCCATGTTAGTTGCCTGGAGGGCTTTCAACACTCTCTCTCCCAGCTCCCTGGCTTCTTGTCTCAAACTACCTTTATTCAGCAGGGGTCCCCAAGATCTGGATCAGAAGGGTGACCACCTGGATGACAAATCTGTGCTTGTCGTCCTCACTGCAGGAGAAATGTCCATGATGAGAATGCCTTCCCATGCGCATGAAAGTAGTTTAAAAGACGAGGAATTTAAAACTACACTTTCATCATTCAGAGTATAGAGTTGGAAAAAACCTTCCAATTTACATTTATTTCAAAATTTACCTTGTGGCATTTTTTTATTTTAACTTGAAAGACATATACATACCCCAGAGCTTACCTAGGTATTCTGTCATGGGACGGAGCAACGTTTTTACAAGAAAAAAATACTGACAAAAGAAATAAATTGGATTTTTTTTAATTTAACTTTTATCTCAATCATGAATCTTTCGTCAGATTTCTATACCCTTTAATTCTTTAATTCTACATGACACCAGCAGATGAGTGCTGTGACAAATTATACAGAAGTATGGACTGACATTTTTATTCAGGATCACTGATATAGATCAATGGTTAACAATGCACTTTCCAAAAGCAGAAAATGTATATAAAATGTATGGTACAGATATATAGTTCTGATAAGGCTCCATAATAATTTTTCTTCCCACATTCCATGATGGAGTACATATTCTAAACATAATTTACACCTTTTATGGCAAACTGATATAAGATATAGACATTTTAATAAACCCTTCAGTCATTCAACAGAGTATTTATGCATACACTGAATAATGCCTTATAATATGATTTATATACTATATATGCTGCCAGAAACCCTGAGATTTATACTTGTTCTCCTCTGCAGAGTCACATTTGGATGATCTACACAAATAAACCAATCTGTACATTATATCTAAATGATTAGAGTTATGAAAGGAAATATGAAACACAAGATTCAATGTTAGGCTAAATTTGTGCCAAAGATCTAATTTCATATAGTGGTTGACATCTAGCAAATGAGTCACAGAGCTTGCACTCACCCATGTTAATTTTCTGTCTTTGTCCCTGTGTTTGAGCCTTTACTGATATCTAGAGCAAGAGCACCTTTTAATACAACCCAAGTGTCCTCCCAAACACCTTATCACTGTCTGTAAACGATTATATTACTCTGTGTAATAAAAACAAGTCTAAAGTTTAGATCTCAATGTCAGATTCTTAAGTTTTAACTCTTCCCAAAACTTTTCTTAACTTTCACATTTTCCAATGGAAAAACATATATATAATATATTAAATACAGGATTGCAAAAGGTCTGCATGCAAAATAAATGTTTTAAAACAGTTAGTTTATCTGTCATGGTGTTAGCAAAAATTGCAATGTTTTATAGTCCTTGACAAATCATTTTAAAAGTCTGCTGGGGCCAATTAGGGACAAATAATATAAATAAGCACTGTTCAGACTAAAGCAGGGTTGACAGTGTAAAGTCTGGGGTATGGACTTCCATTTCTCAATGGATTTGGAAAAAACATATGCCTAGATTACGAAGGTCCCAACGCTGCTTTTTAACGCCCGCTGGTATTACGAGTCAGGTAGGAAAGGGTCTACCGCTCACTTTTCTTCTGCGACTCGAGGCTACCGCAAATCCCCTTACGTCAATTGCGTATCCTATCTTTTTAATGGGACTTGCCTAACGCTGGTATTACGAGTCTTGGAAGAAGTGAGCGGTAGACCCTCTCCTGTCAAGACTCCTACCGCATTTAAAAGTCAGTAGTTAAGAGTTTTATGGGCTAACGCCGGAACATAAAACTCTTAACTAAAGTGCTAAAAAGTACACTAACACCCATAAACTACCTATTAACCCCTAAACCGAGGCCCCCCCACATCGCAAACACTATAATAAATGTTTTTAACCCCTAATCTGCCGACCGGACATCGCCGCCACCTACATTATACTTATAAACCCCTAATCTGCTGCTCCTAACATCGCCGATACCTACATTATATTTATTAACCCCTAATCTGCCGCCCCCAACGTCGCTGCCACCTACCTACAATTATTAACCCCTAATCTGCCAACCAGACATCGAAACCACTTTAATAAATGTATTAACCCCTAAACCGCCGCACTCCTGCCTCGCAAACACTAGTTAAATTTTATTAACCCCTATTCTGCCTGCCCTAACATCACTGACACCTACTTACATTTATTAACCCCTAATCTGCCACCCCCAACGTCGCCGCTACTATATTAAAGGTATTAACCCCTAAACCTAAGTCTAAACCTAACCCCCCCTAACTTAAATATAATTTAAATTAAACTAAATAAATTTAACAAAATTAAATAAATTATTCCTATTTAAAACTAAATACTTACCGATAAAATAAACCCTAAGCTAGCTACAATATAACTAATAGTTACATTGTAGCTAGTTTAAGATTTATTGTAGAGAGGTGGAGAAGCCAGTGGCACTACTAATACGCGGAAGAAGAAGAATTAACCCCTTAATTCAGAATATGATATGCAAACTTATTTGTATTATTCTGTAAAAAGAGACTTGGGTGCAATGTAGTGAAAAGACTCTTGAACAATGGACAAGAAAGGTTGAACCAACCTATTCTTGAGAAAGACTACATAAACAGCACTCACGGGGTTACACAGCAATGGTACTATCAGAGGGAATATTGTATGACAAGTCAGACAAATTAAATGCAGATGGAGCTAGAATTAGATACAATCAAAAGTTACCATAAAATTTAACCTTTATTAAGAGCATAGTTAAAATTAGAAAACACACTTTAAAAACACACTTAGGAGCCAAAGGATTAATGGACATAATTAAAATATATATACCCCTTACAATTTAATGTAATAGAAACATTGGCACTCCACGTAGGAGCTACTGGTAATATGACCCAATGTAGTGAGTAAATACTCTTATGTTGTAAAGGGGCTGAGGACACTTGACACCTGATGTGTAATAATAAATGTATGTTAAATACCCTATTCATGGTGAATTTGGGTTAGACCCCAGTTATCTGTGTGTTGAACACAACACTTGGCCACAAGTAACCGTTATGGCTGGTGATATGTGAGAATCACTAGCATATGGTCCTGCTCACTAGTCCGATTGTATAAACTATGACCCAAAATACTAAATTGATCTGGATTAACAGTAAGCTTGAATACTATATCTAGCTTGTTAGATAGTAGCACAAAAATGTGTGAATTATAAATAAGGTGTAAATTCTGTTATCACAAAAAATTGTGTGTTCCCAGTATTAAATTGTTGCACAACCACAAGTACTGCTGTATTCTGGTAATTATTTACCATATTAGTTGCACCAGGCAGTGTATATGTACTAAAGTGAATAACTCTGATAGTAATCCACTATTACCTCATAGTTACCGTAGTGCAATATTGGGTATCAGTTCACTCAATTCGTGAGTACTATTTCAAGCTTGGAGGTTATAATAATACTTGGTTTATTGGTTTTATTATAGCAAAAAATGAGTGTGATACATAGGTGGTGTAGGTTCAATTCACACGGAGGGTTTAGTTGTGTATTGTCGGTAACACTTAATACTTAATCTTGTATACTACTGTGTCATGGTAAGTATTAACCTTATTTGTTACAACAAGCAGTTTATGTACACTGCTGGATAAGGTTCTAATAATAACACACAGGTATCGCTCAGTACACGTAACACAATCCCCCTCCGGTTTAAGATTGAACTGAGACACCGAAATACACCTGAGATTTATTTCATGTATACTGCTTGTGTATACTCTGCTGTAACAGGTACCAACCCTCAGGTATCACTTAGTAAACATAGCATGATATCCCTCCGATTTGGGGTTACACTTAGATGCTGAAATACACCTGAGGTTTGTTTGTAAAAATGTTTTTATATATTCGTACTAAGGTTTATAATAAACATACTACTTGGGGCTTAAGTGACTGTACCCTTCAAATAGTAGTTAACCATATATGTCCTGGCTTGCAAATTGTTACCTGCTCGTTGTTAGTAAACTAATCTTACAAATATTGTTGTGTAAGTATTGGGTCGGATTACCAAGTACAGCACTTTGTTCTGTTACAGATGCTGCTCAGTTGAATCGTTGTCTTAACATTACTCTGTATCCACCACATGAAAAATGCTTGACAATCTATAGCGAGTTTGGTGTAAGAACCAATCACAGTATTATTGGTTAACCTATATTGCAATTCTGCTTGTTTCCTTGGCCGCTGTCAAGTGGGTATCGAATAATATACAGTTTACAGAAACTGGAACTGGCCTGATATGTTTATCGTCCTACTATGGGACTACCACATTGTTTATATGTTAGTGTCACTAAATTATACATATCTCCTTAACCACTCCGGTTCCGGGTCAAGTAATACCCAATCAGCAGCTACTGGGACTAGCCCACCAAGTTTACCACCCTGCTGATATCTAAGCGATCTAAGTGTACAGGTATATCTGTTTTTTTTTATAAAAAGTTACAACAAGCTTACAATTGTCAATAGTATTGCCGTTTGTTAAAGTATTATAGTATATAATATGGATCAGATTGTAACGGCGTGAGCATCTACCAAACACTTGCATTGTTCATGCGGGGTGGCCAAACAGATACCGCGTTAGTAAAAATCGGCCCCTCCAACCCTGGGACAAAGTGTCCAACACCCAGCCCTTAAATAATCAAAAGAATATAAGACTAAGGCTGCCTAAGGCATACTAAAATACAGGAGCTCCAAGGACTCCTCACCAATTCCCTAGCGACCCTAACATGTTTCGCCTTGCGGCTTTATCAAAGAGTCTTAGGATTTATATTTATTTCACAGGCAACTTTGTATTTATTTTAACTAGGTACAATAGTTATTAAATAGTTATTAACTATTTAATAATTACCTAGCTAAAATAAGTACAAAATTACCTGTAAAATAAATCCTAACCTAAGTTACAATTACACCTAACACTACACTATCATTAAATAAATTACCTAAACTACCTACAATTAATTACAATTAAATTCAATAAACTAAATTACAAAAAAAAACCCCCACTAAATTACAGAAATAAAAGAAAATTACAAGAAGTTTAAACTAATTACACCTAATCTAAGCCCCCTAATAAAATAAAAAAGCCCCCCAAAATAATAAAATGCCCTACCCTATACTAAATTACAAATAGCCCTTAAAAGGGCCTTTTGCGGGGCATTGCCCCAAAGTAATCAGCTCTTTTACCTGTAAAAAAAAAATACAATACCCCCCCAACATTACAACCCACCACCCACACACCCCTACTCTAAAACCCACCCAATACCCCCTTAAAAAAACCTAACACTACCCCATTGAAGATCACCCTACCTTGAGCCGTCTTCACCCAGCCGGGCACAAGTGGTCATCTGATCCAGCCAGAAGTCTTCATCCGATGGGGCAGAAGAGGACATCCCGACCGGCAGAAGTCTTCATCCTATCCGGGCAGAAGAGGACATCCGGACCGGGAGAAGGCTTCATCCAAGTGGCATCTTCTATCTTCTTCCATCCGACGAGGAGCGACTCCATCTTGAAGACATACGGCGCGGAGCATCCTTCCAGCACGACGACTAACGACGAATGACGGTTCCTTTAAATGACATCATCCAAGATGGCGTTCCTCGAATTCCGATTGGCTGATAGTATTCTATCAGCCAATCGGAATTAAGGTAGGAAAAATCTGATTGGCTGATGCAATCAGCCAATCGGATTGAACTTCAATCCGATTGGCTGATTAAATCAACCAATCGGATTAGGGGTTAATAAATTTATTAGAGTGGCGGTCGGCTCTGGGAACGGCGGTTTAGGGGTTAATAAGTATAATGTAGGTGGCAGCGGTGTCGGGGGGGCAGACTAGGGGTTAATAAGTATAATGTAGGTGGCGGTGGTGTAGGGGGGGGGGCAGATTAGGGGTGTTTAGACTCGGGGTACATGTTAGGGTGTTAGGTGTAAACATTACCATAGGAATCAATGGGATATTGGGCAGCAGCGAACATAAGCTTTCGCTGCTTTTAGACTCCCATTGATTCCTATGGCATCCGCTGCCTCCAGGACGGCGGTTTGAAAACCAGGTACGCTGGGCCGGAATAGTGCCAAGCGTACCTGCTAGTTATTTGATAACTAACTTAGGGACAGAATAAGGGAGCACATTCTTTGCATCGAAAAAAAGAATATAGAAACCCCACTATATAAACACTTTGCTACCATTCAAAATGGTAATTTGAAGGATCTCAAATACTGTGGGATAAAATTAGTAATGAAAAACGGGAGAGGCGGTAACCATGAACAGAAAATGCTCCTAAATGAGTCAAAATGGATTTTTAAATTGGACTGTTTATATCCAAAAGGCTTAAATAACAGAGAGGATCTAGCACAACTCTTCCAGTTAAACAGATGAGCACTACTCCTCCCTTTTTCTCTTTTTTTCACATTAAGCTTAGGGTCTTATGCGTCCTATATATGTGTAAAATACTTTTCATTTACGCACCCCTGAGACCGATTCTGACCTACCTTAATCTATATACAGTATGTCTATTGAAATTCATCCACCTCATCCTAATAGATTTTTATCCACTATCAACTAGACCTTATTAATCAAGTCTTTTAAAGAAATCATATACACTATTCACAACATTCTTCCCACTTCAATATGTTCCAATTATACGTTTAAAAGTTATTCTTTTAAACTATTTGTGTTATATGCTTTTGTAATATTAATCTTTTGAAATGATCTATTTTATATACCTCAACAATATTAGTACATATAAACCTATGCATAACGACTATCATGGGTTTCATCCCATTCATGTAGCTTAATAGGTCCCTTAAGTTACTAAATGATATGTTATGTGGTATTTTTAAATATATTTATCATACGCTTTTACAATATTAGAGCACGTGTCAGCTTGAGAAGTTTATTATATTACTTACCTTTGTGATTTTAATATGTTTATTATCAGATTTTTATTGATCAAGTTTTATTGAACTATTCTTAATGGCCCATTTATCTGAGCAGTCTTTTACATCTGACCCCATCAACATGATTTTGACGCTATTCACCTTTAAAGGGACAGTCAAGTCCAAAAAAACTTTCATTTTTCAAATAGGGCATGTAATTTTAAACAACTTTCCAATTTACTTTTATCAACAATTTTGCTGTGTTCTCTTGGTATTCTAGTTGAAAGCAAACCTAGGGAGGCACATATGATAATTTCTAAGCCCTTGAAGGCCGCCTCTATTTTATTTATTTTTCACAGCAGGGGAGAGCAAGCTCATGTAGGCCATATAGATAGCATTGTGATCACGCCCGTGGCTAGTGGCAGACACTGCACTAATTGGCTAAAATGCAAGTCAATAGATAATAACTAAAAGTCATGTGATTAGGGGCGGTCAGAAGATGCTTAGATACAAGTTAGTCACAGAAGTAAAAAAGTGTATTAATATAACAGTGTTGGTTTTGCAAAACTGGGGAACGGGTAATAAAGGGATTATCTATCTTTTTAAACAACAAAAATTCTGGTGTTGACTGTCCCTTTAAGATTATTGTATCTTTTCTATATTTTATCAAATTTTGCCAGTGCGATTGTCAATATTGCAATGAACACACAGAATATTTATAAAATCATCTTTATTTATTTTTTTATTTATTTATAATGTTATTGACAATTCATCAAACATCATTTCCGGAAGTTATTTTTGTACTTATGTATTAATTTGTGTTTTAGGTTACATCAAAATATTTGCTACTAGTATATGAGACTCTTACCTCCTTTTGATTAAACAAAGTTATATCAGCCCTTAACAACGTAGTAAAAAGAATGGTCATCGCTATTCCCCCTAATCTAACAGTCACCAGAACCGGAAATCCCCTAACCGGAAGTGACCACACTAACTCAGACGAAACCGGAAGTTGTGCACTGTTTTTCAACCTTTATCATTTAGATTAATCCACCTAAGGCGTATCTTGTGACACAATGTTAGACATCACAGAGCTATATTTAGACATAACAAGTAATAACTTAAAGAATTGGCATATCACCTAAAAAACCCGGAAGTGACACCATTCCCTTATTGAAACTGGAAGTGAGATTCCGGAGATAACTTCACCTATTTTTAAGAAATTAGTTAGTATAATATAGCCAAGAATATAACATGTCAGCACTATGGACTTATTAGTAGCTATTACTACACAGGACTATTTATAAAATATAAACTTTAGAAAGATTTGAGGAAAGGGCAACTAACTAATATGCCCATACCCACAAAGCACTTCAACAGGAAGTGGGCGGAGCCTATTTTATGGCACCAAAATTGACACAATTGATTGGTTATGATACTCTTTATAAGGACACAGATTACTTTGGTTAATTCAGTCTTGATAAAGGCCTATCTTGAGGCCGAAACACGTCAACTTAAAGGGACAGTCTAGTCAAAATTAAACTTTCATGATTCAGATAGGGCATGCAATTTTTTTTTATTTTTTTTTAAATTGTTCTTTATTAACCAACAGAAAGGCGATTTATACAATGATGCATACTTGATTCATAGCAATATGTAAGAAAAAGGGAAAGGAAAACAATTATCATCATCTGAGAGTTCAAACAATTTCAGTAAAAGAGAAAAAAAGCAGGTTATATTAAGTAGCCTCTAACCGACAATTTCCCCCCCCCCAAAAAAAAAAAGAAAAAAAAACATTATTGCCTTAAGTCACCTTATGTTGGGGTTTTCTGTTTAGGATTAAAGGAAAAAAACAAGGAAAAAAATAAATAAAAATAAATAAAGTAACCAAAACTGGGTATAAAACAAAACCAGGAATAAAAAAGAAGAAGAAAGAAAAAAAAAAAAAAAAAGGCAATAGGAATAGAAGAAACCGCCTCTCTCCCATCACCCCCACCACTCCGTCTACCATATGCCCAACAAGACCAGTTCTGAATTTTGGAAAGGGAAGATCATATATTCTCTTTCACTTTCAGGAGGTGACTTAATGTAAACTGCCCATTTATTAAAGAAATTCGTTATATCCTCTTCATTGTTAATATCTGTATCCTTTTGTTCTAATAAACATTGTTTTTTCAAACAATTCTGAATTTCCGACACACTTGTTACAGATCGCATTTTCCATTTTTTGCATAACAAATATCTAGTAGCTAATATAGAGATGGAGATCATTTTGTCATTAGGATGGCGTTTGTTTAAATCATCGATGCATAATATAACCTGGAATAAGGTAAGGGTTATAGGTGGAATTTTAAGTACCCTATTCAGCCAGTATTCTAATTTACGCCATGTATTCCTCACTTTTGGGCAGAACCAGAACATATGTTCTATGTCTGCTGCTGGGAGAGAACATTTAGGGCATTTATTAAAGCTCGAGTTGTGCACCCTAAGACCCTTTTCCGGAGTGAAATATGCTCTGTGAAGTAACTTAAAATGTGCTTCCCGCCTATGCGCTCTTTCAACCAAAATAGGTTGATGTGTAGGTGGTATTTTCAAAATTCTGGGCAATAGCTCTGAGACAAAGGATACAAGATTCTCATTTTGTTGTTCCTCTGGAAGACCTATAATTCTTATATTGTTCCTTCTGGAACGGTTCTCTAAGTCTTCTAGTTTATTTTGAATTTTTTGTATGTTAATATTTGCCGTTTCAAGTTTAGAGCTATGTACAGTCGTTAGGTCTTCCAGATCAGACACCCTTTGTTCCACTTCTTGTAATCTAGTGGAAAACTGCCGAACTTCCTGTGTTAGCAGGAAAATATCTTGTCTAAGTTCAGTTTTAAGAGCATCAAATTTAGGGGAGAGAGCATCTGAGATGCTGGTAACCAAATTTTGAATACTTGTTGCTTCTTGTAGCACTGATGCATTTGCCAATATTGGTTGTATGTCAGTAACGATTTCTTGCGTGTTCTTCAATTTCCTATCCCTCTGTCTGGCTGCCATGGCTGGAGAAGGGGTCTTACGTGCGGTGTGTAAAAATTTATCCATGTGTCGAAGGAACAGAAAGAGTGTAAATTATCGCAGTGGCGTGGGAAAGATAATAGTGAAGTGCTGTGAGGATACAAAAAGGACCGTGAAAATGTGAGATTTGTAGAGGTGGTTAAACCTCAAAAAAGGGAAGTGAGGGGAAAGTGATAGGTGAGCAGTGCAGGACAAGTGCAGGAGGAGAAGGAAAAAAAAAAAAAAGGGGGGGGGAAGTGCCTATATAGGGGTGATTCAATTAATTATATGTAAGATCCAGCCGTGGAAGTAAAAAAGAGGGGATATTTATTTATTGAAATTATAACCTTTGTCCCAGTAAATTGCACCTAGTTATCAGAGAAATAGATATTTAAATCTTCACGTCAAGTTATTTATATGTTTGAGGCTATATGAGCAACAGTGCCAACTAGTGAGCTGACAAATATAAGTACTAAAAAAAAAAAAAAAAACCCTCCCTTCCCTTTCTTAACTTCTTTTAATTATTCTTATGCTATTGAAAGCCATAGCTCTAGCAATTTTGCAACTCTGATTCACTTTAAATGCGGTTTGTTCAAATATGCTGCAAATAAGCACACGTGAAGGCTTGTATCTTAGCAGTTATATAGATATAGAGAAGAAATCTATATTAATCCCTTCCCTTTCCTTTGAACTCAGGAATTATGAAATTTCCCTGCTTAATTTGTTCCTTTAGGTATACCTTAAAGGGACATTATACACTCATTTTTTCTTTACATAAATGTTTTGTAGATGATCTATTTATATAGCCCATAAAGTTTTATTTTAAAATAAATGTATAGTTTTGCTTATTTTTAATTTAATAGCCACTCAGCTGCCTTATCCAAATATCCTCAAAAATCAAGTTTAACAAAGTAGCAACCTTAGATTTATCTCAGCGAGTTATACATCACTAGTTCTCATTAAATACAATTAATATGTTTATATTACAGTCAATTACAAGCCTCAGCTCCTATCATGACAATTGTCTGTTTTATGAGAAAAACCTATGTTAGACTATATCTTACAATGCAGAGACAAATAAAGCAGTTACTTTTTGCAGCAGGGGAAATGGAAATCTAAGATGTATGAAATTTCTAAACTTTTCCATTTTTAGCCATACATTAATTGTGGAAGAAAAAAGCCCTATACAACTACACCTACACGAATTGTTATGTACGATTTACTCAGAGCAGAAAATAGCACTTTACTGCCACATTTTTTCAACTCTGTCCGGTGTAGCCAACAAACAAAACAAGCAAAAAAAAAGGGGGAAATTATAGTAAGCAGTCCCCACTAAGTTAAATTCTTTGACCAGACTAGGCTGGTTTTAAACAATTAGGTTATTTGATGCCTACCATCAGACAGAGTAAGATACAATACTTATAAGTCTTAGAAGTAGATACATTTTTACAGGACCAAGTATAAAGATTTTTTCTCTTCCTTATCAAGTGACAAAATGGACCTTAGGTGATGTAATTACAGGGGCCAGTATCCATCTACCCATGAATGACCATTTTAAATAACTATAATTAGTTTAAGCCCAGTCCAAGTGGGAACATTGAAAAAAAAGTCAGATACTGTAGAGGTTTACATACATAGAACTATGTCCCCCAATTTGCCTCCGACAGTCAAAATGGTATTCACTTGTTTTCTCTTTTTTCTTTTTTCCTTCCCGTGTCTCACTTAACCCGGTCTTGCCCCTATCTGTAACAATTTCTTCTTATCAGAGGAGGGAAGAGACAGGGAACACGATTTCAGTAGTCACAGTTAACTGTTACATTACCATTGCCCACTGTTGACTCCAAGCGTGTGTGCGGTAAGTGAACAAACCTTTATCCAATGCGGCCCCCCGCGCAGCACCAGTGGGGGGGGGGGGAACGCTCAGTCAGGCTCAGTAGAGACAGGATGTGCTCCCCAGCTACCTTAGATCCAGACCAGCACGTAGAGTCAGAGGATAGGAGGCAGCCAGTTCGGGACCCAGAGAGATGAATGTGACAGTCCGTGCCCCTCTTGCAACACCGGTGGGAGGGGACACCAAACCAAAGGAAGAAGCGGGTCCCAGAGCCTTTCCGCCCCTCTCTCTCGCATGTAGACAGAGATCTATTCAGGTCCTTGCAGGTCCGGTCAGCCCAGAAACCTCGGCTCCATAACAGGGCAACACAGCATGCGGAAATAAGCAGAGCAGCTACAATCTTCGCAAGCCCGGTATGATAAGAGAGCAGCCGATTCACTGCTCCAGGCTCAGCGGCTACCACAGAGTTAACGGTATGAAAGCTCACAGCCAGGCAAGTCTGCGGGGTCTAACCAGGTACACCCTTAGCTCAGATTCAAGTATGTCACCAAATTACCACTGGCTGTGGAAAGTGTCCAGTATTTCTACTGCTTGCCTTTATAAATATAGAAATAGGAGTCTTCAGACAGCTGCAGGTTGCAGCCCAGTGCAATGTCAGGGCACTGTATTTATTCAGGGAGCGTTGAATTAGCTAAGCAAGCCTCCCCTGGTCTAAGGGATTAGGTACGAGAATTTCGCCAACAGCCTGCAGTGGAGGTAACACAGGACAGGTGCAACAGACGACCACACACCTGGACTCCTCCTCCAGAAGCCTCAGAATATGCAATTTTAAACAACTTTCCTATTCACTTCCATCAGGGCATGCAATTTTAAACAACTTTCCAATTTACTTCTATTATCTAATTTGCTCAATTCTTTAGATATCCTATGTTGAAGAAATAGCAATGCACATATGTGAGCCAATCACACAAGGCCTCTAGGTGCAGCAACCAATCAGCAGCTACTGAGCATATCTAGATATGCTTTTCAGCAAGTGATATCAAGAGAATTAAGCAAATTAGATAATAGAAGTAAATTAGAAAGTTGTTTAAAATGGCATGCTCTTTCTAAATCATGAAAGAAAAAAATTGGCTTTCATGTCCATTTAACCAAAGTAAGTTCACTGCCAATATATTACTTAACTTGTGAATATATTCTATAGCATTGTTTTATTGTTTTCCACAGGTTTTTGATATTTTTCTTGTTTTATTTGGAGACATTTGAACACTATTTATGAAGATTTGCTTTTTTATTTATTTGGATTACAATCACTATCTAATTTATCAACCACCTTTACTGTGTAATTTTTTACCACTGTTTCCACATATATTTTTTCATATATTTTTTCATTGTTTATCTTATTTTTGAACGTTTTATATTATATTCCATTTTTTTGTTGGCGTTATTATATCGCCACATTTTTTGTCACCACATTTTACTCACCATTTTTTCATCAATTGTTACCACTTTTTCATCAATTGTTATCATCTGTAATTCATCTAATATCACTCCCACTGACTTTTATCACGGGCATACTAAGATATATATTCAGAAGTGTTTATTTGGACCTTCCTCTACTTGTTGGTTTAACAATAGGTTAGCCACTATCTCAAAATATTATATTATTGTTCTATTGTGAATGTATTTGTGTTCTAATATCTGTAACATGGATCCATGATATTATATTTTATTGTATTTTTTACTGTTTTTTTACTGTATTTTTATTGAATCTTTGTATTAAACCATACTTTTTATACAAATCTTGTATGTATTAACCCACACTACTCTCGAACGTATTATAGTCTAATATTCCGCCACCTTAGTCTTTTTTGGCGCTTGCCTCGCCAATAAATTAGACCTTTTATCTTTGGGTCCACTAGGGGACCTCCTGAGGGGAGCTTGAGGTGCATCAGAAAATAGCGCAGGGTCCACACACCTTACACGTGTTGTCAAATAATACAGACAATACAACAACATAAAACACTTTCAAGCAAGGATAAACAATCTTTTGCAACGTTTAACTGAGTGCCACTGGAATTTGAATTTTTTAAGAGTTTTGCATATCTTTGTTCACTGTAACATTAATGTAACTATTTTGAATGTTCAAATTTGAAAAATAGCTTTGAATGTAACATTGAATGTAAGATTTTCAAACAACTCAAAGTAAGACATTGGGGTCGATGTATTACTCATGCTTGTTCAATGATAAATGCTACAGCGGATCATGTCCGCCTGCATCCTAATAAATCGTCTCCTATGAATCTCAACATACAGATGTTGCATAATGCTACTTCAAATGATTTTTTTGTTTTTGCTTAAACTGAATGGAACGTTCAAAACTATTTTTCCCAAAATTTGATTTAGGTGGTTGGAATATTGGTTGTAGCACATATATACCATTTGGATATTTGTTCTACAGAAACATTTCATGGTTAAATGGAATATCGCCAGGGGAACAGGTATTTTATTTATTTATTTCATATTTTATTTGTTCATACCTACTCAAAACAGCATCTAATATTGTGAAACATAAAAATATCAAACATTGCACCACTTTATTGCATAAGCAGATAACTTTAATGCTTTAAATCTTCCAAGATAACACGTTTTCCTGTCACTAATTCTTCAACTTCCGAGAATAAAATCTCATCATGAAATATAGCATTGTTATGACTGATACTGTATATGCCTCAGTGTTATCGCTAGTACAGTAGTTAATCAGATATCCTGCTATCATATCTATAATCCTTAGGGTCAGGTTTAATTGGGTTTATGTAATTACTAGCCGCATAAGCTTTTTTTATTTGTTTTTGTTATGCCCAGAAGAGAGAGCATTATTTTCATTCTATTTTCTTTACTTCCCATTTATATTTGCTATATGAAACCCCACTCCAAAATCAACCATATTTTCTGAATAATAATTGTTAATATATTTAAATGTAAGTAAAAAATCAATGCAAATGTAAAAAATATTTGTGAATAGAATAGTTATATCTGCAGATACACTGTAAAAAATATTACAGGTTTTGGATCCAAGAAAGGATTTGGGGCTTGAGAGCCCAGTGTTGAATTGTACACTATTTAAATGAAGTAATAATAAAAAAAAATACCGTAGTTTTTATTTTGTTGAATTATAAGTCTTAGTTTTTAAACAATTTAAGTCTTGATTCCATTATACAAATCCAATTTGACTCAATGGGGCATATTTATCAATGTGCGAGCACACATGATACGAAGTAGCATATCATGTCCGCCGCACATCGATAAATGCTGACAGCATATGCAGTCGGCATTTATCATTGCACCAGCAGTTCTTGTTAACTGCTGGTGGAATGCTGCCCCCTGCAGATTCTCAGACAATTGGCTGCTAGCAGATTGTATTCGATCGGGTTGATTTTTCTCCGCTGCGTCAGAGCAGACGGACAAGTTATGGATCTTTAGACCGATGCTTCATAACTTCTGTTTCTGGCGAGCCTGATGTCATTCGCAGACTCCAAATTATACCTGCAAAGGGGATGAAAACATAAGTAAAATATCATTGCGGGAAACACAAATGGAGTAGCTTCTGAGCAAGATATGGCTGGTCAGACAATCAAGACTTTCTGTTGCATGTAGTAGACACCAACCAACATCCATTTACTCAACAAATCAATAGTTTCTCCAGCACCAGTGGCTAGCGGTGTGCAAGCTGAAGGAGCCACTGCTCAAAACTCCAAACGATAAGTAAATCCACAGACTCAGCAGCACTACCAGAGTAATATGCACTTCACTTTAATAGCACCAGGAAGCAAAAAACATGACGTTTCAGGCTCAAATGATTAAGGGCATTTGAGCCCGAAACGTCATGTTTTTTGCTTCCTGGTGCTATTAAAGTGAAGTGCATATTACTCTGGTAGTGCTGCTGAGTCTGTGGATTTACATCCATTTACTTTCAGCTTCAGATTTGGATTTGTGGGGTGAGTGGGCTGGGATTAAACACATAGGGGCCTATTTATCAAAGGTCTTGTGGACCTGATCCGACAATGCGGATCAGGTCCGCAAGACCTCGCTGAATGTGGAGAGCAATACGCTCTCCGTATTCAGCATTGCACCAGCAACTCACAAGAGCTGCTGGTGCAACGCCGCCCCCTGCAGACTAGCGGCCAATGGGCCGCCAGCAGGGAGGTGTCAATCAACCCGATTGTACTCGATCGGGTTGAATTCCGGTGATTCCTGTCCGCCTGCTCAGAGCAGGCAGACAGGGTTATGGAGCAGCGGTCTTTGTGACCGCTGCTTCATAACTGCTGTTTCTGGCGAGTCTGAAGACTCGCCAGAAACACGGGCCCTCAAGCTCCATTCGGAGCTTGATAAATGGGCCCCATAGTCAAGTCACTAATGTAAAAATGACACACAAAGTAACACAGAAATGAGTATAATAAGAAATACATATCTGTTTATTTCAGAGCCACATAAGTAGGAAAACTCACACTTTGTAACCCTTGTTAATCATGCAGAGATCACGTACCATATTGCTATATGGTGCCAGCTCTGATCTTAGATAAAGCTGTAAATATATACGTACTGCAGAAAACAAGTGAACCTTGAGACACATGAATAGCTCTCTTCTAATTCCACTGTTGGGATGGGCGTATGTAGTTGAAAGGGGGGTGTTCTTGTATATATTAGAAGCTCTTTCCCACACAAATACATCACTGTATGAGCAAAGGATGGGTGAGATACTAATAAACAGCCCTGGCTTGTTGTATCAGAAGTACATTATCATGATACAGCGTTATTGAACAGGTTACAGACAAAACATTGCTTGAGATAAAAATGTATCTGTTTAGCTGACCACAATTTAGCCCTAACTGCTCTTTCTTTATCTGAGCCTTTTATAATGATCATACTGTATTCTGTATCTTCTAATACATTGGTTTGTTTCATTTTAGGTGCCCACTCTATGGTGTTGAGATTTTTACTGGCAGCTACCTTTATGTGCACTGTGGTATTGAGTGGCAAAGAAGAACCAGCTCATAGTAAGAAAACATACATTTGGGCCATAAGTTTTATATTGATAATATAGTGTTCTACTTAAAGGGACACTAAACCCTTTTTTTTTCTTTACTGACTCAGATAGAGCATGCAATGTTAATCAACTTTCTAATTTACTCCTATTATCAATTTTTATTTGTTCTCTTGCTATCTTTATTTAAAAAGCAGGAATGTAAAGCTTAGGAGCCGGACCATTTTTGGTAGCTAAATGTAGCGACCAATAAGCAAGTGCTTTCCAGGGTACTGAACTTAAAATGAGAAAGATGCTTAAAATTGCATGCTCTATCTAAATCATGAAAGAAAATAAATTGGATTTAGTATCCATTTAAGTGTCTCTGCACATACTTAGTGATGCTTAGTTAAAAGGCTATTACATTCAGTAATTTAAAAATGTCTTCCATTTCCTGGTCCCCTGTATCATGTCTATCAGTGAATCACAGACTCATCTATGTAGACACAGGGAACTCTTGCGCATGCTCAAGTAGCAGCTGGTGTGTATAAAAAAGACACAATTTATTAAAGGAAGTAAATTAAACGTTTTTTTGTTCTTTTTTTAATGGCATGCTCTATCATGAAAGTTTAATTGTGACGTAAGTGTCTCATTAAAAAAGTCAAATGAATGAGCATTGTTCAGTAGTAAAATAAGTATATAGCCTCAGTTCTGTACTAAAGGGAAAGCAATTGTGTGTATTACAGTTCATTGACAAAACCATTGGTACAGCTTTAGTCTTTCTGAAATATATGACCTTAAATTATAAACCCTGACTTTTGCATTTGTATGTCACCCTGAATTCAAAGTAAATCTGTTCAGAAATTATCTTGTATTTTTTTTTTTTTTAAATACTGTTTACACATTTAATGCACATTGAAGGCTTTACATTCAAGCAAAACTAATTTGTTCTCCAGGTTATAAATTACTTCTCTTTAAAACTTGAAATATAATAGCAGTCTGTGCATAATCAATGTTAGAAATATAAAGAGTGTAAATATATACACATATTGCATTTAATTGCTGATTATTTTATTGAAGGAAGTTATTAATTTCACATATTAAATATTGGGGAAAATATTTTTCATGATGACAAATTAGACAACAATTTTATTTTAGATAATCTCTTTTATAATAATAATTCTAAAATGAATGCCCTGGGAGATAATTTTCAATAATATTAGAAATGTCACCTGTTCATATCTAGTACCACTATAATTGTTTGTACAGTGTAAAATAAAATAAATAGCAATTAATGACATCCTTTCTTACCTATTAATGTAAAAATACATGCACACTGATTTAGTATCTCAAAATAATGTAGGCACCTCATAGCTGGTCACTAATAAAGGGACATGAAAACCCAAATGTGACTCAAAAACAAAAAAAACTTCAAATTTACTTCTGTAATCAAATTTGCTTTGTTCTTATGGTATTCTTTGTTAAAGATATACCTAGGTCAGTAGTGTGCACATGTCTGGAGCTCTATATGGCAAGAAAAAGTTCTGCCATCTAGTGCTCTTGCAAATGTATAACATTCATGCAAAACTGCTGCCATATAGCCGCAGACACGTGCACGCTCCTTAGTTTATATATAATAGAAGAAAATTGGAAAGTTTAAAACAACATGCTTTATCTGAATTAATAAAGGAAAATGGTGGGTTTCATGTCCCTTTAAATTGGTTCTTATTTTATATGGGTACCAATATGATAGATTATCAAATCTAACCATGTCCCAAACTGCACTTTAACTCAAGTCCCTACTGCCCTTAACTCCCACTGCACAATACCTTATCCGCAGATCCCCCACTGCATTGTATCCCTAACCTTGCTGGCCAGACCACTCCCCACTGCAGTTACCTTATAGATGACCCCTTCCACTTGTGCACTCTATACTAGATGTCAGAAACCCCCACTGCTATTACCCATAACTGCAATAACTCCCTCACTATCTAACTTCCTATCACAAACACTCATTTTACTCTAACACACACCTCCAGGTGACCCCCCTGATTAAATTACCCCAACACATAATTCTCCATCCCCACCAACAAATCCCAGACTTTAAACAATAAGGTTGCTTCAAAATAAAAAAAATCTTACTTTAATGGTGCTTTGAAGTGCATTGGTTTAGTATTTTTAGAGTTATTGAAGGGACACTAAACCCAATTTTTTTTCTTTCAGGATTCAGATAGAGCATGCAATTATAAGCAACTTTCTAATTTCCTCCTATTATCAATTTTTCTTCATTATCTTGCTATCTTTATTTGAAAAAGCAGAAATGTAAGGTTAGGAGCCGGCCCATTTTTGGTTCAGCAACTGGGTAGCACTTGCAGATTTAAGTGTTAAAATAAGTTAACTTTTTCCCATCTTTTAACAGGTTGCCTAAGTTTAAAGAAAACTGTTGCAGTTTCTTGTGTTGTTGTTTTTTTTGTTTGTTTGTTTTTTACAACAATTGGCATATGGACAGCTTTTATTGTGAATATAGTTCACTGTTGCTCAATATGTTTAATTAGGGAGATTAGGAATAGTAAATATAGCTCAATTTGTTTAATTAGGGAGATTAGGAATAGTAAATCTAGCTACTGGGGCTGAAGCTAACTTTAAAGTTGTGAGAGTGCAGGACAGCAGAGCTCCATTCATGGCCAGCAAATTGAAGATGTTTTATTTATATTTAAACTATTTAAAGGAGTAGCTCACACCACACACACACACAATCCTAAAGAGACAGCTCACTTGACAAACACATAATTCTAAAGAAACAGCTCACATCATACTTGGACACAATCCTAAAGGGACAGCTCACTTCACACTCACACACAATCTTAAAGGGACAGCTCACTTCACACACAATCCTAAAGGGACAGCTCACTTCACACACAATCCTAAAGGGACAGCTCACTTCACACACAATCCTAAAGGGACAGCTCACTTCACACAATCCTAAAGGGACAGCTCACTTCACACACAATCCTAAAGGGACAGCTCACTTCACACACAATCTTAAAGGGACAGCTCACTTCACACTCACACACAATCTTAAAGGGACAGCTCACTTCACACACAATCCTAAAGGGACAGCTCACTTCACACACAATCCTAAAGGGACAGCTCACTTCACACACAATCCTAAAGGGACAGCTCACTTCACACACAATCCTAAAGGGACAGCTCACTTCACACACTCACACAATCCTAAAGGGATAGCTCACTTCACACACAATCCTAAAGGGACAGCTCACTTCACACACTCAAACAATCCTAAAGGGATAGCTCACTTCACACTCACACACAATCCTAAAGGGACAGCTCACTTCACACTCACACACAATCCTAAAGGGATAGCTCACTTCACACACAATCCTAAAGGGACAGCTCACTTCACACTTACACACAATCCTATAGCTACACACACACACATATATAACGCAAACAACATTTAACAAGACAAATCATGCCACACTTACACCCAACACAAGCTTAAAGGGATAGATCAATGTATGAACAGATACACACAATGCATACAGCTTTGAAGGGATGAGGACAGCTCATACCACAAGCATAGCTCATGCAGTCTTAAAGGGACAGGTCACAACATCTGCATACAACCTTAAAGACATGGCCCAAAGCATTTACATAACCTTAACCCCTTTCGCTACTGGGAATATCAGACAAAAACATGCCCAAAATAAAGGAGAATTTTTAGTATTTTTGCTATCCCTCCATTTAAACAGAAATAGCACCTTTGTTTTTTTTTATTTACCTATGAAAACTCTCTCTCTATATATATATATATATTAAAGTGACCATACGTACTGGTTTTACCAGTACAGTACTGTTTTTTTGGACATTGGTCTGGTTAGTCGTGAGACAGTTTAGGACTACAAAATCAAAAATTATTAATTCATCAAAAGATTGAGTACATCAATACTTGATAAACCAGCCTTAAATCAATTTTATTAATTTATCCTAGTTTATTTTTATTTTACACAATGGTTCTCGTCGTTGGATCTCGGCAATACTTGGCATTCTGCACACGCACTCTCACTATATTGTGGTGATTCTTCAATAATACTCCCACGCATTGCATACAGCCTGACCGTGGGAACACAATGATGATGATGTCATCACACAGAGCCGCCAAAATTGAACAATTCGTTGTAAGCTTTGGACTAAATGGCCCTCCGCAGCACAAGACAGGCACCAGTGATCTGGCATCTTTCAGACCGTGACACTGGCCCTCAGAGCTCTGCACTCTCTCAGTTACTCAAGCTTTTCGCTCTGCTGTTTTCACGGCGCACCTCGCTGCTTTGCCAGGACCCGATGACTTTGTCCCTTTGGACCAGGATTGACGCCTGCTTCGCCCCTTTGGACCAAAACCGGCGTCTTCGTCCCCCTCAATTCTGGACTAGTGACTTTGCCCCTTTGGACCAAGAATGACATCGGACGAAGTCTGTAATAATTGTTTATTTTTTTGGACACCCATGGTGCCAAAACAATGAAAGTGCATCTTCAGTGATGAGTTAAAATTGAAATATACATTCATCAAAGCAAGTACTAATAATGACAATAGTGAGGTGGAATGTGTAAAATGCAGAAGTGTATTTTCTATTGCAAACAGTGGAAAAACCGACATTGAAAACCACATACAAACAGTCAAACATAAATGGGCCGTGTCTGCAGCAATTGCAAGTATGAGTGTGACATCATATTTTAATAAAAAAACAATTTGAAGATGCTGAAAGAAAATTTGCTGCAGCTGATGATTTATGGGTGTACCACACAGTAATGAATAATCACACATTCTGATCAATGGATTGTACCTGCAAACAGATTAAAATATGTTTTGATGCCAGGTTTACATAGTTACCGATGTGCTGGGGCCTTATGCTTTATTGGAAGAGGATTTAGATGCTGCAAATTTTATTTCTATTTATTCAGATGAATAGTGATGTCGCGAACCTAAAATTTTGCGTTCGCGAACGGCGGACGCGAACTTCCACAACTGTTCGCGAACGGGCGAACTGCCATAGACTTCAATAGGCAGGCGAATTTTAAAACCCACAGGGACTCTTTCTGGCCACAATAGTGATGAAAAAGTTGTTTCAAGGGGACTAACACCTGGACTGTGGCATGCCGTAGGGGGATCCATGGCAAAACTCCCATGGAAAATTACATAGTTGATGCAGAGTCTGGTTTTAAGCCATAAAGGGCATAAATCACCTAACATTCCTAAATTGTTTGGAATAACGTGCTTTAAAACATCAGGTATGATGTTGTATCGATCAGGTAGTGTAAGGGTTACGCCCGCTTCACATTGACAGACCAAACTCCCCGTTTAAAGGGACAGTCTACACCAGAATTTTTATTGTTTTAAAAGATAGATAATCCCTTTATTACCCATTTCCCAGTTTTGCATAACTAACACATTTATAATAATATACTTTTAACCTCTGTGATTATCTTGTATCTAAGCCTCTGCAAACTGCCCCTTTTTTCAGTTCTTTTGACAGACTTGAAGTCTAGCCAATCAGTGCCTGCTCCCAGATAACTTCTCGTGCACGAGCACAGTGTTATCTATATGAAATACGTGAACTAACACCCTCCAGTGGTGAAAAACTGTTAAAATGCAATCTGAAAGAGGTGGGCTTCAAGGTCTAAGAAATTAGCATATGAACCTCCTAGGTTAAGCTTTCAACTAAGAATACCAAGAGAACAAAGCAAAATTGGTGATAAAAGTAAATTGGAAATTTTTTAAAATTACATGCTCTATCTGAATCATGAAAGTTTATTTAATCTACACTACTGTTACACCAGATATGAGTTGCACTGGGGTGACACTGTGCCCTGGCAGGCAGGCACTGAAACGCACACGTGTGAAGGAAACTGACTGCTATTATTTAACACAGTCAAAAAAGTGTTGTTTTTTTTTAAATCTACACTACTGTTACACCACATATGAGTTGCACTGGGGTGACACTGTGCCCTGGCAGACAGGCACTTAAACGCACACGTGTGAAGGAAACTGACTGCTATTATTTTACACAGTCAAAAAAGATTTTTTTTTTTTTAATTTACACTACTGTTACACCAGATATGAGTTGCACTGGGGTGACACTGTGCCCTGGCAGGCAGGCACTTAAACACACACTGGTAAAGGAAACTGACTGCTATTATTTTACACAGTCAAAAAAGTGTTGTTTTTTTTTAAATCTACACTACTGTTAAACCAGATATGAGTGGTGGCACTGGGCAAGTGGGCACAGTATACGCTGTGAGCCTGACACACACGCTGGCAGGCAGGCAACTGCAATTAGATTACACAGAAAAAAAAAAAAAAAAAGCAGCCCTAAAAAGGGCTTTTTGGGGTGCTGTCCTTACAGCAGAGATCAGATGAGTCCTTCAGGACTGTAGTGGACACTGAATACACTAGCCTAGCTATAGATTTCCCTACTAAATCAGCAGCAGCTACACTGTCCCTCCTCTCACTAACAATGCAGCTTCCGAATGAATCTAAAATGGATGCTGTCCAGGAGGTAGGAGGGTCTGGGAGGGAGGGTCTGTTGCTGATTGGCTGGAATGTGCCTGCTGACTGTGAGGTACAGGGTCAAAGTATTACTCAATGATGACGAATAGGGGACGGATCGAACATCGCATATGTTCGCACGCCGCGGCGAACGCGAACATGCTATGTTCGACGGGAACTATTCGCCGGCGACTAATTCGCGACATCACTACAGATGAATCAAACCACAAGGAAGTAAAGTTGATTCTCATAATAATTAGATATTTTTCATACCAGTCTGGAATACACGTCAACATTTTGGAAGTAAGAGATTTGCCAGGCGAAACATCTGACATAGTTACTGATTATATTTTGGAAGTGTTAAAAAATTATTGTTTAGATACCAAGGTACTTGGATTTTGTGCTGACAACACTACTAATAGCTTTGGAGGATTGCAAAGAAGTGGGAAAAATAACATTTTTACCAAGCTGAAATCAAATTTGGGTGGAAGAGAGCTAGTGGGAATTGGTTGTGTCGCTCATATTTTGAACAATACTATACAAACTGCAGCCGACTGTGTACCAATTAATGTGCAAACTTTTATCACCAAGATTTATTCATTCTTTTATATATATATATACAGTGCGGGTTAATAAATTGGAAGCATTTTGTGAATTTGTGGACATCGAATATAAAAAAGTCTTGGGAAACAGTGCCACGCGATGGTTGTCATTACGACCCGCGATTGAGCGTGTCCAACAAATATACCCTGCCTTAAAATCATATTTTGCCTCAAACGAGAAAAAGTGGTAGAATTTTATGACACATGTATTCAATATCTAAAGGAATGGGAAGGACCTATTAAGCATACCCAAAAATGAAACTGGGTTTTGTTAAACACTAATCTCACCCATGACAACATTCAAGTTTGCTTGATTACATTCTTCAGTATTTTTCTGAAATCAATGCAACTGCTGAACGTCTTTTTTCTTTGATGAACAATATGTGGTCCAGTGATAAAACTCAATTACATGTTGAAACTTTGAAATGTTTGCTAATTACTAAATATAATTTTAACCGAACTTGCAAAGAATTTTATAAAAACATCCAGGAAAACTAATTATTATTAAAATCAATCCACTCTTCACAAAAATATAAGAAGCAAAATTAGGAATTAAAAACTTTTGTACCATTTTTAGATTAAGTACTTTTGTACCATTTTTTATTAAAACCATTTTGTTTTACTGCTACATTGTTTCATTATTACTTGGATCCCAAAATCCTAAGGGCTCCATTTATCAATCATTTGGGGAATTCTCCTTTCTGTTCTCCTATCAGTTCTCCACAGCTCTCCTTAGGAGAGGAGCACATGTGCGCCCATATTTATCATAAAAAAGTTGTTTTTTCTCCATGGGAGAGCTGGGGAGAACTAATGATAAATTTCTCCAGTCGGATTAGTATTTTCTCCTTATTTATCACTAAAAATAAGCAACTATTCTCCATGTCAATCATATATAAACCAATAGAAATCTTTATACAGCCTTCCTAGTAGCTTTGTTAACGCCCCTCTTCAGCAAACTTTCATATAAGAAAATAGATCTACATTTTCATTGTTTTTGTGCTTCAATTTTAGTGCTTTTTTATATCTTATTTTTATGCTCCAATAGATATCATTTTTGTGCTCTGTTATATATTATTTTGGTGCTCCATTATATATATTTTTTTTTACTCCATCATAAATTATTATTGCACTCCAATAACCATTATTATTGTGCTTTGTTATAGATAATTTTGCACCTTGTAGAGCCCTTTTTTTGTGTGTAACTGCTTCTACAACTGGTAGAGAATAGATTTCTAATGCTGTTCTCCACATTAACTATGGAGAACTTTAAGGTAGGAACTTGCAGGAGAACTTTCAGTCCTCCACAGGAGAATATAAATGATAAATTTGTAACTAGGAGAATTATGAGGAGAACTATATGAAATACGACTAAAAAGATCTAATTTAACCCTTTTTTGGAGAACATGTTCTCCAAGGAGAGTTAGAACAGAGTAGGAGAATTTTACAGTCGAACTTGCCCAATTTTAGGAGTATTTTTGAATGATAAATAGGAGAATTATTTCTCATGAGAACTTTTAGGAGAAAATATAGGAGAATTGGAATGATAAATAGAGCCCTATGTATACAATTAGGTACTAATCTACCCATATCAATTCTTTTTTTCTGCAAAATTACTTTCATAATATATAATATAAATAAAAGAAGTACAAACATTTTATTGTATTCTTTCACTTAAAGAAAAAAAAAAGATGAGCAATATTTTTTCAACTTATATTCTACGACAGCGACTATTACTCATGCTGGTTTAGCTATTTTAAATGTCCTGGTTTTAAATTTGAAAATAATGGTCACCTTAAAATATATATATACAATATATATATATATATATATATATATATATATATATATATATATATATATATATATATATATATATATATATATATATATATACACACACAATTGTATGCAAAAGTTTAGACACCCCTGACAATTTCCATGATTTTCATTTATAAATAATTGAGGTTTTGGATCAGCAATTTGATTTTGATCTATCAAATAACTGAAGGACACAGTAATATTTTAGTAGTGAAATGAGGTTTATTGGATTAACAGAAAATGTGCAATATGCATAAAAACGAAATTAGACAGGTGCATAATTTTGGGCACCCCAACAGAAATATTGCATCAATATTTAGTAGAGCCTCCTCCTCCTTTATGTATTTTGGACCATTCCTCCTTGCAAAACATCTCTAGTTCAGTTAGGTTTGATGGTTGCCCGCTTCAAATCACCCCACAGATTTTCAGTGATATTCAGGTCTGGTGCAATATTCAGCTAGACAAACTAACTTATTGCCAAAATTAGGATTTTGTGGCTGAGTATATTGAGAATGAATGTTGTACTAAACAAAGCGTTTATGTTGCTTTAAATTTGTATCAGTTTGTTACAAATCCAAAGCATTGACAGTATAATCTCTAATTGGAGTTCAATTGGAAATGCAGCTAAGGTAAACTCCTAGATTATATTTAAACAGACAGATATTATGCATATAAAACTGAGCAGAGAAAATTAAGGGCACCTTTTGAAATTACTAGATCAAAATCAAGACAAATGTTACATGCAAAATGGTAATTGAATAAAATAAGAAAATCCTTCACGTATTCGGTTTAGAAATAAGATTATGGATATAGGTATTCGTGTACACACTAAAAGTCTTAACGGTACCGGTTCCTTGAGCAGTTAGACTGTGTGTGATTTCAAGGAGAGCTGACAGTTGTTTGATGCCGAATTGAGTTCCAGGAGTAGCAGGCAGATCTGGCTAGATGGTTTAGGAGGTGCTAGACGCTCCGGTATCCACTGGAAATGAGAGCCGAAAAGGATTGGAGAGGAAATTAAGGTAAAGTAGCTTGACACCTGAGAATGATGTACTTGAATGGGGTTCAGGTAAGTGAAAATAACTTATAATTAGAGTTCCTTTGAGTGTCAAATATCAGCGTATAGGATACGATCTTCATACAGGCTTGATAGAAGTAGATCTTACCCTTAGGCAAAGAGCAAATAATCAAGCAAGGAAATGGTTATGTTAAATAGGGTAAAAAAAAATGAGAGAGGTGGAGTCTAAACATACAAGATGGATACCTTAAAGGAGAAGCCAGATACATAACAGAGTCCCCTCGTTATGAATACTCTCCGAGTATTCAACGTGCAGGCTTTGAAGGATAACAGGTGTGAAAAGCCCTCATCAACTGAGGAGCATGTAGATCAGTTGCAGGAATCCAGGAATCGTCATCAGGACCATAGCCCTTAAAAACAAAGGAGATACTGAATCCCACCATATTTCCTGCGAGAATCTAAGATCTGTTCTACCTCAAATTCCTGATGCCCATCCACATCGATAGGAGGTCCTCGGGGTTGTTTTCTATTAGGGACTTGATCTTTTATATAAGGTTTTAATAGGGAAAAATGAAAATTCGGATGTACAGAAAAATGAGTAACTTGAGAGTCACAGTTTTGGGATTCACAATTCAGCTAATATGAAATGGACCAACAAATTGGGAAGCAAGCTTCTTAGATGGAACCTTTAGTCGTAGATTTTTTGTTGACAACCAGACTAAATCTGAAATATTATAATCCGGCAGTTGACAATGTTTTTTATCATAATAGAATTTTTGTTTAGTTTTGGCTTCATTAAAATGTTCCTTAAGTTGAGCTAAATTCGTGCGTATAGCTTCAGTGAAGTTGTGTACTGCAGGACAATTCGTTTGCAGGAACGAGTTTGGGATACTTCGTGGGTGGAATCCATAGGTAGCAAAAAAAGGACTCATCTTAGTAGAGGTATTTAAAGAATTATTATATGAGAATTCAGCTAATGGTAATAAGTCAAGCCAATCATCCTGCAAATGGGTTATGTAACATCGGATATACTGTTCTAAAATCTGATTCACTCGTTCAGTGAGGCCATTTGTTTGTGGGTGGTATGCTGTTGATAATCTTGAATCAATCTTTAATGACTTGCATAGTTGTCTCCAAATTTTGAGGTAAATTGAGTGCCCCTGTTGCTGATCATTGTGATGGGCAAGCCATGTAACTTCATAATGTGATTTATATACATTTCTGCAGTCTGTGATGCAGTAGGTAACCCTTTAAGAGGTATAAAATGTGCCAATTTAGTGAGATGGTCGACTATGACCATTATTGTGTTATGAGAATGGGATATAGGCAATTCGTCAATACAATTGAGAGCCACAGTTGACCAAGGTTTGTCAGGTATCGGCAGTGGTCTTAATAATCCTGCTGGCTTAAGACGTTCTGTTTTTGTTCTAGCACATGATTCGCAGGAGTGAACATATTCGAAGATGGTAGTTTTATAGTTAGGCCACCAATATGATCTAGCAATCAACTCTATTATTTTTTTGGATCCAAGATGTCCCGCTGTTTGCGCATCATGCGTTTGTCTCAGAATGGCCATTCGTAGAGATGGGGGTATATATTATTTACTGTTGTGGAAATACAATCCCGATGGTTCTTGAATTACATCCGAATGTGGTATAGTATGGTCGACTTGTAATGCTTTTAAGAATTGTCCCTCAGGAGTAGTGGTAAGAGCGATTATCTTTTCAGCAGGTATTATAGGTCTAAGGTTAGATTCTTCAGTTCGTGATTCAGAGAGGCGTGATAAGGAATCTGTTTTGATGTTTCTATAGGCTGGCCTGTATGTGATTACAAGATAGAATCGATCAAAAAGAGCGACCACCTAACCTGTCTTGCAGACAAAGTCTTATTTTTCCGAAGGTATTCAAGGTTTTTATGGTCGGTGTATATGGTGAAAGGTAGGATTTGTTCCTTCTAGGAGATGACACCAGGTCTCGAGGGCAGATTTTATGGCCAACAATTCCTTGTCACCTACAGTATAATTAACTTCAGCTGGTGTCAATGTCCTGGAGTAGAATGGTCGGGAAGTTGTAATATTGGTGCTGATATGAATCTGGATTTTAACAATAAAAATGCTGCTTCAGCATCTGGTGTCTAGATACATTTTTTATGACTTCCTGTGAGAGTGGTTAGAGGTTTTACCAAGCTTGAATAATTGTATATAAACCTTCTGTAAAAATTGGCGAATCCTAAAAATCGCTGCAGAGCATTTTGTGTGGTGGGTCGAGGCCAGTTAGTGATGGATGTGACCTTTTCAGGATCCATCTTTATTCCTTCAGGTGTTAAGATATATATTCTAAGAATTTAATGGAGGTCTTGTGGAACTGACATTTTTCTAATTTAGCAACTAAATGGTGAACCCTAAGTCTAGATAGGACCCATCTTACATGTTTAATATGTGTTTGGATGTTAGGGGAATATTTTAGAATGTCATCCAAATATACTATTACACATATATCCATAAGATCATGACAAATGTTGTTTACAAATGCCTGAAATGTAGCTGGGGCATTACACAAGCCAAACAGTATGACCAAATATTCGAATAATCCATATTTGGTTCTAAATGCAGTTTTCCATTCATCACCTTCACAGATTCTTATCAGGTTATATGCCCCCTTCAGATCAAGTTTAGTAAAAATTTTAGCATTAGTCAGTCTCTCTAATAATTCAGGTTATTAATGGCAATGGGTACCTATTTTTGACAGTGATACTATTTAAAGCTCTGTAATCAATAATCGGCCGTAAAGATTTATCCTTATTTCTGACAAAAAACATGCCTGTGTCAGCTGGAGAAGTTTATGGTCTTATAAAACCTTTTTTTAAGTTGTCATCCAGATACTCCCGCAGGTGTTGCAATTCGCTTTGAGACAAAGGATAAATTTTGCCGTATGGATTTGGTGCCCCAGGTATGGTTTCAATCGGGCAATCATAAATTCTATGAGGAAGGAGGTTTTCAGCCTCCTTTAAGTTAAAAACTTCAGATAAGTCACTGTAAACTGAGGGATACGTTTCGGCAATAGAAATAGAAGTATGTGAAAAACATGTGGTTAAACAGTAGTCAGATGGATAGGTTATTTGGTTTAATGTCCAGTCAATGTGAGGGCTATGTAGTATTAGCCAAGGATAACCTAGAATAATAGTGTGAATACATGAAGGAATGATATCAAAGGTTATATATTCCTTATGTCCTGAGTGTGAAGATACAAGTAATAGAACTGTGTTATGTGTAATAGGACCCTTGTGAATAAAAGGGACCCTGTACCTCACAGTCAGAAGACACATTCCAGCCAATCAGCAGCAGACCCTCCCTCCCAGACCCTCCCACCTCCTGGACAGCATCCATTTTAGATTCATTCGGAAGCTGCATTCTTAGTGAGACGAGGGACAGTGTAGCTGCTGCTGATTTAATAGGGAAATCGATAGCTAGGCTAGTGTATTCAGTGTCCACTACAGTCCTGAAGGACTCATCTGATCTCTGCTGTAAGGACAGCACCCCAAAAAGCCCTTTTTAGGGCTAGAAGATCAGTCTGTTTTTTTTTTTTTTTCCTGTGTAATCTAATTGCAGTTGCCTGCTTGCCAGCGTGTATGTCAGGCTCACAGTGTATACTGTGCCCACTTGCCCAGTGCCACCACTCATATCTGGTGTAACAGTAGTGTACATTTAAAAAATACAACACTTTTTTGACTGTGAAATAATAGCAGACAGCTGCCAGTACCCAATAAGGCAGATGGGGAGGGTCAGAGAGCTGTTATGGGGGGGATCAGGGAGGTTGGGGGCTAAGGGGGGATGCTACACCACAGCATATGTAAATATGCTTAAAAAATAAATAAAAACTTTTTATTTTAGTACTGGCAGACTTTCTGCCAGTACTTAAGATGGCGGGGACAATTGTGGGGTGGGGGAGGGAAGGGAGCTTTTTGGGAGGGATCAGGGGGTCTGATGTGTCAGGTGGGAGGCTGATCTCTACACTAAAGCTAAAATTAACCCTGCAAGCTCCCTACAAACTACCTAATTAACCCCTTCACTGCTAGCCATAATACACATGTGATGCGCAGCAGCATTTAGCGGCCTTCTAATTACCAGAAAGCAACGCCAAAGTCATATATGTCTGCTATTTCTGAACAAAGGGGATCCCATAGAAGCATTTACAACCATGTGTGCCATAATTGCACAAGCTGTTTGTAAATAATTTCATTGAGAAACCTAAAATTGCAAAAAAATTTAAGTTTTTTTTAAATTTGATCGCATTTGCCGGTGAAATGGTGGCATGAAATATACCAAAATGGGCCTAGATCAATACTTTGGGTTGTCTTCTACACTACACTTAAGCTAAAATTAACTCTACAAGCTGCCTACATGCTCCCTAATTAACCCCTTCACTGCTGGGCATAAAACACGTGTGGTGCGCAGTGGCATTTAGCAGCCTTCTAATTACCAAAAAGCAACGCCAAAGCCATATAAGTCTGCTATTTCTGAAAAAAGGGGATCTCAGAGAAGCATTTACAACCAATTATGCCATAATTGCATAAGGTTTTTGTAAATCATTTCTGTGAGAAACCTAAAAAGTTTGTGAAAAAGTGAACAATTTTTTTTTATTTGATCGCATTTGGCGGTGAAATGGTGGCATTAAATATACCAAAATGGGCCTAGATCAATACTTTGGGTTGTCTACTACACTACACTTAAGCTAAAATTAACTCTACAAGCTCCCTACATGCTCCCTAATTAACCCCTTCACTGCTGTGCATAAAACACGTGTGGTGCGCAGTGGCATTTAGCAGCCTTCTAATTACCAAAAAGCAACGCCCAAGCCATAATTGCATAAGGTTTTTGTAAATCATTTCTGTGAGAAACCTAAAAAGTTTGTGAAAAAGTGAACAATTTTTTTTTATTTGATCGCATTTGGCGGTGAAATGGTGGCATTAAATATACCAAAATGGGCCTAGATCAATACTTTGGGTTGTCTACTACACTACACTTAAGCTAAAATTAACTCTACAAGCTCCCTACATGCTCCCTAATTAACCCCTTCACTGCTGTGCATAAAACACGTGTGGTGCGCAGTGGCATTTAGCAGCCTTCTAATTACCAAAAAGCAACGCCCAAGCCATATAAGTCTGCTATAATGGCATGTCTGGCACACAGTGTTGTGGCAAGGGTCCATCTGACCACTGATACCTGGTCTGCAAAGCATGGTCAGGGCAGGTATATCACCTACACTGCGCACTGTGAAGCGGGCGTAACCCTTACACTACCTGATCGATACAACATCATACCTGATGTTTTAAAGCACGTTATTCCAAACAATTTAGGAATGTTAGGTGATTTATGCCCTTTATTGATTAAAACCAGACTCTGAATCAACTATGTAATTTTCCATGGGAGTTTTGCCATGGATCCCCCTCCGGCATGCCACAGTCCAGGTGTTAGTCCCCTTGAAACAACTTTTCCATCACTATTGTGGCCAGAAAGAGTCCCTGCCTATTGAAGTCTATGGCGGTTCGCCCGGTTTGCGAACTTTTGCGGAAGTTCACGTTCGCCATTCGCGAACCCAAAATTTTATGTTCGCGACATCACTACTACAGAGTTTAAGATGGCATGGTTGGTCTCATAATACCTATTGGCCCATACTCTGGGCTCACCTTTTAAGAAAGAGATGATGGTACAAACCTTTAATCTATCATTTGTGTAAATTCTGGGCTTCATGGCGAAATACATCATGCAAGATGTTCTAAATTCCCTAAAATCTGATCTATTTCCTGAAAAAAATCATTGGAGGATTTACTAGAGGTTCAGGTGTCTCTGAATTTCATGCTGAAACTAAGTCATTCAATAACCCCTTTAATATGCCATTCTCTTTCTGAAGCTCATTTAATCCTTGGGCCAGGATATCTACCTTTTAGTTCAGTGTAGTAATATGGTTTGAAACCTCAGTAAGGTCCATTTTGTGCGAGTAGGTTTAGATTTCTAAAAAAGGGAAGGAAAAAAATTAGCTGCTTTTTTTTTTTTTTTTAGAGGCTTGATTATACTGCAATATTCAGCTAGACAAACTAGCTTATTGCCAATATTAGGATTTTGTGGCTGAGTGTTGGACAACAGAAATATTGAGAATTAATGTTGTACTAAACAAAGCGTTTATGTTGCTTTAAATTTGTATCAGTTTGTTACAAATCCAAAGCATTGACTAAAAAGGCTAAGTATAATCTCTAATTGGAGTTCAGTTGGAAAGGCAGCTAAGTTTAACTCCTAGATTATATTTAAGCAGACAGATATTATGCATATAAAACTGAGCAGAGAAAATTAAAGGCATCTTTGAAATTACTAGATCAAAATCAGGACAAAATTTACATGCAAAATGGTAATTGAATAAAATAAGAAAATCTTTCATGTATTCGGTTTAGAAATAAGATTATGGATATAGGTATTTGTGTATACACAATAAGTCTTACTGGTACTGGTTCCTGGAGCAGTTAGACTGTGTGTGATTTCAAGGAGAGCTGACAGTTGTTTGATGCCGAATTGAGTTCCAGGAGTAGCAGGCAGATCTGGCTAGATGTGTCAGGAGGAGGAGGTGCTAGACACTCTGGTATCCACTGTGGAAATGAGAGCCGAAAAGGATTGGAGAGGAAATTCAGGTAAAGTAGCTTGACACCTGAGAATGATGTACTGAATGGGGTTCAGGTAAGTGAAAATAACTTGTAATTAGAGTTCCTTTGAGTGTCAAAAATCAACGTATAGGATACAATCTTCATAAAGGCTTGATAGAAGTAGATCTTACCCTTAGCAGGGCCGTCTTTAACACAGGGCAAAAGGGGCAGCTGCCCAGGGCCCAGTATTTGTTGTGGGGCCCAAGAGTCTTAATAAATAAATTAAAAAAAAATATATTTTTTTGGTTCATGCCAGACTGCTGATGTCAGTCTTAATACTGTCACAGTGTCACAGTCAAAAGTTCTCTGCTTATATTTATTTGTGAGAAACTGTGCCAAGCTAGTGCCATGTGCTGTTTTAGGTGTGCACTGTGCAGTACTGAATGCTAAGCCCTAACTCGGCATCCAGCCAATGCCACTGCATAAGAAAAGGTCCTGCTGGGGTTACCACTGTTACCGGGTAACTGCTCTGGTGGTGGGGATTGTTCTGGGTAGGGCTGACTGTTGGCGCATGCAGCAGAAAGTTGGAGCGGTAGGCACGTGAGGATTTGAACATCTGTGCAGCTGCAGACACTGCTCTCTTCCATCTAGAGGCACACATACATTGTATTTTTAATATTGGATTATATAGAGTGTGTGCATACATTTGTGTGCTCTGTAGTGTGTGTTTGTGTGTACATGTGTATGAATATGCTCTGGAGAGTGTGTGTTTGTGTGTACATGTGTATGCTCTGGAGAGTGTGTGTGTGTACATGTATATGTGTATGCTCTGGAGAGTGTGTGTGTGTGTGTACGTGTGTATGTGTATGCTCTGGAGTGTGTGTGTGTGTGTACATGTGTACTCTGGAGAGTATGTGTGTATATGGGTTAGGGGAGTTTGTTATGTTAGGCATTCCCTTGGTATTCATGAAAGTGGTAATTTTTCTGTACAGTGGCTGTCTAAACAATAAATATGTAGTGAATATCCCAAAACTGGCGAGATGCTTTCAGGGGGGAGCAAAATAAATTCTAGCACCGGGGCCCTGTAGACATTAGGTCTGACACTGATTTTTACTATGCAATGCCGTGCATTGCATTAAATATTTATGTACTTAAAAAAAATATATAAATAAATTAAAAAAAAACATTTAATTAATTAATTAGTAAATATTTGGAGTAATGTATATATTTATTTACTTATTAGTACTGCTTAGGTCCAGTTTCACATATTGCAATTTATTTCATATTTTTTTGAAAATGATTAGCCCAACAGTGGATGATCCACTGCTGGGCTTATCATTTAAAAAAAAAATTGATTTAGTTGTTTTTTGGGATGTTGGGGTGGAGAGTGAAATTGCATAGGCGGCGCCCAAGAAAATGTTTGCCCAGGGTCCAGTCAATATTAAAGACGGCCCTGACCCTTAGGCAAAGAGCAAAAACTCAAGCAAGGAAACAGTGCAAATGGGTATGTTAAATAGGGTAAAAAATGAGAGAGGTGGAGTCTAAACATCCAAGATGAATACCTTAAAGGAGAAGCCAGATACATAACATCTGGGGACTGGGATGGTCATTCCATAACATTGTACTTCTTCCTCTGCATAAATGCCAGAGTAGATTTTGAGCAGTGTTTTGGGTCGTTGTCTTGTTGAAATATCCAGCTCCAACGTAACTTCAACTTTGTGACTGATTCCTCAACATTATTTTAAAGTATCTGCTGATATTGAGTGGAATCCATGCGACCCTCAACTTTAACAAGATTCCCAGTACCGGCACTGGCCACACAGCCCCACAGCATGATGGAACATCCACCAAATTTTACTGTGGGTAGCAAGTGTTTATCTTGGAATGCTGTGTTCTTTGCCGCCATGCATAACGCCCCTTGTTATGACCAAATAACTCAATCTTTGTTTCATCAGTCCACAGCACCTTCTTCCAAAATGAAGCTGGCTTGTCCAAATGTAGATTTGCATACCACAAGCTGTTTATAGCGTGTGTGCAGAAAAGGTTTCTTCCACATCACTCTCCCATACAGCTTCTCCTTGTGCAAAGTACGCCGAATTGTTGAACGATGCACAGTGACACCATCTGCAACAAGATGTTGTAGGTCTTTGGAGGTGGTCTGAGGGCTGTTTTTGACCATCTTCACCATCCTTTGCCTTTGCCTCTCTGATATTTTACTTGGCCTGCCATTTCTGGCCTTAACAAGAACTGTGGTCTTCCATTTCCTCACTATGTTCCTCACAGTGGACAATGACAGCTAAAATCTCTGCGATAGCTTTTTGTAGCCTTCCCCTAAACCATAATGTTGAACAATCTTTGTTTTCAGGTCATTTGAGAGTTGTTTTGAGGCCCCCATGTTGCCACTCTTCAGAGGATAGTCAAAGAGAACAACAACTTGCAATTGACCACCTTAAATACCTTTTCTCATGATTGGATGCACCTGTCTATGAAGTTCAAGGCTTAATGGGCTCACCAAACCAATTGTGTGTTCCAATTAATCAGTGCTAGGTAGTTACAGGTATTCAAATCAACAAAATGACAAGGGTGCCCAAATTTAGGCACCTGTCTAATTTTGTTTTGATGCATATTGCCCATTTTCTGTTAATCCAATAAACCTAATTTCACTACTGAAATATTACTGTGTTATTCAGTTATTTGATAGATCAAAATGAAATTGCTGATCTAAACACCCAATTATTTATAAATAAAAATCATAGAAATTGTCATGGGTGCCTAAACTTTTGCATTGTCATGGGTGCCTAAACTTTTATTTTATTATTATCAGGTATTTGTAGAGCGCCAACAGGTTCCGCAGCACTATGAACATAGGTGGTATATAAAAACGATTAGAGGGATCAAATGGGGAGAGAGGGTCCTGCCGAGAAATGCACTGTTGTAGTCGGCTCCTATGAAGGTGAACTACAAACAGCTAGGCTCATAGGCTTACATGCTATGGGATTTTATGGGATAGCAGTGCCGATAGGAAGGTTAGTGTAGGTTGTAATTGTCCCTGAATAGTAGATTCTTCAGGGAGCACTTGAAGCTTTTAAAACTAGGGGAGATCTAATCTGGAGAAATCTTGAAGACGGAGAAAACTTTTGCATACAACTGTGTGTATATATATATATATATATATATATATATATATATACAAACAAAGAGGTATCAGCGCACATCCATTTTCAAAAGCACAACATATTTTTTACTGCTGCAAAAAATTGCCTGCATATACATCAAGAGACAACTATTCTTTTTTTAAAAATATTGGGAACTTAGTCACACAATATGGCCATATTTTGCTTAGCCAGTCACCACTTCCAAGGTGCCCCAATTCGACTGGTCCTACTCTAAGTCCTTGTGCCACAGAGGGCTGAAACATTCCTGCTTTTACTCTTCATAATAGAATGAGACTCCCTGGCTTTTTATTCACAACTCTTTAACACTGTAATGAGCACACCTGAACTTGGGTGGGGTGCTTAAACCAATGGGAGATGGTCAGTTTCCCTGGTAATTTTAAATACAAATACAAAATTTGTTTTTTTAGCACACCTTACAAAAAGTTTAAATCAACATCTGGGAGTGCTGCCAATATGACCCAGTAATTACACAAACAAAGAGGTATCAGCGCACATCCATTTTCAAAAGCACAACATATTTTTTACTGCTGCAAAAAATTGCCTGCATATACATCAAGAGACAACTATTCTTTTTTTAAAAATATTGGGAACTTAGTCACACAATATGGCCATATTTTGCTTAGCCAGTCACCACTTCCAAGGTGCCCCAATTCGACTGGTCCTACTCTAAGTCCTTGTGCCACAGAGGGCTGAAACATTCCTCCTTTTACTCTTCATAATAGAATGAGACTCCCTGGCTTTTTATTCACAACTCTTTAACACTGTAATGAGCACACCTGAACTTGGGTGGGGTGCTTAAACCAATGGGAGATGGTCAGTCTCCCTGGTAATTTTAAATACAAATACAAAATTTGGTTTTATAGCACACCTTACAAAAAGTTTAAATCAACATCTGGGAGTGCTGCCAATATGACCCAGTAATTACACAAACAAAGAGGATATGTTGTGCTTTTGAAAATGGATGTGCGCTGATACCTCTTTGTTTGTGTAATTACTGGGTCATATTGGCAGCACTCCCAGATGTTGATTTAAACTTTTTGTAAGGTGTGCTAAAAAAACAAATTTTGTATTTGTATTTAAAATTACCAGGGAGACTGACCATCTCCCATTGGTTTAAGCACCCCACCCAAGTTCAGGTGTGCTCATTACAGTGTTAAAGAGTTGTGAATACAAAGCCAGGGAGTCTCATTCTATTATGAAGAGTAAAAGCAGGAATGTTTCAGCCCTCTGTGGCACAAGGACTTAGAGTAGGACCAGTCGAATTGGGGCACCTTGGAAGTGGTGACTGGCTAAGCAAAATATGGCCATATTGTGTGACTAAGTTCCCAATATTTTTAAAAAAAGAATAGTTGTCTCTTGATGTATATGCAGGCAATTTTTTGCAGCAGTAAAAAATATGTTGTGCTTTTGAAAATGGATGTGCGCTGATACCTCTTTGTTTGTGTAATTACTGGGTCATATTGGCAGCACTCCCAGATGTTGATTTAAACTTTTTGTAAGGTGTGCTAAAAAACCAAATTTTGTATTTGTATATATATATATATATATATATATATATATATATACAGGGAGTGCAGAATTATTAGGCAAATGAGTATTTTGACTCCATCGTCCTCTTTATGCATGTTGTCTTACTCCAAGCTATATAGGCTCGAAAGCCTACTACCAATTAAGCATATTAGGTGATGTGCATCTCTGTAATGAGAAGGGGTGTGGTCTAATGACATCAACACCCTATATCAGGTGTGCATAATTATTAGGCAACTTCCTTTCCTTTGGCAAAATGGGTCAAAAGAAGGACTTGACAGGCTCAGAAAAGTCAAAAATAGTGAGATATCTTGCAGAGGGATGCAGCACTCTTAAAATTGCAAAGCTTCTGAAGCGTGATCATCGAACAATCAAGCGTTTCATTCAAAATAGTCAACAGGGTCGCAAGAAGCGTGTGGAAAAACCAAGGCGCAAAATAACTGCCCATGAACTGAGAAAAGTCAAGCGTGCAGCTGCCAAGATGCCACTTGCCACCAGTTTGGCCATATTTCAGAGCTGCAACATCACTGGAGTGCCCAAAAGCACAAGGTGTGCAATACTCAGAGACATGGCCAAGGTAAGAAAGGCTGAAAGACGACCACCACTGAACAAGACACACAAGCTGAAACATCAAGACTGGGCCACGAAATATCTCAAGACTGATTTTTCTAAGGTTTTATGGACTGATAAAATGAGAGTGAGTCTTGATGGGCCAGATGGATGGGCCCTTGGCTGGATTGGTAAAGGGCAGAGAGCTTCAGTCCGACTCAGACGCCAACAAGGTGGAGGTGGAGTACTGGTTTGGGCTGGTATCATCAAAGATGAGCTTGCGGGGCCTTTTCGGGTTGAGGATGGAGTCAAGCTCAACTCCCAGTCCTACTGCCAGTTTCTGGAAGACACCTTCTTCAAGCAGTGGTACAGGAAGAAGTCTGCATCCTTCAAGAAAAACATGATTTTCATGCAGGACAATGCTCCATCACACGCGTCCAAGTACTCCACAGCGTGGCTGGCAAGAAAGGGTATAAAAGAAGAAAATCTAATGACATGGCCTCCTTGTTCACCTGATCTGAACCCCATTGATAACGTGTGGTCCATCATCAAATGTGAGATTTACAAGGAGGGAAAACAGTACACCTCTCTGAACAGTGTCTGGGAGGCTGTGGTTGCTGCTGCACGCAATGTTGATGGTGAACAGATCAAAACACTGACAGAATCCATGGATGGCAGGCTTTTGAGTGTCCTTGCAAAGAAAGGTGGCTATATTGGTCACTGATTTGTTTTTGTTTTGTTTTTGAATGTCAGAAATGTATATTTGTGAATGTTGAGATGTTATATTGGTTTCACTGGTAAAAATAAATAATTGAAATGGGTATATATTTGTTTTTTGTTAAGTTGCCTAATAATTATGCATAGTAATAGTCACCTGCACACACAGATATCCCCCTAAAATAGCTATAACTAAAAACAAACTAAAAACTACTTCAAAAACTATTCAGCTTTGATATTAATGAGTTTTTTGGGTTCCTTGAGAACATGGTTGTTGTTCAATAATAAAATTAATCCTCAAAAATACAACTTGACTAATAATTCTGCACTCCCTGTATATATATATATAAAATGTATTTTTTGGTATAAAGTGAGCTTTCAAAGGATGACAGTTTCAATTAGCTATTCACAGAATTCAAAGAAGATTGTAAAATTATCCAAAAAATTGAAAAAAAAAAACAATATGAAAATATTAACTATCACATTCCACAAAAACTTGTAGCTTTCTAACTGTAGAAAAAAAAAATAAGATTTGTCAATTGGCATCCTCTGATTCAGCTTAGACCAAACATGTTTATATATATATTATTATTATTATTATTATTATTGATAATTTTAAGGTCTTTTTCTGCAGCTATGTCTAAAATGAAGAAATGAGCTAACTCTTATTTTGAATAGCAAAACTGCCCGAATTCTCAAAATTTATCTGTAAAACTATATATATTTCTGAGCTAGACAACCCAATTTATTGATCTAGGCCCATTTAGGAATATTTCATGCATTTCATGCCACTATTTGGCTGACAAATACGATCAAATGAAAAAATTATTAACTTTTTCACAAACTAGGATTCTCACTGAAATTATTGACACAGGACTACTGCAGTCATATTATTATTATGATTTTCTTAAATATTTTTTTGATTTCTGTAGTGTAGAGAACCTTTCTCACCCACTCACCTCCCTAATCCCCCAAACAGCTCTCTACCCTGCACCCCCTCCCCCCTCCAATGCTAGCCACTACCTTTGCTACTGGCAACTAGTCTGCCAGTAACAAAATATTTTCCTTTTTTAATTTTTTTTTGTTTCATACTTTTATTTTCTTTAGCATAAAGTCCCACCCTCACCCTTTAAGGGCCATGAAAGTGCAAAATCAAAATTATCTAATGTGAGCATTATCTTATTGCACTGCTGCTTGCAAATAACTATGTAGTTATACCCAGGGTCGACTCTAAGGGGGGGGCATTGGGGGGCAATGCCCACCCAAATGGAATGCTGTGCCCCCCAGGGCAAAAGCAGTGATTTAAAAAAAAAAATATATATATATATTTTTTTTTTTTTACATTTCCATGCTGGTGCTCTCACAGTTAACCTAGGGGTTGCACTGCTCCTCCTCCTGCTAGCCCACTTACTACAGAGCTGCAGTGAGATGATGACATCATCAGACCTCTGCAGGAAGTGCTGGGAGAAGCTAACAGTCAGTGAGAGGAAAGGCAGAAGTAAGTTTGTGAAAACTTATAACCAATGTGTGTGTGAGAGTAATATCCCTTCCCTATTGTGCTTTATATCCTGATCAGAACCATCCTGGCAGCCACAGATAAAGAAGCAAATTGGGAATTCCTTAGGCCTAGATTTGGAGTTTGGCGTTAGCCGTGAAAACCAGCGTTAGAGGCTCCTAACGCTGGTTTTAGGCTAACTCTGGTATTTGGAGTCACTCAAAAAAGGGTCTAACGCTCACTTTTCAGCCGCAACTTTTCCATACCGCAGATCCCCTTACGTAAATTGCGTATCCTATCTTTTCAATGGGATTTTTCTAACTCCGGTATTTAGAGTTGTGGCTGAAGTGAGCGTTAGAACTCTAACGACAAAACTCCAGCCGCAGGAAAAAAGTCAGTAGTTAAGAGCTTTCTGGGCTAACGCCGGTTCATAAAGCTCTTAACTACTGTACTCTAAAGTACACTAACACCCATAGACTATCTATGTACCCCTAAACCAAGGTCCCCCCACATCGCCGCCACTCGATTAATTTTTTTTAACCCCTAATCTGCCGACCGCCAACTACGTTATCCTTATGTACCCCTAATCTGCTGCCCCTAACACCGCCGACCCCTATATTATATTTCTTAACCCCTAATCTGCCCCCCACAACATCGCCTCCACCTGCCTACACTTATTAACCCCTAATCTGCCGAGCGGACCTGAGCGCTACTATAATAAAGTTATTAACCCCTAATCCGCCTCCCTAACCCTATAATAAATAGTATTAACCCCTAATCTGCTCTCCCTAACATCGCCGACACCTAACTTCAATTATTAACCCCTAATCTGCCGACCGGAGCTCACCGCTATTCTAATAAATGTATTAACCCCTAAAGCTAACTCTAACCCTAACACTAACACCCCCCTAAATTAAATATAATTTACATCTAACGAAATTAATTAACTCTTATTAAATAAATTATTCCTATTTAAAGCTAAATACTTACCTGTAAAATAAATCCTAATATAGCTACAATATAAATTATAATTATATTGTAGCTATTTTAGGATTAATATTTATTTTACAGGCAACTTTGTAATTATTTTAACCAGGTACAATAGCTATTAAATAGTTAAGAACTATTTAATAGTTACCTAGTTAAAATAATTACAAAATTACCTGTCAAATAAATCCTAACCTAAGTTACAATTAAACCTAACACTATACTATCATTAAATTAATTAAATAAAATACCTACAATTACCTACAATTAAACCTAACACTACACTATCAATAAATTAATTAAATACAATACCTACAATTACCTACAATTAAACCAAACACTACACTATCAATACATTAATTAAATACAAAACCTACAAATAACTACAATGAAATAAACTAACTAAAGTACAAAAAATATAAAGAACTAAGTTACAAAAAATAAAAAAATATCTACAAACGTAAGAAAAATATTACAACAATTTTAAACTAATTACACCTACTCTAAGCCCCCTAATAAAACAACAAAGCCCCCCAAAATAAAAAATGCCCTACCCTATTCTAAATTACTAAAGTTAAAAGCTCTTTTACCTTACCAGCCCTGAACAGGGCCCTTTGCGGGGCATGCCCCAAGAAGTTCAGCTCTTTTGCCTGTAAAAAAAACATTCAATACCCCCCCCAACATTACAACCCACCACCCACATACCCCTAATCTAACCCAAACCCCCTTAAATAAACCTAACACTAAGCCCCTGAAGATCTTCCTACCTTGTCTTCACCATACCAGGTTCACCGATCGGTCCTGAAGAGCTCCTCCGATGTCCTGATCCAAGCCCAAGCGGGGGGCTGAAGATGTCCATGATACGGTAGAAGTCTTCATCCAAGCGGGGCAGAAGAGGTCTTCCATCCGATTGAAGTCTTCATCCAGGCGGCATCTTCTATCAACATCCATCTGGAACGGAGCGGCAGCATCCTGAAGACCTCCGACGCGGAACATCCATCCTGGCAGACGACTGAACGACGAATGACGGTTCCTTTAAATGACGTCATCCAAGATGGCGTCCCTCAAATTCCGATTGGCTGATAGGATTCTATCAGCCAATCGGAATTAAGGTAGGAATATTCTGATTGGCTGATGGAATCAGCCAATCAGATTTAGCTTGCATTCTATTGGCTGATCGGAACAGCCAATAGAATGCAAGCTCAATCTGATTGGCTGATTGGATCAGCCAATCGGATTGAACTTGATTCTGATTGGCTGATTCCATCAGCCAATCAGAATATTCCTACCTTAATTCCGATTGGCTGATAGAATCCTATCAGCCAATCGGAATTTGAGGGACGCCATCTTGGATGACGTCATTTAAAGGAACCGTCATTCGTCGTTCAGTCATCGGCCTGGATGGATATTCCGCGTTGGAGGTCTTCAGGATGCTGCCGCTCCGTTCCAGATGGATGTCGATAGAAGATGCCGCCTGGATGAAGACTTCAATCGGATGGAAGACCTCTTCTGCCCCGCTTGGATGAAGACTTCTACCGGATCATGGACATCTTCAGCCCCCCGCTTGGGCTTGGATCAGGACATCGGAGGAGCTCTTCAGGACCGATCGGTGAACCTGGTATGGTGAAGACAAGGTAGGAAGATCTTCAGGGGCTTAGTGTTAGGTTTATTTAAGGGGGGTTTGGGTTAGATTAGGGGTATGTGGGTGGTGGGTTGTAATGTTGGGGGGGGGTATTGAATGTTTTTTTTACAGGCAAAAGAGCTGAACTTCTTGGGGCATGCCCCGCAAAGGGCCCTGTTCAGGGCTGGTAAGGTAAAAGAGCTTTTAACTTTAGTAATTTAGAATAGGGTAGGGCATTTTTTATTTTGGGGGACTTTGTTGTTTTATTAGGGGGCTTAGAGTAGGTGTAATTAGTTTAAAATTGTTGTAATATTTTTCTTATGTTTGTAGATATTTTTTTATTTTTTGTAACTTAGTTCTTTTTTATTTTTTGTACTTTAGTTAGTTTATTTCATTGTAGTTATTTGTAGGTATTGTATTTAATTAATGTATTGATAGTGTAGTGTTAGGTTTAATTGTAGGTAATTGTAGGTATTTTATTTAATTAATTTAATGATAGTATAGTGTTAGGTTTAATTGTAACTTAGGTTAGGATTTATTTGACAGGTAATTTTGTAATTATTTTAACTAGGTAACTATTAAATAGTTCTTAACTATTTAATAGCTATTGTACCTGGTTAAAATAATTACAAAGTTGCCTGTAAAATAAATATTAATCCTAAAATAGCTACAATGTAATTATAATTTATATTGTAGCTATATTAGGATTTATTTTACAGGTAAGTATTTAGCTTTAAATAGGAATAATTTATTTAATAAGAGTTAATTAATTTCGTTAGATATAAATTATATTTAACGTAGGGGGGTGTTAGTGTTAGGGTTAGACTTAGCTTTAGGGGTTAATACATTTATTAGAATAGCGGTGAGCTCCGGTCGGCAGATTAGGGGTTAATAATTGAAGTTAGGTGTCGGCGATGTTAGGGAGGGCAGATTAGGGGTTAATACTATTTATTATAGGGTTAGTGAGGCGGATTAGGGGTTAATAACTTTATTATAGTAGCGCTCAGGTCCGCTCGGCAGATTAGGGGTTAATAAGTGTAGGCAGGTGGAGGCGATGTTGTGGGGGGCAGATTAGGGGTTAATAAATATAATATAGGGGTCGGCGATGTTAGGGCAGCAGATTAGGGGTACATAGGGATAATGTAAGTAGCGACGGTGTCCGGAGCGGTAGATTAGGGGTTAATAATAATATGCTGGGGTCAGCGATAGCGGGGGCGGCAGAATAGGGGTTAATAAGTGTAAGCTTAGGGGTGTTTAGACTCGGGGTACATGTTAGAGTGTTAGGTGCAGACGTAGGAAGTGTTTACGCATAGCAAACAATGGGGCTGCGTTAGGAGCTGAACGCGGCTTTTTTGCAGGTGTTAGGTTTTTTTTCAGCTCAAACAGCCCCATTGTTTCCTATGGGGGAATCGTGCACGAGCACGTTTTTGAGGCTGGCCGCTTGCGTAAGCAACTCTGGTATCGAGAGTTGAAGCTGCGTTAAAAATGCTCTACGCTCCTTTTTTGGAGCCTAACGCAGCCTTTATGTGGACTCTCAATACCAGAGTTATTTTTATGGTGCGGCCAGAAAAAAAACGGCGTTAGCTACGCGGGTCCTTACCGACAAAACTCCAAATCTAGGCCTTAGTTTCCCCACTGCAGGTCACACAAAACAAGTGTGCATTGTGCCTGCTTTATCTGCAGTGATCAGTGTAAAATGTGTGTCAGATTATAGGTGCTCATATACACACACTTCAAATGTAGCTGTGGGACAATGAGTGAAATAGCCTTATGTTTATTATTTACATGCTTTAAAACATCTATTTGTCCCCAAGGTTGTTTTATTTATACATACAGTGTATATATATATATATATATATATATATATATATATATATACTGTGTATATATATATATATATATATATATATATATATATATATATATATATATATATATATATAATAAATAGTATTAACCCCTAATCTGCCCTCCCTAACACTAAAGTAAAATTTAAACTTTCATGATTCATATAGAGAACACAATTTTAATACATTTTTCCAATTCACTTCCATTATCATAATGTGCACAATCGTTTTTTATGCAAATTTTTCCAGCTCCTACTGAGCACGTGCAAGAGATCACAGTATATACATATATGCATTTTGAGATTGGCTGATGACTGTCATATGATACAGGGGGGAAGGGAAATTAAAATTTGTCCAAAAAAAACCCAAAATTTATGCTTACCTGATAAATGTATTTATTTCCGAGTATGGTGAGTCCACAACGTCATCAATTACTAGTAAGAATATCTCTCCTGTCCAGCAGGAGGTGGCAAAGAGCACCACAGCAAAAGCTATTAAATATTACCCCCCTTCCCATAATCCCCAGTCATTCGACCAAAGGGAAATGGAAAAGGAATAATACAAAGTTGTAGAGGTGCCTGAGGTTTAGTAAAATAATAACTGTCTTAAATATAAGGGTGGGGTCGTAGACTCACCATATCCGGAAAGAAATACATTTATCAGGTAAGCATAAATTTCGTTTTATTTCCTAAGATATGGTGAGTCCACGAAGTCATCAATTACTAGTGGGAACCAATACCCAAGCTAGAGGACACAGATGACTAGGGAGGGATAGCAAGACAGGCAGACCTAAACAGAAGGCACCAATGCTTGAAGAACCTTTCTCTCAAAAGAAGCCTCGGCTGAGGCAAAAGTATCAAATTTGGAAAATTTGGAAAAAGTATGCAAAGAGGACCAAGTTGCAGCCTTGCAAATCTGTTTCACAGAAGCTTCATTTTTGAAAGCCCAAGAAGATGAGACAGCCCTAGTGGAATGAGCTGCATTTCTCTCAGGAGGCTGCTGTCCATAAGCAAAATGAATCATACTTCTCAACCAAAAGGAAAGACAAGTAGCAGTAGCCTTCTGACCCTTGTGCTTCCCTGAGAAACAAACAAAAAGGGCAGAAGACTGGCAAAAATACTTAGTCGCCTGTAAATAGAATTGTAAAGCACGCACTACATTCAAGTTATGCAACAGACGCTCCTTATGAGAACAAGGATTGGGACAGAGAGAAGGAACAACAATTTCCTGATTAATATTCCTAACCGAAACCACTTTAGGAAGAAACCTAGTACATAGGACCACCTTATCCGCAAGAAACATAAGGTAAGGAGAATCATACTGCAAAGCCGAGAGTTCCGAAACTCTCCTCGCAGAAGAAATAGTAACAGGAAACCAAACCTTCCAAGATAACAATTTAATATCTAAGGAATGCACTGGCTCAAACAGAGTCTGCTGCAAAATCTTAAGAACAAGGTTAAGACTCCAAGGAGGAGTAACCAACTTAAACACAGGCTTGATTCTGACCAAGGCCTGACAAAAAGATTGAACATCTGGTACAACCGCCAAACGCTTATGGAACAAAATAGATATAGCAGAAATCTGACCCTTCGGCGTACCGACTGACAAACCCTTCTCCAGACCTTCCTGGAGAAAAGACAAAATTCTAGGAATCCTAATCCTACTCCAAGAGTAGCCCTTAGATTCACACCAATAAAGGTATTTACGCCATACCTTATGGTAAATTTTCCGAGTAACAGGCTTACGAGCCTGGATCATGGTCTCAATGACCGATTCAGAAAAACCATGCTTAGACAAAACTAAGCGTTCAATCTACAAGCAAGCAGTTTCATAGAATCGATATTTGGATGGAAGAAAGGACCCTGAATTAGAAGATCCTACCTCAGAGACAGCCTCTAAGGAGGCAGAGATGACATGTTCACTAGGTTTACATACCAGATCCGGAGCTATTACAATTACTGACACTTTCTCCTGTTTGATACGAGCAATGACTCGTGGAAAAATAGCAAACAGAGGAAACAGATGAACTAGACCGAACCCCCCAAGGCACCGCCAGAGCATCTATCATAGCTGCCTGCGGATTTCTTGACCTTGAACCGTACCTTGGAAGCTTGGTGTTCTGCCAAGATGCCATCAGATCCAACTCTGGCATTCCACACTTAAGGGTTAACCTGGAGAACACCTCCAGATGAAGAGCCCACTCCCCGGGATGAAAAGATCTGTTTGCTCAGGAAATCCACCTCCCAGTTGTCCACTTCTGGAATTTGGAGGGCAGATAGACAACAATTGTGAGCTTCCACCGACTGAATAATCTGTTCCACCTCCTTCATGGCTAAGGAACTCAGAGTTCCTCCCTGGGGGTTGATGTAGGCCACTGAGGTGATATTGTCCGACTGAAATCTGATCCAGTGGGCTAAAGCCAACTGAGGCCAAGTTAACAGAGAATTGTAAATCTCTCAACTCCAAGATGTTTAAGGGGAGAGAAGACTGGCATCCGTGGTCATGATCACCCAAAAAGGTCTCTGGAAGAAAGTGCCCTGAGACAGATGTTCCTGAGAAAACCACCATGGAAGAGAGTCTCTCGTTAACACGTCTAGATCTATCCTCTGGGACAGATTCAAATGGTTTCCGTTCCATTGTTTGAGCAGGCATAATTGCAGAGCTCTCAAATGGAATCAAGCAAAGGGAATGATGTCCAAACAGATGGCCAAACAGTAGACTGAAGAGAATTTTGGAATTCTTGACCTCCGTCAGAAAAATCTTCATAGATAGGGAATCTATTTTAGTCCCTAAGAACACCACCCTTGTAGCTGGAACAATGGAACTCTTTCCCAGATTCACTTTCCATTTGTGGGAACATAGAAAAGACAACAAGAACTCTGTATGGGAGCTTGCTTGTTGAAAAGATGGTGCCTGAACCAGAATGTCATCTAAGTAAATTGAATTCTAATTTGTAACCCTGAGATACCAAGGATCTGGGACATCTTGTATCCACTCCTGAAAAAAACAGGGAAAGTCTGCCCCCCACTTGATCTGACTCCGGACTGAGGGCCAACCCATAATTCTGACTTAGACTCAGCTGAAGGTTTCTTAGATTGCTTCCCCTTGTTCTAGGACTGACTGGGTCTCCAAGAGGACTTGGATTGTTCCTGTTTGGAAGTGGAAGAGGAAGGCTTTTGACCTTTAAAATTACGAAAGGATCAAAAATTACTTTGACGTCCCTTAAATCTTATCTTCTTGTCTTGCGGTAGAAAAGATCCTTTTCCAACCATAATATCAGATATTATTTCTGCCAGTCCAGGCCCAAACAAAGTTTTACCCTTGTAGGGAAGTGCCAAAAGCTTAGACTTGGAGGAAACATCAGCTGACCAAGACTTAAGCCACAAAGCCCTGTGAGCCAAGACAGAGTAACCAGACAGCTTGGCCCCCAATTTAATAACTTGCATGTTAGCATCAGAAATGAAAGAATTGTCTAGCTTAAGAGCCTTAATCCTATCCTGAATTTCCTCCAACGAAGTTTCCACTAAAATAGGCTCAGATAAAGCATTGCACCAATAAGATGCTGCACTAGTGACTATGTCAATACAAACTGCAGGTTGCCATTGAAGACCCTGATGCACATACATCTTCAAATATACCTCCAGCTTCTTATCCATAGGATCTTTAAAAGAGCAACAATCCTCTATAGCGATTGTAGTTCTCTTAGCCAGAAAAGAAATAGCCGCTTCTACGTTAGGCACAGTGCACCAAGAATCCTTAATGGATTCAGCAATAGGAAACATCTTCTTAAAAACTGAAGACGGAGATAAAGGAATCCCTGGGGTTTTTTCATTCCTGCACAATATTCTCTGTCACGAGATCTAGAACAGGAAAAACTTCCATAGAGGAAGAGACATCATAGAATCTATTAAGCTTACTAGATTTCTTAGAGTTAACTACAACAGGAGAGTCAGAATCATCCAAAATAGCCAAAACCTCCTTTAATAAAACATGAAGACGTTCAAGCTTAAACCTAAAGCTTACGTCTTCCACCTCAGACAAAAGATTAAAGGGACACTGAACCCAAATTTTTTCTTTTGTGATTCAGATAGAGCATGCAATTTTAAGCGACTTTCTAATTTACTCCTATTATCAAATTTTCTTCATTCTCTTGGTATTTTTATTTGAAAAGCAAGAATGTAAGTTTAGATGCCGGCCCATTTTTGGTGAACAGCCTGGGTTGTCCTTGCTGATTGGACAGCACCAATAAACAAGTGCTATCCATGGTTCTGAACCACAAATTTGCTGGCTCCTTAGCTTAGATGCCTTCTTTTTCTAATAAAGATAGCAAGATCCGACTCCGGACTGAGGGCCAACCCATAATTCTGACTTAGACTCAGCTGAAGGTTTCTTAGATTGCTTCCCCTTGTTCTAGGACTGACTGGGTCTCCAAGAGGACTTGGATTGTTCCTGTTTGGAAGTGGAAGAGGAAGGCTTTTGACCTTTAAAATTACGAAAGGATCAAAAATTACTTTGACGTCCCTTAAATCTTATCTTCTTGTCTTGCGGTAGAAAAGATCCTTTTCCACCCATAATATCAGATATTATTTCTGCCAGTCCAGGCCCAAACAAAGTTTTACCCTTGTAGGGAAGTGCCAAAAGCTTATACTTGGAGGAAACATCAGCTGACCAAGACTTAAGCCACAAAGCCCTGTGAGCCAAGACAGAGTAACCAGACAGCTTGGCCCCCAATTTAATAACTTGCATGTTAGCATCAGAAATGAAAGAATTGTCTAGCTTAAGAGCCTTAATCCTATCCTGAATTTCCTCCAACGAAGTTTCCACTAAAATAGGCTCAGATAAAGCATTGCACCAATAAGATGCTGCACTAGTGACTATGTCAATACAAACTGCAGGTTGCCATTGAAGACCCTGATGCACATACATCTTCAAATATACCTCCAGCTTCTTATCCATAGGATCTTTAAAAGAGCAACAATCCTCTATAGCGATTGTAGTTCTCTTAGCCAGAAAAGAAATAGCCGCTTCTACATTAGGCACAGTGCACCAAGAATCCTTAATGGATTCAGCAATAGGAAACATCTTCTTAAAAACTGAAGACGGAGATAAAGGAATCCCTGGGGTTTTTTCATTCCTGCACAATATTCTCTGTCACGAGATCTAGAACAGGAAAAACTTCCATAGAGGAAGAGACATCATAGAATCTATTAAGCTTACTAGATTTCTTAGAGTTAACTACAACAGGAGAGTCAGAATCATCCAAAATAGCCAAAACCTCCTTTAATAAAACATGAAGACGTTCAAGCTTAAACCTAAAGCTTACGTCTTCCACCTCAGACAAAAGATTAAAGGGACACTGAACCCAAATTTTTTCTTTTGTGATTCAGATAGAGCATGCAATTTTAAGCGACTTTCTAATTTACTCCTATTATCAAATTTTCTTCATTCTCTTGGTATTTTTATTTGAAAAGCAAGAATGTAAGTTTAGATGCCGGCCCATTTTTGGTGAACAGCCTGGGTTGTCCTTGCTGATTGGACAGCACCAATAAACAAGTGCTATCCATGGTTCTGAACCACAAATTTGCTGGCTCCTTAGCTTAGATGCCTTCTTTTTCTAATAAAGATAGCAAGAGAACGAAGAAAAATTGATAATTGGAGTAAATTAGAAAGTTGCTTAAAATTGCATGCTCTGAATCCGCTATCAATAAAGCTGCAGGCCCGGATGGGTTACCAAGCGAATTCTATAAGATCCTTTCCTCAGAAATCGCGCCTCATCTTAGTAATGTATATAATGCTATGTATATTAAAGGAGAATTGGTGCCGAGAATTTCTGCCTCCTTCACAACACTTATTCCTAAAAGTGGAAAGGATCCAGTTCAAAGGGAATCTTACAGACCAATAGCCTTATTAAACGTCGACTATAAGGTTTTCATGTCAATCTTGGCTAAAAGGCTACAAAAGATATTACCGAATATTATAAATAAAGACCAAGCAGGTTTTCTAAATTCACAGAATTCTTCAGCAAAAATCAGAGAGGTTCTAGTGGTAACAGAATATTTTTATAACATGGGGAGGAAGGAGAGGGGAGAGGGGGAACAAACTCCTGACCTGGCCATTGTGTCAATCGATGCTGAGAAGGCATTCGATTCGATACAACATGACCATCTTTTTACTTCATTGGGACGGTTTGGGTTTGGAGGAAACTTCCTCAAATTCGTTATGAATCTGTATAACTCTCCTTTAACAAGCTTAATTGTGAATAACACTGTCTCTTCACAAATTGTGCTTAACAGAGGAACTAGGCAGGGTTGCCCCCTCTCTCCTCTCCTTTTTAACCTATGTATTGAACCATTAGCCATCAGGATTAGGTCACAGCTGGAAGGAGTGGCGATAGGTAGACAGGAGATGAAACTAGCCCTATACGCAGATGACATCCTTGTCTATCTGTCAAACACTAGGGTTAATATACCTAAGCTGCTGGGAATTACTAACCAATTTGGACTATTCTCTGGTTATAAAATAAACGTGATGAAATCAGAGCTGTACTGGCTTAGAAAAAATAAAGACTCCTTGGTGAATAGTCCTTTTAGAATAGTTAATGAGTCATTTAAGTATTTAGGCATAGTAATACCTACTAATCCACGGGATCTATATAATTTTAATATTTCTCCAATTATGACCACAATTAAAAATAAACTTAGACTCTGGGAAAATCTACCTCTTTCTATTTCAGGACGGATAGCCTTGTTTAAAATGGTTCTTCTCCCCAAACTATTATATGTATTACAGAACACAGAATTAATACTTTATGATAGGGATATTCGAGGGCTAAACAGCTGGCTCAGAAGCTTCATCTGGCAGAAGAGAAAACCCAGGATAGCCCTGAGCAAACTAACACATGCTAAAATATTTGCTGGTTTTGCATTACCTGATATACGGCTTTACAATTTTGCTTTCTTAGCACGAATTGCAGCAGATTGGATCTTCTGTAATAACTACGTTTTAAACAATGCATTGGAGGATAGTGTTTGTGACCCATACCTTCCATGTGCACTGCTGCATTGTGACTTAAAAGGTTTGCCATCTAAAATTAAGGAGAACAAAATGATTTTTAATCCTCTAAAGGCCTGGTGGAAGATAGGGAAGCTTCTTTCTATCAACTGCAAGGTTTCAAAATATCTCCCTGATCTGGGTAACACATTATTTCAAGCAGGACTGGATTCTGCAATTTTTAAGAAATGGCAAATGGTGGGACTGAACACAATGATCCAATTCATTGATAAAGAAAAAAAATGTGTTAGAACTTTTGAAGAAATTAAAAATAGCTTCAACCTCTCTAATAAGGAGTTCTTTGCGTTTTTGCAAGTAAGGCACTATGCATTAGAGCTAACGAGGGAGGGAGAGTGGCAATGGGATTTGGGAGATCTAGAGGATTGGCTCATGTTAGTTAAGAAGGGACGTATGTCCATCTCTTATTGCTACTACCTCTTAGGAGCAAACAGAGCAAGTCATACTTTAGAGAAAATTGCTCAAGATTGGAGACTAATTTTGGCCCAGGATTATATTGACCATAAATTTATACAAAAATCTATTCATAAAGTGGCAATGGCTACTCTTTCAGCAACATGGAGAGAGGCTCATCTTAAGTTATTACATAAATTTCACTATACTCCGGAAAAAGGCTATAAGCTCCAGAACATGAATTTTTTTAAATGTCCTAAGTGCTCCTTAATTGCGGCAGATCTCTTACATATGATAGTTAACTGTCCCCTGATTAGGCAATTTTGGCGAAAACTAGAATTCTGGATCAATACTACTCTCAGGATCTCCCCTCTGGAGATATCGGCAAGCTTAATTATATTTTGCTGTGATAATCAGATAGAACAACAATCAAATGAAAAAATAATAAGTGTCTCTATAATGGCAGCTAGGTACTTAATATTTAAAAAATGGAAGACGAGAGAAATCCCTAGTGTGGTGGAAATAAAAAATTTCCTCAAAAAACAATGCATATTAGAACAACGTGACACGGATATTAATAATGATTCTGACATCAGAATTTTTTTTAGTAAATGGGCACCATTTATTAAATCCCTCCCGGCCACAGAGATAGACTATATTGTATTTCCCTTCCAAAACACAGAGCTAGTACAACTGGGGTTATGGTAAATGGATAGGAATCGAAGGTTTTGGGGGGGACACGAATGTGGAAATTCCCTTTCCCCCCTCTCCCCCTCTTTTTTTTTTTTTTTTCTCTCCCCCCTTTTTTTTTTTTTTTTTCTCCCTCTCTCTCTCTCTTGGTGGAAGTATTGAGAAGTAACAGATATGAGTCTGGACTGCAATAATAATAATATAAAATTGAACTGAGGTCGATCAACTAAGAAAAATTATCTTGAGCATACTAATTCTTAATTAACTTGAAGGTAATTTAGGAGTATTATTGGTTATAAAAAGCATAAACAATAGATTGGTTTGATTTGTTGACTCTACGCATAAAGTATATAAGGGAAATAGTGCTGTTTTTCCCTGTTAAAATTTTTCTTTTTTTTTTTTTTTTTTTTTTTTTTTTTCTTCCCTCTCCTTTGTTATTGTTTTTTGTTTAAGGAATTATAGAAATAATATAATTCAATAGGAAACTCTAGAGATGAAGGATTGTTAGAATTATTGAATCCTCACGGTTGTTTGTTGTTTTTTTTTTCATTGTTTATGTAACCTTCTCTGTTTCCTGAAAACTGCTTAAAAATGTATAAACATGTTGAAATATAATAAAAATGTAATTAAAAAAAAAAAAAAAAAAAATTGCATGCTCTATATGAATCACAAAAGAAAAAAATTGGGTTCAGTGTCCCTTTAACACTGTCAGAATCAGAAATTTCACCCTCAGAAGGAACTGAGGTAACATCCTCCCTCGAATTATGAGGAAGATCAATCTGTATAGTAGCTGCTGAAACAGGCACTTTACAATCTATTAAGTGTTTAGTTTTCCTCTTGCGTTTTCCTAAAACAGGAAAGGCAGATAAAGCTGCAGATACCGCAGAAGATATCTGTGCGGCGAAATCTGCAGGCAAATATACCCCACCAGGAGGTTGAGAGGAACCGCAGGACACTGCATGTGATGCCATAGAGGCTTGGGACGTTTGAAGAGAAGGCTGCGGCATTGCCTGAACAGTATCATCCTGAGAGATATTAGGCTCATAAGGCAATAATTTATCTTTACATTGAAGCGTTCTAGCTAAACAAGTAGTACAAAATTGCAAAGGAGAAACAATGTGTGCCTCTAAATATAATAAACATATATTAAAAACAATATCATCACTATTCATGTCCATAGCTAAGAAAAATCAGCCCTAAGAATAAATTTGAATAAAGGACAACTGTTACTTTAAGAGAAACGTAAAAAAACAAAAAATGTTATAAAAAAAAAAAGTTTGACAACCTCTAACCTGAGCAGTATTGAGGTGTCTACGACAATTCCAGGAGACTTGAAGAGGACACAGAGACTAACACGCCACTGCCATACACTGAGACGTACTGCAGCAACAACACAGAGACGCCGATCCGGTCCGTATAACTGACACACAAGGATCACATGACCAGCACATCTGGAAAAGCGCAGACAAGACAAAAGGCGCGCAATCCGAAAAAAGACATTGCAACAACCGTTACTACGCAAACAAAAACAAACATTTACCAAAAATAAAAATTTAGCAGCACCCAGTCCCAACGTACAATCCCCAAATCACATAGTGCCTGCGTACTGCCTATTGAATCCTATTTAAAGGATTACTAAATCACAGAAAGAAAGACTGCAGAATATAAATAATGAATCTTTAAAAGTGCAAAGTCTCCTATACTTAGAAGACAAAAAAGCACTTACCTGCAGTCTAGCTGTCCGGCAGGAAAGCAGTTCACACGGTGAGAAAGTACACAAACTCCTATCAGAGACCTGTGCTTTCTACACTTAGGGCAGCAATATGTTTGGAAACAAAGTAAGTACCACCTTACAACTTCCTATCTGCTTAAAAGCCACCACTACTCTACAGCAGAGATTGAAGGTGGACTTCAGCTATACCCAAATCCTTGCTTGCAGGGAAAACAATCCCCATAAAGGATTTCATTTCTTCAGACACCAAAACTTTACCTCATCCATTGATAGAGGAAAAGAGAATGACTGGGGATTATGGAAAGGGGAGTGATATTTAACAGCTTATGCTGTGGTGCTCTTTGCCGCCTCCTGCTGGACAGGAGATATATTCGCACTAGTAATTGATGACGTTGTGCACTAACCATATCTTAGGAAAGGAACGTACTACTAAATTTGAAATTCAGATGAACCCTTTGGCTGCTAAGTCATTTCCCACCTGTGTGTTAAGCTGGGTGCTATTTGAAATAATAGTATGTAATTTTATTTTTCTAATCTCTATCATCAAAACCTGTGTGGATAAATATTTGTAGAAGGTAAACTGTCTTAAATAAGCAGAAATTAAGAACATTTCACTGTGGGGGGCGGAGCCTACTCTCAAAGCGGCAGGACACGTCTCTGTGAAGCTCCTGAGGTTTGAGGAGGTTTTTATAGTTTGCCTACAGTAAATCTATAATATTTTATATATTTCTAAGAGCTCTTTATCTCTGGAAGCTGATAGATGCTCAAGGTTGGAGATCTGACTGTGCTCCCGCCTATGCTCTTTGAGACAGCTATGTGACGGACTATCTAACAGCATGGAAGCCATTTTGTGACTTGCTGAGTAAATGCAGCGTGGCGATTTAAAGCAACAAATTCTGTGTGAACCGAGAAGCATAGGTCTGGGGCTGCCGCATTTTAAACCCCCCCCCCCAAACTCTGGGGTTACGATATCCTGAAATAGGATAAACCTTTGAATAGAGGGAACCATCTACCCTAATACGAAGCCTATAAATAACTTCCACAGCGACATACTGACACCTAATATTGGAAAATGGAAGGACTTAACAAATGGGAGCAGCAGATTACTCAACTCTTGAGCGACCACTTTAGAAGCCTGGAAGAGGAACTATGCAGGCTACTTGTGATCCTGCAGTCTGGTTCAGGTACTCATCAGGCGATAACGGACCGCTCAGTGGGGGAGCCCCATGGTAGATCTTTCCTCCCCACGGCAGACCTGACTTGTGAAGAGGCCCCCCACTTCTATGCCCAGATGGATTACATGAGGGCTGTCTGTGAAAGTCCTACCGATGCTCCAGAACCCCAGGTTGAGAGCTCTCTCCCAGCAGGAGCCCTATCTAACAATCTTGCTCTGCCGCTGGCAGCCCATATACCGCTGCAGCTTGAGACTGCAGGGGAAATGGAGACTCTCTCTGACCCATTGCAGGATCACCTCTCTCTGCCAAACACCTCTAGGGCAGCTGAAATGGATCCCGAGAAGCAGACGCTTTTTAAACCCCCAATACCGGAGCTCTTTTACATGATTGGAGGGGTTGATCTTGTTTGTCCACTTCTAGCCTCCGATGGGAGAGGAGACAGCTGTAGAAGAGATCCCTGTACTACAGAACTGGAGAACTCTGTGATTGTCACCCGCCATGGATCGATAATGTCAGTTGATGCTGGGGGCAAACCGGGAGCAGAGCTATGTTATGTCCCTGAGAGCCAAATCTTTTTAGACATATTGAGCCCATGGGGCCGGCAAATCTTTTTTACAGGACACAGGATTACAAATACCCCCTCTGGCACACGATCGTCACGGAGTGGGTTAAGTAGGAGGCAAGGACTAATCTATACCTCAGGACCGGGATCACAGCACTAGACTACCGCTTATATCACTAAGCGATATCCCTGTCAGAGTGAGTCTGAGTGTAAACTAAACGGCTGTTATTTATATGATGACTATATGTCTGAGTCAAAATCAATGGCTGTAGAACAATTCTATCATTCTGTTCCTAAACATTACTTAAGCCTCTGGGATTTAGTGCTACTAAACAACTTATGTTAGCCATTTGTTCTTCGTTTCTGCTAACATGCTTTTTTGACTCTCCCAATATCCGTGTTATCTGTTTAACCATGACTAAATATGTTCCGTTTCAAAGTTAAAGTATTTTATGATTCATCAAGATAAGTTTAAAATCAGTGGCCCTTCTCGCCAACTAGATAATTTAGATTTTTGCCTATACTGTTTGCGACTAGCTATATTAACTCTTGTCTGTTGCACCCATATAAATGTTTGAATAGCCACATTTTGAGAAAGACACTGTATAATTAAGTATCAGAATGTTTGACTGTGGTGGGTAATCTGTGTAAAGACTTTCATTCTATTCAATTGTAAGCTTCAGTTGACCTACTACAGGCTAATTTGACATATACCCCAATGCATTATTAGGTAGATCTTTACTATTTCAACCTTTCCTCCCTATCTGGGTCCAGTAATATACAGCATGTTATGGCATCTCATTAATGCACTATTTTATTTCAGGATTGTAGAACAGATTGAAGCAATTAGAACTTAAGCCACGATTATATACACATAGGGCACAATGTATGAGAAAAGTTTCTTGATGGGTCGCTCCAACTCATTGTGTTTCAATGGTGTGCTGTCTGCGGCCGGAGCAGCGCACCACACACATACTTAAACAACCACTAGTTTCTAACATTAGTGGACAATGGCCCGGTTATAAGTCTGAATGATACCCTGATTACTCACACTCCCCACTGCTGCTGAAGAGGTTTGTATACATATGGACTTAGAGAAGCTATATGCCCTAGTCTATCTGTACTAATGGCTGTGCAATAAGATGATCATTTATGACCGTGTTGTTGCTTTCTCTTTCTAGAGATATTTACATCTGCATTCTGCTCTAGCTGACTTTTCTAGATTACTAGTGATGATGGTTCCCCTCTTATTATACCATTCCATTTTAAAAAATGGGTCCAAAAGTGGCCCTCTCACTCTTTTTCCCTCATATTCCCCTTTCCAATTTCCTAAGGTGGTCCATGGTCCAAGAGTGGCCATTGTATTTCAATATGGGGAAATTACCTACCACTAAGTTTTGACGTATAAAGGGATATAGTCTGACATCATACTAAAAATGAGGTTTTTTTGAAATGTGCATTAGATTCGTATTGTATACATATACATGGCAACTTTGCTAATATAAGATAATTTTGACATGTTCTATTCTGTCTCTGATTCTGTACATTTGTAACTGCATGATGATTGTATATGTAACACTCAATCCTCAATAAAAATATATAAAAAAAAAAAAGAACATTTCGCTGTTTTTCCACTGTTTTATTGCAGACACGTCAACTTGATAAATTATCAAAAACATTATCTTAGAATTTACTGTACTGTTTTCAGCAATTAAACAGTTCTAGCCACCTGAGAAATTAAAATGAGGTGCACAAAACACACATTTGCAGAAAGTACACCCCTTGGTGCAAAATAAGGGGCTACAAGTATTTCTAGCATGAATTTGGGGTGCGCAGCAATTCATGGAATAAGTTGCATTGCTTAAAAAAAAAAAATCTAAGCAAAGAGCCAAATCCACTTATTATTACATTGTCTATTTTTGTTCTAGCAATATATGTAACCCCTTATTTGATGCGCCAAGGGGTGTATTTTCCAAAAAAATTAATGTATCTTAGTTTCCCATGTTTCTACAGCTGTCTGATTGCAGACATAACCCATAAAAGTTGAAATGCTATTTTTTTAGACGATTTTAAGATTGCCATGTCTGCAATTAAACAGTTCTAGCCACTTGGAAAATTAAAATATGATACACAAAGCACACATTTGTAGACAGCAAACCCTTTGGTGCATCAAATGAGGGGCTACATGCATCTCTAGCACATAATTGAGGTGGAATATGGCACTCTTTAGCAAAGAGCCATATTACACTTATTATTACATTGTCTACTTTGTGCTAGCAATACATGTAGCCCCTTATTTTATGCGGCTGGGCGTGTACTTTCTAGAAATAGTTTATATACCATATGCATCATCAGTGAAGGAATCAGGGTCTGAGTTCATAGAGAACTCAGCTGCCTTCTCAGCACTGAGACGCTTCGCCATAATTCTCTTTACAAAATAAATAGATATTTTTAAAGGAATTATGTCGCTAGAAAATATATAATTTTTATTGCAAAAAATAAGCTTCTTAGCATTAAAAATACAGAAGTTTTGAAAGTTGGAGAGAGCTGACTGATTAGTTTAAATGCAAGTCTGTCAAAAGAACTGAAATAAGGGAGCATTCGGCAGAGGCTTAGATACAAGGTAATCATAGATGTAATAAGTGTATTAATATAACCACGTTGGTTATGCAAAACTGGGGAATGGGTAATAAAAGGGATCATCTATATTTTTAAGCAATAAAAACTCTGGCGTAGACTGTCCCTTTCAATTGAATTGCACTCAAGTGACTGAGTTTATTTTCAACTTGTAATACGTGTGCTACTTCCGACGCGCACAAAACACCTGCGATAAACCCCTTATCACTCGCTCGAAACAGCGCTCCACTCGTAATCTAGCCTTAAATTCTTTTGCTTTTTTTTTATTATGTATTTGTTGATTGGGAAATTATATGTATTTTATTTTTATTTTATTTATAGTTCAGTGTAATTTTAAAGATCAAATCTTTTTTCTACAACTCTGCTAGCGGATTATTCCAAAGGACCCAGAACCAAGTTCCCATACATTCTATTTTGATTTTAACCATCTGAAATTCTATGATTATTTACAGTTCTTAGCAATACATAAAGGTGATCTCCACCTCTCCTTTCCTTGATGACCACATACCATTTTGTGTTTAAATAGTTATTATAAAGATAATGTGCTAAAAAACAGTGATTTTACAATCATAGCCTGTTTTAAGCCCTTAAAGGGACACTGAACCCAAATTTTTTCTTTTGTGATTCAGATAGAGAATGCAATTTTAAGCAACTTTCTAATTTACTCCTATTATCATTTTTTTTCATTCTCTTGCTATCTTTATTCAAAAAAGAAGGCATATAAGCTTTTTTGGGGTTCATTACTCTGGACAGCACTTTTTTATTGGTGGATAAATGTATCCACCAATCAGCAAGGACAACCCAGGTTGTTCACCAAAAATGGGCCGGCATCTAAACTTACATTCTTGCATTTCAAATAAAGATACCAAGAGAATGAAGAACATTTGATAATAGGAGAAAATTAGAAAGTTCAGTGTCCCTTTAAAGTGACAGTCTAGCCAGAATTAAACTTTCATGATTCAGATAGGGCAGGTAATTTGAAACAACTTTCCAGATTACTTTTATCATCAAATGTGCTTTGTTCACTTGGTATTCTTAGGTCAAAGCTAAACCTAGGTAGGATCATGTGCTAATTTCTAAGCCCTTGAAGGCCACCTCTTATCTGAATGCATTTTGACAGTTTTTCACAGCTAGAGGGCATAAGTATATTAATATAACCGTGTTGGTTATGCAAAACTGGGGAAGAGGTAATAAAGGGATTATCTTTCTTCTTTTAAAACAATACAAATTCTGGAGTAGACTGTCCCTTTAAGAGCAGGATCTGGATTATGATGTAACAAATGGTTATCTGCATCTCAAAGCAGCCACTTCCATTTGGTTTATGAAATATGTTCTTGAACAAAGGTAAAGCACAAATATAAACAAAAAAAACTAGATAAGTCTTAAAGGAACAGGAACCTCCAAAATTTTATTTCATGATTTGGATAGAAAATATAATTGTAAACAACTTTCTATTATCTTTAATTTCATTATCTTTCTATCCTTTGTTTACGATGCAGTATTGCACTACTACTGGCAGCTAGCAGAACACATCTAGTTAGCCAATCACAATAGACAAATGTGTGCAGGCACCAATCAGCAGCTAGCTCCAACTAGTGTAGTATATATGTGTATTCTTTATCAACAAAGGATACTAAGGCCTAGATTTAGAGTTCGGCGGTAGCCGTGAAAACCAGCGTTAGAGGCTCCTAACGCTGGTTTTAGGCTACCGCCGGTATTTGGAGTCAGTGATTAAAGGGTCTAACGCTCACTTTTCAGCCGCGACTTTTCCATACCGCAGATCCCCTTACGTCAATTGCGTATCCTATCTCTTCAATGGGATCTTTCTAACGCCGGTATTTAGAGTCGTTTCTGAAGTGAGCGTTAGAGCTCTAACGACAAAACTCCGGCCGCAGGAAAATAGCAGGAGTTAAGAGCTTTCTGGGCTAACGCCGGTTTATAAAGCTCTTAACTACTGTGCTCTAAAGTACACTAACACCCATAAACTACCTATGTACCCCTAAACCGAGCTCCCCCCACATCGCCGCCACTCAATTAAATTTTTTTAACCCCTAATCTGCCGACCGCCACCTACGTTATACTTATGTACCCCTAATCTGCTGCCCCTAACCCCGCCGACCCCTGTATTACATTTATTAACCCCTAACCTGCCCCCCACAACGTCGCCGCCAGCTACTTACAATAATTAACCCCTAATCTTCCGACCGCAAAGCGCTGCCACCTACGTTATCCTTATGTACCCCTAATCTGCTGCCCCTAACACCGCCGACCCCTATATTATATTTATTAACCCCTAATCTGCCTCACTAACCCTATCATAAATAGTATTAACCCCTAATATGCCCTCCCTAACATCGCCGACACCTAACTTAAATTATTAACCCCTAATCTGACGACCGGAGCTCACCGCTACTATAATAAATGGATTAACCCCTAAAGCTAAGTCTAACCCTAACACTAACACCCCCCTAAATTAAATATAATTTAAATCTAACGAAATAAATTAACTCTTATTAAATAAATTATTCCTATTTAAAGCTAAATATTTACCTGTAAAATACATCCTAATATAGCTACAATATAAATTATAATTATATTGTAGCTATTTTAGGATTAATATTTATTTTACAGGCAACTTGGTAATTATTTTAACCAGGTACAATAGCTATTTAATAGTTACCTAGTTAAAATAATAACAAATTTACCTGTAAAATAAATCCTAAGATATCAGATTGAGCTCGCATTCTATTGGCTGATCGGAACAGCCAATAGAATGCGAGCTCAATCTGATAGGCTGATTGGATCAGCCAATCGGATTGAACTTGATTCTGATTGGCTGATTCCATCAGCCAATCAGAAAATTCCTACCTTAATTCCGATTGGCTGATAGAATCCTATCAGCCAATCGGAATTCGAGGGACGCCATCTTGGATGACGTCCCTTAAAGGAACAGTCATTCGTCGTTCAGTCGTCGGGCCGGATGGATGTTCCGCGCTGGAGGTCTTCAGGATCCTGCCGCTTCGCTCCGGATGGAAGACCATAGAAGATGCCGCCTGGATGAAGACTTCAATCGGATGGAAGATCCTCTTCTGCCCCGCTTGGATGAAGACTTCAATCGGATGGAAGATCCTCTTCTGCCCCGCTTGGATGAAGACTTTGACCGGATCATGGACCTCTTCAGCCCCCCGCTTGGGCTTGGATCAGGACATCGGAGGAGCTCTTCAGGACGGATCGGTGAACCTGGATGGTGAAGACAAGGTAGGAAGATCTTCAGGGGCTTAGTGTTAGGTTTATTTAAGGGGGGTTTGGGTTAGATTAGGGGTATGTGGGTGGTGGGTTGTAATGTTGGGGGGGGGTATTGTATGTTTTTTTTTATAGGCAAAAGAGCTGAAATTCTTGGGGCATGCCCCGCAAAGGGCCCTGTTCAGGGCTGGTAAGGTAAAAGAGCTTTTAACTTTTTTAATTTAGAATAGGGTAGGGAATTTTTTATTTTGGGGGGCTTTGTTATTTTATTAGGGGGCTTAGAGTAGGTGTAATTAGTTTAAAATTGTTGTAATATTTTTCTTATGTTTGTAAATATTTTTTTATTTTTTGTAACTTAGTTCTTTTTTATTTGTTGTACTTTAGCTAGTTTATTTAATTGTATTTATTTGTAGGAATTGTGTTTAATTAATTTATTGATAGTGTAGTGTTAGGTTAATTGTAGGTAATTGTAGGTAGTTTATTTAATTAATTTATTGATAGGGTAGTGTTAGGTTTAATTATATCTTAGGTTAGGATTTATTTTACAGGTAAATTTGTTATTATTTTAACTAGGTAACTATTAAATAGCTATTGTACCTGGTTAAAATAATTACCAAGTTGCCTGTAAAATAAATATTAATCCTAAAATAGCTACAATATAATTATAATTTATATTGTAGCTATATTAGGATGTATTTTACAGGTAAGTATTTAGCTTTAAATAGGAATAATTTATTTAATAAGAGTTAATTTATTTCGTTAGATTTAAATTATATTTAACTTAGGGGGGTGTTAGTGTTAGGGTTAGACTTAGCTTTAGGGGTTAATCCATTTATTATAGTAGCGGTGAGCTCCGGTCGTCAGATTAGGGTTTAATAATTGAAGTTAGGTGTCGGCGATGTTAGGGAGGGCAGATTAGGGGTTAATACTATTTATGATAGGGTTAGTGAGGCGGATTAGGGGTTAATAACTTTATTATAGTAGCGCTCAGGTCCGCTCGGCAGATTAGGGGTTAATAAGTGTAGGCAGGTGTCGGCGACGTTGTGGGGGGCAGATTAGGGGTTAATAAATATAATCTAGGGGTCGGCGGTGTTAGGGGCAGCAGATTAGGGGTACATAGGGATAACGTAGGTTGCAGCGGTTTACGGAGCGGCAGATTAGGGGTTAAAAAAAATATGCAGGGGTCAGCGATAGCGGGAGCGGCAGATTAGGGGTTAATAAGTGTAAGGATAGGGGTGTTTAGACTCGGGGTACATGTTAGAGTGTTAGGTGCAGACGTAGGAAGTGTTTCCCCATAGGAAACAATGGGGCTGCGTTAGGAGCTGAACGCTGCTTTTTTGCAGGTGTTAGGTTTTTTTTCAGCTCAAACAGCCCCATTGTTTCCTATGGGAGAATCGTGCACGAGCACGTTTTTGAGGCTGGCCGCGTCCGTAAGCAACTCTGGTATCGAGAGTTGCATTTGTGGTAAAAATGCTCTACGCTCCTTTTTTGGAGCCTAACGCAGCATTTGTTTGAACTCTCGATACCAGAGTTAAATTTATGGTGCGGCCAGAAAAAAGCCTGCGGAGCGTTAACAGCCCTTCTACCGCCAAACTCCAAATCTAGGCCTTAGAGAGCAAAGCACATTTGAAAGAAGAAGCTAATTTAAAAGTGTCTTAAAATTACATGATCTATCTGAATCATGCAAGTTTAGTTTTGACCTTCCTATCCCTTTAAGTTTAATACAATTGTCAACACAATTTGGCACACACCTTTTTCTTTAATACAAATGTCCCACACACTTAAAAGATAATTGTTAAATGTTGCATCCCCATAGTAAAAAAAACTATGGCATTACAAACCATTTCAAACAAGAGGAATATAATACAAAAGACCCAGTTTATCACAATTTAAACACATTAAAATAAGCTAGATGAACACATCTGGTGAGTCAAAGACAAGAGACACATATATCCATAGCAACCAATTACCAGATGGTTTGCATTTGTGCATTGCTGCTCCTAAGCCTACCTAGCTATGCTTTTTAATAAAGTATACTAGGAGAAAATAGTAAAACATAAAAATAAAAAGATAAAAAAGATTTAAAAAGTAAAATTAAAATTATAATTAATTTGCATGCTCTATCTTAACCATGAAAGTTTAATTTTGGGTTTCATATCTATTTAATTTAATTATGCATTTTAACTAAATTTATACTGTTTAAGAATTGTCCAATTAGACCTAGTCATTTGTTTTGTAGCCTAAATTGAATATGTTTTGCAGATTACCCTGTTGACTGTGCTGGAATCCCTAAGGAAAGTCCCAGTGGGGTGTACGTAATCAAGCCTGAGTCATCCCCCCCTCTTGTGGTCTACTGTGATATGGACACAGAGGGGAAAGGTTGGACAGTGGTGCAGAGAAACTCCATTAAGTCTGAAATCACTTGGCTTGAGTCCTGGACAACATATAAGTATGGTTTTGGAAATGTTCTACAGGACTTCTGGTTGGGCAATGAATACATCCACCTGCTGACAACTCAGAGGACCTATATGGTGCGTTTTGTGTTAAAGGACAAAGCAGAGAAGGAGTGGTATGCTGAGTATGATATATTCAGCCTCGATAATGAGGTCAATGGATATAATCTTAGACTGGGCAGGCACTCAGGAACTGCAGGAGATTATCTAACTACCTTTGATGCTGGCATGGTGCACGATAACATGAGATTCTCTGCAAAAGACAAGGATCAGGACAGAAGTGGATCACACTGTGCCGCCAGTTATGGGGGATGGTGGTATGATAACTGCTATATTGTCCTCCTGAATGGCAAGGGTTACATCTACTGGAAAGGAATCTGCACTGGAGATTGTTCCTATTCCAGGATTATGGTCAGACCCACAAAAATATGCTGAATAGTAAACAAGACTGACCAGTCCTAAAGCAATTTGTAAGACATCCTTCCATGTGCCTTTAGTTTAATGTGTTTAATACTTTTACTGAATTATATGTTTAAAAATATTATACAGCATGATCTATTTTCAATACAATTAACACCAACACTGATATATTTAAGGCCACTTTACTAGTTGTAACATACCCTTTACAACTAGTATAAACATTTTTTTAAACTTGAAAAACACACAATAAAATTGTATTAATATGTAAAAAGTATTTGATTCTAATATTTTGCATGTAAAAGGTATCTATACATATGAATATAAAACATGTGTGAATCCTGACTATTATCTATTTGGTAATAAACAATTATATAACGCCTAGATTTAGAGTTCTGCGTTAGCCGTCAAAACCAGCGTTAGGGGGTCCTAACGCTGGTTTTGGCCACCCGCTGGTATTTAGAGTCAGTCAGGAAAGGGTCTAACGCTCACTTTCCAGCCGCAACTTTTCCATACCGCAGATCCCCCTACGCCAATTGCGTAGCCTATCTTTTCAATGGGATCTTTCTAACGCCGGTATTTAGAGTCTTGGCTGAAGTGAGCGTTAGAAATCTAACGACAAGACTCCAGCCACAGAGAAAAGCGAGGAGTTAAGAGCTTTCTGGGCTAACGCCGGTTCATAAAGCTCTTAACTACTGTGCTCTAAAGTACACTAACACCCATAAACTACCTATGTACCCCTAAACCGAGGCCCCCCCCCCACATCGCTGCCACTCTAATAAAAAATTGTAACCCATAATCTGCTGACCGCACACTGCCGCAACCTACATTATAACAAACATTATAAAAATATTACAACAATTTTAAGCTAATTACACCTACTCTAAGCCCCCTAATAAAATAACAAAGCCCCCCAAAATAAAAAATACAATACCCCCCAACATTACAACCCACCACCCACATACCCCTAATCTAACCCAAACCCCCCTTAAATAAACCTAACACTAAGCCCCTGAAGATCTTCCTACTTTGTCTTCACCACGCCGGGTATCACTGATTCGTCCAGAAGAGGGTCCGAAGTCTTCCTCCTATCCGGGCGATGTCTTCATCCAAGCGGGGGCTGAAGAGGTCCATCATCGGGCTGAAGTCTTCATCCAAGCGGGGGCTGAAGAGGTCCATCATCCGGCTGAATTCTTCATCCAAGCGGGGGCAGAAGAGGTCCATCATCCGGCTGAAGTCTTCTATCAAGCGGCATCTTCAATCTTCTTTCTTCCGGCTCCATCTTCATCCCGCCGACGCGGAACATCCATCCTGGCCGACGACTTCCCGACGAATGACGGTTCCTTTAAGGGACGTCATCCAAGATGGCGTCCCTCGAATTCCGATTGGCTGATAGGATTCTGTCAGCCAATCGGAATTAAGGTAGGAAAATTCTGATTGGCTGATGGAATCAGCCAATCAGATTCAAGTTCAATCCGATTGGCTGATCCAATCAGCCAATCAGATTGAGCTTGCATTCTATTGGCTGATCTTCGGTAGGAAGATCTTCAGGGGCTTAGTTTTAGGTTTATTTAAGGGGGGTTTGGGTTAGATTAGGGGTATGTGGGTGGTGGGTTGTAATGTTGGGGGGGTATTGTATGTTTTTTTTTACAGGCAAAAGAGCTGAATTCTTTGGGGCATGCCCTGCAAAAGGCCATTTTAAGGACTGGTAAGGTAAAAGATCTTTTCCATTTTTATTTTAGAATAGGGTAGGGCATTTTTTATTTTGGGGGGCTTTGTTATTTTATTAGGGGGCTTAGAGTAGGTGTAATTAGCTTAAAATTGTTGGAATATTTTTATAATGTTTGTAAATTATTTTTTTATTTTTTGTAACTTAGTTCTTTTTTTATTTTTTGTACTTTAGTTAGTGTATTTATTTGTATTTATTTGTAGGTATTTGTATTTAATTCATTTATTGATAGTGTAGTGTTAGGTTTAATTGTAGATAATTGTAGGTAGTTTATTTAATTAATTTATTGATAGTGTAGTGTTAGGTTTAATTGTAGATAATTGTAGGTAGTTTATTTAATTAATTTATTGATAGTGTAGTGTTAGGTTTAATTGTAACTTAGGTTAGGATTTGTTTTGCAGGTAATTTTGTAATTATTTTAACCAGGTAGCTAATAAATAGTTATTAATTATTTAATAGCTATTGTGCCTGGTTAAAATAAATACAAAGTTGCCTGTAAAATAAATATTAATCCTAAAATAGCTACAATATAATTATTATTTATATTGTAGCTATATTAGGATTTATTTTACAGGTAAGTATTTAGCTTTAAATAGGATTAATTTATTTAATAAGATTTATTTTATTTCGTTAGATAAAAATTATATTTAACTTAGGAGGTTGTTAGGGTTAGGGTTAGACTTAGCTTTAGGGGTTAATACATTTATTAGAGTAGCGGTGAGGTCCGGTCAGCAGATTAGGGGTTAATACTTGTAGGTAGGTAGCGGCGACGTTGGGGGGGGGCAGATTAGGGGGTAATAAATATAATATAGGGGTCGGGGGGGTTAGGGGCAGCAGATTAGGGGTTCATAGGGATAACGTAGGTTGCGGCGGTGTACAGAGAGGCAGATTAGGGGTTAATAGTATAATGCAGGGGTCAGCGATAGCGGGGGTGGCAGATTAGGGGTTAATAAGTGTAAGGTTAGGGGTGTTTAGACTCGGGGTACATGTTAGAGTGCAGACTTATGAAGTATTTCCCCATAGGAAACAATGGGGCTGCGTTAGGAGCTGAACGCTGCTTTTTTGCAGGTGTAAGGTTTTTTTTTTCAGCTCAAACGTCCCCATTGTTTCCTATGGGGGAATCGTGCACGAGCACGTTTTTGAAGCTGGCCGCGTCCGTAAGCACCGCTTGTATTGAGAGTTGCAGTGGCGGTAAATATGCTCTACGCTCCCTCTTTGGAGCCTAACGCAGCCCTTCTGTGAACTCTAAATATCAGCGGTATTTAAAAGGTGCGGGGGGAAAAAAGCACGCGTAGCTAACGCACCCCTTTGGCCGCAGAACTCTAAATCTAGGCGTAAGTATCCAAATAAGATATTATTAAATCTACAAAGAAAAATATATTAACTAAAAGGTTTATGCTTGAAGTCAATTAAATCGTTTCTGAAATATTTTTTATATATTTGCATATCTGTTGTAGTTGAGTCAATCATAACAACAGGGCCGATTTATTGAATTGCGGACAGACATGATACGATGTAGTGTATTATGTCTGCCGCACATCGATAAATGCAGACAGCATACGCTGTTGGTATTTATCATTGCACAAGCAGCTCTTGTGAACTGCTTGTGCAATGCTGTCCCCTGCAGATTTGCGGCTACCAGGGGGTGTCAATCAGCCCGATCGTATAGGATCGGGCGGATTGAAGACCGCAGCCTCAGAGGCAGCGGATCAGTTATGGAGCAGCGGTCTTGATAATTCGGCCCCAAAGTCTTTTATATTATGGGGTTGCTAAGCAACATACTCTGAGATGCTAATTCTCTTCAACAAACTACTGAGTTGCTGAATTTTGTAATTTTCCCCTATCCCTGTATCTTTAATATGGGAGCTTGAAGTCACAAAAGGTCTTAACACCTTATCTAAATAAATAGAGACTTTTGAGAGTACAGATCCCATCCCGGCTACAATTGGGCAGCCTGGAGGGGCTTTTGAATTTTTATGCAGGGAGAGTGTACAGTACAGGAGTCTAAAAGAAATATTACTGTATAATTTTATATTACCATTTTTACTTGCATTTCTGACATATGCTTTAATTTCTTTTTTAATTTAAAAAATAGGATTGCCAGTTAATGATTTGTATACCTCCTAATCTGACAATTGTGAGACAATTTCTTGGATATAATATTGCTTATCTAGCAATACTATCGTCTCTCCCTTATCAGCCCCCTAATGACCAGTTGTTTATTTTGTTTTAAATTACACAAAGCAGACTTATCTTTGGCCAAAAATCACTTACCAAATATTTTCCAAAATTTGTTAGTTTTAATATGTCTGCTTAGATCAGCAAAATCTTTCTCAACTAATTGAATTAATGTTTGTACCCCAGAGGTGTGAATTAAATTTTATTTGAAAGACCAAGTGTATTTAACCTTAAAGCTTGATATGCACATTTACACAGGTGGCTCTGTTATTATCAAATGCAGAAGTTGTGTTAGCAAAGAAGCTTTTAAGTTTAACAGACCTAAAAAATGGTTCAAATCTTTCTGTAGCTCAAATATATCACAATTGTATTGTGGACAAAAAAAGTCCTTTATCCAATTCCCCTTGTTCATCTTGGGTTAATGTGATATTGCTTATTATGATAGTTACTGTTTTTTGCTGTGAGTCGTCACTCGACGGTTGCCCGCACCTCCTCATTTCTATTGCGTGTCCCCACTTCCTGTGCCATTTATGCCTCCTCCCGCCGCGGAGTTGATGGGGACCTCCATTTCGGATTCCCCCGACATTGAATCAGAGTATGATTCCTGTGAACTTGACTGTCCACTTGTTCTTTGTGTGTTCCCACCGGTCCTTCCAGTCGGGTCCCTGATCCACCGGTTATACAGTTCCGGATGAATAATCATTCTCATCACAAGAAATTTTCTTCTTTTTACATTCTTGTATGTTCTTCTTTAGTTTATCGATCTGATCGTCCATCCAGGGAGATAATAAATGTATCTAGTTCTTCCAAGGGCAAACTGTCAGATAGTTCTTTTTTTATCATTTCAATCTGTATTTTCTGATTTTCGATCTCCTTCTGAAGACATTCCACGGTCAATACCATAATGTCAAAGGAGCATTTATTTATCATCTAAAAATTTTGACAGTATTCAGTGTTATCCCTCATTAGGGTAGGACGTCCATTCATGCGGAGTCCTCTCGGTATGCGTTAACTCTGTGGTATTCGGCCAGAGTTACAGCATGCAGCTTAAACGCAACATGTTTTTTTTCATAGGTACTCAAACTTCTTGCTTACAACCTGTGAGGGGGAAGATTTAAAAAAATCTCTGGAGCCAAAGATGAGAGTTGTAATCCGGGCATCCTCCATATCAGTATAACCAAAAGTCTTAGGCTCTGTAGATTCTTGTGTTATTTTCATGATAGCCCAGTGCAAAGGAAATGTGCAAACAAACAGCAAAAATCCAAAGTATCCAGCACCTGGGGGAAATTGCAACAGGTGTGCACGTTAAAGAGGTTATGCACCTTAACCCAAACAACTCAGCAAAGAGGAAAGAATAGTCGCACCACCAATGTTTATAGCATCAAGGAATCTTTATTCAGCCAGACTGCAGATCAACAATGTACCTATACAAGCCCCACCCCCAATACATACCTGAAACACGTTGTTGATCTACAGTCTGGCTGAATAAAGATTCCTTGATGCTATAAGCATTGGTGGTGTGGCTATTCTTTCCTCTTTGCTGAATTGTTTTGGGGTAAGGTACCCCTATAGCATGCACACCTACTGCAATTTCCCCCAGGTGCTTGATACTTTGGATTTTAACTATAGATTCACAGTTAGTCAGTAGGCTTAATAAAACTATAAAAATCTATATTAGGACCGGAAGCTTCTCTAAGATGTGGATCAGCTCTTCGCTCTGCCCCCCCTGTTCATATCCAGGTTTTGTTTGAATCCTAAAGAATTGCATTTTAGTTTTAGCACTGCCACAGTTGTTGGCAGCACCATTTTATTTATGACTGTAAGTGTTATAATGAGGTGTTTTGGCTTATTTTGCTTATTTTACTTTAAACTAAATCCAACAATATGAAAATAAATTTATGGATCCCTTACCTGTAGACCCAGTATGCATGAAATGCACTCTAAGGTATATAGTACAATAATAATACATTATTATTATTATTATCGGTTATTTGTAGAGCGCCAACAGATTCAGAAGCGCTGTAAACAAAGGGGGAGTACATTATGAATTAATAGTGAATATATCAGTTTAGCAAATTTGCGCCTAGATTTAGAGTTCTGCATTAGCCGTCATTCTATTGGCTGATCGGAACAGCCAATAGAATGCGAGCTCAATCTGATTGGCTGATCCAATCAGCCAATCGGATTGAACTTGAATCTGATTGGCTGATTCAATCAGCCAATCAGAATTTTCCTACCTTAATTCCGATTGGCTGATAGAATCCTATCAGCCAATCGGAATTCGAGGGACGCCATCTTGGATGACGTCCCTTAAAGGAACCGTCATTCGTCGGGAAGTCGTCGGCCAGGATGGATATTTCCGCATCGGCGGGATGAAGATGGATCCAGAAGAAAGAAAATTGAAGATGCCGGATGATGGACCTCTTCAGTCCCTGCTTGGATGAAGACTTCAGCCGGATGATGGACCTCTTCAGCACCCGCTTGGATGAACACATCACCCGGATAGGAGGAAGACTTCAGACCCTCTTCTGGACGGATCGGTGATACCCGGCGTGGTGAAGACAAGGTAGGAAGATCTTCAGGAGCTTAGTGTTAGGTTTATTTAAGGGGGGTTTGGGTTAGATTAGGGGTATGTGGGTGATGGGTTGAAATGTTGGGGATGGTATTGTATGGTTTTTTTTACAGGCAAAAGAGCAGAATTCTTTGGGGCATGCCCCGCAAAAGGCCCTTTTAAGGGCTGGTAAGGTAAAAGAGCTTTTCAATTTTTATTTTAGAATAGGGTAGGGCATTTTTTTATTTTGGGGGGCTTTGTTATTTTATTAGGGGGCTTAGAGTAGGTGTAATTAGCTTAAAATTGTTGTAATATTTTTATAATGTTTGTAAATTATTTTTTTATTTTTTGTAACTTAGTTCTTTTTTTATTTTTTGTAACTTAGTTCTTTTTTTTATTTTTTGTACTTTAGTTAGTGTATTTATTTGTATTTATTTGTAGGTATTTGTATTTAATTTATTTTTTGATAGTGTACTGTTAGGTTTAATTGTAGATAATTGTAGGTAGTTTATTTAATTAATTTATTGATAGTGTAGTGTTAGGTTTAATTGTAACTTAGGTTAGGATTTATTTTACAGGTACTTTTGTAATTATTTTAACTAGGTAGCTATTAAATAGTTATTAACTATTTAATAGCTATTGTACCTGGTTAAAATAAATACAAAGTTGCCTGTAAAATAAATATTAATCCTAAAATAACTACAATATAATTATTATTTATATTGTAGCTATATTAGGGTTTATTTTACAGGTAAGTATTTAGCTTTAAATAGGAATAATTTATTTAATAAGATATAATTTATTTCGTTAGATAAAAATTATATTTAACTTAGGGGGGTGTTAGGGTTAGGGTTAGACTTAGCTTTAGGGGTTAATACATTTATTAGAGTAGCGGTGAGGTCCGGTCGGCAGATTAGGGGTTAATAATTGTAGGTAGGTTGCGGCGACGTTGGGGAGGGCAGATTAGGGGGTAATAAATATAATATAGGGTCGGCGGGGGTTAGGGGCAGCAGATTAGGGGTTCATAGGGATAACGTAGGTTGCGGCGGTGTACGGAGCTGCAGATTAGGGGTTAATAATAATATGCAGGGGTCAGCGATAGCAGGGGCGGCAGATTAGGGGTTAATAAGTGTAAGGTAAGGGGTGTTTAGACTCGGGGTTCATGTTAGGGTGTTAGGTGCAGACTTAGGAAGTGTTTCCCCATAGGAAACAATGGGGCTGCGTTAGGAGCTGAACGCTGCTTTTTTGCAGGTGTTAGATTTTTTTTCAGCTCAAACAGCCCCATTGTTTCCTATGGGGGAATTGTGCACAAGCACGTTTTTGAAGCTTGCCGCGTCCGTAAGCACCGCTGGTATTTAGAGTTGCAGTGGCGGTAAATTATGCTCTACGCTCCCTTTTTGGAGCCTAACGCAGTCCTTCTGTGAACTCTAAATACCAGCGGTATTTAAAAGGTGTGGGGGAAAAAAAGCATGCATAGCTAACGCACCCCTTTGGCTGCAGTACTCTAAATCTAGGCGAAAGTTTCTTTGTTAAAACATAGCCCCTGCTAACACACACCTATATATAATTGAACAAAGCCCCAAAATAGTCTCCCACTGATGTCTATAATTACAAACTACACCATAATCACTTTAAAGACACCCTTACAACACCCACACAATGCCTACCATATGCATTAGGTGTGATGATTGTCCAATAAAATGCAACTCATAATGATATTTTTTTCCAAAATCAGATTTGGTTACAATGCCATTGCTTTATTGTATTGCATGTGTGTGCATATGTGGTTAATCATTAGTTTAATGTGGTGTCTCTTTTTTAAATTTGGGGCCCATTTTACTTTTTTTCTCTTTTTTTGCATAATGAAATTATTTTATTAACACATACAGAACAAGAAGTGCTCTAGCAGGAATGATCAAGAGCTCATTAGCTTATTCTATGGTGAGTTACTACATAGGAGAAGCCTCTTTTAGACCAAGTGTGCTTTTCACAGAGGCAAACTCTCCTGAAGTATATTAGTCTGATCCTACCTAGGAATGTCAATCCAACCCCCAAATACCAGGCAATCTTCTTGAACAAGGGAAATGGCAACACCAGATGATCGTTTCATCCTTTTGTGGGCCTCATCAGTAAGGTGCAGCCATATCTCTAAACACATTGGACAACGAGTCTACATCTGGTTTCCCTTTCACCCTTAGGGAGACTTCCTCAGGGTTATAATACAAATTCATACAGAAAGAGAAGTGCTCTACTAGGAACGAGCAACAGCTCCACCACTTGTTTTATAGCTAGTTACCACCTAGGAGCAGCCTCTTTTAGCCCAGTTGTGATTTTCACAGAGGAGAACTTTCCTGAAATATAGCGCTTCCCTTTTTGTATGAAACTATTTTATTATTTTTGCTTGTCTCCATTTGTTAGGAATTGAGATGTCATACCTTTCTGTTTTAAAGAAAATAAAATATATAGAATATTCAAACAAAATAAAGGTGAGTTTAGTTATGTTGACTTATTAAACACACACATATACTTGTCTCTCTAGCACAAACAGGGGGGGAGGCAAGAGCCTTAAGTGCTGCTACAGATTTTCATATTTTTTATGGAAATCACTTGCATCTTCTAGGGGTATGAGATATTTGAATGGTCAGCCTCCCCTCTTACAAATGAGGGATCTCCTCCCTGTGTAGTGATGTCACCAGGTGTTCTGGCAAGAGCCTGTGATCGGGAAGGAGACTCCAGTCTCCTTTCCATGTTACAGTGCAGGTGGTCCCCAGGATATGGACCGGAAGAGATTGCCTCCAGGAGAAAATCATTTAAACATTTAAAATTGTTAACATTTATTGACAACACTATATAAATCACAAATTACATGCCCAAAGCAGTAAACTCCCCAATTGGTCATTTTATGCTTGATTTATTTGTGCTGTTGTAGAGAATGAGAGGTCCCAACCTATAAGTGGAACAAGGATAAGTCAAATGAGAGCAATGACAGATGAACATCCAGGGAGAGGGGAAGCGCTTGTGAGAGAGGCCTAGTGAAAGGAGAGCAGCTTGTGGCCGAGTAGTGAAAGTCTGCAAAAGGTAGAGTGATTTAAAGCCAGCCAGTGACAGAGAGTGAGCTGGAGAGAGGGGGCAAGCTTGTGAGAGGGGCAGGTACAGTAAATGCAACTGCAAGCGAGTTGGTGAGACGCAAAAATGTGATCCGTCTTAGGGTAGAAGGCTACCAGGCAAATGAGAAGCCTATAAACCCCAGAACCTAAAAATACTAAATACAACAACTTTGCTTTCGAACATAAGGGCTTTAGAAACAGGGGAAAGATATATGCTGACCTGTTTAAGTCTTCTTGCTTTGTATAACTTACTTAAACTGACATGAAACCCAATGTTTTTCTGTTATAATTCAGGCAGATCATACACTTTTAAATGTTTCCAATTTACTGATATTATCTCATTTGCTTTGTACTCTTCATAACAGGGCTGTACTTAAATGGACACTGAATCCAATTTTTTTTCTTTCGTGATTCAGATAGAGCATGCAATTTTAAGCAACGTTTTTAATTTACTCCTATTATCAATTTTTCTTTGTGCTCTTGCTATCTTTATTTGAAAAAAGAAGGCATCGAATCTAAGGCGCCAGACAATTTTTGGTTCAGACCCTGGATAGCACTTGTTTATTGGTGGGTGAATTTATCCACTAATCATCAAGAACAACCGAGGTTGTTCACCAAAAATGTGACGGCATCTAAACTTACATTCTTGCTTTTCAAATAAAGATACCATGAGAATGAATACAATTTTATAATAGGAGTAAATTAGAAAGTTTAGTATAGATATATAATAGGAGTAAATTAGAAAGTTGCTTAAAATGACATGTCCTATCTGAATCACGAAAGAAAAATATTGGGTTCAGTGTCCTTTTAAGTAGGTAAGGATAATGGATAGTAATTATTTTTATGACCTTATTCCAACAATACAGAAGGGGTAGTTTTTACTGATACAGAAACAAAAGTGGAAAGCTTCTCGCTAACACAGTAAAACTCACATCACCTAAGTCACTGATAGCGGCCATATTCACTAGCAACGGCACACTCACAGACAACAAAATGATCATGAAAGAATTTGTACATTTCTACACAACACTATACTCTAAACAAACGATACACCCTTCTGATAGAGACAAATTCTGGACACAGATTAAATCTCCTACTCTAACATCTGAGCAATTAGAAAACTTAAATGCCTCCATACTCCCAAGTGAGATACAGAAGGCTATAAAATCAGCTAAATTAGGTAAAGCTCCTGGACCGAACAAAATCCCAATTGAATACTATAAAATCTTACAAAACGAATTTAGCCCACTTCTAGCTCAAACATTTACCGCCTATCTAAAAGGTACAGCTTTACCCCCTGGACGATTTTGCAGATGCACACATGTGCTTGCTTTTAAAACCAGACAAAGACACAACTCAAACTTCTTCCTACAGCCCCATATCATTATTAAATAACGACTATAAACTTTTCACATCCGTATTAACAGACAGACTCGCTGGGGTAGTGGGAACGGTTATACAGACGAACCAGACAGGTTTCATGCAACATCTTTCATCAGTCACCAACATCTGCAGGACACTCGCAATAATTACTCAGTATTGGCAAGCCAAAGGGCAGGGGAGACTCACATTGCTGCCAGGTACATGCTTTCTTGTCATTGATGCAGAGAAGGCTTTTGATGGAGTCGATTGGGATCACCTACTGTTCTCTTTTGACAAATTTGGAATCACAGGTGACTTTCAGAATCTCATCCGCACTTTATACTCCCAGCCATGAACCTCAGTTTTAGTGAATGGTGAGATCTCTCAACCATTTACATTAGGAGGAGGCACTAGACAGGGCTGCCCCCTTTCAACCTTTTTATTCAACTTGGCCATTGAACCTTTGGCCATATATATTAGAAACATAATGGAAGGCATTAATATCAGACACCACTCACTACATTTATCTCTTTATGCTGAATACCTACTTTTATACATTCAAAACCCAAACCAAATGATCCCCAAACTTCTTAACAATTTTCAACAATTTGGAGCAATCTCAGGATATAAAGTAAATCTGGCCAAATTGGAACTGATTTTCCTAAAAAAAAAAAGACCATTAACTCCCCCCTATTGCACAACACATTTTGAATTAAGGATGGACCATTCCAATATCTTGGTATCCAACTACACACAAACCCTAATCCCATCTATAAACTTAATATTACCCCCAAACTCACACAAATTCAATCCTTACTAAATGGCTGGGCTAATCTACCCTTACCACTCTCAGGCAGAATTAACTTAATAAAAATGATAGCCATGCCCAAACTCCTGTATCCATTACAACTATTACCTCTGTTATTGACAAAAGCAGACGTGTCTACCATTTATGGAGATTTTTCCAGATTTGTTTGGAACTCCAAAAAACAATGTATCAGCCGACATAAACTAGCACTCCCACCAGACAGAGGAGAATTAAAAATTCAGAATATAGAATGGTACAACTAGTCCACATTAGCTAAGCTAACTTTGGAGGGGCTGGTGGGTACTTCAGTATTCAATGATAGGCAACTGGAAGAAACCTTGTACATCCACTTCACTTAGCTTTCCTACTACATGGGCAAACAAAGAAGAAAAGAAATACCGGAGCCAAGTAGCCAGTGCAGTCGGTAGTTTATTCAGTTAGGAGACTTCAAATGGGTACGGTAGAGCTCCTACTATCTACCATGTTTCACACATGCATACATGCGCTTCATTAGAGAGGGATACCTGTCACACCAGGTGAGCCTAAGAACTGTGTGCCAACCAATGAGAATCAGAGGAAATCAATCTACTGCCATAGGAGGAGGGCTCTTGTGGTGGATACAGGTGAGATTGTGACATGCTTGATGGCATAGCAGAATTTTGATTTTACAGAGCATTTGGTATATCTATACATTTTTCACAGTATGCATGATAATTCTACATACACGGCTAGATTACGAGTTTTGCTGTATGAGTGAAAAAGCAGCGTTAAGGCTCTTTTTCACTACCGCTGGTATTACGAGTCTTGCAGGTTTAGGGGCACGCACACTTTTTTGGCCGTAACACAACGTAACTACTGCAGCTTTCAAAAAGTCCTTTTTCAATGGGACTTCCATAGCACCGGTATTACGAGTCTGCCTGGGAGGCCAAAAAGTGAGCGGTACAGCCTAAAACTACAAGATCCTTGCCGAAACCTGAAAGTCAGTAGTTATGAGTTTTACGCTACAAAGCTGTACCATAAAACTCATAACTAAAGTGCTAAAAAGTACACTAACACCCATAAACTACCTATTAACCCCTAAACCGAGGCCCTCCCGCATCGCAAACATTAAAATAAAATTATTAACCCCTAATCTGCCGCTCCGGACATCGCCGCCACTAGAATAAACATATTAACCCCTAAACCACTGCACTCCTGCATCGCAAACACTAGTTAAATATTATTAACCCCTAATTTGCTGCCCCTAACATCGCTGCCATTTACCTAGATTTATTAATCCCTAATCTTCCGCCCCCAACGTCGCCGCCACTATACAAAAGTTATTAACCCCTAAACCTAACCCTAAATCTAACCCCAACACCCACTAACTTTAATGTAATTAAAATAAATCTAAATAAAATCTGCTATTAATAACTAAATGATTACTATTTAAAACTAAATACTTACCTATAAAATAAACCCTAAGCTTGTTACAATATAACTAATAGTAGCTAGCTTAGGTTTTATTTTTATTACACAAGCAAGTGTGTATTTATTTTAACTAGGTAGAATAGTTACTAAATAGTTATTAACTATTTACTAACTACCTAGCTAAAATAAATACAAATTTACCTGTAAAATAAAACCTAACCTGAGCTATTACACTAACACCTAACCTTACACTACAATTAAATATATTACATAAATTAAATACAATTAACTAAATTACAAAAAAAAACAACACTAAATTACACAAAAAATAAAAAAAATAAAAGATCAGATATTTAAACTAATTACACCTAATCTAATAGCCCTATAAAAATAAAAAAAAGCCCCCCAAAATAAAAAAAATCTAGCCTAAACTAAACTACCAATAGCCCTTAAATGGGCCTTTTGCAGGGCATTGCCCCAAAGAAATCAGCTCTTTTACCTGTAAAAAAATACAAACAACCCCCCAACAGTAAAACCCACCACCCACACAACCAACCCCCAAATAAAATCCTAACTAAAAAACCTAAGCTCCCCATTGCCCTGAAAAGGGCATTTGGATTGGCATTGCCCTTAAAAGGGCATTTAGCTCTTTTTTCCGCCCAAACCCTAATCTAAAAATAAAACCCACCCAATAAACCCTTAAAAAAGCCTAACACTAACCCCCGAAGATCCACTTACAGTTTTTGAAGACCCGACATCCATCCTCAATGAAGCCAGCAGAAGTCCTCAACAAAGCAGCAGAAGTCTTCATCCAACCGGGCAGAAGTCTTCATCCAGACGGCATCTTCTATTTTTATCCTTCCGACATGGAGCGGCTCCATCTTTAAGACATCCGGCGCGGAGCATCCTCTTCTGTCGATGGATCTTCAAGAATGAATTCTCCTTTAAATGACGTCATCCAAGATGGCGTCCCTTGAATTCTGATTGGCTGATAGAATTCTATCAGCCAATCGGAATTAAAGGTGAAAAAACCCTATTGGCTGATGCAATCAGCCATTAGGATTGAGCTTCAATCCTATTGGCTGATCCAATCAGCCAATAGGATTGAGCTTGCATTCTATTGGCTGTACCAATCAGCCAATAGAATGTGAGCTCAATCCTATTGGCTGATTGGATCAGCCAATAGGATTGAAGCTAAATCCTATTGACTGATTGCATCAGCCAATAGGATTTTTTCACCTTTAATTCCGATTGACTTATAGAATTCTATCAGCCAATCGGAATTCAAGGGACGCCATCTTGAATGATGTCATTTAAAGGAGAATTAATTGTTCAAGAAGACTTCTATTGAAGAGGATGCTCCGCGCCGGATGTCTTGAAGATGGACCCGCTCCGTGCCAGATGGATGAAGATAGAAGATGCCGCCTGGATGAAGACTTCTGCGGGCTTGGATGAAGACTTCGGCTGCTTGGATGAAGACTTCTGCGGGCTATGATGAGGACTTCTGCTGCTTCGTTGAGGATGGATGTCGGGTCTTCAAAACTGTAAGTGGATCTTCGGGGTTTAGTGTTAGTCTTTTTTAAGGGCTTATTGGGGGGGTTTTATTTTTAGATTAGGGTTTGGGCGGAAAAAGAGCTAAATGCCCTTTTAAGGGCAATGCCCATCCAAATGCCCTTTTCAGGGCAATGGGGAGCTTAGGTTTTTTAGTTAGGATTTTATTTGGGGGGATGGTGGGTTTTACTGTTGGGGGGTTGTTTGTATTTTTTTTACAGGTAAAAGAGCTGATTTCTTTGGGGCAATGCCGCGCAAAAGGCCCTTTTAAGGGCTATTGGTAGTTTAGTTTAAGCTAGGGTTTTTTTTTTTATTTTGGGGGGCTTTATTATTTTGATAGGGCTATTAGATTAGGTGTAATTAGTTTAAATATCTGATATATTCGTTTTTTATTTTGTGTAATTTAGTGTTTGTTTGTTTGTTTTTGTAATTTAGTTAATTGTATTTAAAGGGACAGTCAACACCAGAATTTTTGTTGTTTTTAAAGATAGATAAGCCCTTTATTACCCATTACCCAGTTTTGCATAACCAACACAGTTATAATAATACACTTTTTACCTCTGTGATTAACTTGGATCTAAACATCTTCTGACAGCCCCCTGATCACATGACATTTTATTTATTATGTTTTGACTTTCATTTTAGCCAATTAGTGCAGTGTCTGTCACAATCGACGGGCATGCTCACAATGTTATCTATAGGGTTTACCTGAACTAGCTCTCCCCTGCTGTGCAAAGCAAATATAAAAGCATGTGATTAGAGGTGGCCTTCAAGGGCTTAGAAATTATCATATTAGCCTTCCTAGGTCTAGCTTTCAACTAAGAATACCAAAAGAACAAAGCAAAATTGGTGATAAAAGTAAATTGGAAAGTTGTTTAAAATTACATGCCCTATTTGAAACATGGAAGTTTTTTTTTGGACTTGACTGTCCCTTTAATTTATGTAATTTATTTCATTGTAAGGTTAGGTGTTAGTGTAACTCAGGTTAGGTTTTATTTTACAGGTAAATTTGTATTTATTTTTGCTAGGTAGTTAGTAAATAGTTAATAACTATTTAGTAACTATTCTACCTAGTTAAAATAAATACAAACTTGCCTGTGAAATAAAAATAAAACCCCAACTAGTTACAATGTAACTATTAGTTATATTGTAGCTAGCTTAGGGTTTATTTTATAGGTAAGTATTTAGTTTTAAATAGGAATTATTTAGTTATTAATAGTAGGTTTTATTTAGATTTATTTTAATTACATTAAAGTTAGTGGGTGTTAGGGTTAGACTTAGGGTTAGGGGTTAATAAATTTAGTATAGCGGCGGCGACGTTGGGGGCGACAGATTAGGGGTTAAGTGTAGGTAGGTGGCGGCGACATTGGGGGCGGCAGATTGGGGTTAATAACATTATGTTGGTGTCGGCGATGTTGGGGCAGCAGATTAGGGGTTAATAAGTATAATATAGGTGTCTGCGATGTCAGGGGCGGCAGATTAGGCATTAATAAGTGTAAGATTAAGGGTATTTAGACTCAGGGTTTATGTTAGGGTGTTAGGTGTAAACATACATTTTCTTTCCCCATAGGAATCAATAGGGCTGAGTTACGGAGCTTTACGCTCCTTTATTGCAGGTGTTAGGCTTTTTTTCAGCCGGCTCTCCCCATTGATATCTATGGGGAAATCGTGCACAAGCACGTAAAACCAGCTTACCGCAGCGCTGGTATTGGAGTGCGAATGGAGCTCAATTTTGCTCTACGCTCACTTCTTGCCTGCTAACGCCGGGTTTTGTAAACCTGTAATACCAGCGCTGTAGGTAAGTGAGCGGTGACAATAACTTGCAAGTTAGTACCGAGCAGCTCTTACCACAAAACTCTAGCCGATAGTGTGTTAAAAAACATTTTTTCTTTTTTGCTAGACAATGTATACAAAATGTTTTTACTAGATATTAAAGATATTTGTGAACCAAATGCATATTTGCATAAGAATATATTTGTAATTCATATAAACGAAAAAAGAAGACAGAAAGAAGAAAAAATATTATAAACTAAAATAATATATTAGCAAGTGATATAATCCTATGGAGGGCTCTTACCCTATGTCTATGTGGTGATACCTCTTATGTATTAAATTGTATATATATATTAGTCCCATTAAAAATATACATATTATTAGGATTCATTTTTGTTTCATTCTTCTAGATCTTAGTACAAAGAGCTAATGGCTTAGGGGTACTTTGTGTGTTCATTATTCGTGTCCTAGCAAACTAAGCTGATATTAAATGTTAATTCTTTATGGTGGATATAGGTCAGATGAAATAGGGTTGGCATCTAAGTTGTAAGTGATATCTCTGTTTATTCAGATGGCCCTCACTCAACAAACAGATTGACATCATACCTATCATTAATGCCTATGGGTGTTCTTGTTGCTAATGTGAAAATCCAGTAGACCTCTCTTTTTTTTTTTTTTTTTTTTTTTTTTTATATTTGTCATAAGTTAACAACCAAGTAATTTATAACACTTTAGCAATAATCATTTACAGACACTAGTTGAGTGATGTGGAATAGTATCCGTCCCACGTAGGGGAAACAATCATTTGAGTCTGTGATCATTACAAAACAATACAAAACAACCATGGCGAAAGAGAATTAAAATAAAAATAAATAAAAAGAAGAAGGGTGAAATAAGGAGTAAGAAAAAAGGGAAAAGAAAGGAAAAGAAGAAGGTCAGCTCTGAGAAAAGGCCCCCACCGTGCTGGGGCGACCCCGGGGCAAGTCAGGTTATTGGCAGCCAAGGTATATAGGGTCTACTAGTTGTGTGTGAGGTTACTGTGGTGTCTTGGAACTGCCAATACAGAGGAGTATTGTAGGCAAATGTGTTTTAGTGTTGTTGATGTCCACTGTCATGTTGTCGTCCGATCACCAGTCATGTTGTGGTTCGACTTAAGTCGTTGTAGGGGGGAAACGCTTAGGAAACAAGTAGGTATTTATCATTTCTGTCTTGGTTTTCCTAACACTGTAGGGGGCAATTTTCCCATAAGAAGCAAACTTTGACAAGGAAATTCAATTTTTTTCTTTTGGTAGAACCATATTCCTCTAACATCAGCAAGTCCGCTATTTTATCTGACCAGTCAGAGATGTTTGGGGTGTACGGGGTTTTCCAATGAAGGGCTATCAAGGCCTTAGCCCCTGTCATGCCTATCTGGAGAAGAGTAAGTCTGAGTCTGCAAGAGAGGTTTGGGAGGTCATTGAGTAATGCTATGCGGGGCGTCAGAGAAAAGTCGTTAGACAGTAGGACTCGAAGGTGTCTCTCAACCCCACGCCAGAAAGGTAATATTTTGTTACACTCCCACCACATATGGAGGTAGCCACCCCTGTCAGTGCATCCCCTCCAGCATCTGTCTGTCGCATTGGGGTAGATTGAGTGCAGCCTAGAAGGTGTGAGGTACCACCTCATCAGGACATGAAGTTTAGCTCTAGCGATTGAGGGGAGGTTGACGCTCTTTTAGTTTGTGTGAAGATTTTTTGCCATTCTTCTTTTGAGATTACAATCTCCAATTCTAACTGCCATTTTTGTGCGTATGAGGGAAGTTGGAGTGTGTGGTTTGCTTGTATGATTTTCCTGGCTAATGATAGAGAGTGTCTCGCAGTGCCTGCTGTAGTACAATACTTTTCGAATGGCGTGAGCTCCCTAAGGAAGTCTTGTTTGTGTGGGGACGTGACAATGAAATGGTCTAGTTGTGAGTACTTGAGCCAGTTTGTGTACCTGCCTCCCGCTACTGTCTCCAAGTCTTCACACCTCTTAAGTCTCCCTTGTGTGGTGAATTCTTTTAGTGGGGTAGTGTAGCCCCATTCCGTCTTTCTCTGCTGGCCCTTGTCTAGTCCGCCCGTCAGTTCAGCATTAATAGGTATTGGGAAGAGTGGGGAACGGTTACCAGATATGTGTTTTCTCCGTTGTACTATCGAGTCCCAAGACTCGAATACCCCACGATAGGTCGCTATAGCAGTGCATTGAGGTGGCCTGAGGTTTTTGGGAACCCAACATAGAGCTCCCACGTCTGGTACCCTGAGTATATATGAGTCAATGGCAACGCATGCCTTGGAGTCTTTGTATCTGTGCCAGTCTATCAGCCTCTGTAGTGTTATTGCATCTCGGTAGTCAGTTATATAGGGTAGGCCCAGACCCCCATTCTCATATGCCCTATACATGGTGTCTTTGTGGATTCTGGGTTTAGTTCTCCCCCATATAAATAAGTTAATATGCTTTTGTAGTTGAGAAGTGAACCATTTAGGTATGGAGATTGGGAGAGCCTGAAACAGGTGCAAGATCCTGGGCAGGACAGTCATTTTGATACTTTGGGTGCGACCCCACCATGTGAGCGGCTTTGCTAACCATGCTTGAAGATCTTGCTGAATCCGGCGAGAGAGGGCCAGGTAATTTTCATCAAAGAGTTGTTTAATATTTAGCGATAATTGAATACCTAGATATTTGGGTGATTTTTTTTTGTAAAGTCAGGGGACATATTTCTGATACCGACCTTAAGGTGTCAGCTGAGAGGGATATATTTAAAATATCTGATTTATGTTTGTTGACCATAAAATTGGAATATTTACTGAATGTGTCTAGTTGTGCTATCATTTTTGGGATGGAGGATAAGGGGTTTGAGATTGTGAACAGGATATCGTCAGCGTACATGGCTATTTTAAAGTTATCTGGCCCAATTTGGATTCCCTCAATTTCTGGGTCCTGCCTTACCAAGGTAGCCAGAACTTCCATGGAGAGTATGAATAAGATGGGTGACAGGGGACAACCCTGTCTTGTGCCATTGTGGATACTGAAGGGATCTGACAACATCCCGTTTGCCTTTACCTGAGCTGTGGGGCAGGTGTATAGACTGAAAATGCATGTTATCATTTTGGGTCCAAATCCCTGTGCTATTAAAGCCCTCCTCAGGAATTCCCAGTTTATGCGATCAAATGGTTTTTCTGCATCCGTCGCTATTAAGTCTGATGGGATTTCGTGTTGTTTAGCAAAGCATGCAAGGGTAGTTGCTCTAATTGTGTTGTCCCTGGCCTCTCTCCCTGGGACAAAGCCAACCTGATCTGCATGGATTAAGGTGTGTAAGAATTTGTTAATTAAATTAGCTAGAATCTTGCCCAGGATCTTGATGTCTGTGTTGAGGAGGGAAATGGGCCTGTAGCGATTGAGGTCTGCGGGGTCCTTGTTGGGTTTGGGGATCACCGTAATGTGTGCCTTTAACATTTCAGGTGGAAGTAAATGTTCCTCGTCAAGTGTATTGAATAATTTGGTTAATTGTGGAGCTAAAGTATTTGCAAAGGATTTGTAGTATGCATTTGTGAAACCGTCTGGGCCAGGTGCTTTCCCTGCGGGCAAGTTACGAATTGCTCTGATCACCTCCGCTATAGATATTGGTTCCTCTAATACGTCTCTCTGTGAGGCCTCTAGTCTGGCCACATCTGCTTTGTCTTTGTAGGTTTTTCATGTGTTCTAGATGCTCAATTGTGTTGGGGGTATCAAGGTTGTAAAGCTTTGAGTAGAATTGGCTTAGGCAATTCGCTATCTGTTTGCTATCATATATGCTATGATTATTCGTGGTCACCAGTTTTTGTATCTGGTTTCTGCTGGTTTGGGTCTTTAAAAGTTTGGCTAGAAGTGGACCTGCCATGTTGCCTTCATATGCGTATAGTTTTCTAATATTGAGGGCTTTCCTCTGGGCCTCTTTTGTCAGAATGTTATTAAGGTCCTGCCTGACTTTCACCAATTGGTTGTAAAGATTTGCATCTGATGGAGTATTTTTGTGCCGGATCTCTAGATTGGAGAGCTGTGCAGTTAGAGACTCTGTCTCTTTATTGTATGTTTTTTTCCTAAATGCAGAGTGTTTAATGCATTCTCCCATTAGTACTGCTTTATGAGCATTCCAGACTGTGCTCGGGCTCACCTCCAGAGTATCATTAAGGCTGAAGTATTCAAGTAGGGATTTTGTTATGGACTCCCTAGTGGGTGGGGAATGAAGGAGAGAATCATCCATTCTCCACACAAACTGGGTGATAGGATGATTGGGCCACGACAGTTCAATGTCTACCTGAGAGTGGTCTGACCAAGAGGTGGCTTGGATATTTGAGTCCCTGACTAAGGACAGGTGGTTTCTATCTATTAGTATGTAGTCTATTCTTGTGTAAACCGACCAGGGATGAGAATAAAAAGTGTAATTCTTTTGAACAGGGTGTTGTACTCTCCAAATATCTTTAAGTCCCAACTGTGAGAGACAGTTATATATTGCATTGGGTGGTTTAATCCTCGTCTGCCTAATGCTGGTGGATATGTCTAACTTCGGATCTAGTGCTGTATTTATGTCCCCTCCCAATATCAAGGTCCCCTTTCTGTTGTCTGATACTAATTTCAATAAGTGATGGAAAAATGTGGATTTATTAGAGTTGGGAGCATAAACGTTCACTAGGGTCACTGGGCTATTAAAGAGGGAGCCTACCAGGAATAGGATTCTACCGTCAGCATCCATTGTTTGATTCGTAAGCTTAAACTGTAAATTTTTATGTATGAGGATGCCTACACCATTTTTCTTTTTGTTGGGATGGGAGTTAAGGTAGCTTAGTTGATGGTGTTTTGATGAGAATTTAGGGCCTGTTTCTTTTAAAAAATGAACAGGACGAAAACAATAGAATCTGTTTGTTTAGCGAAACTTTTGAATGCTATAGAGTTGAGGCCTTTTACATTCTGCGATATAACTACTAGAGTCTTGTCAGTCATGGTTGTTCATCTGAGTGGCTCGAGTGCATTTGAATTAGGAATCTTACCTGATGTAGTCGGTCGGGGAGGGATGTAGCGTGTTTTCGCGTGAGAGTTAGAGGAGAAGTGGAGACACATAGGAAGAAGACAACAGTTAGATAGTGTGTTCTATCCCCCACGGTGGGAGCTAAACTGACAGGAAAAAATAAAAATAAAGAAGAAACAAGGTTAGCAATATAGCATAACATGAGCATAACATATAGAACACTTTCCATAACACTTAGCATCAAGTTAGCAATCACCAACTCAAGGGCTTAGGAAGTGATAGCTCTACCACTATCTGAATAGGGGGAATGGGCTAGCAAACAAGTACTAGGCCGGGCCTAGCCCGGAGGACGGGGCTATCATTAAGTTAACTTTTAGGGGTGTAAAGGGGTGGGGAGAACTGGGATGTTAATTAAATATAAAACTGTAGCGCTGCAGTACTCTTGAAAAAGTTCCAAGTAAGTGAGAGGAGCCAGCGACCCTTTGACTGTGGAGCTATTGCCAAGTCCTCTAAGTCACTTGTGCACTGTTAAACAAACCGGGAATCTTTTGCCCTGGAAACCCTCAGGGTTTATCAGTCACTTTTTCTATCTAATTCTGTTGTTGGGAGTTAGTGTTTCTTTTTTTCTTCGGGACTGTTGTCCACTCTGGTCTTTGCGGCCTAGGTGGGAGATTAGCTTGCGGTCTGCCAGCATTATCACTGTCCTTTAGTGATGGCAAAGAAGGTTGGGGTATATCCAGCTGATGGCAGAATTCTTCCAAATCTTCAGCATCCCTGTATATGTAGGTTTTGTCCCCCTTCATCACTTTGATAGCAAATGGGAACCCCATCTGTATTGGATATTGAGGTCAGACAGGTGCAAGGTTAAAAATCGTGCTTCTTTATGTTTTGCTAATGTTAGGGCGCTTAAATTAGCATACACTTGAATAGACTCTTCACCAAACCGGATTGGAGACTTTTTACTGGCAGCCTGTAAGATTCTTTCCTTGTCTGTAAATATGTGGCAACAAAGTATAATGTCTCTAGGTGGGGCTGAGGAGGGCGGTTTAGCTCTGAGTGCCCTATGGGCCCTATCTATAGGAATACTTTCATCTGCCTTCAGTTCCAAAAGATATTTGAATAAGTTCTGCAAGTATGATGGACGGTATTTGAGGAGGTAGGATTTGCTCAGGGACTCCTCTGATCCTTAAATTCTGGCGTCTGCCTCTGTTGTCAAGGTCTTCAACTTGGGCTTGCAATTGCAAGATGGTAGAGTTCTGCTGTTCAAGTGCAATCGCCATATTGTCAGAGGTCTCTTCATATTGTTCTTCCAATTGTAAAACTCTGTGTCCCAGAGCATTAACCTCCCGTTTCACACTTGCCAGCCCTTCCTTGATAGTGTTGTTGACTTGGTTAATAAAGTTTGAAAGGTCTTCTTTTGTGGGCAGCAAACTGAGGTCTGCTTTTGTGACCACTGTGGATTGGCTCTCTAGTCTGTGCAGGTTGTCATCTGCCCTGTCCAGTGTGTCAGGTGTGGTTGCCTCCTCTGTGCCAGAATTTGAGCCCTCTAAAGTTTTAAAGAAAGCATTAAATTTGTTACCCTGCGATGTCAACAGTTTTGTGCCTTTGTCTGCTTTTGATTTGTTTCTGGCCGCCATGCTGACAGTGTGAGAGGCCTTGTGAGCTAATTACTGTATCTTGCTGATTCTGAAGCTTGGTCACCGTCTCTGACAAGATGATTGTTTGTCTTGTAATACACAGCCCGTAGTGACAGTCCCTTTTAATGCCCTTAAATAGAATTCAACAGTGTCTGGACAATATATATATATATTGGTAGGGAGAGGAATATAGTATAAAAGGTTGTGGTATCAGCATTGACTAAAGTGAGTGGTCTTGTATCCCTCACTGCAGTGATTGTTGTGGCCTAGGCCCCAGGGCCAATGCCCCTCTAGAATTATACAGCGTGGAGGATTTATTACTATATTATATAGTTTCCCATAAGTGGTTACTCACAACTCTCCTTCTATAGAACATATGTGGTTGGGGATTATTAGAGTTAGGTAGTAACAGATATTGCTTCAGTATGTATATCACAGTAAGTGTGCCTTTAATTATTATAATATATGACTAATTTCTACTTACTGGTACAAATATCTGATGTGGATTCTTAGAAGAACAGAACAACTAGATAAACTAATTGTATGAGAGATACAATAGAGTTTTTAGCAAAGAATTCCACAAGGTTATAATCAATGTTAACTCCAAAGGAAATAATTCTTAAAGATTACTCTTATTGTTAAAAAAAGTTCCATATCATTCATACTTTAAATTTTTATTATTATTAATTAAACTAGGAAAATACATTCACACAGTAGCAGAGAAGAAAGGTTAAAAACACTTAAACCCAGTTGAAATGTAAATACTGATTCGCTCATTTAATCAAATATACATGGGCCCACTATTGTGGTAATCTGTAGTAAGATAAGACCTTACAATCCGAGGGCTAAATTACTTTTAAATATTAACGACTATTATAGTGGGCACCATGAGTAGTGTGCCATTATTGAGGCATAAATTCTATTTACAACTTAGGCAAGAAAGTTAAAAAGCAGCAGACAGGAGAGACACAGCTGCTCCTGCTGGACCCCTGACGCGCATTTCACAGAACGCTTCCTCAGAGGAGGAAGCGTTCTGTGAAACACGCGTCAGGGGTCCAGCAGGAATTCTTTGCTAAAAACTCTATTGTATCTCTCATACAATTAGTTTATCTAGTAACTCTCCTTCTATGTTGTAGCACCGATCCGGCGTTAAGTGTCACTCAGAGGGATAAAGTATTTCAGCGGCGTCAGCTGTGATGTGTATACACCGGACCGAGACATCCGATGTGGATTGCTGATGTCCGTTTTACTGCATCGTGTAAATATGCTGCCATCCAGTATCTCCCCTTCTTTATGACCATGTATCATATGCTGATTTAAACTTTACTTTGAGTAGATTAACTCGATAAATGAGTTTTTGTAGCTTTTAGTTTGATTTCCAGCACATATGGGGTTAATGTGTGGATGCACAATCAGATAAGCAGTTCATATGATTAGAGTTTAGGCGTTGAATTTACTTGCTAAATATGAAAATATGTCCAAAATGCAAGTATAATAAGTGAGCAGACAGAATTTAAAGTTTTATGAGATGAATTCAGGAAGTTAATTCAGTTCTTATTCATGCAGTTAAGTCAGAAAGTTCATAAAGCAGCTAGATAGTTAGTTCAGACTCATTACACAAGCTGTTAGTTAAATTGCAATGCTTTCTCATGCGGGTAGTTAGATAGTAATATATGCTTTTGTCCACAGAATATCTTAAGTAGCTAAAGCTAAATAATAGGATATTTGAGGATGTGAGGTTAAAGAATAAAAGTAAGCACTTATACTTGCAAAGTCCAGGGTTAGCGATCCTTCGAAAGGAGCCGGTATCTGTTTCTGAGCTTGTCAGCAGTGGAGTGAGGAGCTGCAATGCTGTTTACCCGGAGAGAGATCTTGCAGCGTGTGAAGGAAACGCTCACACTGAATACGATCAGCTGAAGGTGACGTCAGGAGGTCAGCGTTCTCGGAGGTGAGACAGCAGCGGCAATGACTGTGAAAGGAATAGGTTTTCCTAACAAGCTGTGGATTTCAGCAAATGTTTAGAAGTAAATATGCAGGTGATAGGACGAAGTCCGTGTAATAAGTTAAGTCTGACAAGTTGTACGGCAGCTGTGTAGAGTAGAAATAGTATCAGAAAACTTCAAGTAATGACTCCTCGGCTTGAAGTAACTCAGCAATGAGATTCAATAATCAAGCAATTCACAGGTGTCCCAATGCACCTTTTATAGGGGAGAGTACAATGGGCAGGTAGTTTCAACTTAAAGGGATAGTAGATCGTGACACCATGAATCATGCCTTTGTATGGCAAATAGTTGGGAAATCACCCCATTTATGCTGTCCTCCGAGTCTGGCTGCACCGGAGCTCTATGAGATTGCGGCCATGTTCGTCCTCGGCCGGCTATGCCCCCCCGTACACCTCTCTTTTTAATAAATGTTTAAGTCTGTCGCCTCCCAGGGGGTCTCTTTCTATATGTTCTATACCAACAAAAGAAATGTTAGAGATACCTGCTTGATGTGTGTGGAAGTGTTTGGCTATAGGTGTTCTGGGTATTCTGGGTATTTCTTCATATATAGAGAGTTGTTCCCTTATTCTGTCTTTTAAGGGACATGTGGTAATACCCACATATTGAAGGTCACATTGTTTGCAGGTCACTACATAGATTACAAACCTGGATGTACAGTCTATTTTACTTTTTATGTGATATTCTGGTCCCATGTGTGTTGAGATAAATGAATTGCTTTTATCTGTCCACACATTTAAAGAAATCTGTAGTTGGAGTAAGTCAGTTCCCTTGTCTTGGTTCTTTACTGTAGAATTTTTTCTTTACTACATCTCCTATGTTAGTTGATTTTTTAGCTACATGCTTCATTCTTTTATCCAATTTAAATTTCAGTGTGGAATTTCCATTAGGAACTGGTAGATACTTTCTTATTATGCTACAGATGCTGTAAATTTGTCTACTATATTTAGTTGTAAAATATCAAATAAGTTAGTATTCTTATTTTTCATATTCATGTGTTTGTTCTTGTTTATGTTTTTATTGTTATTATTGTTGTTAGTGTTGTTTAGTAGAGTATGTCTGTCAATTTTGGCCACCTGTGGATTCATTTTTTTGAGTGCTGTTCTGTTATAGCCTCTAGCTATCAATTTGTTAGAGAGTATTTTCACCTTCTGTTTATATAGTTTTAATGTGGAGGTTTCTGCATATGCAGAGGAATTGGCCTTTGGGTATACCCTTTCTCATATGGGGTGCATGACAGGAATCTGCTCTCAGTATAGTATTTCTGGAGAGGGGTTTTCTGTAGTTGCTAACACATGCTCCATTACACTCCCTTCCTTATAAAGTGACGGACAACATACTGTTTAGAGATCCCCTTAAGGCCTGGTCTAGATTGTGTAGATGGTGGCGAACATTTCATATCATAACCAAACGATTACCGCTACAAGGAAACCCTACCTTCCTGCCAGGAATGACCAACCAAATGTTTATAACGTGGAAAAATAATGGACTAACCTCACTAACCCAACTATTAAAACTAGGCACAAATAATCTTTTATCACTCGCTTATCTACAAGATAAATATAATCTCCCAAGAAACAGCACATTTGCATATTTACAAAATACACACTATGCTCGCAAGCTCTTAACTGATGGACTTGACTGCACAACCAATACTCCTGTAGATCACATAAGTTCCTTAGCAAAGCAAGGAAACCCCTCCATATCCCACATTTATAACCTAATTGCGATGGCTAAAGCAGCTCTTAATACACAAAAGATGTGCGATAGATGGAAAATAAATGCCAACATAGACATCGCTGAAACAACAGTAACCACTAGTTTTGAGAAACTAGCCCAATCTACTTTACCATTGGACCTAAGGGAAATGCACCTCAAATTTATGCATCTCAGATAAATTACACATAAAATTTGTTCCAAATGGGTAACGAGAGCCTCTAATACGTGCCTAAAATGCTCATTAGATAACCCAGATGTTTCAAATCTCTTTTGGAAATGTCCCAAGATAACTCAATATTGGTGCAAATTATAACATTTGTTAATAAGGGTGTATGGGAAATCCATAAGCTTATCTATGCTCAGCACCTTCATCCTAAAAGACCACACACACTAATCTCCACTTAACAAATTTCTTAACACCTTCATATTACTAGCCAGGAAACAAATCCTCAGGAAATGGACGTCCCATAAACCACCTCATCTGACACAATTTATTAGACTGTTACACACCCAACTCCTTACAGAACAAGCCGATGTCAAAGGGGACTTGGAATGCAGGATTAAAGTTTTCTTGAGTAAATAGGAACTGTATTTGTTATATCTCTCCCCCACTGTGAGAATACAAATTTTATCCCCATTCGTGAAAAGCACACACTTTATAACAGAACAACTTAAGGGCACATCCCCTTTCACAGTGATCCTACTACACACTCCCCCATACTTACCACAACATTCAGAGGTACCCTAACATAGATATCTGGTGGATGGCTGGGCTGGTGCTCTGACCCTTCTTCGAGAACACGACTGGGACATGTACAGCAGTGGGTGAGCCAAAAAAGTTATAAGTATCTTATTAGTACACTGGAGACATACTAGATGGATCCATCAAGGTTTTTCAACACAAATGAATGTTGTTGAGTTCAAAGAATGTTTTTAGGTTTGACAATTACCTCACAGGCACTTGCTTGGACCAAAGTAAAGCTAGGTGATTATGGCACCATCCTTGGCAAGTAGTCCCTAGCATATCCCTAACCCTAAAGTTAACCCTTACCCCCCTCCCTCCCTTTCTATCTTCCACCCCCCAAATTCTGGACTACCATACCAATACCTCATACACCTGTGTAAGAATAATGAGAGAACCTTTAAAAAAGTAGTCTTAACCCCCCCTTGTTATTGTATTGTTTACATATAAATATAAAATAGCTCAGAGTTGAAAGAACATGAATACGTGATTACTTGTATTATCTTTACTTAGAACAACTTGAATCCACAAATGTACAAAGATCTACTACATAAGACATGTAAATCTGTCAATATCATTGTTGTATCTTCATTTTGAGCATTAATAAATAAAGAAATAAATGAGATATATATATATATTTATATATATATATATATATATATATATATATATATATATATATATATATATATATGGCCTCTGGCAGTTTTCAGTTGCTAAAGAGGTTGTCAATAGAATGCCCTAGTCTACTTTCTCTTAGTTTCCTCCCCAATGTGCACTCAGAGAACTAATGAGGTACTTTTTAATAACTTTACATTAATTCACTTTATTGTTTGCAATCATCCAATACATATAATACATTTATATGCATCATTCCCTGGAAGTAATTATTGTAATATTTCAAATTAAGAGTCAATCACAATCCTTTAGAAAAATGTATTTAATGATTTTCAACAGAAAAACACCTTTAAAGTCTATTGACATTTTTGTAGATAAATCATTTGATACGTTTTTCTAAAGCATTGTGATTGACCCCTCAATGTGTATACAGGAGCTAGATGACATAAGAAAAATGACCAAGCATAAAAGGGTCCTGGGTGTAGTCCTCTAGTGCACTGTAAGAAAACAAGGTAATATAGTTATTATTAGCTTGCAGAGATCCATAAGCTAAGAAGATGGTCAGAATCCAGACAGTGTTTAAAACAAACACAAGCTGGCAGATCAAGCAAAGTCCATTAGGCATAAGGGGCCTGATCCGATATGCAGCGTCGCCCGCAAAAGCCGACGACGCCAGATTTTGCGCGATTTTGGTATCACATATACGGCGTAGCATACAAGTTACGCACGTATATTTCACCCTTTGGCCGTATTTTTTTTACCCATAGACTAAGATAGAACTACCCGCAATTTGGTATCCAATATACAGCGTAAGGACTTACGCGCGCAGATTTCAGAAAATCTACTCCATTCTCATCTCGCCACAAATTGCAGGCGCAGGAACCCTTGCACTGACTAAAAAACCAACGTAACTCCCTGGAAGCCTTAACAAACACATACATTTAAGCAGCATCTCAAGGTTAAAGGGACAGTATACTATGATATTGCTTTTTTAAGGTTTATTTGTGTATTTGAAATAGTTTGAAGCCACAACATAATCAAATGGATTGAGCTTGTAGGTACTTTATCACATAGTGGACATATACTTGCTTATTTAGTTTCAATTGTATTACCTTCATCTCTTTAGAACCCACTGGAGTGTAATTTATTCTAATGCTAACACAGCTTGCCACTGATGCCAAAATATATAAAGGGACAGTCAAGTCCAAAGAAAACCTTCTTCTTTTAAATAGGTCATGTTATTTCAAACTGCTTTCAGATTTAATTATAACACTTGCTTTGTTCTCTTGGTATTCTTAGTTGAAAGCAAAACCTAGGATGGCTCATATGATAATTTCTAAGACCTTCTTGAAGGCTGCCTCTTTGCAATTGTGTCAAACCAATCACAGACACCACAACCTCTCACCTGCAGACTTAAAACACCTGATATTGCCCACCCTATCAGTAACATCACTACTATATATACCAATATGTCAATTTATATTGGATGTGAGATACATTGATTTACATCTTAGAAGTGAATATTACTATATGTACCCTTCAGAAACAACTATTGTGGATGTGAGTTATAGTACAAGAATATGTCATAAACAGGATAATATTACCTTTTTTGGGCCATTTCCACACAGGCCTTATTATATGTTTTAACAATATTAGTGTACTAAAACACACCTCACATGGATGTGGATGACAATTATATGATAACTAACAGAGGACAAGATTTATGGTGAACTATAAGAATATTTATTTCTTTTTTGGCTTCTTGGATGAGGGAGCTGAGGTGGCTGTAGTGGATTGCCTTGTTCTCCTGGTTTGAGAAGATTCTTCTGTTTCTGCTGGTGTGCTGGCCACAGATGATAGGCTGGAGGCAGTGTCCTGCTGGTGTGTAAAGTGCTCAACCAACACACCCAAGAGTTGATTTTGTTCTCTCCATCTATTGTCTATTTGCATCTGCATATCAGACAGAATTCACATCATTTGGGATTGATTATGAACACTTGCACTTAATGATGCTGCTATGTCCCTCTGTAGCTCTATGCTATGTTGTTGTCTCCTCTGTTGGCTCCTGAAGAACCTCTCTTGACCTCTTTGTATATTCTCCATGCTTGTTATGAGCCTCCTCTGGAGTGCAATGTATTCCTCACCCAGGGGTGAATACAATGCATCCACAGGCTCTTGAGCAGCAGGGCTTCTAGGTGCTTGAGGTGCAGGTTCAGCTGCATCTGCTGTCACTTGAGGTGCAGGTTCAGCTGCATCTGCTGCTGCTTGAGGTGCAGGTTCAGCTACATCTGGTGGTGCTTGAGGTGCAGGTTCAGCTACATCTGGTGGTGCTTGAGGAGCAGGTTCAGCTACATCTGCTGCTGCTTGAATACTTTCAGCTATATGTTCTTCTGCATATGGTGGAGCTCTTCCAAGTGAAGAGGATGGTGGTGCTCTCCCAAGTGAGGAGGATGGTGGTGCTCTCCCAAGTGAAGAGTATGGTGGAGCTCTCAGGGTGGATTGATAGTCCCACTGATGACCAGTGTGTGACCACTCAGCCTGTCCAGTTGGCACTTCTTGTGACATAGCCTGTGTGTAAAAGCCATGACTGCCCTGAGATTGTGTTGGGGGGGTAAATAAATGGACCCTTTGGCCCCTAGTTATCAAGCCGTCAACCTCAAATATGCTGGAATTCCGCAGCGTATTTGTGGCGAGGTTGATTCGCCTTAGTTATCAAGCCCTAGACACCGGCAAAAGTAGAATTTTGTGACGTAAGCTTCGATCCGCCCGACCCAGTCCGACACAGATCGATTCTTATGTCACTCCAGATGTTCCGCACACAAGTTCGGCACAATCTGACTACTTTTGCTAGTTATCAAAAAACTAACAGGTACGCTCTGCACTTTTCCGGCCCAGCGTACCTGGTTTTCAAACCGCCGCCCTGGAGGCGGCAGATCCCATAGGAATCAATGGGAGTCTGACCATAGCGAAAGTTCATGTTCGCTGCTGCCAGACATCCCATTGATTCCTATGGGAGCTGTCTACACCTAACACCCTAATATGTACCCCGAGTCTAAACACCCCTAATCTGTCCCCCCCCCTACACCGCCGCAACTAAATAAATGTATTACCCCCTAAACCGCCACTCCCGGACCCCGCCGCCACTATAATATATATGTAACCCCTAAACCGCCGCTCCCGGACCCCGCCGCCACCTACATAAGACCTATTAACCCCTATCCTGCCCCCCCTACACCGTCGCCACCTATAATAAAGTTATTAACCCCTAACCTGCCAATCCCGGACCCCGCCTCAACTAAATAAATAGTTTAACTCCTAAACCGCCGCTCCCGGACCCCGCCGCAACCTATATTAAACTTATTAACCCCTAATCTGCCCCCCTACACCGTCGCCACCTATAATAAATTTATTAACCCCTATCCTGCCCCCCCTACACCGCCGCAACTATAATAAATTTATTAACCCCTAAACCTAAGTCTAACCCTAACACCCCCCTAACTTAAATATTAATTAAATACATCCAAATAAATTTAACTCTTATTAACTAAATTAATCCTATTTAAAACTAAATACTTACCTTTAAAATAAACCCTATTATAGCTACAATATAACTAATAATTATATTGTAGCTATCTTAGGATTTATTTTTATTTTACAGGCAAATTTCAATTTATTTTAACTAGGTACAATAGCTATTAAATAGTTATTAACTATTTAATAGCTACCTAGTTAAAATAAAGAGAAAATTACCTGTAAAATAAAAACTAACCTGTTACAATTATACCTAACACTACACTATACTTTAATAAATTAATCTTATTTTAAACTAAATAATTACCTGTAAAATAAACCCTAAGATAGCTACAATGTAATAAATAATTACATTGTAGCTATTTTAGGATTTATATTTATTTTACAGGTAACTTTGTATTTATTTTAGCTAGTTAGAATAGTTATTAAATAGTTATACAAAAAGAAATACAAAATTACCTGTAAAATAAATCCTAACCTAAGTTACAATTAAACCTAACACTACACTATCATTAAATTAGTTAAATAAATTAGCTACAATTAACTACAATTAAATTCAATTAAATAAACTAACTAAAGTACAAAAAATAAAAAAGCTAAGTTAAAAAAAATAAAAAAAATAAGTTACAAACATTTAAAAAATATTACAACAATTTTAAGCTACTTACACCTAATCTAAGCCGCCTAATAAAATAACAAAGCCCCCCAAAATAAAAAAATTCCCTACCCTATTCTACATTAAATAGTTACCAGCTCTATTACCTTACCAGCCCTTAAAAGGGCCTTTTGCGGGGCATGCCCCAAAGAAAACAGCTCTTTTGCCTGTAAAATAAAAATACAACCCCCCCAACATTAAAACCCACCTCCCACATACCCCTAATCTAACCCAAACCCCCCTTAAATAAACCTAACACTACCCCCCTGAAGATCATCCTATCTTGAGCCGTCTGCAGCCAGCCGACCACCGATGGAACCGAAGAGGAGATCCGGAGCTGCAGAAGTCATCATCCAAGGGGCGCTGAAGAAGTCTTCCATCCGATTGAAGTCAACATCCAGGCGGCGCTGAAGAGGTCTTCCATCCGATTGAAGTCTTCATCCAAGCGGCGTCTTCAATCTTCATCCATCCGGAGCGGAGCGGAGCCATCTTCAGACGAGCCGACGCAGAGCCATCCTCTTCTTCCCGACGACTAACGACGAATGACGGTACCTTTAAGTGACGTCATCCAAGATGGCGTCCCTTCAATTCCTATTGGCCGATAGGATTCTATCAGCCAATCGGAATTAAGGTAGGAAAAATCTGATTGGCTGATGATTGAATCAGCCAATCAGATTGAAGTTCAATCCGATTGGCTGATCCAATCAGCCAATCAGATTGAGCTCGCATTCTATTGGCTGTTCCGATCAGCCAATCAGATTTTTGGCTGATTGGCTGATGTTCCGATCAGCCAATAAAATGCGAGCTCAATCTGATTGGCTGATTGGATCAGCCAATCGGATTGAACTTCAATCTGATTGGCTGATTCAATCAGCCAATCAGATTTTTCCTACCTTAATTCCGATTGGCTGATAGAATCCTATCAGCCAATCGGAATTGAAGGGACGCCATCTTGGATGACGTCCCTTAAAGGAACCTTCATTCGTCGTTAGTCGTCGGGAAGAAGAGGATGGCTCCGTGTTGGCTCGTCTGAAGATGGATCCGCTCCGGATGGATGAAGATTGAAGACGCCACTTGGATGAAGACTTCAATCGGATGGAAGACCTCTTCAGCGCCCCTTGGATGATGAGTTCTATCAGATGGAAGACTTCTTCAGCGCCCCTTGGATGATGACTTCTGCCGCTCCGGTTCTCCTCTTCGGTTCCATCGGTGGTCGGCTGGCTGAAGACGGCTCAAGGTAGGATGATCTTCAGGGGGGTAGTGTTAAGTTTATTTAAGGGGGGTTTGGGTTAGATTAGGGGTATGTGGGTGGTGGGTTTTAATGTTGGGGGGGTTGTATTTTTATTTTACAGACAAAAAAGCTGTTTTCTTTGGGGCATGCCCCGCAAAAGACCCTTTTAAGGGCTTGTAAGGTAATAGAGCTGGTAACTTTTTAATGTAGAATAGGGTAGGGAATTTTTTTATTTTGGGGGGCTTTGTTATTTTATTAGGGGGCTCTGATTAGGTGTAAGTAGCTTAAAATTGTTGTAATATTTTTGAAATGTTTGTAACTTATTTTTTTTAACTTAGCTTTTTTTATTTTTTGTACTTTAGTTAGTTTATTTAATTGAATTTAATTGTAGTTATTTGTAGCTAATTTATTTAACTAATTTAATGATAGTGTAGTGTTAGGTTTAATTGTAACTTAGGTTAGGATTTATTTTACAGGTAATTTTGTATTTCTTTTAGCTAGGTAGTTATTAAATAGTTAATAACTATTTAATAACTATTCTAACTAGCTAAAATAAATACAAAGTTACCTGTAAAATAAATATAAATCCTAAAATAGCTACAATGTAATTATTAATTACATTGTAGCTATCTTAGGGTTTATTTTACAGGTAAGTATTTAGTTTTAAATAGGATTCATTTATTAAAGTATAGTGTAGTGTTAGGTGTAATTGTAACTTAGGTTAGTTTTTATTTTACCAGTAAATTTCTCTTTATTTTAGCTAGGTAGCTATTAAATAGTTATTAACTATTTAATAGCTATTGTACCTATTTAAAATAAATTGAAATTTGCCTGTAAAATAAAAATAAATCCTAAGATAACTACAATATAATTATTATTTATAATGTAGCTATGTTAGGGTTTATTTTAAAGGTAAGTATTTAGTTTTAAATAGGATTAATTTAGTTAATAAGAGAAATATTATTTAGATTTATTTAATTAATATTTAAGTTAGGGGGGTGTTAGGGTTAGGGTTAGACTTAGGTTTAGTGGTTAATAAATTTATTACAGTGGCGGCGGTGTAGGGGGGGCAGGATAGGGGTTAATAAATTTATTATAGGTGGCGACGGTGTAGGGGGGGCAGATTAGGGGTTACTAGGTATAATGTAGGTGGCGGCGGTGTCCGGGAGTGGCGGTTTAGGGGTTAATACATTTATAAGAGTTGCGGCGGGGTCTAGGAGCGGCGGTTTAGGGGTTACTAACTTTATTTAGTTGCGGGGGGCTCCGGGGGCGCCGGTATAGGGGGTAGAACAGTATCATTAGTGTGGGTGCTTAGTGACAGCTTGTCAATAAAGCTGTCAAAAAGCCGAAGAGCATCGAGATCGGATGAGTGATAACTATCACAGTCCGCTGCTCATCGCCCCGTACTTGGTGCGCGGCTTTTTGACAGATTTTTTTATAATTTAGGCAAAAAATTTTAGGTTCGCGGCGGCGATGGTAGGCGAGCTTAGGCGGGCGTATTGGGCCGGCGAAGGCAGGTAAAGTAGACGGCTTGATAACTAGAGGCCTTTGTGGCTGTCTTGGCTCCCCCTCAAATCCAAAAGAAGAATATTCCTCTGGCCAGGAATCTTGCCAGGGGTCATATGTCAATTGTGGTGGCATCACTTCCGGGTCCTCAACTGAAGCCATCCAACCCTGCTCATGCCTGGGAGCATAATGTTCACGTGGTTGCCTGAAGACTGGTGGTTGTGGCTGCATGCCTGTGACTGGTGGTGGTGGTGGAGGTGGCTGCATGCCTGTATCTGGTGGTGGTGGTGGAGGTGGCTGCATGCCTGTGACTGGTGGTGGTGGTGGAGGTGGTGGCATGCCTGTTTGCATCCTCTTGACAGGAGGTTCTGTGGAGGAGTCAAATGATGAGAGGGATTATTACAGTCATATATATGTCCATGTGGGCATACAATGTACATTGATACATGCTAGGGCCTATACTGATTCTCATGTTAAACTCTAGAACATGCATGTGCACATTGTGATTTGTGATATGAGGGATTTTAATATGTGCAGTATACAGGTATGTGTTTCATACAATAGTTATGTGTACATGTCAATGATGGAGAAAATGTGTTCTTTAAGTGACACTATGAAATAACCAAGGTGTGGGGAGCTAACGGTGTGGTTTAAAAAGTGTTGTATCACAGTGTTATCACAAAGTGTTGTATCACAGTGTTATCACAAAGTGTTGTATCACAGTGTTATCACAAAATAAAAATAATTAAGCTTATATATACAAAATGTATTTATTTAAAAACACTTTAAAACAAGTAGAATGTAAGTATAGAGCTCTAATACTTTAAAACATTAAAACAGTGTGCAATTTTAAGGACAACATTGGAGAATTTTGAGCAGTATTTATGATTTTTGTTCAATCTGTTCATATAATTTGATTAGTTTCGTGTTTTGGTTAAAAAGTTTTTTGTGTGAATGTTTTTCTTGTACTCACGATTTTAGTCCTGAATAAAAAGACTTTTTTAGATGGCCTCAATTTGTGTCCAGGATAGGCCGTAGGAGAGACAAAGGAAATAGGTGACTGTCTTATGTTTAAGACGCTCCTTTTTTAGAAAGGTCAGAAATGGCAACAAATGTAAGCAAAGTTGTAAAGTTGTTTCTGTTTCAAAAGATTCTTTTCTTTTGTTCCAATTCTATGAGACAATATATGTCTCTATATTTGATGTGCTTAAAAATTCGATGTGCTTAAAGATTCTTAGCCGTTTTTACTCGTTGGTATGATGTTTGATAGCGAAATAAACTCGTTGGTCTCTGAGACTGTTTACCCTATTGATGTGGTAGATTTGATGTTCAGGGTTTGCAGGAGTCTCTAAGAGGCGTGTAGTGTTTATTTGTATTGCTGTCTTTGATCCGAAATGTAATCGTTGGTCTCTGAGACTGTTTACCCTATTGATATGGTAGATTTGGTGTTCAGGATTTGCAGGAGTCTCTAAGAGGCTTAAAGTTTTTATGGGTAGTACTGTCTTAGATCCGATATCAATTCCGGAGTACAAATAAATTTTGAAGATTCTGAGGACCGGGACAATTTATCTGTCCGTAGAGGTCTCTTGTGGTAAATTGCTTCTTTTGCGCTTGTAAACATTCAAACGCTAAATAAGGTGAATCCGTTTGTAAGTTCAAAATCCCACAGTGTGGGCATATAGTATCAAAAGAGGGTGCACACTCAGGTGGGCAGATCTACGCGTTTCGGCGGATGCCTTTATCAAGATCTTGACTGGACTAGGGCAACATTCTCATAGAATGAGAAGTTTGGACATCTTATCCTCTCATCCTCTGTGGACACCTGGCTTGCTCCCTGCAATGTCCCTGGTGTGGGTTCCTCCCTATCCTCTCCCTCCTCCCCCCTTCTGTCCCTATGTGCACCCTCTGTCCCACTTCTGGATGTGCCTGGTCTCTGGGGCTCTCGGGCATCTCCCTCCCATCATCCCTTCTAGCTCTAGCTCTCCCTCTCCCCACTCCACTTACTTCCTGACGGGGACCCCACTGCTCCTCCTGTCCTCTACAATACTCCTCTCCCTGCCACTCCTCTCCCCTCCTCCCCTCAGTCCTACCTCTCCCTGCCATCCTCACACTACACACACTCACACTCACTCCCAGTTCAATCACACACAATCACAACCAAACACTCAGCCTATCACACTGTAAAATTGAAATAAAATGTGTGAGGTGTTAGAAAAAAAAAGGTGTTGTGTATTTTGTATATGTATGTATTCAATATGTGTGCAATATGTAAAAATATGTGTAAGTGTACAAGCTTAACGAACCAACAATGCGACTTAACTAACTCCTCTGTTTGCACCTCTCTCTCTACTCTGACTAATCCTCCACTCCACTGTAGTCTGCTGTAGCTTAACGAACCACTGAAGAAAAATGGCGGCTGCACATGGGTTTTTTTATATGACTTTTGAATAGCGTAATTACGTGGCGCATTTTTAGATGGAGTCGGGGTTGATTTTTACGAGTGTTAGCCTAATTTGCGTAAAACTACTCTTTATTGAGACTTTACGTGGACAAAATACAGGTGTAAGTCACTTGCGACGACTAAAATCTGTATTTGCGCACTTTTTGGAAGATCGCCAGTTTGTCCTACTTACGCCAGTTTAGCATCTAACGGCGCAGTATATGTAATACCCCGATGTGCGAGGTGAAATTACGGGCGGCACGGGTTCCCTTGCTTGCACCGAAAACTACGCCGTATATTGGATCGCGCCTAAGGATGGTAACAGTTAAAGGGACAGTCAACACTAAAATTGTTATTGTTTAAAAAGTTAGATAACACCTTTACTACCCATTCCCCAGCTTGGCACAACCAACATTGATAAAGTAATATACTTTATAACATTTAAACCTCTAAATTTCTGCCTGTTTCTAAGTCACTAAAGACAGCCTCTTAATCACATGCTTTTTTATTTGCTTTTCACATCTGGAGACTGCTAGTTCATGTGGGCCATGTAAATAACATTGTGCTTATGCAAGTCAAGAGATAATAAATAAAAAGTCATGTGATCAGAGGGCTGTCAAAAGAGGCTTAGATACAAGGTAATCACAGAGGTAACAAGTATATTAATATAACCATGTTGGCTGTGTCAAACTGGGGAATGGGTAATAAAGGGATTATCAATCTTTTTAAGCAATAAAAAAATTTGAGTTGACTGTCACTTTAAGTGAAGTTACCCTAAGCAAATGAGAGGGGAAAAAAACCTTTACTGAGATATCCTGTGTCACTCAGCCCTCTTTAAAAGGTTTAGGTGAGCCAATTCCCTCAATGATGTTTGTTAGGAAAACCAATGTGACTTGTGTATATTTGTGTTAGTCATGTGACATTGTCTCACACTCTGTTCCATTCATGTGTAAAAACAACTCCTTCATTCATTATTGCACCCCTCTAGTGCATTTCTGGGATACTTGGTACAACCATGCAAACTTTAATCTTTTCATTACCATATATAGAATCCTTGCTCGGAATTAAAGGGACACTAAACACAACATTTTTCTTTCATGATTCAGATAGAGAATAAAATTTTAAACAACATTCCAATTTACTTCTATTATCTAATTTGCTTCATTCTTTAGATATTCTTTGTTGAATAAATAGCAATGCACATGGGTGAGCCAATCACACGAGGCATCTATGTGCAGCTACCAATCAGCAGCTACTGAGCCTATCTAGATATGCTTTTCAGTAAAGGCTAGCAAGATAATGAAGCAAATTAGATAATATAAATACATTAGAAAGTTGTTTAAAATGGCAAGTTCTTTCTAAATCATGAAAAAAAAATTGGGTTTCATGTCCCTTTAAAGGTACTAAATATACATTTTTAAACAGTTTTAATTCTTAAGGCAAGATGTAGAGTGTGCCTTAAAATAATGTTTAAATTATTTACAGCCAAAGAGGACACTACAATATAGTGCATTACATCAAATTCTAATGCAAAGAAAATCAGATTAAATAGGCAGTAAAATAAAAACTAAGAAATATGTTGTTTTTAACATTAATATTAATACAATATTCGTGTGTACATTTTATTATTATTAGATATTGAGATTTTTCTTTCTATATCTAATTTATACTATTATTCTGACTGGTGTGGTGATAGGATTGCAATTAATCTGAATGCTGTGCTGAGAACAGCTGTCTTGCTGGAGTGTCAGTAAGTAGGGATACTGTAAAAGACCACAAATTCAAGCAACACCTATTTAGGTGTAGTAATCTTGCAAGTGTAATGTTGAGTGTTCATTTCTAGCATACTTTTAAAGGACCACTAAACACAATACCATTACATAATCAACAAATGCATAATAAAAAGACAATGCAAACACACAGTTTGAATTTTACATGAGTAGTAAAATGTTTTTGACAAATGTCAAAGTTAGTTAAATTTTCCTTCCTAATGCATCAGGTGACAGCCATCAGCCAATAACAAAATGCATATACATAATTTCTGTCAATCTTGCACATGCTCAGTAGAAGCTGGTGCCTCAGAAAGTGAGCATATAAAGATTTTGCACATTTAGATAATGAATTAGAAAATTGTTTAAAAGTGTGTGCTCTATCTGAAACATAAAAGTTTAATTTTGACTTGACTGCCCCTTTAACTATGAGTCTACCTTCCCAAGGTTATACAGGCTATGAATGCACAGCTTGGCTCCTCTCTTCTATTATTCAGAATCTGGGTGAAGCAAAGAGAGCATATCATCTGTCCCATACTAGAACAAGATCTGTGCTTCCCAGTAACACTCCTTTATCAGCTTACTATCTAAATAAGTGTGAATCAACCTATCTAGACGAATATGTTTGTGAATACACAGTTAAAACTTAACCTTTAATAGTAGCCAAATAAAAATAGAGACATTAAAAAAAAATAATAAAAAAAAAAAAAAATAGATTGCATATGTCCTCTAACCTGTGTCTAATGTATATTTTCTAATATCAATACCTGCACTTTAATCATATAATGAGGAGAACCTGGCACATCCAGATTGATCATCTTTAGAAAGTTTTTTTGTATGATTTATATATTGTTGCTTAAAGGGACAGTCAACACCAGAATTTTTGTTGTTTAAAAAGATAGATAATCTCTTTATTACCCATTCCACAATTTTGCATAACCAACACAGTTATAATAATACGCTTTTTACCTCTGCCCCCTTATTTCAGTTCTTTTGACAGACTTGCATTATAGCCAATCAGTGCTGACTCCTAGGTAACTCCACGTGTGTAAGCTCAATGCTATCTATATGACACACATGAACTAACGTCCTCTAGTGTTGAAAAACTGTCAAAATGCATTTAGATAATAGGCCGCCTTCAAGGTCTAAGAAATTAGCATACGAGTCTACCTAGGTTAGCTTTCAACTAAGAATACCAAGAGAACAAAGAAAAATTGGTGATAAAAGTAAATTGGAAAGTTATTTAAAATGACATGCCATATCTGAATCAGGAAAAGTTTATTTTGGACTTGACTGTCCCTTTAACATGAAGATCTAAAATAGCCCATGCACATTGTAGGCTATTGTAATCCTGTTTGTTTTCTTCAATATAGTGCTGTGTGCAAAAAAGTGGACTAGAGGCTGTTAAATGAATAAAGTATTTATTTTTGTAAAAGGATATTTTATATAACCTGTTTGTCTTGTAGTAAAACATGTTTAGTGCCCTCTGAATATGTTGATCCTCTATTTCAATATGAAGTTGGAGTCTTTTAAGATTTTGTTATTCTGAGACTGCTTAGATACACAGACATAATCTGGAATGTAGAGAAGTGCATTTGTTTTGTTACAAATACACATAGATAATGAAAAACTGATATTTGTTTAGTTTTGACAAAACAACCGAATGAGACTTAGGGGCCGATTTATCATGGTGCGAGCGGACATGATACGATGTAGCGTATCATGTCTGCCACACATTGGTAAATACCGACAGCATACGCTGTCGACATTTATCATTGCACAAGCATTTCTCATGAAATGCTTGTGCAATGCCGCCCCCTGCACATTTGTGGCAAATCGGCCTCTATCAGGGGGTATCAAAAATCAATAAAGATAAAATGCGCTATACACTGAGAAATGTGGAATATATATAAAAAATTATTGTTGACAGAGAAATACTAATCAAAATTTACAGTGGAGGAGAAGGGATAGTCACAGAAGTTATGATTCTATGAATCCTCATAATACTCATGCTACCACTAAAAACAGTTATGATCAACTAGCTTCAAATACACAACAGCACACTATATCCACTTGTGAGAAAAAGGGTGCAAGACCCAAAGAGAACACTGAGAGTCATTTTTTAGGGGTAGGGACTATCAGAAATCAAGAACCCCCAGAATTTCAACAAGACAGGACAAGACAGAGAAAAAGATCCTTAGAAAGAGAACAAGAGGAAATAGAGCTGGAAAACAGCTACAGGCAAACAGGAAGAATAAGGAAAGAGTGAACCAAGCCAAAAAATACATTTTTAATTTAGCCAATATTGATTTAGATCAGAATGATATTAAGCTCTTACAAAAGGGTCTGAATTTTGCACCAAAATCAAGACCCAACAAATTTTTAGATGTATGTGGATTTACACAAGTACGTGAGAAAGTTAACACTTAAAAGATACTTTTTAAAAAATCTGTTAAATAGGGATACACCTTATCATCATATTGAATCAGGAGATCTAGGTACTTTGAATATCTTAAAAGATCTAGAAGGCTTAAGTGACACCCAGCATCCAAGTATACCAGTATCTATTTCCTCTCCTACAGCCGCATTACATACAAATATGCATGATGTTTCGAATTAATTTATAGATTTATTAAATCTGTCCCAACACGAAACTGAGCCAGAAATATATCACTCAACCTTTAAAGCCAAATCAACCTTTAACCCAGTAGGGTCCCAAGGTGAACAACTATCTATGTTCACCAAATTAGTTCATCAAGATTTAGAAGAACAATTTACGAAAGAAAATAGTTTTGTCAATAAGTACAATGACAATTTGACAATACAAGAGAGAAAATCTCTAAAGAAACTGGCAGACAACGATTAAATAATAATACGCCCCGCCGATAAAGGCGGGGGTATTGTTATCCAGAAAAGAGAGGCATACATACAGGAGGCATATAATCTTTTAAATGATGTAGAAACATATAAAGTTCTTCCTAGTGACCCCACAGAAATATTTAATAAAGAATTAAATAAAATGCTAAACAAAGCAAAACTGGATGGTATATTAAATAATGAAGAATATAAATTTATTTCCACTCCACAACCGAACATTGCTATAATATACCATTTACCTAAAATTCATAAAAACCCTGAAAACCCACCAGGTAGGCCGATAGTATCCGGCATAGGATCTATCTGTGATAGCTTATCAAAATATGTAGATTTTTTTTCAGGGGGCGGAGCCAACTGCAGAGCTGGCTGGATGTGTGGATCTGGAGCTCCCACTACTAACCAGCCTATTTCCACTTAAAATCCCTTCTACAATTAGATAAACCCCCTCAAATTTATCCCATTTGCCCCCTTAGTCATACAGCCCCTTTAGCTTATTCTTTTTTTTTCTTTTTTAAATATCTTTTTTTTCACCGTTTTGTCCGCTACTCACATATACCCTCAGCACCGCTCCTAGGAAGCAACAACGCAGTGTCGCAGAGTGCCAATCCAGCATCCTACCTATTTCCCTCTGTTTCCTCAGCCTCTCCGGTGCCTCCGGTAGCTGGCCGGGGACCAGAGTGATTGCAGCATATCACCTGGGATTCTCGGAGACTTCCTGCGCTGCTGAGAGAAAGCCCGCGAACGGCGGCCATCTTGGATTCACAGCCGTACCTTACACAGCACCGCAGCGTGATCCGGGTGTCCCTCTGCAACACGGAGGATTCCTCTCACCTTAGCACCTCTCCTTAGGGGCCACCTGAAGTCCTCTGCTTGCTTCTCTGACCTTTGACTCTCCTGCGGGTCCTGCTGACGATCTTGAGACCTGGGTAAGAGAGATCTACTATACATGCAAGAACCCATAATTGAGACTTTACAATAAGTGTTTAACATTCTGTGTTGGGGATTCTCATATATCCTGCAGGCTTCTTAGAACTTTGCCATAAAAACCCAGCAGCATATTTGTAATAAAGGCACCATTACAGCCTCAGATAATTGCTTATCTTCATAGTGGCCTATACAGCATTGATCAGAAGCAGCTCTCAAAACGTATTTCCTCACATAGGAGGGCTGCTGGACCAAGCTTTTTTCTTTCTTTTTTTGCTCTACATAGTCTGTACACCTGTACTTCTGGGACTACCCTCATTATTACCCAGACCCCACAGGGAACCATACCCATACAACCCATAACTGCAGCCTAAGACCAGACACAACATTCTTCCCTATCCATACCTTGGAGGATTAGAAAGACAAAAGAAAGATTATAATTGGAGACCCCAAGGACTATCTTGCATTTACCGTGCAGAGGCCCTATATCTACAAACTGACCAAGTATACAGCTCCATAGCAGGCTGCTGATTAATATTCCAGTGACTGATGTGACAGAGACCCCTCTCCTCCCTTTCCCGCAGGCAGCCTGCTGCGGGTCATATCCACTCTCCTTTTACCGGTCTCGCCCAGAGGTGGCATCGTCCCAGGAGAGGGGCTGTCATCCATTTATATATCTACTGAGATATTCTTTGCTGGTATACCCTACTTTCTAAAAATCTAATATTTATACTCAATTTCAGTCAAAAACCTAGAGAAATAATGGAGGGCTAAGGCTCTATGCCATAGAGGTGTCGACCTCTCACCCCCCCAGCTGCCAACCATAACAGGAACACTCATCCCTAGAATCCTGATACTTGATTCCTTACATCATGGCACACTCAGTTAAAAGGAAACCGAAACACCAAGAAAATCCTAAGAGGACTCTTACTGACCACTTCCATAGCAAACAACTGTCAGACCCAGATCTGTCAGAGGAGGATTCCAGAGACTCAACAGTCCTGACCTCAGAACATACTAGGCCTGATGTCTCCCGCAAAGACAAAGCAGCTCTATCACAGTCTACATTCATGGAAACCATTAAAATACTAACTGATAAAATGGACACTCACTACTCATCTCTCAGACATGATTTACGCCAGTCAGTGAGTGAATTGAAGCGAGAAATCTCCTCACTCGGTGAGAGGACAGAGATTTTAGAGAAAAAGCACGAAGATCTAGCTACTGACCACTCCAACCTCTTATCTTAATCACAGAGCCTGGCGGAACAAATCTCAGACCTGGAGACCAAACTTGCTGATCTAGAAGACAGGTCTCGCCGCAATAATCTTCGGATTAGAGGCATACCTGAAAGTGTAGCCTCCTCAGATCTTCAGTACTACCTGACCTCTCTATTTAAGACTCTCCTAAACACAACAGCTGATCAAGACCTCCTAATCGATAGAGCTCATAGGGCCACGCGCCCCCGCAACTCTACTCCTGACACCTCCAGAGATGTTGTTATACGTCTACATTACTATACCACAAAGGAGAAAATTATGCGAGCTTCCTTCACCAACAAACCCCTCAAGGAACCCTACCAAGATTTACAAATCTTCCCGGACCTTTCTGTACACACACTGGCCAAGAGGAGAACTTTTCACCAGTTCACCTTAGCCCTAAGACACCACAAAATTAAATACAGATGGGGATTTCCCGTTAAGCTTTTTGTCCAATTCCAGGACCGCACCTACATAATCTCATCCTTGGAACAGGGCATGAAGCTGCTGAACACCCTGGAACTTTCGAGGGCTCCTGACTCACTCTCCAAGACCCAAGGAAACATAAGTGGCCTTAACACATCAACCCCAACATGGCACTCTCAGAATTTAGCCTCTCAACACCAGGAGTCAGAACAGACCTAACAGGACACTGGTCCCCCTTTGCTCATACCATGGCCTGGTTACTCCGCTCTTTTGTTTAAAAGTCTGTGACTTTAATAGACTGGAGACATACAAGGAGGAGAGGAGTGCACTAACGGGTACATATCTTACTCTCTCTTCACTCCTCTCTCCTCACTCTTCACCAGCAAGATATCCTTTAACTCAGTCTCCTCACAGGTAAACTGAGAGCTCACAAACGGGTACTTATCTTACCCTACTTTAGCTCTTGGTTCTACACTTATATGTTTATTGTTCTGCTTTTCTCCTTTTCCTCATACACAGAGTTTAAAGTTGTAAATGTTGTTATTATTATGTGCCTTACTTTTTTTTTTCTTCCTTATACTGAACCTTAGAATCTAGTGTACCTTAGATATCAGAGAAGACAACCTTCAATATGGACACTTATCTGTTTACTGACCAGCAGGTGTACGAGGTCAACAATGCCTAGAGATTTAGTCTCATTTCCAGGTTTCTTCCTAGCTAACTATGTAATGGTCTGTTATTCATAGAAAATATTTGTGACAACTGTTAGATACCTCCTGATACCATTCATATACCCTCTCCATATTATCTGACCCCATAATTGACCTCCTATTATCTTTTTTCTTTGCATACTTATTCTTCTCTTCCTCATCCACACCCCCTTGTAAGTACACCAGCGAACCCATACCTCCCTGCTCTTGTCCGACTAACTCACCTATTGTCACTGGGGGGGTGTCGTATATGACACCTCTCACCTCTATCACACCCTATACTTCATTTTCATTTTCCCTAGCTCCCATTAATTACTTACTCTCTTTATACAGAAACTCCTATCTACTCTTCCTCTACCCTTTAGTTGATCCCCACGCCCATCTTATTGTGGGCGACACCTTATTGGCTCCGCCCCCTCCTCCTCTTCCCTTCCATTCTCCCCACCAAGCTTCTCATCTCCTCTAATACAATTCACTATACAGATATTTTTGTCATACTAATACTATCTCTTGATCCTTTACCGTCTTGTTTTTAACCTAAGCGGCTCTGGCCCACTGCCACCCCCCTTTTCCCACAACATAATAACACTCAACCCTTTTTGCAAGTAGCTGGAACCTCGATTTCTTTCCTCCTCACTCAAAGCCTTTTGGGGTAAAGATAATAGATTCAGACTAAGTGCTCACCCTACCCCTCTTCCCCTACTCCTACATCCTCCTACACCCTCCCTCCCTCCCTTTTTTTTTTTTTTTTTCCTCTTCTTCTTCTCCATTTTCATGGACGGGCTCCATCTCCTCACCCTCAATGTACAGGGACTTAACTCCCCGACCAAACGTAGCCTCCTATTTTCCTTTCTCCATAAAACTCACATAGACATAGCATTCATTCAAGAGACACATTGGACTCACACTCCGGAAATTACCCGTACATCCAGACATTTCTCTACATTATTGGAAGCAACATTTACCTCAAAGTCCAGAGGTGTAGCCATATATATAGGTAAAAATGTAGCTTTTGACCCGATCCACATTGAATCTGACCCTCAGGCCAGATTTATTATTGCTGTTTGTAAACTGAACTCCCAATTAGTCACCATGCTCAATGTTTATGCCCCAAATATTAGACAAATAAAAAATTTTTAGATCGCTTCTCAAGACAGTAGCAGCAATCAAGCAAGGTGATTTCATTCTAGGAGGCGACTGCAATCTGATATGGGATGTTAAGTTAGACAGATTGGGACCCCCGCTCTCCAGTAGCGATAGAGCTATTCATTCCCTTTCCTCCGCCTTTCAACTCCTAATGTCACAATACAATCTTTACGATGTTTGGCGGGCCATACACCCACAAGATAGGGAATATACATTCTACTCCTCCCCACATAAGTCACACACACGTATTGATTACTTTTTTCTGAGGCTACATTCTTAGCGAACATTCACTCCATACTCATCACTTCAGTCTCTTGGTCTGACCATGACTCTATACACCTTCACTTGGGCCTGTCCCCTAGCCCCTCCCCCCGTATTTGGCGTATGCAGGATTGGACTATCACAGACCCAAATATCAAGACAGCTTTGCAGACACACATAACTGACTTCCTTGCCCTTAACGACGATAATCAGACATCCTCACAGAATCTGTGGGCCACCTTGAAGGCAGTGATGAGGGGGCATCTCATGCAGTATGAATCTGAAGCCCGTTTAAAACACAGAGCCACTTTACCAGCCTTGACCATCCAACTCCGAAAATTAAAGGCAGAACTCTCCCACTCCTACTCCCAGGTCATAAATGACGAAATTTCTAAAGTCCTGAAACAAATTCAAACCCTAGAACTTAAAAGGGTCCATAATATGTTGGAAAAATGTAAAAAAATATATTACCATCAAGGTAATAAAGCTTCCACTCTCCTGGCCACTAAGCTTAGACATCGTACAGCCCAAGCAAGAATTCGGTCCATTCAAACCCCATCTGGGATGAATGTATCTGCCCCGACAGACATAGGAAACTCTTTTAAACAGTATTACTGTTCACTCTACAACATTGAAGCCAATTTAGATATCCCAGTTGCCACTCTGGAAAATATCTCTACTTTCCTTAACTCTCTCTCACTCCCTTCACTTTCTGAAGAGGCTATCTCCTCTCTCTCCTCCCCACTGACAATTGAGGAAGTTAAGAAAACTATCCAAAATCTAAAACTAGGTAAGGCCCCAGGCCCAGATGGCTTTACAGTCAGATTTTATAAAACCTTTCTCCCCCTCCTAACTCCCGTACTTCACAGATTCTTCCAAGAGATATTTTCTGGAGCTTCGTTTAAAGCAGAATTTCTAGAAACAGTTATAATCACAATCTTGAAGCCCGGTAAACCACCCGATCTCTGTAGTAGTTACCGTCCCTTTTCATTGATTAATATAGACACCAGGATTTATGCCAAACTTTTAGCTAGTAGAGCTGCTAAAATAGTCCCTCCCCTCATAGCCAATGACCAAGTAGGGTTCATCCCAAATAGAGAGGGTTCCGATGCAACCAGAAGAATTCTTGATGTCCTGCATACTGCATCACAAGGCACTTCTCCCTTCCTGGCCCTGTCACTAGATGCCGAAAAAGCGTTTGACAGGGTCAGGTGGGATTACCTATGGGAAACCATGAGAATTTTCCAGTTCCCCACTGCTTTCATTGCGGCGGTTAAGGCCCTCTACAACAACCCCTCGGCCATTGTACGGGGGGTTGGGTTCCAATCTCCCAAGTTCATGATCTCAAACGGCACTAGGCAGGGGTGCCCTTTGTCCCCTCTCCTGTTCGCTCTATCCATAGAACCCTTAGCCCAATCCATTCGACAAGATCCTACGATTAGAGGCCTCCCCATTGGCGCCTCCATACACAAAATCTCCCTATATGCCGACGACATCACCCTATTCCTGACATCCCCTGAGGAATCCCTCCCTGCAGTATTCACTACCCTACAACAGTTCGGAGACTTGAGCTTCTATAAGCTCAATGTCGCCAAAACGGTGGTTCTACCCATAAATGTCCCCCCCGATACTCTCACTTTCTTACAAACCACATTCCGCTTCCAATGGAAAACTACTTCTCTCAAGGTCTTAGGGGTTCACCTGAGCCCAGACCCCACGACGGTCATAGCTCTAAACTACTCAGACAGGCTTCCGGAATATAGAAGGCTCCTTGAGACTTGGGAGTTCAGAGAGATTTCATGGACAGGTCGCATCGCAACCATCAAAATGTCCTTCCTCCCCAAGATTACATATCTATTCCGATCCATCCCATATAATATCCCTAGAGCGCTCCTTAATAGACTTCAAAGCCTAATAACTACATATGAATGGAAAGATCGAAGACCCAGAACTTCTGGTCGTACTCTAGAAAAACCGATCCCACAGGGAGGCCTAGCCTTACCAAACATAATCTCCTATTATAATGCAGCCAGGTTGTCGCATATTATCCTCTGGAATAACCCTGAAAGACAGCTCAGTTGGTTCACCCTTGAATCCTCATTGCTGCCTTCTGGTCTATGCCTATCTGACCTACTTTGGATCCCTCTCCACCACAGACATGACATTGATGCCCTACACCCTATCTTTAAGCACGCACTACGATTCTGGGACCAGATTAGACACAACCCCGCTATCTCCCCTTATCCTTCCCCTTTGCTTACAATCTCTGCTGCACTCTTCTGTCTTCCAGACTCCCATTATGACTTATGGCCTAACCCACATACACTTTTAGTCATGGACTTCTATGAGAACAATGTTTGGCTTTCCCACCCTGCACTCTGCACCAAACTTCAACTCCCTCCCAGGCTTATATTTGAGGGGTTCCGCCTGAGCACGCGCTTGCGCACCTGGGGTTACCCAAAGTCTTCATTACGACCTATGACAACATGGGAGAAGGTTTGGCAGGGAATTCATGACCTAAAACACCTAATGTCCTTCCATTACAATCTCCTTACTAATACACACATTACCCACAAAATTCCGCAACACCGCGCCTGGGAGAGAGAGATTGGGTTCACAGTAACAATAGATGTCTGGCACCTTAGAATTATGACAACCAAAAAACTCCTACATTGCGCCACCTTATGGGAGCTTTACTATAAAGTGTTAGTTCGCTGGCACTTGGTCCCAGTCACTCTACACAGAATATACCGATCTAGCTCTCCTTACTGTTGGAGAAATTGTGGAGACATCGGCACAGCACTCCATATCTGGTGGGCATGTCCTATAATCCAACCCCTGTGGAGGAAAGTCTATGCACTCCTTCTTTCACTCAATCTCACTCCTCCGTATACTCCAGAAGTAGCCCTCCTTCACATGCATATGCCTAACCTATCTCCCCCTGGGGAAGCGCTTACAATCTATGTTCTTATGGCTACTAAATTGGCACTCGCCAGAGCTTGGAAACAGGATGGGCCTCCCTCTCTCTCAGGTGATTTCCATTGTACACTTTGTGGGACAAATGGAACAGTACTCTTACAAAGTTCTAGATCAGGTTGACTCCTTTTTTGGGATCTAGTCCCTCTGGATTACAAAATTCCCACAGTGGGACATCAGACCCCAACATTATTGAAAAAGCTACTTGCAATATACCTTATGCTAAACCCCTAAAAAAAAAAGAGACCCTTGGCTTTATATATTGTGCATATTCTTATATCTCATTTTTCAGTGGTTCATACTTGTTTACTGGTTTATTTGTTAAACTGATCTATTGATGACTTGTACTTGTCATCTTGGTACAGCACTATTGTTTTACCTGTGCATTTGTCTCAATAAAAAATTTATGATTCAAAAAAATATGTAGATTTTTATCTACAACCACTAGTTAAAAAGACAAGAGCCTACTTAAAAGATACAACTGAGGTAATTAAGAGATTTGAAGGTATTACATGGGAAGATAACATGGTATGGTATGGCTAACATGTGATATATCAGCTCTCTACACGTGTATTCCACATAAATTTGGTGTACAAAAAATAGAAGAAGAATTAGTGAAATGGCGGATTCCATCCAAACATATACAATTTCTTATAGATAGTATAAATTTTATCCTGCATCACAATTATTTCCTATTTCAAAATAAATTTTACCTTCAAACTAGGGGTACAGCGATGGGGACTACGTTTGCCCCATCGTATGTTAACTTATATGTTAATGCATTTGAGAACAAATTTATTTGGGAAAATAATCCCTTCATCAATAGTATACTACACTACGGCAGGTATATAGATGATATTATCATCCTTTGGAAGGGAGAGGTAGATCAAGTTGAGGAGTTTATGAATTATATCAATCAAAATAATTTTAATCTAATATTTACCAAACCATATTCTAAAACTCAAATCGAATATTTAGACCTAGTTCTGTTTAAAGACACTACTGGTAAAATTGCAGTGAAAAACCATCAAAAGACAACTGACCGTAATAGTTTTATACAAGCAAAAAGCGCGCATAAGAAATGCTGGATCAATAATGTCCCATATAGTCAATTCTTACGTCTTAGGAGAAATTGTACATACCCAACAGTCTTTGAATTATAAGCACAAGTTTTAGAAGATAAGTTTTTAGAAAAGGGATATAGTCGAGAAATTATACAGCAAGCAAAGGAGAGGGCACTAGATAAAGACAGAATGTCTATCATCTCTAAAAACACCAACACTGATGTAAATACTGAAATTTTGGGGACAAAAATACACAATACATTATTGAAATCACAAGAGTGCAAAATAAACCAGCCTAGATTAATCACCACCTATAATGAAGGTAGTAAGAAAATTGAACATATTTTTAAGAAACACTGGCCTCTACTCAAGTCAGATCCAATCCTTGGACCACATTTGGAAAATAAACCCACTTTTACCTATAAAAAGGGAAAAATATATTGGCCCCTAGCAAACTTAAACCTATAAAAAATAAAAATTCAAATAAAGTAGAATTAAAACCAGTGGAAGGTAACTGGCTGAAAGAATGGAAGGGAACCATGAAATGCAATAAAACAAGGTGTAACATGTGTAAACACATAAATAAAGCACCCACTTTTTCAAATAGTGAATTAACTAACACATATAATATAGCTTTTAGAAGCAATTGTGACTCCACGTATGTTGTCTATTTGTTGGAATGTGGATGCGGCCTATTCTATGTAGGCCGCACGAAACGGAAAATAAGAAGGAGAACCAACGAACACATTTACAATATAAAAGAAAAATTACTCAAACATAGTGTACCCAGGCACTTTGCAGAGTGCCATGGAAGTAATCCAAGTTCATTAAAAATACAAGTCATTGATTGGGTACCCCCTTCCAACCCTAATAGGCTACTTGAACTAAGGAGGCTTGAAACAAAATGGATTTATAAATTAAAAACACTCCAACCATTAGGTATGAATATAGACATAGACGTGGCAGCTTTTATGTGAAATATGTTTTTTAAATAATATGTCCATCCATTGCACTCTATATATTAGTTTTAATTCAACTTAATATTATTGAAATTAATTTTATAACTATTTTTACATGAAAACTTCTTATTTATTAAGGTATTTTTTATAAAACAAAATTCTAAATTTAGTTTTTAACATCAATTATTTTTTTCATATTATTATAAAATTGTGTTGATGATAATTTATTAGGGTTAAATAACTAAATGTGAAACATAAATTTTTAAAAATACAATCAATCATAATAGTAGAAGTTTTTCTCAATATAGATAATAAACTATTTAATACACCATTCCAGGGATCTTGTTGTTACCAGTATTCATATATACAATGTATCAAGCCTTATACAAGAAAAATATGTAAACTGGCTTTTATATACAACATAATATATCTCGTATCAGAGCAGGTATACATTGTCTTTAACCAACTGACTGCTCATTAGGTATTTAGACACATTACGTTCAGTTATATGACTAGTATAAACATATATTTATATACACTTTCGCAACAAGTATCATATTAGGTTGAAAGAAATTAAATGGCTCACTTGAATTGCTATTGCTGGACAAAATGTGCAATGATTGCATATTTTTAATGCATTTAAAACCATCCAAATATCGGCAAATTATTTATTTTTTTATAACATAATTAATGACTGAAAATTTTTATCAATAACTATTAACTTGTATGAAAGGTACTTTTAGTTTATTTTATTTTTGTATTTACATTGCACTTTTTATATTTGAATGTATCAATCTGTATTTATTATTATCAACTAGTATATTTTAACCTGAATGAATATTACTGGAGCTCTCACACACACCCCTGAGCTCTGATTGGACAAATTTGATTCAAATAGAAAGAGCGCTTGTATCACCACATTCGTTCTAACCCCTCTTGAAGAAGCCCGGCCGCTGACCGGGGGAAACGCGTCAGGGAATAGACTGACAAGCGGGTCGCAAGCGTGAAAGGTCCTGGTATCCTGTACTCACACCAGCCACGGATCGAACTGACACGGTATCCGGATTCACCTGTCAGCCAAGTCTGGTGCATCATCGCACGACAATTACAACAAGTCGGCTGTGAGAACTACAAGAACTTTACCACCCACGCTCCTCCCAATTGCAGCTTTTATTTGTTGTTCTAGTAAGTGCATATATATCAGTGTGCATTATTCTGTTATTAAACGCTTCACTTGAGTCCTGCCTTTTGCGCCATTTCTTCTCTCCCTATATCTGCATGTCTCTATCAGGGGGTGTCAATCAACACAATCATATCCGATGGGGCTGATTTTTGTCCGCCACCTCAGAGGTGGCGGACGAGTTAAGGAGCAGCAGTCTAAAGAACGCTGCTTCTTAACTTACATAACTTACAAAGTATGGGGGTAGATAGCAGCATCCGCTGCTTGGTAAATCTACCCATTAGATTAGATTTGACATGCTAATGTTAGCATGTGAGCAATATTTAAATATCATACCTGCTTTAACTTGTGCGCATTCTACAAGTTGAAAATAAACTCGACCGCACAAGCACAAACTCAATTTGCACTCATCAGGTTAGTGCAACTGAAGACCTTGAGTAAATGGTTAGGGCTAAAAATAAGTTGCATTAAACACAACATACATAAATTAGAATTAACTGTTACAATTATATATACACTGTCTAATAAACATTGTTCATAAATATTTTTAAAAAGTTAAGGGTTGAAAGGTGTATGGTATATGACAGGGTATTTGAATGGAAAATTTATATAATGTTTGTGTGTGTCTATGTATATATATATATATATATATATATATATATATATATATATACTGTATATAAATATATATGTGTGTCCGTCTAAATAGGTGTATGTATGTGTATTTTTGTTTTATATATCCGTACAGATATATGTATATAAACTTTGATATATGTATATAAACTTTGATATATGTATATAAACTTTGATATATGTATATAAACTTTGATATATGTATATAAACTTTGAAACCCTTTCCACTCAAATACCTAAAAACAAGAAAATCATTTTAATGAAATTTTTAGTTTTAATAATGTGTGTGTGTTTTACATTCCAATGTTCTTCACGTTGGGTAAAATGTTCTATGTATTTTTAAATATTTTTATATATATATATATATATATATATATATATATATAATTACCAAAAATTTAGAAAAAAAAGTATGTCCAGCACTGAAACATACCTATCAAAGATAGTAAATAGAAAAAGCCAATAAACTACGTGAGCAAAACAAGGGCCAATCCCCAGATGACAGGTTCCCTTCCCCCAAATATATATATTTTTATATACCTATAAATAATAAATACTGAAGAAATTTGTCAGTATTCTTTTCTTTAATTTATTTTTAAAGGGTTACTACTTACCTTTTGCCCACTAGAGAGCGCACTAACCAGAGCCCGGCTGAGCTAACAAGAAACATAGAAACATAGAAACATAGATATTGACGGCAGATAAGAGCCATAGGCCCAGCAAGTCTGCCCGACCTTACCTAACAGTATAAACTTATCTAGTTCGTAGGATAGCCCTATGCTTGTCCCATGCATTTTTAAAGTCCCCCACAGTGTTTGTTGCTACTACCTCTTGAGGAAGTTTATTCCATAAATCAATCACTCTTTCTGTAAAGAAGTGCTTCCTCAAATTACTTCTGAATCTACTACCCTTTAGCTTGAGCTCATGACCCCTTGTTCTTGAATTTTCCATTTTATGTAAAATACCCACAGCCTCAGTTTTACTAAACCCTTTAATGTACTTGAAAGTTGCTATCATATCACCTCTTTCCCTTCTCTCCTCTAAGCTATACATATTTAGGTCATTGAGCCTATCCTGGTAAGTTTTATTTTTTAGACCATGTACCAAGAGGCTTAGCACTTTCTGTTCACAGGACCTGCACTAAAGTTATTCAAAGCATCGTCTGTCAGTTTGTTGATCTATTTTAAAAAGGGGGCGGACCTGCCGAAGTGTCGATGAGTGGCTCTGTGTCTCCCATAGGATATAATGGGAAATGCGGCTTCTGGAAAAGCCCGCCGACTTCACCATTTGCCTGTACTTCAAATATGCCCCCCTGCTGAAAGTGTTCCTACACAGCACAAATAGTACGCTCACTGAAATCAAAGACGTTTTCTGTGTAGGGACACTTCAAATAATTTTTTAAAAAATGGATCAATGCTCAAATAACACTCAGCCAGATTACGAGTTTTGCGTTATGGCTGGCTTATTTTGTGTAATTTAGTGTTTATTATTTTTTGTAATTTAGATAAATGTAATTTTTTAATTTAATTTATTTAATTTTAGTGTAATGTTAGGTTTTAGTGTAAGGCAGGTTAGGTTTTATTTAACAGGTAAATTTGTATTTATTTTTACTAGGTAGTTAGTAAATAGTTAATAACTATTTACTAACTAGTCTACCTAGTTAAAATAAATACAAACTTACCTGTGAAATAAAAATAAAACATAAGCTAGCTACAATGTAACTATTAGTTACTTTGTAGCTAGCTTAGGTTTTATTTTACAGGTAAGTATTTATTTACTTTTAAAAAGGAATAATTTAGGTATTAATTGTAATTTTTATTTGGAATTATTTTAATTATGTTAAAGTTAGTGGGTGTTAGGGTTAAGGTTACATTAGGGTTAGACTTAGGGTTAAGTTTAGGGGTTAATAACTTTAGTATAGTGGCGGAGACATTGGGGGCAGCAGATTAGGGGTTAATAAGTGTAGTTAGCTGGTGACGATTTTGGGGCCAGCAGATTACTGGGTTAATAACAGTAATGTAGGTTGTGACAATGTTAAGGACAGCAGATTAGGGGTTAATAAGTGTATGTAGGTGGCGACGACATTGGGGCAGCAGATTAGGGGTTAATAATATTTAACTAGTGTTTACGATGCGGACGTGCGGCGGTTTAGGGGTTAATATGTTTATTATAGTGGCGGCGATGTCCGGAGCGGCAGATTAGGGGTTAAACATTTTATTTTAGTGTTTGAAATGCGGGAGGGCCTTGGTTTAGGGATTAATAGGTAGTTTATGGGTGTTTAGTGTACTTTGTAACACTTTAGTTATGAGTTTTATGGTACAGCTTTGTAACGTAAAACTCATAACTACTGACTTTCAGGTGACGGTACGGATCTTGTAGTTATAAGGTGTACCGCTCACTTTTTGGCCTGCCAGGCAAACTCGTAATACCGGCACTGTGGAAGTCCCATTGAAAATGACTTTTTGAAAGGTGAGATAGTTACGTTGCGTGACGGCCAAAAAAGTGTGCGGTACAGCTGTACTTACAAGACTAGCAGTGTTACTCATAACGCAAAACTCGTAATCTAGCCAACTGTTTCTTAGGGGACCTAAAGAGAAATAAAAAGTGAAAAATAAACTAATTGTGCTTTCAACACTTAAAGGGACATGAAACCCAAAAATTTTGTTTCATGATTTAGGTAGAGCATACAATTTGAAACAACTTTCCAGTTTACTTTTATTATCAAATTTGCTTCATTCTCTTGCTATCATTTGTTGAAAAAGCAGCAATGCACTAGTGGTTTCTAACACATGGGTGAGCCAATGACAATTGGTATACATATGCAGCCACCAATCAGCAGCTAGAACCTTTGTTCTTTGAGACTCCTGAGTTTACCTAGATAAACCTTTCAGCAGGATAACAAGAGAAGGAAGCAAATTAAATAATTGAAGTAAATTGGAAAGTTGTTTAAAATCACATGCTCTTTCTGAATTATGAAATAAAACATTTGGGTTTCATGTCCCTTTAAGTGGAAAAAAGAATAAACATAAAATAGCCAACATTAAAGATATATTAAAGATATATGATTATATCAATAAACCAAAAGTCCAGAAAAAGCTAAAGAGTCTGCTCCTCTTCATATGGTCAAGGAAAACCTCTTCAGATTCTGCAAACAACAAACAAGATGGCACGTCATAGCTAACCAGAATGTATTAGAGTAACAAAAGAAACCCCAAATCGGACACTCACGGCCAGATTACGAGTTTTGCGTTATGAGCGGCTCGCTGCTTTGACGTGCTCGTACACGATTTCCCCATAGACATCAATGGGGAGAGCCGGCTAAAAAAAAAGCCTTACACCTGCAATGACGGAGCATAAAGCTCTGTAATGCTGCCCCATTGATGTCTATGGGGAAACAAAATGTATGTTTAAACCTAACACCCTAACCTAAACCCGAGTCTTAACACCCCTAATCTGCTGCCCCCGACATCACTGACCCCTACATTACACTTATTAACTCCTAATCTGCCGCCCCCAACATCGCCGCCCACATAAATTTATTAACCCCTAATCTGCCACCCCCAATGTCGCTGACGCCTACCTACACTTATTAACCCCTAATCTGCAGCCCCCAACGTCGCCGCCGCCACTATACTAAAGTTATTAACCCCTAAACCTCTGGCCTCCCACATCACTAACACTAAATAAATATATTAACCCCTAAACCTAACCCTAAGTCAAACCCTAAACCTAACGTAACCCTAACCCTAACACCCCTAACTTTAACATAATTAAAATAATTCTAAATAAAACTTACTATTAATAACTAAATAATTTCTATTTAAAAATAAATACTTAATTTCCTGTAAAATAAACCCTAAGCTAGCTGCAATATAACTAAAACATTGTAGCTATCTTAGGTTATATTTTTATTTCACAGGTAAGTCTGTATTTATTTTAACTAGGTAGACTAGCTAGTAAATAGTTATTAACTATATACTAGCTACCTAGTTAAAATAAATTAAATTAAATAAATACATTTATCTAAATTACAAAAAATAATAAACAATAAATTACGGGGGGTGGAGCTAGCCATCAAGGGAGCAAGACGTGCCCTGATAGAGCTCCTGATTCTATATTCTTTAAAACAACTTTTTTGTATGTAATTCCTCACAAAATGCTTTAGGACCTAAGATCTAGAAGGGGATAACGCCACTTGCCGAGCTAAGAGATACCTGGAAGCGCAGAAACCTACAGGAGAGTCAGCTTCTAGATCTGTGGATAACCACGCGGCATTGTACACCATGGCCTGGGGAACTATGTGACCACATAGATCTTAAGCAGCAGTAATCGTGTTAAGAAGCAACTCTGCCCTTATACACTACAATACCACTCAGTGTAAATATCCATAATGCTATTATCTAGTGGATCTGTTACCACCGTGGAGAGAATTTAAGCCCAAAGTGGCAGAGTTCATTCTATTTTTTCAGCAGCTGGGAGACAAGCTAGACGCCCAATTCCTCTCACTAAGAGAGGAGAGCAGACTCAGCGTGGGGAGGTCACAGGATATGAATAACTATAATCACATCACACCAGTCGGCTCTTCCTCATTAACACTACAAGGACCAGAACATAGCTATGATCTGAATTGCCCATACACGGGTGCTCACCATTCTGCTTTTTTGGACAGTGATGCCCCAGTAGAGAGACCCGCTTCATGTTCTGGCGGTGGTGAGTGCTCCAAGGAGCTGGGGGATGCACCTAGTCTTGTGGCTTATTGCGTAGATGAAGACATCTCTGACAGTTCCCTAGCTATTGGAGCTAAAACGCCGGAATCCAGGCAGAGCTTGCGGGTACACATGGCCTTGGGAGATGACTGTCACATAGGAAAGGAGAGCTCTAATAACGGTGGTCACTTGAGAACTGTGGCGGCTTTATTACACAACGGAGCCTTACTAACCTCTCCCTCCTTCCTATATAAAAGCCCCATGATGAGTTTGCATCGAGTGCAGAAACTACAATCCATTGCTCCCTACTCAGCCCTCCTGACAACCTGGGCTGATAAGTGGGACCCTGGAGGCTGCAACTTGAGTATAACAGCGGAGCAGCAATATTAACTCTGCCTGGATATAATGCGCCCATTGAAATAACTGTGAGTCACTTCTAATAGTTACTCCTCTCGGCACATGCTATCACAGAGACCGGCAAATTCTTTGGTCCTATCGACAGCAATAACTTAGTCCAAAAAAAAAAAAAAGAATACCTCCAACTGGGACTTTATTTGGTTCTAAGACAGGATGTAAGTTTATAATTGGATGTTCAGCTACTGGAGACTTAGTAAACCTTACTGCAAAGCTACACCAGACTATTATCCGCTTGTTTTAATAATGTTTATTAGTTGATTCTAGCTAGTATCACAGAGTTGCTGGATGTTTCTGTGTGACATTTACCTCTGATCATTGGACTGAATGTACAATACTCTACTGCTTAAAGATACATATAACAGCCTAAACTGTCTTTTAGGATGCATGAGCCGATATTCTTTAATTGGTGATACACCATATTATGTTTGTACCGTATATATTATATTATTCCTCCTGTTAAGATACTCCCTCTCTAACTAAGAATTAAGCAAATTTAACCCTATTATCACTACTTATCTCTTTATATATATATATATATATATATATATATATATATATATATATATGTTGGTAGGTTTGTACACATTGGGATATGGTTCGTGGGGTACTAATGTTTACAGTTGTTATATATTATCTACCCTTTTCTTGCTAATTGGAGGTGACACTAAAATATTTACATCCACATGTCAGATATATGAGATCCTCATTACAGCTCATATGGTATACTTGTTAGCATGTAATATCCATATAGAGGTCTCATATGATTTGCTTTTAGGGATGAAACACACCTTCCTAGGTTTCAAGGAGCTTAACTCTGCAGTTAAATGTTCTTAGTTTAACCTAATTTGATGTTATGTTATCTTACTGTTGCTTTAGCTACTCATTTAAGCTTCAGATGAGCACACTGAAAGTTAGCTTCTTACAAAATGCGTATTGTTGGTAGATTACACCTACCTACCCCAACCCACCCTTTGATCTCAGGAACTAATTTAATCCTATAACCATGTTTTGTTTACTATAAAGTTGGGAATAGGTATAGTTCTCCACAGAGATCATTACTTATATGTTAATTGGGTATATCTATAACATTGTACCACTAGCTTCCTCTCTCTGTCTTCCCCATAAGAACTCCCTATAGTGTCATTATTCTTTATAAGGGCAAAGTATATCACATTCTATCCTAAGTATTGTTATATATTTTATGTTTATACTTACTTCTTTTAAGCTTGTATATGAGGGACACATAGCTTTTTCAGGACATTGCTTTCTCAGTCATCTACCACCTTCATCTGACCCCTCTCCTCCATTTCCCGCCGGCATTTATTACCTGCAGGTCATATCCCTACTCCTTTTACCCGCATCGTTTATAGTTGGCACCTCCCCAGGAGAGGGGCTCGCGTAGTAGTCCTTTACCTTGCGTACATATATAATTGTCCCCCCCTGCTTGTATCCTTTCTGGGAAGCTACCCTTACTTTCACATGCCCTAGCTTTAATTTACTAGAGGCGTAGATTAGGAATAACCCCACTAGGTGTGTACTCAAAAGCCCTGAGATCCAATTCCATTCCATTTTACATACTCCTGTAGTCTGTACCTTCATAACATTTTAACTGGCTCCGCCCTCCTCTCTCCCCTCCGTTACGAGCGGCTCTTGTCCGCTGCATTCCCCCCCCCCATACACTCAGGCCTACGAGAGGCCTGACAAAAGCCAGCTCCCTACCTCTCACTATTTTCAGTTTATAGAATACTTCTTATCTTGGGGTAGAGATCACTTGTTACTTGTTTTTAAAAAAAAATCGAGGCTTCTTTCCTATATGTTCCAGTCACACATGTTTCATATATACAGTTTTACATTTTATACTCACAGTTATAAAGGGGGTGCTATAACTTATGTCAACTGTTATCCTTCTGTTGTTGCCCTGGATATATCCCATGTCATTGACTCTTACTTTTACATAAATATTGAACTACTAGGGACTAGATACTACGATAACAAATATTACATTAGCGCACCAATGTTTTAACCCTTGTCTACCTTCCATATGTGAAATGTATCAGTTTCTTTATTTTTTCTGTTCCGTGCCTGGACATACTCTCTATTGTGTTGTTTTCACTCAATGCCTCAATAAAAAAATATTTAAAAAAAACAAAACACTAAATTACACAAAATAAATAAAAGGAAATTATCAAAAATAAAAACGAATTACTCCTGATCTAATAGCCCGATCAAAATAAAAAAACCCACCCAAAATAAAAACAAAACCTAGCCTACACTAAACTGCCAATAGCCCTGAAAAGGGCCTTTTGCGGGGCATTACCCCAAAGAAATCAGCTCTTTTACCTGTAAAAATAAATACAAACAACCCCCCAACAGTAAAACCCACCACCCACACAATCAACCCCCCCAAATAAAATCCTATCTAAATAAACCTAAGCTCCCCATTGCCCTGAAAAGGGCATTTGGATGGGCATTGCCCTTAAAAGGGCATTTAGCTCTTTTACATTGCCCAAAACCCTAAGCTAAAAATAAAACCCACACAATAAACCCTTAAAAAAACACTAACCCCCAAAGATCCACTTACAGTATTTGAAGACCGGAGATCCATCCTCATCTAGCCGGGAGAAGTCTTCATCCAAGTGGCAAGAAGTCCTCAACGAAGCCGGGAGAAGTCTTCATCCAAGCGACAAGAAGTCGTCCTCCGGACGGGCAGAAGTCTTCATCCAGACGGCATCTTCTATCTTCTTCCTTCAACGCAGAGCGGCTCCATTTTCAAGACATCCGGCACGGAGCATCTTCTTCATATGGTCCTAGCCGTACACTGAAGGTTCCCTTTAAGGGACGTCATCCAAAATGGCATCCCTTGAATTCTGATTGGCTGATAGAATTCTATCAGTCAATCGAAATTAAAGGGTAAAAAATACTATTGGCTGATGCAATCAGTCAATAGGATTGAGCTTCAATCCTATTGGCTGACCCAATCAGCCAATGGGATTGAGCTTGCATTCTATTGGCTGTTCCAATCAGGAAGTTTATTGCGGTGGGCTATTGGCGGTATAGGGGTAATTGGGCTAGGAAGTTTATTGCGGTGGGCTATTGGTTATTTAGGGGTTAATTAGTGTAGGGACAGTTTGCGGTGGTGGGTTATGTCGGTTCAGGGGAACATAGGTATATTTATTAGGCTCTGTGCTATTTATTTAAAGGGACAGTCTAGTCTAAAATAAATTTTCATGATTCAGATAGAGAATATAATTTTAAACAATTTTCCAATTTACTTTTATCATCAATTTTGCTTTGTTCTCTTGGTATTCTTCGTTGAAAGCTAAACCTAAGAGGTTCATATGCTAATTTCTAAGCCCTTGAAGGCCGCCACTTCTCTCAGGGCATATTGACAGTTTTTCAGCACTAGAGGGTGTTAGTTCATGTGTGTCATATAGATAACACTGTGCTCACACACGTGGAGTTCCAGTGAGCCAGCTCTGATTGGATAAAATGGATGTCTGTCAAAAGAACTGAAATAAGGGGGCAGTTTGCAGAGGCTTAGATACAAGGTAATCACAGAGGTAAAAAGTGTATTTATATAACTGTGTTGGTTATGCAAAACTAGGGAATGGGTAATAAAGGGATTATCTATCTTTTTAAACAATAAAAATTCTGGTGTAGACTGTCCCTTTAAAAAAGGATCCTTTACTTTACTTCGCTAATGTTGGTGCTGATGCTGTTTGGAATATTTTGCCAGCATCGCCACCCATTGCGATGTATAGTAAAACGCCTCTTCTCAGCAATGCTGCCTTTAAACATTAAAGGGACAGTATACACTCATTTTCATATAACTGCATGTAATAGACACTACTATAAAGAATAAGATGTACAGATACTGATATAAAAATCCAGTATAAAACTGTTTAAAAACGTACTAGAAGCTGTCAGTTTGGCTCTGTTGAAAAGGTAGCTGGAAAGCCCACTGCAAGTGGCAAATAAGACACTCTGCCCCTCCCCCTTCTTTTGCATATGAAAAGACCCTTTACACAAACAGGAGCAAGCTGGAGAAGGTAGCTGACGGTATTCACATAAAACTTTGGGGCTTGGTTAGGAGTCTGAAAATCAGAGCAATGTTATTTAAAAATAAGCAAAACTATACATTTATTTTAAAATAAAACTTTATGGGCTATATCAGTAGATCATCTACAAAACATTTATACAAAGAAAAAATGAGTGTATAATGTCCCATTAATGTCGCCACTTTTGAATATCTTGCCGTCTTTCTTAACATCACGTTTGATCCCTTTTGAATATATCGCCGCCTTGCAGCATTATCGGGACCATAGACTGAAGCAAATAAAACTAAATCTCTTCTAAAACTGATATTGCAGGTAAAATAGGTTTCGTTGAATAAATTCAGAAATTAACTATATTTATCATTTGATTCATTTGAGCATCAGAGGGGAAAATACTTCAGTTTTAAAGATGCAGTATGGACAAAAAACAGAAGATGTCTCTCTTGCGCTCTTAGAACTTAAGATGTTATTTAACAACCAAAATGATTTTGTTTATTTACTTCCTAGATACTGTAGGTCTGTGATGTGTTAGAAAATTGTAATAATCCTCCGGCTGAAGAGGCAGCCCCAGTATCACAGTGCCCTCTACTACAAGTGCCCCTGCTGCTACACCACTGTTACCGAGCATCTTGCTTCTATGGCTTTGTACATGTCATTATGGGAACAGGCTAACTCAGTGTCCCTTAATGTGACAGAATGAAACCATGTGACAAAACAAATGTGGTGCTTGGGCCCATAGAAAATCACAGGATAGTAAAGGAAAAAAAAAAAAATATATATATATATATGTATATATATATATATATATATATATATATATATATATATATATATATATATATATATATATATATATATATATATATATAGTACAAATCCCAAAATTCAAACATTCTGAAATCCAAACTTTTGAATTCATTTTTTTTTTAAATAAAATGATCAAAAATTACTATTTTTCCCTGCCTATAAGTCCCAGTCTTCTCTGCCTGTGTCTTTGGATTGTTTTTCTGCATTTGGAATTGCAAATAATCGTCTATATTTATATATATATATATACACACACACATATTTATGTAGGCATAGATTTATATATTGTCTGGCTGTAAGACTATGTAATAGGCAATTTCACTAGCGATTCCACTGATGATGTCATAGGCGATGTCATTAGCAATATGTGTTGTCATCAGTAATTTGGGAGGAGTGTCTGTATAATATTTTTCTGCATTTTATTTGGAACTTTAACTCAAGCATTAACAAATGGTTTTTTTTTACATTGAATTCCCTTACTTTTTATATGAAAACGGAATTATAATTATGCTAAAATATTAGATTAATTCAGTTCAATAAGCCTTGAGCTATTGTTTTTTTCAGTTGCCTGCATGGCTACGTTTAAACTTATAATAAATATGTACTGATATGTTTCATATTTTTTATTGCCAAAGAATCAGTTTTTAACAGTGGTGTTGCCAGAAGGTAATAATATGGTAATAATAAGGGGGTCACATGTTGTAGGCCCACCTGGATTGTGTGGGAGGGGTTACAACGAGAGGGGAAGGACTTGGTGTGCTGTGGACAGGACTGCATTGGAAGGGACAGGACCGGGAGTGCTGATGGAAAGGTAAAGACATGTCATTGGCCCTAGACCTGGACCGAAGGCCCAGCAAGAAGGGGGACCCAAAATTGACAAATCCATGGTTCCTGGTGTGTTGCTTAAGCTGGGGTTGACAGCTGCCCTATAGGTAACTAAGCAGTTAAGTGTGGGTTAAGAGAGGGGGCCTTGTGCCTGGATGTGGGGTTGGTTACTTGGGGGACCCTAGAGTGTGAGACGGTCCTGTTGGGGTCTGGCCCTTGACGTTGAGGGTCTTGGCCCTGGAGGTTGGGGGGCTTGGTGGGGCTACTATGTTCATTTGCATAAATTTGAATACATTTGGGTCAGTGTGAGACAGTGGGGGCTTATCCATATTTTTTGCCTGGGGCCCTGATTATTCTCAGTCCAACCCTGGGTAAATCCTAGCATTTAAAAAAAAACCTCTAGGATTTATCAGTGCTATAAATAAAAGGGAGTTTAAATAAATTTATGAAACAAGTACCTTTATTTTGTTATAATGTTATTCCTAAACTAAGCTCCTCCGGCCCACTCGCAGCACAACTCATTTTTTTCACTGTGGTGACATTTCCACCTCTTTGCCAATAGCTGTGCTTTAGTGCTGTATCTTTCATACATTTATTTAAATTTCATGACTGAAGGTCTGTGTTATTTGTAGCACTGATAAATCCTAGAGTTTTAAAAGTGGCTGCATTGACCTGACCCTTTAAGACTATAGTGTATAGGGTGAGTTGGCCCTTAATGTTTTTGTGTGTGTTTGTGCATACTGTGATCTATTCTTGTAAGACTTTTTTGTGCATGCTTTAAAGGGACATAATACCCATATGCTAAATGATTGGAAAGTCATGCAGTATAGCTGTAAAAAAAAGCTGACATGAAAATATCACCTGAGGATTTCTATGTAAAAAAAGAACATATTTTACCTCTAAATTCTTTCAGCTCACCAAAGTAAGTGCTCTGTGAACACTCATCTATCAGCTACTGCAGTTGCATGTTCGGAGGGGGGGGAATCAACCATTGCTGATGTTTACTGTGATCTCGTAAAATTTGACTGAAATCTTGTGAGATTTTGTAGTAAACTGAGTTGGGAAATTACTAGACTTATGCGCCGCTAAAAAAATTGGTTCACTTCGTTTCATTTTAGTTAAAAATAATTTCGTTTCGGCAAATTAGTTTAGTTAAGTTTGAAAAAAAATTGTTTCAGTAATTTAGTTACATTCCGTTAAATCGGTTTCGGATCCGTTCGTTTTTTTTCGGATCCATTCTTATTTCATCTGCATTATTCTATTCTGAAGTTATAGAATAATGCATATGAAAGAATGGATTCGAAAAAACGAAAAATTTAACATAACTAATTTGCCTGCGATTGCCGAAACAAAATTATGTAAAACCACCGCCGCCGCCGCCACCCACGCCACCACTAAATAAAGCTATTAACCCCTAAACTGCCATCCCCCACATTACTAACACTACTTAAACTTATTAACCCCTAAACCGCTGCCCCCCCACATCGCCAACACTAACTAAATGACTAAATAAAGTTATTAATCCCTAAACTGCCGTTCCCAGACATCGCCAGCACTAACTAAACCTATTAACTCCTAAACCGCATCCCCCCACATCGCCAACACTACCTAAACCTATTAACCCCTAAACCCTCGTTCCTAAACATCGCCAACACTAACTAAAGTATTAACCCCTAAACTGCCGTTCCCCGACATCGCCAATCCTAACTAAACCTATTAACCCTTAAACCGCCATTCCCAAACATTGCCAACACTACCTAAACCTATTAACCCCTAAGCCGCCGTTCCCAAACATCACCAACACTAACTAAACCTATTAACCCCTAAATTGCTGCCCCCCACATCGCAACAACCTAAATTAAACTATATTAACCCCTAACCCTAAACCTAACACCCCCTAACTTTAACATAATTAAAATAGACCTAAATTAAATTTAAAATGATTAACTAAATAAATACCTATTTAAAACTAAATACAAACTTAACTGTGAAATAAAAAAAAACTAAGCTAGCTTCAATGTAACTAATAGTTATATTGTAGCTAGCTTAGGTTTTATTTTTATTTCACAGGTAAGTTTGTATTTATTTTAACTAGGTAGACTAGTTATTATTATTTGTTATTTTTTGTAATGGTAGCATTTTTTATATTTTGTAATTTTAGTGTTTATTATTTTTTTGTAATGTTAGGGTTTTTTTATTTTTGTAATGTTAGGTTTTAGTGTATGACATGTCTTTACTTTTATTTTAAAGGTAGGTTTGTATTTATTTTAACTAGGTAGTTAGTAAATAGTTAAAAACTATTTATTAACTACCTAGTTAAAATAAATACAAACCTACCTGTAAAATAAAAGTAAAGATATGTCATACACTAAAACCTAACATTACAAAAATAAAAAAACCTAACATTACAAAAAATAATAAACACTAAAATTACAAAATATAAAAAATACTACCATTACAAAAAATAACAAATCAAATTATCCAAAACAATAAAAAATATTCCTATTCTAATACCCCATTAGAATAAAAAACACCTCAAAGTAAAAAAAAAACTTATCTATAATAAACTACCAAGGGCCCTTAAAAGGTCCTTTTGTAAGGCATTGCCCTTATAAATCAGCTCTTTTGTTAAAAAATAAAAACAAACACCCCTTAACATTACAAACCCCCACAATAAAAAAAACTAATCTACCCATTGCCCTGAAAAGGGCATTTGTATGGGCATTGCCCTTAAAAGGGTATTCAGCTCTTTTGCTGCCCTTAAAAGGGCATTTAGCTCTTTTAAGAGTGACCATTAGTCCTAATCTAAAAAAAAAAAAAAAACACAATACAAAAAATAACAAACTAATTATCAAAAATAATAAAAATTATTCCTATTCTAATACCCCGTTTAAAAAAAAAAAAACACTCCAAAATAGAAAAAACCCTAATCTATAATAAACTGCAAATAGCCCTTAAAAGGACCTTTTGTAGGGCAATGCCCTAAAGAAATCAGCTCTTGTGCTACAAAATAAAAACAAACACCCCCTAACATTACAAACCTCACCCCATCAAACCCACAAAATAAAAAACCTAAATAAAAAAAAAATAATCTCTTCATTACCCTGAAAGGGGCATTTGTATGGGCATTGCCCTTAAAAAGGGCATTCAGCTCTTTTAAGATTGCCCAGTAGCCCTAATCTAAAAAAAAAACACCCCCAAAAAACCTTAAAAAATACTAACACTAACCCCCCTTTAGGTACTCACAGTTGCTGAAGTCCGGCTTGAACGATCTTCATGCCAGCGGCTCCATCTTCATCCAGGCGGCTCCATCTTCATCCATCACGGGACTGGCATCTTCTTCATCCTTGCGGAGGCGGGGGGTCCAGACGGAGGTCCATCGATCCGACGTGGAGGTCCTCTTCATGCGATCGTCCGCCGCACACTGAGGATTAAAATGCAAGGTACCCCATTTTACTGGGGGTACCATTGTATTCCTATTGGCTGAAAAAATTGAATCAGCCAATAGAAATAACAACTTCTTAAATCCTATTGGCTGATTTGAACATTTTTTGTAATGGTAGTTTTTTTTTATTTTGTGTAATTGTAGATAGTGTACTGTTTATTATTTTTTGTAATGTTAGGTTTTTTTATTTTTGCAATATTAGGTTTTGGTGTAAGGCAGCTTAGGTTTTACTTTTTTTCACAGGTAAGTTTATATTTATTTTAACTAGGTAGTTAGTAAATAGTTAATAACTATTTATTAACTAGTCTACCTAGTTAAAATAAATACTAGCTTACCTGTGAAATAAAAATAAAAGCTATTAGTTATATTGTAGCTAGCTTAGGTTTTATTTCACAGGTAAGTTTGTATTTAGTTTTAAATAGGTAGTTAGTTAATAATTGTAACTTTAATTTAGGTGTATTTTAATTATGTTAAAGTTAAGGGGTGTTAGGTTTAGGGATTAATATAGTTTAATTTAGATTGTTGCGATGTGGGGGCCGGCGGTTTAGGGGTTAATAGGTTTAGTTAGTGTTGGCGATGTTTGGGAACTGCGGTTTAGGGGTAATAGGTTTTGTTAGTGTCGACGATGTGGGAGGACGGTGGATTAGGGGTTAATAGCGTTATTTAGTGATTTAGTTAGTGTTGGTGATGTCGGGAAACTGCGGTTTAGGAGTTAACAGGTTTAGGTAGTGTTGGCGAAGTGGGGGAGGTGCGGTTTAGGTGTTAATAGGTTTAGTTTTTGTCGGCAATGTTTAGGAACGGCAGTTTTGGGGTTAATAGGTTTAGTTTGTGTCAGCGATGTTTGGGAACGGCGGTTTAGGGGTTAATAGGTTTAGTTAGTGTCACTGATGTCGGGGATACTTGGTTTATGGGTTAATAGCTTTATTTAATGATTTAGAGACTTAGAGTTAGTGTCAGGGAACTGTGGTTTACTATAGAACAATGAAACATTCCAAATATGAATAATGGATCCGAAAATTTGGAAACTAATTTATTCATTTTCAGAACTTTTCGGGATGTACCGTTTCGGAAATTCGAATGCTTCAGAATCTCCGAATTGGCCAAGATTCAGCCGAATTCCGAATTTGCCCGAAATGAAACGCACATTTCTAGAAATAACAGATGCAGTCTCCCAATTATTTAGGCTAAAATTAAGTTTCACTTTTTATGATGTTTCCCTTTCCCATTAGCTGCTTATTTTTTGGTTCTGTATACTATAGGTCTCCCCCTCAAAATTCCCTTACATATATGTTTTTGTGCATTTAACCTAATCTAAATGTAAGAAATCGAGATGTTACAGAATTGTCAATGATGTGACGTCTATATATCAGCTATCTTAAAGGAACACTGAACTCAATTTTTTTCTTTCAGGATTCAGATAGAATATGAATCAACTTTCTAATTTACTCCTATTATGAATTTTTCTTCGTTCTCCTGCTATTTTTATTTTAAAAGCAGGAATGTAAATCTTAGCAGCCAGCCCATTTTAGGTTCAGCACCATGGATAGCGCTTGCTTATTAGAGGCTTACATTTACCCACCAATAAGCAAGCATAACCCAGGTTCTTAACCAAAAATTGTCCAGCTCCTATGCATCACATTCCTGCTTTTTAAATAAAGATAGAAAGACAACAAACAAAAATTGATAATAGGAGTAAATTATGCTTAAAATTGCATGCTCTATCTGAATCATGAAAAAACAAAATTGGACACTAATGTGGAAAGATTGGAATCTAGACCTTTATAGGTGTAACATTCTATATTTTCCTGTTATTTTTTTAGGCAGATGAACTGATCTCAAAATTAATCTAAAAGGTTTCTGATCATAAAGTTTAGAAAAGAATGACTAATTTTATTGTGTGCTTCTTGTTTATGATACAATCAATAAAAACTGAAGAGAGCAGTTCATACTCCAAATTAAAATAACTCCAAGTCTGCCATTCCTCTGAGGTTATACGAACAAAAAAAAGATACCGGTCTCATCTAAATTTCTTTGTAGGACAAATGGTAAGAAGTCTTAAGGATAGAATATGTGAACATGATCAACAACAATCCTTTTTTTGTAGTTATCTTTATCATTTATATCATATCATTTAGTAGTTTGACATTAAAGGGACATAATACTCATAAGCTAAATCACTTAAAACTGATGCAGTATAACTGTAAAAAGCCGAGAGGAAAATATCACCTGAGCATCTCTATGTAAAAAAGGAAGCTATTTTACCTCACAACTTCCTCAGCTCATTAGAGTAAGTTCTGTGTAAAAAGTTATACTCAGCTACAGCCCAGCTGCAGGTAAAAAAAAAAAAAAAAAATGAAGAAATGAACAGCAGCCAATCAGCATCAACAGTGCTGAGGTCATGAACTCTTTTACTGTGTTCTTATTAGATTTGACTTAACTCTCATGAGATTTCATGGTAAACTTCCTTAAACTGAATAGGAAAATAAGATGAGTGTTCACAAAGCTCACTCCCTTAACTGTCCCAGGACAGGCATACAGATTTGCTGCTTAGAAGTTCTTTACAATGGGATGTGGCTACTGAGGAACTTTTGAGGTAAAATATCTTTATTTTTTACATAGAGATGTTCAGGTGATATTTTCTAGTCGGCTTTTTACAGCTATGCTGCATTACTTTCAAGTGTTTCAACATTTGGGTATCATGGCCCTTTAAGTTATACATTTGTAAACATGTGCATACATGTGTTTGGAAGTTAAGTATTTTTAGCACACTGAAAATTTGTTGAATAAATTAGAAAAACACTTTGGATTTTTTATGTGCAATAAGTGAATTGTCAACATCCAATTAAATAGGATATTTTATGTAAATATCTTTTTGTTACATTGAACATATGTTTAGCTATATATGATATGTCTACCTTAAAAAAAATGTACTATCTTAAAAGACGGTTTCAACATGACATGACATTGATTAACACATTGAACATTTAAAGGGACATGAAACCCCAAATATTTCCTTCTTAGATAGGCTCAGTAGCTGCTGATTGGTGGTTGCACATAGATGCCTTGTGTGATTGGCTCACCTATGTGCATTGCTATTTCTTCAACAAATGATAACTAAAGAATAAAGCAAATTAGATAAAAGAAGTAAATTGGAATATTGTTTAAAATTGTATTCTCTATCTGAATCATGAAAGACAAAATGTGGGTTTAGTGTTCCTTTAAATACTGTTTCTAGGTATTGCCAATGAAATGCCTCAACTGCATGAAAAGCTTTCAGATGTTTGTGTGACTCATTTGTTTGGTGAAAAATAGTTGTGCTATAAATTTGGGGAGGGAGCAAGGTGAATAATGAGTTTTTAAATCAAAGTAAGTTTTATTTTTATATTTTTTTAGAAGACCAGGTTAAATGGGCAATGCCTGTGTTAAAGGGACATGATACCCAAATGTTGAAGCACTTGAAAGTGCTGCAGCAAAGCTGTAAAAGGCTGACTAGAAAACATCACCTGAACATCTCTATGTAAAAGAGAAAGATAGTTTACCTCAAAATTTATTCACACCCCATAGTAAAGGGACTTTAAGTAGCCAATCAGGATACCGGTCCCATGCAGGACTTGCAAGGGAGCGTGCATCTGGCATGTGCAGGCACAGTCATGATATTTCCCTCTTCAATTTAAGGAAGTTTACTATGAAATCTTACGAGATTTCAGTGAAATCTTATGAGATCCCAGCAAAACAAAGCAAGACTTCTGCACTGCTGATGCTGATTGGCTATTGTTTTTTTTCTTCAATTTGCAGCTGGAAGTAGCTGAAGTATAACTGTTCAAAGAGCAAAGACAGGTAAAATATCTTCCTTTTTACAAAGCGATGCTCAGGTAATATTTTCTTGTCAGCTTTTTACAGTTATTCTACATCACTTTCAAGTGATTTAGCATATGAGTTTTATGTCCCTTTAAAGTGCTGGGCCTTGATAGGACAGATCCAAATACTCTGTGGGTTTGTCAGTTTAATATTTCTTTGTTCTCTTAGTATCCTTTGTAGGCTTAGGAGAGTGCATGTGTCTTGAACAGTGTTTGGCAGCAGTATTTGCAATCATTTTTGTATTAATGGTATTCATTGTTGCAAAAACTGCTGCCCTATAATGTTCAACAATTTCTAACATTCCAAAAAACAATGTTGCAACATTATTGCTGCCATACAGAGCTCACGGCACATGAACTTCACTTTCTTGAGAAAATCTAGATATGCTCTTCAACAAAGAACAAAGTAAACATGATACTAGAAGTAAATTGAAAAGTAGTTTTAAATTACATGCTCTGTCTGAATCATGTAAGTTTGAGCAATCTGGTCAGGGTTTGGGCATGCATTTGATTGGTGCTGCATCCTAGGGGTGTATGAAAATATTTTTTTAAAATGCACTGATAGGAGGTTGCATGAAACACACACATTTCTGGATTCTTCTAGCATTCCTTGATACTATATATATATATAAGGGGTGAACACCACTATAAAAACACTAGTCCTATGTATGTAAATTCTCAAAGTAACTATCAGTGATTTAACCTTTTTTAGCAAAAGCATACATGGAACCGTGGATTACCACTGATATCAAGGAGTTAAACTATTGGTTGCCAGAAAAGCACATACAGCAGTGAATTAAAGGGATATGAAATCCAAAAATGTTATTTCATGATTCATATAGAGCGTGCAATTTTAAACAACTTTTTAATTTACTTCTGTTATCAATTTTTATTTGTTCTGTTGGTATCTTTTATTGAAAAGCAGAGGCATACGCTTAGGAGCCTGCCTATTTCTGGAGCACTATATGGCAGCAGTTTTGCAAGAATGTTATCCATTTGGAAGAGCACTAGATGGCAGCACTAATTCCTGCAATTTAGTGCTCCAGATGCCTACCTAGGTATCTCTTCAACATATAATATCATCAGAGCAAAGCAAATAGAAGTAAATTTGAAACTTTCTAAAAATGATTTACTCTATCTCAATGGTTTTCAAACCTGTCCTCAGACCTCCCTAACAGGTCACATTTTAAGGATATCTAAACAAGAGCACAGGTGAAATAATCAGCTGATTAGTAAACATAGTTATTTTACCTGTTTTCATCCATGGTAATCCAATGATATCCCTTTAACAAACTATTTACTATATACACCCAGGGGAAACCAGGAGGTAACATCACTGTTGCATAACACAATCACACTGATTTTACCCTTTCATTTTCAGAACCACATCTCAAGCTTGAATAATGCGGCCCTTATAACTGACTGGTGTATTACAAGGTCCAGCTATAGAAGCACCCTGGTGCTGTGGATCAGCTGAACCTTGGTATATGTCATTCATGGCAGCCATTCAAATGGATTGCAATGGTTCTGAAAAAGCAAATAGTTTTATCTTTTTTTGCAATTATATATATATTTGTCAGCAATAGTTTCTAGTTTGAGCATTACCTATAGCCTGCAATATTAAAATAAATTAGATTATGAAGCTTCAGCAACTCTTTTAAAACAAACACAACAGAATAATTAGAAAAGTAATTATCAGAACATTATGATTTGTATGGAAAGATAGTCAGCAGAAATATTACGTCTCAAAGTCATAGCGCATTACGTTTAGCATTTGCTGCCTTATTATCACGGTAGACTCAAATTGTAATAAGGTGCCTATTTTATATGGCTTGTGATTTTAATAAAGTTTTTAAACATTGTGTCAGCTGACTCTGGTTGCTGAGACTGGGTTGAGTTCACTGGAGTACTTTGAATCCTCACTGTGTTCATATGTGAGAACTACTTTGCTTATGTCCTTTACAGCTAGGGTTGCCACCTGTCCCTTAAAATACAGAACACTTATAAGTTATACATGCTGCAGGGTGTGCAGGGAGGAAAATGAATGAACAGAAACACAATACATGTTCCTCCCTGCACACCCTGCAGCATGTGTAACTCATAAGTGTCCAGGAAAATATGGCTGAGGTGGCAACCCTATTTACAGCTCTACATGTTTGTATATTAATCTGTGTTCTGGGACCCTTGAAGAAGACAACTGCCTGATGGCTGTTTTATGAGACATTGTGGAAGGGTTTTTTGTGAGTCCATACAAACATATATATATGTTACTAGAGTTGCTTTAGTTTCAGCCTGCTAGCTCCGCATGTCTCACTTACTGTTGCTTAAAGGAACATATCAACATTTTAATGCACAGGAATGCAACTAAAATGCAACCAGAAACATGTTTTTATACATAGCTACATTTGTAGAAATGATTCTTTCAAAAATTATTTTGCTAAACTAGATCACTTCTAATAAACCTTATAATGGGGGGGGACAAACACTCCTGGGTGGAGATGCGGTGTTCAACGAGTGGGAACAAAGTTAGGGTAGGCATAGTGAAGAGTGTTCCATGGGCAGGAGTCGCAGGCGGTAATTAGTAATATTTAACTTTTTACCATTCTCCTCAGCCCAAAGGGGGTACAAAATAAAATATTGGGAGTGCTTATGCACCCCTTGCCCCCTCCTAGAACCGCCACCGCTTCTAATGTACAAGCTATCTGTTAGTGGGCTTCACGCATGTGCATTTGCCTTCTGAACCTGCTTACAGGGCCAGTGACTCTATATGCAGGTTGTCTTTTCTTCTTTTTTAGAATAACAAGCAATGTATGTTCTCATGGAAAGATAGTAAGTTTCAACAAAGAATGCCAAGAGAAATAGATAAATGTGATAGAATATGCAAATTAAAGTTCTTGTTTTTTAATTTTGTACTGTATATCAGAAAATGTTTAATTTGAAAACCCACATCCCTGTAAAGGGATATAAACCCCATTTTTTTCTTTTCTTTCATGATTCAGATAGAGCATGCAATTTTAAGCGACTGTCAAATTTACTCCTATTATCAATATTTCTTTGTTCTCTTGTTATCTTTATTTGAAAAATCAGAAATGTAAGCTTAGGAGTTGGCCCATATTTTGTTCAGCACAAATCATCAAGCACTACCCAGGTGCTGAACCAAAAATGTGTTTGCTCCTACGCTTACATTTGTGCTTTTTCATATAAAGATACTAAGAAAACGGGGGGTGTCCAAGTAGCGGTCCTGAGTGGCCGCATTTTCCTGGAGCTCTGGAGGAAACACAATTTATGCTTACCTGATAAATTTATTTCTCTTGTGGTGTATCCAGTCCACGGATCATCCATTACTTGTGGGATATTCTCATTCCCAACAGGAAGTTGCAAGAGGACACCCACAGCAGAGCTGTAATATAGCTCCTCCCCTAACTGTCATAGCCAGTCATTCGACCGAAAACAAGCCGAGAAAGGAGGAACCATAGGGTGCAGTGGTTACTGTAGTTTAAATTTAAAAATTACCTGCCTTAAAATGACAGGGCGGGCCGTGGATTGGATACACCACAAGAGAAATAAATTTATCAGGTAAGCATAAATTGTGTTTTCTCTTGTAAGGTGTATCCAGTCCATATATACACTGTATAATGACAATGGGTGCCTTACACTGAAGGTGAGAACTCTGTGATGCATAATGATGCAGAACAGTTATACATGGAAAATAAATACACTAAATTGTATATTTATGCAATTTATCTATACACTTTAAAGGGACATAAAACCCAATTTTTTGTTCATTATTCAGACAGAAGACTCTATTTAAGAAAGTCTGGCAGACCTGATCCGACAGTGCGGATCAGGTCCGTCAGACACTGCTGAATACGGAGAGCAATAGGCTCTCCTTATTCAGCATTGCACCAGCAACTCACAAGAGCTGCTGGTGCAATGCCGCCCCCTGCAGACTCGTGGCCAAGCAAGGGGGTGTCAATCAACCGATCGTACTCGATCGGGTTGAATTGCAGCAATGTCTGTCCGCCTGCTCAGAGCAGGCGGACAGGTTATGGAGCAGCCCTGGAAAATTTGAAGACCAGCCCTATATTTCTTTGCGTTTGTAGAATGCACACTCCACATTTTTCTCAATTGGATTAGTGGAATACCCCTTCCCCCAATATTTTTTTCTGAGCAATATTCGAATTAACATAATAAATAGATTTGAAAACATATCGTGCATAAGGATGTTCCAGAATATAGGTCCTTTAACTACAAGAGTTTTTCTGGTTTCTGTAGATCAGCATTTGCAAGAGGAAAAAAATACTATCACAATTCCTCTTAATTCACTTTTAAGGGGTTTTCATCACATTCTTCTGAGCTGTGAATCCAGCTCTAGATACTGAGAGCGTGTGTTACAGATGTATCAGATGGCTTCAGGAATGTGCTGAAAAAGCCAAGAGAGTTTGGTGAAATGTACGTCAGAGTGAAATCACAGTTTGGTAAAATGTACGTCAGAGTGAAATCACAGTTTGGTTAAATGTACGTCAGAGTGAAATCACAGTTTGGTAAAATGTACGTCAGAGTGAAATCACAGTTTGGTGAAATGTACGTCAGAGTGAAATCACAGTTTGGTGAAATGTACGTCAGAGTGAAATCACAGTTTGAGGTAGAGTTAACTAAAGTTTTTAGACTTCATAACAAGACCCAAACAGGACTGACAGCTGTCTAGCAGGAGTGCTCGGGGGGTTTTGGAAGTTTTCATAATGTAACACTGTTGCAATACTTTGTGACTTATCACCTTGTTTTTATACATATTGTACAATAATTGTTTTTAAATAAAAGTCATTTTGGAAAGAAACAAGTTTGCTGAACAACATTCCTGAGGCCATCTGATACATCTGTGACACACGCTGTCAGTTCCTAGAGTTGGGTTCACAACTAAGAAAAACTTGAGTAATATTGCTCAAAAGTGAATTAAGAGGAATTGTGATAATATTGCATTATGGGGTTGTTATTTTCTTTCTTGCATATCCTGATCTATGGAGACATATCTATCCTTTGGTATGTGCACAGACTTGTATATTATTTTTAATTTATGCACTATTGTTGTACTTATTGTACAATTTATACTACGTTTTACTTCACTTTCAGGTAGATTACGAGTTGTGTGTTTGTGTTTTAATGCTTGTCGGTATAGCTGTACTGCAAGCCTTTTAGTCTGTAATGCAACGTTAGTCCCACACTCGAAAAAATTACGTTTTTTCATGGGATTCCCATAGCGCTGCCATTACGAGTTTTGCGGTGAGGCTAAAAAACTTGTGGTTACACCCTATAACTACAAGATCCGTTACGCCATCTGAGAGCAGTAGTTATGAGTTTTACGCAACAAAACTGTTGCATAAAACTCATAACTAAACTGTTACAAAGTACACTAACACCCATAAACTATCTATTAACCCCTAAACCATGGCCCTCCCGCATTGCAAACACTAAATTAAAGTTATTAACCCCTAATCTGCCGCTCCCGACATCGCTGCCACTACTAAAATGTATTAACCCATACTCCGTTGTTTCCTGACATCGTCACCACTATACTAAAGTTATTAGCCCCTATTCCCCCACACCCCAACATTGTCCACACTTTAATAAATATATTAACCCCTATTCCCGCCGCACCCCGACATCGCAGCCACAAAATAAAGTTATTAACCCCTAAACCTTTGGCCTCCCACATAACTACCACTAAATTAACCTATTAACCTCTAAACCGAAAGCCCCCACATCACCAAAAACTAAATTAAACTATTAACCCCTAAACCTAACAACCCCCTAACTTTAAATTCAAATTACAAGATCCCTATCTTAAAATAAATAAAAACTTACCTGAGAAATTTAAAAAAACTAAGTTTAAACTATAAATTAAACTAACATTACTATTATACTAAAATTAAAATAACTATCAATTAAATTAATAAAATTACACATTAAAAAACCTAACCCTACTAAAAAAATTAAATCTACAATTACAAAAAATAAAAAATCTAACGTACAAAAATAAAAAAATACTAAAGTACAAAAAATAACAAACACTAAATTATGAAAAATAACAAACGAAATTATGCAAAATAAAAAAATTACACCTAATTTAATAGCCCTATCAAAATAAAAAAGCCCCCCCAAAACAAAAAAAAACCCTAGCCTATAATAAACTACCAATAGCCCTTAAAATGGTCTTTTGTAGGGCATTGCCCTAAAGAAATCAGATCTTTTTCCTGAAAAAATACAAAGACCCTCCCAACAGTAAAACCCACCACCCAACCAAATCCCCAAAATAAAAAACCTAACTCTAAAAAAAAGCTAATCTACCCATTGCCCTGAAAAGGGCATTTGTATGGGCATTGCCCTTAAAAGGGCATTCAGCTCTTTTAAGAAATGTCCAAACCCTAATCTAAAAAAAAAACCACCCCAAAAAACCTTAAAAAAACCTAACACTAACCCCTTTTTAGGTACTCTCAGTTGCTGAAGTCCCGCTTGAACGATCTTCATCACGGCGGCTCCATCTTCATCCAGGCAGCTCCATCTTCATCCATCACTGGACCAGCATCTTCTTCATCCCTGCGGAGGCGGAGCGGTCGATGCGCAGAGGCGGAGGTTGAGGTGGAGGTCCAAGGCGGAGATCCATCGATCCGACGTGGAGGACCTCTTGTTTTTCACAACTAGACAATGCTAGTTCATGTGAGCCATATGGATAAGATTGTGCTCACTCCCATGGAGTTAAGTGGGAAAAAGCACTTATTGGCTAAAATGCAAGTTTGTCAGAAGTACTGATATAAAGGGGCAATCTGGGGAACGGGTAATAAAGCAATTATCTATCTTTTTAAATAGTAAAACATTTCAAGTAGACTGTTTCTTAAATGCCAAAAAACAAATTAGATAAGAGTGGCTAATGTCCAACCATGACAAATAAGAATAAAACAATAAATGGGTTGATAAACATCAAAAGCAAACATAATAAAACAGGATTGCTGGTGCCTAGATAGGCAATTAGTACTCAACAGAGGGGCTGCTGCAAAGCCTGGACAAACAGTAGATCACAAACTTGGAACTCATGCAAAGTAAATAAAAGTGTCATGAGCACATATGTACACCTGAAGTTTTACAAAGAAGTACAGGATGAAATTGTGGCAAAGTGAAACTTTTTTATTCTGTTAGAAGTTCTACAGAAATGCTCAACATGGAGCCCAGGAAAGCCACAGCTCTGCTGGTCCATTTGCTGTCCCACTTTACACTGTCATCTGCTTTTACTCTTTGCAAATACCTGTGTTACCCTTAATTGACTATAAACAAAACAAAAATCACTGATCTCTCTCTTCCCCCTCCCTCCACCCCCACGGGTCTCACAAAAGGAGCCTGTCTCTTTAATGAGGCGTTACACTACCTCTGACTTCTGGCTATAAAGGAGCATGTAACATTGCTTGGTATTGAAGTTTCATGCTTCCTTCCTTAGCCACTCACATTGAGGATCTTCCCTGTCTGCCTACTCGGCTGCTTCTAACTTCACACGCTGCGTGCGTGTCATCACAGGACTTCCGGTTCCACGGACCAACCGCACTTCCGGTTTGCACGGATCAACGCTGCAGCTCTGTGAGCAGCTTTCCCCTCTATCTTTGCTGCCAAGTTATCTAAAGAGTCAGAACACTGAACCACCACTGATTTATATAATTAATCCCTCCGGAGGTGAGTCTTTCCTGGACATTAATTCCTCTAATTCTCCATATGCATATTAAGCTGCTTCCTTTTCATTTTTTACCAAACTTATATTTTTTACTAACTTTTGCTATAAGCTGCTTCCTTTTCATTTTTTTACCAAACTTATATTTTTACTTATATTTTTTGCTATTGTGCAGTCCTGAACCTAGAAGGCCTTTAACTGTTTTATGTTAATTACTGTTTCAGTGAGACCACAATCAAACTCACATATATTTTCCACAACAGTTACAGCTCTTATATTAAACACCACTCACTCAGATTATATGTGTGTATATATAGATATATATTTCACTATAATCTACGTGAGACACAACCTTAACTTTTATGGTCTGCTATGATTATTTTTTGGAACATGTTTTACAAATTTCTAACTTTAAGTTAGTGTGTGTTACAGAATACCAAGCCTTATAAAAGTCAGAATGCTGAACCCTGCTGACCTACAGGCTCATGTCATGGAACTCTCCCATAAAGTAGATCAGCTGACACAGGGTCTCAGAGAACTTCATTCTGAGAATCTAACCCTAAAAAGTATTATCAAAGAAGGATTTAGCTCTCATTCACTTCCTCCTGAACCACCTATCAGTCCCCCTGAACATTTCTCAGGTGATAGAAAGACCTTTAGACTGTTCTACAATGCATGCAGAATGTTCATTACTCTAAAACCTAAAATATTTCCTACTGAAAGAGTTAAAATTCTAACAATCATATCCTATTTAAAAGGAGAACCCCGTGCTTGGGCTGACTACTTATTTGAATCTAATGACCCTATACTTGAATCAGTTGATGAATTCTTTAAAGCAATGTCTGATCTGTATGAGGATCCTCATAAACAACTAACTGCAGAAAACACTTTACGTAGCCTCAAACAGAACAAAAGACATGTAGAAGACTACATATCTGAATTTAAAATCTGGCAAAGAGATACTTAGTGGAACCAGATTTCATTAATAAACCAATTCAGATTAGGTCTATCAGACCCTATAAAAGATGAGTTAGTCAGAATTTATCTCCCAGACTCCCTAGAGGCTCTAATGGCCCTTACTATTAAAATTGATAGGAGATTCAGAGAGAGAAGGTTAGAGAAACAAACACATGACACAGTAGCCAGATATCCATCTCGTCCCGTGACATATAGCCCAAAAGGTAATGCAGAGGCCATGGATATTGGGTTTATTAAAGGACCGCTAACACCAGAAGAAAAGTCTTATCGCAAGGAACATGCTCTCTGCATGTATTGTGCCTCCAAGGACCACTCTGTCACGGATTGTCCATCTCTGAAAAGACAGAAGTCGGGTGAGTCAATTTGTACTTTGCACAACTTTACATTGTCTACCCATAAACCAACTTACTTACTAGTTCCCATCTCGTTACAGTGGGAAAAACAGCGACTAAACCTTGAAGCCGTTGTGGACTCTGGCTCCTATGCCAATTATATAGATATCTCTATAGCAAAAAATAAAAATATACCGCTTGTTGTGAAAAAGAATCCTATTTCTGTACGATTGATTGATGGTAATAGTTTATCTACAGGTCCCATCACACAGCAAACAATCCCCATACTTGTTAATATTCACAACAACCATCAAGAGTATATCTCCTTCGATATAATTACCTCTCCAATGTTCCCAGTCATACTTGGCTTACACTGGTTAAGACAACACCAGCCTATGATACATTGGAAACAAAATAACATAGAATTCAACTCACCCTACTGCACTTCAACTTGTATACTGCCCCATTCCATACTTCACATTAACCAAGATAAAGGGTTAATCCCCCACCAGTATCATGATTTTTCATTAGTTTTTGATAAAATAAAGGCAGAGTCTCTACCCCCCCCCCCCCCCCATAGAGAGTATGACTGCCCTATAAAGCTTATACCAGGGTCAGACATTCCATATGGGTATATCTTCCCTCTATCTCAAACTGAATTAGTAAAGTTAAAAGAATACATAAATGAAAACCTTAGAAAAGGGTTCATAAGACCTTCCACTTCTCCTGCAGGTGCAGGCATATTCTTTGTCACCAACAAAGACAAAACCATCAGGCCTATCGTGGATTACCGTGAGCTCAACAAGCGTACTGTGAAAGACCGTTATCCTCAGCCGCTCATCCCTGAACTTATAGAAAGATTGAATGGGTCATCTATTTTCACCAAACTAGACCTCAGAGGTGCCTACAACCTTATCCGTATGCGTTCAGGGGATGAGTGGCTGACGGCGTTCCGTACTAGGTACGGACTTTTTGAATACACGATAATGCCATTCGGGCTATGTAATGCCCCTGCAATGTTTCAACGTTATATCAATGATATTTTTAGACACCTTCCTAGTAATATATCTTGATGATATTTTAATTTTCTCTAATACATTGACAGAACATATAAAACATGTGAGAACAGTATTAGCACGCCTACAGGCACACAAACTCTACGTTAAGGCTGAAAAGTGTACTTTTCACAGTAAAGACATCACATTTCTGGGGTACCATATTTCATCAAGGGGGATTCAGATGGAAAATTCAAAGGTCAAGGCAATAGTTGATTGGCCTATACCACATAATAAAAGGAATGTACAGAAATTCTTAGGGTTTTCGAATTTCTATCGAAAGTTTATTAAAGGGTTTTCCCATATTGCCAAACCCTTAACTAACCTCACTAAGGATAACACTCCTTTTGTGTGGACCCCCTCAGCCAATGACGCCTTTAAATTTTTAAAGAACGCATTAATTACAGCTCCTATTCTTGCTTATCCTGACCCTCAGTTCCAATACACCCTTGAGGTAGATGCATCTGAGTATGCACTAGGGGCTGTACTCTCTCAAAGATCCAAAACCACCAATAAACTACATCCAATAGCATTCTATACCCGTGTTCTCACGCCTTCTGAACTAAACTACCACGTAGGGGAAAAAGAATTGCTCGCCATGAAGAGTGTCCTAGTTAACTGGAGACACTTATTAGAGGGAACCGCTGAACCTATTATTATATATACTGATCATAGAAACTTACAGTATCTTAAAACAAACCGTACACTCACATCTAGACAGGTCAGATGGAGTCTCTTCTTTTCAAGGTTTAACTACATCATTACCTACAGGTCAGCATCCCTAAACACTAAGGCAGACATTCTATCAAGGCTACCTCCAAAACCCCCTCAGTTGAATCACACAGGTACCCTCGTCTCTCCAGAATGCATAATAGGTGGTATCGTAGATTTCACTAAAACACTAAAGAGGGAACAAGTAATTGACACATCAAAAGATACCTATAATCTAACTCCTCAAAATGATGGTTTACTTTGTTACCAAGGTAGGGCATATGTTCCCCCAAATTTGAGACTACACATACTTGAACAGGTACATGATTCCAAATTCTCTGGACACCCAGGAGTCAACAAGACTCATAGATTGCTTAAGCGATTATACTGGTGGCCCAAGATGATTTATGATGTACAAAAACACATTCTAACTTGTAAGATATGTACCACATGTAAAAAAGATAGAAGACACCCTCCAGGTTATCATCTTTCTCTTCCAATACCCAAAAGACCCTGGAGTGAGATTGCCATAGATTTTATTGTTGAACTACCCAAATCCGGTGGGAACAATACAATCATGGTAATAGTTGATTTGTTAACAAAGATGTCACATTTTGTCCCTTTCCATAAGCTCCCTACCAGCATGGAAACAGTGACATTGTTGCTTGAGAATGTAATCAAATTACATGGTGTACCCTCTTCTATCACAACTGACAGAGGGACCCAATTTACCTCTCGCCTTTGGAAACAACTATGTAAAACCCTTGAGATTGACCAGTGGTTGTTATCTGCTTTCCACCCCCAGACCAACGGGCAAACGGAACGTACCAACTAGTGGTTGGAAGAGTACATCCGTTGTTTCTCTACACAACAACAGGATAACTGGAATGAATTGCTCCCTATTGCAGAATTTGCACATAATAACACATACCACACTTCAATCAAAGATACTCCTTTCCATGCCAATTACGGATTTCATCCGTCGTTTCGCTTACCCCTTGACAGGGAAAGTGATTGTCCTATAATTAATGATTTCACTAACTCCATTTCGGAGTCCTTCACATTGCTCTCAGAAAACATCAAGAGGGCCCAATCGCGTCATAAACATTACTATGACCTCCGCCATAGAGCATCCCCTACTTACAATCCTGGAGACTTAGTATGGTTATCCACAAGAAATCTACGTCTCACGGTACCTAGTCATAAATTTAACAAATTATTTATTGGACCTTTTCCTGTATCTAAGGTCATCAATGAAAATGCGGTGACCCTTATCTTACCCTCCCATTACCGAATCCACCCAACCTTTCACATCTCCCTTCTCAAACCCTATCAGTCACTTAGGAATCATCAGCCTTCTTCTGTGGATGACCCCCCTCTGGTGCCTGAAGTAGAGTATGAGGTTGAAAGCATCCTGGACTCTCGAAAAGTGTCTGGTAGACTCCAGTATTTGATCCAATGGAAGGGCTACCCCAGTGAGGAGGATTCCTGGGAGCCTTCAGTTAATCTCTCAGCCCCGAGGCTGGTGTCTCTGTTCCACCGTCGACATCCCACTAGACCTCAACCTTGAACCACAGAGTGGTTCCTTAGAGGGGGTATTCTGTCACAAAAGGAGCCTGTCTCTTTAATGAGGCGTTACACTACCTCTGACTTCTGGCTATAAAGGAGCATGTAACATTGCTTGGTATTGAAGTTTCATGCTTCCTTCCTTAGCCACTCACATTGAGGATCTTCCCTGTCTGCCTACTCGGCTGCTTCTAACTTCACACGCTGCGTGCGTGTCATCACAGGACTTCCGGTTCCACGGACCAACTGCACTTCCGGTTTGCACGGATCAACGCTGCAGCTCTGTGAGCAGCTTTCCCCTCTATCTTTGCTGCCAAGTTATCTAAAGAGTCAGAACACTGAACCACCACTGATTTATATAATTTATCCCTCCGGAGGTGAGTCTTTCCTGGACATTTATTCCTCTAATTCTCCATATGCATATTAAGCTGCTTCCTTTTCATTTTTTACCAAACTTATATTTTTTACTAACTTTTGCTATAAGCTGCTTCCTTTTAATTTTTTTACCAAACTTATATTTTTACTTATATTTTTTGCTATTGTGCAGTCCTGAACCTAGAAGGCCTTTAACTGTTTTATGTTAATTACTGTTTCAGTGAGACCACAATCAAACTCACATATATTTTCCACAACAGTTACAGCTCTTATATTAAACACCACTCACTCAGATTATATGTGTGTATATATAGATATATATTTCACTATAATCTACGTGAGACACAACCTTAACTTTTATGGTCTGCTATGATTATTTTTTGGAACATGTTTTACAAATTTCTAACTTTAAGTTAGTGTGTGTTACAACGGGGGACCCATTGCCACATTCCAGCCAAGCTACAGAATAAGTCAATTATAACAGCTTTGTGCAGTAGTGAAGATTCCCCCCAGATCCAAAAGGATTGAAATGCAGACTGAGCTACTCAAGAGGCTGCTTGCACAATTGCACTATGGCGTCAGCAGCACTAAATGGTGGAGGAGTTGGCTTGTGGCCCACTGGGTGCATCTCCCGGTATCCAGGTAGGCCGGTCCGGCCCTGAGAGCATGTCATTTTAAACAATTTTACAATTTAGTATTATCACATTTGATTCTTGTTATCCTTTGTTGAAAAGCATACATAGCTAGGCTCAGGAGCAGCAATGCACTACTGGGAGCTGCTTGCTGATTGGTGATTGCATTTATATGCCTGTTTTCATTGGCTTGCCTGATGTATTTAGAAAGCCCCCAGTAGTTGCTGCTGCTTTCACAAATAATACCAGAAAAATGAAGCAACTTTGATAATAGATGTACATTGGAAAGTTGTTTAAAACTATATGCTCTATCTGAATCATGAAAAAAATGTTTTACATATATTATTTAGTTATATTGATTGTAGAAAAGAAACAACTGTACATCAAATATCAATATAAATGGAAACACATAAGGATACATTTAAGACAGAACCAACTAGAAGATGAATTTGTCCTGTCATGTGTCCATGAATGTTTCCTCAATTATTTTCTGTACATTGTATACATATTCATGTATTCCATGCTTAGAGTCCATGAATACATAACAACTTGAAAAATAAACAGTTAAACAAGTAAACAAAATTTGTGTTACTATTGCTTAATTTGATGGTGTGTTATATAACAAGTATACTACTATTAAAGTTTATTCAATATTTAAAAACGTGTCTGTGAAATTTTTCTTACCATGAATGAAACAAGAGACAAGCTACTAAGTGCCTATTTGAAAGGATAGAACAAAAATTTGTAAGATCCAAAAATTACTGTATGAATATCTGAAATTAATAAATGTTTATATGAGACTTAGCAGCTCTTGTAACTGTCCCAATAAAACAGCGTCATTAAAGAAATCCAGTTGACCAAATTAATAATAATTAAATCTTTCTAAAACAAGGGTAAATTCTACTAAGTTCTTCCATTCTACCAAGCTTGGAACCCTAGAAGGCTTCCAATATTTAGGAATCATTTGCCTTGCGGCATTCAATAGAATTTGAAATCAATAACTTTTTATTTTGCACAGGATGGCTAAGTGATGATTTAACAGAATAATCTCTGGAGTGGGTTGCATAAAAAATTGGGTTTTAGGTTCCTTTAATCATGTACAGGTATGCAGAGTAGACAGATAATAGACATTTGGTACTGCGCATTAATTACTTTAGATAGTTAGACAGTATACACACACACACATATCAAATCAGCCAATAGTATTTCAGTTGCTCTCATCCTATTGTCTGATTTGAAAATGTCAGCCAATAGGAATGCAAGGTACCCAAATATAAAACGGGTACCTTGCATTAAATTTTCTGTGTGCGGCGGTGACCACATGAAGAGGCTCCTCCACGCTGGATGTTTCCGCGGCCAGCGTTCTTGCTCCGTGGCCACCTCCGCTCCGTGCTGCCTTCACCCTGGATGAAGATATAAGAGGTCCCCGCACTGGATGAAGATGTCTCCACCTGGAAGAAGACCTTCAGCACCTGGAAGACCTTTTCCGCCGGACTTCAGGAACGGTGAGTACCTATTTCGGGGTTAGACTTAGGTTCTTTTTTTATTTTTTTGGGTGGTTTTTTTTTTAGAATATGGATTTTTTTATTTTAATGGGCTCAAAAGAGCTAATTGCCCTTTTACGGGCAATGCCCATACAAATGCCCATTTAGGAGCAATGGGTAGCTTTGGTTTTTTTAGTGTTATTTTTTTATTTTGGGGATTTGGCAGGTTGGGGGGTTTACTGTTAGGGGTTAATTTGTATTTTTAGATAAATGAGCTCATCGCTTTAGGGCAATGCCCTACAAAAGGAACTTTTGAGGGCTACTGGTAGTTTAGTCTTAGATTAGGGGGTGTTTTTATTTTGGGGGGCTTTTTATTTTTATAGGTGTATTAGATTAGGTTTTAAAAAAATATTTTTTATAATTCAGTTTATTTTTTTCTGTAATTTTAGATTGATTGATGTTAGGATTTTTTATTTTAATTGTAATTTAGTATTTTTTTATTTTATGCAATTGTGGTTAATTTAGGGGGTGTTAAATTAGGGGGATTAGTGATTATATTAGTTATTTGCGTTGTGGGGGGTGGCTTATTAGGGGTTAATAGTTTAATTAGGTTGATTGCAATGTGTGTGAATGGCGGATTAAGGGTTAATAGTTTAATTAGGTAGATTGTGATGTGTGGGAATGGCGGATTAGGGGTTAATAGTTTAATTAGGTAGATTGCGATGTGGGGGAATGGCAGATTAGGGGTTAATAGTTTAATTAGGTTTATTGCGATGTGTGGGAATGGCGGATTAGGTTAATAGTTTAATTAGGTAGATTGCAATGTGGGGGAATCGCGGATTAGGGGTTAATAGTTTAATTAGGTCGATTGCAATGTGGGGGAATGGCGGATTAGGGGTTAATAGTTTAATTAGGTAGATTGTGATGTGGGGGAATGGCAGATTAGAAGTTAATAACTTTTATTGTTAGCTGTGATGTGGGGGTGTTGGCGGTTTAGTTGTTAATGCATTTATTATAAATTCTGATGTGGGGGGGATGGGGGATAGAGGGGTTTTGACGTGGTGGGTGTTTTTTTGGGAGGTGGGTTAGATTTCAAGGGGAAAAAAGTCTCAAAAAGCACACTTTTCCTATTTTACACCTATTTGAGCGGTGTGTAATTTTTGTTAATGTATCTGCAGCCAATAGAATGCAAGCTCAATCCTATTGGCTGATTGGATCAGCCAATAGGATTGAAGCTCAATCCTATTGGCTGATTGCATCAGCCAAAAGGATTTTTTCAACTTTAATTCTGATTGGCTGATATAATTCTATCAGCCAATTGGAATTCAAGGGACGCAATCTTGGATGACGTCCCTTAAAGGAACCTTCATTCTTCAGTAGCCGTCGTCAGAAGAGGATGTTCTGCGCTGGATGTCTTGAAGATGGAGCCGCTCCGCGTCGGAAGGATGAAGATAGAAGATGCTGTCTGGATGAAGACTTCTGCCCGCCTGGAGGACCACTTCTTGCCGCTTGGATGAAGACTTCTCCCAGATTCGTTGAGGACTTCTTGCCGCTTGGATGAAGACTTCTCCCGGCTTAGTTGAGGATGGATGTCCGGTCTTCAAAAACTGTAAGTGGATCTTCGGGGGTTAGTGTTAGGTTTTTTTTAAGGGTTTATTGGGTGGGTTTTATTTTTTGATTAGGGTTTGGGTTGAAAAAGGGCTAAATGCCCTTTTAAGGGTAATGCCCATCCAAATGCCCTTTTCAGGGCAATGGGGAGCTTAGGTTTTTTAGATAGGATTTTATTTGGGGGGTTTGGTTGTGTGGGTGGTGGGTTTTACTGTTGTGGGGTTGTTTGTATTTTTTTTACAGGTAAAAGAGCTGATTTCTTTGGGGCAATGCCTCGCAAAAGGCCCTTTTAAGGGCTATTGGCAGTTTAGTTTAGGCTAGGGTTTTTTTATTTTGGGGGGGCTTTTTATTTTGATAGGGCTATTAGATTAGGTGTAATTAGTTTAAATATTTGATCATTTCTTTTTTATTTTGTGTAATTTAGTGTTTATTATTTTTTGTAATTTAGTTAATTGTATTTAATTAATGTAATTGATTTAATTGTAGTGTAAGACAGGTTAGGTTTTATTTACAGGTAAGTTTGTATTTATTTTAGCTAGGTAGTTAGTAAATAGTTAATAACTATTTACTAACTAGTCTACCTAGTTAAAATAAATACAAAATTACCTGTGAAATAAAAATAAAACCTAAGATAGATACAATGTTACTATTAGTTATATTGTAGCTAGCTTAGGGTTTATTTTATAGGTAAGTATTTAGTTTTAAATAGGAATTATTTAGGTATTAATTGTAATTTTTATTTAGATTTATTTTAATTTTGTTAAAGTTAGTGGGTGTAAGGGTTAGGGTTAGACTTAGGGTTAGGTTTAGGGGTTAATAACTTTTGTATAGTGGCGGTGATTTTGGGGGCAGTAGATTAAGGGTTAATAACAGTAATGTAGGTTGCGGCGATGTTATGGACAGCAGATTAGGGGTTAATAATATTTAACAAGTGTTTGCGATGCAGGAGTACGGCGGTTTAGGGGTTAATATGTTTATTATAGTGGCGGCGATGTCCGGAGCGGCAGATTAGGGGTTAATAATTTTATTTTAGTGTTTGCGATGCGGGAGGGCCTCGGTTTAGGGGTTAATAGGTAGTTTATGGGTGTTAGTGTACTTTTTAGCACTTTAGTTATGAGTTTTACGTTACGGCTTTGCAACATAAAAGCCATAACTACTGACTTTGAGTTTAGAGTACGGATATTGACGGTATAGGCTGTACCGCTCACTTTTTGGCCAGACAGGCAAACTCGTAATACCGGCGCTGTGGAATTCCCATTGAAAAAAGGACTTTTTGAAAGCTGCGGTAGTTACGTTACGGACAAAAAAGTGTGCGGGACAGATATACCTGCAAAACTCGTAATAGCAGCGGTAGTGAAAAAGCAGCATTATGAAGCTTTTTCAGTCATAACGCAAAACTCGTAATCTAGCCGTATAATAATGGTGCACACATTAAACACACACCTTGTCACCTCACACATGGCTGGCGGCCGCAATGGCGGGTGGGGGGATATGTATATTTTATACAGATGGGATGCTGTCACTTACATGTTATCATACATAGCTGACTGTCTCAACATTGAATCTTCCCCTGCTTGCAGTACCCTTTTTATATCATTAGTTAGCTAAACGTTTTGCTTATAACCTACTGCTTTAAATCCACTCAAGTGCTGCAGGGTTCTGACATTATAGGATATAATCACCTTCCCTTCTACTCCTGGAATGCAAATATTCTTTTTACTATGAGTATATATTCCCTACAGATGATCTGTATAAACCCACTGTGAGGCCTACCCAAATGTATTTAAGACTTTATATAACGCCTACTTACCTGTCTTACCTTCTCCACCTGAACATAACTGTTGTAGGTATTTCCAAATACAAGGTTGACATAAAGGGGGGTAGTTATCAAGCCGTCAACCCCAAATACGCTGGAATTCCGCAGCGTATTTGTGGCGAGGCTGATTCGCCTTAGTTATCAAAGGCTAGAGACTGGCAAAAGTAGAATTTTGTGACGTAAGCTTCGATCCGCCGGACACAGATTGATTCTTACGTCACTCCAGATGTTCCGCACACAAGTGCGGCACAATCTGACTACTTTTGCTAGTTATCAAAAAACTAGCAGGTACGCTCGGCACTTTTCCGGCCCAGCTAACTGGTTTTCAATCCGCCGCCCTGGAGGCGGTGGATCCCATAGGAATCAATGGGAGTCTGACCATAGCGAAAGTACAAGTTCGATGCTGCCAGACATCCCATTGATTTCTATGGGAGCTGTCTACACCTAACACCCTAACATGTACCCGAGTCTAAACACCCCTAATCTGCCCCCCTACACCGCCGCAACAAAATAAAGTGTTTACCCCCTAAACCGCCGCTCCCGGAGCCCACCGCAAGCTACTCTATACATATTAACCCCTAAACCGCCGCTCTCTGACCCCGCCGCAACTCTTATAAATGTATTAACCCCTAAACCGCCGCTCCCGGACACCGCCGCAACCTACATTATACCTAGTAACCTCTATCCTGCCCCCCCTATACCGCCGCCCTCTATAATAAAGTTATTAACCCCTATCCTGCCGATCCCGCACCTCGCCGCAACTAAATAAATAGTTTAACCCCTAAACCTCCGATCCCGGACCCCGCCGCAACCTATATTAAACTTATTAACCCCTAATCTGCCCCCCCTACACCGTCACCACCTATAATACATTTATTAACCCCTATCCTGCCCCTCTACACCGCCGCCACTGTAATTAATTTATTAACCCCTAAACCTAAGTCTAACTCTACCCTAACACCCCCTAACTTAAATATTAATTAAATAAATCTAAATAATATTTCTATTATTAACTAAATTAATCCTATTTAAAACTAAATACCTTTAAAATAAACCCTAATATAGCTACAATATAAATAATAATTATATTGTAGCTATCTTAGGATTTATTTTTATTTTACAGGCAACTTTCAATTTATTATAATTAGGTACAATAGCTATTAAATAGTTATTAACTATTTAATAGCTACCTAGCTAAAATAAAGAGAAATTTACCTGTAAAATAAAAACTAACCTAAGTTACAATTACACCTAACACTACACTATCATTAAATAAATTATTCCTATTTAAAACTAAATACTTACCTGTAAAATAAACCCTAAGGCCTAGATTTGGAGATTGGTGTTAGCCGTCAAAACCAGCGTTAGAGGCTCCTAACGCTGGTTTTAGGCTATCCGGTATTTGGAGTCACTCAAAATAGGGTCTAACGCTCACTTTTCAGCCACGACTTTTCCATACCGCAGATCCCCTTACGTCAATTGCGTATCCTATCTTTTCAATGGGATCTTTCTAACTCCGGTATTTAGAGTCGTGGCTGAAGTGAGCGTTAGACATCTAACGACAAAAGTCCAGCCGCAGGAAAAAAGTCAGTAGTTAAGAGCTTTCTGGGCTAACGCCGGTTTATAAAGCTCTTAACTACTGTACTCTAAAGTACACTAACACCCATAAATTACCTATGTACCCCTAACCCGAGGTCCCCCCACATCTCCGACACTCGATTACATTTTTTTAACCCCTAATCTGCCGACCGCCACCTACGTTATACTTATGTACCCCTAATCTGCTGCCCCTAACACCGCCGACCCCTATATTATATTTATTAACCCCTAACCTGCCCCCCACAACGTCGCAGCCAGCTACCTACAATAATTAACCCCTAATCTGCCGACCGCAAAGCGCCGCCACCTACGTTATACTTATGTACCCCTTATCTGCTGCCCCTAACACCGCCGACCCCTATATTATATTTATTAACCCCTAATCTGCCCCCCTCAACGTCGCCTCCACCTGCCTACACTTATTAACCCCTAATCTGCCGAGCGGACCGTACCGCTATTATTATAAAGTTATTAACCCCTAATCCGCCTCACTAACCCTATAATAAATAGTATTAACCCCTAATCTGCCCTCCCTAACATCGCCGACACCTAACTTCAATTATTAACCCCTAATCTGCCGACTGGAGCTCACCGCTATTCTAATAAATGTATTAACCCCTAAAGCTAAGTCTAACCCTAACACTAACACCCCCCTAAATTAAATATAATTTAAATCTAACGAAATTAATTAACTCTTATTAAATAAATTATTCCTATTTAAAGCTAAATACTTACCTGTAAAATAAATCCTAATATAGCTACAATATAAATTATAATTATATTATAGCTATTTTAGGATTAATATTTATTTTACAGGTAACTTTGTATTTATTTTAACCAGGTACAATAGCTATTAAATAGTTAAGAACTATTTAATAGCTAAAATAGTTAAAATAATTACAAAATTACCTGTAAAATAAATCCTAATCTAAGTTACAATTAAACCTAACACTACACTATCAATAAATTAATTAAATAAACTACCTACAATTACCTACAATTAACCTAACACTACACTATCAATAAATTAATTAAATACAATTCCTACAAATAAATACAATTAAATAAACTAGCTAAAGTACAAAAAATAAAAAAGAACTAATTTACAAAAAATAAAAAAATATTTACAAACATAAGAAAAAAATTACAACAATTTTAAACTAATTACACCTACTCTAAGCCCCCTAATAAAATAACAAAGCCCCCCAAAATAAAAAAATGCCCTACCCTATTCTAAATTACTAAAGTTCAAAGCTCTTTTACCGTACCAGCCCTGAACAGGGCCCTTTGCGGGGCATGCCCCAAGAAATTCAGCTCTTTTGCCTGTAAAAAAAACATACAATACCCCCCCCCAACATTACAAACCACCACCCACATACCCCTAATCTAACCCAAACCCCCCTTAAATAAACCTAACACTAAGCCCCTGAAGATCCTCCTACCTTGTCTTCACCTCACCGGGTATCACACCGATCCGTCCAGAAGAGCTCCTCCGATGTCCTGATCCAAGCCCAAGCGGGGGGCTGAAGAGGTCCATGATCCGGCTGAAGTCTTCATCCAAGCGGGGCAGAAGAGGTCTTCCATCCGATTGAAGTCTTCATCCAAGCGGCATCCATCCGGAGCGAAGCGGCAGCATCCTGAAGACCTCCGACGCGGAACATCCATCCTGGCCGACGACTGAACGACGAATGACAGTTCCTTTAAATGACGTCATCCAAGATGGTGTCCCTCGAATTCCGATTGGTTGATAGGATTCTATCAGCCAATCGGAATTAAGGTAGGAATATTCTGATTGGCTGATGGAATCAGCCAATCAGAATCAAGTTCAATCCGATTGGCTGATCCAATCAGCCAATCAGATTGAGCTCGCATTCTATTGGCTGTTCCGATTAGGGGCAGCAGATTAGGGGTACATAGGGATAATGTAAGTAGCGGCGGTTTACGGAGCGGCAGATTAGGGGTTAATAATAATATGCAGGGGTCAGCGATAGCGGGGGCGGCAGATTAGGGGTTAATAAATGTAAGGTTAGGGGTGTTTAGACTCTGGGTACATGTTAGAGTGTTAGGTGCAGACGTAGGAAGTGTTTCCGCATAGCAAACAATGGGGCTGCGTTAGGAGCTGAACGCGGCTTTTTTGCAGGTGTTAGGTTTTTTTTCAGCTCAAACAGCCCCATTGTTTCCTATGGGGGAATCGTGCACGAGCACGTTTTTGAGGCTGGCCGCTTGCGTAAGCTACTCTGGTATCGAGAGTTGAAGCTGCGTTAAAAATGCTCTACGCTCCTTTTTTGGAGCCTAACGCAGCCTTTATGTGGACTCTCAATACCAGAGTTATTTTTATGGTGCGGCCAGAAAAAAGCCGGCGTTAGATTTTCGGGTCGTTACCGACAAAACTCCAAATCTAGCCGTATGATAGCTACAATGTAATTAATAATTACATTGTAGCTATTTTAGGATTTATATTTATTTTACAGGTAACTTTGTATTTATTTTAGCTAGTTAGAATAGTTATTAAATAGTTATTAACTATTTAATAACTACCTAGCTAAAAGAAATACAAAATTACCTGTAAAATAAATCCTAACCTAAGTTACAATTAAACCTAACACTACACTATCATTACATTAATTAAATAAATTAACTACAAATAACTACAATTAAATACAATTACATAAACTAACTAAAGTACAAAAAATAAAAAAAGCTAAGTTACAAAAAATAAAAAAATAAGTTACAAACATTTAAAAAATATTACAGCAATTTTAAGCTAATTACACCTAATCTAAGCCCTCTAATAAAATAACAAAGGCCCCTAAAATAAAAAAATGCCCTACCCTATTCTACATTTAAAAAGTTCAAAGCTCTTTTACCTTACCAGCCCTTAAAAGGGCCTTTTGTGGGGCATGCCCCAAAAAATTCAGCTCTTTTGCCTGTAAAAGAAAAATACAACCCCCCCAACATTAAAACCCACCACCCACATACCCCTAATCTAACCCAAACCCCCCTTAAAATAACCTAACACTACCCCCCGAAGATCATCCTACCTTGAGTCGTCTTCACTCAGCCGAGCCACCGATGAAACTGAAGAGGAGATCCGGAGCGGCAGAAGTGATCCTCCAAGGGGTGCTTAAGAAGTCTTCCATCCGATGAAGTGATCCTCCAGGCGGCGCTGAAGAAGTCTTCCATCCGGGCGATGTCATCTTCCAAGCGGCGCTGAAGAAGACTTCTATCCGGGCGATGTCATCTTCCAAGCGGGGTCTTCAATCTTCTTTCTTCAGGATCCATCTTCATCCCGCCGACACGGAACATCCTTCTTTTTTTATTTTGGGGGCTTTGTTATTTTATTAGGGGGCTTAGATTAGGTGTAATTAGCTTAAAATTGTTGTAATATTTTTTAAATGTTTGTAACTTATTTTTTTTATTTTTTGTAACTTAGCTTTTTTTATTTTTTGCACTTTAGTTAGTTTATGTAATTGTATTTAATTGTAGTTATTTGTAGTTAATTTATTTAATTAATGTAATGATAGTGTAGTGTTAGGTTTAATTGTAACTTAGGTTAGGATTTATTTTACAGGTAATTTTGTATTTCTTTTAGCTAGGTAGTTATTAAATAGTTAATAACTATTTAATAACTATTCTAACTAGCTAAAATAAATACAAAGTTACCTGTAAAATAAATATAAATCCTAAAATGGCTACAATGTAATTATTAATTACATTGTAGCTATCTTAGGGTTTATTTTACAGGTAAGTATTTAGTTTTAAATAGGAATAATTTATTTAATGATAGTGTAGTGTTAGGTGTAATTGTAACTTAGGTTAGTTTTTATTTTACAGGTAAATTTTAGTTTATTTTAGCTAGGTAAGATATTAAATAGTTAATAACTATTTAATAGCTATTGTACCTAGTTAAAATAAATTGAATTTACCTATAAAATAAAAATAAATCCTAAGATAGCTACAATATAATTATTATTTATATTGTAGCTATATTAGGGTTTATTTTAAAGGTAAGTATTTAGTTTTAAAAAGGATTAATTTAGTTAATAATAGAAATATTATTTAGATTTATTTAATTAATATTTAAGTTAGGGGGGGTGTTAGGGTTAGTGTTAGACTTAGGTTTAGGGGTTAATAAATTTATTACAGTTGCGGCGGTGTAGTGGGGGGCAGGATAGGGGTTAATAAATGTATTATAGGTGGCGACGGTGTAGGGGGGGCAGATTAGGGGTTAATAAATTTAATATAGGTTGCGGCGGGGTCCGGGAGCGGCGGTTTAGGGGTTAAACTATTTATTTAGTTGTGGCGAGGTGCGGTATCAGCAGGATAGGGGTTAATAACTTTATTATAGAGGGCGGCGGTATAGGGGCGGCAGGATAGGGGTTACTAGGTATAATGTAGGTTGCGGCGGTGTCCGGGAGCAGCGGTTTAGGGGTTAATACAATTATAAGAGTTGCGGCAGGGTCTAGTAGCAGCGGTTTAGGGGTTAGTAACTTTATTGATTTGCGGGGGGCTCCGGGGGCGCCGGTATAGGGGGTAGAACAGTGTAGTTTAGTGTGGGTGCTTAGTGACAGGCTAGCAATAAAGCTGTAAAAAAGCCAAAGAGCAGCGAGATCGGATGAGTGATAACTCTCACAGTTCGCTGCTCATCGCCCCGTACTTGGTGCGCGGCTTTTTGACAGATTTATTTATAACTTAGGCGAATTTTTTCAGGTCCGCGGCGGCGGCGATGGTAGGCGAGCTTAGGCGGGCGTATTGGGCCGGCGAAGGCAGGAAAGTTGACACGTTGATAACTACCCCCCATACTCTCTGGCTACTTGCGTCTCTACTTCACTATAATGCAATAACCTATACCAACACCATATCTTTTTCCTTGAGACGCAATTTCTTTTGTGTTGTTTTGTTTTTTCTGTTTGTTGTGTTAAATCCTCTCCCTGCATACCCCCAAAACTGTTTATAAGGGACTTTGCTCAAGACCCAAGAGAGGTCTGAAACGCTAAAATTGGGGATTAGAAAAAAGTACACTGAATTAGAGAATGTGTTTCTAAATACTGGGCCCCATCTTTAATTATAAATTATAGACTCTGCTAACAATATGCATTATATGTTCAATGTTTTCTCGCAGTCAATATAGGTGTAACGTTTTTAGGTTAGGTTGCAAATGGATCACAACTGCAGAGACGTGGTTATATAAAGTAACTGTATCACTTCAGCATAACGAATATTGAATTGCATAGACCAAGCTGCTTTAAGTGAATTTGTTATAAAAGGAATAAGTTGCAGAGATAAGGTTTGTCTAGCAACTAAATAACAAAGACAGAGTTTGTTGTTTAACTCCACAACAAACTAGTTCAGGAAAAACCAATGATCGGTCTTTTAAGGACAAGTAGCTTAATATTATAGAAGCACTTAAAGTCAGTTAGCAATTTGTAATTAAAGCAGCCAGCAATGTAGATTTGTATCAAAGACTTGTATCGATGTCAGTGTAGTACAGGAAATGAAAGTTCCGTTACTCAGTCAGACCCAGCTTGCAAAGGTATAAGGTTGTGCTTACCCCCAGAGACTGGATGGTACTAGATGCAGTCAGAACTCCCTGCAGAGGGTCCGGGTGAGAAGTGAGCTGGTACGAAGTGAGTTGAAAGGAACTCCGGTTTCTGTGAGCTGATGGGGGAGGAGTCCGGTTACTCTGCAGAGATTCAGCGTGTTAGCAATTCCTCAAAGCACAGTGAGAGCCGGATAGGACTGTATGAGTGACTGCTGCTGGAAGAAACACTTTCACTTACAGTGTGCACGGCAGAAAGTGTTGAAACAAAAAGTTAATCAAAATCCAATACGGTTATAACCGCAATCAGGTTAGCTTGAATATGAAGCAATCCTCAGTGTGAGTGTAATCCGGTTTAAGTGGATACCTTTTAGGAAAGTTGGTAATATTAGCTCAGGAGCCAAAGCAAAGTGCTGCTACAAACATAGGCAGTTTAACTTAATAATCAAGCACCTGTTTGTGGTCACATGATGCTTTAAATACAGGTAAGAGCAGAGTCAGGTGACTAGAGGGAAGGAGGTAAGATATGGAATGGATTCCTTACATACGCCCCCTTCAATTAAGCCGATCCTCGGCTTGATGCTTGGGTCTAAGAGGATATCGTCTATGAAAACGAGAGAGAAGCCTGGGTGCATTTATGTGTGTGTAAGGCTCCCAGGTGTCATCATCCGGTGAATACCCCTTCCAACGCACCAAATACTGTAGTACTCCGTTATGACATCTGGAATCCAAGATATCATGGATCTCATAAGTAACTGAGTCCAGAGGTAATGGTTCAGGAGGTAAAATTGTTTTCAGGGAAGGATCATTAGAAGCTGGTTTTAGGAGTGAGACGTGAAATGTTGGATGTATAGGTAAAGAAGTGGGAAGGTCATTCGGGTTAACGACCTGAGTGATAGTGAAAGGTCCGATATATAACCCAGCTAGTTTTTTGCTTGGGAGTGGTATTTTGATATTTTTCGTGGAAAGCCAAACTCTGCTGCCCACGGCATACACTGGTGAAGGTCTTCTACACAGGTCGTAGTATTTTTTCTGTGAGACCTGGGCTTGTTGAATGTTTTGTTTTAGGAAATGGAAGTTTTCAGCTAGGGTTTGAAGTAAACTATCAACACAGGGAGAATTCGGGATTTCCAGATTCTGTATAGTAAAGTGTGGATGATAAGCGTAATTAGCGTAGAAAGGTGAGACCTTGGTTGAGGAATTGACTGAGTTGTTATAGGCGAATGCTGCCAGATACAAGTATTGTGACCAGTCAGTTTGATGATAGGAGCAGTAATAGCATAAGTACTGCTCTAGCCATTGATTTAGCGTCTCTGTTTGGCTGTTGGTTTGTGGGTGAAAGGCCGTACTTAAGCGAGGGTCAATTCGTAGTTGTTGAGAAAGACTTTTCCAAAACTTCGAGGTAAACTGTGTACCCCTATCGGTAGTAATAATGGAAGGGATACCATGAAGACGGACAATAGAATTTAGAAAGAGTTGTGCAGTCTCACTGGAGGTGGGTAATTTGTTGAAAGGAATAAAATGGGCCATTTTAGTTAAGATGTCAGTAACTACTAAAATGGTGTTGAATCCAGAACTCTGAGGTAATTCGACAATAAAATCCATGCCGAGATGCAGCCAAGGTCTATTGGGTATTTGAATTGGAAGGAGGTAAGGTTTCTTCCTTTCCCATTTTGAAGTGATACAGATGGTACAATTTTCTATGTATTCTTTAACAGTGTTTTCCAAGTTCGGCCACCAATAGGTTTGGCTGAGAAGTTCTTTGGTTTTGGTTATACCAGGATGACCCAGAAGAGGTGGGTCATGATGCTGCTTGATCAACACCGACCTGAGGGTTTCAGGTACATATAGCCGAGTGTCATGATAGTAGAGATTATTTCTACAGGAGAGCGGGAGCTGGGGTAGCTATTTATCTGACTGTAGAGCTGTTTGAAGCTGTGTTTTAAAGCTGGACAAAAGGCCCAGGAATCTTTCTGGAGAAATGATGGATGAAGATTCCTGTAGATTTGGAGGTCTTGGTTCTTTTCTTGAGAGCGCATCAGCCTTTCCGTTTTATTGAACCGGGTCTGTAAATAATCTGATAGTTGAACCTACTGAAATATAGGCTCCATCTAACCTGAGGGCTCAAGAGAGTTCTGTTTCTTTGAAGAAATTCTTGGTTGCGGTGATCGGTATAGATAATAATAGGTAACACAGTGCCCTCCAAGAGATGCCTCCAATGTTCGAACGCACGTTTGATGGCTAGCAGTTCCTTTTCACTGATGGAATAGTTCATTTCAGGTGTGGACATGACTTTTGAATAAAAGGCGACTGGATGAAGTGGATGGGTTAAACTCTGTCTTTGTGAGAGAACTGCTCCGAGGGCATAGTCTGATGAATCCACATCCAATATAAACTGCAAGGAAGGATCCGGGAATTGGAGTATGGGAGCTGAGCAAAAAGAATCTTTCAATAGGTTGAATGCTTCAGTTGCCTTATTGTTCCAAGCGAAAGGTATAGAGGAACTGGTGAGCATAGTGAGTGGTTTAGCTATGCGGGAGAAGTGTTTGATAAACTTCCTATAGTAGTTGCTAAACCCCAAGAACCGTTGTAGTTCTTTCCTATTCTTAGGAAGTGGCCAGTTTTTCACTGAATCAACTTTATTGTTCTGCATTTGAATGCCATCAGGGCCAATAAAGTATCCCAGGAAATCTATTTGGTTAGTGTGGAAGACACACTTCTCCAATTTGGCATACAGCCTACGAGCTTGAAGTCTGGATAGAATCCAACTCACATGCTTAACATGTTCCTCAAGTGTGTTAGAATACACAAGGATATCATCGAGGTACACGACTACACAGATATCTAGGACATCATGAAAAATGTTATTTATAAAATATTGAAATGTGGCCGGGGCATTGGTTAACCCGAACGGCATTACCAGATATTCAAAAAGACCGTATCTCGTTCTCAATGCGGTTAACCACTCATCCCCTTCTCTTATTCGGACCAAGTTGTAAGCCCCTCTAAGGTCCAACTTGGTGAAAATTTTAGCATGTTGGAGGCGTTCAATGAGTTCAGGGATGAGTGGCAGAGGATACCTGTTTTTGATGGTAATTTTATTGAGTTCCCTAAAGTCATTGATTGGACGTAGAGAGTTGTCTTTGTTTTTTACAAAGAAAAATCCAGCTGCTGCTGGAGAATCTGAAGGCCGTATGAAGCCTTTTCTTAAATTTTCGTCTAGATAGGTCTTCAAATGGTCAAGCTCAGATTGGCAAAGAGGATAGAGGTGCCCATAAGGAGGAGTGGTACCGGGTTTAAGGTTGATGGGACAGTCATATGACCGATGAGGTGGTAAGCTGTCAGCTTCCTTTTTACTGAAGACCTCTATGAATTTTTTGTAAACCTCTGGTATCTGAGCAACCTCCATCATCTGAAGTAAAGTAGATTGATTTAAACACGTTTCATGACAATAGGGTGAATCAAATTTTATTTTCAGAGAACTCCAGTTGATGACTGGTTCGTGTAAATGAAACCATTGTAACCCTAACACAATCGGGAAAAGTGGTGATGATATGACATCAAAAGAGATATATTCTTGATGTGATTCTAAACTAGTTAAAAGAATGGGGATGGTGTGCTGTGTTACAGGACCAGATGAAATCTCAGACCCATCTACAACCCGAATAGAAACAGGACACAACTTAGTCATAAGTGGTATTTTATTTTCCAACACAATAGACTTATCAATGTAATTTCCTTGGGCTCCGGTATCAATGATGGCCTCTATCGTCATTCGGTTGTGGTCCCACTGTAAAGAGAGAATTAGACTACAGTGAATTGGTTTATCATGTACAATTAGAGTAGTCAATTGAGAGAGAGACTTACTATTCTTGTTTTTACATAAAGAGGGACATTCATGGATGGGTTGGACTTCCACAGTACATACAGAGCCCTTTGGATTTTCTCCTGAATCTTTCTTCTGAGGTTAATGGTCCACGAAGAAAACCTATATCCATGGGTTCAGGAGTGCTTGGGGATGCAGTAGAGGGTGTAGGTGAATGAGTAGGATGGAGTAATCTTCTGTATGAGGAATCTCCTAGCTGACGTTCAGATTTTCTTTCCCGAAGCCTTCTATCGATATGCATGAATAACTTCATGAGGCCGTCCAGGGTATCAGGGAGATCAGTCCGAGCCAATTCATCTTTAACTGGCTCGGAGAGCCCAAGGCAGAACTGATTCCTCAAGGCAATCATGTTCCTTTGAGAGTCTAAGGCATGTTGTTTAAATTCCGTAATGTAGACTTCCACTGGACGATTGCCTTGTCTGAGTTTTCTCATTTTACTTTCAGCCGTGAGTTGCAGATTAGAGTCAGAGTAAAGTTCATCCATGACTGCCAGAAAAGATTGTAGGGAAGATAAAATGGGGTTGTTAGTTTCAAAAAGGGTGTCTGCCCAAATACAGGGTTCACCCCTTAGATAGCTAATCATGGTAAGGACTTTAATCTTGTCGTTGGGGTAGGTTATTGGCTTCAGGTTGAACATTAGAAGGCAGGCATTCCTGTATTGGCGATAAAGGTTCCTATCACCATTAAACAAATCAGGTGCTGCTATCTGGGGTTCTACAACTGTAGCAGTAGCTTGAGATTTAAGTGATGTAGTATCTTTGATTACTTTTCTCAACCTTTAGGTCTCTAAAACCCTGAGATAGTTCATCCACTCTCTTAGAGACGTTATAGACAAATTGCGGTAGCTCCGCTGGATCCATAATGGAGGCTTGATTATTCTGTAACGTTTTTAGGTTAGGTTGCAAATGGATCACAACTGCAGAGACGTGGTTATATAAAGTAACTGTATCACTTCAGCATAACGAATATTAAATAGCATAGACCAAGCTGCTTTAAGTGAATTGGTTATAAAAGGAATAAGTTGCAGAGATAAGGTTTGTCTAGCAACTAAATAACAAAGACAGAGTTTGTTGTTTAACTCCACAACAAACTAGTTCAGGAAAAACGAATGATCAGTCTTTTAAGGACAAGTAGCTTAATATTATAGAAGCACTTAAAGTCAGTTAGCAATTTGTAATTAAAGTAGCCAGCAATGTAGATTTCTATCAAAGACTTGTATCGATGTCAGTGTAGTACAGGAAATGAAAGTTCCGTTACTAAGTCAGACCCAGCTTGCAAAGGTATAAGGTTGTGCTTACCCCCAGAGAATGGATGGTACTAGATGCAGTCAGAACTCCCTGCAGAGGGTCCGAGTGAGAGGTGAGCTGGTACGGAATGAGTTGAAAGGAACTCCGGTTTCTGTGAGCTGATGGGGGAGGAGTCCGGTTACGCTGCAGAGATTCAGCGTGTTAGCAATTTCTCAAAGCACAGTGAGAGCCGGATAGGACTGTATGAGTGACTGCTGCTGGAAGAAACACTTTCACTTACAGTGTGCATGGCAGAAAGTGTTGAAACGAAAAGAAAGTTCATCAAAATCCAATACGGTTATAACCACAATCAGGTTAGCTTGAATATGAAGCAATCCTCAGTGTGAGTGTAATCCATTTTAAGTGGATACCTTTTAGGAAAGTTGGTAATATTAGCTCAGGAGCCAAAGCAAAGTGCTGCTACAAACATAGGCAGTTTAACTTAATAATCAAGCACCTGTTTGTGGTCACATGATGCTTTAAATACAGGTAAGAGCAGAGTCAGGTGATTAGAGGGAAGGAGGTAAGATATGGAATGGATTGGATTCCTTACAATAGGGGATCAATTCAATGATATATTGTACCATAACATTTCTAACGTGTGCTATGTGCATACAATTTATGATGTGTACTTTTGTTTGATATAAATAAAGCTTTTTTGAAAAGTGAAAAAGAAAAAAAAAAGGCATTTTTTTCTGGGGGATGTGTCAAAGCCTCTGTCCTGGCCGGTCGCATATTCTGAAGCTGCAAAAGAGCTCCAAATATTTGTCAGATTATCTTAGGGGATTTCTCAGCATCATCTCTACATATTATTATATTTCAATTCCTCATCTTCTGCTGAACTGAGCCATATGAAAAATTGCGGTATATATGGCCATCCTACCTTGTTCCGGACCGATAACAGGACAGCGGCCTACCTAGCATTCTCAACATCTTCCCTCTCACCAAGGCACTACAGGATATCGAGTAGGTACACTCCAACTACTATCTAATGCTACACAAGCCAAACTATGCAAAACATGGAAACCATCCTGTTGAAATTTCTATCAGATCTGAGTGACGCACTAGATGAAAACATTGCCCAGCCATTTAGGCGAATGCTGTGGCGCACATGGGAATGCTCACAATCTTCCAGATGGCAACTCACATATACATACCTCGCCGGAGGAGAGTCTGGCACCTAGAAACACATATGAGCCGTTGGTTACCGTACACCAGGTACCTAAGAGAATAGATTCCCCAGAGGATCCTACCCAAACTAGCTATGAGGACACCGCTTCTGTCACTTCAAATGAGGTACAGAAAGTTGTTGTGGCAGTAAACATCAAGAGACCGTGGAATTACAGAAAAGTGCCTTGACATCAGCAGATAGTGGACGAGATGAAGAAATATGCGGATCTTGGATCTAAGTCCAACCACTACTCCAAGGAGACGCTACCGGTTCCCATACTGGAATTGAAATTCCAAGAACTCTGTTGTAAGCAACACCTCCATTTCCTTAGCTTTCGCTCAATCGAGCATGCACTGCAACAGGTACTGAGGTGTCTTCCCGATGATCTTACAAACTTAAGGATTTGAGTGGGGTAATTCTGTTCAAGATGCCAATGCACACTTTAGTACATCTATTAAGAGACTTTACAGCTAGTGCCATAAATATAAAGTAGATTCTTTGACAGCCACAGGAGACTTGGTTTCTCCATTCTTTTATGACTGATCCTAAGTGGACTCATAATAATAGACTTTGGTTGAAACCAGACTTTTAGAATCCCTCACTCGTTCCTGTTATACTTTTTTGTAAGCAATAATATGCAAAGGATGTTTAGACATTTATCCATGTAAAAAACAAAATGTGATGTCTTTTTAGTAAGTTGCTAGTTGAATGTACTAGATAATACATATTTTTTATAGACCCCCTATTATAGGATAACTTTAACATATCTGAATGGTTCATTATACTATTGGTTTTTGGATATGTGTTATGATTAAACTACATACTTTGTGCTTGGGGAACTTTCTAATGGTGTTTACGTAGACCACATCAGTTACACCCTTTATCTGCCCATTTACTAACTCAATACCATATAACTTAGCTCCTCTTGTGGCAATCACTGGTTTAATAGGTCTATATACTTATACTTTATTGTTCCTGTCAATAGAATAAGGGATGACCCAACTATCACTAATCAGACTCTTGGCAAAACTAGATAAACCCCTCCATAACGAGTATCTCCATATAATAATTCTCGCCCTTTAACATTAACTTTACTTAGGTAATACGTACTTCCCTGCAAACTACAGTTACTCCCGCCATCGGCAGCCAAGATGGTGGGTTATGACTGGTCCTACTTTAACAATACAAAACATTTTGAGGGTCCAGATTACGTCATTTTGAAACGGCTCAGCGACTGTATGAAGAGGACGCTCCGCGCCGGATTTCTTTAAGGATGGATCCACTCCTCGCTGCTGGGCTATCTTAAAAGATCTAAATGCCCTTTTCAGGGCAATGGATAGCTTAGGTTTTTGTTAGTTAGGTTTTTTATTTTGGGGGGTTGGTTGGGTGGGGGTTTTTACTGATTTCTTTAGGGCAATGCTCTACAAAAGGCCCTTTTATGGGGTTTTTTATTTGGGGGGGGCTTTTTTATAGGGCTATTAGATTAGGTGTAATTGTTTTTATTTTGGATAATTTTGTTTGTTATTTTTTTTAATTTAGTGTTTGTTATTTTTTTGTAATTTAGTGTTAGTTATTTTTTGTAATCTAGTATTTTTTATTTTTTTTAATTGTAAATTTAATTTTTTTAGTAGTGTTAGGTTTTTTAATGTGTAATTTAGTTTATTTAATTTGTAGATATTTTAATTTTACTATAATAAGTTTAATATAGTGTTTGCAATGCGAGAGAGCGGCGGAACAAGGGTTAATAGGTAGTTTATGGATGTTAGTCTACTTTGTAACAGTTTAGTTTGGAGTTTTGTGTAACAGTTTTGTGGCGCAAAACTCATAACTACTGGTCTCAGATTGCGGAACTAACATTAATAGTAATGTTAGTTTAATATATAGATTAAACTTAGTTGGTTTTTTTTATTTCCCAGGTAAGTTTTTATTTATTTTAAGATAGGGATATTGTAATTTTAATTTAAAGTTAGGGGGTTGTCAGGTTTAGGGGTTAATAGTTTAATTTAGTTTTTTGCTATATGGGGGGTTGGCGGTTTAGGGGTTAATAGGTTTATTTAGTGGTGGTGATGTGGGAGGCCAGAGGTTTAGGGGTTAATAAATCTATTTAGTGGCGGCAATGTTGAGGAGTGACAGAATAGGGGTTAATATCTTTATTATAGTGTGGGCGATGTTGGGGTGCAGGGGAATAGGGGTTAATAACTTTATTATACTGGTGGAGATGTCGGGGAGCGGCAGAATAGTTGTTAATACATTTTATTAGTGGCGGTAATGTTGGGAACGGCAGATTAGGGGTTAATAAGTTTAATATAGTGTTTGCAATGCGAGAGAGCGGTGGAACAAGGGTTAATAGGTAGTTTATGGATGTTAGTGTACTTTGTAACAGTTTAGTTTGGAGTTTTGTGTAACAGTTTTGTGGCGCAAAACTCATAACTACTGGTCTCAGATTGCGGAACGGATCGGGTCGGTATAGGCTGTAACGCAAGCATTTTAGCCTCACCACACAACTTGTAATGGCAGCGCTATGGAAATCCCACACAAAAACTTCATTTTTTTGAGTGCAGGACTGACATTGAGTTACAGGGTAAAATGCCTGCGGTATAGCTATACCAACAAGACTCGTAATGGCTGCATTCCAGTTTTTAAGCTGAAATGGCCATTTTTTTCAACGTTAAAACCGGAACACAAAACTCGTAATCTACCTGAATGTGAGTTCTGGATCTTTTCCAAGTGGAAGCAAAGGTAGGATAAATAACAGCCATCTGTGTACCAGCTACATTTCATAACATTATGCAGGTCCTGAACCAGCTGCCAGAGAGCAGGTATCAATGTGTGACTTGGGAGTAACTACACCAGGGATATATATTGTCTGACACTAATATAATCACTGTCAGCCATAAGAATGATTTTAAAGGGGATAATTATGTTCATCTCTATAGAGGCCAGTACATCAGAATGCTCTTAAAATGAGCAGACAGTTCAGATTGATACAACTTTTGATTAATTTGGCGCCCATATATCATTTTGTTTTCTTTCCTTTGGAAGCAAAATTAAAGAGACAGTAATGTCAAAATTAAAATTTTATTATTCAGATTTTGCATTTTAAATAACATTACAATTTACTTATCAACTTTTCTTTGTTCTCTTGATACCTTTTTTTTTAAAAAAAAAAAAAAAGGTAGGATTGTAGGAGTTCAGGAGCATCCACATGTCTTAAGCACTCTATGGCAGTGATACTGATACTGATACTCAGAGACATTGAAAAACTGATACTCAGAGACATTGAAAATTTATCTGAAAAAACACCCAAAAATCTTCATAATAACACAACTAGAAAACAATTAAAAGTAATAAAAGAATTGGAGGAAAATAAAAACATCACGATCAAGCCCGCCGACAAGGGCCGCGGGATTGTAGTTATGGGCAGTTGTAATTATCAAAAAATGTGTAATGATATAGTCACAGATGAATTGACCTACAAAAAGCTAAAGTCTGATCCTACAGATAAATACAAATCTAGTCTAACATCCATTCTTAATAAAGCTAAAGAGGAAGGAATTCTAAATGTAAAAGAACGTGAATACCTTCTCCCTAAGTTTCCAAGAATTCCTCTGTTATATTGTTTGCCTAAGATACATAAGAGCATGATAGATCCCCCAGGCAGGCCAATCGTTTCAGGCATAGGCTCTCTAACAGCCAATTTATCTGAATATTTGGATGTTTTCCTGCAGAAATATGTAAAACTTCTTCCATCCTTTCTAAAGGATTCAACAGACGTATTGAATCTTATTAGGGATGTATCATGGCAGGATGACTATTTGTTGGCATCCTGTGATGTTGCATCTCTATATACGTGTATTAATCATAAAGATGGACTTAAAGCTATCAATTTCTATTTAGAACGAGATACATCTATGAATTATGAACAGAAGACTTTCATTTTAGAAGCCATTGAGTTTATTTTAACACACAATTTCTTTTTCTACGAAGGATATTTTTATAATCAAGAGAGAGGCACAGCAATGGGCACCAGGTTTGCCCCAAGTTATGCCAATTTATTTATGGGGTATTGGGAGCATTATTTTTTGCTCTTTTCTGTTCTATTCTTGTCTCTCTCCGGCCTCCGTAGGTGCATTTTTCCAGTTACCTGTGCAAAGGTGTTTGCATATTTTCTGCTGGATTGATGTTCGCTGCCCACTGCGGTTTGGAGTCTTACGCCACTGAAAGGAACATATAGGATTCAACCACCGATCTCCGGTGTAAGTAAAAGTGAAAACCATATTTTGTTGCCTTTTCTGTCGTTTATTGGTCTTCCTCATCTCGTTCCAGCTCTCATTGAAGACTTAAATCCTTCTTCAAAATCTGGGCCATTTGGAAAAATCATCACATCGAATTTCAACTGGAAATAATTAAACCTTTCACATTGTTTTATTTTTTGTATCACATTGTTGCTAATATGTATACTACACTTCAATATTGCGCCTGATCAGCGCTTTTATGTGTATAAATCATTTTATTCTATTTTTTCACTTATGTAATTAAATATATATTTTATATACTTTTATTGTCCACACATCTTTTGTTGATTCAGTCCGCACTGGGTGTTATTATTTGCATATATAAATTGCGCTATATGCTTGAAAACCACTTTTTTATTTTTTATTTTCTATTTTAAGCTGTTTTAGCGCCTGTGTTTTTGAATTTTATGGTCTCCTTTCAGAGTCCATAAATATTCTTTCCAAATCACTTTAGCAATTGAGGTTGGGAGTTTCCTCTTTATCACCACAGGTTTAATAGTTTCCTTTTTTGCGCAGTTAACCCTTTTTGCTTTTTTGTCTTTAGTGGTATCTGCAACAATGTTTCTACCAGTGTTACACTTTATTGCAAAAAAAATTGTCATAGAGTACCATAAGCCTTTGAAATTCCACACCTGCTTAAGGAACTGTTCTATGTACTCTTATTGTTGATTATATACAGCTCAATGTGGAGGGCAGTTTCGGATCAAAATACAAACAGGATACAAACAGCGTTCAGCGTATATATGTATACATGATGCAGTCAAATATTGTTGTGTTGTGCTCCTCTCGAGCCACTCACCATCATTGTTGCAATCAGCTTACACACTGCTCTCCGGCTCTACTTCGCCTAAGCAGTGTGAGTATTTAATACACATTTGAAACACTGGTTACTAGGCATCTGAAGTATTGATTACTAGACAGACATCTGAAGTACTGATTACTAGACATCTGAAGTAGTGATTACTAGACATCTGAAGTACTGATTACTAGACATCTGAAGTACTGATTACTAGACATCTGAAGTAGTGGTTACTAGACATCTGAAGTAGTGTTTACTAGACATCTGAAGTATTGATTACTAGACAGACATCTGAAGTACTGATTACTAGACATCTGAAGTACTGATTACTAGACATCTGAAGTAGTGGTTACTAGACATCTAAAGTAGTGTTTACTAGACATTTGAAGTATTGGTTACTAGACATCTGAAGTACTGATTACTAGACATCTTAAGTAGTGTTTACTAGACATCTGAAGTAGTGGTTACTAGGCATCTAAAGTACTGGTTACTAGACATCTGAAGTAATGTTTACTAGACATTTGAAGTACTGGTTACTAGACATCTGAATTACTGATTACTAGACATCTTAAGTAGTGTTTACTAGACATCTAAAGTACTGATTACTAGACATCTGAAGTAGTTGTAACTAGACATCTGAAGTACTGGTTACTAGACATCTGAAGTACTGATTACTAGACATCTTAAGTAGTGTTTACTAGACATCTGAAGTAGTGGTTACTAGACATCTAAAGTACTGGTTACTAGACATCTGAAGTAGTGTTTACTAGACATCTGAAGTATTGATTACTAGACAGACATCTGAAGTACTGATTACTAGACATCTGAAGTAATGATTACTAGACATCTGAAATACTGATTACTAGACATCTGAAGTACTGATTACTAGACATCTGAAGTAGTTGTAACTAGACATCTGAAGTACTGGTTACTAGACATCTGAAGTACTGATTACTAGACATCTTAAGCAGTGTTTACTAGACATCTTAAGTAGTGGTTACTAGACATCTAAAGTACTGGCTACTAGACATCTGAAGTACTGATTACTAGACATCTGAAGTACTGATTACTAGACATCTGAAGTAGTTGTAACTAGACATCTGAAGTACTGGTTACTAAACATCTAAAGTACTGATTACTAGACATCTTAAGTAGTGTTTACTAGACATCTGAAGTAGTGGTTACTAGACATCTAAAGTACTGGTTAGTAGACATCTGAAGTACTGATTACTAGACATCTTAAGCAGTGTTTTGTTTTTTTGTTTTTGTTTTTTATTTTTTTATTTTAAACCAGCATTGTGCCAGGAGCATATTAAACAGAAATAAAAGAAAAAAGATAATGCAATATTAATGCCTAACTGGCCCATTAAATATACCATTTCATTAAAAGATATGTCAACATTGCCTATTTACAAGTTCAATAATATAATTAAGCTTTTTTCATTCAAAAATTTCTCGGCACAGTGTTGGAGATTTTATATATATTGCTTTATAACAGAAAATAAATATCGGCATCCCGTCTTAAAGAAAATTAAAAGTTTAACAAATATTATACCTCAATATCTCAAAAAGGATAGTGGGAGTTATAACCCTCTGATCTTAGGACTAGTGAATTGAATTAGACTCCATATTCATAGGGAGCTTCTTCGTTTCCTACCCCAGGGGGAAGCAGGGGAGATGTTGGAGAAGAAAAAAAAAAAGGGAGATTTCTCTGTCTTCCCTTCGCTTTCTTCCTCCAATTTTCTACCAAATACCCAGGAGGACTATTTCCGAGTTTCTAAATGGAAAGATCAAGTAATCTATTTCGCTAGGTGGAAATATTTTAATAAACTTTGACCATTTTTTAAAAAAGGAAGTTATTTCCCGATCAGAGTTTAAATCTGTCGCTAATTGCTCGACTATATATTGTTTTTTGAGATAGTTTTTAACTTCCGTAATCGTTGGAGAAAAATTATTCTTCCATTTTTTGAGAATTAAATTTCTAGCGGCAAGAATAACCAAACTTATTATCTTAGACTCTTTAAAAGGTAAACTCTTGTCCACCAGAAATAGTATGTCCTTCAAAGTAAATGTGAAAGGAGTTAGTTTAAGTACTCTAAGTAACCAGTATTGCAATTTAAACCAAAATTGCTGTATTTTGGGACATGTCCAAATCATATGGATTAGATTTGCAGCTGGAAAATTACATTTTGGACATTTGTTAAAATTCTTGTTATGCCACCTATGTCCTTTTTCTGGAGTATAGTATGTATGATATATTAGCTTTATATTGGACTCTCTCCAAGTTTCCGCTATTGTGGCGCGATAGAGCAAGGATAAGGAGCGTGATATTTGCAAACTCTGATCAATATTATCTGAAGTAAGAGTAGTCCATCTCTGAGCTATATATTTAAGATTGGACCCTCCCTTATGTGAGATCAAGTATAAATACCATGTAGAGATGGATAAATGACCTGCTTTGGCCAGGATTGGCCAATTATCAAGTTTTCCCAGGACCTTTTCTAGGAAAATGTATTAGTTAATTGCTGTGTATAATGTCTGGCTTGCAGGTATGCAAAAAAAGTCATGATTACTTAAAGGGACAGTCTAGTATAAAGTAAGCTTTCATTATTCAGATAGGACTTTTAATTTTAATCAACTTTCCAATTTACTTTTATCATCAAATTTGCTTTTTTTCTCTTGGTATTCTTAGTTTAAACTAAACATAGGTAGGCTCATATGCTAATTTCTAAGCCTTTGAATGCTGCCTCTAATCACATGCTTTTTAAATCTCTTTTCAACACAAAGAGACAGAAAGTACATGTGGGCCATATAGATAACACTGTGTTCAGGCACTGGGGGTTATTTAAGATTTAGCACAAAACAATGCTAAATTTAAGACAATAGATAATAAACAGTCACAGTCATGTGATCAGGGGGCTGGAAGAAGGTTCCTAGATACAAGGTACTCACAGAGGTAAAAAGTATATTAATATAACTGTGATGGTTATGCAAAACTGGGGAATGGGTAATAAAGGGATTATCTATCTTTTAAAACAATAACAATTCTATGGTAGACTGTCCCTTTAATTCAAATTCTTGTTTTAATTCTTCAAAAAATGTGATATGTTTTGCTGCTGGGTTTATAAATTGTGATACAAAATACAAACCTTTCCTTTGCCAGGTCTGCAATACCCCAGATTGTATACCTTCTTGATACTCTGGGTTTCCTAAAAAAAGTTTGGAATTTAGGAATCTTAATATCTAAATCAAACCTATTTCCAATTTTTTTCCATGCCTGAATTATTATGTAAATTGATTTAAATGATTTCACCTGTTTGGGAATCAAACTGAAAGGTAAGTGAATCAGTGAGATGGGCGAAAATGGCTAAATCATGTTACTTTCTAACCTGTTGTCTGTAAAGTGATCCATCTCTGTGATCCATTCGACTGCGATGTGACCAAGAAAAACTAGATTATATAGGTGTAGGTCCGGGAAAGCAAGACCAGCAAATTGTTTGGGAAGTGATCATTTTTAAAGAGATATTCTTGGTTTTTTTGATTGCCATATAAAATGCTGAGCTGCAATATTAAATTTCTTAATATCATACATTTTCAGAAGAATAGGAAGATTTTGTAATAAATATAGCATTTTGGGCAAAAGCACCATTTTAAAGAGTGCAATGCGTCCTGATGGAGAGGGGAAGATTTTGCCAATTCCTCATATATGTAATAATTTGAAGAAACATTGGAGTAATATTCAAGGAATACCATTCCTGGAGGTCAGCAGAAGCATTGACCCCAAGGTATCTAAATTAGTTTATCACTGTTTTAAAGGGGATTTCTGTCTGGGATTCTTTTGTTTTTCTCAGCCAAAGTAATTTAGACTTCAGGGGCTCGATCCGATAAAAATCGTCGCCCGCAAAAGCTGGCGACGCCAATATTTGCGCTGGTTTGGTATCCTATATACCGCGATCTGCTAAATAAAACCTAACACCTAACGCATGCGCAATGTCTATCTACCTGTCAACCGCGATCTGCTAAATAAAACCTAACACCTAACGCATGCGCAATGTCTATCTTCCTGTCAACCGCGATCCCCCGCCGCAATCCCTAATAAAGTATTTAACCCCTAAACCGCCACCATCTACATAAACTAACCACCTACTGTGAGCCCCTAAAACCGTCACCATCTAACTGATCTATCCCCTAATGTGAACCCCTAAAACCGCCGCCATCTACCTGATCTATCCCCTAATGTGAACCCCTTACACTGCCACCATCTACCTTATCTATCCCCTAATCTGACCCCTTACACCGCCGCCACCTATATAAAAATTATTAACCCCATAATCTAATCCCCCTATACCGCCGCCAGCTATATTAATATTATTAACCCCTAATCTAATCCCCATAAAATAATTATCTCTATTACCAGCCCTTAAAAGGGCCTTTTGCGGGGCTTTGCCCCAAAGTAAACAGCTCTTTTGCCCTATAACCTGCCCTCCCTACACCGCCGCCACCTATATTAATAGTATTAACCCCTAATGTAAGCCCCTTACACCGCCGCCATCTATATTAAAATTATTAACCCCTAATTTAATCTACCTACCCCGGTCGCCAGCTATATTATCTATATTAACCCTAAGTATATTATAGTTAATATAGTTATTACATTATTTATATTAACTATATTAATCCTAATTATATTAGGGTTAATGTAGTTAATATAGTTACTATAGTATTTATATTAACTATATTAACTCTATCTAACCCTAACACCCCTAACTAAATTCTTATTAAATAAATCTAATTCATATTATAAACTAAAATATTCCTATTTAAATCTAAATACTTACCTATAAAATAAACCCTAAGATAGCTACAATATAATTAATTTCATTGTAGCTATGTTAGGGTTTATATTTATTTTACAGGTAAATTGTTAATTATTTTAACTAGGTATAATAGCTATTAAATAGTTATTAACTATTTAATAGCTACCTAGTTAAAATAATTACCCAATTACCTGTAAAATAAATCCTAACCTAAGTTACAAATACACCTACACTATCAATAAATTAAATAAACTACAAATATCTATCTAAAAATACAATTAAATAAACTAAACTAAATTACAAAAACAAACAAACACTAAATTACAAAAAATAAAAAAAAGATTACAAGATTTTTAAGCTAATTACACCTATTCTAAGCCCCCTAATAAAATAATAAAGCCCCCCAAAATAAAAAAAATTCCCTACCCTATTCTAAATTAAAAAAAGTTCAAAGCTCTTTTACCTTACCAGCCCTTAAAAGGGCTTTTTGCGGGGCATGCCCCAAAGAAAACTGCTCTTTTGCCTGAAAAAAAAAGCACAATACCACCCCCCAACATTACAACCCACCACCCACATACCCCTAATCTAACCCAAACCCCCCTTAAATAAACCTAACACTACCCCCCTGAAGATCTCCCTACCTTATCTTCACCACGCCGGGCCGAACTCCTCATCCGATCCGGGTGATGTCTATCCAAGCGGTAAAGAAGAAGTCTTCATCCCGGCGATGTTTTTATCCAAGCGGCAGCAAAGTCTTCTTCCATCCGGCAGCATCTTCCATCAAGCGGCATCTTGAATCTTCTCTCCACCGACGCGGAGCATCCATCCCGGCCGACGACTGAACGACGAATGAGGTACCTTTAAATGACGTCATCCAAGATGGCGTCCGTCGAATTCCGATTGGCTGATAGGATTCTATCAGCCAATCGGAATTAAGGTAGAAAAATCTGATTGCTGCCGCTTGGATAAAAACATCGCCGGGATGAAGATTTCTTCTTTACCGCTTGGATAGACATCACCCGGATCGGATGAGGAGTTCGGCCCGGCGTGGTGAAGATAAGGTAGGGAGATCTTCAAGGGGGTATTGTTAGGTTTATTTAAGGGGGGGGTTTGGGTTAGATTAGGGGTATGTGGGTGGTGGGTTGTAATGTTGGGGGGTGGTATTGTGTTTTTTTTTCAGGCAAAAGAGCAGTTTTCTTTGGGGCATGCCCCGCAAAAAGCCCTTTTAAGGGCTGGTAAGGTAAAAGAGCTTTGAACTTTTTTTAATTTAGAATAGGGTAGGGAATTTTTTTTATTTTGGGGGGCTTTATTATTTTATTAGGGGGCTTAGAATAGGTGTAATTAGCTTAAAAATCTTGTAATCTTTTTTTATTTTTTGTAATTTAGTGTTTGTTTTTTTTTGTAATTTAGTTTAGTTTATTTAATTGTATTTTTAGATAGATATTTGTAGTTTATTTAATTTATTGATAGTGTAGGTGTATTTGTAACTTAGGTTAGAATTTATTTTACAGGTAATTGGGTAATTATTTTAACTAGGTAGCTATTAAATAGTTCATAACTATTTAATAGCTATTATACCTAGTTAAAATAATTAACAATTTACCTGTAAAATAAATATAAACCCTAACATAGCTACAATGTAATTATTAATTATATTGTAGCTATCTTAGGGTTTATTTTATAGGTAAGTATTTAGATTTAAATAGGAATATTTTAATTAATAATATTAATATTAGATTTATTTTAATAAGAGTTTAGTTAGGGATGTTAGAGTTAGATAGGGTTATTATACTTTATATATATATAATATAATAACGATATTAACTATATTAACCCTAATATAATTAGGGTTAATATAGTTAATATATATAATATAATAACTATATTAACTATATTAACCCTAATATAATTAGGGTTAATATAGTTAATATAGCTGGCGGCGGTGTAGGGGGATTAGATTAGGGGTTAATACATTTATTATAGGTGGCCGCGGTGTAGGGGGATGTAGATTGTAGGCAAAAGAGCAGTTTACTTTGTGACAAAGCCCCGCCAAAAGCCCTTTTAAGGGCTGGCAAAAGAGCTGAATTCTTTGGGGTATGCCCCGCAAAAAGCCCTTTTAAGGGCTGGCAAAAGAGCTATTACTTTGGGGCAATGCCACGCAAAAAGCCCTTTTCAGGGCTATTTGTAGGGTTAGACTTAGGTTTTGTGGTAGGGATAGTTTAGTATTTTAGGGGTTAAATAATTTAATATAGATGGCGGCGGGGTAGGGGGATTAGATTAGGGGTTAATAATTTTAAAATTGATAGCGGCGGGGTAGGGGCTCACTTTAGGGGGTAGGTAAGGTAGATGGCGGCGGTGTTAGGGGCTCACTTTAGGGGGTTATAGATTTAATATAGCTGGCGGCGGTTTAGGGGTTAATAACTTTATTAGGTAGCGGCGGGCTCCGGGAGCGGCGGTTTAGGGGTTAATACATATTTTATTGTTAGGATAGTGAGGGGGGATAGCGGATAGAGGGTTAGACGTGTCGGGCTATGTAAGGGAGGCGTGTTAGACAGTGCGGGTGATTTAGACTTTAGTCAGGTTTTGTAGGCGCCGGCAGTTTCTAGCGTACCGTAAGTCACTGGCGACGCCAGAAATTTGTACTTCCGCAGATTTCTGGACATCGCTGGTTTATCCGACTTACGGCACGTTAGCATCTGACGGCGCAGTATATGGGATAGCTTGAGTTGCAAGCTGAAATTGTGGGCGACGCGGGTTCCTTCGCTTTCGCCGCAAACTACGCCGTTTATAGGATCGCGCCCCTAAAGTACTAGACATCTGAAGTATTGGTTACTAGACATCTGAAGTACTGGTTACTAGACATTTGAAGTAGTGTTTACAAGACATCTGAAGTACTTGTTACTAGACATCTGAAGTACTGATTACTAGATTGCATCAGCCAATAGGATTTTTTCACCTTTAATTCCGATTGGCTGATAGAATTCTATCAGCCAATTTGAATTCAAGGGACGCCATCTTGGATGACGTCACTTAAAGGAACCTTCATTCTTCGTTAGACATCAAGAGAAGAGGATGCTCCGCGCCGGATGTCTTGAAGATGAATCCGCTCCGCGCCGGATGGATAAAGATAGAAGATGCCGCCTGGATGAAGACTTCTGCCCGGTTGGATGAAGACTTCTGCCGCTTCGTTGAGGACTTCTGCCGGCTTCGTTGAGGATGGATGCCGGGTCTTCAAAAACTGTAAGTGGATCTTCGGGGGTTAGTGTTAGGTTTTTTTAAGGGTTTATTGGGTGTGTTTTATTTTTAGATTAGGACTTTTGGGCGGAAAAAGAGCTAAATGCCTTTTTCAGGGCGATGGGGAGCTTAGTTTTTTTTAGTTAGGATTTTATTTGGGGGGTGGTTGTGTGGGTGGTGGGTTTTACTGTTGGGGGACTGTTTGTATTTTTTTTACTTGTAAAAGAGCTGATTTCTTTGGGGCAATGCCCCGCAAAAGGCCCTTTTTGTAGTGTAAGGTTAGGAATTAGTGTAACTCAGGTTAGGTTTTATTTTACAGGTAAATTTGTATTTATTTTAGCTAGGTAGTTAGTAAATAGTTAATAACTATTTAGTAACTATTCTACCTAGTTAAAATAAATACAAACTTGCCTGTAAAATAAAAATAAACCCTAAGCTAGCTACAATGTAACTATTAGTTATATTGTAGCTAACTTATGGTTTATTTTACAGGTAAGTATTTAGTTTTAATTAGGAATTATTTAGGTAATGATAGTAGGTTTTATTTAGATTTATTTTAATTATATTTAAGTTAGGGGGTGTTAGGGTTAGACCTAGGTTAATAAATATAGTTAGGAGGCGGCGATGTTAGGGGTGGCAGATTAGGGGTTAATAATATTTAACTAGTGTTTGTGATGCGGGAGTGCGGTGGTTTAGGGGTTAATATGTTTATTATATTGGCAGCGATGTCCGGAGCGGCAGATTAGGGGTTAATAAGTATAATGTAGGTGTCGCCGATGTCGGGGCAGCAGATCAGGGGTTAATAAGTGTAATGTAGGTGGCGGTGATGTCAGAGCGGCAGATTAGTGGTGTTTAGACTCGGGGCTTATGTTAGGGTGTTAAGTGTAAACATAAATTTTGTTTCCCCATAGGAATCAATGGGGCTGCGTTATGGAGCTTTATGCTGCTTTTTTGGAGGTGTTAGGCTTTTTTCAGCGGGCTCTCTCCATTGATGTCTATGGGGAAATCGTGCACGAGCACGTAAAACCAGCTCGCCGCAGCTTTCAGCAGCGCTGGTATTGGAGTGCGGTATGGAGCTCAATTTTGCTTTACGCTCACTTCTTGCCTGTTAACGCCGGGTTTTTGTAAACCTGTAATACCAGCGCTGTAGGGAAGTGAGCGGTGACAATAACTTTCAAGTCGCAAAACTCGTAATCTAGCCGTAAGATAGCTACAATGTAACTATTAGTTATATTGTAGCTAGCTTAGGGTTTATTTTACAGGTAAGTATTTAGTTTTGTTGGTGATATACTCTCCCTGGACTGAATAACTTCTTCAGACCAAGACAGGTTAAAAAGAGTTTGTTTATTGATTACACACTGCAGTATGGAGAGAAACAATACAAAGTTTTCTCTGGGGGGGTCAGGTATTTATACATTTCATATCTAGGCTATTACAGTGTATGATTGGCTAGCTAAAAAATGCAAGGGTTTTAACAAATATGGTTACAACATAAGTAAATAACAGTTCTACACATCAGAATTGTAGGTTTTACTGTGTTTGACCATATATCAAGAAAAAGGGCAAAGGTCAGGGATGAATTAGTGTCTACTTTTTATGAGACATTTCTTATGTTTACATAGAGAGCATATCATTCTACAAGCTTACTAATTTATGGTTTACATGCATATATTTGGCCTATCAAGATAACCAGGAACTTAAGTGTTTACTGATACTAGCTGGAATGCAAGAATTTAAACAAGGATAGAAAAAGATTAGATTTAGAAAAAATAAACAGACATACACTCAGAACTAGCTACATTATAGTCCCATTAAACAAGACTGGCCTCTACTGACTAATAATGCCTGCATACTAATTAACCCATTCAGACCTCACAAGGCACTGCAGAAAACAGAGACAGATATTGCTTATTATTTTCAACAGTCCCTCCTCTGATGCTGGTAAACTCTGTGACAATAGCATCAAACAGCAATATGATTTAGTCGGGTGAACTCCATCTCAAACTGCAGTGCAGAGTTGCCGTGGTCATAGCAATGGGACACATGCGGGGCTGGATCTTCACAGGAGGGCATCAGTCTGCTGGTTGCTGGGCTGACAAGGCTGTAGAGCTTGTGTAGCATTAGTTTGAGACACATTACTATGAGAGAAAGAAAAACAATTAGTATGACAAAGATTAGCAAGCCTTGCAATATCTTTACACCTAGTTTATCCTGACAGGCCAAAAGTCAAATCAGAAACAAAAACACTAAACTAAGTATCATGCAGAATGGGTAAGTAATAAAATTATAATTTTCCATTATTCTCTCTAAATATTGAGCTTTGGTTTTCCACATAAATAAAAGATAAGGATGTAAGTCTGTGTAAACAAAGTGATAGCATAATGGGATATGATATTACCTGAAGATAGGCTGTGGTTTAAAAGCACAAAACCAGCTACTTCATATACACAAATAAACCCGAAATTGCAATTGCTCATAAATTTTATACTCTGCAGCTGGTATATCAAAGTCTAAAATAGATTAGTATAAAAACAAATTTTCAGTTTACTGTCCCTTTAAGAGACTGGGGTTGTCACAGACATACAATATATTGCTTTGTAATCTCTATCTAATAGCTAAACATAAGTACATACTTATTTAAGCACAATTATGTGAACACCTAAACTACCTTGAATGCTCACTGCTATTGAAATGAATGCAAAACTAATAATCCATCTGAAAATAAACAAAAAACAAATAGAGAATGTGGGGAAGGAGCAATATACAAAACCTCCCAGATACATTAGCCAAAATAATTAACCCAATCATCGCTGGGAGAAAATTTAACAAGTATAATTTTTATATGTACTTACAAAAAATCAAAGCAAAATAAAAATGAATGTATAGTAATGTTTCATTGTCAATAGTGAAACATTGTATACATTGTTGAAATGCCTAATTTAATAGTATTTTAACTAAAAGAACATTAATACAGAGGTACCAGACTCATGGCTATGTGGTATGAAACCACAGATCCAACAGGCACCTGTACCATCAGTGTGGCAGTAACAATAAATCTGCTTGGTTCGCTTGGTATTCTTTGTTAAAGGCTAAAACTAGGCAGGCTCATAGGCTGCAGCATTAATTTGTCAAATTGCAAGTTTATAAAAAAGCACCAAGATAAGTGGGCAGTCTGCAGAGATTTGGATACTAAGCAATTACTGCTGCAAAAGAAGTTTATCAATACAACCGTGTTGATCATGTAAAACTGGGGAATGTGTAACAAAGTGACTATTTTTTTTTTTAAACAATAAAGATGTCAAGTACACTATCCCTTTAATTTCAATAATACTTTCCCCCTGACGATTTTATTAGTCACTAATCTTTAACACATAGATTCTGCAATTATCACTCCAAGGCAGGCATACACTTTCTTGTTCCCCTCCAGACACATTAAGGAAAACTTTCCCTAGTTTACACAGTAGGTCTTTCCTAATGACATTAATGAACAGTTTTCGAACATGTCATTCTGTTTCAGGACCTACAGTTACACTCAAAGGTTCTGATATGTGCTTATTCCCAACTCCAATAATCATTAAAGCTTTTGGCTATATTTACAAAGGGCTAATGTGCTTTGTCTAACAAGAACTGACAGTCAGTCAGAGTCTGCATTCTTCTTAGGGTTAAAACAGTCCCCTCTCCCCCTCCTCCCTTTTCTTATAGCACCGCAGCTCCTATGTTTTTACTGTCTGACTGCTCAAAGTCTTATCTGTGTCACATTTTTTCTATAGTTAAAACATTTTATTCCACTTGAAAAATTAAGTTAAAGAAGTTAAACAACCATATACAAACATCTTCATTAAGATTATACCTGGTTTAATTGTATTCATCCACTAAATATTATTTGAACTAAATATTGCCTTTGCATAATTATTGCAGCTGGCCAGTTCTGCAAATCAATACAAGACAATATGTATATATATTAAAATTTGCGGCAAATAATTTACCATCAATAATTCTGTGTAATTTCAGTGGAGAACACAATAAACCTTTTACACAAAAAGTTCAAAATACAACAATTACCTTCAACTACACATTGTGCACTATTGCTCTGGAAAAAAAAACATACAACAGAGACACATTGAACACTGAAAAACAACCACTAATTAAAACTTCAAAAATATTCACTCCTAAGGTGGAAAACCCACCATACAAACTATATATTTGGCCTATCAAGATAACCAGGAACTTAAGTGTTTACTGATACTAGCTGGAATGCAAGAATTTAAACGAGGATAGAAAAAGATTAGATTTAGAAAAAATAAACAGACATACACTCAGAACTAGCTACATTTTATAGCCCAATTAAACAAGACTGGCCTCTCCTGACTAACAATGCCCACATACAAATTAACCCATTCAGACCTCACAAGGCCCTGCAAAAAACAGAGACAGATATTGCTTATTATTTTCAACAGTTTTAAATAGGAATTATTTAGTTATTAATAGTAAGTTTTATTTAGAATTATTTTAATTATATTAAAGTTAGGGGGTGTTAGGGTTACGTTAGGGTTACGTTAGGGGTTATTTATTTAGTGTTAGTGATGTGGGAGACCAGAGGTTTAGGGGTTAATAACTTTAGTTTAGTGGCGGCGGCAACATTGGGGGCGGCAAATTAGGGGTTATTAAATTTATGTAGGTGGCGGCGACGTTGAGGGCGGCAGATTAGGGGTTAATAAGTGTAGGTAGGTGGCGGCGACATTGGGGGTGGCCGATTAGGGGTTAATAAGTGTAATGTAGGTAGGTATCGGCGATGTTGGGGTGGCAGATTACGGATGTTTAGACTCAGGGTTTATGTTAGGGTGTAAGGTTTAAACATACTTTTTTCTCCCATAGACATCAATGGGGCTGCGTTACAGAGTTTTACACTCCTTTATTGCAGGTGTTAGGCTTTTTTTTAGCCGGCTCTCCCCATTGATGTCTATGGGGAAATTGTGCACAAGCACATCAAAACACCACTTGTATTTGGATGAGGTATGGAGCTCAACGCAACCATATCGCCTGTACAAGCCATTTTTTTGCAAACCTGTAATAGCAGCACTATGAAAGATGAGCAGCGAAATTAACTTGCAAGTTATTAGCGAGCCAGCCATAACGCAAAACTACAATAAATATGTGACTTAAAAGTGTTCTTTCCCTTTAATGGCACAGATCTATCCTTCTGCAGTCGTTTGTTTTGTGTATATACAGGGCATTTATAGGTCCCTGTGTACTTGACAAGTGATTTTGAAAAGTAAAGCATTTGCAGTGAGTCATCTAATTGCTTCTCAGTTCAGTATCTACCGTGTTTTGTTTTATAAAATGCTTTCTTCATTTCAGGCACAAACAAGGATAAGGTTAATGCACAGTGAACACATTTTCTGGAAATGCCGAAAGAGCGACACCACGTTTCTGTGTTTATTGGACCTTCTGCTCAGACCCTCATTCAACATACTGACAAGCAGTTATGTATTCTATTGTTTTGTTCCTATAATTATTCTAAGTCTAAATGTTTAATGCAAGAGTTGCAGTGCTTTTTCTAAACAGAGAAACTAAAAAAACACTTCATATCTGCTGAAGCCAACCTTGATTTTGTAGAATTATTTTACTTACATAGGGTATTTATGTTCTATTTGGTGAATCTCAAGGTAAAGGAAACAATGCACAATCCTTTTTATTCATTTTCTATGCAAACTGCCCCATTAAACATGGTTGTGTAAATATAACATAGGGAGATTCAGCAACATGAATACAACTCTGCTCCAATGCATTAGAGACGGCTGTGTGAAGACTTTCAACTGGTCATTGGAGTTTTTGGCTTCCTTATTATTATATATATTCCTTATATTATTATTAGTTTTATGATCCATAAGAAATGCATCAATTTGAATTAGTTCAGCTGCCCCAGTTACTTATGTGATAAACCCATAACATCTGTTTATCTCATATTCTGATTGAGTGCACACACACAAAAAAAAAATAGGAATTGTTTTTTTACACTGGAGCAAAATATAACAAGGTAATGTGAAAGGCTAATTTTGAGTATAAATTCATGACATTCAGTTAAAGGGACAGTCTAGTCCAAAATAAACTTTCATGATTCAGATAGAGAATGTAATTTTAAAAATTTTCTAATTTACTTTTATCACCAATTTTGCTTTGTTCTCTTGGTATTCTTAGTTGAAAGCTAAACCTAGGAGGTTCATATGCTAATTTCTATGCCGTTGAAGGCCGCCTCTTCTCTCAGGGCATTTTGACAGTTTTTCACCACTAGAGGCTCATGCACGTTGAGTTCCAGTGAGCCAGCTCTGATTGGCTAAAATGGATGTCTGTCAAAAGAACTGAAATAAGGGGGCAGTTTGCAGAGGCTTAGATACAAGGTAATCACAGAGGTAAAAAGTGTATTTATATAACTGTTCTGGCTATGCAAAACTAAGGAATGGGTAATAAAGGGATTATCTATCTTTTTAAACAATAAAAATTCTGATGTAGACTGTCCCTTTAACACTTTTCCATCATTTTGTATTCATTTTTAATAAATACATTTAAAAAAATTCTAAACACTTAAAGGGACAGTAAACATTTCAACCAACTGCACTGCATATTAAAGGGATGGTAACCATTTGAATTTACTTACAGCTATTTGTTTTAATGCAACTTACCGATGTCCGAGATTGTTGCAAAATTGATTAGCAATGGAAGGTACTTTTTGGCACCCCTGTGGTTATTTCTTTACCTCTCCAATCAGGTGCTGTACCACCTGCCCTATAGCTGAGTAGGCTGCCCATGGGGTCTCGTTGTACAAGCTAGATCATGTTCTTAATTCATTGACGTTCTTTTCACCTATCTTTTCCAGCCTATCACTAATAGCCACTCCTGCTATTAATATATATATTGTTGTGTTAAGTGTCTAAAAGGTACATGAAGCCCATATTTTTTATTTTATTATTCAGATAAAACAGGCAATTTTAAACAACTTTACAATTTACCTCTATTTTCTAATTTGCTTTGGTCTCTTGGTATCCTTTGTTGAAAAGAATCCCTAGGTAGGCTTAGGAGCAGCAAATCATTACTGGTAGCTAGCTGCTGATTGGTGGCTGCACATATATGCCTCTTGTCACTGACTAACCTTTTTTGTTCAGCTAGCTCCCAGTAGTGCATTGCTGCTCCTTCAACAAAGAATACCAAGATAATGAAACAAATTTGATAATAGAAGTACATTGGAAAATTATTTAAAATTGTATGTTCTATTTGAATAATATGTTGGGGTTTCATATCCCTTTAATACATTTCTCAAACATCAAATGAGAACCACTAGAAATGCAGAAAAACGGTAATTACTACTGCAAAACTAACGGCTAGATTTAGAGTTTTGTCAGTAAGGACCCGCGTAGCTAACGCTGGCTTTTTTCTGGCCGCACCATAAAAATAACTGGTATTGAGAGTCCACATAAAGGCTGCGTTAGGCTCCAAAAAAGGAGCGTAGAGCATATTTAACGCAACTGCAACTCTCAATACCAGAGTTGCTTACGGACACGGCCAGCCTCAAAAACGTGCTCGTGCACGATTCCCCCATAGGAAACAATGGGGCTGTTTGAGCTGAAAAAAACCTAACACCCATTGTTTTCTATGGGGAAACACTTCCTACGTCTGCACCTAAAACCCTAACATGAAACCCGAGTCTAAACACCCCTAACCTTACACTTATTAACCCCTATTCTGCCGCCCCCGCTATTGCTGACCCCTGCATATTATTATTAACCCCTAATCTGCCGCTCCGTAAACCGCCGCTACTTACATTATCCCTATGTACCCCTAATCTGCTGCCCCTAACACCGCCGACCCCTATATTATATTTATTAACCCCTAATCTGCCCCCCTCAACGTCGCCTCCACCTGCCTACACTTATTAACCCCTAATCTGCCGACCGGACCTGAGCGCTACTATAATAAAGTTATTAACCCCTAATCCGCCTCACTAACCCTATAATAAATAGTATTAACCCCTAATCTGCCCTCCCTAACATCGCCGACACCTAACTTCAATTATTAACCCCTAATCTGCCGACTGGAGCTCACCGCTATTCTAATAAATGTATTAACCCCTAAAGCTAAGTCTAACCCTAACACTAACACCCCCCTAAATTAAATATAATTTTAATCTAACGAAATTAATTATCTCTTATTAAATAAATTATTCATATTTAAAGCTAAATACTTACCTGTAAAATAAATCCTAATATAGCTACAATATAAATTATAATTATATTATAGCTATTTTAGGATTAAGATTTATTTTACAGGTAACATTGTAATTATTTTAACCAGGTACAATAGCTATTAAATAGTTAATAACTATTTAATAGTTACCTAGTTAAAATAATAACAAAATTACCTGTAAAATAAATCCTAACCTAAGTTACAATTAAACCTAACACTACACTATCATTAAATTAATTAAATAAAATATCTACAATTACCTACAATTAAACCTAACACTACACTATCAATACATTAATTAAATACAATATCTACAAATAACTACAATGAAATAAACTTACTAAAGTACAAAAAATAAAAAAGAACTAAGTTACAAAAAATAAAAAAATATTTACAAACATAAGGAAAATCTTACAACAATTTTAAACTAATTACACCTACTCTAAGCCCCCTAATAAAATAACAAAGACCCCCAAAAAAAAAAATGCCCTACCCTATTCTAAATTACTAAAGTTCAAAGCTCTTTTACCTTACCAGCCCTGAACAGGGCCCTTTGCGGGGCATGCCCCAAAGAATTCAGCTCTTTTGCCTGTAAAAAAAAACATACAATACCCCCCCCAACATTACAACCCACCACCCACATACCCCTAATCTAACCCAAACCCCCCTTAAATAAACCTAACACTAAGCCCCTGAAGATCTTCCTACCTTGTCTTCACCTCACCGGGTATCACCGATCGGTCCTGGCTTCGATATCTTCATCCAACCCAAGAGGGGGCTAGACATCCATCATCCGATGGCTGAAGAAGTCCAGAAGAGGGTCCAAAGTCTTCATCCTATCCGGGAAGAAGAGTAGATCCGGACCGGCAACCATCTTCTTCCAAGCGGCATCTTCTATCTTCATCCGATGAGGACCGGCTCCATCCTGAAGACCTCCACCGCGGACCCATCTTCATCCGACGACGTCCAACTGAAGAATGACGGTTCCTTTAAGGGACATCATCCAAGATGGCGTCCCTCGAATTACGATTGGCTGATAGGATTCTATTAGCCAATCGGAATTAAGGTAGGAATATTCTGATTGGCTGATGGAATCAGCCAATCAGAATCAAGTTCAATCCGATTGGCTGATCCAATCAGCCAATCAGATTGAGCTCGCATTCTATTGGCTGTTCCGATCAGCCAATAGAATGCGAGCTCAATCTGATTGGCTGATTGGATCAGCCAATCGGATTGATCTTGATTCTGATTGGCTGATTCCATCAGCCAATCAGAATATTCCTACCTTAATTCCGATTGGCTGATAGAATCCTATCAGCCAATCTGAATTCGAGGGACGCCATCTTGGATGACGTCCCTTAAAGGAACTTCAGGATGGAGCCGGTCCTCATCGGATGAAGATAGAAGATGCCGCTTGGAAGAAGATGGTTGCCGGTCCGGATCTACTCTTCTTCCCGGATAGGATGAAGACTTTGGACCCTCTTCTGGACTTCTTCAGCCATTGGATGATGGATGTCTAGCCCCCTCTTGGGTTGGATGAAGATATCGGAGCCAGGACCGATCGGTGATACCCGGTGAGGTGAAGACAAGGTAGGAAGATCTTCAGGGGCTTAGTGTTAGGTTTATTTAAGGGGGGTTTGGTTTAGATTAGGGGTATGTGGGTGGTGGGTTGTAATGTTGGGGGGGGGGGGTATTGTATGTTTTTTTTACAGGCAAAAGAGCTGAATTCTTTGGGGCATGCCCCGCAAAGGGCCCTGTTCAGGGCTGGTAAGGTAAAATAGCTTTGAACTTTAGTAATTTAGAATAGGGTAGGGCATTTTTTATTTTGAGGGGCTTTGTTATTTTATTAGGGGGCTTAGAGTAGGTGTAATTAGTTTAAAATTGTTGTAAGATTTTTCTTATGTTTGTAAATATTTTTTTATTTTTTTGTAACTTAGTTCTTTTTTATTTTTTGTACTTTAGTTAGTTTATTTCATTGTAGTTATTTTTAGGTATTGTATTTAATTAATGTATTGATAGTGTAGTGTTAGGTTTAATTGTAGGTAATTGTAGGTGTTTTATTTAATTAATTTAATGATAGTATAGTGTTAGGTTTAATTGTAACTTAGGTTAGGATTTATTTTACAGGTAATTTTGTAATTATTTTAACTATTTTAGCTATTAAATAGTTCTTAACTATTTAATAGCTATTGTACCTGGTTAAAATAAATACAAAGTTACCTGTAAAATAAATATTAATCCTAAAATAGCTATAATATAATTATAATTTATATTGTAGCTATATTAGGATTTATTTTACAGGTAAGTATTTAGCTTTAAATAGGAATAATTTATTTAATAAGAGTTAATTTATTTAGTTAGATTTAAATTATATTTAAGTTAGGGGGGTGTTAGTGTTAGGGTTAGACTTAGCTTTAGGGGTTAATACATTTATTAGAATAGCGGTGAGCTCCAGTCGGCAGATTAGGGGTTAATGTTTGAAGTTAGGTGTCAGCGATGTTAGGGAGGGCAGATTAGGGGTTAATACTATTTATTATAGGGTTAGTGAGGCGGATTAGGGGTTAATAACTTTATTATGATAGCGGTGTGGTCCGCTCGGCAGATTAGGGGTTAATAAGTGTAGGCAGGTGGAGGCGATGTTGTGGGGGGCAGATTAGGGGTTAATAAATATAATATAGGGGTCGGCGGTGTTAGGGGCAGTAGATTAGGGGTACATAGCTATAATGTAGGTGGCGGCTCTTTGCGGTCGGCAGATTAGGGGTTAATTATTGTAGGTAGCTGGCTGCGATGTTGTGGGGGGCAGGTTAGGGGTTAATAAATATAATATAGGGGTCGGCGGTGTTAGGGGCAGCAGATTAGGGGTACATAAGGATAACGTAGGTGGCGGTCGGCAGATTAGGGGTTAAAAAATTAAATCGAGTGGCGGCGATGTGGGGGGACCTCGGTTTAGGGGTACATAGGTAGTTTATGGGTGTTAGTGTACTTTAGAGTACAGTAGTTAAGAGCTTTATGAACCGGCATTAGCCCAGAAAGCTCTTAACTACTGACTTTTTTCTGCGGCTGGAGTTTTGTCGTTAGATTTCTAACGCTCATTTCAGCCACGACTCTAAATACCGGAGTTAGAAAAATCCCATTGAAAAGATAGGATACGCAATTGACGTAAGGGGATCTGCGGTATGGAAAAGTCGCGGCTGAAAAGTGAGCGTTAGACCCTTTTTTGAGTGACTCCAAATACTGGAGGTAGCCTAAAACCAGCGTTAGGAGCCTCTAACGCTGGTTTTCACGGCTACCGCCAAACTCCAAATCTAGGCCTTAGGAAACACATTTGCAAAACAGATTCTGCAAAAGGGAACTCCAATGAGGAGATGCCTGTGGATTTGCCAGTGTGTTCTCAAGCCATGGTGCAAATGGCAGATAGATGGATAGATAGATAGATAGATAGATAGATAGATAGATAGATAGACACTGATAAGTGGCAGTTACAAAAAAATTTTTTGAATTGTATTGCTTAAATCTTCAGATCTTCCACAATCTGTGCTTTCAGTAGTTGTTTTGCAATCATTTTCTGCCCAATTAAAATCTTCATCAAACCTATTGATAATCTTGGGATATTACTCCATCTTTCAAAATGGCAGATTTAAAAAATTGCAAAATAAGTTTTCCCAATTGGAATATTTTCTTTATATAATCCTCCAGGAGAACCGAAAATCTTTAAAGGAACATGATAACTACATTTTTTCTTTCATGATGCAGATTCGTCATACAATTTTATACAACTTTCCAATTTACTTCTTTTGTGTAATTTGCTTCATTCTCTGTTGATAGCTGAAAGCCAATGACAAGAGGCCTATATTTGCAGCAACAAATCAGCACCTTCTGAGTCTACCTAGGTTTACTTTTCAAAGGATACAAAGTGAACCAAACAAATTAGACAATATAAAAAGGGAAAAGTTATTTAAAACTGCATGCTCAATCTGAATCATGAAAACAAATGTGTTTCATTTCCCTTTAAATGTGGTTAAAAAGTTCCAACATCCATTCTAATGTTAATATCTTGGCTCTTTACTGTGTCCAGTAGAAGAACAAAAATGGTCATTAATCCACCTCTTACTCTAAATTCCCCAGTGAGCATACAGTATGTTCAAATGAGGCATGTGCATTTGTGTACTTTAGTAGCAAACGGATGCTAAAAATGACAGCCTCCAGCGGCATTCTTCTGGCACATAAGGAGTAGCAATTCCACTTTGGTTTACTGCTGCAGGTACCAAAACCTATATTACCTATATTCTCTATTAAATGGGCATAAAAGTGTAACAAGAAATATTGTTTGTTTTTATATAATTATGTGTTTAACACCTTTTTATGGAGTTAAATTAAGCTGCAACGCACTACTGGGAGCTAGCTGAACACATCTGCCAATGAGAACAAGCATATATGTGTATGCACAAATCCCCAACTAGCTCCCAGTACTGTATTGCTGGTCCTAAGCCTAATCCTAATCCTTTAGAAGAACGTATCTAATGGTTTTTAACAGAACCGCACTGTCTATAGGGATTTTAATCAGTTGAAACATTTTTTCGAAAACGGTGATTGACCCCTATATTTTTTTAAAAAGGACACCAAGAAAACTAATTAAATGTAATAATATAAGTAAACAAAAAGTCCCTTTGTATGCTCTGTCTGAATTAATTTTAACTTTCATGTCCCTTTAAGTGTACTCATGAGCACACACAATATTTTTTTTACCCAGAAGAGCATGCAAAAACTAACCGTGAACACGTATTTTTAAAATGTTTATTGTTTGTAAATATTTAATAAGTGCTGTTATTTTCAGGAAAAAACATGTAAATTACTAGATACTTAAAAACTAAGAAGATAATAAATATAGAATGATGAGTTATTAGTTATCATGATTTTTTCATAATCACACTTATTCATTAAAAAAATATAGCTTCTTAAACAAACATTAAACAATAAATAAATGCTAGAAAAAAATTATGTATTTAGAGAAGCCTAATAATATTATTCAGGTATATTTTTTTAATAAAATGATACTAGTTGATTAAATATTGAATACATTTGTGTAACATTTTAGTTCCCATAAAGCAATGGGTGTCACCATATTTTAACCTCTACTCTTCCTTTATCTTATATTCTTTGGTGTGGCCAGTTTGGTACAGCTATAAATGAGTCACTAGACTGTGTAACTATTGACGGTGTAGTATATGGCAGTGTTAACCCTGCAATTTGACCTCTAAAAAGGAATAGAAATTAGAATCTTCAGAATTAAAGTGATGATAAAATATGGATCAGCTGAAAACAACTATGAAAGCCTTGTTGCTAAACGTAAATACTGCTACCTTCTTTGCAGTGTACCATTGTTCCTGAAAGGAAAAATCTTATGCAATCCCCCACCACTACCGGCCCACTTTCAAGGAAGCTTTTTTTCAAGCGTTGACATATTCACCGCTCATCTAATGTTTGTGCTAGCCATACAGCAAGAATCTGATCACATTCAGCGATAACTTTATCTCATGCACTCAGCTTCTCTAAAATACCCAGGTATGCCACATTTATGTGCATCCTATACTCAAGAACAAATGGTAAGTTAAAATTTGACACATTATTAAAGAAATGTATTACACAAACATAACAATAATCTAAAGTTGGGTTTTAGGAAAGGGTATATCACAGCCGATCCTCTGGTGGTTCAACATATAAAGCCCAACACTAAGTTAAAAACAAAATTAAGAAAAAGGCTTGGTAGCTAAGGGGTGTGTGTAGGTGAATTATAGCGCTTTATAGATTGTTTAGGGTTGACCAAAATTCCAAACACTCAATACAGGCACTCCTATGAGCTTAAAAGCGACCTCCTGCCTGCAAACTTCGTGGGGGTGACCCAGCCAGCCGATTTCTGATTACAATCCCCAATACTATTATCAAACAGCACTCCACACAGGGCTTAATATAATTGCACTTGGAACATAGTCATGTATCCATTAATCTATTGCAGTTTTGCAAAGTAACAAATTAATAGCCACCGTGTGTACGCCCTAGTGATGTGCAGTTCATGAACGAATCGTTCATTTGAACTGGTTCTTTTTACTGAACTGTATGAATCGGTTCACCAGACTGAACTGATTCGTTTGTAACAGTTCAGTTCCTGAGTCAGCTCAGTCAGACAGGCAGCATGTAATATGATCCTAGAGTGAGGTCTCTGTTATAACTCTGGTTCTGCTATGAATCACTGAGACCTCACTCTAGGATCATATTACATGCTGTTGAATCAGTGTACTGCATCAGTGTACTGTGTACTGTTAACTCAGTGATTCATTAGCAACTGTGTTATAACTCTGGTTCTGCTATGAATCACTGAGACCTCACTCTAGGATCATATTACATGCTGTTGAATCAGTGTACTGCATCAGTGTACTGTGTACTGTTAACTCAGTGATTCATTAGCAACTGTGTTATAACTCTGGTTCTGCTATGAATCACTCAGTTGCTAATGAATCACTGAGTTAACAGTACACAGTACACTGATTCAGTACACTGATTCAACAGCACAGCACTCATATATATGATCCTAGGCTAGAGTGAACATTGCAAATTAACCCTAAGGACCCCCTGTTAACAATGTCCATTTTCCACCCCTTTCACAGCTCTAATTAACCGGGATCTAATAGCACTAGCTCGAAGGGGGCACCCTGCAGGGTCACAGTAATGCGGTGGTATTCAGGGGTTCAAAGGGTTAACCTTGTAGTTATTTGGGAATCTGCCAGAAGGAATCGATGGTTTATTAAGAGAACACCGTATCGTTATAGTTAATGTAATTGGGGCACTTTAATTCTGGGTTGTTGCTTTTCTATGACATGGGCAGTTTAGAATGAGCGGGTTAATATGGCTGGGAGCGCACAGGACCAATGCAGCTAGAATAGGGGAGACGGAATAGCCCTGCTATAATTCACCTCCAATTAGAACGCGCATCTATTTACAACATAATACATCCATCATTGTTATGCTCCCAGCCATATTAACCCGCTCATTCTAAACTGCCCATGTCATAGAAAAGCAACAACCCAGAATTAAAGTGTCCCAATTACATTAACTATAACGATACGGTGTTCTCTTAATAAACCATCGATTCCTTCTGGCAGATTCCCAAATAACTACAAGGTTAACCCTTTGAACCCCTGAATACCACCGCATTACTGTGACCCTGCAGGGTGCCCCCTTCGAGCTGGTGCTATTAGATCCCGGTTAATTAGAGTAGGTGAACTGATGAATCGGTTCATGAACCGGTTCAGTTAATCGAACCATCCGAAATGAACCGATTCATCAGGATGAACCGAACTTCACATCACTAGTACGCCCCACTATTTAAATACACGCTACCCCTTAGCCCCACCCACCAACGTGTTTCGTCACTATAGAACGTAGTGACTTCGTCAGGGTATTAGGGCTGGCCAAACCAAACAACCCAGCTTATATTCCCTGATCGTTGCTATGGTAACTCAAAAGTTGTATGTGGAAGTGCAAACCGCATGTTGGCGTAATGAGTCATAGTTAAGGAAGCAGGTATTGGTATTTACGTTATCATGATATATATAGTATTGTAGATGATCTGGTGACATCTATTGTTTACATTGTAGAATCCTCCAACACTGCACAAATTATTTGCAGACAGTTATATATATATATATATACAACTTAGTCCAAAAGCCCCACATGTTTATATGTTGTTATATGACTTTCTATTTGATCTCTTACCTACATTGTGTATTTACATAGATAATTTTTATCAATGTTATATGACCCTCTCATGTTTAAAATAAAATAAAATGGTGTAGACCATTTGTGCTGTGTCTATTAGTCATTAGTGGTTATATCTATAATCAATAGTATGTTCCTCCATTCTTTCCTGTATAATTATACATCAAAAATTTATGGGAAGTTTGTTTCTCATTTTCAGAGTTATGTCAGATTTTCGTATGTCATATAAGATGATTAGCATTCAGTGTTTTAATTACTGAATCGCTAAATGGTCTAAATACTGATATATAGATAGCCCTTCCAATAGTGCTCTTGTAAGTACCACTACCGGTGGGTCATTAAAGAATTATACACTTAGTTCATATATTAAAAATGAATCACCTACATGTTTTATGCTGAGTATATTTCTCAATCAGATAGATTATACAGAGGCAAAAGTCCAATTGTCATTGTATAGATTAGTCTAAATGCATGATGCCTAATAAGTGTGTTATAAGACTCGGACACTATTAAATCATACAAATTCAAATACCCTCTAATCATAGAGGAGGTAAAGATGATACCAAAAAACATCTAACCTACAAACTAGATCTAGTTTTGAATCATTATTAGTTATAGGTGATAGGATGTATATACTCCAGTCACTAATATATTGATATGTTTCACTTCAGATTAAACGATTGTGTGACACTAGAACTTTTCAGTATTAGTATTGATCAGAGGGGTTACCATGTATTATAATTCATAGGTTGGGTGGTTAAAATATTTTTAAGAGTGACCCAGTACAGATTAATCTAGTGGCTTATTATGCACATAGATATTCATTATCTTATCTCTTATAAAATTAGTAAAAGTATTTACAAAAACCACTTGAATGACAGACCTCTTGATGACATTGATTGCAATTCGTGTATCCACCTACACTCTTTCTGTAGTAGCAGTTTAGTGATATTACCTTTTCTTCCATGATGTTTAATTTGTTCAATTGAGATAAAGAGAATACTATGGAATCTAAAAAGAGACCATAGGATTCAAAAAACACAGGCGCTAAACAGCTTAAAATAGAAAAAATATATATAATAGCTTATTGAGCATATAAAGCCAAATATATGTGCAAATAATAACACCTGGTGCAGATTGGATCAACCAAAAAAGTGCTAACAAAAAAGAAATAAAAATGTATAAATTTAATTACATATGTGAAACAAAATGAAATACAATGTATTTTGCAAACACGATAGCGCTGATCAGGCGCAAAATTGAAGTGTAGTATACAAATAGCAACAATGTGGTATAATATACAATACAAATGTAGCAATGTGAAGAGTGTGATTGTAATCGATTTCCTTGTAAGATTCGATGTGGTGGTTTTTGAATTAGCCCAGATTTTGAAGGAGGATTTTGATCTTCAATGAGAGCTGGAACGAGATGAGGAAGACCAATAAAACAGCAGAAAAGGCAACAATATAAGGTTTTCACTTATACTTACACCGGAGATCGGTGGTTAGATCCTATATGTTCCTCTCAGTGGCATAAGACTTCAAACCGCAAGAAGCAGAAAATTCAGCCCAGCATGGAGAAATGCAAACACCTTTACACACAGGTAACTGGGAAACTGCACCTACAGAGGCCGGAGAGAGACAAAAACAGAACAAAGCAGAGCAACGCGTTTCAACCCATAGACAGGGTCTTTTTCAAGCTCCCAACAATAGGTAAGTATGCTATATATAGCCGATGCAATTGGGCTATTGGTTACTTCGCTTCAGTGGGCGTGTGTATAACATGTACTGTATCATACTTAAAAAACAATTTCATGTATACATATGCGCGTCTTTTAAGATGCACAACTCTGGTTATATCCAATCCGCATCAAGGGATCCCTGAACATACAGGGAGTGCAGAATTATTAGACAAGTTGTATTTTTGAGGATTAATTTTATTATTGAACAACAACCATGTTCTCAATGAACCCAAAAAACTCATTAATATCAAAACTGAATAGTTTTGGAAGTAGTTTTTAGTTTGTTTTTAGTTATAGCTATTTTAGGGGGATATCTGTGTGTGCAGGTGACTATTACTGTGCATAATTATTAGGCAACTTAACAAAAAACAAATATATACCCATTTCAATTATTTATTTTTACCAGTGAAACCAATATAACATCTCAACATTCACAAATATACATTTCTGACATTCAAAAACAAAACAAAAACAAATCAGTGACCAATATAGCCACCTTTCTTTGCAAGGACACTCAAAAGCCTGCCATCCATGGATTCTGTCAGTGTTTTGATCTGTTCACCATCAACATTGCATGCAGCAGCAACCACAGCCTCCCAGACACTGTTCAGAGAGGTGTACTGTTTTCCCTCCTTGTAAATCTCACATTTGATGATATACCACAGGTTCTCAATGGGGTTCAGATCAGGTGAACAAGGAGACCATGTCATTAGATTTTCTTCTTTTATACCCTTTCTTGCCAGCCACGCTGTGGAGTACTTGGACGCGTGTGATGGAGCATTGTCCTGCATGAAAATCATGTTTTTCTTGAAGGATGCAGACTTCTTCCTGTACCACTGCTTGAAGAAGGTGTCTTCCAGAAACTGGCAGTAGGACTGGGAGTTGAGCTTGACTCCATCCTCAACCCGAAAAGGCCCCACAAGCTCATCTTTGATGATACCAGCCCAAACCAGTACTCCACCTCCACCTTGCTGGCGTCTGAGTCGGACTGGAGCTCTCTGCCCTTTACCAATGCAGCCACGGGCCCATCCATCTGGCCCATCAAGACTCACTCTCATTTCATCAGTCCATAAAACCTTAGAAAAATCAGTCTTGAGATATTTCTTGGCCCAATCTTGACGTTTCAGCTTGTGTGTCTTGTTCAGTGGTGGTCGTCTTTCAGCCTTTCTTACCTTGGCCATGTCTGAGTATTGCACACCTTGTGCTTTTGGGCACTCCAGTGATGTTGCAGCTCTGAAATATGGCCAAACTGGTGGCAAGTGGCATCTGGGCAGCTGCACGCTTGACTTTTCTCAGTTCATGGGCAGTTATTTTGCGCCTTGGTTTGTCCACACGCTTCTTGCGACCCTGTTGACTATTTTGAATGAAACGCTTGATTGTTCGATGATCACGCTTCAGAAGCTTTGCAATTTTAAGAGTGCTGCATCCCTCTGCAAGATATCTCACTATTTTTTTACTTTTCTGAGCCTGTCAAGTCCTTCTTTTGACCCATTTTGCCAAAGGAAAGGAAGTTGCCTAATAATTATGCACACCTGATATAGGGTGTTAATGTCATTAGACCACACCCCTTCTCATTACAGAGATGCACATCACCTAATATGCTTAATTGGTAGTAGGCTTTCGAGCCTATACAGCTTGGAGTAAGACAACATGCATAAAGAGGATGATGTGGTCAAAATACTCATTTGCCTAATAATTCTGCACTCCCTGTACAGAAAAAAACATCATGCTCAATGCAAAAACTTTGCCAGGAACTGAATAATATTTTAAAAATTGCCAGAACAGGCATATAAAAATAAATAAATAAATTAAAATTATAAGATATATATAAAAAATGTATATGAAAATTATAAAAATGAACACATAATGTAGAATAGAAAAAATATATATATAAAAAAATGAATATATAAAAATATACAAAAATATATCTACATATACCATTAACAATGAAAAGGATATATTTAAAGGGAGAACAGCAGATAACCCTAGAAAGATATATAAAACACTTAAAAAAAATATATATAAGCTGGATGTTAGATAGGAGGTCAGTCGTTTAAGAAGCAGCCAATATCAAAATCGACATTCAGACCTAGGGGATGTAAAGTTTTTAGATCAAAGATCCATTTACTTTCTCTTTTTAAAAGATCATTAATTATATTTCCTCCTCTCCATTTCTTTTTAACTTTTTCTATTCCTAGAAAAGAGAAATGGCTTAAATTCCCATTATTGCAAACGCCAAAGTGTTTAGCAATTGGTAGGATTTCTTTTTAACTTTTTCTATTCCTAGAAAAGAGAAATGGCTTAAATTCCCATTATTGCAAACGCCAAAGTGTTTAGCAATTGTTAGGTCTTTATTTCTTTTTAGTGTAAAATTTTCTATAGACCACATATGTTCCCTAATACGCGTACGTAGGGGTCTGGAGGTCTCGCCTCTATATTGCAAACCACATTTGCACTGGATGATGTAAATAATATTACTATCCGAGCATCTGATAAGGTCTTTTATCTTGTATGATTTACCTGTTACATTTGATTTAAATTCTCTGCATTTATTAGAATGTTTACAAGACTTACAAGTTAAACAAGGATAGAAACCAAAAAGACTATTGCCTTTTAAGTCAAGTTGGTTAGCACTATTCACAGAATTCTTTGTACTATGTGTAGGTGCCAAAATGGTCTTGAGATTTTTAGCTTTTTTATACACTACTTGTGGTCTTGGTGGAAGAACAGGACCTAATATTTCATCATTTTTCAGTAACTTCCAATGCTTATTCAGGATTTTCTCTAGCACATTTTTATTTTGGCTGTAATTTGTAATAAACGGAATGAATGTCTGCTCATTCTCCTCTCTAGCTTTATTAATAGTGTATGCAGTTTGTTTACGTTTGGGGATTAATAAGGAATTTCTGTCGACTAAAAGTTTTGTCTATATCACTTTCCCCATAACCTCTCTCTATAAATTTTTGTTTGACCAAACTTGACTGATTTTCAAAATCTGTCAGATTTGTGCAGTTTTTGCGAATACGCAAAAACTGCCCTTTAGGGATATTGTCCAACCATTTTTTGTGGTGGCAACTTGTGTAATGTATGTAGCTATTAGCATCAACTTTTTTGAAGAAGGTTCTAGCATTTAATTCATTATCTTTAACAAAAATTTCTAAGTCAAGAAAGTTGATAGTGGTTTTATCACGTGTATGGGTAAATTTAAGATTAATATCATTAGAGTTCATGTCTTCAACAAATCTATCTAGTGATGGACAATCTCCTCGCCAAATAATTAAAATAACGTCGATATATCTTTTGAAGGACACCAGGCTTGCCCCAAGTGGGTAATTTGGTAGAAATTGGTGTTCCCAATACCCCATAAATAGATTGGCATAACTTGGGGCAAACCTGGTGCCCATCGCTGTACCTCTCTCTTGATTATAAATGTGTCCTTCATAAAAAAAGAAATTATGTGTCAAAATGAACTCAATAGCTTCTAAAATAAAAGTCTTTTGTTCATATTTCATAGATATATCTTGTTCTAAATAGAAATTAATAGCTTTTAGTCCAATTGCATCGGCTATATATAGCATACTTACCTATTGTTGGGAGCTTGAAAAAGACCCTGTCAGTCTTATGCCACTGAGAGGAACATATAGGATCTAACCACCGATCTCCGGTGTAAGTATAAGTGAAAACCTTATATTGTTGCCTTTTCTGCCGTTTTATTGGTCTTCCTCATCTCGTTCCAGCTCTCATTGAAGATCAAAATCCTCCTTCAAAATCTGGGCTAATTCAAAAACCACCACATCGAATCTTACAAGGAAATCGATTACAATCACACTCTTCACATTGCTACATTTGTATTGTATATTATACCACATTGTTGCTATTTGTATACTACACTTCAATTTTGCGCCTGATCAGCGCTATCGTGTTTGCAAAATACATTGTATTTCATTTTGTTTCACATATGTAATTAAATTTATACATTTTTATTTCTTTGTTGTTAGCACCTTTTTGGTTGATCCAATCTGCACCAGGTGTTATTATTTGCACATATATTTGGCGTTATATGCTCAATAAGCTATTATATATATTTTTTCTATTTTAAGCTGTTTAGCGCCTGTGTTTTTTTAATCCTATGGTCTCTTTTTAGATTCCATAGTATTCTCTTTATCTCACTTTTCTAATAGAGGTTGGGAGTTTCCTCTTAATCACCACAGGTATAATAGGTTTCTTTTTTGCGCAGTTAACCCTTTGCTCTCTCTTTTTGTTTTTTAATTTGTTCAATTGCAAAGAACTTAATATCATATTGTGCTCATGATGTGTTGTGTTCATGTGCTGTGCCACTGGTACTGGTCTATCCCACTTAATGTCGCCCAGATGTTCTAGGATTCCTGTGCGTAACTGTTGGAGGATTTTACAATGTAAACAATAGATGTGACCAGATCATTTCAATCTTTCATCTGCAATACTATAAATATCATTATAACGTAAATACCAATACCTGCTTCCTTAACTATGACTCATTACGCCAACATGCGGCTTGCACTTCCGCATACAACTTTTGAGTTACCATAGCAACGATCATGGAATATAAGCCGGGTTGTTCGGCTTGGCGAGCCCTAATACCCTGACAAAGTCACGTTCTATAGTGACGAAACGCGTTGGTGATTGGGGCTAAGGGGTAGCGTGTGTTTCAATAGTATGGTGTACACACGGGGGCTATTAATTTGTTACTTTGCGAAACTGAAACTGCAATAGATTAATGTATACATGACTATGTTCCAAGTGCAATACGTAGTGCAATTATATTAAGCCCTGTATGGAGTGCTGTTTGATAATAGTATTAGGGATTGTAGTAAGAAATCGGCTGGCTGGGTAACCCCCACGAAGTTTGCAGGCAGGAGGTCGCTTTTGAGCGCATAGGAGTGCCTGTTTTGAGTGTTTGGAATTTTGGTCAACCCTATAAAATCCAATCAGCCAATAGGATTGAGCTGGCATTCTATTGGCTGATTGGAACAGCCAATAGAATGCGAGCTCAATCCTATTGGCTGAATTCTATCAGCCAATCGGAATCTAAGGGATGCCATCTTCGATGACGTCACTTAAAGAGATATTCATTCTGGAAGAAGACGTCGATTAAAAAGGATACTCCGCGCCGGATGTCTTGAAGATGGAGCTGATCAGTGCCGAATGGATTAAGATAGAAGATGCCGTCTGGATGAAGACTTCTGCCCCTCTGGAGGACCACTTCTCCCGGCTTGGATGAAGACTTCTCCTGGCTTCGTTGAGGACTTCTTGCCACTTTGATGAGGACTTCTCCCGGCTCGTTGAGGATGGATGTCAGATCTTCAAAACTGTAAGTGGATCTTCAGGGGTTAGTGGTACGTTTTTTTAAAAGTTTATTGGGTGGGTTTTATTTTTAGGTTAGGGCTTTGGGCCGCAATAGAGCTAAATGCCCTTTTAAGGGCAATGCCCATCCAAATGCCCTTTTCAGGGCAATGGGGAGCTTAAGTTTTTTTAGTTAGGGTTTTATTTGGGGGGTTGGTTGTGTGGGTGGTGGGTTTTACTGTTGGGGGATTATTTGTATTTTTTTCAGGTAAAAGAGCTGATTTCTTTGGGGCAATGCCCCCCAAAAGGCCCTTTTAAGGACTATTGGTAGTGTAGTTTAGGCTAGGGTTTTTTTTATTTTGGGTGGCTTTTTTATTTTGATAGGGCTATTGGATTAGGTGTAATTAGTTTAAATATCTTGTCATTTGTTTTTTATTTTGTGTAATTTAGTGTTTGTTTTTTGTAATTTAGGTAATTGTATTTAATTTATTTAATTGTATTTAATTTAGGGAATTTATTTAATTGTAGTGTTGTGCTAGATGTTAGTATAACTTAGGTTAGGTTTTATTTTACAGGTAAATTTGTATTTATTTTAGCTAGGTAGTTAGTAAATAGTTAATAACTATTTAGTAACTATTCTACCTAGTTAAAATAAATACAAACTTGCCTGTAAAATAAAAATAAACCCTAAGATAACTACAATGTAACTATTAGTTATATTGTAGCTAGCTTAGGGTTTATTTTACAGGTAAGTGTTTAGTTTTAAATAGGAATTATTTAGTTATTAATAGTAGGTTTTCTTTAGATGTATTTTAATTATATTTAAGATAGGGGGTGTTAGGGTTAGGGTTAGACTTAGATTTAGGGGTTAATAAATTTAGTGGCGGCGGCGACGTTAGGGGCGGCAGATTAGGGGTTAATAAATGTAGGTAGGTGGCGGCGATGTTAGGGGCATCAGATTAGGGGTTAATAATATTTAAATAATGTTTGTGATGTAGGAGTGCGGCGGTTTAGGGGTAAAAATGTTTATTATAGTGGCGACGATGTCCGGAGCGGCAGATTAGGGTTTAATAAGTATAATGTAGGTGGCGGCGAGGTCGGGGATGGCAGATTAGGGGTTAATAAGTGTAATGTTAGGGGTGGTTAGACTCGGGGTTCATGTTAGGGTGTTAGGTGTAAACATAAATTTAGTTTCCCCATAGGAATCAATGAGGCTGCGTTTACGCTGCTTTTTTGCAGGTGTTAGCCTTTTTTTCAGCCGCCTCTCCACATTGATGTCTATGGGGAAATTGTGCATGAGCACGTACAACCAGCTCACCGCTGACATAAGCAGGGCTGGTATTGGAGTGCTGTAGGGAGCACAATTTTGCTCTACACTCACTTCTTGCCTTTTAACACCGGGTTTATAAAAACCTGTAATACTAGCGCTGTAGGTAAGTGAGCGGTGACAAGAACGTGCAAGTTAGAAACGCACCCCTCATAACGCAAAACTCGTAATCTAGCCGTATGTGTACAATTCTACACCTGGCTTAAAGCCCTCAAATCCTTATTGTATCCTAATATTTTGGTATACTCAAGAACACCCTGATGCAAAAATATAAAAATAATAAGAGAATTACCACTTGACTGCAAGTTATGAGTAATATGTTAAATAAAACTTGAAAAACACAACCCTTGTATAAATTATCTTGTGAGATTGTTTTTTTCCTAACTCTAGCTCAAGTTATAGTTAAAAACCTGCCTGCAGAACAAGCTAAAAGCAAAAATATCTTCATTAAAGACTCATGAGGTTTTTCTTTAAGCAAGAAGGAGCTAAAAATATTTACATATTTTTCTTAATTAGGAACATATGTGGTGCAAATTAGGAATTGATGAGATCATTGCCAAATGTTGCTATATACTCCAAGAAAATACTATAGTGTATGGCAAAGGCTAAGAAATATATACAGATTCAAAGAATAAGCTATTGCATTGCATTTTTCAATTTGCCATAGTGAAATAATTGGAATAGAGCTTAAATCTAACAGGTTTAGAGGAACAATCTCTCTGTAATTGCTACTTTTCTTCAGCGTGGTATCAGCAATCTTTAATGTGTATGTAGAATATAAATGACAGTGTATTGGTGATTATCATGTGCTTTGAATACTGAAGAGTGCTGCTAGTGTGAAAAAGTATATAGATTTTAACTCTACAGAGCCATTAGGCTCTCAGTTTTCCATTTCCTGTAAATGTCTGCCGCCTATACTGAGTACCTTCAGCTAACAAGAGAGTGATCATCTTGGGATCAGTATGCTGTGCATTATTCCACCCTGTGTCCTGAGATACCATAGGAAAAATATGAGAGAAAAAGAAAATGAAAAATAGAAAACGGACTGCATCTTAATGCACAATACTAGAGATTTTTTACACAGCCAAAGTGAATTGCTTTTGTATGCTTGGAAAAAAAATAAAAAATAAAGCTGTGTTTCATTTGTAAAATCTTAGTAATGAATGGCCATCATGAAATATTTATTTTTTACTAAATTCATTTTGAAATCAGTCCTACAATTCAATCTGTTTTGTAATTCTGGATTGCAAAGTAATGGAACATTGGTATTTCAGTATTGTTATTGTTATTAAATGTTTTGTTCTTTAGAAAACGAATATTTAAAGAAAACAAACATATTTTTAAAATGCCAGATTCTTGATTAACTGTGAATTCATTAAGTCAATAATCATTTATATGGAAGTGTCACTATTTGCATTTTTGGCAGAATGCTAAGAGACGCTGGCTGCACATAATGTTATCTTGGCTAATAATGTATTGTGGTATAAGGGTAAATGACTGTACTGTTAGCAGGCAGGGAAGACGTTTTTTGTAAAGCAGGATCATAAAGTCAGCTGTTCAGTATTACTGCAGGGAGAATGCACGTAGTGAAAGCAGAAGAAATAATGAGATTTTTTTTTTTGGCTGACCTGTTACTGAACTGGAAGATATAGCATGATTTTTTTTAAATGAATTACCTATAATTACATTATAATAACCAACATTAGAAGTTCTATGCCAAATAAGACAATGTTTGTTATTTTATATTTCTCTTGGTTTTACACTAGAATTGATTTAGTACAACTGATCTAAATTACCTAAAATTTAAGCCTAAAAATAATCTAAAATTCTGGTGATTTTATGGTCTCCTGTGGCTTCTAAGCTTTATGTCTGCTATAGGGCGATAGTGCCAAAAAGTAAATGGGCCATCCTAATACAAAAAGGTCATGCTCTTATTTATTATTAGATATCATTGGTGCACTAGTGATTCCAACTATGAGGTTGATCGCAATTGTGTGCTTCTTTTCAGCAGATAACAATTTCTTAACTTTTATCTTTATTGTCAGTGTAATTTTCCAGTGATCACAATCCTAAAATGCTTCTGCTGTTAATATCCCTGAAATTGTTACTGCTATTTACCATATTAATCTTGCAATTTTGTAATATAAAAAAGACATGAGAAATCTTCACACGGTCATAATAGATGCACACTTATCAACTAGAAAAAAGGCCCTATGACGAAAGCCCAGAGTGAGTGACTGAGGTGACTGGATGAGAGATACAAATTATGCAAATTAAGGGTGATAGTGTGTGTGTGGGGGGGGGGGGTGTAGACAACGCTAAAGGTTACAAGGAATCTCCCTGGGAGAAAGACCGGAACTGTTGAAGCTACAGTGACTGATGATATGTCTGCTGGGGTGTCTGCTGATCAGACTGCTGTGGTGACTAATGATGGGACTGCTGGATAGATTGTAGCTTTTAAAAGTTGAATTTGACTATGGGCAGTTTGCAATATGAAAGTAACACTTTGTCGAAGAGAAAACAAAAATGTCTGCTATCACAGTAATAAAAGTGCTGGACAGGCCAGGGAGCAGGACAGGCAGTGAGATAGCTGTCCTAATTGGCACTATGCCCAAACCTATTAACAAAAATACTTTTAGCACCACTACAATATCATATAGATATGACAACAACAAATACTGAGAAGAATGGTGACAATGTTGACATTTTTTTATTTGAGAAAACAATTCAGTGCATTTCTGATGTTTTTGGAGAATGATTTTTTCCCTATCTAATGGGTTTGAAGCTATGGTGAGGCTGACAGATATGATGACCTCCTTGGACTAGTGGAGTTTGCATGGGAACCATGAGATATAAAAAGAAAAGTTACCTGAAATAAATTAAGAACAATAAATAAAAAGTGATTGCATTAGGAAATACAGTGTAGACTTTCACAAATAATGACATGAAACAGGACCGATATCAGTGAGAAGGCTGACAAAGGTGAGAAATAAAGGGGTCCCAGAAGGTGATAACTATTGAGTTAGTAGGATGGGGTGATTCTGGGGGAGGATGTGTATAGTGTTGCAGGCACAGGACACTTTCTCTTAGCCAATTCACCAAGTTGTAAGGTTTCCTCTGAGTGTTGCATTTTGTGTACGTCTTATTTCAACGTTCAGTAACATAAGAGAGTAACACTGTTGTGGCCCAGTGGTTAGCTCAATTGCCTCACAAACAGTAGTTTGAGATACTGAATCCAGCTAACAGCCTAAGCCACAAACCTCTTCAAGTTTTAAAAAACTTAAAAGAAATCTCACTGATTTTTCAGTAAAAAGAAAGAAGCACACATTTTTTACTTATGTTTTCTCAGGAACACTAAATTGTTTATTCTTAGCTGCAAGATGCTGATAAACTTCTACTGTGGCATAGGCTATATTTGTTCTTTGTTAAAAATGGCCACATTTACAGGAACCTCTTTCAGCATTTTATATAATCCACTATTGAAAACTATATTCAGTCATTCAGGAAGCCCCTAAATTGTTTGTTTAGTCTATCTTACTTTCAATGCTGATATTATTTCTCTGGTACAACTAATGAACATTCATATATTGCAGACACAGTTGTTGCCAGTAGCATGTTCCATGAGTTATTAAAATTTTAAGGGTATACATAATATAGACTCTCTTTACCATGAACCTTACAACCATAAATAACAAAAACACAGACACCATTTATATTAGGAACCCCCTCAACTCACCTCCCCTAACTGGGGGAGGAGAGGGACGGGGCAAACTTTATTAACTTAGTCATGACATAAGCAACAAATAAATTAACTTAAATTAAAGCCAGCAAGGAGATTCCTGTACTACAATCCCCCTTTAGAAGGGGTGCAGCTGTCCTCAGGGATGGGGTTGCTCCCATCCTTTAGCCTATCCAGCCTTTCAAGGTAGTTCATGCAGTGGGCCATTCACACACCAGCCCTGGCACTGGTGATACAGTGCACCACGTGTCCTTCCCTTCTATTGCTCGATGTGCTGCCTACTCTGTATTACCACATTCCTTGCAACCTAAGCTTAAGAGACGCCGCCGTCTCTTCTCCCTGCAATGGGGTTATAAGGCCCCCAAAATCACTAGGACAATGATACCTCGGCCAAAAGACTACTAGTTCTAAAGTAGGCCTTATACTATCGGTTAATGCACTCTGGTCTTACCAAGGTCCAAATGAATATTCAGCCCCAGCCGGAGTGAAACTAATACCGGCTGAAATACTGAAACCATCTCCAACCTCCAACAAATATCATCCTAGATAAAAGCAAAATGGACAGAACACACAAAGACCAAGGGGTAGATTTATTAAAGGTTTGCTCGACCTCACTAAATGCCGACAGCATACGCTGTCAGCATTTAACATTGCACAAGCATTTCTTGTGAGATGCTTGTGCAATGCAGCCCCTGAACACTCGCGGCCATTTGGCCACTAGCAGGAGGAGGAGTTAATCATTACAATAGTATTGGATTAGGATGATTTAAGTCCGCCACCTAAAAGGTGGTGAAGTTAACGAGCAACAGTCTTACGTCCACTCCTTCTTAACTTCTGTTTAAGGCGAGCCTGAAACTAGGGGCGTAGAAAGCAGCATCCACTACTTAATAAATCTACCCTCAAGAGTGGGACTTAGAGGGGAAGACAGAACAAACACAGGGAAGTGAGAGAACTTCCTCTTTCTCAGATGTTATAACCTCTCTGCTCTCCTCCCCCTGCGGATCTCACCAAGCAGGTGCGCCCACTCTAGTATCCTGGCTTAAGCTAAATATTAACCCTTAAGATGTTGCGCAATTTCCTTGTACTGTCAAAGATAACATTAAGGTTAATCACAAAGTATAAATTACATTAAAATTATTTTAAAAAAATAAAAGTTTGTAATGGATGTGTGGGCTTGATAAGACCAAGTAACCATAGCAATTCTACAAATAATGATTATACCACCTTTAGTAACAAACAAAATGATAACACGTATGTGGCCTATGACTTCTTATCACCTCAGGCTTAATATATCCAAGGGCTAGATTACAAGTGGAGAACAAAAATGCAAGCAGTGTAATCTATATAATTTCCAATGTTGCCCTTGTTATAAGTCTGAAGCTTTTTTCTATAATGAAAATGCTATTGTACGCTATCATCTGCATGTCTGATAGGGTAGATACGTTATTTCCCTCACATAATAGACTTCTATAGGGAGACACATAAAATGAATGTCTGCTCAAGTAGTGGAGTTTTTCATTTAGTTCTGTGCTGCACAATTTCTATGAAAATCAAGCATAACAGACTTCTCACATACAAACATATACATACACACATATTTATAAACACACATACACCGTTGACCCATTCTCAATCTCGCCCCGATGTCAAATACCATATCCCTTTAATTCTTCAACTAGGTTTTTTTCATTAATATATTTAATAATTATCCTTTAAACTAAACCCAAAATATGCATATACTAGAAACCATAAAATTAATATAAATTCATGAATTCTTTATTATTAGTTAATATCTATGAACACATTGAAATATATTTGTAAGAACCAGAATATGAATCAATATTATACATGTTTAAAAACTATTAAAATATGTTATGCAAAGTTCATACAAGTTTACCTTATTGACAATAGCCTCCCAAATTAAAGTTTCATTTAAAATATCACAATGAGACTAAAATATAAACTACCAAACATTCAGACTGGTACAATTTTAACAGTGCTTAGGTAAACCATAGGACAATATATATAATTTCCTTACATTAATAAGTTATATGTTCCTATGTATTGTATTATGTCACATTATTTATTCTGATTATTTTAATATGAAATATAGTATGTTTTTAACATTATATTATATCAAAGCAATTATACTGCTAATTTCCAAAATTATAGCATTTAAAATCCATTCATAAATAGCATTCAGTATCCTGACATTGCATTTCATTTCAACAGGAATATAATATATTTTATATTTTTAATAAATCCTGAATGCATGAATCTTGTCTATGGTTCACATTCATAGGACATCCTCTTATTATATGTCTGGGAAAAAAAATACAGAGGTTATTATTCCACACAGTTAGACATTTTAGACCAATTAAAATAGTCACCTATCAAGCTTAGCAAATCTTCATGTAATATTAGAAAATTAGACAATCTCTCAAATTTCTATATTCATATATAATATGTTGTCTGAATATATTCTTATTTATGCCATACAGAGACTTTAAATGCTAATGTGTCTGTTCTCTGTACATGTGAAACTCAATAGGGGGTCATTTTGTTAGAAATTACAATCCCTGAAATTGTGTTTTCAGCTGGTCAAATTTTTACTGCCTCAATATACAGGCAGGAACTAATTTGGTTTAGTGGCCATTGTGATGTTATCACATATGTCTGTTAGCATTGTTTCTTTTCAAGTCACAAAGATTTGGGTGAGAGATTTCAGAGGGCTTCAAAAACGATGTTATCTTTTAATTAGGATAAACATGTCTTCACCCAGCCAAAACCAGGGGCAGGGGGGGGGGGTTATAGTGGAATAGAACTGTTGTATCCAAAATTTATGAGACACAAAATATAGATGGTTTCAGAGTAGAAATAGGGGTGAGCGATCATCTGATATGGATTTTAAATTCACGCCTCAGTGGGACATCTTTTGGAAACAGTCCTCTGTTTTCAGAGGTGGAATACATAGAATATACAGATGATTATCTTTGAGGCAATCTGTCTTTTCTCTGAAATGGTTGTTTAAGTTAAGTAGACCAAATGTTTTCTCTAAGATTACTTTGAAAACATTTCTTTGTTCTACAAGCAATCCATTTGATGAGTGAGGGAGGGGGCTGGTTTATATACTGGTTTATATACAGTGTCCATTTTGGGTTCCATAAACAAAATTAATTATTTAGTGTACACAGATATATTATTATTTATAAGTATACATGTGTATATTATTTGATGATAGTCTTATACCCTGACAATTCATTACATGGCATGTTCATGCAAACTAGCATGTGATAATCATTTATTTTAGGTTTAAGAAGTGTTACATTTTAAAGTGTTTATTTATTGCTAGCGCATGAGCACAAAATTTAACTGACCAGTTGTAATACAAGCACAATAAGGGCTAGATTACTAGTGGAGCGCTATTTGCATGACAAGCTGAAAGTAAAAAGTTTATATTTTTATTTGGGCTATCATTGAGTATAGGGAATCTATTTTAGCTAAAGTGGACGTGGAGATAAGGAAGAACGAAGATGACCTAATCAGTTCAGATGGATCAATATTAGAAACCAAAGATTTTCTTGAAAGGAAAGAAAACCTCACCAGAAGAGTAACCAAAATGAGGGAGGATATCACGAATAAGAAATCAAAGAAATTAAATAAAGAACTGGAATCCATGAGAGAGGTAGAAGAGAGTAATGCCCCAGATCAACCCATGACGAGCATTGATATCAGACGTAATGATGGAGATGAGAATGAACAACAAAGTGAAGCCAATGAGTGGATAGAAGTACACAATAGAGGAAGGAAACAATCAAATAAGCCACCAATGAACCCCAATCAGAGAGACTACCAAGAATCACGAGAGAGGGGGCAACAATTGGACTATGCAAACAGGAACGAGAGAGATCAACGACCAAGAGGCAATAGGTTCGCCTACAGACAGGAGTATAACAGAACACCAAGGAACATACAGCATCAATATGGACAAAGGAGGTTCGATTATGGATATCAGGGATTCAGGACTCCCAATAATAGAACAACCCACTATGGACCCCGATACAACAGAAGGGGCTACTTTGAGAGATCTAACCAAGAGTTTATCCCCAACTACTCCTACAGGGAATCCCATTCCCCCATACATCACTTCCCGATGAGAAGATATGGGGTATCCCCATATGAAGATAACCGGTGGAATAACAGGTTCCAAAGGGAAGATGTCGATAACACCTGGAACTACGGAAGACCAAGAGGCCAGGGTCATTATCAAAATAGAAGGGGAAGTTGGCGAGAAAATACCAACACAAACTATAATAGAACGACATACCCTACCTACACAGAAAATAGGGTAATTCAAGAAACTCCGAAACAAGTGACCAAAGAAAGTTATAAACAGAGACAAAATGATAGGAGCAACGAGACATTGAGCCTACGCCCCAATGAACAGAATACAGCCTCCACATCAGGACACTCTTTTTTAGGATTACATCAGACGTCAACAAAAGAACTGGAAAGAACATCCTCAAAAAGAAAGAACTCCTGCTCGGAAGATCTCATGACGCCAACAGAAAAAAGAAAACCCACAGAGGCAAGAGAGGTGGGAGGAAAATGAATACAAAGAGAGATTTATCAGGCAAATATCCAATGAACCCCTCAAAACAGAACAGCATACCGAAGGGCATCTACAATTTAAGTACAGTAACACTCACAGATAAAGAATCTTCTGTCCTCAACTATGGGCTTTCATTTGCCCCAGCTAAAAGTTTAAACAAGTTTGAAACCTTTGTAAACGCCAAAGAGTATATAAGAAAACTAACGCTGAAGAGGCATTTCATCAAATCTCCATTAGAACACCAGTCCACAAGAACAGGCACTTCCAACCTAGTAAATCCCAGTATGACCAGTAGTGTATATAAACATACTGATTTGAGACCGAAATCATCATTCTACCCAGTGATGAGTAAAGGAAATGCAATAGAAACCTTTGATACCTTGGTTTGTAACGACATTAGAAACATCAGTCAGAAAAAAATTAAAACGATTAAACACAACCTCACTAAGGATCAACTGTCAACCATAAAGTCCCTCGAGAAAAATCATGATCTGGTCATCAAACCAGCTGATAAAGGAGGAGGTTTGGTAATCTTAGATAAGACGGACTACAATCAGGAATGTGATAGGATTCTTTAAGACAGAAAGACCTATGAAAAACTCAGGAACAATCCAGTTGAAGGCTACAAGAAGGAGCTAGACAGAATTCTGGGGGAGGCAAGGAAAAACGGAATATTGAATGGTAAGGAATACCAATACCTGAGTATTAAACACCCAATCACTACCTTTTTCTATTACCTCCCCTCCTTAACGAGCAACCTATCAGAATATGTGGATAAGCAACTTCAACAGCATGTAATGAAACTTCCCTCGTACCTGAGAGACTCAACTCAAATCCTGAATATACTTGAGAATATAGAATGGAAAAGCAACTACATCTTAGCTACTTGCGATGTGACATCTCTTTATACGAGCATCCCACACGAGGGAGGCTTAGAAGCCATAGATTTCTTTTTGACAAGGGACCCAGACATGCCTACAATACACAAGAATTTTATCTTAGATGGCATCAACTACATACTGACCCACAATTATTTTTACAATCAAGGAATCGATTACAACCAAATATGCGGGACAGCAATGGGGACCAGGTTCGCGCCTAGCTATGCGAATTTGTACATGGGTCGATGGGAACGAATCTTTTGGGAATCGTGCCCAGCTAGCGCGGACCTGGTCCTATACCAGAGGTATATAGATGATATCTTGCTAATTTGGAAAGGCTCTATGGAAGACCTCCTATACACAATTAAGATCATGAATGACAACACATATAACCTCAAGTTCACATACGAATTGAGTATGAAAGAAATCACATTCTTAGACTTAAAAATTGAAGTAATTGATGGTAAACTTGAGACATCAACTCACTTCAAGCAGGTAGACTGCAATAACTACATTCATCAAGACAGCTGCCATCACTCCAATTGGAAATCCAACATACCGAAGGGCCAAATGCTCAGACTAAAGAAGAACTGCTCCAATCCGGAGAAATGGGAACAGCAAGTCATAATGATCAAAGAGAGGTTCCTTGAAAGAGGATATGATAATGAAAGCCTGGAGAAAAATATATCAGAGGTCAGGACTAAAGACAGAAAAGATCTCTTACAATATAAAAGAAAAGAAAACCAAGTGGTGTGGGATGATGAAACATTACTGTAAACATCCCTTTTATAATGAAGTATAGTTCTAATAGATACATTATAGAAAAGATCATAAAGAAACATTGGTCGATTTTGAAAGATGATGATATACTTGGTGAGAGGCTCCCGGCAACACCCAAATTCGTTTATCGAAAACTAGATAACCTAAAGAGCATACTTTCACCCAGCATACCAAAAACTCCCAAGATGAAAACAAGAGACATACAAGGCAGAGATATCAAGGGCTTTTATCCATGCCCAAGCTGTAAGGCATGTGAAAGAGGTGTAAAAACTAAGAAATTCACTGCACATAACACTAAAATGGATTATCCCATAAGAGACCATATAAGATGTAGTAGTAAGGGGGTCATATATCTTATCGAATGTAGTTGTAGTCTCCAATACATTGGTCAGACCTCAAGACCCCTAAAGGATTGAATCAGGGAACATCTGTTACAGATTAAGCATAAGAGTACGGAAACACCATTGTACAAGCATTTTACCAAAAAGCATTCTGGTAACAAGAAAGACTTTAGATACTGTGGTATCCAACTTGTAAATCCAAGTTGGAGAGGGGGAGATCAAGAGAAAAAACTTCTCATAGAAGAATCCAGATGGATCTTTAATTTAGATTTCCTTTATCCTAGGGGTCTTAACAATAAGGAGGATCTATCACATCTATTTAACTTAAAGTAAATATGCTCAGAAATGTATAATAGGAAATAGAGATCGATTATTAACATGTATTTTCATACTAGTATAATAGATGAATGTTTCCTAAATAAGAGCACAATCTCCAATTCCTGACCCCCTCCTCTAATCGAGAACCACAAAGACCCAGAACACCCTGAAAGATCATCCTTTTATATATATTCTAATATTTTAATATTCTTATATTTTTAATAGCCCAATTTTTAATAGCCCAATTTCTGAATACTGATAGTTAGCTCCAAAGTTCTCACATTATCTTATGAAGTGGAGCAATTGACCATGGAAGTATTATCTAAGTCATTACCTATATCATTTATCCTTATAATATCATAGAATAAAATCTGGGAGTACTCTCTGTTTTTATGATTAGGTTTAATCAAATCATAATTGACGTAATAAGGCATCGAACCAGAATAGTGATTTCTGAGACCTCTTTAGTCTATTTTTGATTGGAACATCATCCCAACCCTTTAATGTCTGATTTAACCCATCAGAACAATCTAAGTGAAACACACAGAGTCCTAAGTTGTATACATATAGGTTACACATTACATATGTAGCCCTATATGAATCCCGGCTTAAAACAACATCAGCTATATTTAAACTAATTTTATATTTTTAATACATTTTAGTCCCTTGCCAAGAATTACTTTTAATCCCTTGCTAATATGTATTTGTTGTATAATAATTGTAATAATTTTATATATTTTGTATGGATTGTTTATACTTTTTATACATATTTTGGAATTATAAATTTGTATATTTGGATTTTAGCCCTAGTGGTAGTATGTAGATTGTATTTTCTGAATTTTCAGCACCTTTATTATGTTATATATTTACGATCTCTAACAGAGACCAGAATACCACGTCCGGAAATGATGTAACTTCCGGTACTACATATCAGTGCTAACCGATTGAGACTACAATAGATACAGTTTTTGAGAGTATAAAATACATTCCAAATTATAAAGGGCATGCTAAACAGTCGCTCATAACGAAAACAATTACTCAAATTAGCATAATATCTGCTGTACATCGCGTACCGGAAGTGACACTAGCACAGAACGTACACTTCCGGTTTCGGCGATCCTGCCTATCAAACCCTATTGATTTGAGACCATAAAAGCTAATTCAATTTCAAGAGTATATCTCAAACCATTAGGGCCTGTTGAAAAGTTGCCAATAATGCGAACACTTAAACAAAATAGGAAAGACACCGGCATTATACCGCGAACCGGAAGTGATACTAACACTTAATGTACACTTCCGGTTTCGGCGATCTGCAAATTAAATTCCACTAACCTGAGATCACTAAAACAACATACAAGGTGAATAAGAATACAATAAGCAAAGAATTATTTTAAATTTAATAAGAAATAAACACAAACAGGAATAAACACAATTGTAACATATCAATTTGAATGGGAAACTAACACTTCCGGTTCAAAGGTACAACATTTTTGGCGCAAAAATAGCGCATTTTGATTGGTACACCATAACATAAAAGGAGGCTTAACAGTGCTTACCACAATACAGTCTTGAGAAAGGCCCAAGGAAGGGCCAAAACGCGTTGGCTATTGATGGTAAGCCTCATTTCATTTAGTATAGGATTAATTTAGCGTTATTGCACTATTTGTTTTTTGTATTCCACAGGTACACTGGGAATCCTTTTTATATTTTTATATTTTTTGGATTTAGGATATCTGAACAAACACTTCATTATTATCTACTTTTCTGTGATTTAAGGATCAAATTATTGTAAAATAATTTTTTTCCACTTGTTTTTTATCCTTCATCACTTATTTTTTCCTTATTTTTTCCCAATTTTTTCATCACATTTTTATATTTTGCTACACTTCAAGGGCACCAATTTTTTGTTGCATTTTTAAGGCACATACAATTTCATCCCATTCTTGGACACCTTCACATTTACTACCCACAGGATATACTTATTAAAGGTTGGATCACCCATAAGGGACTTGGAACATTAATTCACATCCTGGAACTGAATTTTCTTCCCACCACATTTGGAGACACAATATATTGTTTAATACATTTTTTCACCTATTTTTTCACCCATATTGTCAGACCGGTATTTTAGACCGCCATTTTGGACTGCCAGCCCTATTAGTCAATTAGGAGCAATTAATTTAGCAGACTATTTTAACCATTTAGGACTGCACGTTTTGTTACTACGGTTACATGGTTTTATTTCATTTGTATTTTAATTCTGTATTGTAATCATGGATCCATGAACATTTTTGTTTTTAATTTATGAGAATAGATATATTGTTGTGTTGAGTAATTTTAACACAGTGTAATTTTTAACATTTTTAAGTGTATCCATAAAATTAAATTTGTATTATACCATCCATATTAGTTTAGTGTTATTCCAATATCCCTGCCCACTGTGAGGCGCTCCCTAGATCATACCTATACCATTTCTTAGAATCTGAAGACAAACTAGGTGTCTTGCTCTGGGGAGCTAGTAGGATATAGAGGAGGCGCTGTGAGAAACCCAACAAAGAATATAGATTACCATTTCACAAAACCTTGACTGCTTAAAAGCAATTTTCTGTGTCCTGCTGCAATGTGACCCTGCAACCCCCAAGGCAGAACATATTGCGAAGTGCCTGCACTTTTAATTTCTGCCTGCAGGTGTCACTGTTCCGTTCTATCTCAGTGTAAATATTTACTACGTTCCTCTCTCTTCAATTTCCTCCTCCTTCCTGAACTCCAGTGAGGTGCAGGGTAACAGCACATTGTAGAAAAGGTTAGTCAGGGCTTAACAAATTTATTCTAGGTGCCAACCAAAATACTTAGGAGCCAGATTTGTCTTTTTTTGTTCTTTAATGTGTGTATATGTATGCAGACATCCCAACTCTCCCTGAAGTTCAGGGAGTCTCCCTGATTGTAATAATGGCTCCCTGATGCCAGCAAATGGAATTCAATCTACCTGAAACTCCAAGTACCATAATCCAATGTGGCCCAAATCTGGAAAATTGTTTCTTTAAGGAATGCCTTTAGTTGCTGGGACGTTAAAGAACCCTCAAAGCATGCATCAGTAACCAAAAAGCCCCCACTGGTTTTAATAAAATAAAAACACAAATGCTACCTTATTTACCGCATATAATTAAACTTTGTATTCTAAAATATAGATGCATTCAACAAGTGTACGATCACTGGAAAATAGGTTTGTTGTATGTGGTTGTGCAATACAGCTACTTTCTTTCTAATGACATGGTGAGTCCAAGGATACTTTAACTTTTGGTCATGGAGATTACTGTTGTAAGCCGTTTTTTTTCGGTTGCAGATATTCCGCAGCTTTCTCCAACTTTTTCAGTCTCCACATACAATGCTCTGTGTTTCCTCTTGCAATCTTGTAGGATTTTCTCTACAAACATTGCTTCCCAGGTACCCATTGCGGTATCTGAGGCCTTGTCAGCTTTCCCCAAGTTGCAGGGAAGGGGTAAAAGGAAATCAAGTTCTGGCTATCAAGAGTGTCCCTTCCCATAAGCCTGAGGACGAAGACATGTCGGTAGCATCTGAGGGGGAAATCTCAGATTCAGACAGTGTAATTCCTTCTTCTGATGTTGAAGTGGTATCCTTCAGATTTAAGCTAGAACACCTTCGCTTATTACTTAAGGAGGTTTTGGCTACTTTGGACGATTTCGACACAACTATCATAGTCAATCCTAAAAAGTCTAGTAAATTGAACAAATACTTCGATGTTCCCTCAGCGGTAGAGGTTTTTCCGGTTCCTGACCGTGCTGCGGAGATTATTGCTCGAGAATGGGAAAGACCTGGTATTCCCTTTTCTCCATCTCCTATTTTTAAGAAGATGTTACCTATAGAGGATTCTATTAAGGAGTCGTGGCAGACGGTTCCTAAGGTAGAAGGAGTGATCTCCACTTTAGCCAAGAGGACTACTATTCCCATAGAGGATAGTTGTTCTTTTAAAGATCCAATGTATAAAAAATTGGAGGCTTTACTAAAAAAAGATGTATGTCCACCAGGGTCTACAATGGCAACCTGCAGTGTGTATCGCCACTGTTACCAGCACTGGTTTGATGCGTTGTCTGAATCTCTTCAGACGGATACCCCTTTTGATGAGATCCAGGACAGGATTAAGGCTCTCAAGTTAGCCAATTCCTTCATTACAGATGCTTCCTTACAGGTTAACTGGGAGCCAAAATGTATGGTTTTGCGGTCCTAGCCCGCAGGGCATTGTGGTTGATGTCCTGGTCTGTGGATGTTTCATCTAAGTCTAAGCTCATAGCTATTCCTTAAAAGGGTAAGACCTTGTTTGGACCTGGTTTGGCGGAAATTATCTCAAGATAAAAAGAATAAGCAGAAGAAACATCAGAGTAATTTTCGTTCCTTTCGTAACTTTAAAGGCAAATCTTCCTCCAAGCAAGATCAAGCCAATCCTTCCTGGAAGCCCAACCAGTCCTGGAATAAAGGAAAGCAATCTAAAAAGCCTTCAGCTGATTCCAAGTCAGCATGAAGGGTTGGCCCCCAATCTGGGAGTGGATCTTGTAGGGGGCAGACTCTCACTTTTTTCCCAGGCTTGGATAAGAGATGTACCAGATCCCTGGGGGGGTGGACATTGTCTCTCAGGGATACAAAATAGACTTCAAATCTTTTCCTCCCAGAGGCAGGTTTCTCTTCTCCAGATTATCTGTAGACCAGATAAAAAGAGAAGCGTTCTTACATTGTGTCAAGGACCTTGCCGCCCTGGGGGTAATAGTTCCAGTTCCCTTTCAGTAGAGGGGTCTGGGATTTTACTCAAATCTGTTCGTAGTTCCCAAAAATGAGGGAACTTTTCAACCAATCCTAGATCTAAAATGTTTAAACAAGTTTCTCAGAGTGCCATCCTTCAAGATGGAGACTATACGCTCCATTCTTCCCTTGGTACAAGAGAGTCAGTTTATGACAACCATAGACCTAAAGGATGCATACCTTCATGTTCCCATTCACAGAGACCATCTAAAGTTTCTGAGATTTGCCTTTTTGAACAATCATTTCCAGTTTGTGGCCCTTCCATTCGGCCTTGCCACTGCTCCCAGAATTTTTTCAAAGGTTCAGGGGGCTCTTTTTGCTGTGCTTCGATCTCAGGGCATTAAAGTGGCACCTTATCTGGACGACATTCTGGATCCCACGGATGGAAGGTGAATCGGGAAAAAGTTCTCTGGTTCCAGCTACAAGGGTCGTATTTTTGGGGACCATAATAGACTCCCTGTTAATGAAAATTTTTCTGACGGAGGTCAAAAAAAGAAAGATTTTCGACTCTTGTTTTGCCCTTCAGTCCTCCCCACGGCTGTCAGTGGCTCAATGTATGGAGGTAATGGGTCTGATGGTGGCTTCCATGGACATCATTCCGTTTGCTCGGTTCCATCTCAGACCTCTGCAGTTATGCATGCTCAGACAATGGAACAGAGACTATACGGACCTGTCTCTGCATGTAGATCTAGATCAGGCATCAATAGACTCTCTTCCGGGGTGGCTTTCTCAGGATCATCTCTCCCAGGGTATTTGCTTCCACAGACCCTCCTGGGTGACTGTGACCATGGATGCCAGTCTTCTAGGTTGGGGAGCAGTATGGGGCTCATTGAAGGCTCAGGGCTTATGGACCCAGGAGGAGTCAGTCCTGCCCATAAACATCTTGGAGCTGAGAGAAATCTTCAATGCTCTTCTGGCCTGGCCTCAGGTAGCCTTAGCCCGGTTTATCAGATTCCAGTCGGACAACATAACCTCGGTGGCCTACATCAACCACCAGTGGGGAACTCAGAGTTCCTTGGCCATGACAGAGGTAGACCCACAACTGCTGTCTTTCTGCGATCCACATCCCAGGAGTGGACAATTGGAAAGCGGATTTTCTTAGCAGGCAAACTTTTCATCCCGTGGAGTGGGAACTTCATTTGGATGTCTTTTCCAGCTTGACCCTCAAGTGGGGGCAGTCGGAGTTGGATCGTATGGCTTCTCGTCAGAATGCCAATCTTCCGAGATACAGCTCGAGGTCAAGAGATCCGCAGGCATTTCTGATTGTTGCTTTGGCAGTTCCTTGGAACTTCACTTTCCAAGTCTCCAGCCGCTGCAAACGCAGAAGTGATAGCTTGATCCGGGGAGGAAAGGCAGAGCAAACCAACATACACAGGCTGCAGGGGTGCAAGCTGCCGAAAAGATGGCCGGTGTAGCCGCAAATGTGCACAGAACAAGATAGATAGGCAGCTGCTCAGTAAGGAGTGAAAACAAGGGCATCCAAAAAAGTTAAAAGAATTAAATCTTTATTTACTCATTTAAAATACAGGCAGTACAGGGCACACAAACTCCCTTGGAACTTCAGTCTAGCATACCTGTTTCCTCCTTTTGCTCTCCTTCCAAGAGTCATTGCTCGAATCAAGCAGGAGAGGGTGTCTGTAATTCTCATAGCCCCGGCATGGCCTCGCAGGATTTGGTATGCAGACCTAGTGGAAATGTCATCCTTTCCACCTTGGAGACTGCCTCTGAGGAAGGACCTTCTACTTCAGGGTCCCTTCCTTCATCCAAATCTCGTTTCTCTGAAGATGACTGCTTGGAGATTGAATGCTTAGTTTTATCTAAGCGTGGATTTTCAGAGTCAGTCATTGAGACCTTGATTCAGGCTTGTAAGCCTGTGACTCACAGGATTTACCATAAGATCTGGCGTAATTACTTGTATTGGTGTGAATCCAAAGGATACTCTTGGAGTAGCGTAAGGATTCCTAGGATTTTATCCTTTCTCCAGGATGGTCTGGAGAAGGGTTTGTCGGCAAGTACTCTAAAGGGTCAGATTTTGGCATTGTCTATTTTGTTACATAAGCGCTTGGTGGATGTGGCAGACATCCAATCGTTTTGTCAGGCCTTGGTTAGAATTCGGCCTGTGTTTAATCCTGTTACTCCTCCATGGAGTCTTAACCTTGTTCTTAAAGTTTTACAACAGGTTCCGTTTGAGCCTATGCATTCTTTAGATATTAAGATGTTATCTTGGAAAGTTTTGTTTCTTGTTGCTATTTCCTCTGCTCAGAGAGTTTCTGAACTCATCTTTACAGCGTGATTCCCCTTATCTTATATTTCACTCTGATAAGGTGGTTCTGCATACTAAGTTTAGTTTCCTGCCCAAGGTTGTTTCGGTCAAGAATATTAATCAGGAAATCATTGTACCTTCTTTGTGTCCTAATCCTTATTCTCACAAAGAACACTTGTTGCATAATCTGGATGTTGTGCGAGCGCTAAAATGTTATTTGCAGGCAACTAAGGACTTTCGTCAGTCTTTTGCATTGTTTGTTTGCTTTTCTGGGAAACGCAAGGGTCAGAAAGCTACGGCTTCTTCACTTTCCCTTTGGCTGAAGAGCGTTATTCGCTTGGCATATGAGACTGCTGGACAGCAACCTCCTGAGAAAATCACAGCTCATTCCACAAAGGGCTGTTTCTTCTTCCAGGGCCTTCAAAAATGAAGCTTCTTTGGAACAAGAGGCTGCAACTTGGTTATCTTTGCACACTTTTTCCAAATTCTCTAAATTCAATACTTTTCTCTTTCGGGAGAAAGGTTCTTCAAGCAGTGGTGCCTTCTGTTTAGTTTCCTGTCTTGTCCCTCCCTTATCATCTGTGTCCTCTGGCTTGGGTATGGGTTCCCAACAGTAATTGATGATGATCCGTGGACTCACTGTGTCATTAGAAAGAAAACTAAATTTATGCTTAGCTGATAAATTTATTTATTTCTTGACACAGTGAGTCTATGGCCCGCCCTGTATTCAGACAGTTTCTTTTTATATAAACCTCAGGCACCTCTGCACCTTGTGTTACTTCCTTTCTCTCCTTTCCCTTTGGTCGAATGACTGGGGGATTGTGGGTAGTGATATTTAACAGCTTTGCTGTGGTGCTCTTTGCCTCCTCCTGCTGGTCAGGAGTGATATTCCCAACAGCAATTGATGATGATCCGTGGCCTCACCGTGTAAAGAAAGAAATAAATGTATCAGGTAAGCATAAATTTGTTTTGTTTTTTAATGTGACTTTAGTGGGAAGCTACTTTAATGATACGTTTCTATCTTATTTAGGGTTTCAAGGTATCCAATATATAACTGTGAGGGGGGAAGGGGGGTGTTGCACAGTAGCGGGTGAAGCGACCTCCCTGAAATGAGTTTTTACAAGTTGGGATGTCTGTGTATGTATGTATGTATGTGTGTTTGTATGTATATATGTATTTGTGTGTGTACATGTATGTATGTATGTATGTATATATGTATATATGTGTATCTGTGTGTGTGTATCTCTGTGTATATGTGTGTGTGTGTGTATGTATGTATCTCTGTGTGTGTGTATGTATCTGTGTTTGTGTGTGTATGTATGTATATCTGTGTTTTTGTGTGTGTATGTATCTGTGTGTGTGTATGTATCGCTTTGTGTGTGTGTGTGTGTGTGTGTGTGTGTGTGTGTGTGTGTGTATGTGTGTCAATTCCCCCCCCCCCCCTTCCTGAACTCCAGTGCTGTATAGGGTAACAGCACATTGCAGAAAAGGTAAGTCAGGGCTTAACAAATATATTCTAGGAGTCTAGGAGCCAACCAAAATACTTAGGAGCCAGATTTTTGTTTTTTTTGTTCTTTAATGTGTGTGTATATATGTGTGTGTATGTATGTGTGTGTATGTATATATGTATCTGTGTGTGTGTATGTACATGTATGTGTGTATGTATGTATATATGTGTATCTGTGTGTGTGTGTATGTATCTGTGTGTATGTATGTATGTATCTCTGTGTTTGTATATGTATCTGTGTTTGTCTGTGTGTGTGTATGTATCTCTGTGTATGTGTGTGTATGTATGTATCTCTATGTTTGTGTATGTATCAGTGTATGTATTTGTGTGTGTATATGTATCTGTGTGTGTGTGTGTATGTATGTATGTATCTCTGTGTGTGTATGTATCTCTGTGTGTGTGCATGTATTTGTATGTATGTATCTGTGTGTGTGTGTGTGTGTGTGTATGTATCGTGTGTATGTGTGTCAATTTCCTCCACTTCCTGAACTCCAGTGCGGTACAGGGTAACAGCACATTGCAGAAAAGGTAAGTCAGGGCTTAACAAATGTATTCTAGGAGTCTAGTAGCCAACCAAAATACTTAGGAGCCATATTTTTGTTTTTTTGTTCTTTAATGTGAGTATGTGTGTGTATATGTGTGTGTATGTATGTATATATGTGTATATGTGTGTGTATGTATATATGTATCTGTGTGTGTATATGTATGTGTATGTATTTATATATGTGTATCTGTGTGTGTGTGTGTATTTATCTCTGTGTATGTGTGTGTATGTATGTATGTATCTCTGTGTTTGTGTGTATGTATGTATCTCTCTGTGTGAGTTTAAACCTGATGAAACAGCCACTGGCTGAGAAACGCGTCGCTTGTGGTTTTTAATATTTTATTAAAGTAATTTTATTACTCTTAAACACTTGCTGCCTTTATTTGGAATATTTGCGAACACATTTGGGCCTCCCAAATTGTCTGGAGTTCTGGACTTTCCTGATTGCCTTTGCACTAAGTCTGTTGGGTGACTGAATTAATCCCAGCCTGCTCTATTAGCATCAATGGAGATGCTACAACAAATGTGAGTGCAAACTTTTACACCTGTCTGCATATATCTTTGGCTAAACAGTACTAGGCCATATAGGCACATTGTGTCTTTTATATTTCTCCACTACAGATCATATACCAATCTTAGGAGGTCAGTCTTCTGGGTGACTGTTATAGATCCCAGATTGCTCCTACAGCACTAACTGAGGTGCTCCAATACATGTGAGTGCATTTGTCACACATAAATAATATTCTTTTGGATCAAACAATATTGGGCCATGTGGCGCATCCGTCTTCTCTTGCTTTTTTAGACTGCTGTTCCTGGATCTGGGCCTGGTCCGTCACAGATTGCTGCCTCCATCGATATTTTGTCATCATCGGAGACTTTTTATTATATATCTATACTATAGATCTAATCATCCATATATATCAAATTTTAACTCTGATTTATCTATACTGCTTACTATACCATTTAGGACAACTATATATGCTATATTTGCATAAGTTACAATTGTGCCATCTAGTATTTAACCATTATGTTTACTTATATTTTATCTTGCTGAGTAGTGTATTTCAAACACTGGACATCTAGTTTATAGTCTATTTTGACATAGAGGGTAGATAGCTCTAGACCCATACCAGTTCTTATTGCACATTACTTAGTTCTGTCACACTGATATGATAATAATACTGTTATTAAGGACGCCCCCTATACATTACTTTGTGTGTATGTATCTGTGTGTGTGTGTATCTCTGTGAGTTTGTGTATGTATGTATTTGTGTGTGTATGTATCGTGTGTGTGTGTGTGTCAATTTCTTCCCCCTTCTTAGAGCCAGATTTTAGTTTTTTTTTGTTCTTTAATGTGTGTGTATATGTGTGTGTATGTATGTATGTATATATGTGTGTGTGTATGTATGTGTATATGTATCATATGTGTGTGTGTATGTATGTGTATCGATGTGTGTATGTATCTCTGTGTTTGTGTGTGTGTATATGTGTGTGTGTGTATGTATGTATGCATGTATATATGTGTGTGTGTGTATGTATGTGTATATGTATCATATGTGTGTGTGTGTGTGTGTGTGTGTGTATGTATGTGTATCTGTGTGTTTGTATGTATCTCTGTGTTTGTGTGTGTATGTATATCTGTGTTTGTGTGTGTGTGTGTGTGTGTGTATCTGTATGTATGACTGTGTGTGTATATGTGTGTTTGTGTGTGGATATGTGTATTTGTGTGTGTATATGTATGTGTGGTTATGTCTGTGTGTGTGTCTGTGTCTGTCTGTCTATATGTGTGTGTGTGTGTGTGTATATGTATGTGTGGTTATGTCTGTGTGTGTATGTGTGTGTGTCTGTCTGTCTATATGTGTGTGTGCATATGTATATGTGTGTGTGTGTATGTATATATGTGTGTGTATATTATGTGTATATGTGTGTGTCTGTGTCTGTCTGTCTATATGTGTGTGTATATGTATGTGTGGTTATGTCTGTGTGTGTATGTGTGTGTGTCTGTCTGTCTATATGTGTGTGTCTGTATATGTATATGTGTGTGTGTATGTATATATGTGTGTGTATATTATGTGTATATGTGTGTGTCTGTGTCTGTCTGTCTATATGTGTGTGTATATGTATGTGTGGCTATGTCTGTGTGTGTCTGTGTGTATGTGTGTGTGTCTGTCTGTCTATATGTGTGTGTGTGTATATGTATATGTGTGTGTGTGTATGTATATATGTGTGTGTATATTATGTGTATATGTGTGTGTCTGTGTCTGACTGTCTATATGTGTGTGTATATGTATGTGTGGTTATGTCTGTGTGTGTATGTGTGTGTGTCTATCTGTCTATATGTGTGTGTGTGTATATGTATATGTGTGTGTGTGTATGTATATATGTGTGTGTATATTATGTGTATATGTGTGTGTCTGTGTCTGTCTGTCTATATGTGTGTGTATATGTATGTGTGGTTATGTCTGTGTGTGTATGTGTGTGTGTCTGTCTGTCTATATGTGTGTGTGTGTATATGTATATGTGTGTGTGTGTATGTATATATGTGTGTGTATATTATGTGTATATGTGTGTGTCTGTGTCTGTCTGTCTATATGTGTGTGTATATGTATGTGTGGTTATGTCTGTGTGTGTCTGTGTGTATGTGTGTGTGTCTGTCTGTCTATATGTGTGTGTGTGTATATGTATATGTGTGTGTGTATGTATATATGTGTGTGTATATTATGTGTATATGTGTGTGTCTGTATATATGTATATATATATATGTGTGTGTGTATGTATATGTGTGTGGGTATATATGTATATGTATGTGTTTGTGTATATGTGTGTGTGTGTATGTATATATGTGTTTGTGTGTGGATATGTGTATTTTGTGTGTGTGTGTATATGTATGTGTGGTTATGTCTGTGTATGTGGCTGTGTCTGTCTGTCTATATGTGTGTGTGTGTATATGTATGTGTGGTTATGTCTGTGTGTGTCTGTGTGTATGTGTGTGTGTCTGTCTGTCTTTATGTGTGTGTGTGTATATGTATATGTGTGTGTGTATGTATATATGTCTGTGTATATTATGTGTATATGTGTGTGTCTGTATATATGTATATATATATATGTGTGTGTGTATGTATATGTGTGTGGGTATATATGTATATGTATGTGTTTGTGTGTGTGTGTGTGTGTGCGTGCGTGCGTGTGTAGTAAGACACTGCAGAAAAAAATTTCACTAAAAAAATCTCATCGCTGAAAATAAAAGAAAGTTCTGCCTCTGGGCCTGCAACCAGCTGCAAGGGTGCCCTAATCTTTTCTGCCTTATAGCATCATTGGTCCTGCTGTAAAGGGAAGATATAATCAGAAATAAACAGATATAAGATATCATTGTTAAAATAAGATTTTTTTAAAAAATTAAAAGTACTGTAACATCAAGATCTCCATTTTCTCAACTGTCCCGTATTAGTAAATTCACCTGCCTTCCCATACCACTTGAAAGGAACACTTTACCCCAATGTTTTCTTCACGTCGGTTTGTTTCCAATGATCCATTTTTAATTGTTCTAAGTATTGGGCTTTAGTTTACAGGGAGAGGCATGTGTGTAGCATCACCTGCTAGCAGCACCCAGTACTAGCGCATTGCTGCGGTGCCTACCTAGGTATGCTTTTAAACAAAGAACAAAACACATTTCTTAATAGAATACTCATTTATATCTGATCCATGAAAGATTCATTTTGCCTTTCATGTCCCTTTTTAAAGGGTCAGAATGACTTAAGCTAAGCAAACTACTATTCCATCAGAATACAACACTTCATTCAAGGACATATTTATGACTTGTTCCATATTGGCTAAGAGGTAACCTTAGAGTGACAGTTCACCTCTGCCTTATTGTCTGTGGTTAGAGGCGGTTAGTTACCATGGAGCCTGTGATGTCACAGAGGAGCGTTTGCTCACAAACAAGTATCAGCTCTTGAGTCAGTGATCACATCACACTTGCTCTGACAATGGATAGGACATTAGTAGCTTATCATAAAAAAGCTTTTCAGCAGGCTGTATTTTTTGTCTGGTTTCTGAGAAGATTTCATTGGATAAGATTCAGGACCGTCTGTAGATGATAAAAGTTACCAATACTTTCTTTTGTGATGCTGTTGTGGAAATAATCTTCATCAATGCCAAATGTAGCTTGGCCTTTAACTAGAAGACCCTGGTGTCTTGGTCATCAGATATGGTTTGTAAAGGAAGATTTTTTCTCATCCTTTTCAGGGGAAGATTTTATTCAAACCCGGACTCTACACATATATTTCTAGGCCAGTTTTTGAGGTAGGAATCTCTTGAAGATTTATAATAAAGCCTGGAAATGTTTTCTTTCCTGGTGTCACAGTTAGAGTTTCCTTGGAAAACTGAAATATGTTACAGGGTTCAGAGTATCCAATACAGCAGTAGTAGATGTAGATGGGTAATCACAGTAATAGAAATCTGGTAACTGAAATATGTTGCAGGGTCAGGGTATATAATACAGTTGTGGCAAATTACTCGATAATTGCAGTAATATTTGATAATTGCTGGGTAAGGGTATAAAATACAGTTGTATACAGTTGTAGGAGATGACTGGTTAAATACAATAATACTTGTCTGGTACCTGAGTTATGTTGCAGGGTTAGATTATACAATACAGTTGTAGCAGATGACTGGGTAATAACATTAATACTTATCTAATAACTGAGTTATGTTGCAGGATTAGGGTATATAATTTACTTGTAGCAAATGGCTGGATGGTCACAATAATGGTTCTTTGGGAACTGAGATATGTTGCAGGGGTTAGAATATACAATATAGTGGTGCCCAGGATAAATACAGCAGAATAAACAAACAAACAAAATACAGCAGGGTACATGCAGGCAGTAGAACTCAGGAAGAGGAAATCAAGCAGGACCAAAATGACTTGAAATACACAGGGAAAGGGTATGTTGGAACAGACACAGAGTAAACAGCAACTAAGCTGGTGCATTGAGCCTAGGCATGAGAATTTCCTTTAATAGAAACTGAATCAGAGATCAGGTGGGAGATAACTAATCAGACAGGTTCCAGCAGAAGAGGTTAATGCCGAAAGCAAGCTGACTGACAAGGAAGACCAGTAACATCCTTAAAGAGACAGGGGCATCAAGCAGGCAGGCATGTCACAGGCGCTGTTTACCATTAGACAGGTATTTAATCCGGTATCTCCTCCTTGGAACCTTTTACATCCTTTACACTTATGCTTGGTTTGGACACTCACCTTCTGTCTGGAAGATAATATCTTTTAGATAATCTGGATGTAGAAAGGGCTCTAAAATTGTCTTTAGGGGCCACTTTTTTGGCAAACTTCTTCCTTATTTGTCCATTTTTTTATGAATCTTATAAGGGTCAGAAAGCTTCAGCAATTACACTTGCTTCTTAGCAAAAGCAAATTATTAGTAAGGCTGGTAGTGAGATCTGTTTCTACTTCTAGGGCCTTTAGGATTTAAGTATCTGTGGAACAAATCTGCAAGACATCTATTTGGTTCTTACATTATTTTAATACATTTTATAATTTTGATGGCTTTGTCTCATGTTTTTAGCAGGGAAAAATTTGATTAAAAACAGGGACACTTTAATTTATTAAAATTTACATTTCACTCGTGTTGTGAAAAAAACTTACCTTTAAAACTTGACAGCAGCTCCAGCTTCCTCCGGTTGTCTCGCAAGCCATTTCTGATGTCAGAAATGATGGATAGGTCATCCTCCAATCCCGGCTTCCCCCCCCCCCCCCCCAGGGGAATCAGTGTCTGATTCAACGCCGTGATTGGAGGAAGCCTGATTCCTCATTTTAGACCCAGGAAGAGGCTTTGTGACGGGCGGAGAAAGCTGGAGCTGCTGTCAAGAGTAAAAGGTAAGTTTTTTTTACAACACAAGTGAAATGTAAATTTTGATGAATTAAAGTGCCGCTGTTTTTAATTGAATTTTTAAAAACCTGGCACTTTTGCATCAAAATTTACATTCACTTTAAGTTCATGTACTGCGCTTCCATGGTTATCTTGTGTACTCCCCAGCTAGAATATTAGATCATGTCCTCTGCACATCGATAAATGCCGACAGCATACACTGTCGACATTTATCATTGCATCAGCAGTTCTTGTGAACTGCTGGTGCAATACCGCCCCCTGCAGATTCGCAGCCAATCGTCTGCTAGCAGGGGGTGTCAATCAACCCGATTGTATTCGATCGGGTTGATTTCTGTCCGCCGCCTCAGAGCAGGCAGACAGGTTATGGAGCAGCGGTCTTTAGACCCCTGCTTCATAACTTCTGTTTCCGGCGAGCCTTCGTACGGAGCTTGATAAATTGACCCCTTGGACTCTCAACACCATGAAAGGAAACAGAGGTTATGCTTACCTAATAAGTTAATTTCTTTCATTGTGATGAGAGTCTACAAGAGCCCCCCCATTTTTATGCCTATTTGGTGGCAGTTCTGTCAATTAGGCAAAATCTGATTTGTGTTTTTCTCCTTTTTATTGAACTCATTCCGGCAGTATTCTAAAAATAGGGCTACAAGTTTTTTTAGTGGGAGATCTATCTGACATAAAACCGGTTTGATCTTCATGTTTGATCTTATTTAAACACTTTTTAAACCTATTTGCAACAATGGATGTGAGTATTTTATAGTTCACGTTTAATAATGATATAGGTCTATATGATCCTGGTTCCATTGGGTTCTTCCCTTTTTTAAGTATTAATGTAAAAAGTGAAGATGTAAAATATGTTAAGGACATTTGGTTTTTAATAAAATACTTATTAAATAGCGTTAGTGTATCTAGAATATCTCGTTTTAGGACTCTAAAAAACTCTGCCGGAATTTGATCAGGTCCTGGAGCTTTATTAAGTTTAGTTGGATCTACAGCTTCCACTATTTCCTTAGATGATAAAGGGGTATTCAGTTTTTCTAAATTTATGTTTATTTACTAGATTTACCTCATTGGGGGATATAAATATTTTGAAAGTATTTTAAAAAGATGTTTTAAAACTCAAAATATTAGTAAATCTTATGTTTCCATCCACGAATGCTTCGATTGTATTATTTTTTTTCCGAGCTTTGTCAAGTCTGGTCAAATATTTAGCAGACTTGCCAAAGCAGCCTTTATATATCTCATTTATTTTAAGCTCTTCCCAAGACGAAAAACATTAAAAATCTAAAATTACAAAAAATAATAAACACTAAATTACAAAAAATAAAAAACAATAAGCTTACAAAAATAATAAATGAAATTATAAAAAATAAAGACAATTACATTTAATCAAGGGCGAGATTACATATGCGGCGCAAGCTTCAGCGCAACTGCTGAAACCCACGCCGCCCGTAATTTCACCTTGCACATCGGGGTATTAAATAAACCCGCCGGCAGTTCATAAAGTGCTATAAGTCAGATAAGCTAGCGATGTCCAGAAATGAGTGTAAATACAAATTTCTGGAGTCGCCAGTGACTTACGGCACTTTAGAAACTGCCGGCACCTAAGAAAATAAAAACAAATCATCAAATCTCCCATAAAAGTCTAACCCGCCTCCCAAAAATAAACCTGACACGTAAAACCCCTATATCCGCCATCAAACCCACATCGGAACAAATAATAAAGTATTAACCCCTAATCCGCCATTAACCCACATTGCAACAAACCAAAAAAAACTATTAACCCCTAATCCACCAAACTCCCACAACACAAATAACTAATTAATTTACTAAGCATCCTAACCTAACACCCCCTAAATTAACCCCAATTACCTAAATTAAAAAATACTAAGTTACAATTAAAATAAAAAAGCTTACATTACTTAAAAATAAAAAATAAAAAAATTTAAATTAATCAATTAATTAATTAATTAAGATTACAAAAATAAAAAAAGTTTATCATTACATAAAATAATAAACCAAATTATCAAAAATAAAAACATTAAACCTGGGGGCGTGTCTCTGGGCAGCACCTTGAATGGTAGCAATATTAGTTGCTCTGCGTAGATTACTGATAATCTGCCTATTATCAGTGTATTAGAAGATCATCTTATCAATAACTTTGGATATCCTGACTCTACATATCAAGCTAAATCTACAGATATATTATTTTTGGAATCTACACCTTAGCTAGACGATCCGGAGCGTGGAGCGTGGAGCGTTGAGGCCTAAGGCAAACTCTGCAGTGAGAAGTACTCAACAATCCCACCCCCGGTACCTTGTACGCCGGGTATACAGTACATTGACACTGACATTTCCTATAGCCCAACATACACTTAGTAAGGACCCAGTATGGCAATAAACCTCCAAAAGTTTGAAGAATCCTTATCTACCATACTAGAAGATCACTTTGCAGGCCTTCACTGGCTTATTGAAAATTGCTTTCGCCTTGATCCAGACCATGTGACAGGAGGGACCCACGGCACTGCTCCTATCCCACAGTAAAGCACATGGGAAACGGCAAACATTGCAAGCACCTCCACGGAACAAATAGAACAAGATGGCTACAAACCTACCTCTGCCCCAAATGCTAAGATGAAACAGCCTGGCTTTCAAGTCGCAACTGAAGGTCCTGCTTTGCACACGCTTGAAGATGCAGCTTTACCGCTGCGATCCCCACAGAAGCAGTTCCCTTATGCTAATAGCCCTATATGACACCGGAGAGAACCGGCCAGTTGGTCCCACTTAAAGGGACAGTCTAGTCAAAATTAAACTTTCATAATTCAGATTGGGCATGTAATTATAAACAACTTTCCTATTTACTTTTATCTTTACATTTGCTTTGTTCCCTTGGTGGTATTTTTTAAAAGCTAAACCTAGGTAGGCTCAAACTGATTTCTAAACCGTTGAAAACCGCCTCTTAGCTCAGAGCGTTTTGAAAGTTTTTCCCAGTTAGACAGTGCTAGTTCACGTGTGTCATATAGATAACATTGTACTCACTCCCGTGGAGTTATTTAGGAGTCTGCACTGATTGGCTAAACTGCATGTCTGTCAAGAGCACTGAGATAAGGGGGCAGTCTGCAGAGGCTTAGATACAAGGTAATCACAGAGGTAAAACATATATTAATATAACTGTGTTGGTTATGCAAAACTGGGGAATGGGTAATAAAGGGATTATCTATCTTTTTAAACAATAAAAATTCTGGTGTAGACTGTCCCTTTAATCGAGCAGGGACACAACGAAGAGGGCATCCTGAGCATGCTTGAGGGGAGCCACTATAGAGCCCGGAAACCGATGGAGCACACACACTGCCGGAGGCATTCAAGAGCTAGGGTATGGCGCAGTTACAGGTTCTCACAAGTTCTATCTGACATTGCGAAGCTGGGCAAATATGAGAATGGCTTTGGCAAAAGTTGTGGTAGTCACAGGGTTGGAAGAGCTCACTGAGGTGAGAATGACACACCAAGCTATTGATCTTCTTCACTTTGTCCCCTGCGATCTTCAATCCAGTGTCGGATAGTGAGGTGAAATCTTTTATACGTATACCTGCAGGTAGATATTTGTTTATGGTGACTTACACAGTTTGGACAAGTCCAGGATGTGTTGTATTACTTTTATGGTTTCGTCTGTGTCATGATATCCTTGCTAGTACTTACATACATACCTTGCTATCAGTTACTGTGCCTTTAAATAGTAAATCATCTTCTAATGCTATAAATAGTCACCTCACACATTCTACAGTGCTTGGTATTGACCGTGGATGTCTCTCTACAGTCTACACCCTGAGCCTCTCTTGTGAACTCCTGAATTGCTTATTCCAGCACTGATTAGGCTGAGCCGAGTTTGCTGCAACTCCTCAGCTGTTTTCCTCATCGGAACTCCATGCGGTGACGTCACACGCCATCTCCACGCTGCAGCTCCACCATTCCTTCAGATCACCGCTCCCTCTCTGACCTGTTGCCGCCGCTCCGCTTCAAACTTAGGTAACTCTTCTTCTACCTCCATACTCATGAGTAAAACAAATGTAATATGTACATAATACCAAAGAACTTCTGTGCCTAATTTATCTCTCTAATATTACGGAGCTCCTATGACTTTTGCCTTTACTCTATTTCGGTAAATTCTGTACAGCACGTCATGTTACTGATCATTACGTTATTTTCCTGTATGATTACCTGTTTGACATATTGGTATTTTGTTGTCTATATTTTTGCTGCACAAGTTGCGAACGTTACCTTTGGTTGCAGCTCTAAAATATTTGCAGCATTGTTGCCATACATTAACTAGCTGTGATTCTACGTGGGTTTTCATATTACAGGTAATGTAATTCATGTTTCAACCCCGTATTATCCTTGCTACATTACATCATTTACATACATCTCAGCAGCTGTGGTTCACACTTAAACCTCACTTTATTACAGATCTAAACTATCATCACAGAATACCAAGCCTAATTAAATATGGACCCAGCTGAGATGTCAAATCTAATTCAAACTCTCACCCAAAGAGTGGATTTGTTAACAGAAGGGCTTAACTCCTTAAAGCTAGAGAATGGAGCCCTAAAGGCCTACATTAAAGATTATGTGGAAACTAAATCCCGTTTCCAAGAACCCCAGGTTAGCTTACCAGAAGTTTTCACAGGAGATAGGAAAACTTTTAGAGACTTTAAAAACTCCTGTCTATTACCCTTTACTTTAAAACCTTACACATACCCAACAGATAGAGTCAAAGTTATGACTACTATTTCTTACCTGAGAGCAGAACCCAGAAGCTGGGCAAATAACTTCTTAGAAAGTAATGATGAAATATTAAATTCTCTCGAGTCCTTTTTCTCTGCTTTGGGTCAGTTATATGATGACCCATATAAGCAACTGACAGCTGAAACAGCCATGAGATCCCTAAAGCAGAGGAAGAGGGATGTAGAGGATTATATTTCTGACTTTAAACGGTGGGCGAAAGATACTCAGTGGAACAACCTGTCGTTAAGAAATCAGTACCGCTTGGGTCTTTCTGACGCCATAAAAGATGAACTTTCACGTACAGAGTTGCCAGCGACCCTGGAAGAACTGATAAACCTGAGTATTAGTATTGATCGTCGCCTACGAGAGAGGCAACATGAGAGGGGTTCTCATGACACCAGTGCTAAAAGATCAACAACCATCAATCCTAGTTATACCCCTACAAAGAATACCAGTGAGCCAATGGACATTGGGTTCCTTAAAGGCCCATTATCTAACCAGGAGAAACTCAGAAGACGATCTCACAACTTATGCATGTACTGTGCCTCTGAAGAACACCTAGTAAATACTTGCCCAATCCTACAAAGACAAAAACAGGGTAAGAATTATCACCAATACCATTCATTAAATGCTGATTGTAACACCTCTGACTATTGTAAACTCTCCCTCTCGTTACAGTGGGAACAACAGCGAGTCAACGTCACAGGGATCCTTGATTCTGGTGCCTCTGCCTCTTATATAGATGTGTGTTTCACTAGATTGAATAAAATTCCACTAATTAAGAAATTGTCTCCTGTACCTTTAAGGGGAATAGATGGGGAGGTATTGTCCACAGGACCCGTATTGTTTGAGACTATACCATTACTTGTCACAACACAAGACCACCATAGAGAATACATCTCTTTTGATGTAATCACATCCCCAGCATTTCCTATAATCTTGGGACTCCAATGGTTGCGTATACATGACCCACACATCTTTTGGTCTACTCTCACACTACAATTCACATCAAACTACTGTTCCACAACTTGCTATCCCTCACTACTCTTACAACACATTCCTGACACTCAGGATAACCATATACCACAGGATTACTCAGATTTCTCTGATGTCTTTAATAAAAAAGAATCAGAGAACTTACCACCACATCGCACTTATGACTGCCCTATTGACATTATACCTGGAGCAGTCATACCCTGTGGCCATGTATTCCCCATGTCTAATCCTGAGTTACAACATCTGAAATCATATCTAGATGACAACCTCAGGAAGGAATTCATACGGCCATCAACCTCACCCGCCGCTGCGGGGATGTTCTTTGTAAAAAACAAAGATGGATCATTAAGACCAATAGTAGATTATAGGCAGTTAAATAAAGTTACCATTAAAAACCGTTACCCACTTCCTCTCATCCCCCAGTTAATTGAGAGACTAGAAGGTTCCTTCATCTTTACGAAGCTTGACTTAAGGGGGGCTTATAATCTTATCCGTATGAGGGCAGGAGACGAATGGCTGACGGCGTTCCGTACTCGATATGGATTATATGAGTACACCGTCATGCCATTTGGACTCTGTAACGCCCCAGCCACCTTTCAGCGCTTCATTCATGATATTTTCAGTGACATCCTGGATGTTTTCGTAGTTATTTACCTTGATGACATCTTGATATACTCGAAAACACCCAGTGAACACATTAACCATGTAAGACAAGTGCTTTCTCGTCTAAGAGGTCACTCCCTTTACGCGAAAGCAGAGAAATGCATTTTCAATTCCCCTACAATCACTTTCTTAGGATATCAGATTTCTGAAAAAGGTATTCAAATGGACAACTCAAAGATTGAAACCATTCTCAATTGGCCTAGGCCTATAAATAAGAAACAAGTCCAGAGTTTCTTGGGCTTTTCAAATTTTTACCGTAAGTTCATACATAACTTCGCCAGCATAGCAAAACCCCTTACCAACTTAACCAAACACAATCAATTTCTTTGGACACAAGAATCACAAAATTCCTTTGATCTTTTAAAGAAGAGTTCCACAACAGCTCCAATTTTACGATACCCAAATAACCAGTTACAATATGTCATGGAGGTAGATGCATCCGACTTTGCTATCGGAGCTGTACTCTCCCAAAGAGAACAACTACAACAACCCCTTCATCCGGTTGCCTTCTTCTCCAGATGCTTGAGCAAACCTGAAACGCATTACCCAGTAGGAGATAAGGAACTCTTGGCCATCAAGGTAGCCTTCGAACAATGGCGACACCTATTGGAGGGGGCAACATTTCCTACAATTGTGTACACTGACCATCGGAACCTGCAGTACCTGAAATCAACTAAGACTCTTACCGCAAGACAGGTCCGATGGAACCTGTACTTCTCCAGATTCGATTTTCTCATAACATACAGACCTGCAAATAAAAATGGTAAAGCGGATGCTCTCTCCCGTTTACCTACAAAAGAAGCTTACATTCACGCACCTCAATCCGTGATTCCCAAAGAAAAGTTTTTACTATTCCTTATTGATTCAACTGAACTACTTAAACAAGAACAACAGAATGACCTAAACAAACCCCAACATCAGTTGCTACTAAATTCAGAAGGTCTTTACCATCATAACGGCAAACTGTATATACCACCATCCATCAGAGAAACCCTCCTCCATTCCGCTCACGATTCATATTTGGCTGGACATAGCGGTATATACAAAACTCAGGAGATGTTAAAACGCTCTTACTGGTGGCCCACTATGACAACTGATATAACAAACTACGTAAACACCTGTGCAACTTGCGTTACATCCAAACGATCCAAACATCGACCATATGGGTTACTACTACCGATCTCAACTCCATCGAGACCATGGACTGATATAGCGTTAGATTATATAGTAGATCTTCCCAGATCTTCCAACAATAACACCATAGTTGTGATAGTGGACCTGTTCAGTAAGATGATACACCTTGTACCATTTCACAAACTACCCACAGCCGCTGAAACTATACAAATCCTTCTCATTAATGTTTTCTGGCTACATGGATTACCTCAACGAATCCTTACAGATCGAGGTTCCCAGTTCACCAGCGCTCTCTGGACTGAATTCTGCAACAGATTTTCGATTGGCAAAAAACTCTCATCTTCATACCATCCACAGACTAACGGACAAACAGAGAGGTGTAATCAATGGGTTGAACAGTTCTTTTTTTTATTTATAATTATTTATTGACCAATTCAACATTCCATTCCATTGGTAAGAACAAAAGAAAAAGAAAATAAGGCAAAATAAGAACATCAGGAGTCCCTAGTACAGTCGATACACTTACTCTTGGTATCACAACACACTTTTTGTCAACACAGTTTTATACATAGATTTAAACAAAACACACTGTTTCCATGCATTTGTAAATGTGTATCTAATTACATTAATGAAAGAAGGAAGATACTTCTGTGGAATCAATAATTGTTACCAAAACCTTATTTGCATGTTGAAATTGGGAATTTTCTTATATCATAAAAATGAGATACAACCAAAAACGAATCAAAACAAGACAAAACAGAACCACACAAGACACACAAAAAAAAAAAAATAATAGTTCTCCGAACCCCTCTGTCTCCCGTCTCCACACCGACCCCCAATGGCTGACTACCCAGGATATTCGTTATTCGATATAGCTTGTTCCATATATATTGTACCCCTAAAAGGTGCAATTATCTGTCTCTGCATGTTTTCTGGTATATCAACAATTACACTTTTCCATTTGCAAAAAAATCTCTTGACCTGAGCTTCTGAGTTTACTGACGTATCCATTTGTTCCAAAATAATTTGATTTTGGAGCTTTTGCTTAAATTCTTTCAAACTTGGGGCTTTTTTAGACTTCCAATATTTCAGAATTAAAAGCCTTCCTGTAATGATTAAAGTATTCAATTGGCGGATGTTTTTAAGAGCTGTCTCTTCTTGATTAATGAAAAAGAAAACATTCTTATCCGTTATTTGAAAATTACATTGATTAATTTTACTAGCCCAGTTACCTATCTTGCACCAAAATTTTTTAACTTTATAACAGTACCAGAAACAGTGTTGCAAATCTGCGCTATTATTCTTACACTTCTGGCAGGGTATTATAGTTTTATCCCATTTGGCCTTTACCTGTGGAGTAATATAGATTCTATTTATAAATTTAGTATGTGTCTCCCTCCATGAGGTGGAGACTGTTGCTCTATCTATAAGGTTAAAGCTTTCTTGAATTCTTTCTGGCGAAACCCGCCAGTTTTCTGCTAGTTTTTGTAGGTTATTGAAGCCATTATTAGAAATAATCAGCCTATATATTGTTGAGATACAATACCTGCCTGCCTTAAAGAGATTTAAAATAGGTTCTATTGGGTCCCAGGTATCTATCGCCAGACTACTTTGTAGTATTTCCTGTAGATAATGCCTAATTTGTAGAAAGGCGTAGAATTCTTTGTTTTTTATCTCATACTCTTGTTTTATTTTAGTAAAGGTCTTACAGGTCCATAATTCTTTATCTATAAATTGATATACCTTGGTAATCCCCTTTTGAGCCCAGGTCTTAAATATACTTGAATCCAGTGCTTGTTTAAAATTAGGATTTCCCAATATGGGTAGATAAATGGAGAAAGAACTATCAATATCGAAAATCTGTAGTATTCTCTGTCATGCAATAATTACCATCTGGACAGTAGGCAGATATTTAATTTTATAAGGCCATTTATCTCTAGGTATATGAAGAAGGGCAGTAAGGGAAAATGGGTATACTAAGACTCTTTCTAACGGCAGAGCTGCATAATAATCAGCTTCAGTCAGCCAGTCTAAGGCAATCTTGCCAATACAGACTAAATTATACATTTCTATGTCAGGTAACGCTAGCCCTCCTTCGGTTCTAAACAGCATGAGTTTCTTGTATGAGATTGCCTTTCTTCTTTCCCCCCATAGGAATTGTATACATTCTTGTTTAAATCTATTAAGATCCTTTATTTTTATTAATATTGGTAGGTTTTGCATTGGGTACAACAATTTGGGAAATAATAGCATCTTAATTAGATTGATTTTGCCTGTCAACGTGAGTTTAAATTTGGCCCACTTTTCCATATATTGTTTTATTTTAAGGAAGATTGGTGGGTAATTAAAATCATACCAGTCTTCAAAATTAGTTGACAGTTTAATACCCAAATAAGTAAAGTGATCTTTTGCTTCTTTAAAAGGGGAGATTTGTAATGAGTCCTTATTTTTATTTAGCCAGTAAATTTCTGTTTTTGTAAGGTTGACCTTATAGCCTGAAAAGACCCCAAAATCTCGTAGTATTTGATTTAGGGCGGGGATATTTTTTTTTGTATTGGATAATAGTACTAATAAATCGTCCGCATATAGCAATGTTGTTATCTTTCTTTTACCTATTTTAATTCCCTCCAGTTCTTTTCTGAGCTGGATAGCCAGAGGCTCAAGCGCTAGATTAAATAGATAGGGGGACAATGGACATCCCTGCCTTGAACCCTTGTTTAAAGAAAAGTAGTCTGTAGTAGTATCATTGATAATAACTGCGGCAGACGATAAATGATATAATGCTTGTATAAATTGAAAGAAAGGGCCCTCGACTCCATACTTTTTTAATGCTGTAAATAGATGGTCCCAAGTTATGGAGTCGAAGGCCTTCTCTGCATTAATTGATACTATTGCTGCGTCTATGTCTGTAGTATATAATTTCCTTTCTGTTTGTTTTTGATATATATTTAATACTAGCTGGAGTTTGCGTAAATTGCGTGATGAGTTTCGGCCCGGCATGAAACCCACCTGGTCTTTGTGAATGAGGGATCCAATGACTTGTTTAAATCTATGTGCCATTATAGACATTAAAAGTTTATAGTCACTATTTAATAGTGAGATCGGCCTATATGAACCTATTTCCTCTGGGTTTTTGTTTTTTTTAAGTATCAGAGTTATAAGTGATGCCGCAAAATATTTTGACCGTAAGTTATTTTTAATAAAAAATTGGTTAAATAAGGAAGCTAATAGTGGGGAAATATCCTCCGCAAGTAGTTTATAGAGTTCGGCAGGGAGTTGGTCTGGGCCAGCAGCTTTATTAGCTGCCAATTTTTTAATTGCATTAGTTACTTCAAGTAGAGTGATGGGGAGATTTAGTTCATCCAAACTCGATTTATCTAGCCTTGGGACCCTTATTTTTTCCCAGAACTCATTTTTAGCTTGCGTATCTATTGCTGTCTCTGAGTAGACTTCCTTAAAGTATGTACAGATATAACTTTGAATTGCTGGTTTATTTATAATACGACCTTCTGTGGTCTTAATGGCTGTAATTGGTTCCTTCTTTTTTTTTGCTCTAGTTAGATTGGCTAAAGCTTTACCTGCTTTTCCCCCATGTCTATAGAAAAAAAACCCTCTTCCTGAGATCATCTTGTGCCACCTTTTGTGTCAGAAATAATTCTCTTTCTTTTTTAACTTTTTGATATGATAACCAGAGCACTTCGGATGGATCACTAATATAGGAATTAAACGCATTACGTAACTGTGAGGCAAGTTCTAGATCCCTGGCCATTTGCTTTCGTTTTTGTACTACCAAGTATGCTTTTATTTCACCCCTTATCACTGCCTTAAAAGTCTCCCAGAGTATTTCTGTTTTAACTTCACTTGTTTCATTATTCTGCATGAATTCTATCCATTTTAATCTTATCCATGCCTTAAATTGTGTGTTTGAAACAAGATGCCTGGGAAAAAAAAACCTACCAAGATTCATTTCCTGTGGGTTACAAAATTTAATGTGCAAAGTAATAATGGCATGGTCTGAAATGAGTATTTCTTGTATTTCGGGTTTCAACTCTAAACGCAACATTTTATCACTTACTAAAAAATAGTCTAATCTAGACAATGTGCGATGTGCGTATGATTCACATGTAAATTTTTTCAGGTCTGGATTTTGAATCCGCCAGATGTCTTTAAGATGTAGTAAGTTAGAAAAGTTTTTAAATATTTTCGTTTCTTGTTTACTATTTTTATTTAGTGATGGCTTTAATCTATCTAATGTGGGGTATTTAACTAAGTTTAGATCGCCTGCCACAATTAGATTCTCTGAAAAATGGGGTAGTAGTTTTCTTTGTAACTTTACCCAGAAGGCTTTATCTGTTTTATTAGGGCCGTAAATATTACAAAATGTAAATCTCGTCCCTGCTATTTCAAGTTGCATGATAAGATATCTCTCATCTTGGTCTATCTCCGTATTAAGTACTTTAAATTTAATTTTTTTATGAAACAGAAGAGCGACCCCTTTTTTCCTATTCAAGCACGGTGTACCCACTATTTCGCCTACCCAGTCAGTTTTGAGTTTACCTAGTTCGATTTCATTCAAGTGCGTTTCTTGAAGGAAAGCAATGTCTACCTTATATCTTTTTAACTGTTTTAATATCTTTTTGCGTTTCTGTGGTGAGGTTATCCCCCCCACATTCCAAGAAGCAAGGTTAAGTATATTATTCATTTTTAAATATATAGGTTATCTGACACTAAGATCTTTCCATAAAAAGAGGGGTGTGTAATGGGGGGGGGAGAGGAGGGGTTCGGAGAGAACAGAAAAAAAAAAAAAAAAAAAGACAAAACTCCACCACCAAACAATAGGACACAGTTAAAAAAACAATAATACTGAACCGCATCGGGCTCCTTGGCCGAATTCAGCACAATAAACAATATACTTTGACACTCCATATTAACATATTTATAAGTGATTTAATATCATTCTCTTTATTCCTGTTCAATTTAAAGTGCAATGCTTTTCAATTTTGCAAATTCCTTAGCTTCCTCTGGGGTATTAAGTATCTTATTTTCTCCCTCTGTTAAAATCTTAATCTTTGCTGGATAGATGACCGTAGCTTTAATCCCTGCCTGAATTAATTTTGTGCATATTGGGGTTACTTCTTTCCGTTTTTGTGATGTCTCAGATGAGTAATCCTGAAACATTAAGATAGATTTACCTTCAAAAATTAATGGCGCTTTCTGTCTATAGCATTGCATAAATTTTACCTTATCCTGAAAATTTAAAAATCTGGCTATGATCGGTCTTGTTTTAGTTGTTCCATCTGGTAAGGTCTTAGGTGGTCCTAAGCGATGGGCTCTTTCGACTATTAGTGGTAATAAATTAGGTGTTATTCCAAGTCTCTGGGGTATTAACAATGAAACCAGGTGTATTAAATCTTGAGGTTCACTCGCTTCTGGTATGCCCAGAATTCTAACATTATTGCGACGTGAACGGTCTTCTAAATCAGTTAGTTTATATTGTAAGCTTGCTATCTGTGTGTTCTGTTCCTTCATTATGTGCTCTTGCATTATCTTAGCGTCTTCTAGATCGGATATACGTTGTTCCGCTTTATTAAGTCTTAATGTAAATTGTTTAATTTCTATTGTCAAATTATTTATATCTGCTTTGATTTGATCAAATTGTGGTAGCATAAGTTCTGCTATCTGTTTTACTATATCCTGTGATTCTAGGCTGGTAGTGTCTGCTGTATTGGTTGTTAAAGGCAGATTCCCTGCGTTGTCAGTACTAGTTCTATTTTTCCTATCTCTGGCTTTGACTGGCATGTTTGGTGATTGTGTCTTGTAATTGGTGATAAATCTCTCCATATGCAGTAAGTTTAATGCGATGTGTTATTACTTGAAAAGAGAAAAAGATAGGGTAAGAGGCAACAAACAGCAAAAAAAATAAGTGCTTAAACAAAAGAGCTTGAAAAATAAGAAATTGTGGGTACTTGTGTTAGACTGTGTCCTACGTATATATATGTTTTTAACTACACGTGCGCACACGTTCCCTTTTGTACATACAAGTCAATTGTCCTTATAGGAAGAGAAAAAATGGAAGAAAAAACATTCCTTAAGTCTACTTAGTTTAGAAAATAACAAAGCAGCTAATCCAATATCAGATACCCTCCATAAATTTATCTTAATTCTATAGATATTTCCACCCCTGGTAAGCCTAGGTTCCACTCTTCTCAAGCATTCTTATTCTGGGCAGCAAATATGAGTGACTTATAGGGAACCTTTAAGAAGATCTGTGCAATAAAGAGGATTTATATATGCATCATGACATGCAAAAGAGTAAACCCCTCCTAAAGCAGACCTGGCTAAGCAAGTTTCAACTACTCCCAAAATAATATACCTTAATGCTATGTGTAATTTCAAACCTAGTAAGCCTAAGTTTCAATCATTCAGGCCTTCTTATTCAAAACGGTAAATAAATATAAGTGGCCTGTGGAATACTTTTAGTGAGATAAATACAAGGAAAAAAATTTATGCAGGCATAGTGAAATACAATAGGGTAAGCCCATCCAAAGGAAAAATTTTTTTTTTTTTTTTTTTCTCTTTTTTTATTTTCCTTTTTTTTTTCCCTTTCTTTCTTTCCTCTCTTTCCTGTTTTTTTCTTCTTTTAAAAGTTACTATCTCTAGTTAGTGGTGCAGGGTATGTACAACATGTAAATAGATTTTAGCAATTCCTTTTGTTTCTTTGCATTTAACCAACCAATATCATTACATGTTCAAAAAGAAAAAAAAAACACTGCAAACTTTAGATTAAACTCTTTGGAAACAATAAGCAGATGATTATTCAACACAGAATGCAGCCTTATTTTAGTAAGACTGCCATGATTAGGGTTTATCATGCACTCATAAGATCTTTTTGAAACCTTTTTGTCCCTGTCTATAAATATAGCTGCCAGTTCAATGTGACAGGGCTCTCTACCGTTTCCTTTGATTATTACAGCAGATTGTTCCGTAAAGATATCACTCCAGTAGGGCCCTTTATAGATTTTAGCCAAGATTTTAACAGTTAATCAGTTCCTGGGTCTAAGATTAATATTGCTGCAAGTTCCCCAGTATGACAAAGCTCTAATCCACCAGATATTCCATATTGATACACAGCCAAGGCCAATTTACTGCTTTAATCTCCTTTCTATAGACGTTTTGTAAGTGTCTCACTTCTCTGCAGTCTTTCGCCCCTCACCAGCTCTCTTACTAGTGTCCATCAAATTGCGGATGGGCTGTTTTAATTCTGCAGGGACTGTGGAAGATTGCGGCTTTCTTATCTTACAGCGTACCCCCCTCCAGTTACCTTACCAGAGTCCACCAAATCGCGGTTGGGATACCTCTTTGTCACAACAGGTCTCCAGGCTTGTCATACTGCTAGCGTGACCATTTGTGCAGTTCACCACTCTTGAGTCCGTTGTTTTCAGCCGTTTGGTCTCACCGTTGTTTGCACTGTAGCGCTGTGTCTCCTGTGACCTCCTCAGTGATGCCTTTAACCTCGGGCCAGATATCGGTCAGCATAGGCCTGGGGAAGAAGCCTTGTTCCCCTGCGTAAGATCCGGACTGCAAGCTGCTCTCTGCCAGAGCTTTGGTATCCGCCGGCCGTCTAAAGAACCACGGCCCCAAGGATGGCTTGCCGGTGTATTAGGAAGCGGTTGTACTCCTTCCCGCTCTGAGTATCGCCACGCTGACACCATGCGTGGCTCCGCCCCTTCCGCTCCTTCCGAATCCGTCACAATGCTTTACACTTCGTGGGTTGAACAGTTCTTACGAACCTACTGTCACACCAACCAGAACTCCTGGTCCACCGTCATACCTTTTGCAGAATTCGTGTTTAACAACACCATTCATTCCACGACAAAACAGACCCCTTTCTTTGTTAACTACGGTTATCACCCAAGTTTCCAGATACTGCCTGGGAATAGTAAATCAGCTCATATCAACGATTTGTCACATACTATCACCTCAAACTTCACTTCAGTACGGTTAGCAATTGAAGAAGCAAAAATCACACATAAAAAATACTACGATAAAAATAGAATTCCATCACCGCATTATGCCATCGGTGACCTTGTTTGGCTTTCCACAAAGAATTTACGTCTCAACACACCTTCCAGGAAGCTATCACCTTTATATATTGGACCTTTCCCTATCACCAAAATCATAAATTGCAATGCTGTAAAACTTCAATTACCCGCAACTCTAAAAATTCATCCAACTTTCCATGTTGCCCTCCTAAAACCATATAGAGCCGTTCGAACACCACCATCCCTACGATCGCTACCTCCCGTCTCCATTGACCCAAACATTGAATATGAGGTTCATTCCATTCTGGATTCCAGAAAGCTCCAAGGAGTTCTACAGTATCTCGTAAGATGGAAGGGCTACAAAGAGGATGACGATTCATGGGAACCAGCGAGTAATATCTCCGCTCCGCGCCTTGTGTCTAGATTCCATCAGCAGAATCCTGATCGTCCGAAACCATGAGCCCCGGAGTGGCTCCTTGGAGGGGGTGTCCTGTCATGATATCCTTGCTAGTACTTACATACATACCTTGCTATCAGTTACTGTGCCTTTAAATAGTAAATCATCTTCTAATGCTATAAATAGTCACCTCACACATTCTACAGTGCTTGGTATTGACCATGGATGTCTCTCTACAGTCTACACCCTGAGCCTCTCTTGTGAACTCCTGAATTGCTTATTCCAGCACTGATTAGGCTGAGCCGAGTTCGCTGCAACTCCTCAGCTGTTTTCCTCATCGGAACTCCATGCGGTGACGTCACACGCCATCTCCACGCTGCAGCTCCACCATTCCTTCAGATCACCGCTCCCTTTCTGACCTGTTGCCGCCGCTCCGCTTCAAGCTTAGGTAACTCTTCTTCTACCTCCATGAGTAAAACAAATGTAATATGTACATAATACCAAAGAACTTCTGTGCCTAATTTATCTCTCTAATATTACGGAGCTCCTATGACTTTTGCCTTTACTCTATTTCGGTAAATTCTGTACAGCACGTCATGTTACTGATCATTACGTTATTTTCCTGTATGATTACCTGTTTGACATATTGGTATTTTGTTGTCTATATTTTTGCTGCACAAGTTGCGAACGTTACCTTTGGTTGCAGCTCTAAAATATTTGCAGCATTGTTGCCATACATTAACTAGCTGTGATTCTACGTGGGTTTTCATATTACAGGTAATGTAATTCATGTTTCAACCCCGTATTATCCTTGCTACATTACATCATTTACATACATCTCAGCAGCTGTGGTTCACACTTAAACCTCACTTTATTACAGATCTAAATTATCATCACAGTCTGCTACGGAGGTGCCCTGTAATCCCCCTAACGAGGCGCTAATGTTTACAGACTTCTTCTGGGGACTTGTTCAATAGGGTAATCAGTGTTATGTAGCTGATATAGCTTAAAAGGGATCTCTTCTGTGTATATTAAGCCCAACAGCTGTACTAAAATTTATAAGCATACCCTACCCTATAACCCTGCTCCACAATTTAAATGGTTTCCAACATGGAGGTACTTACTATATATATATATAAATTAAAAGTCAAATTGTTATTTAGTTACAGCATACATAAATATGGAGCTTTCAAAATGTTCTTATTTTTTCTCTTGTAAAGAGAAGCTCCTACTATGTCTTCATGATTGATATAAGGTTCATGTATTGTCCTACCTGTTCCCTGCATTGTCATATTAATGCTGTATATAGTCAGCAGCTAATTTGATTCCTATTGAAATGAAGTCCTATGCTCACCTTAGTATCAGCTATTGCTGTTCATCTCCCCACAGCTTAAATGGTGTAAGTTGATCCAGATCAGAGCCACCATGTTAAAAGATTCCAGGTTATTGAGCGGTATTTGGATGATATATACATGTATTTACACCAGTATACCTGTCTATGTACATATGCCTTTAAGTCGTTTTGTTTTTCTGAGGTATGCTATTTTAGCAATCACAGGAATAATCCCAATACAGTATAGAGTTTATATCATAACATTTTATAGGTCCCTTTCACTTAACAGGTTTCATATTATAGTTTATGGAGGGTATATAATAATCATAGGAACAAGAAGCTAGCTATTTCTACCACATTTTAAATGTCCTATTTTTGTTACAAATTGAGCTTGGAGGGCTTATATCTCACTAGTTGTTGTTAATTGACTTTATAGATTTCAATTATGACCTTGTTGGTCTATTCTATGTTATTAGATTTATATGTTCACATTGTCCAATTGGATTTCTGTGCTTTGGACTACCTATATTAATTAAGTCAGACTCTATACCCATCAGATATATTCCCTTTCTATGCAAAATTATACCCTCTATATGGTTCGCTAGGTACTATATGGGCAACCTTTTCACATAGTATTCTCCTTTGTTCATATAAGAAACTACACTTAGCTCATATTTATTCAAGACAGCCTCTATGGCACAACTTTTTCAAATGTGTAGAAGGGGCATTACATTAATATCCTTAAGCTATAAGAGATGTTATCTCAGGCACCTAATGTTCTGTGACCCAGTGTATTATGTTCACCTTTAGCTCGCTATGTGATACAGTCTATGTAATTTTTGTATGTTTTTAGAGTTTATCTTGTATTATATATCTATTTATATGTAAGGCTCATAACACCCCATGATTGCCTACACCCATAGATGCTAAAATATACAAGAATGTATTTTCATACCATTACATATGCGCAAGCTTCTATACTAATATCTATGGGAGCCTTACTGATGAGTGTAATAGGATATTTTCCTTCAGAGTAAGTGCTTCCATATTTCTTATACGTGGAATACTTATTTTATATTCTAAGCATATGAACCTCACTATCCATGCTACACACCTGCTTAAAAACCTGAGACTAGCCTAGAGCTTTATACTATAAAGCTAGGTATCTAGAATTTGACTTGCTCCTAGGGACCCATATACATGTATATATACGGTTCAAATCTTCAATGTACTATACAACTGGATATTAGCATAATATTGTTAACTCCGTTATTATCTAGTTTACCTTAAAGTTAAGGATGTTGCATTATTACAATTTTTTTTGTGTGTTCTATATTATAAAATAAGAAAAATGAGGTTCACCACTTGGGACCCAAGAGTGGTCTCCCTATTATCCATAACTGCCTTCGGTAGCTTTTTAGCTTCTATAGTACTACGAGGTTCAAAAGAGGCCTCATATATCATTAAGAAGGCATATAGTCTATCTGGCAAACATAATGTTTACTATTATTCCTAAACAATGTCATATAAACATGCTATGTCTATCTTGTTTAGATTATATTGGTTGAATGTATGGGAAACAATCTCTTTGTACAGCCTTTAATGTTATGTATTGATTGTATGCCTTGATTTGAACCTCAATAAAAATATAAATAAAAAAACAAACATTAAACCTAATCCCTATGAAAATAAAAAATCCCCCCCAAATAAAAACACCCCCTAATCTAATGCTAAACTACCAATAGCCCTTAAAGGGGCCTTTTGTAGGGATTTGCCCTACGTTAAACAGCTATTTTCCTTAAAAAAATACTAAATCCCACCTCTAACAGTAAACAGTGGCTTCCCTTGCATTCCTATTGGCTGAATTAATTCTTCAAATTCAAATCAGCCAATAGGATGAGAGCTACTGAAATCCTATTGGCAGTTCAAATCAGCCAGTAGGATTTCAGTAGCTCTCATCCTTTTTTCATTTTTTTTGGTCTTTTGTTTTTTTTAGATTAGAGCTTTGGGCTTTTTTAATGAAACAAGCTGAATGCCCTGAATGGGTAGCTTAGGTTTTTTTTAGAGTTAGGTTTTTTATTTTGGGGGGTTGGTTGGGTGGTGGGTTTTACTGTTGGGGGGACTTTGTATTTTTTTACAGGTAAAAGAGCTGTTTAACTTAGGGCAATGCCCTAAAAAAGGCCCTTTTAAGGGCTATTGGTAGTTTATTGCAGGTTAGGGGGTGTTTTTATTTTGGGGGGCTTTTTTATTTTTATAGGGCTATTAGATTAGGTGTAATTGTTTTTATTTTTAATCATTTCATTTATTATTTTTTGTAATAATTTAGTGTTAATTATTTTTTGTAATTTTTAATTTTTTAATTTTTTCGTAGTGTTAGGTTTTTTTAAATTTGTCATTTAGATTTCTTAATTGGTAGTTTTTTAATTTTATTAAAATAGGTTAATTTATAGTTTAAACTTAGTTTTTTTTATTTCACAGGTAAGTTTTTATTTATTTTAAGATAGTTATATTTTTATTTTAATTTTAAGTTAGGGGGGTGTTAGGTTTAGGGGTTAATAGTTTAATTTAGTGTTTTCCTATGTGGGGGGGCTGGCGGTTTAGGAGTTAATAGGTTTATTTAGTAGCAGCGATGTGGGGGGCTGGTGGTTTAGGGGTTAATAGGTTTATTTAGTGGTGTTGATGTGGGAGGCCGGAGGTTTAGTGGTTAATAACTTTATAGTGTCGGCGATGTCGGGGAGCGGCGGATTAGGGGTTAATAGCTTTATTATAATGTCGTGGAGCACTGGAATAGGGGTTAATAACTTTTATTAGTGTCGGCAATGTTGGGAGCGGCGGAATAGGGGTGTTTAGACTTGGGGGCCTATCTATCAAGCTCCGACAGCCGGTGTTTCTGGCGAGTCTTCAGACTCGCCAGTAACAGCAGTTATGAAGCAGCAGTCACAAAGCCCGCTGCTCCATAACCCTGTCCGCCTGTTCTGAGCAGACGGACAGACATTGCCGGAAATCAACCCGATCGGGTACGATCGGGTTGATTGACACCCCCATGCTGGCGGCCCATTGGCCGCGAGTCTGCAGGGGGCGATGTGAGCTGCTGGTGCAATGCGGAATACGGTGAGCGTATTGCTCTCCGTATTCAGTGAGGTCAGGTCCACCAGACCTTGTTAAATAGAGGCCTTGGGGTTTATGTTAGGTTTAAACGTAACTTTTTTTTTCCCACAGACATCAATGGGGTTGCATTACAGAGATTTTTCATTCCACACTTCAGGTGTTAGGTTTTTTTCTAACACTTTCTCCCCATTGATGTCTATGGGGGAAAGCGTGGGAGGCTTTTTAGTAACTCGTAATGGCAGCGCTATGGAGAGTTAAATAACGCAACTTTTTTGCGTTAGTTTCGCATCCTGTTTAGCGCAAAACTCTATCTACCGGTATGTGACTTAAATTTGCATGTGAATAATTTGGTATCGGGGTGTTGTAAACACCAAATATCATGTATTTTTAAATCCTTGCATAACTGCGTAAAAATCTTGGATTTTTGGGTTAGGTAACCAATATTATTATTTTTTGTCCAAGTCTGTCTAAAAAGGGGATGGGGTCAGATTAAAATCACCTGCGAGAATTACGTTTTGTCTAATATATTTAGTAAGAAATATCATAAATTTATACCAGAACTCTGGGTCTACATTATTAGGGCCATAGATGTTCCACAGAATATATTTTTTGCCCTTTATTTCTATTTCCAAAATGATCAATCTCTCGTCCGAATCGATCTCATTACTAATAACTTTATATGTAAATTTTTTGTTTAATAGGATTTCTACACCTCTTTTCCTGTTAAGGCACGAGGAGGCAAAAACTTACCCAACACATTGGTCTATTAGATTTAAGGCCTGCATTATTTGTTCTATGAGAGCCCATCCTATGTGCCCTCTCAATGGCTAAGGGTAGAGAGCTTGAGGTTGGGTTACTGTAACAAGATTGAAAACGTCTAAAAATTCTCTGTTTTCTGGGAGACCGATGATTTTTAAATGATTGCGCCTGGATCGATCTTCTAGGTCATCTAGTCTAGTTTTCAATAATTTGAGATTTTTCTCTTGGGAGTTTAATGTCTGAGTTTGCATATTAATTGTATCCTCTGCTTCAGAGACCCTATCTATCTCAGTTAATCTGTTAGAAAATTGTCTCATTTCTGTTGTTAAACTCAAAATTTGTACTTTCACAGCTTTAAATTGAGGTAAGAATATATCTGATAGTTGGCTAACTAGTGTTTGAAGCGCTATTTCGGAAAGTGCTGGTTCATTGCATGTGTGCTTTGGAAACATGATTTTTCTAATATTTGTGTTTGACAGTCATGGTGGGTGAATTGACTTTACTATGTGTAATACATTTTTCTTTGTGCATGTTCAAAGATAAAGAAGATATTACAGATTTATCTGTACTGAGGTGAAGGAAAGTGTCATTAGTGTAGGTTAGTGGCAAACTGTGTTTATATTACAAAAACAATGTGGCTTAATTAAATTTCAAGTGATATTGCTCACAAAGTATGCATAGATTTTAGATTTATTTTTTTTCCTTTTCAAATACGTGACTTTTCAGTGCCCCCTCTCCCTTAGTAAGCCAGCCTGTCCAGATTCTAGGTTATATAATAACCAGGGGTCAAGTCGGGCGGGTACGCATGGGAACGGAGTTCCTGCACTATTTTTGCAGGAGTTCCCTCTGATTTTTGCAGGAGTTCCCTCTGATTTTTGCAGGAGTTCCCTCTGGACAGAGAACAGAAACCCTTCAGTAAATACTGCTGCTGTTGGTGGAAGGAGCTGGAGCACAGCCTGTTAGAGGGATAGTGAGATCCTCTAGTAATGGGCAGTAAAATATCCTACAATACACTAAATGCAAGCCTGTCAGCGGTCCTGCTGTGTGATCACCCCGCACTGTGTGGAACATGTGGTGCTTACATTTCTGTGTGGCTTGCTCTTGGGTTATTTATCTCCCCTTAGCAGAAATAGGACTATTGCACCTTAAGTGGGTAAGACTCTGTGAGGTAATCGCCTAACCTTTCCAACAGTGTAAGTCTTGGGGGTCTGAAAAAAATAAAAAAAAAGTTAAAAATAAAATTGTTCAAAATATAAAAAAAAACATCAAAAAAAACTTAGCACCCAGGTGGGAAAGTGCTTAGCACTCAAAGGGTTACATGTGTAACTTATATACATATAAATACATTGTGTATATAAAACAATATTAATTGTGAGGGAGAGTGGAAGTCTTGGTGAGTTCACACACTTTTTTTTGTAGGACTTGACCCCTGATAATAACCCTTTGTTCTAGATCTAATACAATTCAGTTAATAAGTGAATCAGCTAAGGCTTAAAATGGGATATTTTTACCAGTCTAACGCCTAGATTTAGAGTTTTGCGTTAGAGGGGGTGCGTTAGCTACGCGTGCTTTTTTTCTCCCGCACCTTTTAAATACCGCTGGTATTTAGAGTTCACAGAATGGCTGGGTTTTCACTGCGTTAGGCTCCAAAAAGGGAGCGTAGAGCATAATTTAACGCCACTGCAACTCTAGATACCAGCGGTGCTTACGGACGCGGCCAGCTTCAAAAACGTGCTCGTGCACGATATCCCCATAGAAAACAATGGGGCATTTTGAGCTGAAAAAAAACCTAACACCTGCAAAAAAGCAGCGTTCAGCTCTTAACGCAGCCCCATTGTTGTCTATGGGGAAACACTTCCTAGGTCTGCACCTAACACTCTAACATGTACCCCGAGTCTAAACACCCCTAACCTTACACTTATTAACCCCTAATCTGCCGCCCCCGCTATCGCTGACACCTGCATATTTTTTTAACCCCTAATCTGCCGCTCCGTAAACCGCCGCTACCTACATTATCTCTGTGTACCCCTAATCTGCTGCCCCCAACATCGCCGACCCCTATATTATATTTATTAACCCCTAATCTTCCCCCCACAACGTCGCCTCCACCTGCCTACACTTATTAACCCCTAATCTGCCGAGCGGACCGCACCGCTGCTATAATAAAGTTATTAACCCCTAATCCGCCTCAATAACCCTATAATAAATAGTATTAACCCCTAATCTGCCCTCCCTAACATCGCCGACACCTAACTTCAAACATTAACCCCTAATCTGCCGACCGGAGATCACCGCTATTCTAATAAATGTATTAACCCCAAAAGCTAAGTCTAACACTAACACCCCCCTAAATTAAATATAATTTTAATCTAACGAAATTAATTAACTCTTATTAAATAAATTATTCCTATTTAAAGCTAAATACTTACCTGTAAAATAAATCCTAATATAGCTACAATATAAATTATAATTACATTGTAGCTATTTTAGGATTAATATTTATTTTACAGGCAACTTTGTAATTATTTTAACCATGTACAATAGCTATTAAATAGTTAAGAACTATTTAATAGTTACCTAGTTAAAATAATTACAAAATTACCTGTAAAATAAATCCTAACCTAAGTTACAATTAAACCTAACACTATACTATCATTAAATTAATTAAATAAAATACCTACAATTACCTACAATTAAACCTAACACTACACTATCAATAAATTAATTAAATACAATATCTACAAATAACTACAATGAAATAAACTAACTAAAGTACAAAAAATAAAAAAGAACTAAGTTACAAAAAATAAAAAAATATTTACAAACATAAGAAAAATATTACAACAATTTTAAACTAATTACACCTACTCTAAGCCCCCTAATAAAATAACAAAGACCCCCAAAATAAAAAATGCCCTACCCTATTCTAAATTACTAAAGTTCAAAGCTCTTTTACCTTACCAGCCCTGAACAGGGCCCTTTGCGGGGCATGCCCCAAGAAGTTCAGCTCTTTTGCCTGTAAAAAAAAACATACAATACCCCCCCCAACATTACAACCCACCACCCACATACCCCTAATCTAACCCAAATCCCCCTTAAATAAACCTAACACTAAGCCCCTGAAGATCATCCTACCTTGTCTTCACCTCACCAGGTATCACCGATCCGTCCTGGCTCCAAAATCTTCATCCAACCCAAGCGGGGGCTGGCGATCCATCATCCGGTGGCTGAAGAGGTCCAGAAGAGGCTCCAAAGTCTTCATCCTATCCAGGAAGAAGAGTAGATCTGGACCGGCAACCATCATCTTCCAAGCGGCATCTTCTATCTTCATCCGATGAGGACCGGCTCCATCCTGAAGACCTCCGACGCGGACCCATCTTCATCCGGTGACGTCCAACTGAAGAATGACTGTTCCTTTAAGGGACGTCATCCAAGATGGCGTCCCTCGAATTCCGATTGGCTGATAGGATTCTATCAGCCAATCGTAATTAAGGTAGGAATATTCTGATTGGCTGATGGAATCAGCCAATCAGAATCAAGTTCAATCCGATTGGCTGATCCAATCAGCCAATCAGATTGAGCTTGCATTCTATTGGCTGATCGGAACAGCCAATAGAATGCAAGCTCAATCTGATTGGCTGATCGGATCAGCCAATCGGATTGAACTTGATTCTGATTGGCTGATTCCATCAGCCAATCAGAATTTTCCTACCTTAATTCCGATTGGCTGATAGAATCCTATCAGCCAATCAGAATTCGAGGGACGCCATCTTGGATGACGTCCCTTAAAGGAACCTTTATTCGGCTAGTAGGCGTCGGGAGAAGAGGATGTTCCGCGTCGGATGGAAGATGATGGCTCCCGAAGAAAGAAGATTGAAGATGCTGTTGATAGAAGACTTCATCCGGATCATGGACCTCTTCAGCTCCCGCTTGGATGAAGACTTCATCCGGATCATGGACCTCTTCAGCTCCCGCTTGGATGAAGACTTCAGCCGGATCATGGACCTCTTCAGCCCCCCGCTTGGGCTTGGATCAGGACATCGGAGGAGCTCTTCAGGACGGATCGGTGAACCTGGTATGGTGAAGATAAGGTAGGAAGATCTTCAGGGGCTTAGTGTTAGGTTTATTTAAGGGGGGTTTGGGTTAGATTAGGGGTATGTGGGTGGTGGGTTGTAATGTTGGTGGGGGGGTATTGTATGTTTTTTTTACAGGCAAAAGAGCTGAACTTCTTGGGGCATGCCCCACAAAGGGCCCTGTTCAGGGCTGGTAAGGTAAAAGAGCTTTGAACTTTTTAAATTTAGAATAGGGTAAGGCATTTTGTTATTTTGGGGGTCTTTGTTATTTTATTAGGGGGCTTAGAGTAGGTGTAATTAGTTTAAAATTGTTGTAATATTTTTCTTATGTTTGTAGATATTTTTTTATTTTTTGTAACTTAGTTCTTTTTTATTTTTTGTACTTTAGTTAGTTTATTTCATTGTAGTTATTTGTAGATATTGTATTTAATTAATTTATTGATAGTGTAGTGTTAGGTTTAATTGTAGGTAATTGTAGGTATTTTATTTAATTAATTTAATGATAGTATAGTGTTAGGTTTAATTGTAACTTAGGTTAGGATTTATTTTACAGGTAATTTTGTAATTATTTTAACTAGGTAACTATTAAATAGTTCTTAACTATTTAATAGCTATTGTACATGGTTAAAATAATTACAAAGTTGCCTGTAAAATAAATATTAATCCTAAAATAGCTACAATGTAATTATTATTTATATTGTAGCTATATTAGGATTTATTTTACAGGTAAGTATTTAGCTTTAAATAGGAATAATTTATTTAATAAGAGTTAATTAATTTCGTTAGATTAAAATTATATTTAATTTAGGGGGGTGTTAGTGTTAGGGTTAGACTTAGCTTTAGGGGTTAATACATTTATTAGAATAGCGGTGATCTCCGGTCAGCAGATTAGGGGTTAATGTTTGAAGTTAGGTGTCGGCGATGTTAGGGAGGGCAGATTAGGGGTTAATACTATTTTTTATAGGGTTAGTGAGGCGGATTAGGGGTTAATAACTTTATTATAGTAGCGGTGCGGTCCGCTCGGCAGATTAGGGGTTAATAAGTGTAGGCAGGTGGAGGCGACTTTGTGGGGGGCAGATTAGGGGTTAATAAATATAATATAGGGGTCGGCGGTGTTAGGGGCAGCAGATTCGGGGTACATAGGGATAATGTAAGTAGCTGCGGTTTACGGAGTGGCAGATTAGGGGTTAAAAATAGTATGCAGGGGTCAGCGATAGCGGGGGCGGCAGAATAGGGGTTAATAAGTGTAAGGTTAGGGGTGTTTAGACTCGGGGTACATGTTAGAGTGTTAGGTGCAGACATAGGAAGTGTTTCCCCATAGCAAACAATGGGGCTGCGTTAGGAGCTGAACGCGGCTTTTTTGCAGGTGTTAGGTTTTTTTTCAGCTCAAACAGCCCCATTGTTTCCTATGGGGGAATCGTGCATGAGCACGTTTTTGAGGCTGGCCGCATCCGTAAGCAACTTTGGTATCGAGAGTTGAAGTTGCGTTAAAAATGCTCTACGCTCCTTTTTTGGAGCCTAACGCAGCCTTTATGTGGACTCTCAATACCAGAGTTATTTTTATGGTGCGGCCAGAAAAAAGCCGGCGTTAGCTACGCGGGTCCTTACCGACAAAACTCTAAATCTAGCCGTCTGTCAATAAGCATTCAGTCTCTCACAAATACCAAATACTATATCTGCAATATAAATAGTTCCCAGTATTATAACAGCAAGTCCTGGATCATACATCAAGATCTCCATTTTCTCAACTGTCCCGGGTTAGTAAATTCACCTGCCCACCTAGACCATTTGAAAGGAACACTTTACCCCAATGTTTTCTTCACGTTGGGTTGTTTCCAACGATCCATTTGAACTGCTGGAGTGTATTAAAATTCTTACAAATAGCTCCTTTTACTTCATTTTGGCATTTTTAATAGCTGACCTTTCCTGTGGTATCCCTATCTATTCTGAAAGTTTCTATACTTAGGTATAGGTTAAAGGAAGCCTGTGTAAATGAGAAGAAATTATATTCCTAGTAGGAGGTAGAAGAGATAAGCAATGAAATGTTAATTTTCAATTGTTCTAAGTATTGGGCTTTAGTTTACAGGGAGAGGCATGTGTGTAGCCAATCACCTGCTAGCAGCACCCAGTACTAGCGCATTGTTGCGGTGCCTACATAGGTAAGCTTTCCAACAAAGGATACCAAGAGAAAAAACAAATTTCTCAATAGAATTAAAATTGCGTATCTGATCCACGAAAGTTTAATTTTGCCTTTCATGTCTCTTTTAAATGGGTCAGAATGGCTTAAGTTAAGCAAACTACTATTCTATTAAAATACAACACACATTCAAGGACATGTTTATGACTTGTTCCATATTGGCTAAGAGGTAACCTTAGAGTGACAGTTCACAGCTGCCTCATTGTCTGTGGTTAGATGTGGTGCATTACTATGGAGCCTGTGATGTCACAGAGGAGTTTTTGCTCACAAACAGGTATCAGCTCTTAAGTCAATGATCACATCACACTTGCTCTGACAATGGATAGGACATTAGTAGGTTATCATAAAAAAGCTTTTCAGCAGGCTGTATTTTTTATCTTCAGACCAGCAGTTTGTGGTGTTTGACTAGCAGATGCTATATAACTTTATAGTGTGACTCTTTATCAGAGATGGTCTCTGAGAAGATTTCATTGGATAAGATTCAGGATCGTCTGTAGATGATACAAGTTACCAATACTTTGTTTTGTGATGCTGTTGTGGAAATAATCTTCATCAATGCCAAAATGCAGCTTGGCCTTTAACTAGAAGAGCCTGGTGGTTAAAATTTTGGTCATCGGATAGGGTTTGTAAAGGCAGATTTTTTCTCCTCCTTTTCAGGGGAAGTTATTATTCAAACCTGGACTGTACGTTTTTGAGGTTTTTCTGATTCAGTCATTGACACTCTTGTTCAAGGTAGAAATCCTTTGTATACGAAGATTTATCATAAGGCCTGGAAATGTTTTCTTTCCTGGTGTCACAGTAAGAGTTTCCTTGGAAAACTCAAATATGTTACAGGGTTCAGAGTGTCTAATACAGCAGTAGTAGATGACTGGGTAATCACAGTAATAGAAATCTGATAACTGAGATATTTTGCAGGGTCAACACATATAAAACAGTTGTAGCAGATGACTGGATAATTGCAGTAATATCTGTCTGGTAACTGAGTTATGTTGCTGGGTCAGGGTATACAATACAGTTGTATACAGATGTAGCAGATAACTGGATAATCAAAATAATACTTGTCTGGTAACTGAGTTATGTTGCAGGGTCAGGGTACACAATACAGTTGTAGCAGATGACTGGGTAATCACATTAATAATTGTCTGGTAACAGTTAAGTTGCAGGATTAGGGTATATAATTTACTTGTAGCAAATGACTGGATGATCACAATACTGGTTCTTTGGTAACTGAGATATGTTGCAGGGTTTAGAATATACAATATAGTGGTGTCCAGGATAAATACAGCAAAAACAAAACAAATACAGCAGGGTACATGCAGGCACTAAAACACAGGCCGAGGATGTTGCTGGGTCAGGGTATACAATACAGTTGTAGCAGATGACTTTGTTATTACATTAATAATTGTCTGGTAACTGAGTTATGTTGCAGCCAGGATTAGGATATAGAATTTACTTGTAGAAAATGGCTGGATGATCACAATAATGATTCCTTGGGAACTGAGATATGTTGCAGGGTTTAGAATGTACAATATAGTGGTGTCCAGGATAAAAGCATAAAAAAAATCACAGGCAGAGGAAATTAAGCAGGACTGGAATGACTTGAAATACACAGGGAAAGGGTATGTTGGAACAGACACAGAGTAAACTGCAACTTAGCTGGTACATTGAGCCTAGGCATGAGAATTTTCTTTAATAGAAACTGAATCAGATATCAGGTGGGAGATAACTAATCAGACAGGTTCCAGCAGAAGAGGTTGATGCAGAAAGCAAGCTGACTGACAAGGAAGACCAGTAACATCCTTAAAGAGACAGGGGCAACAAGCAGGCAGGCATGTCACAGGGGCTGTTTACCATTAGACAGGTGTTTAATCCGGTATCTCATCCTTGGAACTTTTTTGGCCCTGTTATAAACAACATCCTTTACATTTATGCATGGTTTGGACAATCAACTTCTGTCAGGAAGATATATTTTACATAATCTGGATGTCGGCTTTAAAATTGTTTTTAGGGCCACTAAGATTTTTTCTTCCTTATTTGTCTATTTTTTTATTAATCTCATAAGCGTCAGAAAGCTTCAGCAATTACACTTGCTTCTTAGCAAAAGCAAATGATTAGTAAGGCTGGTAGCAAGATCTGTTTCTACTTCTAGGGCCTTTTGGAATTAAAGGAACAGTCAAGTCCAAAAAAACTTTCATGATTCAGATTGGGCATGTCATTTTAAACAACTTTACCATTTACTTTTATCACCAAATTTCCTTTGTTCTCTTGGTATTCTTAGTAAAAAGCTAAACCTAGGAAGGCACATATGATAATTTCTAAGCCCTTGAAGGCCGCCTCTTATCACATGCTTTTTTATTTGCTTTTCACATTAGGGGAGAGCTAGTTCATGTAAACCATATAGATAACATTGTGATCACGCAGGTGGATTGTGGCAGACACTGCACTAATTGGCTAAAATACAAGTCAATAGATAATAAATAAAATGTCATGTGATCAGGGGGCTGTCAGAAGATGCTTAGATACAAGTTAATCACAGAGGTAAAAAGTATATTAATATAACAGTGCTGGTTATGCAAAAACTGGGGAATGTGTAATAAAGGGATTATCTATCTTTTAAAACAACAAAAATTCTGGTGTTGACTGTCCCTTTAAGTATCTGTAGAACAAATCTGCAAGAGATCTATTAGGTTCTTACATTATTTTAATACATTTTATCATTTTTATGTTTTTTTGTCTCTGTTTTTAGCAAAAAAGTTCTCCAGGCAGCAGTATCTGGTCATTAGTTTTAGTTTCTTAAGTTCAGATTTCGAGCTTTCTTAGTTATCTCGTGGACTCCACAGCTAAAGTATTAGATCCCAGATGTAATGTCTTGTGGACTCTCAATACTTTATTAAAGAAAACTAAATTTATACTTACCTAATAAGTTAATATCATGGTGATGTGAGTCCACGAGACCCCCCCCCCCCATTTTTATGCTTGTTTGGTGGCAAATCGCACTTTATTTACCCTTCCTTGATCTTTCCTGCTTTTCTGTCCCTTTCCTTCCTTGGCCATATGTTTAACTGAGGTAATCAGTGAAATAAATAGGATTAAAAGATCTTGGTATGTTGAGTATTGTTTGGAGAAATCACATATGGTATTGGACTGGAGTATAATACCATATGTGATTTCTCATGGACTCTCACCACTATGAATGAAATTAATTTATCAGGTACGCATAATTTATTTTTAAGATCCTCTTTTGAAATCAAAATTATACAAATTGTATAAATACTTTTAAAAAGATTTTTATATTGATGTAAATCTGTAATCCTGAGAGCTTACTAATAATGTAGCAAATTTTCGTAACCTCTTTTTTCAGCTGGTATATGTTTGTATACTAACTTTCTCTGTTTACATTTTTATATAAGCAAAGTTAGAAAATGACAAACTCTGGCAAAATTCCATATAATAAAATATCCACTTAATTTGGAATCCTTAAAAAGTGTACAAGCCACTAATACAAAAAACATGAGAAGTGCAGCACAATGGCTTTAAGCGTTTCGGGTGTGTCCCGTAATCACACCCGAAACACGTAAGCCGTTGTGCTTCGCTTCTCATGTTTGTTGTATTGGTGGCTTGTACACTTTTTAAGGATTACAAATAAAGTGCATATTTTATTATATGGAATTTTGCCAGAGCGTGTCACTTTCTAACTTTGCTTCTACTCTACTTCTACTGTGATTGGCCATACACGCTCCTTTTGTGTTTGTTCTAACGTACCATTGGATTGGATGTGTGATCTTTGGGAGACACACCCCCTACCCGGAAGAATCGTACAGTGACGGTGTGCTAATGGGAGACGGAAACAGAGACGGAGATACACGGGTCTGACCTGGACAACTATACTAAAGGTACTGTTACCGTGTTAAACATTGTGCATTGGAAGAGGAAGTCTTTTGGGACTATAGGAGTGTATAGAACTATACATAGAAGGTCTGTCACCTAGTCTGCATCTGGGATATGCGAGAGGGAATTTTTCCCAGGGTGACCACTAGTTCATACACATTTGCCCATATTTTTCAGTACCGTTAAATTTATTTGGGACTATAGTAAATACATAGTGATGTATCAGACATAGAAGGTCTGTCACCTAGTCCGCAACTGTTGCGAGAGGGAATATATCCCAGGGTGATTACTATCCAACATACTCCCACAGGCACATTATCACCACCAGCACATATCTCCCAGGGGACAATTGCATGGGACACATCTTTTCCAAGAAAGAAAGATAACATAGACATTCAAACGAACATTTTATTTTTATTAAGTGGGGCCTGCAAACCCCCTTTTCTTCTTTAACTGTTTAATTTTTATATAAACAGATTTCTACTTGAGCTTCCCAATAAATGTTTGATATAACTTTTCATCAAACCATTGGAATGGGGGAAGAGGTAAGCCGTTTTAATTACCACCTCTTTTTGGTTAAGAACTTTTTAAATTTGTGTTTTTGATAAAAGTATTTGCTTTTTTAGAGCTGCCTACACCTCTAGAGGACCTAAATAGAAGCCAAGCAGAGTGATATTCTCTGTAGGGAACAGGAATGGTAGAGAGTTTGTGGAGCTGGGAGAGGGAAGGAAGGGGATTAAGATTATGTTTAATTCTTTTTTTCAACTAGTGATTTTCATTAATTGTTTTAATATTAGAAAATAAGTTTTATTTTGTTCTCGGAAGGATCGAAAAGGACACCAAGCAGAGTGACACACCCCCTCTTCCTCTATGGAATATTGGATTAGTGGTGGGATGGTGTAGAGGGGAGAGAGGAAGTGATTGTCACACTGGTTGATGCACCTTTTTTTTTTTTGGAAAAAGCAGGTAATCGTAAGGAATTACTAACGTTTTGATGTATGTCTTCTATATTAAAGGGCCAGTCAATGTTCAAATTAATGTTACAGAATTATACACAAAATGATGTGGATAGTGGAAAGGATTTTTTTGTTATTTTATTTTTTTAAAATAATTTTTATTGAGGTTTATGCACAAGATTACAAACATTATAAACAGAGCTGTGCAAATCAGTTATATCTGTATATACAAATCAGTTATATCTATATATTATAACATTTTCGTTATATCCAACCAAATTGAAGTTACAAATTCTAGACTAGTTCACTCAGACATGGATACTAGTACTACCTAAGATTGCACTATAATACATCAACATGTTTGGAAATGTAAAAAATAAAACAGAATATCCTCACGTACCAAACTGCTCAATAAACCCCCATGTTTTCTTATTAGCTAAAAAAGAAGAAGATAATGTGCAGGTAACCCCTATTTTCTACTGCTAAAGCTTGGACAGAATGGATTCCCATATGAAAAATATTGGCCACTTTTTGACCAAGAACATTAATATATATTGTTATGGGTGGAGTAGTCAGGGGCACGTAAAAAATATCAAACATATAGGGCCAGTCATGGGTTATTGGCATATAGATAGATAGATAGATAGATAGATAGATAGATACTGTAGGTGTCCTTAAACATGCTAGGAGGTCTCATCCATGACTAATCTTAACCCCTTAACGACACACGTCGTACAGGGTACGTCTTACACAAACAAGTCTTTAAAGACCAGCAACGTACCCTGTACGTCGTCAGGGGTTTAAAGTGGCTGGAAGTGATCCTGATATTGAGGCATCACTGCAATACCTTTTCTGGCACACCGATGCAGAGAGGGCCACTCTGTGACCCTCTCTGCATCGGCCAGCGATGGTGCCGATTGTTGGTGGGTGGGAGAAGCTGCAGAGAGGTGGGTGAGTGGCCCATCGCTGGATCACTTCCATCAGATTAGTCCCCGGTGTGTGCGGGAGTGCCCACGGGGACGTGCGCGGGTGTGTGTGTGCGTGAGAGCCCCCGCGATCTGCACCGATTGTGGTGTTGGTGGAAGCGGGTGGTGGGAGTGGGAGAGGGGGGGAAATTATGTTTAAAAAAGGGATCTGGGAGAGGGGTGGGGGGTATTGAGGGGGGCCAGCTACACTACAGAAAAATAAAAAATGTAATTAAAAAAAATGCACATTATTTTGACAGACAGCTGCCAGTACCTAAAATGTCACCAAATAGTGAGAGGGGGGAGGGTTAGAGAGCTGTTTGGGGGGGGCTCAGGGAGTTTGGGTGGTAAGGGCGGATCCTAAACTGCAGAAAATATATAATAAAAAAAACATACACAAACTTTTTTTTTTTTTTTTTTAAACTGGCAGACTTTCTACCAGTACTTAAGAAGGCTGGGACATTTGTGGGGTGGCGGAGGGAAGAGAGCTGTTTGGGAGGGATCAGGGGGTGGGATGTGTCAGGTGGGAGGCTGATCTCTACACTAAAGCTAACATTAATCCTTCAAGCTCCCTACAAGCTACATAATTAACCCCTTCACTGCTGGGCATAATACAAGTTTGGTGCGCATTGGCATTTAGTGGCCTTCTAATTACCAAAAAGCAATGCTAAACCATATATGTCTGCTATTTCTGAACAATGGTGATCCCAGAGAAGCATTTACAACCACTTGTGCCATAATTGCACAAGCTGTTTGTAAATAATTTCAGTGAGAAACCTAACATTATTGAAAGAGTGAACTTTGTTTTTTATTTGATCGCATTTGGCGGTGAAATGGTGGCATGAAATATACGAAAATGGCCTAGATCAAAACTTTGGGTTGTCTACTACACTACACTAAAGCTAAAATTAACCCTACAAGCTACCTAATTAACCCCTTCACTGCTGGGCATAATACAAGTGTGGTGCGCAGCTGCATTTAGCGGACTTCTAATTACCAAAAAGTAATGCCAAAGCCATAAATGTCTGCTATTTCTGAACAAAGGAGATCCCAGAGAAGCATTTACAACCATTTGTGCCATAATTGCACAAGCTGTTTGTAAATAATTTCAGTGAGAAACCTAAAGTTTGTTAAAAAGTTTGTGAAAACGATTTTTTTTATTTGATCGCATTTGGCGGTGAAATGGTGGCATGAAATATACCAAAATGGCCTAGATCAATACTTTGGGTTGTCTACTAAAAAAAAATATATACATGTCAAGGTATATTCAGGGATTCCTGACAGATATCAGTGTTCCAATGTAACTAGCGCTAATTTTGAAAAAAGAAATGGTTTGGAAATAGCAAAGTGCTACTTGTATTTATTGCCCTATAACTTGCAAAAAAAAAGCAAAGAACATGTAAACATTGGGTATTTCTAAACTCAGGACAAAATTTAGAAACTATTTACTTTGGTTGTTTTTTGGTGGTTGTAGATGTGATTTTGGGGGTCAAAGTTAGAAAAAGTGTGTATTTTCCTCATTTTTTATAATTTATAGTAAATTATAAAATATGATGAAAATAATGGTATCTTTAGAAAATCCATTTAATGGTTATAAAAACTGTATATAATATGTAAATGTAGTAGTAAATGAGTAAGAGGAAAATTACAGCTAAATACAAACACCGCAGAAATGTAAAAATAGCCCTGGTTGAAAAATGGCCTTGTCCTTAAAGGGACACTGAACCCAATTTGTTTTCTATTGTGATTCAGATAGAGCATGCAATTTTAAGCAACTTTCTAATTTACTCCTATTATCAAATTATTTTCATTCTCTTGGTATCTTTATTTGAAATGCAAGAATGTAAGTTTAGATGCCAGCCCATTTTTGGTGAACACACTCTGTTGTCCTTGCTGATTGGTGGGTAAATTCACCAATAAACAAGTGCTTTCCATTTTCCTGAACCAAAAAATAGCTTAGATGCCTTCTTTTTCAAATAAAGAAAGCAAGAGAACTAAGAAAAATTGATAATAGGAGTTAATTAGAAAGTTGTTTATAATTGCATGCTCTATCTGAATCGCAAAAGAAAAAAAATGGGTTCAGTGTCCCTTTAAGGGGTTAAACAAGCATAGAAGGAAAGGTCACGCTTGCAAAAAGCATATGGGTCTATCTGAATATGTACACTATAGGGAATAATTAGCTTAAAGATCTCTTGGAATTTGTGAAACCAAAGGTCATCATCAATAGAAATTATAAATTTGAGTAGCTTTCCCTTAATATAATAAGTATATTATAATGTTATTTAAGATAAGTAAGCATATAACCTAAATGCCTCATATAGTGGCTGTAAATTCTTCATAACTAAACTAGTATAACTGTAACACATAATATTATCAAGGAAGCAGAAAAGTTTGTGGCAGTGATAAATGAGTCTCAATCTATACAGACTAGGGACTCAGTGTGTTAATAAGACTCAGTGTGTTAATAACAGGGGAACAAAAGCGCCTCTTACTTAGACCTTTATAAGGATCCAAGATTAAGAAAAGGAGGCACACTTTGATAACAAAAGCTAAGCTATTATAAGCTGAGTCCATGTAATACAAAACTACCCCTTAATGGACATATAGTATACCACTTTTAAGCAAATAGAATAATGTAGGGAGAGGTGCATAGACTAATTACAAATATATAGCTAAAGTCCTATTATTATCATTCCCAGTCGATATGTTATATATAGTAGAGAGACAGGCAATAGGAACCACAGACCTCATGGTATTTAGTTAAATGAGGCCAGAAATTACAGGCTCCATTACTAGGAGAGAAGTGTGTCTAAAAATGTTATTAATCCAATCATGGGACCCTTAATTTGCAAGGGGATATCTGTACCAAATCTCTATAAGTTGTATCAGCAAAAAGACTATCATATAAACCATCAATTTAGCTACTCAGCTCCGGCCGCAAGCCAAGGAGCATAATAATATACCCATTGTGGCCTGATGAGTACGATCCCCTAGATACAGAGAAACAAGATATATGACCAGGAAATAAATGACAGGAAGATAATTGTCTCCTAAGCAATACTATTAATTCTTTAGTGCATCGGTCATCTTGTTGAACTACATGTAGCGCACTCTCACGCTGGGTAAAGCTTTCGGCTGCTTTACCAAGCACAGGAGCGTGCTACATGTAGTTCAACTGCACAACCTGGTGCACTGTGATTAGACAGCGCGCCCGTGAAGTACGGTTGAAGAAACCTAAAGAGCAGTAAAGGCTAGCGAGGAAGGTAATGTGAGTACGGTTTAGGGGGGTTAAATCTTCAAACCCCCTTTTTTTGCATGTGTCACTAGGTTAATGTTGCATAATTCTGCACATAGTGCAGAATTATGTGACATTAATTTGTACGTTGACTGGTCCTTTATTTTGTAATGTAGCCTGTACATGTCTGATTTGCTTTTCATTATTACACTCCCAGTAGGAGGTAGAAGAGATAAGCAATGAAATGTTACTTTTCAATTGTTCTAAGTATTGGGCTTTAGTTTACAGGGAGAGCTACGAATAACCTGCTAGCAGCACCCAGTAGCACATTGCTGCGGTGCCTACCTAGGTATGCTTTTCATCAAAGGATACCAAGAGAAAAAAACAAGTTTCAGAATAGATTTAAATTGCATATCTGATCCATGAATCAGATATGCAATTTAAATCAATTTAGCTAAGCAAACTACTTTTTCATTAGAATACAACACCATTTAAGGACATATTTATAAGACTTGTTCCATATTGGCTAAGAGGTCTGTGGTTAGAGGTGGTGAGTTACCATGGAGCCTGTGATGTCACAGAGGAGTGTTTGCTCACAAACAAGTATCAGCTCTTGAGTCAGTGATCACATCACACTTGCTCTGACAATAGATAGAACATTAGTAGCTTATCATAAAAAAGCTTTTCAGCAGGCTGTATTTTTTATCTTCAGACCAGCAGTTTGTGGTGTTTGAGTAGCAGATGCTATATAACTTTATAGTGTGACTCTTTATCAGAGATGGTCTCTGAGAAGATTTCAATGGATAAGATTAAGGATCATCCATAGATGATTAAAGTTGCCAATACTTTCTTTTGTGATGCTGTTGTGGAAATAATCTTTATCAATGCCAAAATGCAGCTTGGCCTTTAACTAGAAGAGACTGGTGGTTAAAATCTTGGTCGTTGGATATGGTTTGTAAAGGCAGACTGTACGCATGTATTTATATGCTTGTTTTTGAGGTTTTTCTGATTTAGCCATTGACACTCTTCTTTAAGGTGGGAATCCTTTGTCTTGGAAGATTTATCATAAGGCCTGGAAATATTTTCTTTCCTGGTGTCACAGTAAGATCATCCTTGGAAAACTGAAATATGTTACAGGGTTCAGAGTATAAAATACAGCAGTAGTAGATGACAGGGTAATTACTGCAATATAAATCTGGTAATTGAGATATGTTTCTGGTTCAGGGTATACAATACAGTTGTATACAGTTTTAGCAGATGACTGGATAATCACAATAATGCTGTTCTGGTAACTGAGTTATATTGCAGGGTCGAGGTATAGAATAAAGTTGTAGCAGATGATTGGGTAATCACATTAATACTTGTCTAATAACCGAGTTATGTTGCAGGATTAGGTTATAGAATTCAATTGTAGGAAATGATTGGATTATCATAATATTAGTTCTTTGGAAACTGAGATATGTTGCAGGGTTTAGAATAATATAATACAATATAGTGGTGTCCAGGATAAATTCAGTAGAATAAACAAAAAATACAGCAGGGTATGTGCAGGCAGTAGAGCACAGGCAGAGAAAATCAGAATAACTTGAAATACACAGGGAAAAGGTACATTGGAACAGACATATAGGGGCCGAATAATCAAGCTCCGAATGGAGCTTGATGCCCCTGTTTCCGCGCGAGCCTTCAGCCTTGCCGGAAATAGCAGTTGTCTAAAGACCGCTGCTCCATAACTTGTCCTCCTGCTCTGAGGCCACGGACATCAATCTGCCTGATCCTATATAATCGGACTGATTGACACCCCTTGCTAGCGGCCGCAAATCTGCAGGGGGCGGCATTGCACAAGCAGTTCACCATCATATCATGTACGCTTGCACTTTAATAAATCGGCCCCACAGAGTAAACTGCATTGAGCCTGGACATGATAATTTCCTAAATAGAAACTTAATCAGAGATCAGGTGGGAGATAACTAATCAGACAGGATCCAGCAGAAGAGGTTGACACCAAAAGAAAGCTGACTGATAGTGAAGACCAGTAAAATCCTTAAAGAGACAGGGGCATCAAGAAGGCAGGCATGATACAGGCTCTGTTTACCATTAGACAGGTTTTGGCCGTATGGGTGTTATGATCACTTATGCTTGGTTTGGACATTCAACTTCTGTCTGGAAGATAATATCTTTTCCATAATCTGGATGTGTTAAGGGCTTTAAAATTGTCTTTAGGGGCCACTAAGATTTTTTTGACAAACGCCTTCCTTATTTGTCCATTTTTTTATGAATCTCATAAGGGTCAGACAGCTTCAGCAATTACACTTACTTCTTGGCTAAAGCAAATGATTATAAGGCTGGTAGTGAGATCTGTTTCTACAATACCAATTCCTAAACCGGGTAAAGATATATCAGAATGTGGGAATTTCCGGCCTCTAAACTCTATTCCAAACTTATAGCCAATAGAATTGTTCATCTTCTCCCCTCCTTAATACACTATGACCAGGTTGGCTTCATAGAAGGCCGACAAGGTCCCGACAATACTAGGAGGTTAATAAATGTATTTGGAGAAGCACAAAATGGTGGAATCTCAATGCTGGCCCTGTCGTTGGATGCTGAAAAGGCTTTTTACAGGGTCCGGAGGGACTATCTTTAGGAAGTCTTATATTCATTTGGCATCCCAGAACCTTTTATTCTTGCTATTAAAGCTTTATATTCCTCCCCATTAGCGAGAGTGAGAGGCCTTGTTTTTTTGTTCCCCGGAATTTCGAATTCGTAATGGCAGGAGGCAGGGCTGTCCTCTCTCGCCACTGATTTTTGAGATGGTAATGGAACCCTTTGCCCCAGGCAGCTCGCATATCCCATTTTATATCAGGGGTACTTCTTGAAGCACATATGGATAAAATTGTCTTATTTGCAGAGGATGTTACCCTTCGTCTTACAAATCCTGTTTATTCCATGGCAGCTACTTTCCAATTAACCCTTTGAGTGCTAAGCACTTTCCCACCTGGGTGCTAAGGTTTTCTTAAATGTTTTTTTATTTAATATTTTTAAAAATATTTTTTTTTTACTTTTTTTATTTCAGATCCCCAAGACTTACACCGTTGGAAAGGTTAGGCGATTACTTTTCCAAGGGTAGTTCTTGGGGGTCTGTAGCTGCTTAGATGCCTAAGATACAGGCTTCTAAGCAGCATGCCCCCTGCTCCTATATTTAACATTGTTAATGTTAAATAAAGTTGTGCGGTGACGTCATCACGTTTATTGCGGGTGACATCACCACGCAAAACGGAAGCCCCGACGATGCCTTTCATTATGCAGCACCGATCACCAGGGTAGGAGCGGGTGGGAGCCCCCAGATCTCCCTCAAGTTGGGAGAGTGCTAGTGACGGCTCTGAGCCGTCATTAGCACCAGAGTGGGAAACTCTGTGACGGCTCAGAGCCGTCATTAGCACTCAAGGGGTTAATCAAGCATTTTGGTAAAATAAGCTACTTTAAAATAAATCTTACTAAGACAGAGCCGTTTGCTACTAATATTGCTCAGCCAGCCCTTACAGAGTTGAAATCCTCGTACCCTTTCTCCTGGTCCTTTGAACAACTTTAACATCTTGGGATCCTTCTGAGTGTAGATCCCAACCATACTATTCATTCCAACTTTGACAAACTCCTTTTAGAATTGAAATCGCTACTTGAAAAATGGGATTTAAGAGAAATTTCATGGTTAGGAAGAGTAGCCTCGGTCAAGATTTCAATATTACCCAAAGCGCTTTATCTATTCCATAGCATTCCACTTATTGTTCCACACTGTCTTGCATCAAATACATAGATTGTTTTCAAATTATATCTGGCAAAATAAAAAACCTAGAGTTGCACACAATACACTACAAAGAAGCTATTCAAAGGGCGGTGTAGCCCACCTAACATTTTTAGCTACTATTAGGCAGCCAAACTATTTCATATAGCTGAATGCAGCCTCAAAGGTACCATCTAGAGGAATCTGTCCTCCCCAGAGGCTTAGAGTCAGCTGATACTGTGATCCCCAACCCTCAGAAACTATTTCACAGTGTTTCCAACACTATCATTGTCCATAATCTTCTGATATGGAAAACCCTATGAGCCCGCTCTATGATTGCCACACATCCTTAGCCAGTCCATCATTTACAAGGACTATTCTGGGACCTCACTAGCATACATATAGATAGCTGGAAAGAGAAAGAACTTCTGGTTGTTACTAACTTGTATTATCAAGCATCGCTAAATACCACCACCTCTCTGATTTCAAGATTTGATTCGGTGCCATCTTGGTTTAAATTTGAATGTTTTAGAGTCCTTAGTTTCCTTAGAGCTTGGGGATTCCCCAGACACTCCCTCAGAGAAAATACTGTATGGAAAAATAGATGGTATAATGGTTCTAAATTATATAAACCTCTTACTGTTTATTATAACTTTTTTTGTCAGACCTTACCAACGGGTTGCCCTAGCAACTTAAAGCATGGAGTAGAGAACTGGGAAAAATATTCACTGACCAAGACTTTGATAGGGCTATCAAACTAAAACTATTCTTTGTGATATCATACTAGAAGTCTACGTTAAGCTCCTTTTGAAATGGCATAGAACACCCATAAGGCTAGCTAAAATGTTTCTGACGACATAGCCCCAATGTTGGCGAATATGCTGTGACATAGGATCGGACCTCCATATATGGTGGGACTGCCCGAAATTAGCTCCCCTATGGCAGGAGGTAATGACACTTCTGGACTCTCTCAACCTTACCTCGACTTTCTCTCCATCAAGTGCTTTGTTACATGTTATGGATGATGGAATACCTGACACATCAAGGAGACAGATGATATTTATCCTAACCACTACAAAATTATGTATTGTCCGAGCTTGGAAAACTAAATGCAGTATGGTCTTTGGTAGACTATATGGCAACAATGGAAATGTAATTTTATAACCCAATTGACCAAAAGGAAACATACTGGTCAATCTGGGACGCCTGGTTACACCGTTAACCTGATCACCATGTCATGTCATGTCCTTTTTACCCAATTCATTTTTGCCAGAGAGAGAGAGAGAGAGAGACTTACTGCTGTGTTTCCTTATCCCTTTTCCTCCTCCCTTTCCCCATCTCTTCTTTTTTCTTCTCTTTTTTCCTCTACAAATGCTATATTCTTTACCTGTATCTGACCATCTTGCAGCAATTATAATATATGTACCACTTGCCTAGATATGACTATATAGTATATTCGTCACCTGTTAATGATGAAACTGTTTTATACTATGCTTCTTTTATTTTTGTAAGATTACCCTTTGCAACTTATGTTATGACTTTTAATAACTGTATTCATAATCAATGGTCAATGTGACTGTAACTATTTACGAAATTATGTTATACTATTTTTGCTATGCTATTTTGACCTGAAAAACAAATAAAACTATATTAAAGGGGTGCTAACCCCATTTTTTTTTCATGATTCAGAAAGAGAATGCAATTTATAGCAACTTTCTAATTTACTCCTGTTATCAATTTTTCTTTGTTCTCTTGGCATCTTTATTTGAAAAAAACAGAACAGAAATGTAAGCTTACGAGCTGGCCCATCTTTAGTTCAACACCTGGGTACAGCTTGCTGATTGGCTAAATGTACCCACCAATCGACAAGCGCTATCCAGTATGCTGAACCAAAATATTATGTGTGTTTGTTCCTGTATGTGTGAGCAAGAGTGTGTATGAGCAAGAGTGAGTTTGTGTGTGTCTCAGAAAGAGTGTGTTTGATCAAGCATTTGTGTATCAGTGTGAGTTTGTGTGTGTGTGTCAGAAAAAGAGTGAGTTTGTGTGTGTCTCAGAAAGAGTGTGTTTGTTCAAGCATTTGTGTATCAGTGTGAGTTTGTGTGTGTGTGTCAGAAAAAGAGTGAGTTTGTGTGTATGTGTGAGTAAGCTTGTGCTTTCTGGGTGTTGTAAGAAACATATATTGCAGAACTGCGTTGCAGGGTTTAGATTGGGATTTTTTTAAAGGAACTATGACATTTACCTGTGTGCCTAAGACTCCTGGGACCTGACTGAGTAGAGTAAGAAGATAACAAGGGACTACGGGGGCTGTGTACATGGTCTAAAATGTAATTTGGGCATATATTGGGTATAAAGAAAATTCTGGGGTTATACCTCTGATGTTAACTCAAATTTTGGTATATAGGTGTCATGATGGGACCAAAGAGATTATGCATCTGACCTTAGGTCTCATTGGGCACACAGCTGGCATAAAGTGGAAGGCTGCAAGATTCAAACAATTAATATTAGGTCTTATCTGGGCATATAGCAGTACTGAAGGGGACTGCTGAGACCATACATCTGTTCAGATATCTAATTTAGGCTGTGGGGCCATATATCTGACCTGATCTCTCATTGATGCCTTTATATGTATATTGTGCACAAATGGAGCTACAGTGGCATGAAAATGGATGAAATAGCATGTATTTGATCTAAACTATTACTTTCACATATAGCTGGCAAAACATTGCTACTATTTTGGTAAACAAATGATTTTATGTATGTATTTTAGCATGTTTGATTAAAAGCATGTATTATGTGGTTGTAGGTTAGGGACCCAGGGAGGAAGAGATCTTGATGTGGCCCTGGGACTATAACCATTTGGCTAAACGCTGTAACTCTTCCATTTTTCTTTTAGTCTAGCTGTGTGCTTGCAAGAGAGTGCCAGACTTTCTATCTTTTTTCATGAATATATGTAAATAAAATGTTATGTTTTCTCATCATATTGCAGCCCTAGTTTTCATATTTCTCAATCCTTGTCTTATATCTAAGCATCAGCACTCAATTAAGTCACTCTTTTGACACTAATGAGCTACCATGTTTCAAATTATGTGCAGGCCATGAGAACAACAAGCAACTCTGTGTGCTTCACTTGTTGCCACTATTATTATTATTATTTATTATTTTTTGCCCCCCCCCCAAAAAACATTTTTGCGACTGCCCATGTTCCCAATATGAACCACTATTATCAGCACTTACGGCAAACTACTTCTTAATCTATTGCCTCCAACAACTACCTCATATATTGTAAGATCTCTAGGGACCGGGGCCCTCTAATTCTTTTGTCTCAGTCTGTGAATCTATATCTTATCTTTATTTTTGCCCTCACATATAAAGCTGCAGACTCTGCTGGCACATCACAATTAAACATAATAATGAAAAGCAGACAGTGCAGCAACCAGGCCATGCTATCCTGTCATCCATTTTATTCCATCTACATAGGCACCACATGGTGCTTGAGATAAAGTACAGATACAGTACATTGCATAAAGTAGAAAGAGACATCACCAGCATCCCAGGCCCCAAGAAATAATATGTTAAGGGACTGTAGAGCCTAGGGCATAGTCTGAGGTGATTATAAGCTCTGAGAAGAGCTGTTGGGCCAGGTGTCTAATCAAAGGTGTGAAACGGGTATTTAGGCTGAGGTAGATGCTGCATGGTCTGATCTGATATGGTTGTATGGAAGAAAGAGGAGTTACAAGACCAGGGTACTAACCTGACTGGCTTCTGTTACTCACAAAGGAGTTGAACAACTAGGGGTATTATCTGAGGTCTATTGTGGGTATGGGTTTGATAGAGAGGCTGTCAGTTTTGTAAATCTCGCAATATATTCCAAAAAATTGGGCTGAACCTCTCTGTTCTGACAAGTGGTGATGTGTATCCCGTTGGAAATAGCAAGGATCACAATTTTAGCAAAAGTCTGCATATATCCCACTCATCTGCAATCTAGGCCGAATTTGAAGTGACCTTACACAACATAGAATGTACATTCATTGAAACAAAAAAGGTTTCTGTGTAGGAACACTTCAAATGATGCCCATGTAAACTTAGTTTCACTATACATACACTACATTTCACACACTGCCAATTCTTGTAACTGGAAAGCTGACGAGACTGATATGGCTGAAAATGTGTACCTAACAGTACTTTGAATATTACACACTCACAGCAATGTTTCCCTATTAAAATACAGGTTAGTCCCATGGAATGTCTATCAAACTCCCACGGAATGCCAATATATATATTATGCCTGCTATTTACAGTAAAGACAAAAAAACTTCCTATTAAACCTATAGGAGCTGTGGGGATACATATATATACAATTATTTATATATATATATATATATATATATGTAATTTATTGTATAATGCGATCATATGTATTTTAAGTATTGACGCTATTATCAAAAGGTTTTCTTTTCTTTTTTAAGGAACAAGCTGTATTGTTAGCTGTTATGTCCTGGTGCTGGGGCAGTACAAACTAGGTTTCCAGTAGTACTGAAAAAGGTAAACAGACACACAAAAATGCACTATAATAATAACAATGTTTTTTATGAACTTATTGCAATAACATAAATCAGTAATCAATGCCTTGCTTTATAAGCTGATAAAACTATAAATGCATTACTTATCTTCAGGTTTTAGATAAAGGGGCGGATTTACCAACCCCCATATTGGCCCCAATGCCTCTATTTCCGTGCTGCTCCTTAACTCGTATGCCTCCTCTGAGGCTGAGGACATCAATCCGCCCAATCTCATATGATCGGGTTGATTGACACCCCCTGCTAGCGGCCGATTGTCTGCGAATCTGCAGGGGGCGGCATTGCACAAGCAGTTCACGAGTATGCTGTCGCCATTCAGCAATGTCGGGTGGACATGATCTAATACAGTGGATCATGTCTGTCCGACTGTTAATAAATCGGCCCCAAAGTGTTAATGGCATGAAACAGCATTGAGAGTCATCTTAAGTGGAACACAGACAGATGCTGTATCAAACTTATCTCTAAGATGTTGCCCAAAAACCTTCCTGCCCCCTCAGCAATTCTAATAATTAAATTAAAGTTTAGCAAGCGTGTATAAAGTTATGTTAATCATGTTATTTTATTTAGCAAGGGTAATAAGAGTGTTCTCATAGCAATCAAATATCTCACACCAGTGTGGTAGCACTATTTCTTTTGGAATGTGACATCCCATTTTTTCTCAATAATAACACAGACAGATCGGTAGAGTAAAATACAAGTGTAACCTTTCTTAAATGATGCCCATATGCATTACTCTTAAATGCATAGATGTGTTTTTATGTAATATATATAGTCTAAAATGGAAAGTTTTAATATAAACTGCTACTACATTAACTGTTTGATAAATTATTTGTGCATGGAATCATGAAAAGTTTCCAATCTTTTACATTAGTGATATTAATATGTTATAGATGAAAGGCAGTTATGGAAAACTAGAAAGTTGTGGATACTGTCTTCTATGACATAAAATCACGAACAATACCTCTTCTTCCTATGAAAAAACAACCCCTATTAAAACAGTGGCAAAACTTACAATACATACTATTGCTTCATACAATAAAATACATATAAGTCACTTATTATATAAACGTGCTATTAGGGCCACTGCTACCTAAGCCCACTATTATAACCTTAAGCAACATAACCCCAACCGCAACCTAAACCCTCTACACTATAAACCCCTGAAGGGCATAACTCCCACTGCAACCTAAGCCAACTATACAATTAACACCTTAAGCACCATAACCCCCACAGCAAGCTAAACCCTGTACACTATTAGCCCCTAAAGTGACATAAAACCCACCCGCAACCTAAACCCTCTACACTATTAGCCCCTAAAGTTACATAACCCCCACCGCAACCTAAACCCTCTACACTATTAACCTTTAAAGTTACATAATCCCCACCGCAACCTAACCCCTCTACAGTAAACAAACAAAAAATAGCACAGATTAAAAAAGCAAGAACCACACAACAGTAAAACACAACAAATTAAATAAAACATTAAAAATAATGCATAAAAATAAATAAGCACAAAATACACAACAATAAACAAGTAACAACATAACCAACAATACACAACAATAAACAAGTACCAACATAACCAACAATACACAACAATAAACAAGTATCAACACAACTAATACTCAACAATAAACAAGTATTAACACAACCAATACACAACAATAAACAAGTACCAACACAACTAATACTCAACAATAAACAAGTACTAACACAACCAATACACAACAATAAACAAGTACCAACAGAACTAATACTCAACAATAAACAAGTACTAACACAAGTAATACACAACAATAAACAAGTACCAACACAACTAATACTCAACAATAAACAAGTACTAACACAACTTATACTCAACAATAAACAAGTACTAACACAACCAATACACAACAATAAACAAGTACTAACACAAGTAATACACAACAATAAACAAGTACCAACACAACTAATACTCAACAATAAACAAGTGCTAACACAACTTATACTCAACAATAAACAAGTACTAACACAACCAATACACAACAATAAACAAGTACTAGCACAACCAATACACAACAATAAACAAGTACTAACACAACTAATACTCAACAATAAACAAGTACCAACACAACCAATACACAATAATAAACAAGTACCAACACAACCAATACACAACAATAAACAAGTACTAACACAACCAATACACAACAATAAACAAGTACCAACACAACCAATACGCAACAATAAACAAGTACCAACACAACCAATACACAACAATAAACAAGTACCAACAGAACTAATACTCAACAATAAACAAGTACTAACACAAGTAATACACAACAATAAACAAGTACCAACACAACTAATACTCAACAATAAACAAGTACTAACACAACTTATACTCAACAATAAACAAGTACTAACACAACCAATACACAACAATAAACAAGTACTAACACAAGTAATACACAACAATAAACAAGTACCAACACAACTAATACTCAACAATAAACAAGTGCTAACACAACTTATACTCAACAATAAACAAGTACTAACACAACCAATACACAACAATAAACAAGTACTAGCACAACCAATACACAACAATAAACAAGTACTAACACAACTAATACTCAACAATAAACAAGTACCAACACAACCAATACACAATAATAAACAAGTACCAACACAACCAATACACAACAATAAACAAGTACTAACACAACCAATACACAACAATAAACAAGTACCAACACAACCAATACGCAACAATAAACAAGTACCAACACAACCAATACACAACAATAAACAAGTCACAACTAATACTCAACAATAAACAAGTACCAACACAACCACCAATGCACAACAATAAACAAGTACCAACACAACAACCAATGCACAACAATAAACAAGTACCAACACAACCACCAATGCACAACAATAAACAAGTACCAACACAACAACCAATGCACAACAATAAACAAGTACCAACACAACCGGCTCCTAAGCTTACATTTCTGCTTTTTAAAATAAAGATACCAAGAGAATTAGAAAGTTGTTTAAAATTGCATGCTCTATCTGAATCATGAAAGGTAAAATTTGGGTTTCATATCCCTTTAATGTTAGGAAGGGTTTACCACAACATGCTTCCACCACCACTATTGCTATGAACGTGACAATGTAAATCGCAAAATTTCTCATTAAAAATACAGTCACCACAGTAATTGTCCTGGCAATATTACATTTAGGATAATATTATTGGTTAGAACCACCTTGCCTTATAACTAGCTTGTGTGTTAATAGAATATATTTTTTATATATGTCCTTAGCTTCCTCATATCCAATATATTTCTTTCCTAATAATGCTTAAAGGGACATAAAACCCAAATTTTTTCTTTTATGATACCGATAGAGCATAAAATTTTAAAAAATGTGTAATTTACATCTGTTATCAAATTTTCTTTGTTTTATTGTTATCTTTTGTTGAAAAGCTGAGATCTAAGCTCATGGGTGTGCACATGTCTACAGCACTACTGTATATGGCAGCAGTTTTGCAACAATGTTATACATTAGAAGGAGCACTAGATGGCAGCACTATTTCCTGTCATGTAGTGCTTCAGGCATGTTTAATGTCCCTTTAAGAATACTTTTTTTTTTTTTTAAATGTCCAAACATTTTTTACCATGAATATTTAGTAATTTGTAATTTGCCTTTCCTAGGAAGTGTGCTAAAATAACTTATAGGAACATCTAACTATTGTGTAGGCATTTAATCATTTATGTTGCATTTATGTTGCTTGATGTTTGATGTTTCTGCTGCATGGGAATGACAGTAATTCCTTTTTTTTCTTTTCCTGTTTAACAACACTAGTGTGATCAATAATATATTTCATTACATAATGGATGGTGGCATTATATATAGCTTTATTCTTCTGCCAGACAAAATATAACTTAGGGGACGCTACAGCCTTTTGATTTGTTGAAATGTCATTCTCCTCACAGTATGTAAGCTATGCTTCTGACTGATTCAGATAATTGGACTCTAAAGAACATGATGCAAAGTGAGACCATGTGAAATTACAGGCTGTTACTGAAGGGACAATATGGTCCTGCTTTTAAACAGTGGAACAGCTCATGTATATGATATAAATGTAATGCTTCTGTCTTTATCTGCTAATATTGTACAGAATATTCCCTTTATTATTATTAACATTTATTTATGAAGCGCTAACATTATACACAGTGCTATGAACATTACAAATATGATCACATGGTACAAAAAAAACAAAAAACAAAAAAACAATTGCATGACGGATAGATTCCAGCCAGTGCAAAATGATCATTTTTGGATTTTTGGATTTGACTTAAATCATAAATAAAGTGCATTTCAAATGTTTTAAACTGTGCATAATTTGTTTTTTTAAGGGGAACTGTATTTTGAATTTGATACAAAAGGGACACAAAATCAAAATTAAGCTTTTATGATTCAGACATTGGGGCTGATTTATCGATGTCTGGTAGACATGATACGCTGTAGCGTATCATATCCGCCAGACATCACTGAATGACGACAGCATACGTTCTTGGCATTTAACATTGCACAATCAGTTCTGGTGAATTGCTTGTGCAATGCCGCCCACTGTAGATTCGCGGCCATTCGGCCGCTAGCAAGGGGTGTCAATCAACCGATCCTTTGCGATCGGGCTGATTGGTGTCCGCAGCCTCAGAGGCAGTGGACGAATTAAGGACCAGCGGTCTTAAGACCGCTGCTTCTTAACTCTTGTTTCTGGGGAGTGTAAAGGCTTGTGCGGAAACAGGGGTATTTGGCGCCATTCAGGCCATGATAAATCGGTTCCAGAGAATGCAGTTTTAAACTAACCAATTCACTTCCATTATCAAATTGTGCACAGCCTTGTTATATGCACCAACTACTACTGAGAAAGTGCAAAAGCTCATAGTGTATTCATATATGAGTTTGTGATTGGCAGATGGCTGTCATATGATACAGGGGATGGTCAATTGAAATAAAAACACCCAGTGTAAATTGTAAACACTATGCTCAAAATAGGGTAATTAATACAAAAATGTCATGCTCTATATTTTAATATTAGCACTAGCAACCCTGCAAGTCTATGGCCCAAATTACAAGTGGCACACTAACTAAATGCTTCCCTCTCGCACTAACTGCGCTCAAAGTAAAATTTTAACATGGCTGGATTAGCACGTGTATTAAGTAAAACGTTAGTACGAGAGCGAAAGTCCGATGAGCGGTAACTTCAGGACATCGCAACTGTGTTAACTTCTCCTCTCCACAAACTTCACCGTATATATGTAATCTCGCCCTAGATGTGAGTGCATTAATATATTTTAACCTGTTTTTGTAACAATAAAAGCAGTATACACTATGTTGGCTTCCTCTTGTCTTTATATCTGAGGAAAAATGCATCTTGCACTTACCTGGCGTATCGTATCGATGACACACAGACTACTGGATTGAAATTGCAGTGTGACGACTGAGTCCTCTCCCTTATACTGTGATCCACTTACCTCATAGGATTGAGGTTTATTCTTGTGAGTATTTTGTGGAAATGAAGTCTGCAGCCTGATATCTTCTAGCAACATATGTATCACTGTGGGACATGAATGTTGGATACTATGTTTTAGATACAAGTCCTTATAAATTGCAATTTATTTTTTTAAGGAATTATTTTCGACAAGTTTTTAAATTGACTGATTCATGTTAGCTTAAGTTACTGTTTTGCACTGCTAGCGCAGGTTATAATAGTTTTTTTCCTTGAATTTCTATTTTTTAATTAGGAATGTATTGAGGGTACTTTCCTTTTTCAATACGGTAAACCTGCTGCTCCAGTTTGGTTTTCTCTCAAAGCGCCACCCCAAGGACATTTAGAGACAGTTTTTTCTGACTCTAGGTTATCCTTTGACTCTTGTTTTTAGTATATATATATATATATATATATATATATATATATATATACACAGTATATATATAAAATCAACTTTTAAACATGTTAAAATACTATTTTTGCATGGAATTGTTTTTAAAAAAAGTAAAAAAAAATGAAAGCTCTTTATTGTTATTTTGAAGCTAAATGGAAGTGCATGTCTCTGTTCAATTGAGCTTTAATGGCAGATTGCTCTAATTAGCAGACCACCCACTGCTTCATCATTGATGAACTTACCTTACAAGTATAAAACCAAAACACTGAAAAATGCCCTCTTTAAGATGCAACAAATAAAAACAAAAATTGTCTTTTTGCAAAATGAATTATAGGATCACAATGCTGCTGCTGCTGCTACTTTAAAGAATACATTACAAAAAAGCTAGGATTTATAGTTAGTATTTAAGCTAAAATACATGCAAATGTATATTGCAGTACTACACCAAGGAACCATCCCCTAAAGGGATTGTAAACAAAACATAAATTAAACACATAAATGTTAGATATAATGATGGATTCAAAGCAATAATGCAGATTTATTTTTTTAATAAAATAAGTTGTTTACAGATTGAAGTATATGAAGGATATATTTTTAGTTTCTATAGGATTAATGGTTAGTGCTGTGTTGTAAATTAACCCCTTGTACTAACACATCAATTCCCTAGTGCGGAAAAATGCATTAAACCAAGAAAGGACCATATATTGTCATCCTGGGGGTCCTCCTTCTGATCCAGATTCTGGGGACCCTTTGCACTACAGTAGGGGAATGAGACTGCATTCTCTTTCCCCATTGCTGGCTCCTGGCAGAAAAGCCCCTTATGTCCCCATGGCACATATAATGATGTCAAAGGGGATGGGAACTCCCTTCTGATGCAGGGAGACCTGGGAAATAAGTCTTGGGAAGAGCACTACTGGTTTTGAGTGGAAACAGCAGGCACTTCATCATCAACAGTAGTCGTGCAACTACCTCAACTGTTTGGGTCAGTGGCGGTGTACAGTGAGGAACAACAGTTCTCTGCAGCTCCTGGGCAGCAATTTAACTATGTATTTAACAATTTTGCAGAGGTTAAAACATCACATTGGGTGATTGCTAGTGTTAAAATTGCATGCTCTAACAACTTAGAGCATGTCATTTTTCTAGTATAGTCACACTTTGATGTCCCTTTAATGCTTTAATTTACTTGAGAACTGGTATGCTTGATCTATAATTGTACTTATTAGAATTAACCAGTCCAGCCTTTTTTATTATTTCTACAAGTAATTTTAAATAGAACACATAGGCCATACTTAAATATGCAAAAATAAGAATAAGAACAGTTTACTGTGCAAACTCAAAAGAGCAAAAGAGAAGAACCCATCAAGGCTTAACCCATCAAGGTCTTGTTGACAAGTGGAGCGCAGGGAGCATTATACTTATCACTTGAGAGCAACACAAAATAGCCCTGGAAAATGTAGCGCTCCTAGAGACCTGAAGTAAAGTGGTAATGCTTAAATATATGATTAACAAAACATATGTATAATATATTTAATAGAAAATAAAGGTTTTAAGTCTAGTTTTAACGGTGTGCTCCTTTGTTGTCTCTGGAGATGCCTATGGCACTTACCAGAGTGTAAGTGTGAGAGCCTCCCCTTTCTTCATCGAGGACATACAAAGGTGGATTGGCAAGAGATTTCCTGGTGGGCTACAACAGCTGGGGCTGGAAAGCTACAATTTAAAGGGGTGATTAATGGATGCAATTGTGTTGTAGGTGCTTATATTACAACAATCTAGCCCTTTTCAAATACAAGCTAATAAAGTATAATTCTGAATAAAAATAATGGGGGAAGCAATCCGGAGATGGACACATCAGGGGGTAAGACATGCATCTCAAAAAAAGACATTAAACACATAAACAACCAAATAGGAACATTGGCTCTCCACGATGTGTGGCGCACATTTCACCCCTCGGTCAGGGACTTTACATTCTTCTCCAGCCCACATAGGAGCTATTCGAGACTTGATTATATCTTTACTGACACCATAGGCCTCACTCTGGTTAGACATTCCTCTATTCATCCCATCACATGGTCGGATCATGCGCCAGTCAGGTGCCAGATAGAATGGCCGGAATCTCCGGTCACACCTTATATATGGAGGCTAGATGACAATCTGTAAGATCATCCCCTAGTACAACCAGAAGTAGAAAAATCCCTCTTGGAGTATTTCCAAATCAACGACACTCCTGATGTATCATGGTCCACTATATGGGAGGCACACAAGTGTGTTCTCAGGGGGGTGTTTTTGAAGTTTAAGGCTAACTTACTCAAACAGCACAGAAATAAACACGATACAATACTACAGAACCTCAAACAATTAGAACTAGAGCACAAAAAGGACCCCAAAAATGAAGAATTCAAAGACCGTTTGGGGCAGACTAGAGCAGAGTTCAACATATATTTACAACAAGAGCAACAGAAAAGGGCACTTAAACTGCGTCAAAAATACTACGAGCAAGGCGACAAAGCAGGGAAACTTCTAGCCAGGACCCTAAAACGTAAACAATTAAAAACACATATACACCATATGAAAAGTAAAGATAACCAGATAAAACGCGATAGCACATCGATAGCTGAAGCTTTCCGTTCCTACTTTGCAACACTCTACAATTTAAACACAACAAATGAGTCAGCAGGCCCCACAGCTAACAAAAAATTAATTATAGATGAATACCTCAAGGGAATTACATTACCTAAATTAGATAAGAGTCAAGCAGAAAAACTAGACCTCCCATTTAATATTAAAGAAATTCAGGACGCAATTAGAACCCTTCCAAGTGGAAAAAGTCCAGGCCCAGATGGATTTGGCGTAAAATACTATAAAAAATTTATCCACATACTCGCCCGTAAATTATTACAACTCTTTAATTCTATCAGGCATTCGGGCGGTTTCTCGGCATCTATGCTGGAGGCCCACATCACTATGATACCTAAGCCAGGCAAATCTCCCGATAGCCCAGAAAATTTTCGGCCAATTTCCCTTCTGAACTCAGACATAAAGATTTATGCCAAAGTCCTAGCAAACAGGTTGAGCCCCCTACTGGTGCACCTGATATCAAACGACCAAGTGGGGTTTATACCAGAAAGGGAAGCCAGAGACAACACCATCAAGGTGTTACAGTTGATGGACTTGGCGCGCAATACTGGGCAAGACTTAGTTATGATATCCACGGACGCTGAAAAAGCCTTCGACAGGGTGGACTGGGACTTCCTCGAGTCCACCCTGCGAGGCATGAATATAGGCAAAGACTTTGTAGACAGTATATTTTCCCTCTATGCTAAGCCAATAGCGAGAGTCAGGACCAACTCGGTCCTCTCTGAACCCTTTAACATTAGAAACGGGACCAGACAGGGATGTCCCTTATCGCCACTGCTGTTCGCGGTATCCATTGAGGTACTGGCATGCAAGATCAGGTCACAAAAAGAAATAAGCGGTATACAAACAAAAGACAGAGAATACAAACTGGCAATGTATGCCGACGACATTTTATTGACATTGACTAAAATAGATAAATCCCTACCTCCTCTTCTAAATACATTTAGGGAGTATGGAAGGGTATCAAACTTCCACTTAAACCTATCTAAGTCTGAGCTGATCAATATAAATGCCCCAAAATCAGTTATAGAAGATATCAAATGCCATTGCCCCCTTAAAATACAACACACTCAAATTAAATACCTGGGTATACACATTACACAGCAGTTTGGAGACCTGTTCCCAAAAAATTACATACCCCTACTAAAGGAAATCACAAGTGACCTTTCTAGATGGAAAGGTAAATCATTATCTTGGTTGGGCAGGATTCACACTGTAAAAATGAATGTACTTCCACGTATTCTATACGTCCTACAGGCCCTTCCTATCCCATTGCCAAGAGATTATTTAAACCAATTACAGGGCAACATTGAACAATTTATATGGGGAGGTATTAAACCTAGAGTACCTAGGAAAACTCTATATCCACCCAGAGAGAGGGGAGGACTGGGTTTGCCAAATATAAGCTCCTACAGGACGGCAGTATTATTACAGAGAGTAGTGGAGTGGAGCCATAATTCAATATCTAAACAATGGATTGAACTGGACAGATATATATTGCAGGTTGACAATGTGGGAGGTCAGGCTTGGTTACACACTAAACAGAGACCCATGACTATAAATAGTTACCCATTGCTGGAAGAAGTGTTTCAGAACTGGGAAGCGCTGATAAATACCAGCACACACATAACAACAAGACCGGGACCACTGACCCCACTGTTAGGGAACCCCGAATTCACCTTCACAATTAAACCCAAGTCAGCCACGGATAGTCTAACACGTCTGAGAGATCAAACCCTTTATATAGTGATGAAAGAGGGCAGGATGCTGACATTGACAGATTTTGTAGAAAAAGTGGGAGATCACCCAATCTCCTGGTATACTCATGCGCAAATCTCCCATTACGTAAATTCTCATAAATTACAAACCCAAATAAAAAGACAGCTTACACAATTTGAAACCATATGCACATCTGCATTACCCCCACGACACCTCATATCTAGACTATATAAGATGCTCCTAAACACAGGGGGAGAACAACTACCTTCATATTGCCACAAATGGGTCAGAGAATTAGAGGTAGATATCCCATCAGAGGAGTGGATGCGGATATTCCGCAATCACAAAAAAGCCTCTGTTTCGGCCAAAATCCAGGAAACTAACTTTAAATTTATGTCTAGGTGGTACCTTACTCCGGTAAGACTACAAAAAATTTATAAACAAGCTAATGGTAGATGCTGGAGAGGGTGCGGAGAGCCAGCTGACATGCTGCATGTGTGGTGGGGATGTGCGAAACTAGAGACATTCTGGAACGAAGTTATAGACCATATAAATAAAACGCTGGACTCACACATAACTAAAGACCCAGGAATACTGCTGTTTCATGGCCTACCAAATTTCAAAGACGATATAAAACAAAATCTCCTGTACATTATGATTAATAGTGCCAAATCACTGATCCCGCAAAAATGGAAGACCACAGACACACCAAACCTCATGACTTGGAGAAAACAAGTTGATAACCTACTCCTTTTGGAAAGGTATCATTACTTGAACGTAGGCAAACTGGACCAACATGAATATATGCTAATGCGATGGAATGCTCACAAAGAGGACTGACTACCGAAGAAACGCAACATGACCAATGGTTAATACTCGGGCAACGGGTAAACCATGGTAAATTTGACTGTATGACAGACACATTAGGCACACTACACAAATATCTTCGCTGTGGAGTTGGACTAACCGTACCCTATCCTCCCTCACCCTTTCCCCTCCTAAGACAATTAAACCACATGTATCTATAATACCAATGATAATGTTACAAGAGATTTTATGAAGGACATAACCTTGAAGGCAATTGCTATCACTTATTAATTCTTTGCTGACAAAACTTAAATGTATGATATTTTGAAATTGGCCCAAAAGTGGCTGATTAATCTTTCCCTACAGTCGGTAAGGACTACCCAATGATAATAACTTAGAGTTCTTAATACCCACAAACATGTTAAAGTGACTCTTTTTTGTTATATCGGCTCACAATGTAACCAGAGCCATGTTTGTAATTCTGATAAAAAGTTTAATAAAGCTCTTTGAAAAAAAAAAAAAAAAAAATAATGGGGGAAGGAGTATCCCGGGAATCCCCTATGACAAAAATGGGGTGTGCGTATTCTACTGACTCAATGAAAAATAGGGCTGGTCTTCAAATTTTCCAGGGCTGCTTTTTATTCCCAGTCCGTCCCTGGGGTCATACCAGGAACAAAAATGTTTTCCCATGCAACACATACACAGGAAATCTGTACTGCAACCCATGATCTTTAAATTTGTTCCAGACATAGCTCTTTAAAAAAATAAAGTTTGTTTTTCCTGTCTAGTGACTCAAGAACAGCTGCCTTTGCTTTATCCTCACTGGCAGAACTTGTTCCTCCAAAGTGATCCTTTAAATTCTGCAAGAAGGTCTAAGTGAATATGAGTGATCCAGCGATCTGAATGCAACTTCAGCAAAAGCAGATATCACATGACAAAAAACAATTTGTGCATTGTGTTGTTGGAAAAGCACTTCCTGACTCACAATGTCCTTTAATTGCTTTGCACAATTTTCTAATAATCTTTCCACGATCCAGAAAGCCAATCATCAAAATTCCCTCTGTATTCCAAAACATGGATGCAATAATCTTGCCAGCACATACTTCAACACAAAATTTCTGAGGCTATGAAGCCATAGTACTTCTGCTGTTCAGATTGTGCTTTTGTCTCAGGATTGATGGGATATATTTACAATTCATCCAGTAGTGACAAATTGCCTATAAAAATCATCAGGATTCATTTGAATTCTTGTCAGACGTTCTTGTTAACTCACCGTTCTGCAGTCAACGTTCAGGGTACCCATAGTGCTAACACTTTATTAATGTACAAAGCGTTCAGTAAAATTGACGGTACTGTGTCATATGACACCCTGCGACTATTATGCCAATTGCCAATCTTTGGTTACTCATTAATATGCCATGAATTTTCTATAGTTTATTTAGTGGGAATCATTGTTGGATGACTGAAGTTAAAGGCATCTTCACTTCTCATCTTTCTTCCCAGCTTAAACTCCAAACACCACTTTTTAACTGTAGGGTAAAATGGAGTACTCCCCTAATGTATAAACCAGTAGCGGAACTTCTTAACAGAGGGTCCTGGTGCAAAAATGTTTTGCCCCCTCCAAAAGTAACTCCGTGGTAAGGAATAGTAATAATATTCATGCTGCTCTGTATAATGATTTTAAGAATAGATAGATGGAACTGCAACCTGCACTAATAAAAGTCTTCCCTGCATTAGAATTGTACATATTCTGCACATGCCTATAGACTGATATGGGCCCCCTCAGTACCTGGGCCCTGGTGCAACCGCATCTGCTGCACCAATGGTAGTTCCGCCCCTGGTATAAACCATATCTTTATCGATTTCTAGATGTTATATCTGCACAATATTCACTTTGTTCTATTTTCTACAATTTCCTCTAAGCAAAATGTCGAGTAAGCAGTGTGCCCTCTAAGGCCAGATTTTGTGAGCGTCCCAGCAGTGAAACTGTTAATAAGGTAACCATACCTTGCTGTCTGCATTGTGTAGTGTTTGCTAACTGCAGGGTGTGTTTAGAAAAAAAGATGATAATAAAAATAATAATAATAATAGTTAGTTGCTAAAGAGGTATTAAAGTGATGGTAAATCCAAGCGTTTAACAAACGCTAGGATTTACCATCACTAAAAATCAAGGGGAGTTTAATTCCTCAAACTTTTAAAAAAGGGTGCTAAACTCACCCTTTCTGTGCCGCTGAACAGCGCTAAATTCAGCGGTGCAGGCCACCCACGGCACAACGATCTCCTTCAATGAAGTGACGTTTGCACCTCTGAACCAATAGCGGTGCGTGTCAACTGATAGGTTTCTGTATCTACGTACCGCTATTTGTTCAGAGGGTCAAGCGGCACCTCATTGGTAGAAGATCATTGTGCCGTGGTCGGCCGGAGCCGCTATATTTAGGGCTGTGCAACAGCACAGAAAGGGTGAGTTTAGCACCCTTTTTTACAAGGTTAATGAATTAAACTCCCCTTGATTTCTAGTGATGGTAAATCCTAGTGTTTGTTAAACACTTGGATTTACCATCACTTTAAGCACACAATTATATCTTCTATAATTATCTGCTGTAAATAAGTAATGCATATTATTTATTTTGCTTGATTTCCCTTGCAATTTATCTCAGCAAATGGAGTTCCCCTCCACTAGAGTTCCTGGAGTATGTAGGCTGCAGTGTGTCTGGTATTTCTAATAAGTTTGAGTTCACCCTTTCTTCTAATTGGCTAGGATTATCTATAACAAGTCCCAATGGTGGTTAGTTTCAGAAGGATCATGTTAGTAGGGTGTTACTGATGTCTTGTCATGCAGCAGCAAACATGGAGTTATTACAAGGAACTAAAGTCTTAAAACAAAGATAAATTAAATCTCTACATTGCTCTGGGTTATAAAATATATAATTAAAAATATTTAGTTTTAATTTTTAAAATATTATTCATCATTCATTATATGAAAAACAGCAAAAGCAACACATATATACATTTAAAACAATATTTATCCATTCTGATCTTATAGTGACAGTCAACACCAGAATTTTTGTTGTTTTAAAAGAAAGATAATCCCTTTATTACCCATTCCCCAGTTTTGCATAACCAACACAGTTATATAAATACACTTTTTACCTCTGTGACTACCTTGTATCTAAGCCTCTGCAAACTGCCCCCTTATTTCAGTTCTTTTGACAGACTTGCTTTTTAGCCAATCAGTGCTCACTCCAGGGTAACTTCACGTGCATGAGCTCAATCTTATCTATATGAAACACATGAACTAATGCCCTCTAGTGGTCAAAATGCATTCAGATTAGAGGCAGTCTTCAAGTTCTAAGAAATTAGCATATGAACCTCCTAGAATTAGATTTCAATTAAGAATACCAAGAGAACAAAGCAAAATTAGTGATAAAAGTAAATTGGAAAGTTGTTTAAAATTACATTCCCTATTTAAATCATGAAAGTTTTTTTTGGGACTTGACTGTCCCTTTAAATTAGATATAGCTGTTTAAAACTAATTAATGAGTCAGTCTATTGTATAAGTTTATTGAGATAAAAGATTTTTGGTTACAATCTGCATTATTATGATGATAATGATTATTATTATTTATATTTTTAACATATTTTTAAAGAACAGCGGTGACCTAGAATCAAACAGGGGGAGTAGAAGGAGAATGGGAAAAAAATAATATGAGAATTATTTTCCTAGCAGAATAATTTAGATGAATTATCCATCTCCTTTTCATCAGCTCTGGATTCATTCAGCAGCATCATTTCAGATAATCTGTTAATTATGGTTTACAGACTAGCTTCTAATACTTGAACGGCTGTTTTTATTCTTCCTCTCCAATCTGTTCCCACTCTCTGTCCTGCTTGTTAAATCTTTTCATCTATCAATAAAATGTAATCCTTATTAAACATCTAACCAAAAGTCTCTGCTGGGTGTCATGTGATTCTTTAAACCTGTGCGTTTAGGCATTCAGAATGGCGTAGTGCACTGTATGCATTTCACCTCCATTTATTATTATTATTATTGTACTTTATTTATAAAGCAACAACAAATTCTACAGCGCTGTCCATGAGTACAATACAAATGATAACAGTAGAATGTTCATATAATATTTGTAAGAGAAGACAATTAATCAAACAAGTACTGGAGGAATTGAGGGCCCTATTCCTGTCGGAATTTATCATCTAGAGTTTATAATCTACTCACCTTCTTACTGTTTCCCCTTTGTGCCTGCAGCTCTATTTAAAGCTGTTCTCTTATTTTAACTCCTTTCTGTTGCTGGTTGGTGAAGCTCCGTCTCTTTATACTGGGCACGACCATTTTGTATCTCAGATATTCTTGCACCCTGTAACAAAGTGGTTATGTATTTACAGACCACTGACCCTGACAGCTTTTTGACAGCTGTACTAGACAATTTGGTTTAGCTTTTGCCTTGCAGTTTAAAGGCATCCTTTCAAATAATCATATCTCCCAATGTCAACAAAATGAAGGATAAACAGATTCTTAACTAAAACTGTGCTTGGTATCCATACATGTTTATTCATTTTATATTATCCCTTTCATAAATTTCTTCCCACAGAAACAATTCATTTAATTATTTTCTTATTTGCGGGTACTGTAATCCAATTTTATTAATCTCTGAAGTACAACGTGGTAGCATTGAATCTTCTACTTTTTGTCCACTCAGTAATTAAAAGACTATTACATTCAGCAGAAATTTATGTAGCATTTTTGGGAATGTTAATACTAGTGGTGTTAAGCGTTTGTTACCTAGTATATTTTAAAAATCTGATTTTATAAGAAGTCAGACCAGATAGATCATGCATATACCTATTTTTAGGACAAACAACTACACTTGTTGTAAACATACTTACTTCTTTTTCCATTATCAAAGAGATATTTTCTATAGCCAGAAGGCGCCCAATGACTTCTCTCTCTAACCTTCCTTAGTTCACCCCTCTTTTGTATTAGACTAATTTCCACTTAACACATAATTCTCAATTAGTTTTATCATTATTTTCTTTGCCATTAGTCTATCTCTAATCTATCCTGCTGGTAAAACAAACCTTTTTAAAATGAATCTATTCTTCCTTACAATACAAGTAAACCCCCAAAATAACAAAATCTAATCTAACTAAAAAAACTATCCTAGAAAAGAAAAGTAAAAATATGAAAGCCTATTCTTAAAAAAAAGCCTTAAATAACCCGAAAAGTTGCACTCACTGTTGGGAAATCCGACTCCTCTTGATCCAAGGTTGGGCCCTCTTCATCCTGGTTCCAAGCACCGGGGGCCCAACTTCGTGGAGGCAGACTTCGGTGGCCTCTTCCGCCGCCTCTGCTGCACATCTTCTTTTCTTTGGCTCTCTTCTGCTAGCCCTCATCTTCATGTAGTCACCGTCACACACTGAAATTCGGAAACAAGCAAGTTTTTAAACTTAAATTCTAATTATTTATTTACTATTTATTATCATTTATTTATAAAACGCCAGCAGATTACGCAGTGCTATACAAAGAATAAAACATTACAGGGATGCATTACATTCACAAACAAGTACAATTGTCCCGCTGCGCCACTATAGCTGTTGCTAGGGGGGTGGCATCTCCTTCCCTGCTCGTTATCAGGGGCTGTGTCTGGTCTGGATGCGTGTGGCGCTGACGTCATCGCTGCACGCTCCTCTCTCTCAGATGCTGGTCCAGATTCCTCTGGCGCGAATCCTGCGCCTATGTAAGTCGCTCAATAACGATCTATCACTGCCTAAGTATAGGTGTTACTTTGTGTGCTCCTGGGTGTGATAGATCGTTACTACTGTATTGCCTTTATCTGTTTGAACCCTGCCTGTCTGACTACTCTGCCTGTTATACCCCTGAATTGCATGATTGATATACTGCTGCTGAACTCTGCCTATCTGACTACTCTGCCTGTTTAACCCCTAAATTGCTGGATTGATATACTGCTGCTGAACTCTGCCTGTCTGACTACTCTGCTTGTTTAACCCCTGTTGTTCTGGATTGCCTCTTTGTTGCCGAACCCTGCCTGCCTGACCATTCTAGTGGTGTGCCCTTGGACTGCTTTACCGTTGCTAAATCCTGCCTGACCATTCTAGTGGTTTGCCCTTGTACTGCTTTACTGTTGCCACATCCTGCCTGTCTGACCATTCTAGTGATTTGCCTTGGACTGCTCTGCCATTACCGCTGAGGACTGTCCTGCCTGTGGTGAGTGCCGCCCTCCTCATCTTACTAACTTTCTCTGCTCTGGGATATTCCCTATCATTACGGCTTGACGCCAGGAAAACAAGACTACTGGCCGAGTTCGGTCTGATAGAGGAGTATCCCACCCACGGGCATTAAAACAATAGGCGTACATTACAGTTGTAGGTGCAATAATTGAGTTATACAAAATAAAGGGAATTATCCTTTTCTTTTGGATGATAACAATTTACATTTAAACATGTTCTTGCTACTGACACTTGAACTTTTTACTTTAAGGGGTAGATTTATCATAGTGCGAGCTGACATGATACAATGTAGCGCATCATGTCTGCTGCACATCGATAAATGTCGACAGCATACAGTGTCTGCATTTGTCATTGCACCAGCAGGGCTTGATAAATAGGCCCCTAAGTGTTTATAGGTTTCTCTTTCACCCACACCAATGCTACTCTAGAATAGACTTCACTATGGTAGACGTAACTAGCATGCCCCTAGTGCAACAAGCTGATATATTACCAATCACATGGTCAGACCATTCAATTATCAACATTGTAATGCAATGGCCAACAACCCCAGCTAAAGAAATTACTTAAAATTAGTTGATCATCTTTTGAGTGATCCTCTTATCAAAACACAAATCCAAAATTCAATTCTGGAATTGTAATCTGAAATTATTCGTGAAATCGAAGAAATATTACACAGGACCTGTTCTATTGACCCATTAATTTGGCTTCTGAATAAAGATCCAAAAATTCTGATTAAATATAAACGTAAAATGTTCCAAATTATGGTTAATAGCATTAGATTTATCATTGCTATAAATTGGAAGAGTAGGAATCTCCCAAATATCCCCATGTGGAAAAATAGAGTCTCTGAATTTATAGAACTAGAGGAATTCCACTATCAAAAACAAGGTAAACTAGAAACTTACTTAAAAAATACAGACAATGTGGGAATCCTACCTAGAAAATTATTACAAAACGAAATAATTACTGTAGGATTTTATTGAAATTAATCTATCATAATACTTGACACGTTCTCCCCCTTATTTATACAATTGTACTGGACCTTTTAACATTCGAGTTACTTGACAACCAACATTTTTAGTTACCCTTAAAGGCATATATTAACATTTTATAAATTGCTTTTACAGTAACATATATGTTTGTTCTCCTTTTCAGGTTACTTATTATATAATGTATAAAAGAAATGAATCCACAACACGTTTTTGTTTATACAATTGTATTTTATTCTTTTGTCTTTTTTGGACCTTATATTTCTCAATAAAGTAAAAAAAACAAAATGTACTGGCTCATTAGTCAATTCAAATCTAATCAAGTATGACGGAACAGAATTTGTTTTACAGTATATTACCTAGCTAAACTTTCTCCAGGATTTTATCATGACATTTTGTGGATTAACTAACTTCTATGTTATTCTACTGACACAGGAATTAGTGGCAATACACACACGTATATATACGTCTAGTGAGGGATTTCTAGTTTGCTGCAATAATCCTGTTAAAAGGATAGCTGTGTTAAAACAGTATTTTGAAGCAAAAAAAATGAGAATTTGCATATCTAATTTGCATATCTTACCCAGAATTCTCTTGTGCATTGGTAACATTGTATATGAGGTATTTCTGGGGAAAAGTGAGCGGGGAATCTTGCCTAGATGTGCTAATTTCCTATGCAAATATTTACATTGATTTAATTTTGAGACATGGAGGATTTTAATTTCAGTTTTTTTATCTCCCCCATAATTTTAATGAATTTTGGTTTAACCTTGAAAATAGCTTTACCAATGCAGCAACCGGAAATCTATCTCCTACTGATGAGTTCCAAAAAGAACGAAACAGGCTGTCTAGTGAGTGATTTCTAGTTTGCTGCAATAATCCTGTTAAAAGGATAGCTGTGTTAAAACAGTATTTTGAAGCAAAAAAACTGAGAATTTGCATATCTAATTTGCATATCGTACCCAGAATTCTCTTGTGCATTGGTAACATTGTATATGAGGTATTTCTGGGGAAAAGAGAGCGGGGAATCTTGCCTAGATGTGCTAATTTCCTATGCAAATATTTACATTGATTTAATTTTGAGACATGGAGGATTTTAATAAAGTAGTTGCAAGATTCTTAACAATAATAGTATGCCGAATTGAACAGGGCCTGTCAGCCCACTTACAAGTAAATAAGTGGGCTGACAGGTCCTGCTCAATTCGGCATACTTTTACTTTTATAACAGTACTTTATTTTTACCTAATCCCAATAGGTAGCGCTTCACACGCAAACATTGGATACACCGTTATATCCACAATTGTCTATTTCATATCTTTAACAAAAGACTACTACCTATTATTGTTAAGAATCTTGCAACTACGTTATAACAATATTTAAGGTCTACAGAAAAAAAATAGATTGGGGCTAATTGTGTCTCCAAACATACATCAAAAAAACGGAAATTACCTACAGACTTCTTAGACTGAGCTAACAGCTCTGGGTCAAGATAATATACCGTCTACAGTAACATTTTACTCACAACAAAGGATATACCTCAGCATACAACATTGGTGCAGAGTTTTTTTAACATGCAAGCAACTTACCTCATATCTGATTGAGGGTGAAAAATGTACGCATATGTGATTTGTACATGATAAATTTGCTTTTCATACAAACAGTATTATGCTATGTGCATTTATTTTTTCTTTTCTACCTACTACTGATATGACTGCACAAGGGGACTGAGATTCTTACCACCAGGAGAAAGATAAAGAAAGAAAACTAAGAGAATCCAGGATTTCCATTCCTGCATCACTAGGAGAAGGACAAAGAAGGAGAGAAAAGAGAGTCCAGGATTTCCATTCCTGCACCACTAGGAGAAAGACAAAGAAGGAGAGTAAAGAGAGTCCAGGATTTCCATTCCTACAAAGAAAATATCTACAAAAGATACCATTGCCTGAAGAGCCAAGGGATCACCTTTAATTACAAGAGCAGACTACTTACCTCATAGGATTGAGGTACCCTCCGGTAAGCGCAATATACTTACCTTAAACAAGGAATTGTTGAAAATCAAAGGAACTATTTTATTTAAAAAGAAACATTTATAGATCAATCTGTATACTTCTAGCAGTTACACCAGAGAGAAAAATTAGACCAGCTTCTTACTGGATTACTATATATAGCTGTGCGACTTTCTTTTAGTTTTGATTTCCACTTTCCTATTGCTATTTCTAACAGTGACAAGGGTACACTGTATCAACTCATAGGCAGCACGCATACACAAACATTGATACAAGTATTCGGAGCACTACATCTTTATACAACGCTGTATCACACAGAGTTTTTGCATTTTTTCATAAGTTTAATACTCCTAAACTCTAATATAGTAACAGGTGTTATAGTTTTAGCGCTGGTGTCATTCTTGATTTGTAGATATATATATATATGGAGATAGAAATGCCTACAAGAATAACATCGTCTTTTATAGACGTTATATCGATGACCTGCTATTTATTTGGCAGGGAGAAACCGAATCTGTGGATTTGTTTGTACAAGGTCTGAATAACAATTCGATGGGACTTGAATTTACATTTGAAAAACATGAAACCTGTATCAATTTTTTAGATCTCACTCTAATGCATAAAAGTAACGGACAGATAGTCAGTGATCTGTATAGGAAACCCATTACCAGAAATACAATTTTACATGCTAAGAGTTGCCATCCTAGGCATGTGCCTTTTGCGGTTGCTAAGGGACAGCTTATACGGATTAAAAGAAACTGTACAGAGGAAAAAGCCTATATAAAGCAAAGTACTGAAATGAAAGAGAGATTAAAACATAGGGGTTCTCCGAAGCATGTATTAGAGAGAGCACAAACACAAGTAGACAGACTTGATAGACAGACATTGTTACAACAGTCCAAAAACAAAAAATGTGTTTCCACTCAAAGTGACCAGGTTACTTTTGTAACTGAGTACAGCGAAGAATATAGAAGTATATGCAAAATAGTGAAAAAACATTTTGCACTTCTAGTGGCTGATAACAAATTGACTAAATGTGTGGAACAAGGTTTACGCTGTTCCTACAGAAAGAGTAAGACCATAGGGAACTACTTGTCTCCCTCTGAACTTCCCAGTCCAGCTGATCCCCCGAGTGGGTCTTGGCTTAGACATAGGGGGATGTACAGGTGTGGCAGGTCTAGATGTAGACCATGTGAATTTGCTACCCTCTCAAATAAATTTCAGTCAACAGTGACTGGTGAGGAGTTCAGCATTGATTCCTGCCTTAACTGTACATCCTCCTATGTCATTTATGTCCTGACTTGTATCCAATGTAACCTTCAATATGTGGGTCTCACCACGACAGATGTCAATACGAGGATAAGAAATCATCTTTCCTCTATTAAGACTGGTGAAGCAACCACACCCTTGGTGAAACATTTCAAAAACATACATAATAAAAATAACAACACATTAAGATGGCAAGCCATTGAATGGGTTAAACATCCCCCTAGAGGTGGTAATAGAGATGAGGCTTTGGGGAAACGCGAAATGTTTTGGATCTTTAGATTGCAAACACGCGTACCCAAGGGCCTCAACTCAGAATATGACTTAATCAATTATTGGAAATAGATCAGACTGTGTACACCCTTGGGCTGATTGTATATACACACGTACAGCCATATATGACTATTATTATTGTGTTGTAATCTACACTAATGTCCTTCCATTCCAGTATATTTTTTCATTACTACTGTTTATTGATACCAACCATAATAAGAGAGTTGTTTTGGTTTTGTGTTTGTTTTGTTTTGTATCGATTGACATTTCATTTATATATTGGTTCACCCCTACTTATTTACTTTGAAAATCGGTTTAACAGTGTGTATGAACACTGTGCTGCATACAGAGATTGAGGGTGGTTATCAACATAAGCATCGGACATTTTAATAAAGGAAAAGTTTTATTTTTAGCTCTATACGGAATTGAGCCTTTTCAATTTAATTATTATTATTATTTCCATGCTTATGATATTCCATTCCATATGCAGTATTTGTTCAATTTTGTTCATCTCATCATGCTGTATAGACTCGTAATTGTGCCAGTTTGACCATATATATATGTATCAGCAATAGTATTGCTTCTTTTGAATTGCTCCCTTTGACTTGATTCATTTATTTATTAACTTGATACATAATTACTAAGTATTATATAGATCTTATGTTTAAAAGTTTATGTACATTACTCATGTAATTGTCCTTCAGACTAAAATGTCTATAATTTAAGTATGCATTTTTGTATTTATGGAAAAATGATGTGCAAAGTTTTCTATGTATCTTTTTGGTAACTAACGGGTTAAATGTCTGTATTCACACACTTAAAATGAAGGTTCATGATTGGTCTCTATTTGACCTATCATTGAACAGATGTTCCTTTAAATGCTTCACACGCTTGCATTACTCCAGCTACGACTACGGCATCAGGCCGAAACATGTTAGCCTATGCTTTCGTGTGAATATTCTTTTTATGTGTTTTGGTACCTCCTTATGCTTTTACCACAAGTGGAATCTAATAAAGACTTTTTGTGCTTTTAAATACCTCGCCTGGGATCAAGTTTGTTACCGTTGTCTAAATTTGCACCAGGATTTCCTAGTGCGAGGAGAAGCTCGCAGATTTAGCACCACCTGTTGACACGCTGGATTCACCTATGCTGTTGCTTGGTTACGACAGCAATCAAGTCGATTGGCCGTGACAAGGTCACGTGAGAGGACACTCCTCCCGGCACCACGGCGGAACGCCGTACTCGAACAAACAGAGAGCCGAAGGATTTCGGAGATCACGGTGGTTGTTCCAGACGCTGGAGGCACTAGGAGAGCGGTGAGTGGGTACAGCATATCGCTGTAATTGGGCACAGATTGCTCTAGGAGGTCCCACTAAGCACCGCCAGTGTCAGTAACACCGGGGATAGAGTCCGTCTCTGTTTGTCTGTTTGCATCATTGCCGATATACTGCTTTACCAAGTGAACTATCACATATCACAGGAAGGAGATATATATCATGCTGAATCTTGCTTACAGTTTCACACCTCTCTGTGCAGTTTATTGAACTTTTTTTTCCTTTGATTATTATTTCAGTGCCTCCTGGTAGCACTGTCTCAATTTAAACTGCACCCTCTAGAGCTTCTAAACAATAATACATGGAGAGTACCACTACAGACTTTTATTCCCTGTTACCGGTCACTGAAAGGAGCAATGACTGTTTGGTTATGGACAGAGTCTTTTCAACTGATATAACTACATATTGTTTGGGGGATCTATTTGATGAAATTGAAAAATTGCTTGTAAAAGAACATAAACTTCAGTTTGATGTTTGGACTCTTGATAAGTATATAAAATTGCAGATTATACCAAGAGGTTTGAGGATAAACAAATTTCCGACTTTTGAGGTTAAAGAAATAGATCTAGTAGAATCCTGGAATCTTATACTCACTGAATGTTCTTTCAGGCTTATGCATTGGCTTATTTCTTATAAAACACAACAGCTTGATACTATTAGAAATAAGATTGGCACACTACAACTTGAGCTTAACAATAGGAGGGATGATATTGATTTTTCCAAATTTGATGGGATATTAAGAAATACTCTCTTAGAGTCCAAGAATCTTGTATTAAATTTGAAACATACGAAATATCTCAGAGATTCTGCAGACTATGAAAATAAAATAGTCTATAATTGGCATCATCAACAGAGTAACCAAAACAGGAGATTTAATCGAAGGGGGAGATCCAGGAGCAGGAGTAGAGGTAGGGGTGGCAGACAAGGGGTCTCCAATAAGGAGACAACACTCTCTGGTACTTCAGATAGTGAAGGGGAATCAGGTGAAGATATTGGTGCGTGCAGTGAGGATATACCTGTAACAACAAAAGGTATACTTAAAAACAAGATCCCTGAAAAACAGGTCACGATACAGTTTCCCACGCAAGAACAGTGCACCAATAGTCAAACAGTGAGACCGAAAGAGCAAACTACCAAGAAAGCATCCCCACATACAAACTCAGGATCTAAATATATAAGTCACACCACTACTACACAAATTGCACCTACCACTACTAACACTAGTGTAGATCGACAAGTTTTTGAACAGGTTTTTTACAAACCAACAGAGAAAACAGGAATAGGCCAAGAGAAGCAAGAGAGATACCCACGGAGGAGGAACAGGAACACAAAATACAAGTAAACAATGTTATTAATCTCTCTGCTTATTGTCTATCGGAAACACAATTAAGGGTATTAAGTTATGGCTTAAATTTTGCGCCAACATGCAATTTTAATTTGTTTCACACCATGTTGGATATTAACAAATTGATACGTAACTTAACCCTTAAGAAACATTTTAGTGATATTGAGCAGGGTTCTATAGAAATGACACAAAATGGGGCTACTTCTGGCACGACTCCGCATGCAGTTTTGAATTTAAATTTTGAAGAGACATGTGATGTGATTGCCTTGGAGAATTTGGGGAAACAGGGAGATATTGTTGATGATAGAGATTTAGTCAATAGCTTTAATGGCTTCAAGAATCCCTCTGAATTCTACCCAATTCAGAGTAGGGGGTCTATTCTTGAAACCTTCTACCATAGAGTGGAAGCTGATTTAACTAGACTTTCTGAAACTATTCGATCAGGGAGTGTGGTTCAATCTAAGAGACAGAATCTCAGCAAAACCGAAAAACAAGCAATGTTAGAATTACGTGAAAACCAAGATATAGTCATTCGTTCAGCGGATAAGGGGGGGTCAGTAGTTGTTATGAGCAGAGACAAGTATATTGAAGAAGCCTACAGACAACTACATAATACTAACAACTATGAACCCCTTACTCGAGACCCCACCAATTTATACCAAAGGGAATTAATGTCACTTTTGGACGATGGATTGGAAGATGGGCACCTCGATCAATCTACCTTTGACTATCTTTTGGTCCATAACCCTGTGGTGCCCATCTTCCACCATCTTCCAAAGGTGCACAAAACACTTACCAATGTAACAGGTCGCCCGATAGTGAGTGGGATAGGTTCCATGTTGGAACATCTATCCCAATGGCTTGATGCCATACTTAACCCCTTTGTCACGTCCCTACCAAGATACTTAAAAGACACCAAAGACTTGGTTAATTTAATTGAGACATTACATTGGGACACTAACAATGTTTGGGTCACAGTAGATGTAACAGCCCTCTACTCGTCCATTCCACATGACCAAGGTATACAGGCTCTTTCATTTTTTCTCAAAAGTTATTCTAACTTTTCTACCAAATTTGTGGATTTTGTATTGAGGGCAGCATATTTTCTCTTGACACACAATTTTTTCAGATTCGAGGGCAAGTTCTATCTCCAGAGATGTGGGACAGCCATGGGGGCAAAATTTGCCCCCTCTTACGCCAACCTTTTTATGGGTTGGTGGGAGCTGTCCCACATCTATGGAGATAGAAATGCCTACAAGAATAACATCGTCTTTTATAGACGTTATATCGATGACCTGCTATTTATTTGGCAGGGAGAAACCGAATCTGTGGATTTGTTTGTACAAGGTCTGAATAACAATTCGATGGGACTTGAATTTACATTTGAAAAACATGAAACCTGTATCAATTTTTTAGATCTCACTCTAATGCATAAAAGTAACGGACAGATAGTCAGTGATCTGTATAGGAAACCCATTACCAGAAATACAATTTTACATGCTAAGAGTTGCCATCCTAGGCATGTGCCTTTTGCGGTTGCTAAGGGACAGCTTATACGGATTAAAAGAAACTGTACAGAGGAAAAAGCCTATATAAAGCAAAGTACTGAAATGAAAGAGAGATTAAAACATAGGGGTTATCCGAAGCATGTATTAGAGAGAGCACAAACACAAGTAGACAGACTTGATAGACAGACATTGTTACAACAGTCCAAAAACAAAAAATGTGTTTCCACTCAAAGTGACCAGGTTACTTTTGTAACTGAGTACAGCGAAGAATATAGAAGTATATGCAAAATAGTGAAAAAACATTTTGCACTTCTAGTGGCTGATAACAAATTGACTAAATGTGTGGAACAAGGTTTACGCTGTTCCTACAGAAAGAGTAAGACCATAGGGAACTACTTGTCTCCCTCTGAACTTCCCAGTCCAGCTGATCCCCCGAGTGGGTCTTGGCTTAGACATAGGGGGATGTACAGGTGTGGCAGGTCTAGATGTAGACCATGTGAATTTGCTACCCTCTCAAATAAATTTCAGTCAACAGTGACTGGTGAGGAGTTCAGCATTGATTCCTGCCTTAACTGTACATCCTCCTATGTCATTTATGTCCTGACTTGTATCCAATGTAACCTTCAATATGTGGGTCTCACCACGACAGATGTCAATACGAGGATAAGAAATCATCTTTCCTCTATTAAGACTGGTGAAGCAACCACACCCTTGGTGAAACATTTCAAAAACATACATAATAAAAATAACAACACATTAAGATGGCAAGCCATTGAATGGGTTAAACATCCCCCTAGAGGTGGTAATAGAGATGAGGCTTTGGGGAAACGCGAAATGTTTTGGATCTTTAGATTGCAAACACGCGTACCCAAGGGCCTCAACTCAGAATATGACTTAATCAATTATTGGAAATAGATCAGGCTGTGTACACCCTTGGGCTGATTGTATATACACACGTACAGCCATATATGACTATTATTATTGTGTTGTAATCTACACTAATGTCCTTCCATTCCAGTATATTTTTTCATTACTACTGTTTATTGATACCAACCATAATAAGAGAGTTGTTTTGGTTTTGTGTTTGTTTTGTTTTGTATCGATTGACATTTCATTTATATATTGGTTCACCCCTACTTATTTACTTTGAAAATCGGTTTAACAGTGTGTATGAACACTGTGCTGCATACAGAGATTGAGGGTGGTTATCAACATAAGCATCGGACATTTTAATAAAGGAAAAGTTTTATTTTTAGTTTTCAAAAAAGCTTTATTGGCGAAATAAGAAAGATACAGAGCATTAATATGAGTACAATACAATGTCAGTTGTACATAATTTGCAAACATCTGTACTATTAAGGTTTGTTTGTATAATTTCGCAGATAGGAATTAGATCAATTCAAACAGTATAAGAGAAAAAAAACCTAGTCAGGTACTGCAGAAATGTGTACCGACTACATTACTCAAATATCCAACTGTAACTGTTTAGTGATACCAGTTAAAATAACAGCAAAAACATGAGAAGAAAATAAAAATATAAATCCTCGGGTACAGATCATACGGTATTTATAGCTTTTAGCAGCTTACACTCCTTACACAGCTGCTTATAATACTGCACTCGATTTAAAGATAATGCTTTAGGAAGGAAGAAGTAGTAGGATAGGGCTACAGGGCAAAAAGAGAGGAGGGTGAGAAGGAGGGGGGGTGAAAAAAAAAAAAAAAAAAAAAAGGGGGGGGGGTTGGGAGGAAATGAACCTCTCTCACGTTATTAACTCACAGTCCTCGTCCCTCCCAGGTCAGCAGCATCATCTCGTGTATGTCAAGTTTTCCAATTTTAAGATAATGATATCTTTCAAGTCTCAGCAGGTCTGCTACTTTAGTTTTCCACTCCTGAACACTCGGGGTGGTCTGTTTTTTCCAGTAAACGGGAATCAGGCTTTTTGCTCCATTGAGCATCACCAGGAAGAGCCTGGATTTGTCTTCCCTTGTGATCTTAGGTAATTGATGGTATAATAAGTAACTTGGATTAGGAGGGATGATCACCTCGAGCACCCTACTCATTTCAGCCATTATATCATTCCAGTAAGGTGTTAGTAGGGGACAGGTCCACCAAATATGCAATAGGGTGCCATTTTCTCCGCACCCTCTCCAGCATCCCCCATTTGAGTGAGGGTATATGTGTTTTAACCTGTGGGGGGTCAAGTACCACCTGCTCAGCAATTTATATTGTGTTTCCTGAATTCTAGCCGAGATTGAGGCTCTCCTTGTCTTGTCAAATATCTTGTTCCACTCTTTGGGTCCAATTTCTAGGCCCAGCTCATTTTGCCATGTCTGTGTGTAACCCGGAAGACAGTCATCCCCGCCTAGCTGTAACATTCTATAAATCTGAGATATCAAATGAGATGGAGGCGCGGACATTGTGCACAAGGTTTCAAAATGTGTTCTGCGTCTAGTCAAGTCCGGTTTGGCTTTATGAGTGTCAAGGTAGTGCCGTGTCTGTGTCACTGTGAACCATGAGGCAAAAGCCCTCCTGTTCCACTCAGCTAATGCCGCTTGTGATTTCAATTTACCTTGACAGAGTATATTATACATTGCTGAGTCACCAAGGCTGTAGGTCTTGTTCGGGAAATTGAGCCTTGATAGAAATTCCATATCAGGATTTTCTCTGATTGATGTGATTGGTGAGGATTGCGTCGATACGTAGGTGGCTGTTTTAATCAGTTTATCCCAAGTCGAGAACACTTCCTCGATCATTGGGAAGAGTTTGACCTCTAGAGGTCTGTCTTTAGAGGGGGTCCACGCGAGAGCTCCCACGTTGCCTCTCTTCAGCAGCACGCCATCGACCTGAACCCAGGCCTTTTGGGCCGAGTTATGACACCATTCCACCAATCGTTGAAGAGATATTGCTGTATGATACGTTCTCAGGTCTGGAATACCTAGTCCGCCTCTATTCCGAGGGAGGAAGGTAGTTTTCCTTTTGATTCTAGGCTTTAGATCTCTCCAAATATAGGACTCAAGAGCAGACTGTATTTGATGAATGATGTGCGAGGCCGCCGATAGTGGGATGGTCTGCATGACATATAGCACACGTGGCAACACATTCATTTTAACCACTCCGATGCGGCCCATCCAAGAGATGGTTTTATTTCTCCAAGACGATAGATCTTTAAGGATCTCGTCTCTTATGCCCTTGTAGTTCATGTCTACAGTCTCTTTTATGCATGGGGTTAAGTGAATACCCAGATATTTTAGTTTGCCATGTGCTATTTTTATTGGGCATATACCTTCCAAAATTTGAAAGTCGATGTGGGGGATCGAGATATTCATAATCTCTGACTTGGAAGGGTTTAGGAGAAAGTTCGATACTGTGCCAAAGAGTTTGAACTCCTCTAGGGCCACCGTCAGGGACCCCTTCACATCCGATATCATAAGTAAGACGTCGTCTGCGTACATGGCAAGCTTATGCTCATCACTTCCTACAAGGACACCATGTATTTCTGGGTTTGTCCGGATCCTGCTCGCCAAGACTTCAATTGTCAATGCGAACAAGAGCGGAGACAGGGGACATCCCTGCCTGGTCCCGTTACGAATCATAAAGGCGTCAGAGAGTACTCCATTCACCCTAACTCTAGCGTTCGGCGCCGAGTATAGGGACATGATCTGATTTATAAATTTAGAGCCCAGCCCAAATTTCTCCAGAGTGTGTCGCATAAACTCCCAACTGACCCGGTCAAATGCTTTTTCTGCGTCTGTGGAGACCAGGGCCAGAGGGGTTCCAGTGTTGTGGGCATGCGTTATAATCTGGAGGACTTTTAGGGTATTATCCCTTGCCTCTCGTTTCGGAATAAATCCCACTTGATCAGTAGAGATCAGTTGTGGTAAGTATTTGTTTATGCGGTTAGCTATAACTTTCGCCAGAATCTTGATATCTGAGTTTAGTAGCGATATCGGACGATAGTTCTCTGGTCTATTGTCTGGTTTGTTGGGCTTAGGGATTACTGTGATATGTGCTTCGAGCATCGTATGAGGCAGGATCGGAGAGTCAGATAGCCGGTTAAAGAGAGTCAACATTTCTGGTGCCAAAATGTCACAGAATGTTTTATAGTATTTAGTTCCAAATCCATCCGGACCTGGACTTTTCCCTGTTGCTAGATCCTTAATGGCTTGTTTAATTTCTAATAGTGTGAATGGAGACTCCAGTGCCTCGGAATCTTGGTCGGAGAGCCTGGGGACCTCCACTCTTTCTAGGTATTCCAATATCTGTTGCGTTTCTCGTGCTCGTGGGGGGGGCTCATCTCCTACTTCATTTACTCTCTGTATGTTATAGAGGTTCTCATAGTAAGATCCGAAGATCTCAGCAATTGATTTACCGTCTTCTCTCTGACCCCCATCTGGATGAGTCATGCTATATACATAATGTTTGGGTTTTTTCCTAGCTATTGCTCTGGCTAGTAGACGTCCAGCTTTATCTCCTTGTTCGTAAAATTGTTGCCTTAAGATTAAGGCAGCTTTTTGATAGTCTACTTGAAGGAACTTCATGAGTTCCGATCTCGCTTGAGTCAATCTCTCGGCTAGTGTAATATCTGCTGGTATTCTTTTATGTGCTTGCTCCGCCGATTCTACATCAGCGAGCAACTTGCGATATTTCTCTCTCCTTCCCCTTATTATTCCAGCCTTTCGCTTGAGAAAGAGGCCTCTGATTGTACATTTATGAGCTTCCCAGATCACTGAGGCCTGGGAATCCGAGTCTTTGTGTATTTGGAAATATTCTATTAGTGCCCTTTCTATTTCCAGTTTAAATACTGGATCCTCCAGGAGGAGGTCATCCATCTTCCAGATGTATGGGGTGGCTGGTACATTGGACCACAATACGGTGCATGTGACCGGAGCATGGTCTGACCATGTAATGGGGAGTATATTGCTGTTCGTGGAGAGTGTGAGTCCGATCGTGTCTGTAAACCAGTAATCGATTCTGGAGTATTTTCTATGCGGGTGAGAGTAAAATGTGTAATTCTTAGATGTAGGGTGGTGCAACCGCCAAACATCATATAGTGCTGAGTCCCTGAGGGTGGTTAGTATGCGTTTAAGCGCTTTATGAGGGACGCTGGAGAGGCCGTCGGAGGTATCTAGGGCTGGGTCCAAGGAGGCATTTAGATCACCACCCAAGAATAGAATACCGGATTGGATCTCGTGTATTTTATGAATTACTTTCTGAAGGAAGACCTGCTGAGATTGATTAGGGGAATAAACATTAACTAATGTTATAGGTCTATTGTATAGTGAACCTGTGAGGATCAGATATCTACCCTCTGGGTCTCTATATATTTCTGCAAGTTTGAATGGTAAGTCTGCACTGAATAGGACACCCACCCCATTTTTTTTCTGGGGACCTGAGGCGAAGAAGGCCAAAGGGTACTGACGACTATACCAGCGGGGTTCATGGCCTATAGCAAAGTGTGTTTCTTGAAGGTAAACGATGTTACCTCCCTGTCTATGTAAGTCTCTCATCACCATAGATCTCTTAGCTGGGCTATTCAGGCCTTTTGCATTTATCGAAATTAATTCTATGGGACGGGATACAATTCCCAGGCGTGGGTTCGTCATGCTTACCTTATTATTTTGGGAGAGAAAAAAGAAAAAAAAAAAAAAAAAAAAAAAAGAGGGTAGAGGAGATTAGACTAAAGTTAGGAAAACCAAGAAATACTTACAAGGGATAGGGAAGAGTGAGTCACGTCACAATGAGGGAAGCTTAAATGTGAAGCACTCTGTATAACAGAGTCTTTGTTATAGAAAGAAACTGTAACTGGTATTATGCAGAAACTAATCCGTCTAGAAAGGAACGGATAATACTAATAAACAACAAAAGCAGGGGTAGTGTTCCCCGCCTACTTACGCTACATATATTTAACATTGAAAAAATAAACAACAGTAATAAGTGCATAGAAAAAGGTGCATTTTTCCCGACCTACCCTCCATATGTTACTGGGAGGGCTCCTGTGATGAACCTCTTTCCAAATTCCAGGGGGAAACCTAATATGAGGATGTTAGTCTATGTGATGCGAGGGTCCTTGCCCCTTATGATACTTGATAAATTTAGTAATTGCTTTCAGGTGTTTTATGTACCTGTGGTAAACAGGATTGTTATCAACCACTTATATGCTTCTTGGGTGTTTTCTGCCTCAAGTGGGTAAGGGAAGACCCCTATAAAGATCAAAACTAAGTTTTCTAGGGAGAGGAAGGCCTAACGGTTATATATCCTCTGTTCGGTCCCAATTTGTCCTATGGGTTTAACTGCATTATTTATTCTAAAACATTCTCTTCTTATATACTAGTCTATAAGTCTAGGGATCGGCTGTATAATATTTTCCTGTATCCCACAGATCTTGGTTATTATTAAATCAAGCATAACTATTGCTCTACTTATTTAGGGAGGGGCGTAGAATAAGGGCTTCTGGAATTTACTCCAGAAGATTAGGGCTGCTGGACCGGAAACTCATGTCTCAGAGTTTTTCTCTCAACAGTGTTCCCTCTATTTGCCTCGTACTAGCTAGGGTACCTCCATTGGACTGTGAATAACAAACCATTTGGGCCAGATGAGCCATGATTCAGTAAGATCTTATTAATGCCCCTGGGTATTGTGATGGTAACTATAGGATCAGGTTCTGGTCTAGGTAATAACATATAAGTAGCCACATATGTATAGACACAATTGAACATCATTAGTGTTATAATTATAGACAAACATCTGATTATGCTACTAACATTATTCTACGGGTTGCGATAACTCTGGGGATCCTCTGTATACTATATCCCTTTATCCCATAGTTCTTGGTTATTATTAATACAAGCATAACTATAGCTCTACTTATTTAGTAAGGGGCTTAGATTAAGGGCTTCTGGAATCTGCTTCAGGAGAATGGTACTGCGGGGCCAGAGACTTATGTCTCAGAGTTTTTATCTTAACAGTGTTCCCTCTATTTGCCTCATCCTAGATAGGGTATTCCCCTCATACTGTGTGTAATAAACTAGCTTAGTCAGATGAGTCATAATTCAATCAGAACCTAGCAACATATAGGGATATCATGGTAACAGTTACAGAAACAAGTTCTTGTCCGTAAAGTAATAACATATAAGTAATCAAACATGTGCACACACAACTAAACATCATTAGTACTGTGAATTATATACATGCATCAGGTATTGCTACTAATGTTATACTATGGATTGATCATAGGGATTACCATCAGTTAAGAATTGTAACAATTTAAAACACTAATAGGTTATAACTTATCTGAGGTGGTTCTCAGTGTCCAGGAGGTTAAAGCCCAATTTCAGGGCTACTGCTAGGGAGGGTAGGTCATATTGTCCAAGTAGTGAAAGAAAAAAGGAGAAAAGAAATGTTCCTTATGTTCAGTCTGGGAGATGTTGCAGGCCGCTAGGTTCCCCTTCTGCTGGGCCCTCCGGGGCTACAGGGGCCTTTACAGGAAGTCTTATATTGAGGCCAAGAGCCTGATTGAAGGACGGGAGATCTGATGGTGTCTTGAGGACATGTGTGACATTATTTTTAGTGACCATGAGGCTGGTAGGAAAACCCCATCTATATGGGATTCTATTGGCTTTTAAGGCAGAGGTGACAAACCTGAGGTCCCTCCTCTTTTGGAGAGTAGCTGGACTCAGGTCTGAGTATACTTGCAGTTCAACACCTCTAAATTCTATCTGTTGCTTGTTTCTAGCTAATCGAAGCACTTCTTCCTTTTCTTTAAAGGATAGTAGCTTTAAAATGATGTCTCTAGGTGGGGCCCGTCCTGGAGGTTTAGGGCGCAGCGCCCTGTGTGCCCTTTCAATCTGGATCTCAGGACCCATAATTTCATTTCTGAGATACTTGACAAAATCTTGAATATATTCCTGTATAGCAGGGGGTTCGATTGACTCTGGAACTCCTCGCAGTCTGAGGTTGTTCCTCCTACTGCGGTTCTCGAGGTCCTCAATTCTCTCTAGCAGTGTATGTACTGTGCTCTCTTGCGCCTGCAGAAAGCTAGCTTGGTGCTGGAGATCAGAGCTGAGTACTTCATGCTTTTCTTCTACCTGGGTTGCCCTGCGGTCTACAGCTGAAATATCTCGTTTAAGTTCGTGAAACATAGATTTAAAATCTTTCATGGCCTCTTTTATATCTGCTTTGGATGAGAGAAGCTTTATATCTTCTTTGGTCACACAGTTCTGGTGGGTGTGCATTGTGTCAGTATTATGAATCTGTGCAGCTACTCTTTTCTGTTGTGTCTCAGGCTTCTCCAGAGGAGCTGTAGAGTCATTTGCAATTAAAAAATTGTCCATCACTGTGGTTTGAGAATTCTTAGGGAGTCTAGCCTGTCTTTTGCTGGTCATTACATATACACCACCAGCCCAAAATGTATGACCTGAAAGCAGTGTAACAGTGTAACAGGCCAAATGACAAGAGTTTAATAGGAATTATGTCTCTGTAAGGTAGTGGTGGCAACACACATGCAGCCGTTATTATACTATAAGAGGTTAGATTTATCTTGAGGAAACTGAGGCACTGAAATTATAGTAACAGTCTAATGAATTTGCTTTGCATGCAGTGTTTGCGGCCTATGTAGTTGTAGCCGTGGATATTCCACTGATCTCACATAAGAAGCCTCTCATGCAGAACCCACTAGGGGGTCCTGGGATGTAGTACTGGTAAGGGGATAGCAGAGTTCAGTACCTTATAAGTGTTAGATGGAGAGTGTCAGTTCCGTTCGCCACGTGGCTAGACCTGATGGTGCGGTCTTGTTCGGGCCTGCTCCGCTCCCACTCTGCTACGCTGTTTGAACAGGCTGTGAGGGTTCACCGTGAAGGAGGTCAGTGTCTGGTATAGAGTTCCTCCTGATCGCAGCTTGCAGACAGCCTCAGTCGATGTAGCCGTTAGTCTCCTCGGTATGTGCGCTACAGTGCGTGAGTTCACCTTAGTGCAGGACGGCTCCGGAGGTATGCCAGTGTAGCCTGCTCCCGGTGCTATAATGCACCGTTTGTGATCCTCCTCCTAATCGGTAACTTTTTTTGTGTATCGGAGGTATTTGAGTGCGATCACTCCCTCCGGGTGCTGTCAGGTCCAGTGATGGCGGAGCTTCTATCAAGTGTAGCTGCGGCTATTAAGCTGCCTCTGGGTTGTAAAAAGTGTCTCCGATTAGAGGGTTAACGTTAGGAAAGTAAAAAATGCTATTTTCTGCTTAAAATTATTTGATATATGCACTTATTTTAGCGTAAGTTCAGCAGGGACATCAGAGCTTTTCTAGAAAGCAGCCATCTTCAGCTATGGCTAGGCTCCGCCCCCAGGAAAAGTTTTATTTTTTGCTCTATACGGAATTGAGCCTTTTCAATTTAATTATTATTATTATTTCCATGCTTATGATATTCCATTCCATATGCAGTATTTGTTCAATTTTGTTCATCTCATCATGCTGTATAGACTCGTAATTGTGCCAGTTTGATCATATATATATGTATCAGCAATAGTATTGCTTCTTTTGAATTGCTCCCTTTGACTTGATTCATTTATTTATTAACTTGATACATAATTACTAAGTATTATATAGATCTTATGTTTAAAAGTTTATGTACATTACTCATGTAATTGTCCTTCAGACTAAAATGTCTATAATTTAAGTATGCATTTTTGTATTTATGGAAAAATGATGTGCAAAGTTTTCTATGTATCTTTTTGGTAACTAACGGGTTAAATGTCTGTATTCACACACTTAAAATGAAGGTTCATGATTGGTCTCTATTTGACCTATCATTGAACAGATGTTCCTTTAAATGCTTCACACGCTTGCATTACTCCAGCTACGACTACGGCATCAGGCCGAAACATGTTAGCCTATGCTTTCGTGTGAATATTCTTTTTATGTGTTTTGGTACCTCCTTATGCTTTTACCACAAGTGGAATCTAATAAAGACTTTTTGTGCTTTTAAATACCTCGCCTGGGATCAAGTTTGTTACCGTTGTCTATATATATATATATATATATATATATATATAGATATAGATATATATATATATATATATATATATATATATATATATATATATATAACTTTATTTGGAAGTGAAGGGCACTCTCAGGTTTTTTTTGGAGAAACACAAAATGTTTTATTGAGTCATCAAGAACAGAGTCGACGTTTCGGCTCACATCAGAGCCTTCTTCAAGACAAAGAAAATCTGTAAAATATATAAAAAAAAGGAAAAAAAGTATGCTATATACAGTGATAACAAACACCCAACACCATAGTTAATCTAAATTAAAATCTTTTTGAAAGGATAAACTCTAACTCAAAACCAACAGAGTGGCCATGCTAACCACCTAATCACACTAATATCAAACACACATTTGAGCAAAACTGATATAAATCCAAGATTATATTTGATGGATACATCCGAATATATGACAAGAGGGTGGTATGAGCCCACATTGCAAGACTCAGCATTTTTAGACTTAATGCAGTATCCAAGATGAAACTAAATAATGCACTAAAACTCAATCATAAGTGATATACCGGTGAAGCAAATAAATATCAATCAAATATTAAAGTAACAAGCTATACATATGATATAGTATAACCATTCTGTCCTATAAATGAGATCCAATAATGCCACGGCAGTAAACAATGTATGTAATGCATTATAATCAACCAATATGACCACAGCAGGGGATGTAAACTTTTATGTGAACAATCATAAAAAGAACAGACCTTGTATTTAGTCAAAATATAAATTTGTTACACAAAAAACATTTGTCCAATCATAATTGAATAGTCGACCCATTAACTAAAACTCTAAGTGGTTTCCAATACACATATACATTAAGAACGCAACTAGCGATATATACAGCATGAGTATAACCTAACATATAAAGCACGATAACAATTTATGCGGTAAACCGGGTGGAACATAATAGCCGTGTGAAAAGATGGAACAAACAGAATCTATACTCAAATAGAGAGGACCAGAACCAACGCTCTTATAAATACGAGCTAGATATCGGCAGCGGTGCCTTTATACTAAATAAATACATCCTCATTATACAGGGAACAAACAGAGTCAGAGCCGCGCCATCTATTTAATAGCAAGGCATAAATCAAACATTAGCCTGAACTACACAAGAAGAATAAAGAACCACCAAAAAAAGCCGTCTATGTGTATCGCATGAACAACCCAAGTTTTAACAACTATGTAACTACATGGCAATTTACGGGAACAACTTAGAAAAGAAACAAAGTAGTATAGTGCTGTAACAAACCGCAGCTCCTACCTCCAGTCGGCGCGTAGCCATGCTCCCAAAACAGGAAATGAGCTCATAGACACTAAACCACCTGTGCTTACTAATAAGGCTAAGAAAGCGCATTCATTGGTTTAAGCTAGGGGATTGTCAGTCAGTAGCCCGAGCAGCTGTTAAATCACGGCAACACGTAGGCTAGCTAATGTCACTTCAATATTTATGTGATTCCCTTATACACCGAAAAACAGACAATCACTTGAACCGCTGCAATAAAGGACACCCTTAGCTTAAAGAATAAACTCCAAATGTACCCATATATCAAACAAACAGATACTACCAAAATTACAGGGAACCGTATCATACCAATGATCACACAGATAAGCCAACAAATCACATAAACATCACAATCAGGATGGAAAGGCAACCTACAACTGTGTTAAAGCCCAGACCGAGGGCACACTGATATTGCCTTAACCTTAACACAGTGGTCCAAAAGGAATGCAAGAAAAAATATAAATATCAATAGTCAAACACATACAAAGATAAGAAGGCCAAACCTCCAATCAGGAGAAATAAAAATAACTTGGAACTGACATCCTAATATGTACAAAGGCTAGCAATATTAATAGCCCTTGTACAATGGTGTGGGTGTTACACAACTGGTATGTGTTATAAAACAACATCACTATATTATATTACCAACTACAGGATTAGTTGGTAATATAATATGTACAGAAATTTAATAAAACAATGAGTAATCCAGATGGACATTCATCACATGTGGACTGAGAGTATTCAACCTGTAAATCCATCTCGCAACGAAGAAGTTCCTTATGCCTATCACCACCCCTCCTTGGGGGGACCACCATATCTATGAGCATTGCCCTTAAGGTGGAAATTGGATGGTTAGATTCCAGAAAATGACGGGCAACAGGTTGATCTGATTGTCTTTCTTTTAGCGCAGCCCTGATGGCACTCTTATGATTTGCCAATCTTTCTCGGAAGGTCGTGCTCGTTTTTTCTACATAATACCTTCCACATGGGCATGTAAGGAAATATATCACAAATTGGGACGTGCATGTAAGTTTATGTCTAATCAGATATGTTTTTGTAGAGTGTGGATGATGAAACATCGGTCAGTCTTCATCAAAAGTGTTTTTAGACTGCATCTGCTCCTGTAGACCACTCTAGGTAGAGGTGTTTCATTAAACGGTAACGTCAAATCCCCTTTGATGAGATGCAAATTCTTCTTAAGTATATTCCCAATTTGTTTGGTAGCAGGACTAAAGCCAGTGATAAAATTGATGCATGTATCACTTTTTTCATTATCAACCCTCGGTTTTCTTTGGATTAGGGTAGTCTGGTCCAAATGGATTACCTCATTCATTTTTTCAGTCACAAATTTTGGCTGTACCCTCTTTCCAGAAATTTGCTTTTCATTTCATGTAATTGTGTAAGTTTTTGCACAGGGTCAGAGTTGTTCCAAACAACCCTTAAAAGTTGAGATTTAATGATACCCTTCTTTAACTGTGCAGGATGGAAACTGTTAATTTGGAGGAGGGTATTACGGTCAGTCGGTTTAGAGAAGAGGGTGGTTTTGAGAATACATACTTCATCAGTGATACATTTAAAAATACACAAATCCAGAAAGTTTATCCTGGAGCTATCACTTTCACTCTTTAGTGTTATCGATGCTTCTACATTATTGAGAAAGTGTATCCATTCTGTTAGTTCCTGTTGAGTGCCACCCCAAACAACAAACAAATCATCAATGTACCTACGATAAAGTAGGACATTGGAATTCCGTTCTGAGAAGATGTACTGATTCTCGAACCACGCCATAAAAAGATTGGCGTAGGATGGGGCCAAACTCGACCTCATAGCCGTACCGACCAGTTGTAAATAGAATGAGTCCTCAAACCTAAAATAGTTGTGGATGAGACACATCAACAGACAGTCCAGGAGAACCTCAATTGGAGGGCCATCATAACTGGTGCTGGTTAATAAGGCTTGGCTGACTGCCTCTACACCTACATCGTCCGGAATTATTGTGTAGAGGCTATTAACGTCGAGAGTGACTAAAATACATTGTGTTGGAAATGTTCTATTGTGAAGGAGTTGGATCAATTGTATAGAGTCCAAAAGGAATGCCTCAGTGCTTTTTACCAGATTGTGCAAATGGAAATCGATATAAATAGATAAGTTCTGAAACAGAGACCCTTCAGCTGATACTATGGGTCGTCCTGGAGGATTACTTAGGTCTTTATGTATCTTGGGAATAGTATAAATTATAGGATACATGGGATAGTTAGTCCTCAAAAAAAACTCAAAAGTTTGTTGATCAATGTGGCCACTGTTGAGTGCAAAAGTCAAACTATTGTCCAGCTTCTTTTTATATAGGGTTTTAGGGTTATGTGCAAGTTTCTTATACGTTGAAGTATCATCCAATTGATTCAATAACTCAGTCCTATAGTAAGAGTGATCAAAAATCACTATGGCTCCACCTTTGTCAGCGGGACGAATTATGATCGTATCATCGTGTTTTAGTCTTTCTAGAGCACTCCATTCATTCTTATTTAGGTTAGTTCTAAACCAGTTTCTTCAGGCGGGTGATTGGATTTTGTTGGTCATTGAGGAGGTCACCCGCCTGAAGAAACAGGTGTTGGATGAATTGACAACAATTGTGTCTGAAAAGAGAGATGACAGTAATTGAGGATTGGTTGAATAAACTGAGTACACAATTGGACAAATACAGGAGGGATCTTATCAGCTTTAAAAACAAGAAATTAAACACAGTTGAGATTGACTACAGAGAGAAGAATGTGTATCAGTGGCTCTCTGGTATAAATAATTTGTTTAGATGTAGGAGAAATGATTGAAGACAGGTCTCTTTGGCCAATACCATTGACACTAGTGGGGGCGATTCTAGTGGTTCCGAAAATACAGCAGGGGCATTAACAGATCTCAACAGAGCAAAAGAATTGTCACTAGATCCCAAAGAAAACCTCCCTCCGCATCAAAAAACGACAATATGCAAACAAAAAAAGACACAGGCCAGCTAATAGGAGAGGAGGCTGGTGGAAAAAGGCCTCCAAAAAGTTAAACAGTGTGGAAAGTGTTGTTATTAATTTGAGCAGCAGAACTTTAGACAATGATGAGAGTAATGTTCTGAGTAAGGGCTTGAACTTTGTACCCACACCTAAAGTTAATGTTTTTGATCATTTGTTTGACTTACATAGACTGCAAAGGACACTAAAGCTGAAAGATTTTTTCAAAGCATTCTGTTGACACCAGGGCAAGGCCAGGACCTTTCAAAACCTCTAGCTTTGAATCTAAAAACACACACCCCACCATAAAAACATTTACAAAGATTTGTATCAGAGATATTGAACAAGATTGTAAGACTCAAGCCCCGTATAGAACTAACCTAAACAAGAATGAATGGAGTGCTCTAGAAAGACTAAAACATGATGATACAATCATAATTCGTCCCGCTGACAAAGGTGGAGCCATAGTGATTCTTGATCACTCTTACTATAGGACTGAGTTATTGAAACAATTGGATGATAATATGCATATAAGAAACTTGCACATAACCCTGACTATCCCATATATCCTATAATTTTTACCATTCCTAAGATACATAAAGACCTAAGTAATCCTCCAGGATGACCCATAGTATCAGCTGAAGGGTCTCTGTTTCAGAACTTATCTATTTATATTGATTTCCATTTGCAAGATCTGGTAAAAAGCACTGAAGCATTCCTTTTGGACTCTATACAATTGATCCAACTCCTTCACAATAAAACATTTCCAACACAATGTATTTTAGTCACTCTCGACATTAATAGCCTCTACACAATAATTCCACACAATGTAGGTGTAGAGGCAGTCAGACAAGCCTTATTAACCAGCACCAGTTATGATGGCCCTCCAATTGAGGTTCTCCTGGACTATCTGTTGATGTGTCTCACCCACAACTATTTTAGGTTTGAGGACTCATACTATTTACAACTGGTCGGTACGGCTATGGGGTCAAGTTTAGCCCCATCCTACGCCAATGTTTTTATGACGTGGTTCGAGAATCAGTACATCTTCTCAGAACGGAATTCCAATGTCCTACTTTATCGTAGGTACATTGATGATTTGTTTGTTGTTTAGGGTGGCACTCAACAGGAACTAACAGAATGGATACACTATCTCAATAATGTAGACGCATTGATAACACTAAAGAGTGAAAGTGATAGCTCCAGGATACACTTTCTGGATTTGTGCATTTTTAAATGTATCACTGATGAAGGATGTATTCTCAAAACCACCCTCTTCTCTAAACCGACTGACCATAATACCCTCCTCCAAAGTAACAGTTTCCATCCTGCACAGTTAAAGAAGGGTATCATTAAATCTCAACTTTTAAGGGTTGTTCGGAACAACTCTGATCCTGTGCAAAAACTTACACAATTACATGAAATGAAAAGCAAATTTCTGGAAAGAGGGTACAGCCAAAATATAATGACTGAAATAATGACTGAGGTAATCCATTTGGACCAGACTACCCTAATCCAAAGAAAACTGAGGGTTGAAAATGAAAAAAGTGATACATGCATCAATTTTATCACTGGCTTTAGTCCTGCTACCAAACAAATTGGGAATATACTTAAGAAGAATTCGCATCTCATCAAAGGGGATTTGACGTTACCGTTTAATGAAACACTTCCACCTAGAGTGGTCAACAGGAGCGGATGCAGTCTAAAAACACTTTTGATGAAGACTGACCCTTGGCGCAGTGCCAAGACTTGGTTAGCCAAGACTAAGACAGGCTGCTTCAAGTGTGGCAGCTGCGTTACTTGTAATTCTTTATTGACAGGACCGAAGTTTCACCATCCACACTCTATAAAAACATATCTGATTAGACATAGACTTACATGCACGTCCCAATTTGTGATATATTTCCTTACGTGCCCATTTGGAAGGTATTATGTAGGAAAAAAAGGCACAACATTCCGAGAAAGATTGGTGAATCATAAGAGTGCCATCAGGGCTGCGCTAAAAGAAGGACAATCAGAACAACCTGTTGCCCGTCACTTTTTAGAATCTAACCATCCAATTTCCACCTTAAGGGCGATGCTCATAGATATGGTGGTCCCCCTAAGGAGGGGTGGTGATAGGCATAAGGAACGTCTTCATTTCGAGAGCAGATGGATTTACAGTTTGAATACTCTCAGTCCACATGTGATGAATGTCCATCTGGATTACTCATTGTTTTATTACATTTCTGTACATATTATATTACCAAGTAATCCTGTCATTCTATTCTGATTCATTTATCTATCTAGACCACATGCCTAGTAGTGATGTTGTTTTATAACACATACCAGTTGTGTAACACCCACACCATAGTACAAGGGCTATTAATATTGCTAGCCTTTGTACATATTAGGATGTCAGTTCCAAGTTATTTTTTATTTCTTCTGATTGGAGGTGTGGCCTTCTTATATATGTATGTGTTTGACTATTAATATTTATATTTTTTCCTGCATTCCTTTTGGACCACTGTGTTAATGTTAAGGCAATATCAGTGTGCCCTCTGTCTTCGCTTTAACACAGTTGTAGGTTGCCTTTCCATCCTGATTGTGATGTTTATGTGATTTGTTGGCTTATCTGTATGATCATTGGTATGATACGGTTCCCTGTAATTTTGGTACTATCTGTTTGTTTGATATATTGGTACATTTGGAGTTTATTCTTTAAGCTAAGGGTGTCCTTTATCGCAGCGGTTCAAGTGATTGTCTGTTTTTCAGTGTATAATGGAAACACATAAATATTTAAGTGACATTAGCTAGACTACGTGTTGCCGTGATTTAACAGCTGCTCAGGCTACTGACTGACAATCCCCTAGCTTAAACCAAAGGATGCGCTTTCTTAGCCTTATTAGTAAGCACAGGTGGTTTAGTGTCTATGAGCTCATTTCCTGTTTTGGGAGCACGGCTACGCACCGACTGGAGGTAGGAGCTGCGGTTTGTTACAGCACTTTAATACTTTGTTTCTTTTCTAAGTTGTTCCCGTAAATTGCCATGTAGTTACATAGTCGTTAAAACTTGGGTTGTTCATGCGATACACATAGACGGCTTTGTTTGGTGGTTCTTTATTCTTCGTGTGTAGTTCAGGCTAATGTTTGATTTATGCCTTGCCATTAAATAGATGGCGCGGCTCTGACTCTGTTTGTTCCCTGTATAATGAGCATGTATTTATTTAGTATAATGGCACTGCTGCCGATATCTAGCTCGTATTTATAAGAGCGTTGGTTCTGGTCCTCTCTATTTGAGTATAGATTCTGTTTGTTCCATCTTTTCACACGGCTATTATGTTCCACCCAGTTTACCGCATAAATTGTTATTGCGTTTTATATGTTAGGTTATACACATGCTGTATATATCGCTAGTTGCGTTCTTCATGTATATGTGTATTGGAAACCACTTAGAGTTTTAGTTAATGGGTCGACTATTCAATTATGATTGGACGAATGGTTTTTGTGTAACAAATTTATATTTTGACTAAATACAAGGTCTGTTCTTTTTATGATTGTTCACATAAAAGTTTACATCCCCTGCTGTGGTCATATTGGTTGATTATAATGCATTACATACATTGTTTACCGCCGTGGCATTATTGGATCTCATTTATAGGACAGAATGGTTATACTATATCATATGTATAGCTTGTTACTTTAATATTTGATTGATATTTATTTGCTTCACCGATATATCACTTATGATTGAGTTTTAGTGCATTATTTAGTTTCATCTTGGATACTGCATTAAGTCTAAGAATGCTGAGTCTTGCAATGTGGGCTCATACCGCCCTCTTGTCATATATTCGGATGTATCCATCAAATATAATCTTGGATTTATATCAGTTTGGCTCGAATAGTGTGTTTGATATTAGTGTGATTAGGTGGTTAGCATGGCCACTCTGTTGGTTTTGAGTTAGAGTTTATCCTTTCAAAAAGATTTTAATTTAGATTAACTATGGTGTTGGGTGTTTGTTATCACTGTATATTGCATATTATGCTAGTATACTTTTTTCCTTTTTTTATATATTTTACAGATTTTCTTTGTCTTGAAGAAGGCTCTGATGTGAGCTGAAACGTCAACTCTGTTCTTGATGACTCAATAAAAACATTTTGTGTTTCTCCAAAAAAAAACCTGAGAGTGCCCTTCACTTCCAAATAAAGCTATACATGACCATTTGAGGATTGCACCCAGGTGGCCGATACAGTGCCTAGGATGGAGTGCTGGGATACCTGCTAGTAATATATATATATATATATATATATATATATAGATAGATAGATAGATAGATAGATAGATAGATAGATAGATAGATAGATAGATAGATATAGATATATAGATATATATACCTGTGTGTGTGTGTGTATATATATGTATATATATATATATATATATATATATATATATATATATATATATATATATATATATACTGTATATAAACACCAAACTCCAGTTTCACTGTGTGTCTGTCTTTTTGTCACTTTGCTCTTTTGTCTTAATTTACAAATATACATTTTTCCACAAACCATCTGTCGCTCTACTGCTTTCCTCTGCTGTTTTGCTCTATCTCTCTGTTGGTGTAGGAAGCACAAATATATCTCACTGTTTCTATCTTCTCTGAATTACATAGCTGTGTTCTTTTTCAAGTTTACATTCTGGTCTAATCAGTGGTCAATTCACATAACATCCATTTCAAAATCCATATCTAACTCTAAATAATTGTTGTGTAAACTAGATAGGTATTGTACTTTCTCAAACATGTATTGCTACATCTCACACCTAGTTATTAAATATAATATAATTTATCCCTATTTCACAGCTGTTTCTGCATAACAGGTGAAACCCCTCCCTGTGAATAAACTGTATATATAGCCCTTGCAGATTTTTTGAGAGGAGCCTAATTCCATGCAGACCAGGATGGGTAAGACAAACTTGGTGTTTTTATATTGCACTGCACTATATTTAAAATGTTTTCGGGTTTTCTGTGTTAAAGGATAGTAAAGTTGAAATTTGAATCTTCCTATATAGATGCAGGCATATACATAGTGTGCAATAGCTCCTTTCATACTGATTTTATTTCACAGAGTATCATAGAATTTTACCTTTGAATATCATTACTGTACAGGTCCACTGGCCACCTATGTCCATATTTTTTTCCTTTAAATTCTGCACCAGGTGTCTCTATCAAACCCCCCCCCCCCCACACACACACACACACACACACACATACACTTCCCAAATGATTTTCTATAGCGCAGGTTCCCTTGGGTGCCATGTCTGGGCAATAGATTACAGCAACCAGCAGCTATTCTCACTTTCTGCCAGAAGCAAAGCACACCACCAACATACTATCTACATTGCTCTGTTGGGTTACTGGAAGCCGTTGCGTATACACTGCTTGCCCAGTAAGCATCCTCTAGAGAAAATGAATTGGGATGTGTAATATCTTTCTGGTTGGTGGACATGCCCACAGCAGGACAAAATAAAAAAACAGGGTCATGGGAGCAGACAGGGGATCCATCCAGCAGGGATAATCAAAGGAAAATTTCTTTATATGCAAATTAGTCTAAAACTTATAAGGGCACATAGAGTGTTATGGGACTGGTCACCCTTATCTAAAGTAATTACTCTATTCAGAAATATTATATTTCTGTTTTCTATAAAATTGTAGTTAATATAGAACATAACTTTTATTTAAACATGTTATCACAGAGATTGAATAGCATACAGACTGCTAATGTAAAAGATCAATTGATTTTGAATAGTGTTAAAAGGCTTTAAAAATGCAACCAGTGTCAATTAAAAAGCAACATATCAAGTTACTTTGGCAAACATATTCCTCTCCAGAAATGGAAAGAAATAAAACAGAAAGATGTTGTATGAAATGTCATTTATACAAAGCAAAATGTTACTTTGTTTATGGGTTTGCACAAAATTCAGAAGTTTTGGTAAATGATTAATTATTGCATTAAAGGGAATTGCATTGCAATGCTCAAAATGTTGTTAGATTTCAACGCAACTGCTGAAACCCATGTCGTCCGTTAGTTTACCTTGCACATCAGGTGAATCACATAACACACGCCACCATATAATGTACTGATAGGCCAAACTGGTGAGGTTCAGAAATATGCGCAACTACACATTTCTGGCGTCGCCAGTAATTTACTCCAGTATATTGCACGTGTAAGTTAAAAATAAAGAGTAGTTTTTTTATGTTTAATTCACACGTAAAAATGTAATCCGAAAAAAGTTAATGAACCGACACGCAAACCGACTGCAAGGGAAACATGATAGTCAGGGTGTGCATTGTCTGTCAGGTATTTTAAGGCTGCAGGTGAGAGGTTGTGCTGTTTGTGTTTGGTTTGACACACTTGCAGAGAGCGGATACTGGTTTGATTAATTAAATGACCAGAAAAGGTTTAACTGATTGATATGTGCAACTCAAATGTATGCAAGTGTGCATGCGTTAGGTGTTTGTTAAGCCTTCCAGGGACTTACGTTGCTTTTTAACTGTGCACAAGGGTTGCTGCGCCTGCCTATGTGTGGGGAGCTGAAACTGGGGTAAAATATATCCATGCGCGCATAAGTCCATGTGCTGCCTTTGTGATACCGACTGCCAACGTTCTTTGTTAGTCTATGTTAGTCTATGGGATAAACAAATGTGCACGCCGTGAAAAATCTATGCGTGTAACTGCTGCGCCAGGTTTGTGATCGCACGATTTGAGAAAACATGTAAACGCTGGTTTTTGCGCACAACGGGAGGTCATTATCCTTATGTTTAATGACAAAAGCCACATTTTTTTATTTTTATTGGTAGGAATTTAATTTTAAAACAATGGAAGCTTAATAAAGAGCCTATATTTAGTTAATTCAGTTGTACGCTTCATAAATGTGTTTCATTGAACAATATGAAATTCAGCTTAGCTCTAAATCCAAAATAAAGGGCACAGTAAATGTTTTATAATAAATGAGCAAATAATGAAAATATATTTTAAAGTTGTTTCTTTATCCATAAATAAATATTTTATATAAAAATCTTAAAGAGATAGTAAACACCAAAAAGGTTATTGTTTAAAAAGATAGATAATCCCTTTATTTACCATTCCCCAGTTTTGCATAACCAACACTGTTATAGAAATATACTTTTTACCTCTGTAATGACCTTGTATATAAGCCTCTGCAGACTGCCTCCTTATCTCAGATCTTTCGACAGACATGCATTTCAGGCAATTAGCCACGTGCATGAGCACAATGTTATTCATATGAAACACATGAACTAACGCCCCCTAGCTGTGAAAAACTGTCAATGCATTCAGATAAGAGGTGGCCTTCAATAACTTAGAAATTAGCATATGAACCTACCTAGGTTTAGCTTTTAGCTAAGAATACCAAGAGAAGAAAGCAAATTTGATGATAAAAGTAAATTAGAAAGTTGTTTAAAATTACATGCCCTATCTGAATCATGAAGGTTTAATTTGGGCTTTACTATCCCTTTAAGGTAGTTGCTGTCCTTTTATGGCCTTTTTTCAGAAATGTGGCACACTATATTCTAGAACAAGATTTACAATTTCAAAAACATACTATTGATATAGCAGAATGGGATTTTAAATAAAAATAAAGTAAAGCATTTTGTTCGTTTCTCTTTCTCTCCCTTTCCTTCCCCCTCATCAAACCTTAATGGAAAGTAATTTGTTGGTAAAATATGAAAGGGACAGTTAATAGCAGTAATATGTTTTTTGTAATTAGTTTTTAATTATCTATGTTACTAATTATGGTATTGGTGTAATTGGAATGATTTGCTTCATTGTAATTTTGTTTACTTATCTTAAAGGAAATAAGTGTCGGTCAATGATTTATTTACTTATTTAATTATTTATTTAACAAAATGTACTTTTGTATGTTAAATTTTTTGGCATTGTATACATTGTTTAAAATTTCAATACAAAATGTTTGGTTTGCTGTTCTAGGAAAAATAATTACAAATATGCTTGTGTCTATATAGGAAGAAAAGCATTTCATTTGTACCGTCCCTTTAATTTTGCTTGTGCACCTGGGTGTCTGGAGGAGGAGGCAAGAGGAGTCAAATGCCCCCCCCCATGGAATTTTGCTATTTGTATCCAATTTGATAAATTAGCCTTTGTCTATATTAACATTATATTAAACATATATTTTTGTCCCCTCCAGAAAAATTTCTGTGTGAACACCTACAAGAAAACATATTTTAGGCTGAACAGAAACAAAACTCCACAGTATTCTAATATTTATTTATTTTTTTTTTAACCCAAGAAGGTCCTTCCTTTTCCCTTAAGGGAACATTTTTTTTTTTATTTGCAGGGTCGGTGAGCACATTTTGAAAATACTATAACTTGACACAAAAACATAGACATAACCTCCAAGCGTTCCAAGCTTCTAAAGTCTCAAACAAACATTTACACATAAGCAGCATTATTTGACAGTCAGTTCCTAATACAGTAAAATGACATCATCCCCTGTAGCAAATATTCTGAATAAGAGATTTCAGTTATTTTTAACCATGTACAGCAGAGCAGATTCTCTTCTGTTCTCTGCTTTCACAAGGACATTTAGAAAAATGGTTTATTGATAAAGAGTCATAAAACCCAAACATTTTCTTTCATGATTCAGAAACAACTTTCTAATTTACTGCTATTAAAAATGTTTCATTCTCTTGGTATCTTTTATTGAAGTAGCAGCAATGCAGTGCTGGGAGCTAGCTGAACACATCTGGTGAGCAAATGACAAGACGCACATATGTGCAACGACCAATCTGCAGCTAGCTACCAGTAGTGCATTGCTGCTCCTGAGCCTAAGTATGATTTTTAACAAATGGTAGCAAGAGAAAGAAGCAAATTAAATCATAGCAGTAAATTGGAAAGTTGTTTTAAAGGGCATGCTCTATCTGAATCGTGAAAGATTCATTTTGACTTTACTGTCCCTTTAACCTTCAAATGTAGACATTAATAAAATTAAATAATAAAAAAATATTTAATCTAACCTATTTTTAACGCCAAAATTCCCACTCACACAGCCGTGTGTGATTGGTAACTGTCACACTAACATGTGAATGGTTTATATGCAACAATCAGCAGCTCCTCTAAGAATAGCCCTGGGCTTGTGCAAAAGGTTCCAAACTCACAGTCATTTTCAGTTACAAGCATTAAAATAATACAAACTCGCTTAAAACAAAATGCAGGGTCTATACCCAACATAATTTACACTAGAATGTCTCTTTAAAGGGTCTTGAAACGCCACATTTTTCTTTGTCGATTCAGATAGAATATACCATTTTTTTAAACCAATTTACTTCTATAATCTAATTTGCTTCATTCTCTTAATATTCTTTGTTGATAAGCATACCTAGGCGGGCTCAGGAGCAGCAATACAATACTTGGAGCTTGCTACTGATTGGTGGCTGCATATCAATTTTTCTTGGCATTTGCTCACCAGATGTGTTCAGCTAGCTCCCAGAAGTGTGTTGCTGTTTCTTCCACAAAGAATACCAAGAGAAGCAAGCAAACATTGTATGCCCTATCTAAATTGTAAAATAAAAAATTGGGGTTTTATGTCCCTTTAAAGGGACATTGGAGTCTAAATTAAACTTTCATGATTCAGATAAGGAGGCCTATTTAACAAATGTCTGTTGGACCTGATCCGACAGTGTGGATCAGGTCCGACAGACATCGCTGAATGCAGAGAGCAATACGCTCTCCGTATTCAGCATTGCACCAGCAGCTCTTGTGAGCTGCTGGTGCAACGCCGCCCCCTGCAAACTCGCAGTCAATCGGCCGCCAGCAGTGAGGTGTCAATCAACGCGATCGTACTCGATCGGGTTGAATTCCGGCGACTCCTGTCCGCCTCATCAGAGCAGGCGGACAGGGTTATGGAGCAGCGGTCTTTGTGACCGCTGCTTCATAACTGCCATAGATAGATAGGCCCCAAAGGGTTCAATTAAAAAAAAATGTTTTACAATATTCTTCAGTTATAATTTGCCTCTTTTTGTATCCTTTGTTGTAACGCTTCCTTTGTATTCTGCGGTGTGCCTGGTATTTGTAATGAGTTCACCCCTTCTTCTAATTGGCTATGATTAAACTATAAGCGGTAGAGAAAATTGGATGATGGCACCACTTACTATCAGTAATGAGAGTCTCTTTACCATACAAATAAAGTCAAATTGGCCTCAAATTACATCTTGTAATCTGTGGTATAGGTGCTAAGTATCAAAAATACAATTAACCGGTGATCAATACAAGAGATTGAACAGAAAAGTATACTATATAAGCACTCATTAGAGACTCATAAGAAAATGAGGTTTTAGGAAAAAAAGTCACACACAACTTAAAATATAAATCTTTATTATAATATAATTAAAAAAACTGGGAGTATTTAAAACTAAAATGCTAGCAGATAGTAGGTCCAGTTAATTATCTGGTATAATATAGGTGAGTACTGGTGGCCTAATAAGAGTATCAAAGTATTGACTCAGGGCAGCACAGTGTATATCACCTACAATGTTTAGAATAATACTCCTATAATTGCTATTTGATGGGTATCCAGTTATATTAGCTGTACACCTGTAATGTATCATGAAGAGTATTCATATGTTTATAAAAAACATTTGCACTTAGATACTTATATACATATTGGCTAAGGTTGCCAGTGATAATTCCCATTAAATCATTATATTAGAGTATGAGTATATATTCTAACAGTTTAAATATGATAGCATCAGTTAAGGTTAGATACTTGCTCTCTGTATCAGGTTGCACTACTGATACTAAAATATTACCCTTCTAAAAGGTTAAATTATTTGACCCGTTTGAATAACGGACGATATATAGCAGTACCACACAGTGTGCTTATTCATAGTTACATTCGCAACCTAAAGTGTTAACCTGTTTCTTTGTATCCATACTACTCAAGGACTTATTGTATTCCATTGACTACAGGGAGATACCCATCAAATAGCAATTATAGGAGTATTATTCTAAACATTGTAGGTGATATACACTGTGCTGCCCTAAGTTAATACTTTGATACTCTTATTAGGCCACCAGTACTCACCTATATTATACCAGATATTTAACTGGACCTACTATCTGCTAGCATTTTAGTTTTAAATACTCCCAGTTTTTTAATTATATTCTAATAAAGATTTATATTTTAAGTTGTGTGTGACTTTAAAATATAAGGGGTCCCAATGGCATTTATTTTTAGTAGGGTGTTACTGAACACGGATACATTCAAGCTCTAAACTCCTCTGAGTTATGAAATATATAATTAAACATATTTCATTTAATTTTTAAAATGGTATTATTCATTATTGATTGTATGGAAAACAGCAACAGCAACACATTATGCATTTAAACCATTATTTATCACTGCTGATCTAAAATATAGATATAACTGTTTAAAACAAATTAATAAATGAGTCTATTATATAACTTTCTTGAGATAAAAGCATATCTAGATAGGTTCTTGATTGTATATGAGTTTTGAGAATTACATGTATAACATTGTTGCAAACGCTGCTGCCATAATAGGGCTTAAAGTAATGGTAAATCCTATCATTTGTGAAACGCTAGGATTTACCAGTGGAACAAAGAAAGGGGACTTTCAGTCATGAAGCATAAAATACTTCATGCTGAAAGTTCCTTTATTTGTCTGAAGCATACGCCGCGCTGAGCGCCTCAGCAGAATGCTATTTTGCTGTGAGGTAACGTCTCCACCTCTTAGCCAATAGCCGTGCGTGCCAGCTGGCACATCACTTTAAGATGTGTGCAGACACAAGTAACTGTTGCAAGAAAGGATAAGAAGAGAACAAGATAAGATTGATAATTGAGATAAATAGGAAGGATTTTGTTTTACATTTGCTTTCTTTATTGAATCTTATCTCATTTCCATGAGAGCATATCTAGATAGGCTCAGTATTATCCATGTGTCTTGAGCACTATATGAATAACATTGCCACAAACATTTGTTGCTGTAGATTGTTTAAGGCATGTGCACATTCATGAGTCTATCTCAGTATGCTCTCCTAGTAAGGAGCTAAGTTTCCTGAAAAAGATACCAGGAGAAAAAGGGCAAATTTGATGAAAGAGGTAAATTGAAAACATTTTTGAAATGGTATCTGAATCATGAAGGTTTAATTTTGACTTCTATGTCCCTTTAAAGGTAACATTTAAAGTAGCATTATAAGTGCTACAGGGTCATATGATTGCTGAGGATATATCAAAGTTAAGGAAAATACCAACTTATCACATAATTTAAAGGGACATGAAACCCAAAGCTTTTCTTTCATGATTTAGATGAGCATGCAATTTTAAACAACTCTCCAATTTACATCTATTATCAACATACACTAAACAATTTATAAGTTTGCAGTATAATGGGGATCAGAAAAAAAAAAAAAAAATCTTGTATAATCTCTTACAGGGGTCTGTGGGCCTATACCGTGGCTCCTTTTGCTCGGAGGGGCACTAAGTATTGTCTACGGAAACAAACTGCAGAAAACTACAGAACTAGATGTTGCAAATCTCCACTTGCTAAATGGAATCAATTACAATGAAATACGGAACTACCCTTTAAGCAGTGGTAAGTAATAACGCCATCAAAAAAATTGGGGTTTTTTTACACATTTTATTGTGATCCTTGATAGAAATATTATTGTTCACAGTAATTTGCAGAGCTAAGTCTAGAGCTGGAAGACAATCACCCAGAAACTAGTTACTAGAGCTGTTGTAAAATGAGAACATCTTCTATATAGATTCCCTCAACCTCAGAAAAATGTAATATTCCAAAATTATTCTTTATTACCTGAAACGGTTGAACCTTCTATAGATTGTGGGCTGGAAATCAACCCTTACCTAAACATATCCCTTTAATTTACAGAATGACAGATACAGTACATACCTATTCACCACTATATTTACAAATCAGAAACATTAAAGAGAGAGAGAGAGAGAGAGAGAGAGAGTACTAATTATTTACAGCTTATAATTGAGAAATTTAGCTTTTTCCTATATTTAAATGGATACTGAACCCACATTTCTTTCATGTAATTGGCAAGAGTCCATGAGCTAGTGACATATGGGATATACAATCCTACCAGGAGGGGCAAAGTTTCCCAAACCTCAAAATGCCTATAAATACACCCCTCACCACACCCACAATTCAGTTTTACAAACTTTGCCTCCTATCGAGGTGGTGAAGTAAGTTTGTGCTAAGATTTCTACGTTGATATGCGCTTCTCAGCATTGTTGAAGCCCAATTCCTCTCAGAGTACAGCGAATGTCAGAGGGACGTGAAGGGAGTATCACTTATTGAATACGATGATTTCCCTAACGGGGGTCTATTTCATAGGTTCTCTGTTATCGGTCGTAGAGATTCATCTCCTACCTCCCTTTTCAGATCAACGATATACTCTCAATTTACCATTACCTCTACTGATAACTGTTTCAGTATCTGCTATATGTGGATGGGTGTCTTTTGGTAAGTATGTTTTTTATTACTTAAGACACCTCAGCTATGGTTTGGCACTTTATGCATTTATATAAAGTTCAAAATATATGTATTGTACTTATATTTGCCATGAGTCAGGTTCATGTATTTCCTTCTGCAGTCAGTTTCATATTTGGGAAATATAAACATTTTATTTTAAGAAATTTATTTCTTACCTGGGGTTTAGTCTTTTTTTCAATTGACTACTTCTTGCAAATTTGTGGGCAGTATTAGGCCCGCGGGTGCATCAAATGCTAAACTTTATTGCGTCATTCTTGGCGCGAAAATATTTTTGGCGCGAAAAAATACGTCTATGACGCAACTTCATCATTTCCGAGACCTTTCACATGGTTGCGTCATTAGTGATGCGAGTGTGTCATTTCCGGTTATTTTTGGCGCCAAAAAACTTTTTCATTATTTCAATACCCCACTGATGTTTGCCTCTTGCCTTTTTCTCTTTCAGAGGGCTATGCTATTTGCATTTTTTCCCATTCCTGAAACTGTCATATAAGGAAATAGATAATTTTGCTTTATATGTTGTTTTTTCTCTTACATTTTGCAAGATGTCTCAATCTGATCCTGCCTCAGAAGTTTCTGCTGGAACATTGCTGCCTGACATCGGTTCTACCAAAGCTAAGTGCATTTGTTGTAAAATTGTAGAAATTATTTCGCCGAATGTCATTTGTAATAGTTGTCATGATAAACTTTTACATGCAGATAGTGTATCCATCAGTAATAGTACATTGCCAGTTGCAGTTCCTTCAACTTCTAATGTGCATGATATACCTGTAAATTTTAAAAAATTTGTTTCTGATTCTATCCTGAAGGCTTTGTCTGCATTTCCACCTTCTAATAAACGTAAAAGGTCTTTTAAAACTTCTCATTTAGTTGATGAAATTTCAAATGACCAACAACATAATAATTTATCCTCTTCTGATGAGGATCTATCTGATACAGAAGATCCTTCCTCAGACATTGACACTGACAAATCTACTTATTTATTTAAAATAGAGTATATGCGTTCTTTATTAAAAGAAGTGTTAATTACTTTGGATATTGAGGTAACCAGTCCTCTTGACGTTCAGACTAATAAACGTTTAAATGCTGTTTTTAAACCTCCTGTGGTTTCTCCAGGGGGTTTTCCTATTCCTGAGGCTATTTCTGATATGATTTCTAAGGAATGGAATAAGCCAGGTACTTCTTTTATTCCTTCTTCAAGGTTTAAAAAATTGTATCCTTTACCAGCAAAATCTATAGAGTTTTGGGGAAAAATCCCCAAAGTTGATGGGGCTATTTCTACTCTTGCTAAACGTACCACTATTCCTATGGAAGATAGTACTTCCTTTAAGGATCATTTAGATAGGAAGCTTGAATCTTATCTAAGGAAGGCCTATTTATATTCAGGTCATCTTCTCAGACCTGCAATTTCTTTGGCTGATGTTGCGGCTGCATCAACTTTCTGGTTGGAGAATTTAGCACAACAGGAATTGGATTCTGACTTATCTAGCATTATTCGCTTACTGCAACATGCTAATAATTTTATTTGTGATTCCATTTTTGATATTATCAAAATTGATGTTAGATCCATGTCCTTAGCTATATTAGCTAGAAGAGCTTTGTGGCTTAAATCTTGGAATGCTGATATGACATCTAAATCTAGATTACTATCTCTTTCTTTCCAAGGTAATAATTTATTTGGTTCTCAGTTGGATTCTATTATTTCAACTGTCACTGGGGGAAAGGGAGTTTTTCTGCCTCAGGATAAAAAACCTAAGGGTAAATCTAAGGCTTCTAACCGTTTTCATTCCTTTCGTCAGAATAAGGAACAAAAACTCAATCCTCCCCCCAAGGAATCTGCTTCCAATTGGAAGCCTTCCTCAAATTGGAATAAATCCAAGCCATTTAGGAAACCAAACTCAGCCCCTAAGTCCACATGAAGGTGCCGCCCTCATTCCAGCTCAGGGGCAGATTAAGGTTTTTCAAGGATATTTGGATAAAATCTGTCCAAAATCAATGGATTCAAAGCATTGTCTCTCAAGGGTATCGAATAGGATTCAAAGTAAGACCTCCTGTGAGAAGATTTTTTCTCTCACGTATCCCAGCAAATCCAGTAAAAGCTCAGGATCTCCTGAAGTGTGTTTCAGACCTGGAGTCTTCAGGGGTAATCATGCCAGTTCCTTTTCAGGAACAAGGTTTGGGGTTTTATTCAAATCTATTCATTGTCCCAAAAAAGGAAAATTTATTCAGACCAGTTCTGGATCTGAAAATTTTGAAACGTTATGTAAGACTACCAACTTTCAAGATGGTGACTATAAGGACTATTCTGCCTTTTGTTCAGCGTGGACATTATATGTCCACAATAGACTTGCAGGATGCATACCTTCATATTTCGATTCATCCAGAACATTATCAGTTTCTGAGATTCTCTTTTCTAAACAAGCATTACCAATTTGTTGCTCTTCCATTTGGCCGGCAACAGCTCCAAGAATCTTTTCAAAGGTTCTGGGTGCCCTACTCTCTGTAATCAGAGAACAGGGTATTGCGGTGTTTCCTTATTTGGACGATATCTTGGTACTAGCTCAGTCTTTACGTACTGCAGAATCTCACACGAATCAACTAGTGTTGTTTCTTTGGAAACATGGTTGGAGGATTAATTTACCAAAAAGTTTCTTGATTCCTCAGACAAGGGTCACCTTTTTAGGCTTCCAGATAGATTCAGTGTCCATGACTCTAACAGACAAGAGACCTTTAAAATTGGTTGCAGACTGCCGGCACCTTCAGTCTTAGTCATTCCCTTCAGTGACTATGTGCATGGAAGTTTTAGGTCTCATGACTGCAGCATCGGACGCGATCCCCTTTGCTCGTTTTCACATGAGACCTCTACAGCTTTGTATGCTGAACCAATGGTGCAGGGATTATACAAAGATATCACAATTAATATCCTTAAATCCCAATGTATGACACTCTCTGACGTGGTGGATAGATCACCATCGTTTAGTTCAAGGGGCTTCTTTTGTTCGGTCAACCTGGACTGTGATCACAACAGATGCAAGTCTTTCAGGTTGGGGAGCTGTTTGGGGATCTCTGACAGCACAAGGGGTTTGGAAATCTCAAGAGGCAAGATTACCAATAAATATTTTAGAACTCTGTGCAATTCTCAGAGCTCTTCAGTTTTGGCCTCTGTTAAAGAGAGAACCGTGCATTTGTTTTCAGATAGACAATATCACAACAGTGGCATATGTCAATTATCAGGGTGGGACTCACAGTCCCCAAGCTATGAAAGAAGTATCTTGGATACTTGCTTGGGCGGAATCCAGCTCCTGTCTAATCTCTGCGGTGCATATCCAAGGTGTAGACAATTGTGAGGCGGATTATCTCAGCCGCCAGACTTTACATCCAGGGGAGTGGTCTCTCCATCCAGATGTATTTTCTCAGATTGTTCAGATGTGGGGTCTTCCAGAGATAGATCTCATGGCCTCTCATCTAAACAAGAAACTTCCCAGATACCTGTCCAGGTCCAGGGATGTTCAGGCAGAAGCAGTGTATATGCTGACACTTCCTTGGTGTCTTCTCCTTCCAAGAGTGATCTCCAAAATCATCATGGAACAATAATTTGTGTTGCTGGTGGCTCCAGCATGGCCACACAGGTTTTGGTATGCGGATCTGGTTCGGATGTCCAGTTGCCCGCCTTGGCCACTTCCGTTACGGCCAGACCTACTATCTCAAGGTCCGTTTTTCCATCAGGATCTCAAATCATTAAATTTGAAGGTATGGAAATTGAACGCCTAGTACTAAGTCATAGAGGTTTCTCTGACTCAGTAATTAATACTATGTTACAAGCTCGTAAATCTGTCTCTAGAAAGATTTATTATAGAGTTTGAAAGACTTACATTTCACGGTGTTCTTCTCATAAATTCTCCTGGCATTCTTTTAGAATTCCTAGAATTTTACAGTTTCTTCAGGATGGTTTGGATAAGGGTTTGTCTGCAAGTTCCTTGAAAGGACAAATCTCTGCTCTTTCTGTTTTATTTCACAGAAAGATTGCTATACTTCCTGATTTACACTGTTTTGTACAGGCTTTAGTTCGTATTAAGCCTGCCATTAAATCAATTTCTCCTCCTTGGAGTCTTAATTTGGTTCTGAAGGCTTTACAGGCTCCTCCATTTGAACCTATGCATTCTTTGGACATTAAACTACTTTCTTGGAAAGTGTTGTTCCTTTTGGCCATCTCTTCTGCTAGAAGAGTTTCTGAGCTATCTGCACTTTCTTGTGAGTCTCCTTTTCTGATTTTTCATCAGGATAAGGCAGTTTTGCGGACTTCTTTTCAATTTTTACCTAAGGTTGTGAATTCTAACAACATTAATAGAGAAATTGTTGTCCCTTCCTTATGTCCTAATCCTAAGAATTCGTTGGAGAGATCCTTACATTCTTTGAAGAGCTTTGAAATATTATGTGGAAGCAACTAAAGATTTCAGGAAGACTTCCAGTCTATTTGTTTTATTTTCTGGTCCTAGGAAAGGTCAGAAGGCTTCTGCTATTTCCTTGGCTTCTTGGTTGAAACTTTTGATTCATCAAGCTTATTTGGAGTCGGGTCAGGCCCCGCCTCAGAGAATTACAGCTCATTCTACTAGATCAGTCTCCACTTCGTGGGCTTTTAAGAATGAAGCTTCAGTTGATCAGATTTGCAAAGTGGCAACTTGGTCCTCTTTGCATACATTTACTAAATTCTACCATTTTGATGTATTTGCTTCTTCGGAAGCAGTTTTTGGTAGAAAAGTTCGTCAGGCAGCTGTTTCAGTTTGATTCTTCTGCTTTTTATTTAATTTTTTTTCTTTCAATTATGAAAATAAACTTATTTTTTTGGGTTGTGGATTAATTTTTTCAGCGGAAAATGGCTGTTTTTATTTTATTCCCTCCCTCTCTAGTGACTCTTAAGTGGAGATCCACATCTTGTGTATTGCTATCCCATACGTCACTAGCTCATGGACTCTTGCCAATTACATGAAAGAAAACATAATTTATGTAAGAACTTACCTGATAAATTAATTTCTTTCATATTGGCAAGAGTCCATGAGGCCCACCCTTTTTTATGGTGGTTATGATTTTTTGTATAAAGCACAATTATTTCCAAATTTCTTTTGTTGATGCTTTCTACTCCTTTCTTTATCACCCCACTGCTTGGCTATTCGTTAAACTGAATTGTGGGTGTAGTGAGGAGTGTATTTATAGGCATTTTGAGGTTTGGGAAACTTTGCCCCTCCTGGTAGGATTGTATATCCCATAAGTCACTAGCTCATGGACTCTTGCCAATATGAAAGAAATTAATTTATCAGGTAAGTTCTTACATAAATTATGTTTTTTTCTTTAATGATTCAGATAGAGCATGCCATTTTAAGCAACTTTCTAGTTTACTCCTATTATCAATTTTTTTTCTTGCTATCTAATCTTGCTATCTTTATTTTAAAAGCAGGAATGTAAAGCTTAGGAGCTGGCCATTTTTGGTTCAGCATGCTGGATAGGGCTTTATTATTGATGGCTACATTAAGCCACCAATAAGCAAGCGTAACCCAGGTTCTCAACCAAATATGAGCTGGCTCCTAAGCTTTACAATTCTTGCTTTTTAAATAAAGATAGCAAGAGAATGAAAAAATTGATAATAGGAGTAAACTAGAATGTTGCTTAAAATTGCATGCTCTATCTGAATCATGAAAGAAACAATTTGGGTTTAGTATCCCTTTAACATTGAGTGCACTTTGTGCTTATGTTCATTGGCTTATAGGTTCTTCCTATTAATGCTCTTGTTTAAATGCTGCTTTTTCATATCCATGATAGAACATTTATGAGTACAATGTCCTTTTAAAAATGACCTGATATTATTGCTGACTTGCATTGTTTTTCTTTATAGGGGGACAATACCCAACAAGCTGCACTGCTTTAAAGGAGGGCATCAGTGGTCTGTATATTGTGGAGCCACTCCCAGGGAAACGGATAGTAGTACACTGTAAATTAGGATTGGCAGATGGGGGATGGACAGTAATTCAGGCTAACTGTCAAAAAAAACCAAAACAATGGGATGCTTTATGGGAAACCTATAAAAAGGGATTTGGAGACCCAAGAGGAGACCATTGGCTGGGTAATGAATTTATCCACTTACTAACTTCCCAACAGATGCAAAGAATACGTTTTCGATTACGCACTGCCTCAGGACAAGAAGTTTTAGCCGACTATGACTCCTTCTCCCTGGAGGGGGAAAATAAATGTTACACAATTCGACTGGGAAAGTATTCTGGTAATGCTGGAGATGCAATGACCTCTGGAGTAATTCATGCAGGGCATGATAACATGAAATTCACCACAAAGGACAAGGACAATGACTTGTCTGGTATGAACTGTGCAAATATTGGTGGGGGAGGTTGGTGGTATGATAACTGTCGATATGCTAATCTTAACACTGCCAATGGTATTTATTGGCAGCAGGCTTGTAAAGGAGACTGCCAAGCTAGTGAGATTCTTATTCAGCCTGCACACAGTTGCCCAGATGGTGGTGGAGATGGTGGAGGAGATAGTGGAGGTGGCGGAGATGGAGGTGGTGGAGATGGAGGTGGTGGAGATGGAGGAGGTGGAGATGGAGGAGGTGGAGATGGGGGTGGTGGAGATGGGGGTGGTGGAGATGGAGGGGATGGAGGTGGTGGCGGAGATGGAGGAGGTGGAGGAGATGGTGGAGATGGGGGCGGAGGTGATGGTGGAGGTGGAGATGGAGGAGGTGGTGGAGGAGGAGACGGAGGAGGTGGTGGAGACGGAGGTGGTGGAGGAGGCGGGGGAGGAGGTGATGGTGAAGTTGTTGATCCAACACCATGTGAATAGGATCAATAAATAGTAAATCAGTAGTATTTTTTTATGATGGTGTTTTTATGTGTTTGCAAATCAGTTAGATTTTTAACAAATAGTTTCAGGTTGTTTTCCTAATGTCAATTTTAACATATTATTGTTTTTATTTTTATATAGAGCTAATTTATAATGACATGTGATGAAAGAGTCACAGTATCCTTAATTTGCTTTAGTCACAATTTTCGCATTAATAAAAGATTGATGAAACTGTGGTTTCCATTATGTGAGCAGAAGACACCTTCTAGCACAGTACATTTGATAACAACACCTTTTGCATTAAATATCTCAGGTTTTTATTTTGTATTTCTTTTTGCTACAGCAGTGTTACATATGTCCAAGTAGATACATTTATTAAAACATCCAAAACATATTAAGAAGATTATACTCACAGCCAATTGCACTAAAATAATTAGGTGGATGCATTAGAGAGGAGTGGGAAAAACACTCTCTTCTTTATAATAAAAACAGTTAACTGTGCTGTATCTTCCTCCTGACCTACTGCTTTTGTTCTCAGTAGTTTTCTCCCTCTCCAACAAATTCATTCTTCCATGTCACATATGATTCCCCTTTTCTCATTTCCCACATTTCCACAGTTGTGATCAACACATAAAGACTGCATGACTAGTCTTCATATATCAGCATAGCACACTCACTGACAACTTGCAGAGCACATGTCCTGATGACCACACCAGGGGAGGACATTGGACCATTCCAACACCAACACAGTGTCAACACACTAAGCACCTTCATGACTATTCTACTCCCTATCATAGTGTATCTATTGGCCATTTCCAAGTCATCATAGAACATCCAATTACTACTGCCAGCACCAATACAGCATATCTGTTCAAAGTGTCAAACACATTAACCACGTGCAACGCCCTCATAATACATTCAATGACCACTCTGTGCAAAGCTCCTAACCAGCTAAGCATGAGGACTGATCCATTCATTAGTACAGTTCATCATGACTAAACCACACTCCAGAAGAGCATATCCTCTGAACACACATATAATCTCTATGTAGAATAACCCCTAAATAAATTGGAGAAAATAAATATTCAGATAAATATTGTTACCAGGATTCATCACACCTTGTTATAAATGATACTGTGAAGCGCGTAATATTTTCTGTAATAAGAATAGCACTTAAAATACAATGCATTTCCTTTTGCATTTCTGCAGCTTATTATACTGGCAATGTGAGTATTGTACTATATGGTATGGTATACAACCACAATCTAGTGCACTCCATGTTTCCTTTTAAAAATACTCTGAAACTTCCAGTAAGTAACTTTTTAAATTATATGGGTATAAACCAAACAACTTTATGTCATCAAACGCAATACCGCAAGTGTCACATAATAAAAGTAATCTAACAAACAAACAATCAGACAATGGCCCCATACGGAGCTTGAAGGGCCGTGTTTCTGTCGAGTCTTCAGACTCGCCAGAAACACAAGTTATGAAGCAGCGGTCACAAAGACTGCTGCTCCATAACCTGTCCGCCTGCTCTGAGCAGACGGACAGACATCGTCGGAAATCAACCCGAGTACGATTGGGTTGATTGACATCCCCTGCTGGCGGCCAATTGGCCGCGAGTCTGCAGGGGGCGGCGTTGTACCAGCAGCTCTTGTGAGCTGCTGGTGCAATGCTGAATACGGCGAGCGCATTACTCGCCGTATTCAGCGAGGTCTGGTGGATCCGCACTGTCGGATCAGTTTCGCCAGACCTTGATAAATAGAGGCCAATGTGTAAATATACATCAGATAAACAAAAGTGACAACAACACTATAACAAAAATCAATTTAAAGGATAAAAAAGCATAAGGTAAGGGAAGAATGGATGCTTTGAAGCAAACTTAAAGGGACATTAAACACTTTGAGATGGTAATATAAATTGATAAATTGTATATAATGAAACAACTCTGCAATACACTTTCATTATTTATTTTGTCCTCTGCCTGTAATTCCATTCTGAAATTGTGAGATTTTCAGTTCCTGTTAGATTTTCAGTTCCTGTTAGAAATGTAAGTGCAGAACACTGTTAAATCCAGGACAACAATTGGCTGCACACTCTAGTGACCTATTTATAACTGTCTCTAATTGGCCACAGCATAGAAGGTAACACAAGTTACAACATGGCAGCTCCCAGTGTTTTATAGACACTAAAACTTTACACTTATTTTGTCACTTTTTAAACAACTAATGAAACTTTAAAAAATACATCTACATGTTAGTCATGGACTAATCTTTTCTTTGAATGCATCATTCTATCTAGCATGTATTTAGTGTTTAATGTCCCTTTAAAGGGATATGAAACCCAAACATTTTATTTTGTAATTCAGATAGAGCATATCACTTAATTTCATTATTAAATTATTCTATTATTAACGTGCCAGTGGTATTCTTTGTTGAAAAGATACCTAGGTAGGTGTCTGGAGCACTTCATGGCAGGAAATAGTGCTGTCATCTAGTGCTCCTGCAAATGGATAACATTCTAGCAAAACTGCTGCCATAAAGTGTTCCAGACACGTGTACTCCTAAGAATAGAGCAAGTCTATCTCTGTTCATAAGTTCAGGGCTGTTACTTGTAAGGTCAGTTTTGCTGATTACCATTACTAAACGATTACCCACACCTATTGCATTAAACATATATGCCTAGATAACAAGTGGAGCGGTCATTTGTCCAAGATTTCTCGTGTAAATTGTGTTTGAGTGAAACTGACACTGCTAGTATACTGCAAACTTCTGTGCGCTGTATTACAAGTTGATAGTACAGTTTTTTCACTAAAGCACATGTTGCCATACTAAAAAATAAACTATGATTGAAATTGTGAAGTTAGCAGTTTCATGTTATACGAATGCAAATGATTAATACAATAGCCCTTCAGTTTGTGTAACCACTGGTTTTCAGACCTGTCCTCGGGCCTCCTTAACAGGCTAGATTTTCAAGATGACCTTATGTAAGAGCGGGAAAAATAACCGTGTTTACTAATCAGCTGATTACTTCACCTGGGCTCCAGTTCAGGTATCCTCAAAATCTGGCCTGTTAGGGAAACCCGAGGACAAGTTAAAAGCAATGGTCTATACCTTACAATACAGATGTTTGCATTGATACTGTTATACAATGTAAATTAATAGCAATTTACATGTGTGAACTGAATTATTTATGAGCTGGGGCATTGTGGGTATACAGTGCATGTATGTAGGATGTCTTATTGATATGCATTATACTGTAAAATCATATATTTTTTACAGTATGTTGAAAATTCCACTGAAAACATGTAAAATCACTGCCATTTTTTATGCAAGATATTAATATCTTTACTCTAGAACAAAACCTTGCAAAATTAAAAAACATGTTTTTTACAATAAACAAACGGCTACATTATGAGTTGTGCGTTAGGCTTAAAAAGCAACGTTAGCCGGTCCTAACGCTGCTTTTTAATGCCCGCTGGTATTACGAGTCTTACAGGTACAGGTCTACCGCTCACTTTTTTGGCCAGACTTGGAAATACCGCAAATCCACTTACGTGAATTGCGTATCCTTTTTTTTCAATGGGACTTGCATAGCGCCGGTATTACGAATCTGACAAAAAGTGAGCGGTAGACCCTCTCCTGTCAAGAATGGTCCCGCATTTAAAAGTCAGTAGTTAAGAGTTTTACACTACAATGCCGTAGCATAAAACTTTTAACTAAAGTGCTAAAAAGTACACTAACACCCATAAACTACCTATTAACCCCTAAACCGAGGCCCTCCCGCATCGCAAACACTAAAATAAATGTTTTAACCCCTAATCAGCCGAACCGGACACTGCCGCCACCTACATTATACTTATGAACCCCTAATCTGCTGCCCCCAACATTGCCAACACCTACATTATATTTATTAACCCCTACTCTGCCGCCCCCAATGTCGCTGCCACCTACCTACACTTATTAACCCCTAATCTGCCGCCCCCAACTTCGTCGCCACTATAATAAACATATTAACCCCTAAACCGCCGCACTCCCGCATCACAAACATTAGTTAAATATTATTAACCCCTAATCTGCCGCCCCCAACGTCGCCGCCACTATATTAAAGTTATTAACCCCTAAACCTAAGTCTAACCCTAAACCTAACACCCCCTAACTTAAATATAATTAAAAGAAATCGAAATAAATATTCCTATCATTAACTAAATTATTCCTATTTAAAACTAAATACTTACCTGTAAAATAAACCCTAAGCTAGCTACAATATAACTAATAGTTATATCTAGCTTAGGGTTTATTTTTATTTTACAGGCAAGTTTGTTTTTATTTTAACTAGGTAGAATAGTTACTAAATAGTTATTAACTATTTAATAACTACCTAGCTAAAATAAATACAAAAGTACCTGTAAAATAAAACATAACCTAGGTTACACTAACACCTAACACTACACCATAATTAAATGAATTCCCTAAACTAAATACAATTAAATACAATTAAATAAAATTAGCTAAAGTACAAAAACAAACACTAAATTGCAGAAAATAATAAACAAATTACAAGATTTTAAAACTAATTACACCTAATCTAATCCCACTAACAAAAAATAAAAAAAAAACCCCGCAAAAAAAATCCCTACCCTACACTAAATTACAAATAGCCTTTTGCGGGGCATTGCCCCAAAGTAATCAGCTTTTTTACCTGTAAAAAAAATTAAAAATCCCCCCCCAACATTAAAACCCACCACCCACACAATCAACCCTACTCTAAAACGCACCCAATACCCCCTTTAAAAAACCTAACACTAACCCCTTGAAGATCACCTTACCGGGAGAAGTCTTCATCCAACCGGGCCGAAGTCCTCAACGAAGCCAGGAGAAGTTTTCATCCAAGTTGGGTGAAGTGGTCCTCCAGATGGGCAGAAGTCTTCATCCAGATGGCATCTTCTATCTTCATCCATCCGGCGAGGAGCGGTTCCATCTTCAAGACATCCAAAGTGGAGCATCCTCTTCTTACGACGTCTAATACGAATGAAGGTTCCTTTAAATGACGTCATCCAAGATGGCGTCCCTTCAATTCCGATTGGCTGATAGAATTCTATCAGCCGATCGGAATTAAGGTAGAAAAAATCCTATTGGCTGATCCAATCAGCCAAAAGGATTGAGCGGGCATTCTATTGGCTGTTCCAATCAGCCAATAGAATGCCAGCTCAATTCTATTGGCTGTTTGCATCAGCCAATAGGATTTTTTCTACCTTAATTACGATTGGCTGATAGAATTCTATCAGCCAATCGGAATTGAAGGGACGCCATCTTGGATGACGTCATTTAAAGGAACCTTCATTCAGTGTTAGACGTCGTAAGAAGAGGATGCTCCGCGTCGGATGTCTTGAAGATGGACCCGCTCCGCCCCTGATGAATGAAGATAGAATATGCCGTCTGGATGAAGACTTCTGCCCGTCTGGAGGACCACTTCGCCCGACTTGGATGAAGACTTCTCCCGGCTTCGTTGAGGACTTCGGCCCGGTTGGATGAAGACTTCTTCCGGTAAGGTGATCTTCAAGGGGTTAGTGCTTTTTTAAGGGGGTATTGGGTGGGTTTTAGAGTAGGTTTGGTTGTGTGGGTGGTGGGTTTTAATGTTGGGGGGGATTTGTGATTTTTTTTTACAGGTAAAAGAGCTGATTACTTTGGGGCAATGCCCCGCAAAAGGCCCTTTAAAGGGCTATTTGTAATTTAGTGTAGGGTAGGGCTTTTTTTATTTTGTGGGGGCTTTTTTATTTTGTTAGTGGGATTAGATTAGGTGTAACTAGTTTTAAAATCTTGTAATTTGTTTATTATTTTCTGTAATTTAGTGTTTGTTTGTTTTTTGTACTTTAGCTAATTTTATTTAATTGTATTTAATTGTATTTAATTTAGTTAATTTATTCAATTGTAGTGTAGTGTTAGGTGTTAGTGTAACTTAGGTTATGTTTTATTTTACAGGTTCTTTTGTATTTATTTTAGCTAAGTAGTTATTAAATAGTTAATAACTATTTAATAACTATTCTACCTAGTTAAAATAAATACAAACTTGTCTGTAAAATAAAAATAAACCCTAAGCTAGCTATAATGTAACTATTAGTTATATTGTAGCTATCTTAGGGTTTATTTTATAGGTAAGTATTTAGTTTTAAATAGGAATAATTTAGTTAATGATAGGAATATTTATTTTGATTTCTTTTAATTATATTTAAGTTAGGGGGTGTTAGGTTTAGGGTTAGACTTAGGTTTAGGGGTTAATAACTTTAATATAGTGGCGGCGACATTGGGGGCGGCAGATTAGGGGTTAATAAATGTAGGTAGGTGGCGGCGATGTTAGGTCCGGCAGATTAGGGGTTAATAATTAACTAATGTTTGCGATGCGGAAGTGCAGCGGTTTAGGGGTTAATATGTTTATTATAGTGGCGGCGACGTTGGGGACGGCAGATTAGGGAGTGGGAACTACATCAGAGTGCTAATTGAGCATGGGAAATGTTATTACAAGGAGTAAGGTATTAGCATTTGAGAGGATTTCTGAGTGTGCACTAAACCCCTATGCACAGTGTGAGACAGACTTGACACTTTGTTTGTACGGTGTTTGCCTGAGTCAGACAGCATTGCAGAGGAGGTAGGACTTACTTAGTAAATGTTTTTTATTTCTTTGTGCAATTTCGAAAAGTAACTTCAGTGTGGTAGTAGTTGTATGGTGGGGCCAGAGGTCCATAAAAACACATTTTTTTAGCAGCAGTGTATTTATGGTTATTTGACAATGCTGTAGAAATTCTATATTTAAAGCCATGCAGAAATGTTTCCTCCTCAATACACAAATGGTAGGTGCCCTTTTGGCGGATTTTTTTTTTATTAATATATCTATATTAATTACATTCCAGTTTACTACCCCTTTATGCAAGAACTTTCCAGATGCAAGGCGGCATTTTATCTAAGATTTTTACATCTGCATAAAATGTTATACTCTCAGACTAAGATTACTCAGTGTTTGAAATGAGACAGGTTAACTTAAAAATGTTCAGTTTACACTACAGCTTACTTAATTTTGAAATACATACAAACAAGCCTAAATCCTGCATTTAACCAGATCTAATGGTATGCGTACCACAGCTTTTGGTTCCACCAAGACCATATAGAGTACAGCATTTTCAAAATCCATAAGTACAGCTGAAAGATGGGAACATTTGTACACTATATTTGAAGGGGTGCTCTTGGTTGGGGAAAATGGGGAGAGAAAAAAACATATGTCAACCTTTTAAAAGTACTTTTCTTCATCTAGCCATTTACCCAAATCATTAATGTACAATTTTAAATCCATAGAATTATTTTTGTTTGCACATTTACAAATATGATTCTTTAAAAAGTGATCTCTTAATTTCTGCAATTTTTTTTATCATGCATGTCACACACTGTTGATTTAGGGGATGCAATGTGCAGAAATGTTACTTCCTGTGAGTGTTTCTGTGGGTGTCTGTGTTTGTCTTTGTGCTTTTGCTTGTGTCTCTATGAGTGTGTATGTATTTTTTTCTGTTTGTCTCTCTGTGAAGGTGGGTGTATGTCTTTGTGCATTTTCTGTGAATGTTTGACTGTGAGGGTGTGTGCGTATGTCTTTGTGCTTTTTCTATGGGTGTCTCTTTGAGGGTGTATGTATGTCTTTGTGTATTTTCTCTGGATGCCTCTGTGAGGGTGGGTGTGTATGTCTCTGTGTTTTCTGTGGATGTCTCTGTGAGGTTGGGTGTGTGTATGTATGTTTGTCTGTGTTTTCTGTGGATGACTCTGTGAGGGTGTGTATTTTCTGTGGGTGTCTCTGTGTGGGTGTGTGTATGTCTGTGCATTTTCTGTGAGTGTCTCTGTGAGAGTGTGTGTATGTCTTTGTGTGTTTTCTGTGGATGTCTCAGTGAGGGTGTGTATGTATGTCTTTCTGTGTTTTATGTGGTTGTCTCTCTGTGTGTGTATGTTTTTGTGTGTTTTCTGTGGGTGGGTGGGTGGGTGTGTGTGTATGTCTTTGTGTGTTTTCTGAGTCTGTATCTGTCTGTGTTTCCTTGGGTGTTTGAGTTTGTGTGTCTGTGTCCATTGTCTGTTCCTTTTTAGGACATTTTGACCTTACAACTGATTATTCACATCTTTCTGCAGACTTTGAGACTTATGAGACCTTTCTGGAAGTCACCAATCCAACATTTAACCTTTAAATTATTGTTTAGGCAGTTCAGGGCCCTTCCTTTCAGCCACTGCATGCTGTTGTCATCATTTAGTTGGCATCTTCCTTGACAAAAAGATAATCAGAACTCCATGTTTTGTAAATCTCCTTTTTTGACAAAACTGTAGTCTACCTTATTACTTGTCAGGTCAATGTAAACAAGTGCTGAGTGTCTGTGTCTGAGTGTGTTTGTGTATTTCTTTGCATGTCTGCTAGAGTGTCTATATGTGAAGCCTTATGTGTGAGTGAGTGTGTGTGTTTCAGTGTGTGTGTGTCTCTGTGTGTTTCTGTGTGTGTTACTACCTACTTTACAACATTTCCAAGTTTGACTACACTTAAGAATAAAGTGCATATACGTTTTAGACACTTGGTCAAAAATTGCACATGTCAAGGGGTGGGGGTGGGACCCTGATCAATGGTTAAGTCAGGAGCCCCAAAATTTCTAGTGGCGGCCCTGGCGGTGTCCGGAGCAGCAGATTAGGGGTTAATAATTATAATTTAGGTGTCGTGATGTCGGGGGCGGCAGATTAGGGTTAATAAGTGTAAGATTAGGGGTGTTTAGACTCGGGGTTCATGTTAGGGTGTTAGGTGTAGACATACATTTTATTTCCCTATAGGAATCAATGGGGCTGCGTTAAGGAGTTTTACGCTGCTTTTTGGCAGGTGTTAGACTTTTTTTTAGTCGGCTCTCCCCGTTGATTCCTATAGGAAAATCGTGCACAAGCACGTTACACCAGCTCACCGCTAACGTAAGCAGCGCTGGTATTGGAGTGCGGTAATGAGCAAAATTTTGCTCAATGCTCACCTCTTGTCTGGTTTGTAAAAACCCGTAATACCAGCGCTGCAGGAAAGTGAGCGGTAAGTGAAAACTGCTCGTTAGCACCGCACAGCCTCTAACGCAAAACTCGTAATCTAGGTGTTTGTCTGGAAACATTTTCATTGAACAATTTGACATTAAAATGCATGTCAATAACAGATCCTAGACACATATACTGCATACCCATTATACCCCAGCTCAAATGGATTCTACAATAATGTTGTTGTTTTTCTTTTAAAAAACAAAAACAATTGATTTCACAACCTCTAAATATATTTGTTAGTGTCACAACAACACAAAATACTGTACTCTCAAAATGGCGCCTGTTACTTACATATGTATTTCATCTTGATGTTTTGGAAAACTCATATAATGGATCTTGAAAGTGAACAAACACGCTTAAGCACAAAGCCATGATGTGCGTATGGATAAAAATTGTCAAATCTTAACAACGTTTGCATAACAGTTTTACTGATGATGCAAATCTGATTTATGTATTCTCACATTTCTATTGATTCTCATGTGCTGTAAGACATTACACATAACTGGCCAATTAATATAGTAAAATATTCAAATTTCCGGACAAGCCAATAGCAATCGATATAAAACAGCTATAAATTTAGCCTTAAAGGGATACTTAAACCACATTTTTAAAGCAATGCTCCTATGTACTCCTATTATTCATTTTTCTTTGTTCTCTTGCTATCTTTATTTAAAAAGCAGGAATGTAAAGCTTAGGAGCCGGTTCAGAACCTGGAGTACGCTTGCTTATTGGTGGCTACATTTATTGGGTTTAGTATCCCTTTAATTTAATTTCGGCTGTTGTATAATAAGTACATGTTTTTTATGAACAAAAGCAATGTTCCTTTATAAAAAAAAAAGGCCTTCAAATAGTGTTAAAAGTAAATCCGAAGAGGCCAGTTTTGTTGTTTATGAAGCACTGTATGAACATTTACAATGACCTTACCAGAGCTTTTAACTTTGGTTAGCAATTCCAGAGTTAACACTATTATAGCTGAAGTTCAAAGGTTATCTAAGAACTTGTAATATGAGCATGAGTTAACAATAATGATTGTGCTCCACTTGTAATCTAGGCCTTAATACATAGTAGCAGTATGAAATACATGAGTTGCACCAGTGAGAAAGAGGGGAAGTATGAAGAGATACAAGAGAGGCATTTGATTCATTGAAAATCACAAGATCTGGGGGTCGATCCGATAAAAATCGTCGCCCGCAAAAGCCGGCGACGCCAATATTTGCGCGGGTTTGGTATCACATATATGGCGTAACCTAGAAGTTACACGCGTATATTTCTGCCGTCGCCCGTAGTTTTTTGGGCCATAGGCAGGTATACCAAACCCGCGCAGTTTGGTATCCAATATGCAGCGTAAGGACTTACGTGGCGAAAATGGAGAAAACTTACTCCATTTTCACCTCGCCACAAAAAGCAGCCGTAAGAAGCCTTACGCTGACTATTGGAGACCCGTAACTTCCTAAACTGGCTGCTAAAATAAACCTAACACCTAACGCATGCGCAATCTCTATCTCCCTGTCAACCGCGATCTGCTAAAATAAACCTAACACCTAACGCATGCGCAATGTCTATCTCCCTGTCAACCGCGATCTGCTAAAATAAACCTAACACCTAACGCATGCGCAATGTCTATCTACCTGTCAACCGCGATCCCCCCCCCCCGAAATCCCTAATAAAGTTATTAACCCCTAAACCGCCGCTCCCGGACCCCGCCGCCATCTACATAAACTAACCCCCTACTGTGAGCCCCTAAAACCGCCGCCATCTACCTTATCTATCCCCTAATCTGGCCCCTTACACCGCCGCCACCTATATAAAAATTATTAACCCCTAATCTAATCCCCCTATACCGCCGCCAGCTATATTAATATTATTAACCCCTAATGTAAGCCCCTTACACCGCCGCCATCTCTATTAAAATGATTAACCCCTAATTTAATCTACCTACCCCGCCGCCAGCTATATTATCTATATTAACCCTAAGTATATTATAGTTAATATAGTTATTACATTATATATATTAACTATATTAACCCTAATTATATTAGGGTTAATATAGTTACTATAGTATTTATATTAACTATATTAACTCTATCTAACCCTAACACCCCTAACTAAATTTATATTAAATTAATCTAATTCATTTATAAACTAAAATATTCCTATTTAAATCTAAATACTTACCTATAAAATAAACCCTAAGATAGCTACAATATAATTAATAATTACATTGTAGCTATGTTAGGGTTAATATTTATTTTACAGGTAAATTGTTAATTATTTTAACTAGGTATAATAGATATTAAATAGTTATTAACTATTTAATATCTACCTAGTTAAAATAATTACCCAATTACCTGTAAAATAAATCCTAACCTAAGTTACAAATACACCTACACTATCAATAAATTTAATAAACTACAAACATCTATCTAAAAATACAATTAAATTAACTAAACTAAATTACAAAAAAAAACAAACACTAAATTACAAAAAATAAAAAAAAGATTACAAGATTTTTAAGCTAATTAATTACACCTATTCTAAGCCCCCTAATAAAATAATAAACCCCCAAAATAAAAAATATTCCCTGCCCTATTCTAAATTAAACAAATTTCAAAGCTCTTTACCTTACCAGCCCTTAAAAGGGCCTTTTGTGGGGCATGCCCCAAAGAATTCAGCTCTTTTGCATACAACAAATACAATCCCCCCCCCCCCATTACAACCCACCACCCACATACCCCTATTCTAAAACCACCCAAACCCCCCTTAAAAAAGCCTAACACTACCCCCCTGAAGATCTCCCTACCTTGTCTTCACCACACCGGGCCGAACTCCTGATCCGATCCGGGCGATGTCTTCCTCCAAGCGGCAAAGAAGAATTCTTCCTCCGGCGATGTCTTCCTCCAAGCGGCAAAGAAGAATTCTTCCTCCGGCGACGTCTTCCTCCAAGCGGCAGCAAAGTCTTCATTCTTCCGGCGGCATCTTCAATCTTCTTTCTTCGCTCCGCCGCCGCGGAGCATCCATCCCGGCCGACTGCTGTACTACGAATGAGGTACCTTTAAATGACGTCATCCAAGATGGCGTCCGCCGAATTCCGATTGGCTGATAGGATTCTATCAGCCAATAGGAATTAAGTTAGAAAAATCTGATTGGCTGATTGAATCAGCCAATCAGATTCAAGTTCAATCCGATTGGCTGATCCGAACAGCCAATCAGATTGAGCTCGCATTCTATTGGCTGATCGGAACAGCCAATAGAATGCGAGCTCAATCTGATTGGCTGATTGGATCAGCCAATTGGATTGAACTTGAATCTGATTGGCTGATTCAATGAGCCAATCAGATTTTTCTAACTTAATTCCGATTGGCGGACGCCATCTTGGATGACGTCATTTAAAGGTACCTCATTCGTAGTACAGCAGTCGGCCGGGATGGATGCTCCGCGGCGGCGGAGCGAAGAAAGAAGATTGAAGATGCCGCCGGAAGAATGAAGACTTTGCTGCCGCTTGGAGGAAGACGTCGCCGGAGGAAGAATTCTTCTTTGCCGCTTGGAGGAAGACATCGCCGGAGGAAGAATTCTTCTTTGCCGCTTGGAGGAAGACATCGCCCGGATCGGATCAGGAGTTCGGCCCGGTGTGGTGAAGACAAGGTAGGGAGATCTTCAGGGGGGTAGTGTTAGGCTTTTTTAAGGGGGGTTTGGGTGGTTTTAGAATAGGGGTATGTGGGTGGTGGGTTGTAATGGGGGGGGGGATTGTATTTGTTGTATGCAAAAGAGCTGAATTCTTTGGGGCATGCCCCACAAAAGGCCCTTTTAAGGGCTGGTAAGGTAAAGAGCTTTGAAATTTGTTTAATTTAGAATAGAGCAGGGAATATTTTTTATTTTGGGGGTTTATTATTTTATTAGGGGGCTTAGAATAGGTGTAATTAATTAGCTTAAAAATCTTGTAATCTTTTTTTTATTTTTTGTAATTTAGTGTTTGTTTGTTTTTTGTAATTTAGTTTAGTTAATTTAATTGTATTTTTAGATAGATGTTTGTAGTTTATTAAATTTATTGATAGTGTAGGTGTATTTGTAACTTAGGTTAGGATTTATTTTACAGGTAATTGGGTAATTATTTTAACTAGGTAGATATTAAATAGTTAATAACTATTTAATATCTATTATACCTAGTTAAAATAATTAACAATTTACCTGTAAAATAAATATTAACCCTAACATAGCTACAATGTAATTATTAATTATATTGTAGCTATCTTAGGGTTTATTTTATAGGTAAGTATTTAGATTTAAATAGGAATATTTTAGTTTATAAATGAATTAGATTAATTTAATATAAATTTAGTTAGGGGTGTTAGGGTTAGATAGAGTTAATATAGTTAATATAAATACTATAGTAACTATATTAACCCTAATATAATTAGGGTTAATATAGTTAATATATATAATGTAATAACTATATTAACTATAATATACTTAGGGTTAATATAGATAATATAGCTGGCGGCGGGGTAGGTAGATTAAATTAGGGGTTAATCATTTTAATAGAGATGGCGGCGGTGTAAGGGGCTTACATTAGGGGTTAATAATTTTAATATAGATGGCGGCGGTGTTAGGGGCTCACTTTAGGGGGTTATAGATATAATATAGCTGGCGGCGGGGTACGGAAGCGGCGGTTTAGGGGTTAATAACTTTTTTATTGTTAGGCTAGTGAGGGGGGATAGCGGATAGAGGGTTAGACGTGTCGGGCTATGTTAGGGAGGCGTGTTAGACAGTGCGGGCTATGTTAGGGAGGCGTGTTAGACTTGTCGGGCTATGTTAGGGAGGCGTGTTAGACTTGTCGGGCTATGTTAGGGAGGCGTGTTAGACAGTGCGGGCTATGTTAGGGAGGCGTGTTAGACTTGTCGGGCTATGTTAAGGAGGCGTGTTAGACTTGTCGGGCTATGTTAGGGAGGCGTGTTAGACAGTGCGGGTGTTTTAGACTTTAGTCAGGTTTTATAGGCGCCGGCAGTTTCTAACGTGGCGCAAGTCACTGGCGACGCCAGAAATTTGTACTTGCGCAGATTTCTGGACATCGCTGGTTTGTCAGACTTACGGCACGTTAGCATCTGACGGCGACTTATATGGGATAGCTCGAGTTGCGAGCTGAAACTGCGGGCGACGCCGGTTCCCTCGCTTGCGCCGCAAACTACGATCTATATCGGATCGCGCCCCAGTACTATTATGTGAGGTGAGTGTTGAGGTGCATAGCAATAGCAACAAAAGTGTTTTAAGCTAGTGAAGTCAAAATATCATAATGCCAATAAACAACATAAGGGGCTCATTCTAAGTGAACACAATAAAGTAATATATAAGGAATAACAGCATTTGTGACTAAGTAAATACAGGGAGCAGAGCTTTCTCTTGTTGACAAATGTAACCAGATCCCTGTGCCTTAAAGAGTTTAAACTGTGCGGACAGAATTAGGACTCTACTCCACATCCAATAAGGTACCATGGTTGGACAAAGGAAAGAAGGAAAGTCCCATAGTTGAAAGTTCTGATCTATGAATAGATAAAGCTGAGTTGACAAATAGAGAGTCAGCTGCAGTTAGTCAGCTGTCTAAAGCCTGCAAGATCAGTCATTAAAAGATACAGAATAAAAGAGTTAATAGTATAATTTCCCACTGATCCCAGTGAGCATTCTCACCATTCCTTGTGGCAAACATGATGGGCTAGTTTACAGGGACCCAGTATCTGTATCAGGTGGCAGAGGTATCAATTTGCTAAATGCATTTCATAGGTCACTGCCTGATTTTGTAACCACTGAAATAATCTTGTAAGTGACGTTAAAAGGAAAAAAACACATCAGTTGTACTGAATACCCCAATGTTCAAAGGTTCACTTTCCTCACCGGATCTGGAGGTGAGAATTCTTAATGCATATGGATGAATTATCTCTCAAAGCAAACCAGCCCATGTTTTCTAGACACTTTCAGAATGTTATCCTTTGCTTTGTTACAATACATTTTAAAGGGTCACTTAAGTCAAAATAAACTTTTATGATTCAGATAGAGCATGCAGTTTTAAGACACTTTCTAATTTACTTCCATTATCAAATTTTTATATACAGGTAGCCCTCAGTTTACGCCGGGGTTAGGTTCCAGAAGGAATGGTTGTAAATCGAAGCCGGTGTAAATTGAAACCCAGTTTATAATGTAAGTCAATGGGAAGTGAGGGAGATAGGTTCCAGGCCCCTCTCAAAATTGTCATAAGTAACACCTAATACATTATATTTAAAGCTTTGAAATAAAGACTTTAAATGCTAAACAGCATTATAAACCTAATAAAATAATCACACAACACAGAATATATAATTAAACTAAGTTAAATGAAAAAAACCATTTGCTAAATAGCATTATAAACCTAATAAAATACTCACACAACACAGATTTCACTTGCATTTTTCTGCAAACAGTTCTTTCTATGCATTCCAATTTGGACTGATTTATAGATAGGAAGATCTTGTTCTTTTGAAATCTGCTCGATAGCTCAGGTCTGGTTAAACTGATTAATGTCAGTTTGCTTGGCTTTGCTGCAACACAAGCGGATAGCTCCACCTACTGGCTATTTTAATAAATGCACTGCTTCTCAATGCTTTTCAATAGCAGTCACATGACTGGAAAAAAAAGGTTGTTAATCTGAAACGGTGTAAATTGAACCGTTGTAAAACGAGGGCCACCTGTACACAATTTCTTGGGAACAAGCTCCTACTGAGCATGTGCACAAGCTCACAGGGTATATGTATACTAGTCTGTAATTGGCTGATGTCTGTCACATGATACAAGGGGCCGCAAAATGGGAGAAAAAAAATAATTTGTCAGAAAAAAATGTACTGCTTATTTGAAATTCAGAATCGGGGGTCAATTTATTAAAGTCTGGTGGACATGATACATTGTGTATCATGTCCGCCAGACATTGCTGAATGCGGACAGCATACGCTGTCCATATTCAGCATTGCACAAGCAGTTCTAGTGAACTGCTTGTGCAATACCGCCCCCTGCAGATTCACGGCCAATCGGTGGCTAGCAAGGGGTGTCAATCAGCCCGATCGTATAGGATAGGGCGGATTGCTGTAAGCAGCCTCAGAGATGGAGAATGAGTAAAGGAGCAGCCGTCTATAGACCGCTGCTTCTTAACTCCTGTTTCCGTTTAGCCTAAAGGCTCGTGCGGAAACAGGGTGAATTGGCCAAATTATAATAATAAATTGACTCCTATGCACTTGTTAATTATGCAACTCTGCTGCATTGAGTGGTCCTTTAAGCAAGGTACAATGTGATTATGCCTGGGAAGGCCTACCAATATGATGTACTAAAGAGTAAATGTTACATACTAAAAGGTCAAACTCAAAATGTATTTCCCTATAAGTTTTTATTATGCACAGTGAAAAATAAAAACCTTTGCCGTTTTGCTTAAAGGGAGGGTAAAGCCAAAATTAAACTTTCATAGTTCAAAAAGAACATATAAATTTAAACAACTTTCCAATTTACTTCTATTACCAAATTTGCTTTTTCTTTTGGTATCCTTTGTTGAAAACTAAACCTATGTAGGCTGATAGGAGCCCTAAGGGTGTGCACGTGGCTATAGCATTCAATGGCAGCAGTGTTTGTAACTCTGTATAACATTGCTATAAACAATGTTGCAAATACTACTGCTAGATGGCTAAGGACATGTGCACGCTCCTGAGCTCAGTTACGATACATTTTTCACAAAGAATACCAAGACACCTATGCAAAATTGATCATATAAGTAAATTGGAAAGCTGTTTAAATTTAATTTCTATCCAATCAATTTACGTTCAATTTTGACTTTACAGTCCCCTTAAAATTAAATCTGAGAATTATAAAACATGTATGCATATGTACATATACCCCTGAAACAGTGATATACTGTATAATTTTACGAGAACGCCTTTTTGCATTACAAAACAATAAAAACTACACCATAATTAATAAGATATTTCCACATAGCTGCATATAATACACAAATATTCTGAAAAGTCCCCACCACTAACAAAAATTTTCATGAACCCTGACTTTTCAGAAGGCCTTCACCATGTTTCCACTGAATACACACCAATTATTGGACTCTGAAAGACTTTAAGATATGCATACAATAGAAAAGCCAGGCCAAAACTTCATTAAATACTGGAAGTGCTGTTATCAAATAGGTGATAATATATCCACACATAAAGAAAAACATAACAAGACCCATCACTAGTTTTGAACAATTATGCTGTATGGCGACACAAATAAGAGACATCTTTTAATACTCTGGGCTGTCAAAAGTAACAAATTCCAAACTTCATTGTTATTTCCGGACGTGGATCAGGGAGCTACCTGTAAAAGTCTCTAAGAAACAATTTTTCCATGCACTGCAAAATCAACAAATTTAATACAAATATTTGAAAATAATATAAATGTAAAACTCTCGAGAAAACGTAGGTTTCAACTCTTGGGAGGATCATAGCTGCAGATAAAAAAAAAGTATATTTGTATCACCAAGACAATTGGGCTATTATGACAGCATAGACCAAGCAGTCTGAGGTGAAATATAATAAACTTAGGTAAGTTGCTGTTAATGCAAGCACAGCAAATCAAAGCACACTGATTTCTCAGATCTGTTATTGCCTCACAGATAGGAATCAGTGTAGAATTGCAAGTCTTTTATGGTCACTGATAAGCAACACTAAACTTCCTTTATATACTTGCCTGCAATAAATTGAGAGATTATGCAGGAGTGGTTGTTTGTACAAAAAAGAAGAGAGAGAGCAGCTTGATGTTTCTAGTTGTACTGTCTCTTTAAATAGCACACTGGAGCAGGTCTTGTGAACAAGCAAGTAAGTTGAAAGGAGCACAAAGTTTGTATAAGCAGAGTAGTGCTTTAGTTGTTATGGCTGCATATATATGCAGTTAAATGGAAAGCAGATTCTGTTTAAGCAAAGCACTCTGTGCTGTTAAGCTCAAGATGTAATGGGAGCTTAAAACAGATAAATAGTCCTTACTTTACAAAGGTAGTCTCCCAGGCTTGTCTGTGTAATGCAGCAGGGAATGCACACAGCTTGAACTCCAGGCAGGCTGACAGGTTTATTTCAGTACTTCAGTAGAAATAAATGAAGCTTGTTATTTTGCAAAGCAATGATGTCCGTTTGCAAACAGGTAGCAGAAGTGCAATGAATCCAATTAGGAAGGATCAAGAAAGGAGTCTGAAATGAAGGCGTAATTTCCAAGTAGCAGGAACAAACAAACAAACTGTGAAACAGTACTATCTGCAATAACTAAGCACCTGTTTAATGTCAGGTGATCCCTTAAGTAAAGGGAAAGGTAAAACCATGTGATGTGGAAATGGAAGGAGAGATGAAAACACGGAGTGGAATCCTCACATAAGCCCCCCTTCAAGGAAGCCGATCCTCGGCTTGATGCTTAGGTCTGTGTGGGTAACGCCTGTGGAAACGAGAAAGCAGCCTAGGGGTGTTGATATGAGTGTAAGGTTCACAACTATGCTCATCTGGCAAGTAGCCCTTCCACCTCACTAGATATTGTAACTGGCCATTGCATATTCTAGAGTCCAGAAGGTCCAGAACCTCAAAGGAGTCATCATCAAGAGGTACCGGCTGAGGAGGGAGTATAGTCTTTGTTGTTGAAGAACTGGCAGGTTTTAGCAGGGAGACCTGAATGGGTAACGAAGATGGAAGATCCAAAGTAACAGCGTTGGAATTGATGACCTGAGTGATGGCAAACGGACCTATAAATAATCCGGCAAATTTTTTGCTAGGAACAGGTATTTTAACGTTCTTCGGTGAGAGCCAGACTTTATCACCCACAGCATATTCTGGAGACGGTCTTCTACGAAGATCGTAATATTTCTTTTGAGTAGCTTGTGCATTTTGGATGTTTTGACGTAAGAAGTGGAAGTTCTCAGCCATTTTTTGTAATAGATCCTCTACTGAAGGAGATTTAGGAACCAGTGTGTCTTGTATGGAGAAAGTTGTATGATAGGCATAGTTAGCAAAAAACAGGGAGAGGTTGGTTGAACTATGTTTGCTATTGTTGTATGCGAATTCTGCCATGTAAAGATATTGGGCCCACTCTGTTTGCTGGTAGGAACAGTAGCAGCGGATGTACTACTCTAGCCATTGGTTTAGACGTTCAGTCTGGCCGTTGGTCTGAGGATGAAAAGCTGTACTCAAACAATGATCTATCTGTAGATGTTGAGAGAGGGACTTCCAAAATTTTGAAGTGAACTGGACACCCCAGTCTGTTGTTATGATATGAAGAATCCCATGGAAGCGTACAACAGAATTCAGGAAAAGCAGAGCGGTTTCGCTAGAAGTGGGAATCTTATGGTACGGGATGAACAGAGCCATTTTGGTGAGGATATCTGTGACAACCAGAATGGTGTTGTATCCAGAACTCAAAGGAAGTTTGACAATGAAATCCAATCCTATATGGACCCAAGGTCTTTCAGGGATATCCAACGGTATGAGGTGACCATAGGGTTTGTTCTTGTCCCTCTTGGAAGTGATGCATATCGTGCAGTTTTGAATGTAATCATGGACCGAATCAAGCAGGCTTGGCCATCAATAATTTCTTGCCAGTAGATCCATGGTCCTTTTAATACCTGGGTGACCCAGTAATGGAGGATCATGATGTTGTTTGATTACCTCATTTCTGAGAACTTCTGGGATATATAATTTGGAGTCATGATAGTAAAGATCATTTTTGAGTGAAAGAGCATGGTGGGGAATCAGTTTATCAGATTGTAGAGCAGTTTGGAGTTGTAACTTGAATGTGGGCATCAAACCTAGGAATTTAACCGCAGGTATCATTGAAGTGGTTTCTTGGATATTCAGTGGTCTGGGATCTCTCCTGGAGAGTGCGTCGGCTTTGCCGTTTTTAGAACCAGCTCTGTATACGATCAGGATGTTAAATCTACTGAAGTACAGTCTCCATCTCACCTGTCTGCTGGAGAGTGTTTTGTTCTTCAGGAGGAATTCCAGGTTACGATGGTCAGTGTAGATAATTATTGGTTGTACTGTGCCTTCCAAGAGATGCCTCCAAGTGTCAAATGCTCGTTTAATTGCAAGTAGTTCTTTTTCTCCGATGGAGTAATTTATTTCAGCTGGAGAAAGTAATTTGGAATAAAAGGCGACCGGATGAAGCGGTTGTGTGAGACTTTTCCTTTGTGAAAGAATGGCTCCTAGGGCATAGTCTAATGAGTCAACCTCAAGCACAAACTGAAGGGAAGGGTCTGGAAACTGTAGAATAGGTGCAGAGGTAAATTAACTTTTAAGATGGTTAAAAGCTTCAATAGCTTAGGTGTCCCAACGAAAAGGTATGCAAGTGCTGGTAAGTCTTGAGAGAGGTTTTATTTTCTGAGAGAAATTTTGAATGAATTTGCGGTAATAGTTACTGAAGCCGAGGAAGCGTTGTAGCTCCTTTCTATTAGTAGGTTGTGGACAATTTCTGACGGATTCGACCTTGTTTTCTTGCATTTGAATGTGAAATAAATGTGATAATAATAAAATACATAAAGTTCATATAAGGATATGTAGGTTCTTCCTTAGAATCTCCAATCTTCTGATGTTTCTTATTTCATTCTCATAGAAAGGAAACAAAATTGTACCACATAGTGTAACTCTGTAACACTGTCCGAGAAATGTAAGATACTTGTATACAAATGGTTACTCACATGGGTTGGAGCTATAACCAAGCTCAGGTAAATGCGCACACCCACTTTATACTGTTGGGTAAATAGTTGCTTTTACAGGATGGTAAGATAAAAGAATTTATTAAAACACAAATATAAAAAGCGTCACAAGAACTGCATATACACCATACATAGGAGAATCAAGCAATAAAGTCTCAATTATTGCTCTAGTGAGCTAAACACAGTGCTGTAAGTCAGTGGATAGGAGCGCAGAAACTTAACCACAAAACCTTCCACCTAGTGACCAGCATGGGTTGCTCTTCCCTTCGGCGTGCAGATACTTGAGCAGACACAATAAAGAAGTAGTATATCCAACGTACGTTTCGCTAGTAAGCTTTATCAAGGAAATGGTGTGCGCATGTCAAAGTGTCCTTTTAAATCCTTAGGATCTGTCAAACCGGATATCCGGTATATCGTCCTCCATTTTGAGAAAGGGCATATAATAACATAGTAGATAAGATAAGGTTGAAAAAAGACTGAAGTCCATCGAGTTCAACCTATACAAATCTAAAATACTTTCAAAAAGCTCCAGTTAAGCTTAAATAACCCCATTAAAATGTGACCCATTTAATACTAGCAATCATATCCATGAATTTTGTTTATATACAGAAATTTGTCCAGACTATTTTTAAATGTATCTATGGTATTGGCATTCACTACCTCCTTTGGTAATGAGTTCCACAATTTTATTGCTCTTACAGTGAAAAAACGTTTCCGTTGCAGGAGATTAAATCTCCTTTCCTCCAACCTTAAATTATGACCTCTTGTCAGAAACAATTTTCTTGGAATAAACAGAGCTTCTGCCATCTCTGTATATGGGCCAAGAATATATTTATATAAAGTAATCATGTCACCTCTCAAGCGCCTTTTTTCTAAAGAAAACAGACCCAGTTTGGCTAGCCTCTCCTCATAGGTTAATTTCTCCTATCCCCTTATTAGCTTTGTGGCCCTTCTCTGAACTTTTTCTAGTTCTGCAATATCTTTTTTTATCTGAACAAATTTTCATAGATATATGCATACACAGGTTAAGGAAAATACATGTTTAGCATGAAAAATTCATTTTTGAATGTGTCATAGACTTGATTATAAATATTTACATGATAAAAATAAAGTTAATTCACAGACGTATTCTAATTGTATAGCGTGTTTCTCCATATCGTTTACAGCAGCTTCTGTAATATTATGATTAATACATTGATCCTTATATTACAAACTAGTCAACACAGGAATAGGCAATGGTCCGTACCAGCTACTGTATACAAACTATAATATCTGCAGGTTAGCGTGATTTCGTGAATAGAAGTGTGAGCGATAAATCGTGTAAAGTACCAATGAACAGCATGCTAGCTGTACTCGAAGTGTATGTCTGATTTGACAACAGAATCATCCAGATTTAGACAGAAATCCTAGAAATAGTCCTGTCTTAACTTATAATTATGAAACTAATTATAAGATGTTCTATATCAAAGACTGACAGTTGCTCTCTATGACTGAATTCTTGCATTTGAATACCCTTAGGTCCAATGGTATATCCAAGGAAGTCTATTTGTGTGGTGTGAAACACACATTTTTCTAATTTTGCGTACAATCTGTGAACTTGGAGTGTTGAGAGCACCCAGCTGACATGTTTTACGTGATCTTCCATGGTGTTTGAGTATATAAGGATGTCATCCAAATACACGACGACACAGATGTCAAGCAGGTCGTGGAAGACATCATTCACGAAGTACTGGAAGGTGGCTGGAGCATTGGTCCAAAAGGCATCACCAAATACTCAAAGAGGCCGTATCGGGTTCGAAATACGGTCAGCCACTCGTCACCCTCTCTTATACGGACTAGATTGTAAGCCCCTCTTAGATCAAGTTTAGTGAAGATCTTTGCATGCTGAAGACGCTCAATGAGTTCGGGGATGAGGGGTAGAGGGTAGCGATTTTTTATCGTTATTTTGTTTAACTCCCTGAACTCTATGATGGGTCGAAGTGAGTTATCTTTGTTTCTAACAAAGAAAAACCCAGCAGCTGCTGGTGAGAGAGAAGGACGAATAAAACCTTTTTTAAATTTTCATTGAGGTAAGTTTTAAGGTGGTTCAACTCTGGTTGACAGAGAGGATATAAATGGCCAAAAGGAGGTGTGGTGCCAGGTTTTAGGTCAATAGGGCAATCGTAGGAACGATGGGGTGGTAAGGTCTCTGCCTCCTTTTTACTGAATACTTCTGTAAACTTTTTGTAAACCTGAGGAATCATGGGTTCTTCAGTCAAGTGTAATAAAGTAGTCCAATGAAAACAGGTTTGTTGGCAATAGTCAGACTTGAAAGTGATGTCCAATGAACTCCAGGTGATAGTCGGTTCATGTAAACGAAGCCATTGCAGGCCAAGGACTATAGGAAAGAGTGGTGAGGTGATAACATCAAAACTAATATACTCTTGATGAGAATTAAGAGTGGTTACTAAAATGGGAACAGTGTGGTGTGTGATAGGTCCAGAGGAAATCTCAGAGCCGTCCACTACATGAATGAAAACTGGAGTCAGTTTTTTAATGAGAGGAATTTTATTAAGTGTAACAATAGATGTATCTATATAGTTTTCCTGTGCCCCTGTATCAATTATGGCCTCTTTCTTCAGTTGCTTGCAGTCCCATTGTAAAGAGAGGCATAGAATGCAGTAAAACCTATTTCCTTAGCCTCTGGGCTACTGGTGGATGAATGGGCATGATGGGTAGCCTGGAATGGTTGGATAGGTTTCTTATAAGGGAAATCAGCATAATGTCGTTCCGACTTTCTCTCTCTTAGTCGTCTATCGATTTGCATGACCAATCTCATAAGGGCTTCCAGGGAATCAGGGAGGTCAGTACGAGCGAGTTCATCTTTAACCTGGTCAGAGAGACCTAATCTGAATTGACTTTTCAGGGCTGCTGCATTCCATTGGGAGTCAATTGCATGCTTTTTAAACTCGGTGATGTAGGTCTCAACCGGTCTATTGCCTTGTCTTAACTTCCGTAGTTTATTATCAGCAGTATGTTGAAGGTTAGAATCCGAATACAACTCATCCATGACAGCTAGGAAGGACTGTAGAGAGGAGAGTATTGGGCTGTTGGACTCAAACAAGGTATCCGCCCATATGCGGGGTTCACCACGTAAATAACTGATCATTGTTAACACTTTGGTGTTATCATTGGGATAAGTGATAGGATTCAAATTGAAGGTGAGAACACAAGCATTCCTAAATTGCTGATATGAATGTCTATCTCCATTAAACAAATCTGGAGGTGCTATAATAGGTTCAGTTGTAGCCTGCACAGCAGCTGGTTTGCTGGTAACTGTATCCTTTTTAACTTTCCTTAGTGTTTCATTTTCGACTTTTAATTCTCTCAGACCCTGGCTGAGCTCATCCACCCATTGTGACAGGTTATAAACAATATTTGGGAGATCTGCTGGATCCATAATCAAAGGGCTTAGTTATTCTGTAAAACTCTCGAGAAAACTTAGGTTTCAACTCTTGGGAGGATCACAACTGCAGATGAAAAAAAAGTATATTTGTATCACCAAGATAATTGGGCTATTATGACAGCATAGACCAAGCAGTCTGAGGTGAAATATAATAAACTTAGGTAAGTTGCTGTTAATGCAAGCACAGCAAATCAAAGCACACTGATTTCTCAGATCTGTTATTGCCTCACAGATAGGAATCAGTGTAGAATTGCAAGTAATTATAAAAGTCTTTTATGGTCACTAATAAGCAACACTAAACTTCCTTTATATACCTGCCTGCAATAAATTGAGAGATTATGCAGGAGTGGTTGTTTGTACAAAAAAGAAGAGAGAGAGCAGCTTGATGTTTCTAGTTGTACTGTCTCTTTAAATAGCACACCGGAGCAGGTCTTGTGAATAAGCAAGTAAGTTGAAATGAGCACAAAGTTTGTATAAGCTTTAGTTGTTATGGCTGCATATATATGCAGTTAAATGGAAAGCAGATTCTGTTTAAGCAAAGCACTCTGTGCTGTTAAGCTCAATATGTAATGTGAGCTTAAAATAGATAAATAGTCCTTACTTTACAAAGGTAGTCTCCCAGGCTTGTCTGTCTAATGCAGCAGGGAATACACACAGCTTGAACTCCAGGCAGGCTGACAGGTTTAGTTCAGTACTTTAGTAGAAATAAATGAAGCTTGTTAGTTTGCAAAGCAATGATGTCCGTTTGCAAACAGGTAGCAGAAGTGCAATGAATCCAATTAGGAAGGATCAAGAAAGGAGTCTGGAATGAAGGCTTAATTTCCAAGTAGCAGGAACAAACAAACAAACTGTGAAACAGTACTATCTGCAATAACTAAGCACCAGTTTAATGTCAGGTGATCCCTTAAGTAAAGGGAAAGGTAAAACCATGTGATGTGGAAATGGAAGGAGAGATGCAAAACACGGAGTGGAATCCTCACAATAAAGTTGGTGACTACGACTAGATGGTACATTATTCCAAAAATGATAAAAGATAAGGTTAACTATACTCTCTTATAAGAAACTAGTCCTAAAGCCTGTTCACACGGGCCATTTTTTGCAGTACAGCGGTCCCACCCCTTGCGCTCTCTCCCTCCCCCTCTCTTTTGCTCTCTCTCTCCCCCCTCTCTTTTGCTCTCTCCCCCCTCTCTTTTGCTCTCTCTCCCCCCCTCTTTTGTGCGCTCTCCCCCTCTCTTTTGCGCTCTCTCTTGCTCCACCTCTCTTTTGCTCTCTCTACCCCCTCTCTTTGGCTCTCTCTATCCCCCCTCTCTTTTGGCTCCCTCTCTCCCTCTCTTTTGCTTTCTCTCCCCCTCTATTTTGCTCTCTCCACCCTCTCTTTTGTGCTCTCTCTCTCTCCCCCTCTCTTTTGCTCTCGCTTCACCCTCTCTTTTGCGCTATCTCCCCCTTCTCTTTTGCGCTCTCTCTACCCTCTCTTTTGCGCTCTCTCTCCCCCTCTCTTTTGAGCTCTCTCCCCTCTCTCTTTTGCGCTCTCTCCCCTCTCTTTTGCGCTCTCTCCCCCTCTCTTTTGCGCTCTCTCTCTCTCCCCTTCTCTCTTGCTATCTCTCTCCTCCCTCTCTTTTGCAATCTCTCCCCACTTTCTTTTGTGCTCTCTCTCCCCCTCTCTTTTGCTCTGTCTCTCTCCCCATCCCTTTCTTTTTCTCTTTCTCCCCCTCTATTTTGCGCTCTCTCCCCCCTCTCTTTTGCGCTCTCTCTCCCCCTCTCTTTTGTGCTCTCTCTCCCCCTCTCTTTTGTGCTCTCTCTCCCCCATCTTTTTTGCACTTTCTCTCCCCCTCTCTTTTGCACTCTCTCCCCCTCCCTCTCTCCCCCCTCTCTTTTGCGCTCTCTCTCCCCCTCTCTTTTGAGCTCTCTCCCCTCTCTCTTTTGCGCTCTCTCCCCCTCTCATTTTTGCTCTCTCTCTCCCCCCTCTCTTTTGTGCTCTCTCTCTCCCCCTCTCTTTTGTGCTCTCTCTCTCCTCCCTCTCTTTTGCAATCTCTCCCCACTTTCTTTTGTGCTCTCTCTCCCCCTCTCTTTTGCTCTCTCTCTCTCCCCATCCCTTTCTTTTTCTCTTTCTCCCCCTCTATTTTGCGCTCTCTCCCCCCTCTCTTTTGCGCTCTCTCTCCCCCTCTCTTTTGTGCTCTCTCTCCCCCTCTCTTTTGTGCTCTCTCTCCCCCATCTTTTTTGCACTTTCTCTCCCCCTCTCTTTTGCACTCTCTCCCCCTCCCTCTCTCCCCCCTCTCTTTTGCGCTCTCTCTCTCCCCTCTCTCTTTTGTGCTCTCTCCTCTTCTCTTTCGCGCTCTCTCTCCCCCTCTCTTTTGTGCTATCTCTCTCTCCCCTCTCTTTTACGCTCTCTCTCCCCTTCTCTTTTGCGCTCTCTCTCCCCTTCTCTTTTGCGCTCTCTCTCCCCCTTTCTTTTGCGCTCTCTCTCTCCCTCCTCTCTTTTGTGCTCTCTCCCCCTCTCTTTTGCGCACTCTCTCCCCCTTCTCTTTTGTGATCTCTCCTCACTCTCTTTTGTGCTCTCTCTCTCTCCCTCATCTCTTTTGCGCTCTCTCCCCCCTCTTTTTTGCTCTGTCTCTCTCCCCATCCCTCTCTTTTGCTCTTTCGCCCCCTCTCTTTTGCGCTCTCTCCCTTCCCCCTCTATTTTGCACACTCTCTCTCTCCCCTCTCTCTTTTGCGCTCTCTCTCTAACCCCTCTCTTTTGCACTCTCTCTCTCCCCCTCTCTTTTGCACTCTCTCCCTCCTCTCTTTCTCCTCCCTCTCTTTTGCGCTCTCTCTCTCTCCCCCTCTCTTTAGCGCTCTCTGTCTCCCCCCTCTCTTTTGCACTCTCTCTCTCTCCCCCCTCTCTTTTACACTCTCTCTCTCCCCCTCTCTTTTGCACTCTCTCCCCCCTCTCTTTCTCCTCCCTCTCTTTTGCGCTCTCTCTCTCCCCCTCTCTTTTGCGCTCTCTCTCTCCCCTCTCTTTTGCGCTCTCTACCCCCTCTCTTTTGCTCTCTCTCCATCCCTCTCTTTTGCTCTTTCTCCCCCTCTCTTTTGCTCTCTCTCTCTTTCCCCCTCTTATTTTATCTCTCCCCCTCTCTTTTGCTCTCTCTCTCCTCTATTTTGCTCATTCCCATCTCTTTTGCTCTACCCCCTCTATTTTGCTCTCTCTCCCCCCTCTCTTGCTCTTTCCCATCTATTTTGTTCTTCCCCCTCTCTTTCTGTCTTTCTCCCCTTCTCTTTCTATCTATCTCCCCTCTATCCCTCTTGCGCATGCGACCGCGCCCGGTCACGCCCCGTCACACCCGGCCACGCCCCCATCACATCCGGCTATGCCCCCTGTCACGCCGTTCACGTCCAGCCCACGCCCACTTTCGCCCACACTGGCTTTTCAGGTAGGGACTCTAAGGCCAAGCCTTTTATTATATAGGATATGCTATTATCTTATCACAGACCACATGGACATATATCAAGGAATGATGTTACTCTTGGAGGGCTATATAATATTCAATACCAAGCTCTTAATAACTGAGTGGCTATGTGAATAAAAACATAAAAATAACCCAATGAAAATTACCATGGACTCCTAATGATATATACAACACAATATTGGACTTAAAGGGACAGTCTACACCAGAATTTGTATTGTTTTAAAAGATAGATAATCCCACAGTTATATTAATACAATGTTTACCTCTGTGATTACCTTGTATCTAAGCCTCTGCAAACTGCCCCCTTATTTCAGTTCTTTAGACAGACTTGCATTTTAGCCAATCAGTGCTGACTCCTAGGTAACTCCATGTGCGTGAGCACAGTGTTATCTATATGACACACATAAACTAACATCCTCTAGTGGTAAAAAATGCACTCAGATAAGAGGGGGCCTTCAAGGTCTAAGAAATTAGCATATGAACCTTCTAGGTTTAGCTTTCAACTAAGAATACCAAGAGAATAAAGCAAAATTGGTGATAAAAATACATTGGAAAGTTGTTTAACCCCTTAACGACCAGCGTCGTACCCTGTTAGCGCGTGCGAGGGGGGAAACGCACGGGACCGTTCACCAATCTGTCAGTCCCAAATACTACCTAAGGGAGAGGGTGAGGGAGAGGGAAATAATTGATTGAAAATCGATCTAGGAGAGGGAGGGGGGATATTGAGGGGGAGCAGCTACACTACGGAAAAGTGGGGTAAAAAAAATAAAAAAAAAATGAGCAAATTTGTTAAGAAACTGGGTACTGGCAGACAGCGGCTAGTACCTAAGATGGCCACAAAATGGAAGAGGGGGGAGGTTAAGAGAGCTGTTTGAGGGGGATCGTGGAGGTTGGGGGGTTAGACGGAACCTACACTGCAGAAACTTTATATATACCAAAATGGGCCTAGATCAATACTTTGGGTTGTCTACTACACTACACTAAAGCTAAAATTAACACTACAAGCTCTTCACAAGCTCCCTAATTCACTGCTGGGCATAATACACGTGTGTTGCGCAGCCGCATTTAGCGGCCTTCTAATTACCAAAAAGTAATGACAAATCCATATATGTCATATATGCTATTTCTGAACAAAGGCAATCCCAGAGAAGCATTTACAACCAAGTGTGCCATAATTGCACAAGCTGTTTGTAAATAATTTCAGTGAGAAACCTAAAGTGTGAAAAAGTATGTGAAAAAGTGAACGATTTTTTTTATTTGATCGCATTTGCGGGTGAAATGGTGGTATGAAATATACCAAAATGGGCCTAGATCAATACTTTGTGTTGTCTACTAAAAAAAATATATACATGTCAAGGGATATTCAGGGATTCCTGACAGATAACAGTGTTCCAATGTAACTATCGCTAATTTTGGGGAAAATATGGTTAGGAAATAGCAAAGTGCTACTTGTATTTATTGCCCTATAACTTGCCTTGCAAAAAAAGCAAAGAACATGTAAACATTGGATATTTCTAAACTCAGTACAAAATTTAGAAACTATTTAGTATGGGTGTTTTTTGGTGGTTGTAGATATGTAACAGATTTTGAAGTCAAAGTTAGAAAAAGTGTGTTTTATTAACATTTAAACATAATACTATTGGAGAATGTTATAGAAAACGAGCACTATGACATCATCGCATTCTACACATTCCACAAATACTAACTCGAAATGAGCATGCGCAAATTCACACACCTAATACACATTGCACAAATACTAATTACTAATAAAGCACACCTGAACACAATTTACAACGCAAACCGGTACATCATTAAACATTTACACAGGGTATATAAGCACCACACAAGCATGGCTTCTTTGACTGTGTTGCTGGTGGGTTTTTGGAGATTGGAGCTTAGAGATTTTGTGCATTATTGTGAGTCAGTTAGTGTTATCGTGAGTGAGTTAGTGGTAGTGTGAGTTATTGAGAGTTAGTGGTAGTGTGAGTTAGAGAGTTAGTGGTAGTGTGAGTTAGAGAGTTAGTGGTAGTGTGAGTTAGAGACTTAGTGCTAGTGTGAGTTAGAGAGTTAGTGATAGTGTGAGTTAGAGAGTTAGTGGTAGTGTGAGTTAGAGAGTTAGTGCTAGTGTGAGTTAGAGAGTTAGTGGTAGTGTGAGTTAGAGAGTTAGTGGTAGTGTGAGTTAGAGAGTTAGTGGTAGTGTGAGCTAGAGAGTTAGTGGTAGTGTGAGTTAGAGAGTTAGTGGTAGTGTGAGAGAGTCAGTTAGTGGTAGTGTGAGTTAGTGAGCGACAGTTGTTTTGGGTGAGTGTGCGGGTGCAAACACATTCAATACATACATACACTTATCAATAACACTACATACACTCCATACCCCATACCCTCTCATACTACACTCCATACCCCATTCCCTGTAGTCCCATTGCATTTCATCCCATTTACTCTTATCCCATACCCCATCCCCATCCCATCCCCTAGTTACATTTAGTTTACATATCCTCCTTTTAGTCTTCTTCATTATTTTGTTTATTTAAATACTCCTTACCCTCTTTTATTTATATCCCTTTCACACTTTCAGCACTTTTTTCATCTTTTTAGTTCTTTATTTTGACCCCCTTTCATTTGATCACACTCACTTTTTGTTTGCTTATTTGGGGTTTAGTTTAGGGAAGAGATGGAGGGCAGGCAGGGGAGAGGTAGAGGGGGGAGGAGAGGGAGGGGGAGAGGAACAGGGCAGGAAGGGGGGCAGGAAGGGGGGCAGGAAGCGGGGGTGGAAGCGGTGGGTGGACCCAGCCACTTGGTTCAAGATGAACAAGTGGCTGGGCCCAGTGGCGGACAGAGTAGGGCTTCACAGTCCGGGAAACAGAGGGCATCGTCACAGGGGAAGGCCAAGGCGACTAGGGAGGCAAGGTTTTCTATGGAGGAGAAGGAGGCCCTCGTAGAAGCCTATATGGCCAGGTATAGGAGAAGAGGAAGCTCTGGCAGGAGATAAGGAATGCAGTCAATGCAGTGGGTGGCCGGAACAGAGATATGGACTCTATTAAACATCTCTACCGGGAATGCAAGATGGATCTTAAGAAAAAGTTATGCCGGGAGTCCCAACATGCCGCAGGAACCGGTGGCGGCCCTGCACTGGAAATCGATTACTGCCGATGGGAGGAAATGTTGCGTCCCAGCATCTCCGAGGTGGATATAGTCGGTATCTGAGGAATTGATACCGGGAACCTGCCATTCTCATCTGACGGTAAGCTCATTTAAGAATAAATTAACATACGAATGTATTTCAAGGGACACTATACGCAAACCTTTCCTTTCATGATTAAGGTAGAGAATACAATTTTAAACAACATTCCAATTTACTTATATTACCTAATTTGCTTCATTCTTTAGATATACTTTAATGAAGAAATAGCCATGCACACGGTGAACCAATCACAGGAGGCAGCTATATGCAGCTACCAATCAGCAGCTTCTAAGCATATCTAGATATGCTTTTCAGCAAAGAATATCCAGAGAATGAAGCAAATTAGATAAGAAAAGTAAATTAGAAAGTTGATTATAATTGTATGCTTCTAAATCATGAAAGATAAAACATTGGGTTTCATGTCCCTTTAAGGATCAGATTAATGCTATTACGTTGTTTACACGCATTCACAATTACTTTGCGGTTACATTAGTATCTAGGCTATAGGTTAGGTGTGCATTTAAACAGACTGAAAACAAACGCTAAAACATTCAGATTGACCAGAGATATCACAAACACGGTTTAGAAAATGCGGAAATCGTATTGATTGTTAGATTTCAAAGTGGATTAATGAGGCTGCATTTGTAATTGTATCGTAAGCTAAGTAATTTAAAGCTTTATTTGGAAATATGCTAATATATACATTTATTTCTTTTTCAAATATACAGAGTCTGGGGAGGAGGCAGCACAGCAACTACAGGCTCCTCCTTTTCCCCGGGATGAGAGTGGTGGGGATGAATCTCCACCTCGGAGGGAAGAGGCCCCCCTTGACGAAGAGGCCCCCCTTGACGAAGAGGCCCCGGAAGCAGAGGAAGAGGCCGCGGAAGCAGAGGCCCCTCAAGGATCAGCAGGCCGCCATGCACCAGCAGGCCGCCGTGCACCAGCAGGCTGCCGTGCACGGGCACCCCGCCGTGCACGGGCACCCCGCCGTGCACGGGCACCCCGCCGTGCACAACAAGAGGAAATAGCGGAGGTGCGGGTTCTACTAGACTACATTGACCAGATCCGTAACTCCCGGATCCAAAATATAGAAGGCAGAAATAGAATTATTGAAGGCCAAAACAAAATCATTGAAGGCCAAACCCAAATCATACACCTCCTTACTCGAATAGAAGAAGGCCAAAACAGAACCTTTCGACTCCAACAAGAAATGTTTCATTTCTTCCAGGAGGCGCATGCTGGTCTGCCTCCTGCTGGTCTGCCTCCTGCTGGGCCTCCTGCTCCTGGGCCGCCATCTGCTGGGCCTCCTGCTCCTGGGCCGCCATCTGCTGGGCCTCCTGCTCCTGGGCCGCCATCTGCTGGGCCTCCTGCTCCTGGGCCGCCATCTGCTGGGCCTCCTGCTCCTGGGCCGCCATCTGCTGGGCCTCCTGCTCCTGGGCCGCCATCTGCTGGGCCTCCTGCTCCTGGGCCGCAATCTGCTGGGCCTCCTGCTCCTGGGCCTCCTGCTCCTGGGCCGCCATCTGCTGGGCCTCCTGCTCCTGGGCCGCCATCTGCTGGGCCTCCTGCTCCTGGGCCGCCATCTGCTGGGCCTCCTGCTCCTGGGCCACCATCTGCTGGGCCTCCTGCTGCTGGGCCTCCTGCCGGTCCATCTGCTCCTGCCGGTCAATCTGCTCCTGCCGGGCCATCTTCTCCTGCCGGGCCATCTTCTCCTGCCGGGCCATCTCCTCCTGCCAGGCCATCTCCTCCTCCTCACCTTGGTCGTCCCAGTACTCTTCCTTCCACTCTTCCCACAACATCTCCAATGAGAACTCGTCTGAGTCGGCAGTTGCCCCTCCCAGAGCCTCAGCCCCGTGGGAAGAGGGGAAGGAAGAGGAAGTAAGTATTTGTTTTCATGTTTAATTATTTTTTATTTAATGTGTAATGGATAGGTATGTGATGATGTGGTTTTCATACACTTGTGGACCACACTCTGTATATAATCTACTTCTATGGGACCGGGTCCATGGAGGCAGATTGTTTGCAGAGTGTGGGTTATAAGTGTGTGAAAACCACATCATCACATACCTATCCTTGTTCATGATATTGATTGGTTTCTGTGATGTGATGTCCAAACTGTTTCCCGAATCGCAAACAAAATTACCATTACAATTATCCATGATGGCATATTACTGTTTGAATGCCAATAACACAGCTTAAAGGGACAGTCAGAACATTATTGATTACAAAGAAAACACTGTATTACGCATTATCAAGTTTGAAACAACAAAACATGGAGAAATACGTGTGACTTATATGCTTACCCTTGTATCTATGCCTATGAAAAATGACCACTTATTTGTTTTTCTGACCTAACAACATTTTAGACAATCAATGATCAATACATGGTAAATATGCTGTATGAGCTCAAGGTTTTATATATACAAATGCTATCAAAATGCCCTCTAGTGGTCAAATTGTATTCTGATTACATGCACTCTTCAAGCTCTAAGAAATGAGCACACGAACCTCATAGGTTTAGCTAGCAAATAAAAATAAACACAGAAAAATGATTAATTGGTGAGAAACCTTTGATATCATTGATATAACAAAATTGTCTTTTTTAATAATGCAAAACATTATTTGTTTTCTAGACTTTCCCTTTAACAAAATTGCATATGCTAACATATAATATTTGGTGATTGTTGGTATATCTACATGTACTTATTCAAACAAGAAATATTGAAAAAAGATTTATATTAAAGTGTTAAATAAAGTCTATTTTCTTAAAGAGACATTATTGTGTTTATTTTTTTTTTAGAAAGACATTTGTTTTAACAAATGAATATGGTTTAAAGTCCTTTTAGGAGTGAAAAAAAAATATGCTAACAATAATATATTTGGAGATTAACCAATGTGGAACTCATACATGATACAAAAATCAACATTTGCATTAAAGGGACAGTATACAATCTTTTTAACAGAACTGCATGTAATAGACACTAATAGAAACAACAAGATTAACATATACTGATATCAAAATCAATATTAAAAAGCTTTAAACACTTTCAAAGAAAATCGGGTTATCTCTATTGAAAAGATAGATGGAAACCCCATTACAACCGTGAAACAAGACAATACTCCATCATTAACATATGAAAAGACCCTTTACACAAACAGGAGAAAGCTGGAGATGGTACTCACATGAAACTTTGAGGCTTGGCGAGGAGTCTGAAAATTACTTCAATTTTATTTGAACAGAAGCAAAAGTAGACGTGTATTTGGTAAACAATGGACTATATAACTAGAGACAAAATAAAATATTGTGGTTTTTAATGTGAGTGTCTAATGAACCTTTAATAAAATATACGACGAAATTACATTTAGAAGAAGTCGGCATCATATATTTAGCATATGATAAAGATAAATGCATATTGATTACTTTATTATAATACAATAGCACATATTTATGAATTAGATATCTTTAACATTAAACACAACAGTCATTTTTCATAAAAAGGAACATATTGTTGACAAACATATTAAACAACATGGACTATAAAGATTTGCACTTGCCTCGAAATATCTTATGCATGAAAACATTTTGCTTTCATTCGTTTATTCAACCAGACATCCAGCAAAAGAGAATGTGGTGGTCTTTATCAGCTATGGGTCAACAATGTAACATGATGCACACAATCCATATTCGCCATGGTTTTAAACTTGTCTTCTCATTCACAAACGTGTGTAACGTGCACAAACAAATATTGCGGGACTATGTAATACAATCAGACGGTTTTTTACACCTTTGCATGTGACGTCTTAATTAACATGGCGCTTCCTTGATCACGTAAGAACACAATCCAATAAAAGGCGCATTCTTGATCACATAAGAACGCAATCCAATAAAAGGTGCATCCTTGATCGCGTAAAAACGCCATCCAATAAAAGGCGCATCCTTGATTGCGTAAAAACGTCAGTCAATACAAGGAATCATTGGACAGCCTGGCAGGTGACGTCTTAAGCAACATGGCGCATCCGAGATCGCTGAAAAACCGCAGCCAATACAAGGACTCAGTTGACAGCTTGGCATATCAATAAGAAACGTATTTATATTTTAGTAACTAGTATGTGTCTATATTGCTATCTAGGAATGTCACGATAGATAACGAAATACTGTGATCTATAAAATATAATACATTATCGAAAATAAGGAGATATTTAATTAGAAGCACAGGATTTATAACTAAACTATTTAGCAAGCAGCATGTTTTAATTACAAATTAAATCAATATTGGTTACACGATTATGTACGACATTGCAATTTGAAATATATTGTTACAATAAATGTAAATATTTGTATTTTTGTGTTTCCTGTCCCTTTAAAAGAAAATTAATGCTAGGAGATGCATTAGTAAAATAGGGATGTGTTAGATATTATATGTTAAAGGGACAGTCAACCCCAGAAATTGAATTTTTAAAAATATAGCTAATCCCTTTATTACACATTACTCATTTTTGAACAACAAACACAGTTATATATTAATATACATTTTACTTCTGTTATTATCTTATATCTAAGCTTCTGATGACTGCCCCATTATTTAGGTTCTTTTGACAGACATGCAGTTTAGCAAATCAATGCTCATTCCTAGGTCACTTTACGTGCATGATCTCAATGTTATCTATATGAAACATGTGAACTAATGCCTTATAGTAGTCAATATTTTTACAACATTAGAGGCAGTCTTCAAGGTCGAAGAACTTAGCATATGAACCTCCTCTTTTTACCTTTCAAATAACTATAACAAGAGAACAAAGCTAAATGTTGAATAAAAGCTAATTAGGAAGTTGGGTAAACTCGCATGCCCTATTTAAATCATGAATCATCTTTTCGGACTTGACTGTCCCTTTAACTATAGCTATGGTGTATATCTTTAACATTTAAAAGATACACATGAGAAATACATATGCAATTGATGTTTTAAGATATGTTTAGATTGTTTTGGAATAACAATGATGACACATGTATTGATCAAATGTGTCATTTATTCAAGTTGAAATATGGTCAGCCTACCTATAGCCATATATGGGAGGAGAAGTATTTTTTACAAATATTTAGAAAAACATATTCCTCATCTAAAATATGCGCATTACACACAGATATTGATTTGGTTACACTACTACAATAAGATAGAATTGAAAATGAAATACATGTGCTGTCAACATTACAATAAGATTGTTTATTAATAAGATTATATGTCCTTGTTCATGTAAAAAGGACAAAAACGCTTTAGAAATGGAAATCCATTCATTAACAATTGTGCTCAGCATAACTTAAAGGGACATGATTTTGTTTTGTAAAAAGAGGATACACAGAGACAATACTATTTCAATAAAATGAACACTTTACAGGGATTATATAATTGTATCAATCCTCGGATCATTTGTTAAAGGTGCATCAATTCACGCAGAGTTTATAAATACACACATGGATGTGAAATTTGCAATATACATATATATATATACACAAATAACAATCTATATATACATATATAAAAGAATTACTATGCTAATCATAATCATGCAATGATAAAGCTTTACGAAAATTTTATAAAAAGACAAATAATAAAATTACATTGGAGATGTTAATCTTAAAGTCATTTACAATTGTATTACATATATGATTCAGGAAACACCATTATTTTTGCTAAGGTCCCTTTAAGGATTAACCAGATAAACTAGAGATTTCAATCAATTACATGAATAAAGAGGACAAAGAATCGTGGAATGACATGTCTTTTATTAGTATGTCAGAAAACATCAACAACGTTTAAAAATAATCTTTTAAAGATAAGGAAAATTGAAGCCATATGACAAGGTAACAGAGTGCATCACAGTCCATGAAGAGAGTTGCCAAGGGCCAGCATAGCCCCATTGGAGCCATATGACAAGGTAACAGAGTGCATCACAGTCCATGAAGAGAGTTGCCAAGGGCCAGCATAGCCCCATTGGAGCCATATGACAAGGTAACAGAGTGCATCACAGTCCATGAAGAGAGTTGCCAAGGGCCAGCATAGCCCCATTGGAGCCATATGACAAGGTAACAGAGTGCATCACAGTCCATGAAGAGAGTAGCCAAGGGCCAGCATAGCCCCATTGGAGCCATATGACAAGGTAACAGAGTGCATCACAGTCCATGAAGAGAGTTGTCAAGGGCCAGCATAGCCCCATTGGAGCCATATGACAAGGTAACAGAGTGCATCACAGTCCATGAAGAGAGTAGCCAAGGGCCAGCATAGCCCCATTGGAGCCATATGACAAGGTAACAGAGTGCATCACAGTCCATGAAGAGAGTTGCCAAGGGCCAGCATAGCCCCATTGGAGCCATATGACAAGGTAACAGAGTGCATCACAGTCCATGAAGAGAGTAGCCAAGGGCCAGCATAGCCCCATTGGAGCCATATGACAAGGTAACAGAGTGCATCACAGTCCATGAAGAGATTAGCCAAGGGCCAGCATAGCCCCATTGGAGGCATATGACAAGGTAACAGAGTGCATCACAGTCCATGAAGAGAGTTGCCAAGGGCCAGCATAGCCCCATTGCAGCCATATGACAAGGTAACAGAGTGCATCACAGTCCATGAAGAGAGTTGCCAAGGGCCAGCATAGCCCCATTGGAGCCATATGACAAGTTAACAGAGTGCATCACAGTCCATGAAGAGAGTAGCCAAGGGCCAGCATAGCCCCATTGGAGCCATATGACAAGGTAACAGAGTGCATCACAGTCCATGAAGAGAGTTGCCAAGGGCCAGCATAGCCCCATTGGAGCCATATGACAAGGTAACAGAGTGCATCACAGTCCATGAAGAGAGTAGCCAAGGGCCAGCATAGCCCCATTGGAGCCATATGACAAGGTAACAGAGTGCATCACAGTCCATGAAGAGATTAGCCAAGGGCCAGCATAGCCCCATTGGAGGCATATGACAAGGTAACAGAGTGCATCACATTCCATGAAGAGAGTTGCCAAGGGCCAGCATAGCCCCATTGGAGCCATATGACAAGGTAACAGAGTGCATCACAGTCCATGAAGAGAGTTGCCAAGGGCCAGCATAGCCCCATTGGAGGCATATGACAAGGTAACAGAGTGCATCACATTCCATGAAGAGAGTTGCCAAGGGCCAGCATAGCCCCATTGGAGCCATATGACAAGGTAACAGAGTGCATCACAGTCCATGAAGAGAGTTGCCAAGGGCCAGCATAGCCCCATTGGAGGCATATGACAAGGTAACAGAGTGCATCACATTCCATGAAGAGAGTTGCCAAGGGCCAGCATAGCCCCATTGGAGCCATATGACAAGGTAACAGAGTGCATCACAGTCCATGAAGAGAGTTGCCAAGGGCCAGCATAGCCCCATTGGAGCCATATGACAAGGTAACAGAGTGCATCACAGTCCATGAAGAGAGTAGCCAAGGGCCAGCATAGCCCCATTGGAGCCATATGACAAGGTAACAGAGTGCATCACAGTCCATGAAGAGAGTTGCCAAGGGCCAGCATAGCCCCATTGGAGCCATATGACAAGGTAACAGAGTGCATCACAGTCCATGAAGAGAGTAGCCAAGGGCCAGCATAGCCCCATTGGAGCCATATGACAAGGTAACAGAGTGCATCACAGTCCATGAAGAGAGTAGCCAAGGGCCAGCATAGCCCCATTGGAGGCATATGACAAGGTAACAGAGTGCATCACAGTCCATGAAGAGAGTTGCCAAGGGCCAGCATAGCCCCATTGCAGCCATATGACAAGGTAACAGAGTGCATCACAGTCCATGAAGAGAGTTGCCAAGGGCCAGCATAGCCCCATTGGAGCCATATGACAAGTTAACAGAGTGCATCACAGTCCATGAAGAGAGTAGCCAAGGGCCAGCATAGCCCCCCATTGGAGCCATATGACAAGGTAACAGAGTGCATCACAGTCCATGAAGAGAGTTGCCAAGGGCCAGCATAGCCCCATTGGAGCCATATGACAAGGTAACAGAGTGCATCACAGTCCATGAAGAGAGTAGCCAAGGGCCAGCATAGCCCCATTGGAGCCATATGACAAGGTAACAGAGTGCATCACAGTCCATGAAGAGATTAGCCAAGGGCCAGCATAGCCCCATTGGAGGCATATGACAAGGTAACAGAGTGCATCACATTCCATGAAGAGAGTTGCCAAGGGCCAGCATAGCCCCATTGGAGCCATATGACAAGGTAACAGAGTGCATCACAGTCCATGAAGAGAGTTGCCAAGGGCCAGCATAGCCCCATTGGAGCCATATGACAAGTTAACAGAGTGCATCACAGTCCATGAAGAGAGTTGCCAAGGGCCAGCATAGCCCCATTGGAGCCATATGACAAGGTAACAGAGTGCATCACAGTCCATGAAGAGAGTTGCCAAGGGCCAGCATAGCCCCATTGGAGCCATATGACAAGGTAACAGAGTGCATCACAGTCCATGAAGAGAGTTGCCAAGGGCCAGCATAGCCCCATTGGAGCCATATGACAAGGTAAAAGAGTGCAACAGGCACAACAATAATAAAAAAAGGCCAAATGGCAACCATAAAAAACAACATCAACATGTGGACGGAGGATTCTTATCTGCGCCCTTGGAGCATCTCCACATCCTCCACTTACTGGTCATCCCCTTCATCGTCCTGTGCCTGTCCAGCTACAGATTCAAGCATTGAATTCCACCGCCTCATCTGACGGAGAGTCAAATGCTGAACCCGTAGCTGGGCCTGCATGGTGTCGCTCATCCCTCTCAGGACAGCTGCGTTCCTCAACACGGCCTGCTCTACGCGGGCTAGACCTTCTAGCGTGAGCCATGTTGAGTCACAGCCTAAAATAAAGAAAAAATGAAATATTAATGATAATTACACAACAGAACAAAAAATAAGCAAAGATACATTGTCATCATAAAGACAAATCATTCTTTAAATTAATTTGTTGAAATTGATTATTTACACATGAAATATGTTATTCAGACAGACCTAAACCATTAAAGGGACATTTTACTCCAACATGTTGTCCCCTTTAATTGGTTTTTGATGATCCACTTTTACAGCTTGAGTGTCTAAAATCTTGTAAAAGGATTTACATTATACTGTGGTAGGCACACCTATCCTTAAACATTTTGGCGTTGAGGACAAGCTGTGTAAACATAGCAACCAGAAGAAATTACATTCCCACTGGGTTATACAAGAGATAATGTATGAATATTTGTACATAAATTGTTGGATCCAAGTAGTGGTGATTGGTATATGTAGTGATATCAAATTAAAGGGACACTGAACCAAAATATTTTAGTTACTGATTCAGATAGAGCATGACATTAAAAAGAATTATTCATTTACTCCTATTATTTAAATGTTAGAATTCTCTAGCTATATTTTAAATGCAAGAATGTAAGTTTATAGGGAAGCCCATTTTTGGTTATCAACTTTGGTTGTCCCTGCTGATTGATGGATACATTCATCCAACAATAAAGAAATGATGTCCAGATTTTGTTTTAATAAAAAATAATTAGAGGCATTTCTTTGTTTCAATAAAGATAGCAAGAGAATGAAGAATAATTGATAAGAGTAGTAAATTATAAATTTGATTAACATTGCATGCTCTATTTGAATCACAATGGAAACAATTTGCCTTCAGTGTACCTTTAAGTATCTTATAATGTTGATTTTGAATGATACTTACAGCTGTGCCTGGGAAGGACAATCCGACACCAAGGACAATGAAGGTTGAGACAGGGGGGAGGGATGGGATTGGGTTGGGGAGGGATGGGCTGCTGCTCTGGGGTAGCCCGTACAGCTGGGGAGTGGAGAGTTGGGGGCTGGGCAGCTGGGGTAGCTGTACGGGCCAAAAGACGGGGTAAGCGGCGAAGGGGGACGAAGGGGCGTTTTTTGGGAGGGACAGGATAGGAAAAATGGGAAGGGCCGGGAGGGTTTGTGGAGGGGCAGGGGCCTGGGCAGGGGACTGGGCAGGGGAATGGCCAGGGGACTGCGCAGGGGACTGGCCAGGGGACTGGGCAGGGGACTGGGCAGGGGATTGGGCAGGGGCGGAAAACTGATGACCAGAAGAGGAGGATCCATCTGAAATAAATAATAAAAATATATTAACATCTCATACATCATGAAATCAATTCAACGCATTTCAACTTGATTATGTTTGCAATATACTTAGAAGTGTGTTTGAATTTCTAAACAATGATGACATGAGGATATGGTATGCATATAGGCACTCAGATGAATAGCAATGACTGTCTGTACAATTATAAAATTATTATTGTGGTTTGGCCTGGAATATACATGTGACATCATGATGGCATGAATTAGAAATCCAAAGATTTTTAAAAATCCAAGCATATTTTCATGCTGCCTGATATATAAAGGGGGCAGTAGTGTATTTGAACAGACAAATAATATTCCTTTTTAAAGTGCAAAAGCTGTAGACTTTTAATGTCTTCAATAAAATGATTTCCAATAAAGAAACATGTTGGATACATGTTAGATATATTTCACATACCATCAGACTTCAAGGGAGCCTCTTCCTCCTCCGTCCCACATGTTAAATCAATCTCTGTAAAACATGTGTTGTGTACACGTTAAGATCAGATATTATAACATATGTTACTGTTGCTCAAAGACACACATCAATGTTGCATTAAAGATATAAACACCCAAATTTATGATTTACATCATTTTGATGGAGCATACAAATGACATTAGATTTGTTATTCTCAATGATTCAGATTTTCGAATTATTGTTTGTATTAATTTAAAAATCATAAAAGCATAGTAGATTGAACATTTAAGATTTCTCATGTGTGTATCACTTGATGATTGTTGTCAAAATTGAACATGGAAACAAACATATGCTATACATCTTCGGAATAACAAAGGTGTAGACTAAGAAAATTTTAATTCTTAATCTTTCAATATTAAAATAAAATTAATATATAATCAGAGGAGTAAATTATATGTTTGTTTCAAATGTTATGCTTCATCAGAATCATGCTCATAATATTGATTACCAATACACCTTCAATGACATATAAATGAGTCAATGGACTTACCAGAAGACTGCAAAGGCAGCTCTGTGTCGGTGCTGGATCCCTCTGGGCTCCCCACAACAACTCTCTCTATGAATGATATAGATATATATTAGTGAACACATTTGGGATAGCACTAAATCACATCTGTATCGATTTATAAGAATAATCAACTTGAAAATGTGAAGAATAGAGCAGTCATTAGAATAAAAAATGCTTGATTGAATCAAGGAGATTCTGTAAAAAATGATGTATTTAACATATGTTTAATTTCTGACTATATTAGACATCAAACTCATCTCATACGATGCTATTGCATATCTAAATATACCCATTGATCAATGTTCTTAAAAGAATACACACAAACCACATTTTGAATAACAGCTGTTGACAAATATAAACAAAGACATGTGGCACATTGAGCCATTTGTGCAATGTACAGTAATCTTGTTTAGGACACAACACATATTGATCACAATACCAAACCAAATTGATTTGTAGAAATATGTAATCATGGTGCTGTTAGAGTATGCTTATATCTAGAAAGTAACTCAAACAGTGAATATGTGAATTATATATCAATATTGTTTAATCCAAAGAATGTAAGGATTAATGAATCTATTGTTTATCAAAGGGACACTGACATGATTTATTTCAATCAGTGATTTCACTGTTCAAACTGTTCCAAATTATTTAACATTGACTCCTATTATAATTTTAATTTTGCTACATTTTAATCTTAAAGGCAGATAAGCAATATTGGATTCAATAAATATTGTTTGTTGAAGGTATCCACCAATCATCAATAAAAACCCAGGTTGGTCAACCAAAATGGAGCTGCAGATAAACGTACATTCTTGATCTTAAAATACATTTAGCAATAGAATATTTAAAATATTATTATAGTATTATATTTAAATGTTGATTAATATTGCATGCTCTATCTGAATGACAACAGTAATAATTTTAGCTCAGTGCCCCTTTAATATAAAAATATATTGATTTGACAATGTTGCTGTTAATGAATTCTCTACTCCATATGTTGATGTAATGAATGGGATGGAGCATGCAATTACAATCTAATATGTTAGTTAAGGATATCCTAAAAATTATTTAATTATCCTCTCTTAAAGGGACATGAAGCTCAAAATGTGTAATTGTATACTTTTTGAAACTATGTACTACAGTTATCTGAACACATGATTTTAACTTTTGACAAAATGCCAATTTATGCATAAAAAAACAGCCGGATAATACCAGTAATGCATTGTTTAACCTAAACCAAAATCAATATGTTTTTAGAAGAACTAAAACAATAGACTGAACCAATTTAGCTCATAAAATATTTATACAAAACAATAAAATCAAGTTTCAAAATCATTCAATGTAAAATTTAGTTGGCATGTCCCTTAAATGACGTGATCAATTTCAAAAATTGAATCTATATTTTTAAAATCAAAACATATGCAAAAGTGTGTGAATTTTGTCAAAATGTATCCAAATAAGATTAAGGAATACACAGGGGAAGAATATAAATTGGACATTCAAAGAATCTTACATTAAAATGAAGATATCAAGAATAGATGGGATATCTTAAATTCGATAAAAATTCAGATTAGTATTACAATGTAATCGTATGTTTGTTTGTTTTTTATTCTTATTTGTAAATTTTTTACAAATCCATTTTGCGGATACATATAAATATTGAACAATGTGGATTTTGTATGTAATGTTCTGTCCATGTTTCTAAGACAAATGTCAATTAAAATGAGACATACCATACTGTGACAAGCCCTGGCTTGAGGTTCCAGCACCAACATCATGATCTGTAATATATTAAATGAGGATTGGATATCATTAATACAAATCATGCCATGTTTAAAATCTTTACATTATTACCAAATCAATTAAAAACTATTTTTGGTAGTCCCATGAGTTAATTGTTTCCTCAATTAAATTCATCATAAATATATCCTGTACTCTTATTTTCAATCAGTTGTGTTGTTTACTGTAGCTTTAATTAATTTTTTGTGTTATTTCATTCTCATCAATTGATGGACATATGTTATTATTTATTTTGATTCTGCTAGTCTTTTTTTTATTATGTATAATATTGAAAATAAGAATACTGTATTCTTCACATATATAATAATTCACATTTCATTTTGACCAACATGTGTAAAGCAATGCCACTTACAGCAAACCCATGTTAACGTGTATGCGCAATTCTAATTTTCGGGATCATTGCGCAATGATTCCAAGCGGAATTACGCATCCGTCATTTGACCAACATGTGTAAAGCAATGCCACTTACAGCAAACCCATGTTAACGTGTATGCGCAATTCTAATTTTCGGGATCATTGCGCAATGATTCCAAGCGGGATTACGCATCCGTCATTTGACCAACATGTGTAAAGCAATGCCACTTACAGCAAACCCATGTTAACATGTATGCGCAATTCTAATTTTCGGGATCATTGCGCAATGATTCCAAGCGGAATTACGCATCCGTCACTTGACCAACATGTGTAAAGCAATGCCACTTACAGCAAACCCATGTTAACGTGTATGCGCAATTCTAATTTTCGGGATCATTGCGCAATGATTCCAAGCGGAATTACGCATCCATCATTTGACCAACATGTGTAAAGCAATGCCACTTACAGCAAACCCATGTTAACGTGTATGCGCAATTCTAATTTTCGGGATCATTGCGCAATGATTCCAAGCGGAATTACGCATCCGTCATTTGACCAACATGTGTAAAGCAATGCCACTTACAGCAAACCCATGTTAACGTGTATGCGCAATTCCATTTTCGCTCTGTGACGCATATTCTGTAGAGCGCAAGAAACATCATTCCTATTTCATGTGTCACTAATCTAAAATCAGATATCTAAACATCATATGTAGCGTATGTTGTGAGATCTATATAGGTTTAGTATCTGACTATATACACATTTCTTAAAAATCTAATCAAATATTAATATATTATATGAAGTTGGATAGTTACATGGTTCAGATTCTCTTTCCGCTCCTCCCAGGCCACCGGACGGAGAAGCAGCTGCCCTGGCCCCCGGGTCAGGACTTTCAGATCCAGCAGCTGGGAGGGAAGAAGAGGAGGTTGACTTTTTTTGTCAAGCGCAACCTCATATCTCCGAATCTCCGCATGATCTGATCCCGGCTCCTCTGGACGCCACACACCAATTGAACCGCATTGGTGATAGACTCCCAGAGGGCCTTCTTAACAGGCGCATTCGTCGACCTCCTCTTGTTCCCAAACAGCTGGGGATAAAAGTCCTGGACGGCGTGGACCAGTGCAGCACTCTCCTGCTTGGTAAACCTGGGAGGTGACATGCCTGCTGGGTTTTCAGATATGATAGATATATATATAAATTATATATACAGTACGCCTGCAGGCATTAGAGAACTGACAAAGATGGCAACGTGTAATGGACTTTTATATGGTGAAGTAAACATGAGATGCACCATGGGACAAGTTATCTGTAGATCTGATTGGATAAAAGTTTGAAATATTGTTAGAATGTCTGTGAGACCATCCTGACTCAAGTTGTGTTTGTGTGATGAACTCTGATTGGCCGTTCCTTAATGTTTCATATCTTAGCAACTTCCATACACATACCTCCTGGTGATGCTGTTACTTCATTTTTCATGTAAACTTATTTGTAACTCATGGGCCTGTCATGCGGATATGTGTGACGCAGATTTAATATCCGTGATCCGTTAAATATTAATGTTTAAATTCTCTTTAAAATCTAATACTGTCACATTATTAAATGTTGTAGACATTTCTCAGTTTAATAACGGTCTGTTTCTTTAATACAAATACGTTGGATTAATACACATTTAATATTGTATGTCTTTATTGTTCATAAAATCAATTTGGTGACTTATTGTGAAGTATTGACATTGCTCTATTAAATGTATTTATAATGCACATTGATTGTGTGCTATTGCGTGACATTAGACTCTAATGTTTAAAGATGCAAATCTGGTGTTTCAAGATACGTTTCCCACGCAACATTTCTGAATGTTCAAATTCAGGTTATAATGTCAGTAACTTGGATAATCTGTTTATAGATGTTAAACTACAGGTTTGTTTGTTATTAGTAAATAAACCTCGAGCTTGTATTTGTCTGAACTGCTCATATGTTATTGTGCAATGGCGTCTTTATTTTTAAATAGACATTACAACCAAACAATTGTATCAAATGATCTGTAGAGATCAAATATGTTTAGACTTTAAAATGCAACTCAATTTATCTTTGTATTTAGATATCCTCAACAGAAGAAATTTAAATGCACATGGTTGAGCCAATCACATAAGGCATCTCTGTGCATCCACCAATCTTCATCTACTGAGCCTATCTCGATATGCTTTTCAAGCAAAGTATGTCAAGATAAGAAGAGAAGTAAATACACTCTTTAATTCTCTTAAAGGGACACTGTCCAAAAAAATTTAGCGTTCGTGATTCAGATTGAGCATGAAATGTTAAGCAACTTTATAATTTAATCCGATTCTCAAATGTTAATAATTATCTTGTTATCTTTCTTTGCAAATCAAAAATTATATTTTATATTACGGACAATTATTTGCGAAAAACCTGGGTTGTCCTTGATGATTGTTGGATAAATTAATCCACCCAAAAAAAAAAGTTCTGTCCAGAGTACTGAAGCAAATAAATTCTCAATTTAATGCCTTATTTTTAAAGTAATGATGGCAACATCACGAGGAACATTGATAATATGAGTCAATTTATAAAGTTGCTTAAAATTGAAAACTCGTTCAGAATGTATAAATAATTAATTTTTTTACAGTCTCCCTTTAAGTATATTTTGAGTTCATGTCCCTTTAAGGAGACATTTCACAATAATGCTTGAAATATCATAAACCTAGGCACCTTCCTTTGGAAAAATTAGTATAACATATGAGTAAAGCATATTTATATTAACTTCTGGATTGTTTTACACACTGAATGAAATATATATTGTAATGGATGTATTTCGCAGTCTTCAGCTTAGAGGGACATTAAGCTATATGTTATTTATGCATTTTGGAGAAGATTATAATATTTGAACAACTTAATATGTTTTGTTATTCGATCATTAGATTTTAATTATATATATTCTTGGATTAAATACATATCTACATAGGCTATTTTGATGCTGATTGTTGGTTGCACATAGATGCCTTATGTAATTGTCTAAGATATGTGCATCGATGTATCTTTTTCTAAGTATATTTAAAGACTGAATGTAATTCAATAGTACTTTATAAATATGTAAAAATTCTTTTATGATTGTTTAAAATTCAATACACAATATATTTTGTGAATGTCCCTTTAAGGACCAAAACATTCGGAATGTTGATTTAACATTGTCGAAAGAAGCTAAAGGGGAATGAAAATTATATATAGATATGTGATGTCTAACCCAAGAGGTAAGATTTTAAAAATTACATAATATTAATAACTATAGTTAAATGACCCTTGTAATGACTCCACTAGAACATAAAATCAATTAACATGGCATCCAATAACTAGCTTGTGCAAAATATGAAGTTAACTGACCTACCATTTTTAAATTTAAAAAATATAAATTTATTAAAATAATGTTCTTAGATACCTAAGGAAGATACAAGATCTTATAAAAGAATTTTTACATTCAACAACACTGTCACTTTAATGTAAGTGAACCACTTTCCCTTCTTAAAAGTGAAAAGAAGAAAGTTATGTCAAATTCTGACTACATATCCGAAAATATTTTTACAAATTAACATCTAAAAATTACACAATAAAAGCATCGATGGATTTCACTCCCCAATTAATTTAAAAAAGATAGTTGACTTTAATATTCTCTGAATCAGTGGATTTTCTAAAATTAATGCTATACATGATGCCTAATTTGATGTTATGCATGTGCTTGTCAAATAGACAACTACCAGTCATGGGAGTCAAATTGTTTTTTATTGACAGATTATATGGATATTTATTATAATCTGTTCAAAAGAGGGTATTTAATAATAAAATGTTGATTATTACCATTTTAAAAAAAAAAATTCTTTTAACAAAAAAAAAAAAAAAAAAATTCCTGGAAGTCATCAGATGAAAATCTGAAAAAAATAAAAAATATTTTACAAAGTTAATACACACGTTGTAAAATATTCATAAAATACATTACAATCATCTTGTGTCTATGCTCTAACTTTGTGCAACATTTTATCAAGATATTTATGACTTAAATTATTGGATTAAAAACCAAAAAAAACATACACCATTATATTGTGTAATAAAAATTACATTTAAATATCAGCATTTCTAATTATACATAATAATGTATATCACATTTAAATAATCAAAAATACATATATATATGCTGAACATAAATGTAATATTTAATGTCCATTCAAATACCTCTATATCAACTATAATATGTATTCCTTTGTCTGATTGTGATACCTAAATATCTAATTATGAACAAAGTATGACTAATGTATGTAAGCTACAAATATTCTACATTCTTCCTGTGATTCTTAACTAGCATGCATTGGTAAACCAACCTGGATAATGCATGGTCTTTGAAAGTCAATTCTGGAGAAAACAGGTGATCTTCAATAGGTGTCTTATTCATCATTTCCAAAATAGAGGACTGTGAAATACCATCTAAAAATTTAAAAATAATCTAAGTGTCTGATTGTGATACCTAAATATCTAATTATGAACAAAGTATGACTAATGTATGTAAGCTACAAATATTCTACATTCTTCCTGTGATTCTTAACTAGCATGCATTGGTAAACCAACCTGGATAATGCATGGTCTTTGAAAGTCAATTCTGGAGAAAACAGGTGATCTTCAATAGGCGTCTTATTCATCATTTCAAAAATAGAGGACTGTGAAATACCATCTAAAAATTTAAAAATAATCTGTGTCTGATTGTGATACCTAAATATCTAATTATGAACAAAGTATGACTAATGTATGTAAGCTACAAATATTCTACATTCTTCCTGTGATTCTTAACTAGCATGCATTGGTAAACCAACCTGGATAATGCATGGTCTTTGAAAGTCAATTCTGGAGAAAACAGGTGATCTTCAATAGGTGTCTTATTCATCATTTCAAAAATAGAGGACTGTGAAATACCATCTAAAAATTTAAAAATAATCTAAGTGTCTGATTGTGATACCTAAATATCTAATTATGAACAAAGTATGACTAATGTATGCAAGCTACAAATATTCTACATTCTTCCTGTGATTCTTAACTAGCATGCATTGGTAAACCAACCTGGATAATGCATGGTCTTTGAAAGTCAATTCTGGAGAAAACAGGTGATCTTCAATAGGCGTCTTATTCATCATTTCAAAAATAGAGGACTGTGAAATACCATCTAAAAATTTAAAAAAAATCTAAGTGTCTGATTGTGATACCTAAATATCTAATTATGAACAAAGTATGACTAATGTATGTAAGCTACAAATATTCTACATTCTTCCTGTGATTCTTAACTAGCATGCATTGGTAAACCAACCTGGATAATGCATGGTCTTTGAAAGTCAATTCTGGAGAAAACAGGTGATCTTCAATAGGTGTCTTATTCATCATTTCCAAAATAGAGGACTGTGAAATACCATCTAAAAATTTAAAAATAATCTAAGTTTCTGATTGTGATACCTAAATATCTAATTATGAACAAAGTATGACTAATGTATGTAAGCTACAAATATTCTACATTCTTCCTGTGATTCTTAACTAGCATGCATTGGTAAACCAACCTGGATAATGCATGGTCTTTGAAAGTCAATTCTGGAGAAAACAGATGATCTTCAATAGGTGTCTTATTCATCATTTCAAAAATAGAGGACTGTGAAATACCATCTAAAAATTTAAAAATAATCTAAGTGTCTCCAATAGGATGCCTCCACAGCCTTATTCTATCAAATAGTTGGCACTTACCATGTGAACATGTCTTTGTATGGTTTTCAAGGTCAGCAGATTTGAAAGATAATGCCAGACATGATCCCATTGGTATTCTTCAATTTCAATCTTGTCTTTTTCCACTGTCAGTCTGGGAATTCTTCACTGTCATTCTTCGAATTCTTCCCTTTCAGTCTTTACATAAAGTCATCTCCCTAATGGCATAAAAGGTTTTAATAAAATTATTACTACAAGTGTGTGAATCAGTTCTGTACCCCTCTCCCACCCCCCATTTCTGAATCAATTTCTGTCACTAGCTTAAGAAGCGTGTGTAGCATCTTGTGTTATGTTCTATCAATCAAGTGTGAAGATGAGTCATATTGAGCAGAACGAACCTCTAATGTGTGACTTTGAACCATAGTCATGCTAGAGGATAGTTATGCTAGAGGATCCCTTTCTGAGTATTTACATTTTAAGTAATGTGTAAACTAAATACTAGTTTGGAAAATGTATGCCATATGATGTATTTGTGTACAATTCATGCAAGCAACAGTCCATACATTTATACTTACCAGCTGATGTTCTCTTTAAAAACCAGGTGGCAAAGACTCGCTACAGGACCCAATGACCAGAGCATCACCTATATTAATAAATGAAACACATATTTAGCATTTGATGAACAATCCTAACATGTTTGCACAATTCTCTACTTGTCATTTCCCTAGAGTTCACATCTGTTGACAATACTCCAATCTAACTTCTATTATTTACCGTCTAAAGTGGCGGTTGATGATGTCTGCTCTGACATTGAGCCCCTCGTCCCAGAATGGCCCCTCTAGAACTGGATCGTCCTCCTCATCTCTGAGTAGGTTTCGGGGCGCCTGGACGGCCTGCAGCATCCCAGCCCGCTGTGCAATATTATGCAGGACACTACAGGCTATAACGATCTTAGCCACCTTCTTTGGGTTGTACTGGAGGGCTCCTCCTGACCTGTCAAGGCACCTGAACCTCATTTTCAGGAGCCCGAACATTCTTTCAACCACAGTCCTGGTTCTCTTATGCGCCCTATTGTAGCGCTCCTGAGCCACATCAGTAGGGCTACGTAAGGGAGTAATAAGCCAATGCCGGCTCATGTAACCAGAATCACCTATAAATTATGAACAGAACATAATTCAAACTGAATCCTCAAAATTGTATTTTGATTCCCAAAAATGTTTGTGTACACGATAATCCACTAACAAATGTTTATTTTTTAAAAGAATAATCTAGTTCAATATTATTCTCTATCTTCCCATTTCAGCTAAGACATGCTACATATGCGTATTTCTCCTAAACCAGACCTTGTGTAACATACCAACTAAATGGTTACATTGCATTCTCTATCTGAGCATTTAAGGTAAGACATGCTACATATCTGCATTGAACTAAAAGTAGACATTAGCGGAAAGAGACAATGACATGGTTAAATTGCATTTGCTGCTATCTTCCCATTTCAGCTAAGACATGCTACATATGCGTATTTCTCCTAAACCAGACCTTGTGTAACATACCAACTAAATGGTTACATTGCATTCTCTATCTGAGCATTTAAGGTAAGACATGCTACATATCTGCATTGAACTAAAAGTAGACATTAGTGGAAAGAGACAATGACATGGTTAAATTGCATTTGCTGCTATCTTCCCATTTCAGCTAAGACATGCTACATATGCGTATTTCTCCTAAACCAGACACTGTGTAACATACCAACTAAATGGTTACATTGCATTCTCTATCTGAGCATTTAAGGTAAGACATGCTACATATCTGCATTGAACTAAAAGTAGACATTTGCGGAAATATAAATTAATGGTTAAATTGCATCCTATAGCTGAACATTACGCTAACATTTTAAGACTACAGTGGCAATTGTCTAACTAATTAACCATGTTGTGCACAAATACTCACCAACGAGATAACCAGGGGGCATTTGTCTTTCTTCAAACTGCCGCCACAGGGTGGACAGAGAGAGGATGCGGGCATCATGACAAGCCCCTCCAAAATTCGCACACACATGCATAATCCTCATCCGTGCGTCACAAACAATTGTCTAACTAATTAACCATGTTGTGCACAAATACTCACCAACGAGATAACCAGGGGGCATTTGTCTTTCTTCAAACTGCCGCCACAGGGTGGACAGAGAGAGGATGCGGGCATCATGACAAGCCCCTCCAAAATTCGCACACACATGCATAATCCTCATCCGTGCGTCACAAACATACTGCACATTGAGGCTATGAAAATGTTTGCGATTTCTGAAGGGCAAGTCATCAATTGGAGCATGCAGCGCAATGTGGGTACAATCAATGGCTCCCAAGACATTGGGCAATTCAGCAATATCAAAGAATTCCCGCTTCAGGCACCTCCAATCACCATCATTCTGTGGGAATCCTATGTAACGCTTACTGATACGTACCATGGCGTCCAGAAAGTTATCAAACACCACAGAGAATGTACCTTGAGACAGGCCATGTATGTACATTTCTCCGGATTGAAAACTCCCGGAGGCCAGGACGTATAGACAACTTAGCATCTTACTCATGCCGGGAACAGCAGTCCTTATTTTTATACGTGGCTCCAAATGAGGTTTAAGAAGATCGTAAAGGCCAATGAGCAGTTCGCGATTGAGCCGATACTTATCATAAACCTCAAAGTCGCTCATGTTTTCCAAGGTGGGTCTCACCCTGTAGACACGAGGACCTCGAACCAGACGAGCCCTTCGTCTCACTCGGAGCCGCCGAGGCTGCCTGATTCTATCAACAGCTAGTTCGCCAATAGCAGCACCAGCAGCGTCTACCATGTCATCATCATCCATATTTCCAAACAGCAGAGCAAGGAGTAACAAGGTATGCAAATTGATCTGATGTGGATCACCATGGATGCTTTGGCCATGTTGTTTGGGGGATTTATAGTACAATTAGTCCAATGGTAGTGAGTTTGTAATGATTGCTAATTGTATTCACTTGTTTGTATGTGAGCGGCGCAAATGCTTTCAAAGTGGGCATTTTTTTATATGTATATATATACATTTATGTGTATAATGTGCATCGAATGTGATCGATCAATGTTGCTGCAATATTGTTTGTAAACGATAAAGTAACATCTGCCATCTGTAGTATTGTATATATAAGTGATTGCCGAGATGTCAATATTGTACGCGTCCCATTAAAATCTGCATAATAATTCTGAACTTCCGGCTGTCATCTGTAGTATTGTGTATATAAGTGATTGCCGAGATGTCAATATTGTATGCGTCCCATTCAAATCGCACTAATACTGAATAACTTCCGGCTGTCATCTGTAGTATTGTATATATAAGTGATTGCCGAGATGTCAATATTGTATGCGTCCCATTAAAATGGCACTAATACTTGCCAAAGGAAGGTTTTGAGGACCTTAAAACCCTCTGCCCATATAAGCTATTACGAGATAAAATTAAATATCTAGGTATTTACCTCGCCCCGTCAGTAAATAAACTTTTCAAATATAACTATGTACCCCTCTTACATAAACTCAAGAAAGACTTTGACACCTGGACAAATAAACCCCTGTCCTGGTGGGGTAGAGCCCATTCGATAAAGATGACGACTTTGCCCCAAATCCTATACATTCTCCAGACCACCCCGATACACCTGCCATTATCCTACTTGAACCAAGTTCAATCCCTGATGCACTCTTTCATATGGGGAAACATAAAACCTCGTATTAGTAAGAGAGTTCTAACAAAGCCATTGGGGAGGGGGGGCCTGGGGGTCCCCCTGATCACTCAATATTACAAAGCTGTGGTACTTCAGAGAGTTCTGGAATGGCATGGGAACACATCCGCAAAAGCGTGGACTTCTATAGACTCATTTCTGCTGAAATCCCCAACAATCGGCCCGCTGTGTTGGGTTAGTAGCGCACGAAGGCCCACCTTAGCTAAGACCTCCCCACTATATACCCACATTTTCCACACCTGGGACACAGTCAGGCTTAAAACCAGAGGAATCACTACGTCTGTTTCTCCCATGATGCCTATCTCAATAAATGCAGAGTTTCACAGAGGTATTATCCCACAAGAGCCGAGCACCTTGGACACAAGCTCCACAATTCCATTTACGTGTCTGACAGAGGGGGGGACATTAAAACCCAGAACACAACTCACGGATGTGGCTGGAGGAGTTTTCTCCCGTTGGCTAAAATACGCCCAGTTAACGCACCTCTTAGGCTCCTCACCTCACAGACAGAACCTGCTACGTAGCTTGACAAAATTTGAGCGTATATGCTATGACAGAATGATACCCAGAGGAGCACTATCCATAACAAAACAAATATTAGACGACACACTCACACTACCTCCATCTTCATATGACTCTCACTGGCAATCCGACTTAGAAATACCCATACCTAGAGAACAATGGGATAACATATGTTTCCACTCCTCTAAATCTTCCTCTTCCCCCAGGATCTTGGAGTTGAATCACAAAATCCTGTTTAGGTGGTATCTTACCCCAGAGAGGCTCAAACGCATATACCCAAACGCCAATATATCCTGCTGGAGGGGCTGTGGATCCCCTGGAACAATGGCCCATAGATGGTGGCGCTGTCCAAAACTACTCCCATTTTGGGAAATAATCATCAACCGTCTGAGATTGAAGTTCAATCCGATTGGCTGATCCAATCAGCCAATCAGATTGAGCTTGCATTCTATTGGCTGATCGGAAATATTATTTAGATTTATTTAATTAATATTTTAGTTAGGGGGGTGTTAGGGTTAGTTTTAGACCTAGGATTAGGGGTTAATAATTTTATTACAGTGGCGGCGGTGTAGGGGGGGCAGGATAGCGGTTAATAAATTTATTATAGGTGGTGACGGTGTAGGGGGGGCAGGATAGGGGTTGATAACTATATTATAGATGGCGACGGTGTAAGGGGGGCAGGATAGGGGTTAATAAATTTATTATAGTGGCGGCGGTGTAGGGGGGGCAGGATAGGGGTTAATAGGTATAATGTAGGTGGCGGCGGGGTCCGGGAGCGGCGGTTTAGGGGTTAATACATATATTATAGTTGCGGCGGGGACCGGGAGCGGCGGTTTAGGGGTTAACATATTTATTATAGCTTGCGGTGGGCTCCGGGAGCGGCGGTTTAGGGGGTAATAACTTTATTTAGTTGTGGTGGTGTAGGGGGGGACAGATTAGGGGTGTTTAGACTCAGGGTACATGTTAGGGTGTTAGGTGTAGACAGCTCCCATAGGAATGAATGGGATGTCTGGCAGCAGCGAACATGAACTTTCGCTATGGTCAGACTCCCATTGATTCCTATGGGATCCGCCGCTTCCAGGGCGGCGGTTTGAAAACCAGGTACGCTGGGCCTGAAAAGTGCCGAGCGTACCTGCTAGTTTTTTGATAACTAGCAAAAGTAGTCAGATTGTGCCGAACTTGTGTGCGGAACATCTGTAGTGACATAAGCATCGATCTGTGTCGGACTGAGTCCGGCGGATCGAAGCTTACGTCACAAAATTCTACTTTTGCCGTTGTCTAGGGCTTGATAACTAAGGCGAATCAGCCTCGCCACAAATACGCTGCAGAATTCCAGCGTATTTGAGGTTGACGGCTCGATAACTAGAGGCCTATACTGTGAATCAATTCAAGGTGCTAGGATGGACAAAGGAAACCTTGCTAAGGTAAAAGAAGTACTGTATCAATAAACTAGCAGGGACCCGGTCCCAAATATCGCTAATGCAGCGAGGTTACCTCAAAAGGAATCTCCATATAGCATCCAGATAGCTAGTAAAATGGCCAAATGTGGAACTACTTTCACACATAAGGAGGAAACTCTAAAAAATATAGAACTAACAAGTTAAGGTACCATATCAAAGTAGGGACATAGTTCCAAATCATCTATAACGAGTTGTGCTTAGTATTGGATAAGAGCGCCCAGTAGAATACATGAAACATTCTATATAATGTATGTGGAACATTTTTCACACATACTCGTCCGCTCAGAACAGGTAGCAGTCGCCTTTCAAAATTTTTCATTTTACAATGATGTCACAAGACATAGAGCTGAATGATCTAAAGCTCTCAAGATTTGGGTTTAGCCTTGTCTCAATTCATTTTTATTTTTTCAAATTAATAACTTAAAAAATATTAAAAAGATTTACTTAAAATCAGTCAAATCCCCTTCCTCTCTTGGCACTGTAAGTCACAATAATACGTGCATAAACTCCAAAAAAACTGAAACAACAGCAGGACCTACTATATAAGTGATCTGAAGAAGGTGCCCCAGCTTTCATGGATCATAGAGGGAATTATCAGCATCAGGGGTCACTCTCCAATCAATTAAGTAAAATGCTCAGTCCTCTCTGTATCATGAAGAAAACCTTTATATTGTTTAGACGGGGTGAACTGTATTTAACATTCACTCAAAATCACATAAGTAATTGCAACAGAGAACAGAACCAGGATTGGGTAAATATTCACCCTGAATACCTATGAGAAAAGGGTGATTTTGTTTTTTAAAGAGGAAGATATTTATTGACACCGGTGAAAAAGAGGGGTGAAGTTTTAACCCACTAACAGCAATGAAAAGGAGACTTTAGGTTTTTAAAGAGAGCTACCCACTGACACCAATGGAACAAAAAGGGATTTTGGTTTTTAAAGAAGATATACTCACAGACATGAATTAAAAAGGGTGATATTATTTTTTAAAATGCTTTAAGTGACACAAGTGAAAGGGGGGGGGGAGGGGTTGTTTACACCAGTACAAAAGAAGGGCTAGTAGGAAATGGTTACAATAAAGACAGATTCAAGGAATTATAGTAGGAACCAATGACTACAAACTGACCTTGTATGCAGATGATGTGCTGATATATCTGTCTTTCCCATTATCTTCTCTTCCTCACATATTGGAAGAATTTAATAGGTTTGGTTTCTATTCTAACTTTAAAATTAATGTCCAGAAGTCTGAGATGCTTAACATCAATCTGTCTGCAATGGAATACACCAAATTACAAGCCCTTGGTCCTTACAACAGGAAAAAATAATTCACCTATATATTGGGCATAGAGCTCTCTCCTCTCCTATATTAAATTGTTCAAACTCAATCATCAGCGGTTACTATCTTCCATACGTAAAGACTTATCCAATTGGGGGGGGGGGAAAGCCCCTTACATGGTGGGGATACATTCAAGCTATTAAAATGGCAACTCTACTGAGATTTTTTTAAATAATGCAAGCCCTACTTAGTCCCCTTTCCCCTACTTATTTAAACAAACTTAAAAATGGGGTAAAATAAAACCAAGAGTAAAAAGCTCCACCTTATACAGATCTTTACATTTGGGTGAGCTGGGTGTTGCATATATTACCTTTTATCACCAAGCTTAGACTCTCTAGAGAATACTGGCTTGCCAAAATAGCCAAACTGTTAAGGCTTGGATTTCAATTGATTCAAAGTTACTCCAAAATCCTCCAGTAGGAGCTCTTTGCTGCGTCCTTCGTGAACTTTGACCTCCAATAATACAACAAATGGTGGGCTATAAACATTTTTTACTCTTTGCCTGGTTGAAAATGTATGAGGACTTTCTCCATTTCGATTGCCTCTTTTTCCTTTTCCCTTTAATGTGGAGTTTATAGGTGGCCCTGACAATAAGCCCTACACAGGATGGAACTGGGAGGGAGTCTCTTCCTATTGTCCAACTCCTAGACAATGGAAAGCTAAAACCCAGAACCAAAATGGGTCAAGTAACAGGAGAAGTTTTTTTTCCCCTGGCTTAAATACACCACTTAATCCAGACTTCTAAACATAAGACAGACCTGCTATGGGCTCCGACAGAATTTGAGAAATGGTGCATTTCAGGTACATCAATGAGGGGACCTTATCCCTATCTAGACTGTTAGATAGGTTCCATAGTGACCCACTTCAGAGCTATACTGTCAGGGTTTCACACTGACTTTGCTTGTTGCTTGCAGCTTTCTGTCATGGCTACCATTTCAAACTCACCTTTGTTTTCTCCTTGCCTGAAGCAGAGTGTGTAACGTTGCTCACTACACCCAGGCTACCTCTTATGGCCAAACTGAAGAACATCATCAGTGACAGACAGGTTGCAGTCCCAGAATGATGAAGCCATCACTTACTATTTAGTGCCCCAGGTCAGTCTGCCTTTGCCCTTGCATTGTCTCTGTCTTCTCTGTGAGTTCCTGTGTTCCTGACTCTGTGTATAACCTGGCTTGTTTGACATCACTTGTGGTTCCTGATTCCTGGATTGTTCCTAACTTTGCTGATCTTTCTGTTCCTTACCCTGGCTTGTCTGACTACTCGCTTTAGCTCCTGACCCAGCTTGTCTGACTACCCACTCTCAGTAGCGTCTCTAGGGGGGTGCAAGCCGCACCTGGGTGACACCCTCCAGGGGGTGACACCACAAAAAAAATGTATTTTTTTTTTTTTAATTTTATTGAAATTCAAAGAAATACAATGTAGAGTTGCATAGATTTTTTTATTAGAGGGGCCGGCATTTGTGAACATTAGTGGGACTGGGGAAGTTGTAGACACTTAATTTTTTTGCCCCTTGAGCCAGCGTGCCGTGGGGCTTGCGAAGTTGCACTGCTAGCCTAAACCTGCCTGCCTATCTGTGCTCACTGCTCAGTGACGTGTGGAGCAGTGAAGTCACTCACTGCTGTGCTGTCTCTCTAAACGAGAACTGGTAAATCGTGAGGGGGATGCCTGGCACCTGACCGCATGACTGTCTGATCCTGTCTCTAAAGTAAAAGAGCCACATATGATGTCCACCAGACCAGTACGGTTACGGTACACTAAGTGCACACTAAAGAGGAAGGAGGGGAGGGAGGACGGGGGTCTGGGGGTGGGCAGAGTGCAGAGGTGATTGGCCATAAGAAGCGGTAGGCACGCGGCCCGGGGCTGTTCACTGACAGACTTGGAACAGAGTCAGAGTCAGTTTGCACACCTAAACCTTTTCTTTAGTGATTTATTTTAGAGTGCTCTGTTTATCTTTCATTTGATGCTCTGCTGAGCCAGGGAGCAGCTCTAGGCATGAGCTTTATAATTAATGCAGTGCAATTTAAATATTTTGTATGTGTGTGTGTCTGAGTGTTTTTGTGTGTGTCTGAGTTTTTTGTGTGTGTGTGTCTCAGTGTTTTTGTGTGTATGTCTAAGTGTTTGTGTGTGTGCCTGTGCCTGAGTGTTTTTGTGTGTGTGTGTGTCTGTGTCAGAGTGTTTTTGTGTGTGTGTCTGAGTGTTTTTGTGTGTGTGCCTGAGTGTGTTTCCGAGTGTTTGTGTGTGCATCTGAGTGTGTTTTTAAGTGTTTTTGAGTGTGTCTGAGTGTTTGTATGTGTGTGTGCCTTTGTTTTTGTGTGTGTCTGCTTTCTGGGGGGGGTGACACCATAACTTACCACACCGGGTAAAACCAACTCTAGTGTCGCCACTGCCCACTCTGGCTTTGACTCCTGGCTTGTCATTTGGCTTTTTGATTCGTTATAATTTTTTAATAAAAGTCGGCTAGATTACGATTTTTTGTCGGAAATGACAACGCTGGTATCACGGGTCTTTAGAAACCCGGCGTTAGCCGTAAAAAAGTGAGCGTAGAGCAGAATTTAGCTCCACATCTCACCTCAATACCAGCGCTGCTTACAGTAGCGGTAAGATGGCAAAACGTGCTCGTGCACGATTTCCCCATAGAAATCAATGGGGCAGAGCCGGCTGAAAAAAATCCTAACACCTGCAAAAAAGCAGCGTTCAGCTTCTAACGCAGCCCCATTGATTCCTATGGGGAAACACATTTATGTCTACACCTAACACCCTAACATGAACCCCGAGTCTAAACACCCCTAATCTTACACTTATTAAACCCTAATCCGCCGCCCCCGACATCGCCGACACCTGCTTTATATTATTAACCCCTAATCTGCCGCTCTGGACACCGCCCCACCTACATTATACTTATGAACCCCTAATCTGCTGCCCCCAACATCGCCGAACCCTACATTATATTTATTAACCCCTAATCTGCAACCCCCAATGTTGCCGACACCTACCTACAATTATTAACCCCTAATCTGCCACCCCCAACGTCGCCGACACTATAATAAAGTTATTAACCCCTAAATCTAAGTCTAACCCTATCCCTAACACCCCCCTAACTTAAATATAATTTAAATACATCTAAATAAATATTTCTATCATTAAATAAATTATTCCTTTTTTAAACTAAATACTTACCTATAAAATAAACTCTAAGCTAGCTACAATATAACTAATAGTTACATTGTAGCTATTTTAGGATTTATTTTTATTTTACAGGCAACTTTGTATTTATTTTAACTAGGAAGTTATTAAATAGTTATTAACTATTTAATAACTTCCTAGTTAAAATAAATACAAATATACATGTAAAATAAATCCTAACCTAAGCTACAATTACACCTAACACTACACTATAATTAAATAAATTACCTAAATTAACTACAATTAATTACAATTAAATTAAATAAAGTACGGAAAAAAAACCCCACTAAATTACAGAAAATAATAAAATAATTACAATTTTTATAAACTAATTACACCAAATCTAATCCCCCTAATAAAATAAAAAAGCCCCCCCAAAATAAAAAAAAATCCCTACCCTATATTAAATTACAAATAGTCCTTAAAAGGACTTTTTGCGGGGCATTGCCCCAAAGTAATCAGCTCTTTTACCTGTAAAAAAAAGTACAATACCCCCCCAACATTACAACCCACCACCCACACACCCAACCCTACTCTAAAACCCACCCAATCCCCCCTTAATAAAACCTAACACTACCCCCTTGAAGATCACCCTACCTTGAGACGTCTTCACCCAACCGGGCAGAAGTGGTCCTCCAGACGGTCCGAAGTCTTCATCCTATCCGGGCAGAAGAGGTCCTCCAGACGGCCAGAAGTCTTCATCCAGGTTGCATCTTCTATCTTCATCCATGTGGAGCGGGTCCATCTTCAAGACATCCGATGCAGGGCATCCTCTTCGTTCTACGGCGACTGGAACAATGACGGGTCCTTTAAATTACGTCATCCAAGATGGCGTCCCTTCAATTCCGATTGGCTGATAGAATTCTATCAGCCAATCGGAATTAAGATCTACTAAACTGTGGTTTAACCCCTTGTGAGGAAAGGATCAGAGGTGCGCGGCCACAAGGGGAGGCCGGGGTAGGCTAAATTATTTGTAATTTAGTATAGGGTAGGGATCTTTTTTATTTTGGGGGGCTTTTTTATTTTATTAGGGGGATTAGAATAGGTGTAATTAGTTTAAACAAATTTTAATCATTTTATTATTTTCTGTAATTTAGTGGGGGTTTTTTTAGTAATTTAGTTTATTTTATTTTATTGTAATTAATTGCAGTTTATTTAGGTAATTTATTTAATTATAGTGTAGTGTTAGGTGTAATTGTAGCTTAGGTTAGGTTTTATTTTACAGGTAAATTTGTATTTATTTTAAATAGGAAGTTATCAAATAGTTAATAACTAATAACTATTGTACCTAGTTAAAATAAATACAAACTTGCCTGTAAAATAAAAATAAACCCTAAGCTAGCTACAATGTAACTATTAGTTATATTGTAGCTAGCTTAGGGTTTATTTTATAGGTAAGTATTTAGTTTTAAATAGGAATAATTTATTTAATGATAGGAATATTTATTTAGATGTATTTAAATTATATTTAAGTTAGGGGGTGTTAGGGTTAGACTTAGATTTAGGGGTTAATAACTTTATTATAGTGGCGGCGACGTTGGGGGTGGCAGATTAGGGGTTAATAATTGTAGGTAGGTGTCGGTGATGTTAGGGACGGTTTTCTAAAACCCCACTGCCACCAACTTCAGACCCCAAAAACTGCCTAGTGCTGTTGTTTTTAATTAAAAACCACAATGCCCTCTAGGCTTTTTAGGGCATTTGGGGCACTTTAGAAAATTAACCAGAGATCTAATCTCTGGTTAATTTTCAGAGCGCAAATTGCTACCGCGAGCTTGTGATAGCAATAACCAGCCACTTGTAATGGCTGGTTAATTATTGCAATAATTTAGCGCTCCACTTGAAATCTAGCCCAAAAACAGAATTTATGCTTACCTGATAAATTACTTTCTCCAACGGTGTGTCCGGTCCACGGCGTCATCCATAACCTGTGGGAACATTCTCCTCCCCAACAGGAAATGTCAAAGAGCACAGCAAAAGCTGTCCACACAGTCCCTCCTAGGCTCCGCCCACCCCAGTCATTCGACCGACGGACAGGAGAAAAAAAACAGGAGAAACCATAAGGTGCCATGGTGACTGTAGTTAAAGAAAGAAATTCATCAAACCTAATTAAAAAACCAGGGCGGGCCGTGGACCGGACACACCGTTGGAGAAAGTAATTTATCAGGTAAGCATAAATTCTGTTTTCTTCAACATTGGTGTGTCCGGTCCACGGCGTCATCCATAACTTGTGGGAACCAATACCAAAGCTTTAGGACACAGATGAAGGGAGGGAGCCAATCAGGTTACCTAAACAGAAGGCACCACGGCTTGCAAAACCTTTCTCCCAAAAATAGCCTCCGAAGAAGCAAAAGTATCAAATTTGTAGAATTTGGCAAAAGTGTGCAGGGAAGACCAAGTCGCTGCCTTACATATCTGATCAACAGAAGCCTCGTTCTTGAAGGCCCATGTGGAAGCCACAGCCCTAGTAGAGTGAGCTTGATGTGTTCAGGAGGCTGCCGTCCGGCAGTCTCGTAAGCCAATCGGATGATGCTTTTCAGCCAAAAGGAAAGAGAGGTAGCAGTAGCTTTTTGACCTCTCCTCTTGCCAGAATAAACGACAAACAGAGAAGACGTTTGTCTGAAATCCTTTGTTGCTTCTAAATAGAACTTTAAAGCACGAACTACATCTAAATTGTATAACAAACGTTCCTTCTTTGAAACTGGATTCGGACACAAAGAAGACACAACTATTTCCTGGTTAATATTCTTGTTGGAAACAACCTTTGGAAGGAAACCAGGTTTAGTATGCAAAACAACCTTATCTGAATGGAACACCAGATAGGGCGGATTACACTGCAAAGCAGATAACTCAGAAACTCTTCTAGCAGAAGAAATAGCAACCAAAAACAGAACTTTCCAAGATAACATCTTGATATCTATGGAATGTAGAGGTTCAAACGGAACCCCTTGAAGAACTGAAAGAACTAAATTCAGACTCCAGGGAGGAGTCAAAGGTCTGTAAACAGGCTTGATACTGACCAAAGCCTGAACAAAAGCTTGAACATCAGGCACAGCTGCCAGTCGTTTGTGTAACAAGACAGATAAAGCAGAAATCTGTCCCTTTAGAGAACTCGCTGATAATCCCTTATCCAAACCTTCTTGGAGAAAGGAAAGGATCCTAGGAATTTTGATCTTACTCCATGAGAATCCTTTGGATTCACACCAACAGATATATATTTTCCATATTTTATGGTAAATTTTTCTAGTTACAGGTTTTCTGGCTTGTACCAGAGTATCTATTACAGAATCCGAAAACCCACGCTTAGATAAAATCAAGCGTTCAATTTCCAAGCCGTCAGCTGGAGGGAAACTAGATTTGGATGTTCGAATGGACCTTGTACTAGAAGATCCTGTCTCAAAGGTAGCTTCCATGGTGGAGCCGATGACATATTCACCAGGTCTGCATACCAAGTCCTGCGTGGCCATGCAGGAGCTATCAAGATCACCGAGGCCCTCTCCTGCTTGATCCTGGCTACCAGCCTGGGAATGAGAGGAAACGGTGAAAACACATAAGCTAGGTTGAAGGTCCAAGGCGCTACTAATGCATCCACTAGAGTCGCCTTGGGATCCCTGGATCTGGACCCGTAGCAAGGAACCTTTAAGTTCTGACGAGACGCCATCAGATCCATGTCTGGAATGCCCCATAATTGAGTCAACTGGGCAAATATCTCCGGGTGGAGTTCCCACTCCCCCGGATGGAATGTCTGATGACTCAGATAATCCGCCTCCCAGTTTTCCACTCCTGGGATGTGGATCCCAGATAAGTGGCAGGAGTGATCCTCCGCCCATTTTATGATTTTCGTCACTTCTCTCATCGCCAGGGAACTCCTTGTTCCCCCCTGATGGTTGATGTAAGCAACAGTCGTCATGTTGTCTGATTGGAATCTTATGAATCTGGCCTTTGCTAGTTGAGGCCAAGCCCTGAGAGTATTGAATATCGCTCTCAGTTCCAGAATGTTTATTGGGAGAAGAGACTCTTCCCGAGACCATAGCCCCTGAGCTTTCAGGGAGTCCCAGACCCCGCCCCAGCCCACTAGACTGGCGTCGGTCGTGACGATGACCCACTCTGGTCTGCGGAAGCTCATTCCCTGGGACAGGTGATCCTGGGTTGGCCACCAACGGAGTGAGTCTCTGGTCTTCTGATCTACTTGAATCACTGGAGACAAGTCTGTATAGTCCCCATTCCACTGTTTCAGCATGCACACTTCTAATGGTCTTAGATGAATTTGCGCAAATGGAACTATGTCCATTGCTGCAACCATCAACCCTACTACTTCCATGCACTGAGCTATGGAAGGACGTGGAACAGAGTGAAGAACTTGACAAGCGTTTAGAAGCTTCGACTTTCTGACATCTGTCAGGAAAATCTTCATTTCTAAAGAATCTATTATTGTCCCCAAGAAAGGAACTCTTGTCGACGGAGACAGGGAACTTTTTTCTATGTTCACTTTCCATCCGTGAGATCTGAGAAAGGCCAGAACGATGTCTGTGTCAGCCTTTGCCTTTGAAAGAGACGACGCTTGTATCAGAATGTCGTCCAAGTAAGGTGCCACTGCAATGCCCCTTGGTCTTAGAACCGCTAAAAGGGACCCGAGTACCTTTGTGAAAATCCTTGGAGCAGTGGCTAGCCCGAATGGGAGAGCCACAAACTGGTAATGTTTGTCCAGAAAGGCGAACCTTAGGAACTGATGATGATCTTTGTGGATAGGAATATGTAGATACGCATCCTTTAGATCCACGGTAGTCATAAATTGACCCTCCTGGATTGTAGGTAAAATCGTTTGAATAGTTTCCATTTTGAACGATGGCACTCTGAGAAATTTGTTTAGGATCTTTAAATCCAGAATTGGTCTGAAAGTTCCCTCTTTTTTGGGAACTACAAACAGATTTGAGTAAAACCCCATTCCTTGTTCCACGGTTGGAACTGGGTGTATCACTCCCATTTTTAACAGGTCTTTTACACAATGTAAGAATGCCTGTCTCTTTATTTGGTTTGAAGATAAGTGAGACATGTGGAACCTTCCCCTTGGGGGTAGTTCCTTGAATTCCAGAAGATAACCCTGAGAAACTATTTCTAGTGCCCAGGGATCCTGAACATCTCTTGCCCAAGCCTGAGCGAAGAGAGAGAGTCTGCCCCCTACTAGATCCGGTCCCGGATCGGGGGCTACTCCTTCATGCTGTTTTGGTAGCAGCAGCAGGCTTCTTGGCCTGCTTACCCTTGTTCCAGCCTTGCATCGGTTTCCAAGCTGGTTTGGTTTGTGAAGCATTACCCTCTTGTCTAGAGGCTGCAGAGTTGGAGGCCGGTCCGTTCCTGAAATTGCGAAGGGAATGAAAATTAGACTTATTCTTGGCCTTGAAAGGCCTATCTTGTGGGAGGGCGTGGCCCTTACCCCCAGTGATGTCTGAGATAATCTCTTTCAATTCTGGCCCAAAAAGGGTTTTACCCTTGAAAGGGATATTAAGCAATTTTGTCTTGGAAGATACATCCGCTGACCAAGACTTTAGCCAGAACGCTCTGCGCGCCACAATTGCAAACCCTGAATTTTTCGCCGCTAATCTAGCTAACTGCAAAGCGGCATCTAAAATAAAGGAATTAGCTAACTTAAGTGCGTGAATTCTGTCCATAACTTCCTCATACGGAGTCTCTCTACTAAGCGACTTTTCTAGTTCCTTGAACCAGAACCACGCTGCTGTAGTGACAGGAATAATGCACGAAATAGGTTGCAGGAGGTAACCTTGCTGTACAAAAATCTTTTTAAGCAAACCCTCCAATTTTTTATCCATAGGATCTTTGAAAGCACAATTATCCTCAATAGGAATAGTAGTGTGCTTGGCTAGTGTAGAAACTGCCCCCTCGACCTTAGGGACTGTCTGCCATAAGTCCTTTCTGGGGTCGACCATAGGAAATAATTTCTTAAATATAGGAGGGGGGACAAAAGGTATGCCGGGCTTCTCCCACTCCTTATTCACTATGTCCGCCACCCGCTTGGGTATAGGAAAAGCGTTGGGGTGCACCGGAACCTCTAGGAACTTGTCCATCTTGCACAATTTTTCTGGAATGACCAAGTTGTAACAATCATCCAGAGTAGATAGCACCTCCTTAAGCAGTGCGCGGAGAGGCTCTAATTTAAATTTAAATGTCACAACATCAGGTTCAGCCTGTTGAGAAATTCTACCTGAATCAGAAATTTCCCCATCTGACAAAACCTCCCTCATGGCCACTTCAGATTGGTGTGAGGGTATGACAGAGCAATTATCATCAGCGCCCTCCTGCTCTACAGTGTTTAAAACAGAGCAATCGCGCTTTCTCTGAAATGCAGGCATTTTGGATAAAATATTTGCTATGGAGTTATCCATTACTGCCGTCAATTGTTGCATAGTAACAAGCATTGGCGCGCTAGAAGTACTAGGGGTCTCCTGCGTGGGCAAAACTGGTGTAGACACAGAAGGAGATGATGTAGAACTATGTCTACTCCTTTCATCTGATGAATCATCTTGGGCAACTTTACTATCTGTGGCAGTACTGTCCTTACTTTGTTTGGACGCTATGACACAATTATCACACAATTTTGAAGGGGGAGACACATTGGCTTCCATACATACAGAACATAGTTTATCTGAAGGCACAGACATGTTAAACAGGCTTAAACTTGTCAATAAAGTACAAAAACCGTTTTAAAACAAAACCGTTACTGTCTCTTTAAATTTTAAACAGGGCACACTTTATTACTGAATATGTGAAAATCTATGAAGGAATTGTTCAAATTTAACCAAATTTTCACCACAGTGTCTTAAAGCATTCAAAGCATTGCACCCCAAATTTCAGATCTTTAACCCTTAAAATGACGAAACCGGAGCCGTTTACAGTTTTAACCCCTCTACAGTCCCAGCTACAGCCTTTGCTGCGACTTTACCAAACCCAGGGGGTATACGATATCAAATGAAGCCTTCTAGGAACCTTTTCAACTACTTTCAGACCCACACACATGCAGCTGCATGTCCTGCTCTCAAAAGTAACTGCGCAGTAATGGCGCGAAAATGAGGCTCTGCCTACTACAGAGAAGGCCCTTCCTGACTGGGAAGGTGTCTAAACCAGTGCCTGACGTAAAAAAAAAACGTTCCCCAAAGTTTATAAAGTGTGAATTTCAACATCAAGCTGTATAAAATGCCCAAATAAAGCAATCGATCTAGCCCATAAAAGTGTCTACCAGTTTTATAGCCCATATTAAGCCCTTTATTCTGTTTGAGACTAAGAAAATGGCTTACCGGTCCCCATGAGGGGAAATGACAGCCTTCCAGCATTACACAGTCTTGTTAGAAATATGGCTAGTCATACCTTAAGCAGAAAAATCTGCCAACTGTTTCCCCCAACTGAAGTTATCTCATCTCAACAGTCCTATGTGGAAACAGCAAACGATTTTAGTTACTGCTGCTAAAATCATACTCCTCTCACAAACAGAACTCTTCATCCTTTTCTGTTTCAGAGTAAATAGTACATACCAGCACTATTTTAAAATAACAAACTCTTGATAGTAGAATAAAAAAACTACAACTAAACACCACATACTCTTCACCATCTCCGTGGAGATGCTGCTTGTTCAGCGGCAAAGAGAATGACTGGGGTGGGCGGAGCCTAGGAGGGACTGTGTGGACAGCTTTTGCTGTGCTCTTTGCCATTTCCTGTTGTGGAGGAGAATGTTCCCACAAGTTATGGATGATGCCGTGGACCGGGCACACCAATGTTGGAGAAATATTCACTAGAACACACAAATCCTCTACCTCACCATGAATCCTTTAACTTGACTACGAGTCCTGACTCAATGGTACTTAACCCCTACACATTTAAATAAACTAATTTTTCCTCATACCCAAGAGACTGTTCACATATTAAACCAATTTGGAAAGAAGCTGAATAGTTGGGAAAATATCTATTTGAACATCATTTAATGTTACTCCCTTCTTGTGCACTTTTAAATTTGAAACATATAAATGCATGTGAAATTCAGGTAACCCTATTCCAAATAGCAGTAAATAGCATAAAGTATTTACAGTAGCTCACAAAAGTGAGTACAGCCCTCACATTTTTGTAAATATTTTATTATATCTTTTCATGTGACAACACTGAAGAAATGACACTTTGCTACAATGTAAAGTAGTGAGTGTACAACCTGTATAACAGTGTAAATTTGCTGTCCCCTCAAAATAACTCAACACACAGCCATTAATGTCTAAACCGTTGGCAACAAAAGTGAGTATACCCCTAAGTGGAAACTTCCAAATTGGGCCCAATTAGCCATTTTCCCTTCTGGGTGTCATGTGACTTGTTAGTGTTACAAGGTCTCAGGTGTTAATGGGGATTAGGTGTGTTAAATTTGGTGTTATCACTCTCACACTCTCTCATACTGGTCACTGGAAGTTCAACGTGGCACCTCATAGCAAAGAACTCTCTGAGGATCAGAAAATAAGAATTGTTACTCTACATAAAGATGGCCTAGGCTATAAGAAGATTGCTAAGACCCTGAAACTAAGCTGCAGCACGATGGGCAAGACCATACAGCGGTTTCACAGGACAGGTTCCACTCAGAACAGGCCTCGCCATGGTCGACCAAAGAAGTTGAGTGCACATGCTCAGCATCATATCCAGAGGTTGTCTTTGGGAAATAGACGTATGAGTGCTGCCAGCATTGCTGCAGAGGTTGAAGGGGTGGGGGGTCAGCCTGTTAGTCCTCAATCCTCAGACCATACGCTGCACACTGCATCAAATTGGTCTGCATGGCTGTTGTCCCATAAGGAAGCCTCTTCTAAAGATAATGCACAAGAAAGCCCGCAAACAGTTTGCTAAAGACAAGCAGACTAAGGACATGGATTACTGGAACCATGTCCAAGATAAACCTATTTGGTTCAGATGGTGTCAAGCGTGTGTGGCGGCAACCAGGTGAGGAGTACAAAGACAAGTGTGTCTTGCCTACAGTCAAGCATGGTGGTGGGAGTGTCATGGTCTGGGCCTGCATGAGTGCTGCCGGCACTGGGGAGCTACAGTTCATTGAGGGAACCATGAATGCTAACATGTACTGTGACATACTGAAGCAGAACATGATCCCCTCCCTTCGGATACTGGGCCACAGGGCAGTATTACAACATTATAATGACCCAGAACACACCTCCAAGATGACCACTGCCTAGCTAAAGGTAAAGGTGATGTACTGGCCAAGCATGTCTCCAGACCTAAACCCTATTGAGCATCTGTGGGGTATCCTCAAACGGAAGGTGGGGGAGCGCAAGGTCTCTAACATCTACCAGCTCTGTGATGTCGTCATGGAGGAGTGGAAGAGGACTCCAGTGGCAACCTGTGAAGCTCTGGTGAACTCCATGCCCAAGAGTCTTAAGGCAGTGCTGGAAAATAATGGTGGCCACACAAAATATGTCACTTTGGGTCCAATTTGGACATTTCCATTTAGGGGTGTACTCACTTTTGTTGCCAATGGTTTAGACATTTATAACTGTGTGTTGAGTTATTTTGAGGGGACAGCAAATTTACTGCTAGATTACGAGTTTTTGTTGGTAAGGCTTGTGGTGTTAACAAGCCTTTTTTTCTCACTGCTTACTTAAGACAACACTGGTATTACAGGTTTTTTTAAACCCGGCATTATCCGCAAAAAAAGTGAGCGTAGAGCAAAATTTAGCTCCACATCTCACCTCAATACCAGCGTTGCTCACGGTAGCGGTTAGCTGGAAAAACGTGCTTGTGCACAATTTCCCCATAGGAATCAATGGGGCAGAATCGGCTGAAAAAAAACCTAACACCTGCAAAAAAGCAGCATTCAGCTTCTAACGCAGCCCCATTGATTCCTATGGGGAAACAAAAGTTATGTCTACACCTAACACCCTAACATGAACCCCGAGTCTAAACACCCCTAATCTTACACTTATTAACCCCTAATATGCCGCCCCCGACATCGCCGACACCTGCAATATATTATTAACCCCTAATCTGCTGCTCCGGACACCGCCGCAACCTACATTATCCCTATGAACCCCTAATCTGCTGCCCCCAACATCGCCGACACCTACTTTTTATTTATTAACCCCTACTCTGCCGCCCCCAATGTTGCCGCCACCTACCTACACTTATTAACCCCTAATCTGCCGCCGCCAACGTCGCCGCCACTATAATAAACATATTAACCCCTAAACCTAAGTCTAACCCTAACACCCCCTAACTTAAATATAATTTAAATAAATATAAATAGAATTACTACAATTAACTAAATAATTCCTATTTAAAACGAAATACTTACCTATAAAATAAACCCTAAGCTATCTACAATATAACTAATAGTTACATTGTAGCTATCTCAGGGTTTATTTTTATTTTACATTCAACTTTGTATTTATTTTAACTAGGTACAATAGTTATTAAATAGTTATTAACTATTTAATAACTTCCTAGTTAAAATAAATAGAAATTTACCTGAAAAATAAACCCTAACCTAAGTTACAATTACACCTAACACTACACTATCATTAAATTAATTTACTAAATTACCTACAATTAACTACAATTAAATACAATAAACTAAAGTACGTAAAAAAAACCCCACTAAATTACTGAAAAAAATAAAATAATTACAAGAATTTTAAACTAATTACACCTACACTAATCCCCTAATAAAATAAAAAAGCCCCCCAAAATAATAAAAATCCCTACCCTATACTAAATTACAAATAGCCCTTAAAAGGGCCTTTTGCGGGGCATTGCCCCAAAGTAATCAGCTCTTTTACCTGTAAAAAAAAGATAATACCCCCCCCCAACATTAAAACCCACCACTCACACACCCAACCCTACTCTAAAACCCACCCAATCCCCCTTTAATAAAACCTAACACTACCCCCTTGAAGATCACCCTACCTTGAGACGTCTTCACCCAGCTGGGCACAAGTGGTCCTCCAGAGGGGCAGAAGTCTTCATCCGATCCGGGCAGAAGAGGTCCTCCAGATGGCTAGAAGTCTTCATCCAGGCGGCATCTTCTATCTTCATCCATCAGGAGCGGAGTGGGTCCATCTTGAAGCCAGCCGACCGACAACTACACGACGAATGACGGTTCCTTTAAATGACGTCATCCAAGATGGCGTCCCTTGAATTCCGATTGGCTGATAGGATTCTATCAGCCAATCGGAATTAAGGTAGGAAAAATCCTATTGGCTGATGCAATGAGCCAATAGGATTAAACTTCAATCCTATTGGCTGATCCAATCAGCCAATGGGATTGAGCTCGCATTCTATTGGCTGTTCCAATCAGCCAATAGAATGCAAGCTCAATCCTATTGGCTGATTGGATCAGCCAATAGGATATTTCCTACCTTAATTCCGATTGGCTGATAGAATCCTATCAGCCAATCGGAATTCAAGGGATGCCATCTTGAATGACGTCATTTAAAGGAACCGTCATTCGTCGTGTAGTCGTCGGTCTGGATGGATGCTCCGCGTTAGCTGGCTTCAAGATGGACCCGCTCCACTCCGGATGGATGAAGATAGAAGATGCCGCCTGGATGAAGACTTCTGCCCATCTGGAGGTCCTCTTCTGCCCGGATCGGGTGAAGAATTCTGCCCCTCTGGAGGACCACTTGTGCCCGGCTGGGTGAAGACGTTTCAAGGTAGGGTGATCTTCTTGGGGTTAGTGTTAGGTTTTATTAAGGGGGTTTGGGTGGGTTTTAGAGTAGGGTTGGGTGTGTGGGTGGTGGGTTTTAATGTTGGGGGGGTATTGTCTTTTTTTTACAGTTAAAAGAGCTGATTACTTTGGGGCAATGTCCCGCAAAAGGCCCTTTTAAGGGCTATTTGTAATTTAGTATAGGGTAGGAATTTTTATTATTTTGGGGGGCTTTTTTATTTTATTAGGGGGATTAGAGTAGGTGTAATTAGTTTAAAATTCTTGTAATTATTTTATTTTTTTCTGTAATTTAGTGGGGGTTTTTTTTCGAACTTTAGTTTATTGTATTTAATTGTCGTTAATTGTAGGTAATTTAGTAAATTAATTTAATGATAGTGTAGTGTTAAGTGTAATTGTAATTTAGGTTAGGATTTATTTTACAGGTATATTTGTATTTATTTTAGCTAGGTAACTATTAGTTATATTGTAGCTAGCTTAGGGTTTATTTTATAGGTAAGTATTTAGTTTTAAATAGGAATAATTTTATTTTGTTTTATTTAAATTATATTTAAGTTAGGGGGGTTAGACTTAGGGTTAGACTTAGGTTTAGGGGTTAATAAATTTAATATAATAGCGGCGACGTTGGGGTCGGCATATTAGGGGTTAATAAAATTTAACTTGTGTTTGCGAGGCGAGAGTGCGGCGGTTTAGGGGTTAATATATTTATTAAAGTGGCGGCGATGTCCGGTCGGTAGATTAGGGGTTAAAAAAATTATTTAAGTGTTTGCGATGTGGGGGGGGCCTCGGTTTAGGGGTTAATAGGTAGTTTATGGGTGTTAGTGTACTTTTTAGCACTTTAGTTAAGAGTTTTATGTTACGGCGTTAGCCCATAAAACTCTTAACTACTGACTTTTAAATGCGGTAGGAGTCTTGACAGGAGAGGGTGTACTGCTCACTTTCTCCAAGACTCGTAATACCGGCGTTAGGCAAATCCCATTGAAAAGACAGGATACGCAATTGACGTAAGGGGATTTGCGGTAAGCTCGAGTCGCGGAATAAAAGTGAGCGGTACACCTGTACCTGCCAGACTCATTATACCAGCGGGCGTTAAAAAGCAGCGTTGGGACCTCTCAACGCTGCTTTTTAAGGCTAACGCAAGACTCGTAATCTAGGTGTTACACTGTTATACAGGTTGTACACTCACTACATTGTAGCAAAGTGTCATTTCTTTAGTGTTCTCACATTAAAAGATATAATAAAATATTTACAAAAATTTGAGGGGTGTACTCACTTTTGTGAGATACTGTAATTGCATGCATATGTAAATCTCTACTTCCTCCTAATAAACAAATGTGGCATGACAGGTTAGAAAAATGAATGTCCTTAAAAGGCTATAGGCTAGATTACAAGTGTTAGCGTGATAAGTAATATTGCGTTGTGCACATATTAAAAGTTAAAAGTAAAAGTGTTCACTCTAGCGGAAACAAAATTAGCACTGGTCGGGTTTGAGCCAGTGGAGACCTAGCGTAAAGTGTAAGAGTTAAAAAAAAGTGCACCAAACACAACATAAATATATTAAAATAAAGTGTTACATTGATATATACACTATCTGATAAAAATATTTAATAGAAATATTAATACTTTTTTTATCAGAGTTAAAAGTTATATGGTCTATGACAAAGTATTTGAATGAAAAGGGCTATATTGAGTATATATATATATATATATATATATATATATATATATATATATATATATATATATATATATATATATATATGTCTAAATATGTGTATGGGTGTGTAATGTATATACTTACATACAGGGAGTGCAGAATTATTAGGCAAATTAGTATTTTGACCACATCATCCTCTTTATGCATGTTATCTTACTCCAAGCTGTATAGGCTCGAAAGCCTACTACCAATTAAGCATATTAGGTGATGTGCATCTCTGTAATGAGAAGGGGTGTGGTCTAATGACATCAACACCCTATATCAGGTGTGCATAATTATTAGGCAACTTCCTTTCCTTTGGCAAAATGGGTCAAAAGAAGGACTTGACAGGCTCAGAAAAGTCAAAAATAGTGAGATATCTTGCAGAGGGATGCAGCACTCTTAAAATTGCAAAGCTTCTGAAGCGTGATCATTGAACAATCAAGCGTTTCATTCAAAATAGTCAACAGGGTCGCAAGGAGCGTGTGGAAAAACCAAGGCGCAAAATAACTGCCCATGAACTGAGAAAAGTCAAGCGTGCAGCTGCCAAGATGCCACTTGCCACCAGTTTGGCCATATTTCAGAGCTGCAACATCACTGGAGTGCCCAAAAGCACAAGGTGTGCAATACTCAGAGACATGGCCAAGGTAAGAAAGGCTGAAAGACGACCACCACTGAACAAGACACACAAGCTGAAACGTCAAGACTGGGCCAAGAAATATCTCAAGACTGATTTTTCTAAGGTTTTATGGACTGATGAAATGAGAGTGAGTCTTGATGGGCCAGATGGATGGGCCCGTGGCTGGATTGGTAAAGGGCAGAGAGCTCCAGTCCGACTCAGACGCCAGCAAGGTGGAGGTGGAGTACTGGTTTGGGCTGGTATCATCAAAGATGAGCTTGTGGGGCCTTTTCGGGTTGAGTATGGAGTCAAGCTCAACTCCCAGTCCTACTGCCAGTTTCTGGAAGACACCTTCTTCAAGCATTGGTACAGGAAGAAGTCTGCATCCTTCAAGAAAAACATGATTTTCATGCAGGACAATGCTCCATCACACGCGTCCAAGTACTCCACAGCGTGGCTGGCAAGAAAGGGTATAAAAGAAGAAAATCTAATGACATGGCCTCCTTGTTCACCTGATCTGAACCCCATTGAGAACCTGTGGTCCATCATCAAATGTGAGATTTACAAGGAGGGAAAACAGTACACCTCTCTGAACAGTGTCTGGGAGGCTGTGGTTGCTGCTGCACGCAATGTTGATGGTGAACAGATCAAAACACTGACAGAATCCATGGATGGCAGGCTTTTGAGTGTCCTTGCAAAGAAAGGTGGCTATATTGGTCACTGATTTGTTTTTGTTTTGTTTTTGAATGTCAGAAATGTATATTTGTGAATGTTGAGATGTTATATTGGTTTCACTGGTAAAAATAAATAATTGAAATGGGTATATATTTGTTTTTTGTTAAGTTGCCTAATAATTATGCACAGTAATAGTCACCTGCACACACAGATATCCCCCTAAAATAGCTATAACTAAAAGCAAACTAAAAACTACTTCCAAAACTATTCAGCTTTGATATTAATGAGTTTTTTTGGGTTCATTGAGAACATGGTTGTTGTTCAATAATAAAATTAATTCTCAAAAATACAACTTGCCTAATAATTCTGCACTCCCTGTATATACACATATAAACACAGATATACATATATATATATATATATATATATATATATATATAAAAATATTTATATACAGTATATATATATATATATATATATATATATATATATATATACACGCACACACTCACACTTTGGAGCCCTTTCCACTAATTTTTATTCAAATATTTTATAGTGTGTTTTACTGTGTATTTACTGTAAATAATGTAAATTCCAATATAATGTTCTTTGTATTTTTAAATATATATTCATATATATATTCATAAATATATTTTATATATATATATATATATATATATATATATACATATATATATATATATATATGTGTGTGTGTTTATGACTATACCTGTATATATTTATGTAGCTATATAGTTATTAATATATATATATATTTTTAAATAATCATAAGTATATTTACACTTTACAGTTCTACTGGGACCAATATAAATTAATATAATGTATTCTACCTTGTCATATTTTTTTAGGTATTTATTATCATCAGGGGTGATACCTCATCCTTTTTTAGCGTCCTATACCGCATATCTCTGTAGGATTCTTAATTCCATCTTCATCTTTTTATGATGTATATCTATTTCCTCTGCGATTAATCTGAGGCGTGATTATTGGAATAGTCTTTAATTACCCAATTTCCGTTTGCAGCTATTGTTGTCGCCTAATAGTGATTGTAAATAACCATATAGTTAGCTAAAGTTTTCTGTCATGATTCATACAGAGCATACTATTGGAAACAACTTTCTACTTTACTTCTATCATAAAATTTGCTTAATTCTTTTGACTGAGCAGCAATGTACTACTGGGAGCTAGCTGAACATATCTGCTGAGCCAATGACATGAGGCATATATGTGCAGCCACCAATCATCACTTAACTCCCAGTAGAGCATTGCTGTTCCTGAGCCTACTTAGGTGTATAATAATATAAGCTAATTGGAAAGTTATTTAAAATTGCTTGCTCTATTTGAATCATGATCATTACATTTTTACATTACTGTCCCTTTAAATGTTTACATTGACTTTCTCCGCGTATTGAGTCTCAGTCACTCTCTTTCCCTTTGTTCCTGTTTCTCTACAAGTGATCACCTTAACCCTGTGTATCCCTATCTTCTCCATCCTACCACTTTCCTTTTCTGCATATCCTATCAATTCCCTTTTCTTTGCTATTTCCTCTCATCTACTTTCTCTTCTCATTTATTCCAGACCTAGGGGCCAATTTATCAAAGTACGAGCAGACATGATACAATGTAGCATATTATGTCCACCACACATTGATAAATGCAGACAGCATACGCTGTCGGCATTCATCATTGCACAAGCAGTTCTGCTTGTGCAATGCCGCCCCCTGCAGATTTGCGGACAATCGGCCACTAGCAGGTGTTGTCAATCAGCTCAATCGTATAGGATCGGGCGGATTGATGTCTGCAGCTTCAGAGCAGACGGACCAGTTATGGAGCAGCGGTCTTTAGATCGCTGCTTCATAACTGCTGTTTCTGGCGAGCCTGAAGAAATAGCAAAGAAAAGCGATAATTTGGCCCCTTTTTGTTTACCCATTATTGTAATCATATAGGCTTATTTCTTCTTCAGATATTTTCCTTTTTTTATTTTTTTTATTTTGTATTTGCTAATAAGAAAGGAAAAAAGAAACACAGCGCATCCGCGATTCACAGTATCGTTTTATTCACCAAAATAAATGACACGCAACATAAGTACACTTACAGATACAATGCTATCCTGTAAGTGTATTTATGTTGCGTGTCATTTATTTTGGTGAATAAAACGATACTGTGAATCGCGGATGCGCTGTGTTTCTTTTTTCCTTTCTTATACAGCTTCTTGCCTTGGGATCGAACACAGTTGGAGTCCCGTAAATATTCGGCTGCTCCGCACACAGTAGGACAACCTATAACAACTACATCAAGGGACTCACCAAAATTGCACTCTTTTACCAGTATTGACTAGACCTTACAGGACTGACTACGTTGGGACTTAAGTGTTTATACACTTTAGAATTATTTTAACCTAGCAACCACTTTGTTTATATATTGTATTATACGTTTTTTACTGTGTGTCTTTTTAACAGTGTGTACTTTCAGGGTTTTATTGCGCTGTTTATTATCTATCAGTTTTTGTATTTGCGAATGATTTGATATTTATGATATATTTTATCATCAATATAAAAGTTGTTAAAATACTGAAACAAATTAAAAAAGAAAGTGAATTAAAAATATTAAATATTAAAGGGCCATAATACCCAAATGTTTAAACACTTGAAATTGATGCAGCATAGCTGTAAAAAGCTGACTAGAAAATATCACTTGAACATCTCTATGTAAAAAAGAAAGATATTTTACCTCAAAAGTTCCTCAGTAGCCACCTCCCATTGTAAAGGATTTCTAAGCAGCATTTTAGTGTGTTTGTCCTGGGACATCTGAAGGGACTAGCATCGTGCACTCTCATATTATTTCACCAATCAGGTAAAGGAAGCTTACTATGAAATCTCATGAGAGTTAAGTCAAATCTCATGAGATCACAGTAAGAGTTCATGACCTCAGCACTGCTGATGCTGATTGGCTGCTGTTTATTTCTTCATTTTTTTTTATTTTTACCTGCAGCTGGGAGCAGCTGAGTATAACTTTTTACACAGAACTTACTCTGCTGAGCTGAGGAGATTGTGAGGTAAAATATCTTCCTTTTTTACATAGAGATGCTCAGGTGATATTTTCCTGTCAGCTTTTTATAGTTATACTGCATCAGTTTCAAGTGATTTAGCATATGAGTATTATGTCCCTTTAACTTGAGATAATAACATGGTACTAAATAATTTATGGCAAGGGATCCAATGTTTATTTTAATATTCATTAAATCTTAACAATTTTGATCAATTACCTTTTTTTTCCTTCAGGTTGTCCCTTAAAGACATCAGTAGTACTTAAATCAGAAAGGGTTTTTCTTGTCATCTATTCCAATACTCGATTTTGAATGAGCCACTAAGAAATGTATGTTTTGAAGACTGTTAGGGCAGAAGGTAGCGCAGAATAGGGATAAACCCCAATATTAGAATGGTGATGGTCTATAAAGCAAGATTAAAATGTAATTCTAGAATATTCCATTGACTCAATCAACTTCTCAAATTAAATATAACAACCTGAGAATGGTATTTAATTGTGTTTATCCTTAGATAATTTAGAATTGTGACCCTCCTGCACAGTGATTGCTTGATATGTGCAGTTGCTCATTTTTATGTATATCTAATTGGCCGCAAAAAAAAAAGTATCTACCAGAGACAAAACACAAAAGTCTAAGCAAGGGATGAATCCCTAAAATGGAATGTAATTTGTGCTAACAAAATTACAGTTTAAAGGCTTTTAAAGCATTTCTTTCATAGGCAGATCTTTTGAATTTGGTTGCCAGTTTCTGATATATGCTTTGTATATATAAAACAATGGCTTTATTGTCCTTGTTAATCCCTTTATAATCATCTAACATGCTATGTATTTGCCTCTATCATAATACGTTAAAATAAAAATGGTGACTGTGTATTTTATTTAGTACCCTGACATTAAAATGACTCACAAATGGATTTACTGAGCTCAAATTATACACTGTTAATGCAATGAGGCCGAATTATCAAGTGTCTGTCGGACCTGATCAGACAGTGCGGATCAGGTCCGACAGACATCGCTGAATGCGGAGAGCAATACGCTCGCCGTATTCAGCATTGCACGCAGATTCGCGGCGAATCAGCCACCAGCAGGGAGGTGTCAATTGATGTGCTGCAACAACCACTGAGATTTATAATATGTAGCTGGAGCTACCACAGTGTTCATTGAGGATTGTGCAATATTGCTAATATAATTAGCTATTGGAAAGACTTGCAACCAACTCTCTGAACTTTCTATCGGATAATCAAGCTTACTTACATCTTTCATTTTTGTACCTTGCGTGCTGGTTAGCACTAAGAGCAGGTATTTGTCACCGGATGATCGTTATACTCTAGCTGAAAGATTCACCACTACCGCTGTTGGCTAGTTCCGAATTTGGACCAATCAGAGAGCCCGTTTGGGACAGCGCCCACATAAGTGACGTCATCACGCAAACGGCTGTAACTAACCTACAGAGAATATCGAGTGGAAAGTCTGGGGTAAGCCCTTGTTTGCTAGCAAACCAACACATATTAAAGATATTGAAAGTGTACACTGGACTGTTTATACTTGTACAACGAACTCTTTCTGCTATTGCAATATTCATATGGCGGCAACTTAAGAAATTTTAACTCACGGAGACGTCCGTTTTTATCTGATATTATCTTTTGTGCAATAAAATTGTGTCATATTTTAGATAACGCTATTGTCCTTGTCATATGTTTTTAGAGTATAAAATATATAGTCTTATTTCCTAGCACCTTTAGCTGTAGCGCTCCTGAAACACTCCTTTTTTTAGTCATTTTATTTACCTATTTTGGGAACACATAGGTATTCTCAGGAGTTTGGTGTTTTTCACCCTGCGCTCACTGGTTTAATATCCTTTGAGGTGTCAATCAACCTGATTGTACTCGGTCTTTAGACAGCTGCTCTATAACTTGTGTTTCTGGCGAGTCTGAAGATTCGCCAGAAACACAGGCCCTCAAGCTCCATCCGGAGCTTGATAAATGGGCCTCAATGTCTAAAAGAGTTTTCCAAGGACAGCAGTTAAGTCTTTTTTGTTCAACAAATTTCTAAAATTAAACAGCTAATTTTTTTTATTATTATTTTTTATTTATTAATGGCTAGATTACGAGTCTTGCGTTATGAGTAAAAAAGCAGCGTTAAGCCTCATAACACTCTTTTTTTACTACCGCTGCTATTACGATTTAGGGGCACCGCAAACTTTTTTGGCCTTACCGCAAATCAACTTACGCAAATTGCGTATAGTCTTTTTTCTTTGGGACTTCCATATTACGAGCTTGTCCTGGGAGGCCAAAAAGTGAGCGGTACACCCTATCACGTCAAAATTCATAACGCATTTTAAAGTCAGTAGTTATGAGTTTTACACCACAAAGCTGTAGCATAAAACTCATAACTGAAGTGCTAAAAAGTACACTAACACCCATAAACTACCTATTAACCCCTAAACCGAGGCCCTCCCGCATTGCAAACACTAAAATAAAATTATTAACCCCTAATCTGCCGCTCCCGACATCCCCGCCACTAGAATAAACATATTAACCCCTAAACCGCCGTACTCCAACCTCACAAACACTAGTTAAATATTATTAAGCCCTAATCTGCTGTCCCTAACATCGCCGCCACCTACCTACATTTATTAACCCCTAATCTGCCGTCCCCAATGTCGCGGCCACTATACTAAATTTATTAACCCCTAAATCTAAGTCTAACCCTAACACCCCCTACCTTAAATATAATTAAAATAAATCTAAAGAAAACCTACTATTAATAACTAAATAATTCATATTTAAAACTAAATATTTACCTGTAAAATATACTCTAAGCTAGTTACAATATAACTAATAATTACATTGTATCTAGCTTAGGGTTTATTTTTATTTTACAGGCAAGTTTGTATTTGTTTTAACTAGGTAGAATAGTTATTAAATAGTTATTAACTATTTACTAACTACCTAGCTAAAATAAATACAAATTTACCTGTAAAATAAAACCTAACCTAAGTTACACTAACACCTAACCTAACCCTACAATTAAATAAATTCCCTAAATTAAATGCAATTAAATAAATCTAATACAATTACCTAAATTACAAAAAAAAACACACTAAATTAAAGAAAATAAAAAACAAATTACAAGATATTTAAACTAATTACACCTAATCTAATAGCCCTATCAAAATAAAAAAGCCCCCCCCAAAATAAAAAAAAACCCTAGCCTAAACTAAACTACCATTGCCCCAAAGGCAGATTAGGGGTTAATAATATTTAACTAGTGTTTGCGAGGTGGGAGTGCGGCGGTTTAGGGGTTAATATGTTTATTATAGTGGCGGCGATGTCCGGAGCGGCAGATTAGGGGTTAATAAGTGTAAGATTAGGGGTGTTCAGACTCGGGGTTCATGTTAGGGTGTTAGGTGTAAACATAAATTTTGTTTCCCCATAGGAATCAATGGGGCTGTGTTACTGAGCTTTACGCTGCTTTATTGCAGGTGTTAGACTTTTTCTCAGCCGGCTCTCCTCATTAATGTCTATGGGGAAATCGTGCACGAGCACGTACAACAGCTCACCGCTGACTTAAGCAGCGCTGGTATTGGAGTGCGGTATGGAGCACAATTTTGCACTACGCTCACTTCTTGCCTTTTAACGCCGGGTTTGTAAAAACCTGTAATACCAGCGCTGTAGGAAATTCAGCGGTGACAATAACGTGCAAGTTAGCACTGCACCCCTCATAATGCAAAACTCGTAATCTAGCCGTATTTGTTTTACCACTCAATTAGGATATATCATATTTCGATGACGCAGTCTTCCAATCAGTTACACAGATAATTTTATGGAGTTTTAGCGGTATATACTTTTCTGACTCTCTATAACAATACAACACATCCAGACATTTTCTGACTGGGGTGGCCATGGCAGGACCTTGATTTTGTGATCAGTAAACCATTTTTGTGTTGATTTTGATGTATGTTTTGGATCATTGTCTTGCTCCTACTATGGCCTATTTTAAGCTCTCTGGCAGAGGCAATCAGGTGTTTCTTTTAAAATATTTTGATATTTGATAGACTCCATGATGCCATGTATCCTAAAAAAAATGTACAGGTCCTCTGGCAGAAAAACAGCCCCAATTCATTAAAGAGCTCCCACCATATTTAACCTCTATTTTGGTTTCATCTGACCATAGAACCCGATTCCATTTGAAGTTCCAGTAGAGTCTGGCAAACTGAAGATGCAGAAGTTTTTTTTTTTGGATAAGAGTAGAAGTTTTGATCTTGAAACCCTTCCAAACAGCTTCAGGTGATGTAGGTGATATTGGATTGTTGTTTTGGAGACTTTCTGACCCCAAGACGCAACTAAATTCTGCGGCTGTGATCTTTGGAGATATTTTGGCCACTCGAACCATTCTCTTCACAGTGCGTTGAAACAATATAGACACACGGTCTCTTTCAGGTTGATTCATAACATAACATACTTAAATATTGCCCTGATGGTGATTGGCATTTTCAATGCTTTTGCTATTTTCGTATAGCCACTTCGCATTTTGTGAAGCTCAACAACCTTTTGCCTCCCATCACAGCTATATTCCTTTGTCTTACCCATTGTGATTAATGACTAAGGGAATTTGGCCTATATGTTACCTCATATTTATACCCCTGTGGTTGAACAATTTGCATGGTAAAATATCAGTGGGAATATACTTCACATATATTTTTCTTATATGAATTCATAGGGGGTGAAAATAATTGTGCCACACATATATTTAACAAAGATTTTTTTTTTTTTATAAACCTGTGTTTATTTTTTGAACAAAAGATCAGAAGGTTAAACAATAAAGATAATTTTTCACATCCTTCTTTGCTCATATTTACCAAGGGTGCCAATATTAGTGGAGGGCACTGTATATAATTAGACATGTGCATTCAGACTTTTCAGCACTAAACAAATGCCAACGATGGTGTCTACAAGCCGCAGCAATTTTCAGAGCCGGATTTATTCTTGCGAAAGCGCAACATACTAAGATCTGTGCAAATCTAGATATTGGTGTGTTGCACTTTCACAAGAATAAATCTTACTCTGCAAATTGCCGAAGGCGGATTGTGGCCACCATTGTTGGAGTTTGTTAAGTGTCAAAAATTCAGAGAGAGAGAGTGAGATAAAAAAAGGAAGAGAACCCTTTATCGAAACTGCTTGGGATCGGAAAAGGTTTGGATTTTGAAATTGTTTGGATTTTTTGAATATTTACATCTGTAAAATAGGACAGTTAGGAGAGGGGATGTATATAAATGTACATGCCTCATTTATTTTGCCAAATATTGATGTTGGCAAATTATGTGCAGACATCAACCAATCACAGACTATTATACGTATACCCTGTTAGCTTGTGCACATGCTCAGTAGGAGCTTGTTCCCTAGATATTGTGTATATAAAAAAATGATAATGGAAGTAAATTGGAAAGTGTTTTAAAACTGCATACTCTTTCAGAATCATAAAAGTTTATTTTGAATTGAGTGTCCCTTTAAGGACTATCTGTACGTCTGTATATGTTACAAAGCCCTGTGCTTTAAGGACTTTGTTAATGTATATACACATCCAGATGGTCTAATGAGCTAAGCACACAGATGTTTCTTACAGTCAGGTTTGCAAAACTGTCAAGATGTGATAGTGACACATTATCTGTGTATCTCCATAGCACAGTGTGAATAAGGCCGATGATAAAATCAGGTAAGCCTTCCTCTGTATCTTAACAAAAGCTCATATACTGGCAACACATTTATTTCTTTATTTTAATTATTTTTTATTGAAGAAAATCATATCAAAGCCAACAAGACATTGTCATCATGGGGTAATTTAGCCAGTGAATTTTTCCAATCTAGGAAACAAATCTGACAGATTCCTATTTGTGTGCAATTTATAATGTAATGGAGGATGTCTGGGTTGTCTATTTTACACAAGAATAATTGCAAGTCAGCTACAGGGGGTTATATAGTCCTTATGTAGCAGTCTGAACTGTGATTCTCTAAGAGACATGGAGAGGGTAGCCTTCCTAACTTTATCTAAACATGCTAAAAGGGTGGAAACACATTTATATTAAGTGTTGCTTCACCCAATGTGTCCATAGTTTACTGAAACCTTTTAATATTTCATATATTCCTTTTTCCCTTTTTTGTTATAGCCTCAAAAATAAAGACATGCAACATTTTTCTTTCAAGGCAAATTAGAGGTCACTTTATTAAACAAAACCGATTAATTATTTTCTTAAGGCAATGATTCCCTAACTATTACCCAGTAATTGAGCTGACGTCATAGCATAGCATAACCTGAATATGTTACCAGGGGGGCACTGACCCTCCAACAAGAAATTGCCAATGAAACTTATGGTGCACAGAAAGTCATAGACACCCCAGTGCAATTGAATCATCTAGTTTGCCGTAAGAACAAAAATACAGAAACAAACACACATATAGGGGCCGATTTATCAATGTCTGGCAGACATGATTTGCCGTAGCGGATCATGTCCTCCAGACATCGCTGAACAATGACAGCATACGCTGTCGGCATTTTATATTGCACAAGCAGTTCTGGTACTAGCAGGGGTTGTCAATCAACCCGATCGTACACGATCATGCGGATTGCTGTCCGACACCTCAGAGGAGGCGTATGAGTTAAGAAGCAGCAGTCTTAAGACAGCTGCTTCTTAACTCCTGTTTCTGGCAAGCCTAAAGGCTCGCGCAAAAACAAGTGCAACACCATTCAGGCTGGGATAAATCGGCCCCATAGACTCAATGTGACACAAACTCACACTCACACCTACAGACACACATACAGACACTCACACACATACACACTCAGATACCCTCAGTAAAGTCCTCACAGAAACCACACACATACATACACACACCATCACCCATAGAAATGCCCACAAACACTCACAGAAAACACATACAAACAGTAAGCTTTTGTTTACAGTAACCTGACAAGTTATCAGGTAGACTACATTTACAAAAATAGGGAGAATTGCAATACAATATATGGAGTTCTGATGATCTTTTTGTCAAGGAAGATGTCAACTATATGATGCCAAAAATATGCAGTGGCTGAAATGGAGGCCCATTTACTGTCTAAGCTCTAATTTAAAGATTGAGGGGTCTTAATCTTTTCAAAGATGTGAATATTCAGCAGTAAGGTCAAACTGTCCTAAAGAGGAACAGAAAAGTGTGGCACACTCTCACACAGACACCCACAGAAAATACGTACAGGCACTCAGCCATTGCTTACACTGATCTGTCAAGTAATGAGGTAGACTACTTTTTGTAAAGAAGGAAGAATTACAGGACAAAATGTGCAGTCCTGATTATCTTTTTGACAAGAAAGATGTCAACTATATGATACCAACATTAACATAAAAGGGAGGTAGAGACCCCTGAACTGCCTAATCACTAAAACTGGATATCTTTATTTGCTTTAGAACCACAGCAGTTTACCACTATCTGCATTAGCCATGTTGCTTTAATAATGATAAATGTAGTTATCTCTAATGATTTACTAACTTACCCAGACACACACTACAACAATTTGTAAAAATAAAAAGCTAATACATTGTTACTAGCTATAGGGGGCGCTCTACTGTAAATCTAAAAAACAGTGAAAGATAATAAGCAGACTATGTGCATATAATATAAAACAATGAACTAGATAAAAGTCCACACAAATAAAATATAAAGTCCCAAATCACTGGTAATCTTCTAAGGTCAGGGAAACCCACCAAGACATCTGAAAATTGAGGTAAAAGGGCGCCACATAGCGTGATACTGTTGACCAAAGATAAAACACAGCACAGATATGATTACTAGTGATGTCCAGAACTGTTCGCCCGCGAATGGTTCACCGCGAACATAGCTTGTTCGCGTTCGCCGCTGCGGGCGAACATATGCGATGTTCGATCCGCCCCCTATGTGTCATCATTGAGGAAACTTTGACCCTGTATGTCACAGCCTTCTGACACATTTGAGCCAATCAGCAGCAGACACTCCCTCACAGACCCTCCTAGCTTCTTGGCAGCAGCCATTTTAGACTCATTACGAGCAAGGACAGCACCCCAAAAAGCCCTTTTCAGGGCTATAACTTCAGTCTTTTTTTTTTTTCTTTGTATTTTTATTTTCATTTGCCTGGCTTTCAGCCTGTGTGTGAGGCTCACAGCATATACTGTGATTAGTGCCACCACTGATATATGCTTAACATTAGTTTAAATTTAACCAACAAAAATTTGAAATTATTTTTCTAGCGTAATTTATTTTCATTTTCTATCAGGCCTGTGTCTCCGGCTCACACAGCATATACTGTGGTTCATTGCTCTGTGCCAGCCACCACTCATATCTGCCTATAACATTATTTTAAATTTAAAAAAAAAACTTTGAAATCGTTTTGCTAGTGTAATCTAATTTCATTTTCTATCAGGCCTGTGTGTTTCTGACTTACAGAGCATACTGTGGTTAATTGCTGCCCTCATATGTGCTTAACCTTTTTTTAAAATAAATAAAAAAAAAACTTTAAATCATTTTGCTAGTGTAACCTAATTTTATTTTCTATCAGGCCTGTGTGCTTGTGACTTACAGAGCATACTGTGTTTAATTGCTGCCCTACCAAGGCTAGCAGCCACGACTCATATGTGCTTAACCTTTTTTTTAATTAAAAAAAAAAACTTTAAATCATTTTGCTAGTGTAATCTAATTTCATTTTCTATCAGGCCTGTGTGTTTCTGACTTACAGAGCATACTGTGCAGCCACGACTCATATGTGCTTAACCTTTTTTCTAAATTAAAAAAAAAACCTTTAAATCATTTTGCTAGTGTAATCTAATTTCATTTTCTATCAGGCCTGTGTGTTTCTGACTTACAGAGCATACTGTGTTTAATTGCTGCCCTACCAAAGCTAGCAGCCACGACTCATATGTGTTTAACCTTTTTTTTAAATTCCAAAAAAAAAACCTTTAAATCATTTTGCTAGTGTAATCTAATTTTATTTTCTATCAGGCCTGTGTGTTTCTGACTTACAGAGCATACTGTGGTTAATTGCTGCCCTACCAAGGCTAGCAGCCACGACTCATATGTGCTTAACCTTTTTTGTAAATTCAAAAAAAAAAACTTTAAATCATTTTGCTAGTGTAACCTACTTTTATTTTCTATCAGACCTGTGTGTTTATGACTTACAGAGCATACTGTGGATAATTGCTGCCCTACCTAGGCTAGTAGGCACGACTCATATGTGCTTAACCTTTTTTTCAATTAAAAAAAAAAACTTTAAATCATTTTGCTAGTTTAATCTAATTTTATTTTCTATCAGGCCTGTGTGTTTCAGACTTACAGAGCATACTGTGGTTAATTGCTGCCCTACGTAGCAGCCAGCCAGTGCCACCACTCATATCTGCTTAACATTATTTTAAATTTAAATTAAACACTTTTAAATTATTTTGCTACTGTAATCTAATTTCATTTTCTATCAGGCCTGTGTGTTTCTGACTTACACAGCATACTGTGGTAAATTGCTGCCCTACCTACCAGCCACGACTCATATCTGCTTAACATTATTTTCAATTTTTCCTAAAAACGTTTAAATCATTTTGCTAGTGTAATCTAATTTCATTTTCTATCAGGCGTGTGTGTTTCTGGCTTACTCAGCATACTGTGGTTAATTGCTGCCCTACCTACCAGCCACGACTCATATCTGCTTTACATAATTTTAAAGTTAAAAAGAAATTTTTAAATCATTTTGCTAGTGTAATCTAATTTATTTTTCCATCAGGCCTGTGTGTTTCTGGCCCACATCATATAGTGTGACACAGATTAATAGCTCTTTTTTCCACCACTTATATCTGGTGTAACAACATTAGTATAAATTTTATGTAATTTTTTTTTTTACTTCAGTCCTCTTCTAGTGTTATTTAATTTTAGTTGCCAGGCCAGCCAGGCTGCCATTAGTGTCAGGCTGCCAGCATATACTGTGCCTACTTCCATCCTCAGTGCCAGTCCACGACTCCTATCTGTTGTAACATTATATTACATTTTGTAAAAAAAAACTTTTACATCACTCTTCTAGTGTTATTTAATTTTAGTTAACAGGCCAGCCTGCCACCACTAGTGCCAGCCTGTGTGTCAGGCTTCCAGCACATACTGTGCCTAGTTCTATCCTGAGTGCCATTACTCCTATCTGTTGTAACATTTTTGTAACTTTTTTAAAAACAAACTGTTACATCAGTCTGCTATTGTCATTTAATTGCAGTTGCCTGCCTGCCAGCGTGTGTGCCAGGCCCACTTGCTGCCAACTATTCCCACCAATCATATTTGTTATAACAGTATAGTAAATATTTAAAATAAATAATTTTTTGCCTGTGAATCATCAGTCTGCTAGTGCCTTTGAATTGCAGTTGCCTGCCTGCCAGAGTGTGTGCCAGGCCACTTGCCAACTAGTTACACCAATCATATTTGTTCTAACAGTATTATAAATATTTAAAATAAAAAATTCTTAGATTGTGAATCATCAGTCTGCTAGTGCCATTGAATTGCAGTTTCCTGCCCGCAGCCGTGTGTGCCAGGCCCTCTAGCCAACTAGTGCCACAAATTATATTTGTTGTAACAGTATTGAAAATATTTTAAATTATAACTTTTTTGACTGTGAATCTTCAGTCTCCTAGTGCCATTGAATTGCAGTTGCCAGCCTGCCAGCCTGCCAGCCTGTGTGCCAGGCCCACTTGCCAACTAGTTACACCAATCATATTAGTTATTATTATATTTTGTAAGGGTAATCATGCAGGCCATATAGACCTCCCCCGATAGGGGGAGTAGCAGGGATTAAAGTGCTAAGAAAAGTACTAATTAACACAAGCTAATTACCATGGGTCCCACACCGCTTTTTGTTATACTTTGTCAGGGTAATCATGCAGGCCATATAGACCTCCCCCGATATGGGGAGTTACAGGGCTGAAAGTGCTAAGAATAGTACTACTTAACACAACCTAGTTACCATGGGTCCCAGACCGCATGTTTAATTATTATACTTTGTCAGGGTAATTATATATCTAACAAATCTATCTATCTAATATCGATTCTATCTAACTATCAATCTATGTATATCTATCTATTCTATCTATCTATCTTCTGTCCGGACTGTTTTGAGACAGCCACTTGTGTTTTGGACAAATTTGAAGTAGGAGGACAGACCAATCACAGGGATTAAACTGCGAAGAATAGTAATACTTAAGAAAACCTAGTTATACCAGAACCACCATGGGTTCCAGACCGCATGTTTGGTTGTTATACTTTGTCAGGGTAATCATGCAGGCCATATAGACCTCCCTTGATAGGGGGAGTAACAGGGATTAAAGTGCTAAGAATAGTACAACTTAACACAACCTAGTAAACACTAGTTCCCAGACCGCATGTCTTATTGTTATATTTTGGTAAGGTAATCATGCACGCCATATAGACCTCCCCCGATAGGGGGAGTAACAGGGATTAAAGTGCTTACAAAAGTACTACTTAACACAACCTAGTTACCATGGGTCCCAGACCGCGTGTCTTGTTATACTTTGTCATGGTAATAATGCAGGTCATATAGACCTCCCCTGATAGGAGGAGTTACAGGGATGAAAGTGCTAAGAATAGTACTACTTTACACAACCTAGTTACCATGGGTCCCAGACCGCATGTTTAATTATTATACTTTGTCAGGGTAATTATATATCTAACAAATCTATCTATGTATCTTCTATCGATTCTATCTAACTATCAATCTATGTATATCTATCTATCCTATCTTCAGTCCGGACTGTTTTGAGACAGCCACTTGTGTTTTGGACAAATTTGAAGTAGGAGGACAGACCAATCACAGGGATTAAACTGCGAAGAATAGTAATACTTAAGAAAACCTAGTTATACCAGTACCACCATGGGTCCCAGACCGCATGTTTGGTTGTTATACTTTGTCAGGGAAATTATATATCTAACAAATCTATCTATTTATCTTCTATCGATTCTATCTAACTATCAATCTATGAATATCTATCTATCTATCCTATCTTCAGTCCGGACCGTTTTGAGACAGCCACTTGTGTTTTGGACAAATTTGAAGTAGGAGGACAGACCAATCACAGGGATTAAACTGCGAAGAATAGTAATACTTAAGAAAACCTAGTTATACCAGTACCACCATGGGTCCCAGACCGCATGTTTAATTATTATACTTTGTCAGGGTAATTATATATCTAACAAATCTATCTATTTATCTTCTATCGATTCTATCTAACTATCAATCTATGTATATCTATCTATCTATCCAATCTTCAGTCTGGACTGTTTTGAGACAGCCACTTGTGTTTTGGACAAATTTGAAGTAGGAGGACAGACCAATCACAGGGATTAAACTGCGAAGAATAGTAATACTTAAGAAAACCTAGTTATACCAGTAACACCATGGGTCCCAAACCGCATGTTTGGTTGTTATACTTTGTCAGGGTAATCATGCAGGCCATATAGACCTCCCCCGATAGGGGGAGTTACAGGGATGAAAATGCTAAGAATAGTACTACTTAACACAACCTAGTTACCATGGGTCCCAGAACGCATGTTTTGTTGTTATACTTTGTCAGGTTAATGATGCAGGCCATATAGACCTCCCTTAAGTAACAGGGATTAAAGTGCTAAGAATAGTACAACACAACCTTGTTAACATTAACTGTGGTTCCCAGACCGCATGTCTTGTTGTTAGATTTTGTCAGGATAATCAGCCAGGCCATATAGACCGCCCCCGATAGGGGGAGTAACAGGGATTAAAGTGCTAAGAATAGTACAACTTAACACAACCTAGTTAACAGTGGTTCCCAGACCGCATGTCTTGTTGTTATATTTTGCCAGGATAATCAGGCACGCCATATAGACCTCCCCCGATAGGGGGAGTAACAGGGATTAAAGTGCTAAGAATAGTACTACTTAACACAACCTAGTTACCATGGGTCCATGACCACATGTTTTGTTATTATACTTTGTCAGGGTAATCATGCACGCCATATCGCCATATAGACCTCCCTTGATAGGGGGAGTAACAGGGATTACAGTTCTAAGAATAGTACTACTTAACACAACCTAGTTACCATGGGTCCCACACCGTATGTTTTGTTGTTATACTTTGTCAGGGTAATCATGAAGGCCATATAGACCTCCACCGAAAAGTGGAGTCAGAGGGATTAAACTGCTAAGAAAAGTTTTACTTAACACAACCTAGTTACCATGGGTCCCAGACAGCATGTCTTGTTGTTATATTTTGTCGGGGTAATAATGCAGGCCATATAGACCTCCCACGATAGGAGGAGTTACAGGGATGAAAGTGCTAAGCAAACAATTTAGGAATGTTAGGTGATTTATGCCCTTTATGGGTTAACTAAGTAATTTTCCATGGGAGTTTTGCCATGGATCCCCCTAATGATTACTCACAATGGTGTTAGCACTAAAGAAACACTAAAGTGCAAACCAAGCAGATTGGTATTCACAGTGTAGCTTCTTCTCTTCCAAGTGAAAAAAAGCTTCAATGAGAACTTATGCAAACAAGTAAAACATTTTATTATATATCTGTATTGTGCCACTTTAAGAAACTATAAATATTTTACTTGTTTGCATAAGGACTCCAGCCTTTTGCATTTTCCAACTTCTTAAACTCAAAATTCCTTTTTTTTTGTTTTTTTTTAAAGATTTTTATTGTGACAAAAAAATAGAAATCTGACACAAAAAGGAAATTTAACAAAGTCAGTAGTGAAAGAGGCACACAGGCCTCTACAAACTAACAAACAAATTGTGAAATTGAGTAAATACTTCACACATATCTTAAATACATACAGCAACATCTGATAATCTTAAAGGGACACTAAACCCCAAATTTTTCTTTCGTGATTCAGATAGAGCATGTAATTTTAAGCAACTTTCTAATTTACTCCTATTATCAATCACCTAGATTTAGAGTTTTGCGGCCAAAGGGGTGCGTTAGCTACGCATGTTTTTTTTTTCTAGCGCTGCTTCTAAACAACGCTGGTATTTAGAATTCTCTGAAGGGCTGCGTTAGGCTCCAAAAAGGGAGCGTATAGGCATATTTACCGCCACTTCAACTCTCAATACCAGAGTTGCTTACGGTAGCGGCTAGCTGGAAAAACGTGCTCGTTCACGATTCCCCCATAGGAAACAATGGGGCAGTTTGGGCTGAAAAAAAACCTAACACCTGCAAAAAAGCAGCGTTCAGCTCCTAACGCAGCCCCATTGTTTCCTATGGGGAAACACTTTCTAAGTCTGCACCTAACACCCTAACATGAACCCCGAGTCTAAACACCCCTAACCTTACACTTATTAACCTCTAATCTTCCGCCCCTGCTATCGCTGACCCCTGCATTACACAATTAACCCCTAATCTGCCGCTCCGTACACCGCCACAACCTATATTATACCTATGTACCCCTAATCTGCTGTCCCTAACATCGCCGACACTTATATTATATTTATTAACCCCTAATCTGCCGCCCCCGATATCGCTGACACCTACATTATACAATTAACCCCTAATCTGTCGCTCCGGACACCGCCGCAACCTACATTATCCCTATGTACCCCTAATCTGCTGCTCCTAACATCGCCGACACCTACATAATATTTATTAACGCTGCTACCTTACCTACACTTATTAACCCCTAATCTGCTGACCGGACCTCGCCACTACTCTAATAAATGTATTAACCCCTAAAGCTAAGTCTAACCCTAACCCTAACACCCCCCTAAATTAAATATAATTTTAATCTAACAAAATAAATTAAATATTATTAACTAAAGTCTTCCTATTTAAAGCTAAATACTTACCTGTAAAATAAACCCTAATATAGCTACAATATAACGAATAATTATATTGTAGCTATTTTAGGATTTATATTTATTTTACAGGCAACTTTGTATTTATTTAAACTAGGTACAATAGCTATTAAATAGTTATTTACTATTTAATAGCTACCTAGTTAAAATAATTACAAAATTACCTGTAAAATAAATCCTAACCTAAGTTTTAATTAAACCTAACACTACACTATCAATAAATAAATTTAATCAATTAACTACAATTACCTACAATTAAATAAACTAAACTAAATTACAAAAAACAAACACTAAATTACAAAAAATTAAATAAGATTACAAGAATTTTAAGCTAATTACACATACTCTAAGACCCCTAATAAAATAACAAAGCTCCCCAAAATAAAAAAATTCCCTACCCGAATCTAAATTTAAAAAGTTAACAGCTCTATTACCTTACCAGCCCTTAAAAGGGCTTTCTTCTGTTAAGTGTGATCAGTCCACGGGTCATCATTACTTCTGGGATATTACTCCTCCCCAACAGGAAGTGCAAGAGGATTCACACAGCAGAGCTGCATATAGCTCCTCCCCTCTACGTCACTCCCAGTCATTCTCTTGCACCCAACGACTAGATAGGATGTGTGAGAGGACTATGGTGATTATACTTAGTTTTATATCTTCAATCAAAAGTTTGTTATTTTAAAATAGCACCGGAGTGTGTTATTACCTCTCTGGCAGAGTTTGAAGAAGAATCTACCAGAGTTTTGCTATGATTTTAGCCGGAGTAGTTAAGATCATATTGCTGTTCTCGGCCATCTGAGGAGTGAGGTAAACTTCAGATCAGGGGACAGCGGGCAGATGAATCTGCATAGAGGTATGTAGCAGTTTTTATTTTTCTGACAATGGAATTGATGAGAAAATCCTGCCATACCGATATAATGTCATGTATGTATACTTTACACTTCAGTATTCTGGGGAATGGTACTTCACTAGAATTACACTGTAAGAAATACATAAAGCTGTTTAATAACTAGAGATTATGTTTAACGTTTTTGCTGGAATGTAAAATCGTTTTCATTTGCTGAGGTACTGTGTGAATAAATGTTTGGGCACTATTTTTCCACTTGGCAGTTGCTTAATCTGTTTTTCTGACAGTTTCTGTTCTCCCTCACTGCTGTGTGTGAGGGGGAGGGGCCGTTTTTTGGCGCTTTTACTATGCATCAAATATTTCAGTCAGCAACTCATTGTATTCCCTGCATGATCCGGTTCATCTCTACAGAGCTCAGGGGTCTTCAAATCTTATTTTGAGGGAGGTAATTTCTCTCAGCAGAGCTGTGAGAATTATAGTTTGACTGAGATAAAAAACGTTTATTCTGTAATTTGTTTCCTGCTTTCAGAATTTGTTATCTTTGCTAATGGGATTAAACCTTTGCTAAAGTTGTGTTGTTTACAAGGATTGAGGCTATAACTGTTTCAATTTATTAATTTTCAACTGTCATAGATCTTCTGTGCTTCTTAAAGGCACAGTACGTTTTAATATTATTCTAATTGAATTGTATTTCCAAGTTGCAAGTTTATTTGCTAGTGTGTTAAACATGTCTGATTCAGAGGATGATACCTGTGTCATTTGTTGCAATGCCAAAGTGGAGCCCAATAGAAATTTATGTACTAACTGTATTGATGCTACTTTAAATAAAAGTCAATCTGTACAAATTGAACAAATTTCACCAAACAACGAGGGGAGAGTTATGCCGACTAACTCGCCTCACGTGTCAGTACCTACATCTCCCGCTCAGAGGGAGGTGCGTGATATTGTAGCGCCGAGTACATCTGGGCGGCCATTACAAATCACATTACAGGATATGGCTACTGTTATGACTGAGGTTTTGGCTAAATTACCAGAACTAAGAGGTAAGCGTGATCACTCTGGGGTGAGAACAGAGTGCGCTGATAATATTAGGGCCATGTCAGACACTGCGTCACAGGTGGCAGAACATGAGGATGGAGAACTTCATTCTGTGGGTGACGGTTCTGATCCAAACAGACTGGATTCAGATATTTCAAATTTTAAATTTAAACTGGAAAACCTCCGTGTATTACTAGGGGAGGTGTTAGCGGCTCTGAATGATTGTAACACAGTTGCAATACCAGAGAAAATGTGTAGGTTGGATAAATATTTTGCGGTACCGACGAGTACTGAGGTTTTTCCTATACCTAAGAGACTTACTGAAATTGTTACTAAGGAGTGGGATAGACCCGGTGTGCCGTTCTCACCCCCTCCGATATTTAGAAAAATGTTTCCAATAGACGCCACCACAAGGGACTTATGGCAAACGGTCCCTAAGGTGGAGGGAGCAGTTTCTACCTTAGCTAAGCGTACCACTATCCCGGTGGAGGATAGCTGTGCTTTTTCAGATCCAATGGATAAAAAGTTAGAGGGTTACCTTAAGAAAATGTTTGTTCAACAAGGTTTTATATTGCAACCCCTTGCATGCATTGCGCCGATCACGGCTGCAGCGGCATTCTGGATTGAGTCTCTGGAAGAGAACATTGGTTCAGCTACTCTGGACGACATTACGGACAGGCTTAGAGTCCTTAAACTAGCTAATTCATTCATTTCGGAGGCCGTAGTACATCTTACTAAACTTACGGCGAAGAATTCAGGATTCGCCATTCAGGCACGCAGGGCGCTGTGGCTAAAATCCTGGTCAGCTGATGTTACTTCTAAGTCTAAATTGCTTAATATACCTTTCAAAGGGCAGACCTTATTCGGGCCCGGGTTGAAAGAGATTATCGCTGACATTACAGGAGGTAAAGGCCATGCCCTGCCTCAGGACAAAGCCAAAGCCAAGACTAGACAGTCTAATTTTCGTTCCTTTCGTAATTTCAAAGCAGGAGCAGCATCAACTTCCTCTGCACCAAAACAGGAAGGAGCTGTTGCTCGCTACAGACAAGGCTGGAAACCTAACCAGTCCTGGAACAAGGGCAAGCAGACTAGGAAACCTGCTGCTGCCCCTAAAACAGCATGAATTGAGGGCCCCCGATCTGGGATCGGATCTAGTGGGGGGCAGACTTTCTCTCTTCGCCCAGGCTTGGGCAAGAGATGTTCAGGATCCCTGGGCGCTAGAGATAATATCTCAGGGATACCTTCTGGACTTCAAATACTCTCCTCCAAGAGAGAGATTTCATCTGTCAAGATTGTCAACAATCCAGACAAAGAAAGAGGCGTTTCTACGCTGCGTACAAGAGCTCTTGTTAATGGGAGTAATCCATCCAGTTCCACGATCGGAACAGGGACAGGGGTTTTACTCAAATCTGTTTGTGGTTCCCAAAAAAGAGGGAACTTTCAGACCAATCCTGGACTTAAAGATCCTAAACAAATTCCTAAGAGTTCCATCGTTCAAGATGGAGACTATTCGGACAATTTTACCTATGATCCAAGAGGGTCAATACATGACCACTGTAGATTTAAAAGATGCTTACCTTCACATACCGATTCACAAAGATCATTATCGGTACCTAAGGTTTGCCTTCCTAGACAGGCATTACCAGTTTGTGGCTCTTCCATTCGGATTGGCTACAGCTCCAAGAATCTTCACAAAGGTTCTGGGTGCTCTTCTGGCGGTACTAAGACCGCGGGGAATCTCGGTAGCTCCATACCTAGACGACATTCTGATACAAGCTTCAAGCTTTCAAACTGCCAAGTCTCATACAGAGTTAGTGCTGGCATTTCTAAGGTCACATGGATGGAAGGTGAACGAAAAGAAAAGTTCACTCGTTCCACTCACAAGAGTTCCCTTCCTGGGGACTCTTATAGATTCTGTAGAAATGAAGATTTACCTGACAGAGGACAGGCTAACAAGACTTCAAAGTGCTTGCCGCACCCTTCATTCCATTCAACACCCGTCAGTGGCTCAATGCATGGAGGTAATCGGCTTAATGGTAGCGGCAATGGACATAGTACCCTTTGCACGCTTACACCTCAGACCACTGCAACTGTGCATGCTAAGTCAGTGGAATGGGGATTACTCAGACTTATCCCCTTCTCTGAATCTGGATCAAGAGACCAGAAATTCTCTTCTATGGTGGCTTTCTCGGCCACATCTGTCCAGGGGGATGCCATTCAGCAGACCAGACTGGACAATTGTAACAACAGATGCCAGCCTTCTAGGTTGGGGTGCCGTCTGGAATTCTCTGAAGGCTCAGGGACAATGGAGTCAGGAGGAGAGTCTCCTGCCAATAAACATTCTGGAATTGAGAGCAGTTCTCAATGCCCTCCTGGCTTGGCCCCAGTTGACAACTCGGGGGTTCATCAGGTTTCAGTCGGACAACATCACGACTGTAGCTTACATCAACCATCAGGGAGGGACAAGAAGCTCCCTAGCTATGATGGAAGTATCAAAGATAATTTGCTGGGCAGAGTCTCACTCTTGCCACCTGTCAGCAATCCACATCCCGGGAGTGGAGAACTGGGAGGCGGATTTCTTAAGTCGTCAGACTTTTCATCCGGGGGAGTGGGAACTTCATCCGGAGGTCTTTGCCCAAATACTTCGACGTTGGGGCAAACCAGAGATAGATCTCATGGCGTCTCGACAGAACGCCAAGCTTCCTCGTTACGGGTCCAGATCCAGGAGCAGTCCTGATAGATGCTCTGACAGCACCTTGGGACTTCAGGATGGCTTACGTGTTTCCACCCTTCCCGTTGCTTCCTCGATTGATTGCCAGAATCAAACAAGAGAGAGCATCAGTGATTCTAATAGCACCTGCGTGGCCACGCAGGACTTGGTATGCAGACCTGGTGGACATGTCATCCTGTCCACCTTGGTCTCTACCTCTGAAACAGGACCTTCTGATACAGGGTCCCTTCAAACATCAAAATCTAACTTCTCTGAAGCTGACTGCTTGGAAATTGAACGCTTGATTTTATCAAGACGTGGATTTTCTGAGTCAGTTATTGATACCTTAATACAGGCTAGGAAACCTGTTACCAGAAAGATTTACCATAAGATATGGCGTAAATACCTATATTGGTGTGAATCCAAAGGTTACTCTTGGAGTAAGGTTAGGATTCCTAGGATATTGTCTTTTCTACAAGAAGGTTTAGAAAAGGGTTTATCTGCTAGTTCATTAAAGGGACAGATCTCAGCTCTGTCCATTCTGTTACACAAACGTCTGTCAGAAGTTCCTGACGTCCAGGCTTTTTGTCAGGCTTTGGCCAGAATTAAGCCTGTGTTTAAAACTGTTGCTCCACCAGGGAGTTTAAACCTTGTTCTTAATGTTTTACAGGGCGTTCCGTTTGAACCCCTTCATTCCATTGATATAAAGTTGTTATCTTGGAAAGTTCTATTTTTAATGGCTATTTCCTCGGCTCGAAGAGTCTCTGAATTATCAGCCTTACATTGTGATTCTCCTTATTTGATTTTTCATTCGGATAAGGTAGTCCTGCGTACTAAACCTGGGTTCTTACCTAAGGTAGTTACTAACAGGAATATCAATCAAGAGATTGTTGTTCCTTCTTTATGCCCAAATCCTTCTTCAAAGAAGGAACGTCTACTGCACAACCTGGATGTAGTCCGTGCTCTAAAATTTTACTTACAGGCAACTAAGGAATTTCGACAAACGTCTTCTCTGTTTGTCATTTACTCTGGGCAGAGGAGAGGTCAAAAAGCTTCCGCTACCTCTCTTTCTTTTTGGCTTCGTAGCATAATTCGTTTAGCTTATGAGACTGCTGGACAGCAGCCTCCTGAAAGAATTACAGCTCATTCTACTAGAGCTGTGGCTTCCACTTGGGCCTTCAAGAATGAGGCCTCTGTTGAACAGATTTGCAAGGCTGCAACTTGGTCTTCGCTTCATACTTTTTCCAAATTTTACAAATTTGACACTTTTGCTTAATCGGAGGCAGTGGTTCCTTCTGTATAAAGAGCCTGCCTATCCCTCCCGTCATCCGTGTACTTTTGCTTTGGTATTGGTATCCCAGAAGTAATGATGACCCGTGGACTGATCACACTTAACAGAAGAAAACATAATTTATGCTTACCTGATAAATTCCTTTCTTCTGTAGTGTGATCAGTCCACGGCCCGCCCTGTTTTTAAGGCAGGTAAATATTTTTTAATTTATACTCCAGTCACCACTTCACCCTTGGCTTTTCCTTTCTCGTTGGTCCTTGGTCGAATGACTGGGAGTGACGTAGAGGGGAGGAGCTATATGCAGCTCTGCTGTGTGAATCCTCTTGCACTTCCTGTTGGGGAGGAGTAATATCCCAGAAGTAATGATGACCCGTGGACTGATCACACTACAGAAGAAAGGAATTTATCAGGTAAGCATAAATTATGTTTTTTGCGGGGCATGCCCCAAAGAAATCAGCTCTTTTGCCTGTAAAAAACCCCCACAATACCACCCCCCAACATTACAACCCACCACCCACATACCCCTACTCTAACCCAAACCCCCCTTAAATAAACCTAACATTACCCCCTGAAGATCTCCCTACCTTGAGCCGTGTTCATCCAGCCGGGCACCGATGGACCAAAAGAGGGCATCCGGAGCGGCAGAAGTCTTCATCCTATCCGGGCAGAAGAGGACATCTGGACCGGTAGACATCTTCATCCAAGCGGCATCTTCTACCTTCATCTATCTGGAGCGGAGCCATCTTCTTTCAGCCGACGCGGATCCTTCCTTCTTCCACGACGCCTACTCGCCGAATGAAGGTTCCTTTAAATGACGTCATCCAAGATGGCATCCCATCGGACGGAATTAAGGTAGGAAAAATCTGATTGGCTGATCAGAACAGCCAATAGAATGCAAGCTCAATCTGATTGGCTGATTGGATCAGCCAATCCGATTGAACTTGAATCTGATTGGCTGATTCAATCAGCCAATCAGATTTTTCCTACCTTAATTCCGATTGGCTGATAGAATCCTATCAGCCAATCGGAATTCGAGGGACGTTCCGGATGGATGAAGATAGAAGATGCCGCTTGGATGAAGATGTCTACCGGTCCGGATGTCCTCTTCTGCCCGGATAGGATGAAGACTTCTGCCGCTCCGGATACCCTCTTTTGGTCCATCGGTGCCCGGCTGGGTGAACACGGCTCAAGGTAGGGAGATCTTCAGGGGGTAGTGTTAGGTTTATTTAAGGGGGGTTTGGGTTAGAGTAGGGGTATGTGGGTGGTGGGTTGTAATGTTGGGGGGTGGTATTGTGTGTTTTTTACAGGCAAAAAGAGCTGATTTCTTTGGGGCATGCCCCGCAAAAAGCCCTTTTAAGGGCTGGTAAGGTCATAGAGCTGTTAACTTTTTTAATTTAGATTAGGGTAGGGAACATTTTTTATTTTGGGGGGCTTTGTTATTTTATTAGGGGGCTTAGAGTACGTGTAATTAGCTTAAAATTCTTGTAATCTTTTTTTATTTTTTGTAATTTAGTGGGTTTTTTTTGTAATTTAGTTTAGTTTATTTAATTGTAGGTAATTGTAGTTAATTGATTTAATTTATTTATTGATAGTGTAGTGTTAGGTTTAATTGAAACTTAGGTTAGGATTTATTTTTATATTAAATAGTAAATAACTATTTAATAGCTATTTTACCTAGTTAAAATAAATACAAAGTTGCCTGTAAAATAAATATAAATCCTAAAATAGCTACAATATAATTATTCGTTATATTGTAGCTATATTAGGGTTTATTTTACAGGTAAGTATTTAGTTTTAAATAGGAATACTTTAGTTAATAATATTTAATTTATTTCGTTAGATTAAAATTATATTTAACTTAGGGGGGGTGTTAGGGTTAGACTTAGCTTTAGGGGTTAATACATTTATTAGAGTAGCGTCGAGGTCCGGTCGGCAGATTAGGGGTTAATAAGTGTAGTTAGGTAGCGGCTACATTGGGGGGGGGCAGATTAGGGGTTAATAAATATTATGTAGGTGTCGGCGATGTTAGGGGCAGCAGATTAGGGGTTCATAGGGATAATGTAGGTGGCGGCGGTGTGCGGTCGGCAGATTAGGGGTTAAAAATATTTATTATAGTGGCGGAGATGTGGGGGGACCTCGGTTTAGAGGTACATAGGTAGTTTATGGGTGTTAGTGTACTTTAGAGCACAGTAGTTAAGAGCTTTATAAACCGGCGTTAGCCCATAAAGCTCTTAACTACTGACTTTTTTCTGCGGCTGGAGTTTTGTTGGTAGAGGGTCTACTGCTCACTCCAGCCAAGACTCTAAATACCGGCGTTAGGAAGATCCCATTAAAAAGATAGGATACGCAATTGGCGTAAGGGGATCTGCGGTATGGAAAAGTCGCGGCTGGAAAGTGAGCATTAGACCCTTTCCTGGCTGACTCTAAATACCAGCGGGCGGCCAAAAGCAGCGTTAGGACCCCTTAACGCTGCTTTTGATGGCTACCGCAGAACTCTAAATCTAGGCGGTTTCTTCATTGTCTTGCTATCTTTATATAAAAAAGAAGGCATCTAAGCTTTTTTCTTGGTTCAGACCTCTGGACAGCAGTTTTTGATTGGTGGATTAATTTATCCACCAATCAGCAAGGACAACCTAGGTTGTTCACCAAAAATGGGCCGGCATCTAAACTTACATTCTTGCATTTCAAATAAAGATTCCAAGAGAATGAAGAAAATTTGATAATAGGAGTAAATTAGAAAGTTGCTTAAAATGTCATACTCTATCTGAATCAAAAAATTTGGGTTCAGTGTCCCTTTAAATAGTGATGTTAGATAAAGGAAGGAAAGGGATAGGGAGGTGAAGGACAATATAGGAATGGGGTTTGTCTGCTGGTAATTTAGTGTTAGGAGTTGGCTTCAACATTGGGTACCCAGGCAGTGTCATATCGTGCTCCCCAATCTGCCCAAATAAGTTCAAATAAATCTGACCTGTCTAGAACTTGAAATATACCTTTCTCCATTGTGTGAATATATGCCATTGAATTTAATATCATGGGCCTGCTAGGCGAGGACACAGTTTTCCACGCCTTTGCAATTGCCGCCTTAGTTGCGGTTAATAAATATATGTATAGGTAGGTTTGATGTTTAGGGAGAGAATGTGTACCTAAATGAAGCAAAGCATTAAAAGGGGTCTTAGGAAGAGATATACTCAGACCAAGCAAAACACGGAAGCAGGAGTTCCATAAAGGTACATGTTTAGGGCATTGCCACCAAATATGTAGGGTGTCACCAATCTGTCCACAGTCACGCCAACACATAGAAGAGGCAGTTTGATACATTTTGGCCAATCTCGTAGGGGTATAATACCAATACGTCAGTAACTTATAATAAGTCTCAAATAATGTGACACAAAGTAGGGCCTTTTTTGTGAGGGTTAAGGTAGCTTGCCAAGTTCGTGGATAAAAAGAGGCGTTAAAAAGTAGCTCCCATTTGATTAAATGTGGTAACTTGATGTCCCCCTCTGTATTACCTATTAGGGTATAGTGTAAGGAAAGAGGTCTGCATAGTCTATTACCTTGTTGCCATACAGTTTCCCATAGTGTGCTAGGGCAAATCAATTCGGGTTTAAAGCCCCAGCTTATGAGGAAACTTTTCAACCTAATATGTTTGTATTTCATGTAAAGAGGTATAGTAGAGTCCGCTTGGATTTCTTCAAGTTTATTAAACCTCGGTTTTGGGGAAGGGGACCAAAGGTCTGAGACCACCTCCACTCCTAATTGGGCCCATTTTTGGGGGTGGGAGTCAGGAAGACCAAGGAGTAAACCCGTGAGGGAGGTAACCGGAGATGGGTGTGGGGCTATGTGAGAGTAATGTCTAATCGTGTCCCACATCCGTAAGCATTCACAAATTATGGGATTAATGATGTTTAGGGTTCGTTGGGAATGGGGAGGAATCCATATTAAGTGGTACGGTATAGAGGCCTGTTCAATGGTTTTCCATTTACTGAGAGAGTTTGTTGCTCCCCATTGGGAAATATGTGTCAACATTGCCCCCTCATAATAATGGAAAATAGAGGGGGAGGCTATCCCTCCTCGGTGTGGTGGGCTTTGTAGAATTTTGTGTGCTACTCTAGGGGGTTTATGCTGCCAGATGTATTTGGTAAACTCACTTTGTTACTGATCGAGTAAGTGTCTGGGGATTCTAATAGGGAGGCACCTAAAAAGATATGTAATTTTAGGTAAGAAGGACTACTCCTTCCCGGTTGGGTATAAACCCTACTTGGTCCAGACCAATGAGATGAGGAAGCAAAAGAGAAATATGGTTGGCTAGCAGTTTGGCATAGATTTTTACATCTAAATTAATCAACAAAATCGGCCTATAGCTGGAGCATAGCGATGGGTCTTTCAAAGATTTGGGAATGGTAACGATCATGGCTTCCAAAAATTCGCTAGAGAACTTGCCTTCCTCTTTAGCCAGGTTAAAGAGCCGGAGAAGTAATGGCGAATGTTCGTTAAGATATGTTTTATAAAAAAATGCCTGGGCCTGGAGTTTTAAAGGCTTTCATATTTTTAATGACATCTTCCCTAAGGGTAAAGGGGGCTGTAAGGGATTAACCGTGTTCATTTAGAAGAGTTGGAAGCTTTAATTTTTCCAAAAACGCTCTAATATCTAAGGGAGTGGCTAATGCTTGATCTGCTACCTTTTCTATATTGTATAATCTCAAATAAAATTTAGCAAAACACGTTCCTATTTGCAATGGTAGTTGATAAGTCTGATTCTCAAATTGTATATGGTTTCAGTTTAAAAAGATTGGATTGTGTACGTTTTAAATCAAGTAGACATATATGTTTCCTAAGTTTCGAGATTTGCTCCGTGACGGGGAACGAGGGTAAAGCCCGATTGGAGAGTTCTAAGCCGCATAACTTAATATGTGACTGGGATAGGGACAAACCAGACTGTTTTCAAGTAGGCTTGTCTCCTAATAATAAGGCCTCTGATGGTGGCCTTAGCAGCCCCCCCAGAGAGTGTCATCCCTAACCAGCTGATCTGATGGGGGAGACGCCAGGAGAATTTAGACCCAGATTTTTCGGTCGAATTAAGAGTTGTTATTACGAAATTATGGTCTGACCATGGACACAAAGATATTTTGGTATTTGTGACTGAATCTAACGTTTCCGCGGAACAGAAAATATAGTCTAATCTACCATACATTTTATGTGGGTGGGAGAAATGGGTGTTGTCCCTATCTCTAGGGTGCAAGGATCTCCATATGTCATAGTAGTTGGATTGGGTAATGGTCTGTCTGAAGGCGGACGAGAGTTGTGTGGAGTGGGCGGTTTGTTGTTTAGTTTTACTAGTCTTTCTATCAATAGTGGGGTCCCAAGTCATATTAAAATCACCTGCTAGTATAACTCTACCAATTTTCACTTTGTCTACTGCTAGAAGCGTTCGTTTTAAATATTTGGGTTGGCAGGAATTGGGAAGGTAGACAGACGCCAGCGTATAGGGAACATGATCAAGCTCACAAACTAGGATTAGATATCTAGCTTGAGGATCTTTAATAACCTGAGTGCACTGGATGGCTAATCTCTTGTGAATCAAAATTGCAGTACCTCTAGCTTTTTGTGAAAAAGAGGCACACTCAAATACAGTATAATCCTTGGATATTGTATATTGGGGGGCCATCAGAGGTCCAGTGAGTTTCCTGAAGAAATACTACATCAGGATTATGGTATTTAAGAGATCTGGCCAGTAAACTTTGTTTGTGTGGGGAGTTTAAACCTCTAACGTTGTGTGTCAGGAGTTTAAGTGGGGGCATAGTGATCGATGATAAAAAAATAGGAGGCAGAGAAGGGGATTGTGTGGAGGGTAAGATGGGTGGGGTCAGGGAACAAAGGTATATAGGGGAGAGGGGGTGGCGGAAATAGTCCGCCCTAACGGAACCCTAGTGTGGGTTTCTATTGGGGAGAGAGTAGGACAGTAAGAAGCAGAGGTCAACCAATTGGACCCTGCTCCGCAGACATAACTTGCTTAGACTTGTACTAGCAAAGGAACAATAAAATAGATATAAAATGAACAATACAATCAGTAAACATAACTAAGGAATGCTTCGTAAAGGGCATATGAACATTTAAACTAACATTAGCTCATAGTTCATAAAGAAGAAGTTCAGCGCTATAAAAAACAACATCATAATATAAAAAGCAAAAGAAATGATGAAATTCAAGTTGAATTTTAAGGCAGATTCGTTTTTTGGTCTTTTAGCCCTTTGCTCTTTAGAGGTCCACTCAGGGGCCGACACTCTCAATTTCTGGTGAGTAGTTGGTTGTGGAGGAGATGTATCTGGACGAAGACCCCAAGATGTAAGAAGAGCCAACCCCTGAGGCAGAGTAGATACCACATGGGTTTGATTGTCTTTCATAACCACTAGGTTTGTTGGATGGCCCCAGCGGTATTTAATGTTCCCCTTATGGAGGGTTGATGTGACCAGCTGGTAGGTTTTGCGGGACTGCAGAGTGTGTGTAGAGAGATCCGGTAAGAGCATAACGTCATTGAACTTCTCTGACAGGGACGGCTTCCTAAATGCCACCTGCATCAGCCTATCCTTGTAAACATAACTATGGAAGCAGACTATTACATCCCTTGGTTTCTCCATAGGCACCAATCTGGATCTCAAGGCTCTGTGAGCTCTCTCCATAGTATCCACTAAGCCTTCTGGGGTACCTACAAGTTCAGCATAAAGTTCTTTCAGGAATGTTTGTAGGTCAGATGTTCCTACACTTTCAGGGATCCCTCTGAAGCATATATTATTCCGTCGGGATCTATCTTCAATGTCTGCCATCTTAAACTCTAGTTGTGCCAACTGCTCTGCTAAATTCTCTGTATAGGATAGAAGATTGGTCTGGTCGACCGCTATGTCGTCTTGTTTTCGTTCAAGTGCATCCACCCTTTCTCCTATCTCAGAAATATCTTTCTTCAATTCTGCGGAAGACCATTGGATCTCTTGAGTGATGGAGCGTATCTTTGTAGCCAACATCTTCTGTAAGGTAGATTTCATAATGAAATGATGCGAAGGGGCCACTGAATGAACACTAGACTGAGATTCATCATCCGGTGAATCAGGGTCACTGAGCTCTGCATTTGGGTCTATAGTAGGAACCTTTCCAGATTGAGTAAAGTGATCATAAACTGTCTTTTTAGCAACAGTAGGGGTCTTTGTTTGTCTCCTAGATGTATGAGGCATCTTAAAGAATTACAAGGTCAAGAGTCCTGTTATAAAGGGAAGAGGTATTAAATGGCCCTGTGAGGTTGCCCTCCAAAAGACAAGTTGGCTAGGATGGATTATAATGTTTTACATTAATTAGCTGCGGAGCAGGGGTTGGTGATATCCCTTCAAGATTCCTAGGACATGGTATTCAATTTATCAACTATATAAGGAGTAAGCCTAGGCCTAGAAGGAAAATTAGTGAATTATAAACTATTGCCAAGGACTGGGAGGAGGAAGGCAGTGAGTTGGAGTCTTATGTTAAGGTGAATTGTGAAACCGACCATGCTCGTATAAAGAGCCCACCAGTGTATTATTGGGAATATATGAGGTAATTGAACCCGGTGAGTGAGCTGATGTAGGGCCAGCGAAAACAAACAGCTGAAGATATTATAATCTTAAGCCTCATCAACGCTCAAAACTTGTCACTCATCAGGGACTAAATGGTCCCCTCTTGACTCGGGGAACAAGGGATACGACCAGAAGGAAGGGAAAAGGGGAAGTGGAAGTGACTAACCTAGACTATCTGGGTCGGAAAGGGTGAGTCTCGAGGGGGTACACTTATTATATTATCCCAAGGAGGGTCACAATGTTAAACACAGTAAAAAACAAGGTATATGAAAACCAACTGATTGTGGAGTTATATCCACCCCAGAGACCTGTAGAGAAAAGATGTTAGTGAAATGGCACTACACTTTGGGCTATGAACCCAAAGACAGCTAAGCTGACGCAGCAGCTGTAGACAGATAAAACAACACAGTGCAATACAAGAAGTAAATAATCAGTTCAGGATGGTCCCTATTTATGAAACAATCAGTGAAATAACCAATACACTACATAAATAATAGGCAAGAACAAAACCCTTGTAGAAAGGCTCTCATTAAGGAACCTTCTGATGGGAAAGTGGTTAGGGAAGATGTGGTGCCAGGAATAATATATGGAGTATTGGGTAGATCCTGTATAGGTGTCCTGAATTATTTATAGCAAAAAAGTCATCCAATGTAGTTTGTGATCACAGTACCAGTAGTGTCACTTCTGCCTCAAGTCCGGATCTAAGATGGCGGTCACCTCCGTTGCGATGCAAGGAGTGAAGTCTGATGATCTGACCGGGTCTGCTACTCATCCGGAGGTAGATATGTGATCCAGCACCCTCAGAGGTAGGTTAAGACTCCCAGGAGACAAGGGGCTGCATTATATTGGTTCAATCTTCACGGTAGACATCCCCTCCTCTAGTTAGTCTCAGAAGCACTGCTGTGTGCACCAACAACCGTAAATCGGGACCCGGTCTCCAAAACTCCTCCGATCAAACACTTCAGTGGTTATCTTCTGTCACTCCGGAGCGGAGCCCCGACCCTCCGGAGTAGTGAGCGTAAACAGGTGTGGGAGTTGTGGCGTAGAGTTTTGTAAGGTAGGCTCTCAATCAAGCATCCAAAGTTCTCCCAAATTAGCCTAAAAGCCACTAAAAGAAGCTGCAATACTGCTCCTAATAATCAGGTTCCTTTAGGACTAGGTCCAGGCAAATTAGTTGGTAGCATATAATGATTTATATTAATTTTTCTATAAGACATGCACGGAGCTCAGCACAGACATGTCTGCTCAGTCGGCTCCACCCCCTCCTTGGTTTTTCTATGATACCAATGGGATAACTTTATTAAAATCAGGCATCTTTTTATCTTCTGCAACTTTTATGACATAAAACTGCCATTATCATATGAAATTATGTGTGTTTTAACTGTTATACAACTTTTCTAAATCTCAGTTATTATTGCACACTAATGTAAGTAGTTGCTATATGGCCAGCTGCAGCCTCTAATCTGCAATTAAAATTAAATAAGAAGGGGGCGGAGCCAACTAGCTAAGAGAACAGACGTGTTTTTACAGAGCTCCTCTGCTCTGGTTAATTGAAGATGGGCAAATATACAATTTTCTGATAACCTACATCTTGAAACTTTCCAGAAACTAAGAATAATCAAGTCTGTCAACTCTGCAAAGAACACATTTACAATCGGTGGATGTTTGGAGCTCTATCAATGACACTACAGTTTGAGGCCTAAAAACGGTCTGACGCAGCAGTGAGGGTTTCATTTTAATAAAATTATTGGAGAGTCCTCTCATTAACACCAGCAAAATGGAGCTAGAAACCGCGCTGCACAGGTTTGAGGATCATGTTGGTAAGATCCTGAAAAATCACTTTTCAGAAATGAGCTTACTATTTAAGCAACTCTTAGATCTATTTCCCACCACATGTGACAGGCAAGACCGCAGCAAAGATTCTGGAACTACTTTAGTTACCGGTACACAGCTCTCATACAACCTAGATCTCACTGTCCCCCAGAAAGCAGCTACGGTCCAAGCAGAGACAGATAGGATTTCTTGCAATCAGGGCCGGGAGAAATTTCAACACAGCCTGTCAGTGCCGTACTCGAAACTTACTATGCACACTCACCTGGAGTATCCCATGAGAGCTATACTAAATAAGCTGCTCTGTGAAACTGTCTTGGGTTCTCCACTTCCCGTAAGGGCAAATTTTTGCGATTCTCTAGCCTTCGGTCTCAGAGACATTGAGAGGTGCTGTTTTACTGGGTCACATGCTTCCTTTACTCCAGCACAGCTGTCAGAGTCCGAAGCGACAACGGCCACAGAAGTCGGCTAGAGGATGGTCATTGTGGGGGTTCATAGCAGCTGAGAACGTCTCTTGGGGTTCGTGAGATGAGACCCTTTTGTCTATGTCACAGCCTATTTCATGATGCCTTGCACGCTGAGTACGATCTGTGTGCGTATACACCAGCTACATTATATTACAGCTTGTATTTTTATCGCTACAGCAGCTGAGGATTTAATAGACACTTGCTAGCTTCAGGAGACGTTTATGAAGACTATTCAGTTGGATGCAGCTGTTACCCCGATCAGTTTGGGACTTTCATTTTGGTCTCGGCTGTTTCTTCAATTTACATGCATATTCTGGACTGACCCTCACAAGTGTAGTTTACCCGTCCCAAAGATGTATATTACTTCTGCACCTGAGTGGGAACTTTTGATAATATATACATCTCTCCCCTGGACCTGTTGCTAGTAATTAGATGAGTATTATACAATATGCAATGTCAATATAGTCCCTTTTTGCTTCATACTGTGTTTTTGCCTAGGTCTTGCCCCAGGTAGTTACATTTGCATCCAGTTCCTGACTTATGAGATTATACATGTAGAGGAGACACATATACAGCCTCCCAACATATACCTTAGACTTAAAGTTCTGTGTTTCCAGTTACTAGCATAACTATATTATTTACTTAACACTAGTTGCTGGCCCTAACAGCAGTTATAATCCCACCTAGAGCCAGAGGGCAGTATGTTAGTATGATTATACTCATTATTTGTTATAGTTAGTATTATTCCCTCATAACCTATTATCTTTGTATGCTTTATATATACCTCTGTGATACTGCACTTAAATTACTGAGCCAAAAGGTTCATATTGTACCTACTACTATCTAGTGCCTACTACAGCACAGGAGGTTCCTTCAGACAGACACCACAATATGAAAATATGCTGTGTCAATAGGTTCATGGTGTTTGCATGTGAATAGCTGATAATCTTGTACCTTAAAGAGCGTTAGTACACGCTCGATAATTATAGATTTTAAGTAGTTAGTCTGTAACACTGTTTAGTCTCATCTACTTAGATACATCATAGCGGCTCTAGATGTCAAACAATTTATTAATTGGCTGAGCATGTTTTATTTTAACCGTTAGCCTGTATTGCCAAGCTAGACCCAGACAACTACTCCTCCTAAACGCAGTTTAACTACAAGCCAGATTACTGCTATTGCTTAAACCGCTCATGTTAGATAGAGTTCAACTTAAAAGTTCCTTGATTCTAACTTAATCCTACTCTGTACCATCTTGATATAGTGACTGCGTAACATATGAAACCTATACTTAACTAATGTCTGTTTGTTTAATATTTGTCTCTCTAGAGATTTGACCATGGTTGAATATGCATATTACCCCTTATTTATAAGTCTCTGCAAATCCACCATAGATGAGATTAGAGAATATTTAGCTATCTACCAGCAAGTTTAACCTCTCCCGCTCCTTATATTCCAAACAAATGTCCAGAGTATCTACCGGGCTTATCTTCCCCCTCTCCACACCAGCTACATCTAATGTGGAGAGACCTACTGTGGCTCCGCCTCCCATATCCCCTCCCCTGGGTCCTATACCCATTTCTCTTTAATTCAAGCGGCTCTCGTCCGATGTAATCTTTCTCCTCTCTCATCATATTCTTGTTAGTTATATCCCCTCATATACGCAGATACCTTGTATACTCCAAAAGTCCCGGCCAGCTATTTGAAAAATACTTTCCTCACCACAAATAGACTTGTAGATCTTTTAATATATTATCACTCTGTATCCATTCCAGCTCCTGAGCAATTCTACCTCTATACGCACCAGCAAATGGAGTACTATGTATGTGTTAAGTACAAGATAATAACTATTATACCATTGTCTAAGATTTATTGTTTGCCTCTGTATATTTGTAATTTCTCTGCGCATACCCATGTATTACTTTATTTCCTTTTGTTTGTCTCAATAAAAATATAATATAATAAAAAAAAAAAAAAAATTAAATAAGAACATGATTACATGCAATCCATATTATATCTGATAAGTATAATTTTTGTATTTGCTGCACTTACTTCATTAGGGGAACGCTGTGTGTTAACACAGTATTTGAAGCAAAAATCCTGAGATGTTGCATATCTAATTTGCATATTTTACCCAGAATCCTCTTGTGCATTGGTAACAATGAATATGGAGTTTTAATGGGTAAAGGCAAGCGGGGATACTTGCCTAGATGTGCTAATTGCCTGTGCAATCATTTCTATTGAGATATATATATACACATTTATTTATTTTTTTAATTTATTTATTTATTTAAACTGCAGTGGTGAATTGAATCTAAAATTCACAATTTTTTAACCCTGATAAATGTATCTGTCTATTACAATACACACTTAGGTGCAAACACACACATGCACATATACCAATTCACATATGCACACACATAGTGTACATAAATACATACATACACATATACTCATATACACACAAACAAATATACATACATATGTAAACATACAATTACTGAACAGTATAACATATTTTGGAAATATTATCCATAAGCATCCTGTAACAGTACCTAATAGTACACAATGGGAAAGCTTGAAAAGATTTGAGATTCATTAAGGCAGTTAAAGGGACATGAAACCCAAAACGTTTTCTTTCATGATTCAGACAGAACATGTGAGTTTGAACAACTTTACAATTTACTTCTATTATTTAATTTGCTTTGTTATCTTGGTATTAATAGTTGAAAAGCATACAATGCATTACTGGGAGTTAGCTGCTTATTGGTGACTGAACATAAATGTCTCTTTTCATTGGTTCACCAGATGTGTTCAGCTTGCTCCCAGCAGCGTATCCTTAAGTAAAGGATACCAAGAGAATGAAGCAAATTTGGTAATAGAAATAGAATGGAAAGCAAAGCTGTTTTAAAGTCACTTCTGTTTTAAATCTGAATTATAAAAGAAAAAAATTGGGTTTCATGTCTCTTTAAGGGCAAGAGAAAGTAGAAGCAGGAATCAAAAAAGGCAGCAGGTCTGATTTTGAACTTTGCAACTTATGTAGTTATCACCACTGGTCACCATAGAGATGGCTGTGTTAGGAAGGCCTGGAGCTCACCGGAATGCACTTTTACACTTAAAGCAGCACAGCCCCTTATTCCAGAGCACCAGGACTGTAGTGCGGTGCCCAGGCCTGGCCTGCATTTTGCCCACAACTTGTTTCCTTGCAATGTGGGTAACAAGCTGCTGTGCACAGTAAAATGCCATGTGCCCTGGTTCCACTGGGGCCCAGACTCCACTCGGTCACCAGGCCCCTAAATCAAGTGCCCCCTGCATGCAGAATGGGTAACAGAAGTGATTGTTTCACTTTATAAGCAGCAATATAATATATGTGACTAGAACAAATTGCATGCCTCTGGGTGCCGGTGTGGGATCATACGTAGCCTCTGATTAATAAGTATTATTGTGCAGCAGCATGATTGACAGGCAAGTCAGTGTATGGTGCCTATCAGCAATCAGCGGCTGTCTAGGTTCCTTGATCAGTACCAGATGATGGACAAGTTGCCCATATCAGGAGTTAAAAGGATAATGACATTTTTAAAATATACTGTACTTATATTGCAAATTGCATTAAAATGGTACGAATAGCAAATTGGTAATTTTACTCCCTATATAACTATAAAACTCCAAACTAGCAGACCATTCTGAAACATATATTGTGCATTGTATGAGCTCTTAAGCTTCAGATATAATTCAGTGTGACAACTTTAGGTAAAATCTGAGTTTAGTTTTCGAAATTATTTTCTTGGCCATACAGCATTATTTTACTTCGAAAATAGGTATAGGGGTTCCAATAACACTGCAGTGTTTCTATCTCCAGGAACAAAAAGGGGAGCCATATTTTGGGGTGTAAAATCTTTGTTTTCCCCATTGACTTTTCCCAGCCAGCACTTACACATCAGTTCTGCATGCTCACTCAATCTTAAAGGGACAGGCACACACAACCTTTAAAGTGGCAACTCACACCACACTCGCAGTCATAACGGGAGAGACCACAGTATGCATACACACACAACCTTGCACACTTTTAAAGTCTTAAAAACAGGCACACAGACATAATGGGATGCTCAGTCTTAAAGGGACAGGCATGTGCACACACAACACACACAGCTTTTAAAGGGACAACTTACACCACAGTCACACAACATGTAGTCTTAAAGGGACTGTTAACAGAATGTACACACACAACCTTGCACACTCTCAAAGTCATAATAGGACAGACACACACATCCTTAAAAGAACACAAAGTCTTAAAGGGAAGGGCAAGCCTACTCACACACAAGACATAAAGCCTTTAAAGTTACAATTTATACCAGATGCACAAACACTGAGGGGACACAGCCTTAAAGGAAAATACTGTGATATGTCCCTTTAGGCTCAATTTATCAAACATTGGCAGACAGGAGCACACATATTCGCCCCTGTCGGTCCGGCTTCTTCTCTGGTGGGCAGCAATCCTCTGCCTGCATTTAACATTGCAAACGCGAGCTCATTTGCGCTTGCATGCAACCCAACCCCCTGCCCGCACAGGCAGGTGCTGTCATTCTCTCCGTTCGGAAGAGACAAGGCAGATTGAAATGCCCCGCCTAAGAGGTGGAAAACAGGGCAGGGAAGAAGCTTGATAAATCATGACTGCAGATTTGCTTGGGCGAACCTGCAGTCAAAGTGGAGAAAAGCGCTTGATAAATCTAGCCCTTTAAATCTGTGTTTGTGTGTGTGTGGAGTGATCTGTCCCTTTAATGGCTCTGCGTAAGTGTGTGACTGTACCTTTAAGACAGTGTTCAAGTGGAGTGAGCTGTTCTTTTAAGGTGGTGTGTATTGTGATTTTGTATGCCTGTACCTTTAAGGCTGTGTGCACGTGAAGTGGGTTGTCACTTTGAAAACTGTGTGTCTGTCTCTTGTGGGGTGAGCTGTCCCTGTGTGCATTCTGTGTTGACAATGTGTGTGGTGTAAGCTGTCTCTTTAAAACTATATTTTGGAGGAGGGCGGAGCTTGCCAGCAAGGAGAGTAGCAGCACTTCTGTTTAGCTCTGCATAGAAAGTGACAAATAACACTGGTTTTACGCTTTTTTTCTGGCGGAATATCACCCTAAAAAGCCTTCTAGGTGATATATGCACTTATAGAGATTATCTGATGTAACTTTGGAGTGGATCCCTGCCGATTTCCGGTATACCCGCAAACGAGAACCAGCAGATTTCTGAGAAAGGCTGCGGCCTACTCCGGTCCTGAAAAGAGAAACAAAGAAGCGAGTGACCCACCCGATTACAGGGGTGCAATAGAGAGGGACCCCAGGAGACTACTAATGGTGAGATTGAACGCATTTATTGACAGCAACCAGTTTTAAACACTCCGGGGACTATCTCCCATAACGTAACAGGAGGACATTAGCTGCACACGTTCAGATAGCTAACCTTACACTTTGGGACACTTTGCTGCTGAAGTTTATAAGGCCACTTGGAGGACCCACACTACACTTTAGCAGGACGGCCAGTGGCGGGAAAGGAGGCCATCTTATCTTGCAGCCTTTGCTATAGAACAGCAATCTTTTTCAAATAGTGCAGCCTTCATTTACTCAGTTGGTTTTCAAACAAGCTGCAGAGAACTGAGAGCCTATACTGCTGTTTGTTTTTCTCCTTGTCCAAATAACTTGCAGCTATCAAAACACAGGGCTGTGTGAAACAGAAACTGCTGACCCCCAATCTGGTTTTACATATTGAATCTGACACAGAACAGCCGGAGCCCTAGAAGTCTCATCTGAGCAGCAACAAATTAATACCAGCACGGTACTACTCTCTCCCCTCCCTTTTCCTGCCATCCTTTGTGGTGGTGGGTCATATCTTGCAGCCCTTTTTCCGTGATCGTCCTGTGAGGACAGTGCCCCTGGAGAGTAGAGATAGGCCGGGAGTGGGGTGAATTCTTACAGAAGCGGTGTGACTAAAGTCTAATAATATGCTGAACTCTTAGCTGCTGACCTTATGCTGTGCAAGTGTGGACAGATACCCTGCTAGCCTGTTAACATGAGCCATACGAAGGTATCAAATCTACATCTTTGAACACATACTTCAAGTCTTCCAAAACAATAAAACAGACAGACCAACCAGATACTGAGAACCCAGAAGATATGGACTCAGATTCAGAGTTTGCAGTATCAAACACAGATCAGACCCCAGTAACTAAAGCAGACCTACAATTCTTAGTTTCAAAACAAGACATCTCAACTAGCTTTGATAAATTATGGTCTAAAATTGATTCTATGCACACGGCAGTTACAGCTAGTCTAACAGAGATCAGGTCTGACATTGCAGAACTAGGAGGAAGAATGGATACAATCGAAGAACATACAGAAGCAATTACTGAGGATATGAATGGACTCTCACAAACCATTGCTTCACATCACCAACTGTTCATAGAGATGCAAGACAAGATTGAAGACTTAGAGAACAGGAGTAGAAGAAGCAATCTGAGACTCAAAGGTATTTCCGGAGACAGTAGATGGTAAAGAATTACCCACTTATCTACAACAACTCTTCAGAAGTATAACAGGAAATAAAGGAAACAGTGATTTTACTATGGAAAGAGCTCACAGAGCTCTGAGGGCTAAACCTAAGGGGGAGGCTCCACCGCGAGATGTGATAGTGAAGATGCTGCTCTTCCAGGACAAAGAGCTAATACTCTCGGCAGCTAGAAATGCTCCTACTTTCAAATTCCAGGGGTCAGTTGTTCAATTCTATCAAGATCTATCCTTTAGAACTCTCCAAAGACGGAATTATTTTCGTCCCTTAACTCAGCTATTGAGAAAACAACAGATTCAATACAAATGGGGGTTCCCCTTCGCTCTATATATCTTGAAGGACAATTTGACTGTGACTATCAAGGAAGCTGCCGACATCCCTGACCTATGCCAAAGACTGGGGCTAGAAACACCAAAAATGCCTGATCTGCCGGTCTCTGCCCTACAACTAGAACCCCAGGCATCTCTGAAATCAAACACCATTCCTAGATGGAAAACAGTCAGTAGAAAACGTTCTAAGAATAAGTGAAATACAGTTTCCCTTCACGAGAAAAATTGTTCTGGAGGATAAAGAAATGAAAAGCACAGGTTTACAAAAGCAGGAGGAGCATAGCTATCTACCATGAAACATCCTTTAATGTGACTCTCTAATGAGTAGGTGGTAACTTTGAAACCTGCTATGGAAGTTTTGTAAGTTTAATAGTTATGATACGGGACTCCCTGTATGGACCTTCAGGTTATATATGAAGATATTTGCAGGTAATGGGGTAAAGCAGGGAGTTGGGAGAAAGATGAACTGCAGTTACCATATACCTGTAGAAGAGACAGGGCTTACGCCCGTTGTTTTTGTTCTCTATTGCATAGCTATAGCACTTGCACAGTTATTTAAATTTAAAATGTTCAGGTAATTTGTCTTGCTATTTTGCCCTCGTCAGAGGGAATTATCATGTTTTTTTTTGTGGTTAACTTATTACTTTGTTATTGTACTCACACTACTTACTACACCCTCCTTTTGGAGCCATATATTGTTGTAACACACCACACATGCTCACATGAACTAGTCATAGAATGGATGGAGGCTTGCTTTTGTCAGAGGGGCTCGGATGCACACACCCTCTTAATCTGTGTCCTAATATATTTATGGTACGTCTTACACCCACTTAGATGGCCCCAAAAATTAAATTAATTTCTCACAATGTGAGAGGCCTGAACACTGATGTGAAGAGACGAGTGGCAATGAACCAATATATAAATATCAAACCTAATATTCTCTTCCTACAGGAGACTCACTTTCTTAATAATCAGGTTCCAAAATATTGGTCCAGACACTTTCAACATTACCATGCCACAGCCTCTACCAAAAAAAGAGGAGTGTCCATCTTGATTCACTCGGCCCTTAACTTTGAACTTGAATCTATAATCACAGATGAGGAGGGAAGATATTTAATAGTTAAAGGTCAAATTGATAACACAGACATAGTATTCTGCAATGTATACGCACCTAATACAAAACAGACAGAATTCTTTGCCCATATATCATATCTTCTAACTCAGTGGTCCCAAAATAGGATCATAGTAGCCGGAGATTTTAACATTAATTTGTCTCCTATCCAAACACCCAACCGAGAGACTTTGTCACATAAGAAATAGCAACACAATCGGGAAATAAAACACATTCAGGAACACCTGGCGTCCCACACCCTTATAGATACCTGGCAGGCCTTATATGGAACTACAAACGACACTACCTATTATTCTGCTGCGCATAAATCTTATACAAGAATTGATTATATCTATACCAGCCAAATCTTTCACCCGATCCTACTATCCTCTGAGATTCACCCCTGCGTGTGGTCTGACCACTCTATACTGACGTTAACATTAGATGGGGTACAAGATCATAAGCGGGAAACATTGTGGTCTTATGACCCGCAATACTTTAAGCAGCCCCTAGCACAGGACCATATCCTAAAATATCTTAAAGAGTACTGGGACATAAATGTAGATACCACCTCCAACCCTTTATATACATGGGCGGCCCATAAAGCATATCTAAGGGGAATGTTAATGCAAGGGAAAGCGGCACATACCAGACAACTTCGAAAACAGATATCTACACTCCACCAAGAGATAGCCACTTTAGAGAAGTCACACAGACTTACACATAATGAGACTACTTTGAGAACCTTACAGACAAAAAGAACAACATTAGCTAACTTACTGACTACCAATGCAACCAAAACACTACATAAGCTAAAAGTACAATATTTCATATTTGCCAATAAACCAGACAGATATCTGGCGCATAAATTACAGGAGAGAAATAGGGCCATGGCTATTCCCTCTTTACAGTTAGCTAATGGAGATACAACAGCATCTCCTCGGGAGATAGTAGATGAGTTTGCAAGATACTACGGCCAACTTTATGATGGACACAAAACTGAACACTCGCCAGCCATTGAAAAAGACACACATAACTTTTTAATTTATGCACATCTCTCAGTTATCTCAGACGAGGATAAAAATATCTTAAATGCCCCCGTATCTCCAATAGAGGTTATACAGGTTATAAAAGAATTGAAAGTGGGAAAGGCAGCGGGACCGGACGGCTTCCCGGGAGATTATTATAAGTTATTTCGTACAACACTATTGGCTCATCTCACAAAATTTTGTAATCATTTCTTAGAGGGCTGGGAAATACAGCAGGAATTACTAGGGGCTAAGATCGTGGTCATTCCTAAACAGGAAAAAATCCCAAACTTTGCGCCAGTTATCGCCCTATATCGCTCATAAACCAGGATCTAAAGATATTCACCAAAATATTGGCCAATTGCTTAAAAACTATATTACCCTCACTTATCCATCCGGACCAGGTGGGTTTTGTAGCAAACAGAGAGGCCCCGGATAACATAAGAAGAATGATAAATATTATAGAACACCTGGGAAGAGAGGAAACGCCTTCTCTGCTCCTATCTTTGGATGCAGAGAAGGCGTTTGATAGAGTAGATTGGGGCTACATGATGATGGTACTGCGGCATATGGGGTTTGATGGTCCCTTTATTAAAGCAATCCAAGCGATTTATTCTAGCCCCACTGCACAGGTAGTATCGGCAGGATATAGGTCTAAGCCTTTTCCCATAAGGAATGGGACAAGACAGGGATGCCCTCTGTCTCCCCTGATATTTGCTCTCTGCATAGAACCCCTAGCAGCTAGAATAAGACTGTCTCCAGACATTAAAGGCGCCACAATAGCTAACCATGAATACAAAGTCACCCTCTTTGCGGATTATATTTTGGTTACAGTTACGAAACTCCTGTTGTCTCTCCCGAATTTATACAACCTTCTCGATAAATTTTCACAGATATCGGGATATAAAATCAATCTAGAGAAACGTGAGGCATTACCAATAGCTTTACCCCCCCCCATACAAAGAAAACCATAGAGCTTAATTTTTAGTTTAAATGGGTGAAACACTTACTTAGATACCTGGGGATCCAGCTGCCAGCTCAATATCACCAACTATATAAATATAATTACACGCCGTTATTTAAAATTATAAGAAAGGACCTCCAGAGTTGGAAGAGACATACCTTTTCCTGGTATGGCCGACTTTCCGCAGTCAAAATGAATGTTTTCCCACGTTTACTTTACCTATTCCGCACATTGCCTATACCAATTCCGACTCTGGAACTGTCTGCATTACAAAAGGAACTAATAGCCTATGTTAGGGGTAGCAAAAAAGCAAGAATCCCTTCAGTAGTTTTGACACAACATAAAACTTTAGGGGGGGGTGGGTGTCCCAAACCTAATTGACTACTACAAGGCAGCCAGAATTTCACAAACAATTCTAATGGGGAGGAGACTGGAGGACATTATCTGGCCCAAAATAGAAGCAGGGATAGAGGGACTATCACATGCAGACGACGTGTTATGGAATGATCAAACAAACAATACACATATATTTAGATCACCAATTTATGCATCCACCAAACAAGTTAAAAAATGGATAACAGACCACCACAACATACTACCTCCAAGATCAGTGATGATTCCACTTTGGAAAATCATGCCTCAAGAGCTTTACACCTCTATAGATAAATGGGCCAATAAAGGGCTGTATAGGGTGGCGGACGCCTTACTTAATAACACATTGATGACCTACACTCAGATTTAAGATAAACTGACCCCGATGAAGATAAGGTGGTTTCAATATCTACAGTTGTCCACCTCCATCTGTAAATACATGGGCAAGGTTGGGGTCTCTTCCCCCACAACACTGGAAAGCATATACTCACAAACCTCTAGGCCTAAACATATAATCTCTATACTATATATAGCTATACAGAAAGACCACAATGCCCCTAAAACAACTCTGATGCACAGGTGGGAAGATGACATTAATGTTACTTATGATTGACATACATGGGAGAATATATTTAGCTCCATGGGAAGAGGGTTGATCAGTGCAGATTTACGTGAAAATACCCTCAAGATTGCATTTCGCTGGTATCTAACACCAAATATTACCTCTCATATGTCACAGGCGGCATCCAATCTGTGCTACAGGGGATGCGGGAGTGTAGGCACCTTTAGACATATGTGGTGGGACTGTGATGGAGTAAAACAGATATGGCACTCCCTTTCCA